>NC_137350.1:27927517-30327517 GCF_965287045.1 Carcharhinus amblyrhynchos | reverse complement strand
CCCCTGAGGTCTTTGAAACAGCAGTTTTAAAATGAAGGGTGCAATAAGAAGCCTCACAACACCAGGAAAAAATCCAAAAGCTTTATTTGGAATCACGAGCTTTCGGAGCGCTTCTCCTTCATCAGGTAACTCACAGGCAGACTCCACGTAGACAGTGACCCAAGCCGGGAATTGAATCCAGGTCCCTGGTGCAGTGAAGTAGCAGTGCTAACTACTGCGCTACTGCGCCTCCCCCATTTCAGTGTTAACGTAAGCGTACTTGTGACACTAATAAATAAACTTTAAACTTTTGAGAGGTCAGAACTTCTCAGACCATGATTCGGATATCTCATTTCATGAGGTTGAGAAAAGGAGAGTTCACATTTTGGGCTGTGGAAAATCTAAAGCACTCAATGTTCATTGTTCTTATTCTTCTGTCTTGTTTACACCAATTATGTTATTCATTGAAAATTATCTCATATTTAAATGTTATGTTTTGATGTTTCAATAAGGCATTTGAAGAATTTTGGAAAGTTTAATGGAAAACATTTATTAACAAAAATAATATTATAAATACAAAACTGATAGCATGTTAACATTATGGTAAACATTTGGTGTTAGCAACTGCATGATAAAATTTTGTTTAATTACCTCACCTTTTCTAAATTTCTTGCAACAAAATTGATGTGGATGTATACATAATGTATATAGCTTTTAAGTTTAAGGTGAATATTTAAATATTCAGCTTGGTGCTGCAGGTAGTCAGTATGTCTGGTGAGAATGTACGATAGTTACTCATTTTTGCCTTGCAACTAGTTATGTTATGTAGATTTAATGGACGTTTGTTTACTTTGTTCCTCTGGGATTTCTGATTATAGTGATTGACAGGGTCATGTGATGATGTGGTTAATGTGTAGTCCTGGGTCTATAGCAGAAAGCAAAAGCTTTTCCAGAAAGACGTTTAGTTTGCAGCTGATGCCTAGTTGAAGTTAGAAGGATTTTTCAAGCTTCGAGAACTCTCTCTCTCTTTTTAAAAGCTTCTTGATGCTCCACATTCATTATAGCAAGTATATTTCTGGTTGCTAACAGTATTTAAAGCGGCATTTAAGTCTGTAAAAGGGATGTTGCTTATTTGGGACTGAAACAGTGATAAATTAGAAATTAAAGTTGTTTCCTTTTCATTTTTAATTATGCAGTAAACTGTCACTAGTTAAATTGTAAATTGGTATATTTGTTAGAATTCTATTTCAACTGTGTTATTAAATAGAGTTTGTTTTACTGTAAAAGATCCCAAATTTTTCAGTGGAATCATTCCTCGAAAGATGCTTTTATTCCTCTCATTTATGCCAAAAATAAAGAACAAATGCTGAGGTCTAGGAGCATAGGAACATTGGAATTAGGAGCAGAAGTGGACAAATTCAACCCTTCGATTCTGCTCCACCATTCAATCAGATCTTGGCTGACCTCTCTCCCTGGTCTCAAATCCACCTCTCCATCTGTTCCCCATATCCCCTTATCCCTTTTTTTATTAGAAATATATCTACCTCCTTGAAATCATTCAATGATTCAGACTCCACCGTGCTACGGGGCAGCGAGTTCCACAAATTCACCACCCTCTGCGAGAAGTAGTTCCTCCTCATCTCAATTTTAAATCTGCAGCCTGTCACCCTATACCTGTGACCTCTTGTTCTAGATTGCCCCACAAGAGCAAACATTTGGTCTACATTTATTTTATCAATTCCTATTAAATATTTATATACCTTGACCAGAACCCCTCTCAACCTTCTAAACTCCAGTGAGTATAAACCCAAACTGTTTAATCTCTCCTCATACATCAAACTTTTCATCCCCAAAACAAATCTGGTAAACCTTCTCTGAAATGTTTCCATTGCTCTGCATCCTTCCTAAAATAAGAGACCAAAACTGGACAGAACATTCCAGATGTGGTTTCACCAACACCCTATGCATTTGCAACAACTCTTCCCTACTTTTGTACTCCAGTCCCTTTTTCAATAAATACCAACATCCCATTTGCCTTTTCTATTACATGCTGCACCTGCATACTGACTTTCTACGATTTGTCAACATAGACACCCAGATCCCTCTGCCCTGACGTATTTTGAATCTGCTTTCTATTTAGGTAATGATTTTTTCTGTGAAAATGGATAACCTCACACTTAGTTTGGCTTCATAATATACCTTGGGGTTCTGCTCCAGGCTCCTATCAATAATTTTTTTTTGACTATAGCACAAAGTTCAATAAAATCTTTTTCACTTCAGTACAACAACCCTGTTGTCTTTCTGTAAACAAGGAGTGTAAGCAAGGGAGGGAGGGAAAGAGGCATGGGAGGGAGAGAGGGATGCAAGCAGGGGAGGGAAAAGGAGAGGAGGGGAAAGAGGGGGAATGGAAGGGAGGGGCCGGGCAGGAGGAGGGGGAGGGGCAATGTTTGGACAAATTAATTGTACATTTGATTTGATTTGAATTATTATTGGCACATGTATACAGCAATAAGTATTGTTTCTTGCGCACTATACAGACCAAGCATACCATTCATAGAGAAGGAAATGGGAGGGTACAGAATGTAGTGTTACAGTCATAGCTAGGGTGTAGCGAAAAATCAATGAAATGCAAGGTAGGTCCATCCAAAGGTCTGATGGCAGCAGGGAAGAAGATTTTTACATGTAGCCTGATTCTTCTCTCATGGTCTCTGTGCCTACATCAGAGCTTTAAAAGAAGTTCAGTGATTTTAAGGAGGCAAGTTAAAAGTGTGATGTCGTAGCAGAGGTGGAACATGATTCCAGGTTTTCAATCTGCACTGGATTCTGTAATACCTATTCGTCAGATAGTTCATATCAGCTTACAGGAGGCTTGCATATGTCATCTTAAGGATTACACTTTCCTAAAGCACTTGAAATAACCAAGTTGCATATATCCCGCTGCAAATGTAGAACTCGTTTCACTCAACATCTTAAGAGGCTTCTAACGATCAACATTGCGTCAGAGAGATTCTTAAAATTGGAATATACAACCCTGCTGAAAATATATAACAGAAGCCAAATGATCTTCAGCTGAAACTTACCACAGACACATAAAACTGACATTGTTACAAATGAAAGCACTTTTAATGGAATTAAGAATGCGTCATGACAAAGTTGTATAAAGAAATACTTCCTTCTCCTTCTATGTGTTACATATATTTTAAACATCTTTTAAACACATTTATAAATTTAACCCACCTGAAGAATGTCCGCTGCCTCTACTCGCTTCAGCAAGAGCAGAAAATAGTGTGCAAATAAGTAGGAGCAAATCCTCACCTATCAGGTTTAGATTTGAACACGGCGCGCATGTGCAGGGTACAATTTCCTTAAGTCGGGAATCTGTACTGAAGATGATTTGGCCTCAACTGCTTTCTGCGGTAGTGAATTCCACAGGTTTATCACTCTCTGGGTGACAACGTTTCTCCTCATCTCAGTCCTAAATGTATCCTCAGTCTGTGACCCCTGGTTCTGGACTCCCACGCCATTGGGAATATCCTTCTTGCATCTATTCTTTCTAGTCCGGTTAGAATTTTATAAGTTTCGATGAGATCCCCCCTCATTCTTCCAAGCTCCAGTGAATAAAATCCTAACTGACTCAATCTCTCCTCATACGTCAGTCCCGCTATCCCAGGAATAGTTTTTTTTTTGTATTCATTCATGGGACATGGGCGTCACTGGCTGGCCAGCATTTATTGCCCATCTCCAGTTGCTCGAGTGCAGTTGAGAGTCAGCCACATTGTTGTGGCTATGTAGGCCAGACCAGGTAAGAACAGCAGATTTCCTTCCCTAAAGGACATTAGTGAACAGTTTCATGGTCATCAGTAGTTTCTTAATACCAGTTTTTTTCTAATGAATTCCACTATCTGCCATGGTGGGATTGGAATCTGGGTCCCCAGAACATTCGTTGAGTTTCTAGATTAATGGTCTAGTGATAATACTATTAAGCCATTGCATCTCCTGGAGCCTGGTAAACCTTCGCTGCTAATAGCTAGCAGTTAAGAATTATATTTTGTCATGCTTAAATATTTCAATTGATAAAAGTTACGCTAGTTCTTTTTGCTATATACTAATTATGTTGTTAAATAAAGTTTATTTTAATAAAAGCTTCCTAGTGGGTTAATCGCATCACACCAGGGGCGTGGGGCTGGGTGGGGGGGGGGGGTGGGGGGCGGCGAACACCTTAGACTCGACTAACACCAAAATCAAAACTAGCTGTGGTCTAGTTTAACTTCAAAATATACATCAGAGTTTTTTACCTGGACCCTGACAGTGGTCATTTTCCAAAATTCTATTGATTCCGGAGCAGTTTCTCCACATTGGAGGGTGGCAAATGTCGCCTCACTATTTAGAAAGGGAGAGAGAGAAAAAAGGGATAATTACAGACAGGTTAGCCTGACCTTAGTAATGGAGAAGGTGCTAGAGTCTATTGTAAAAGATGCAGGTTAGGGTTCTCTGGTTGTTCATACTGGGGGGATTCTCTAGACCCGCCAGTAGTGCACCCCCACCTGTGGGTTTCCCACTAGTGTGCAGTGACATCAATGGGAATCCCGTCGACAGCAGCGGGACCAGAGAGCCCGCCACTAGCAAACAATACACTGCCTCCTGCTGGCGGGAAACACACGGCTGGGAGGCCAAAGTATCTCAGCCCAGATAAAGAACATTTCTAAAATATTAACAGGATTGGACAAAGCCGGCATGGGTTTGTGGAAGTTAAATGATGCTTAACAAATCTACTGGAGTTTCTTGAGAATATAACTAGCAGAATAGATATGGGAGAACCAGTGGATGTTGTGTATTTGGACTTTCAGGGCGTGGAGTTGTACTGGGGTGGGCACAGTAGGAAATCTCACAACACCAGGTAAAAGCCCAACAGGTTTAGTTGGAATCACAGGCACTGCCCCTTCATCAGGTGAGTGGAGGTAAGTTCACAAACATGCCATATATTGGCAAAGGCACAATTGCGAGATAATTACAGATTGGAATGTGAAGAATGGTTGGAATACGAGTCTTTACAGGTAATCAAGTCTTTACAGGTACAAACAGTGCTGATGAAGGAGCAGCACTCCGAAAACTCTTGATTCCAAATTAACCTGCTGGTCTTTAACCTGGTGTCGTGAGACTTCTTACTGTGACTTTCAGAAGGCTTTTGATAAAGTCCCACAAAAGAGACTAGTGAGCAAATTAAAACACATGGGTTAATGTATTGGTATGGATTGAGAATTGGCTGACAGACAGGGAACAGAGAGTGGGAATAAATGGGTCTTTTTCTGAGTGGTAGGCAGTGACTAGTGGAGTACCGCAGAGGTCAGTGCTTGGGCCCCGGCTGTTCACATATACACATATATATATATATATATAAATGACCTGGATGGGGGAGCCAAATGTAATATTTCCAAGTTTGCTAACAACACAAAACAGGGTGGATATGAGAGTTGAGGTTGATGCAAGGAGGCTTCCAGGTGATTCAAACAAGTTGGCTAAGTGGGCAAACACATGGTAGATGCAGTATTATGCAGCTAAACTTGAAATTATAGACTTTGACGTGAATAATAGAAAGGGAGAACATTATTTTAATGGTGATGTATTGGGAAGTGTGGGCCTTGGTGACACCACACCTGGAATATTCTATGCAGTTTTGATCTCCCTAACATAGGAAGCATATAGTTACCATAGAGGGAGTGCAGCATTTCAATTAGATCTCGTCTCATCCTTCTAAAGCCAAGTATATACAGGTTCAGTAGAACCAATCTCACTTAATAGGACAGTCCCACCAACATTGGCATCAGCTTAGTGAATCTCCACTGTATAACTATAGCAAGACATCTCTACTTCTGAACTTAAATCCTATTGCAATGAAAGCCAACTTCCATTTGCCTTCCTGATTGCTTACTACAGTTGCCTCTCCACTTCCATCGGCTGCTGTGCTCGGATACCTAGATCCCTTTGTACAACCACGCTTCCCAATATATCACCATTTAAATAATGCTCTTCCTTTCGGTTATTCACACCAAAGTCTATAATTTCAAGTTTAGCTGCATTATACTACCTCTGCTATGTGTTTGTCCACTCGCTCCACTTGTCTAAATCACCTTGAAGCCTCCTTACATCCACCTCACCTCTCAAATCCACCCAGCTTTGTGTTATTAGCAAACTTGGAAATGTTACATTTGGTTCCCTCATCCAGGTCATTTATATATATTGTGAACAGCTCGGGCCCAAGCATTGATCCCTGTGGTACCTCACTAGTTGCTGCCTGCCATTCGGAAAAAGACCCATTTAGGGTCTTTTAAGAGACTTCTGGATGAGTACATGGGACTTAATAGGATTGAGGGTTAGAGGTAAGCCTGGTAGGTAGAGATAAGATTGGTGCAACTTGTGGGCTGAAGCGCTGTAGTTTGTGCTGTAGTTTTTCTATGATTCTATGGTTCTATTCCCACTCTCTGTTTCCTGTCTGTCAACCAATTCTCAATCCATACCAATACATTACTCCTTAGCCCACATGCTTTAATTTGCCCACTAATCTCTTAGTGGGACTTTATCAAAAACTTTCTGAAGTCTCACAATACCAGGTTAAAGTCCAAACAGGTTAATTTGGAATCAAGAGTTTTCGGGGTGCTGCTCCTTCATCAGCACTGTTTGTACCTGTGAAGACTTGATTACCTGTAAAGAATTGCATTCCAACCATTCTTCACATTCCAATCTGTAATTATCTTGCAATTGTGTCTTTGCCAATATATGGCATGTTTGTGAACCTACTTCCACTCACCTGATGAAAGGGCAGTGCTCTGAAAGTAGGGTGAGGGTACAGAAAAGATTTACCAGGATGTTGCCTGGTGTAGGGAACATTAGATATGAGGTGAGGTTGGAGAAACTTGGTTTGTTCTCACTGGAACGATGGAGGTTGAGGGGTGACCTGATAGAAGTCTACAAGATTATGTGGGGCATGGACCGAATGGATAGTCAGAAGCTTTTTCCCAGGGTGGAAGAGTCAATTACTAGGGGGCACAGGTTTAAGGCGCGAAGGGCAGGGTTTAAAGGAGATGCATGAGTTTTTTACACAGAGGGTGGTGGGTGTCTGGAACCCACTGCCGGGGGAAGTAGTGGAAGCAGATATGATAGTGAGTTTTAAGAGGCATCTGGACAATTACATGAATAGGGTGGGAATAGTGGGATATTGTCCCCGGAAGAGTAGGGGGTTTTAGTCCAGTTGGGCAGCATGGTCAGTGCAGGCTTGGAGGGCCGAAGGGCCTGTTCCTACACTGTAACTTTTTTTGTTCTTTGTTCTTTGAAAGCCTGTGATTCCAAATAAACCTGCTGGGCTTCAACCTGGTGTTGTGAGACTTCTTACTGTGCCCACCCCAGTACAACGCCAGCATCTCCACATTCTAAAAGTCCAAATACACAACATCCACTGGTTCTCCCATGTCTTTACCACCAGTTACATTCTCAAAAAACGCCAGTAGATTTGTTAAGCATGATTTAACTTCCATAAACCCATGCTGGCTTTGTCCAATCCTGTTATTTTTTTCGAATGTTTCTGAGGTGAGATTCTTTGGCCTCCCAGCTGTGTGTTTCCCACCAGCAGGAGGCAGCGTGTTGTTTGTTAGTGGCGGGATTGTCTGGTCCCACCGCTGTTGACGGGAATTCCCATTGATGTCACCCCACACTGGCCGGAACCCTACGGGTGGAGGTTGTGCTGCTGGCGGGACTGGAGAATCCCTCCAATATGAACAACCGGAGAATTCTAACCCGCATCTTTTACAACAGACTCTAGCACCTTCTCCACTACTAAGGTCAAGCTAACCTGTCTGTAATTATTCCTTTTTTCCTCTCTCTCCCTTTCTAAATAGTGGGGTGACATTTGCCACCGTCCAAAGTGGAGAAATTGTTCCAGAATCGATAGAGTTTTGGAAAATGACCACTGTCAGGGTCCAGGTGAAAAACTCTAAGATACATTATGAAGTTAAACTAGATCCCAGCTAGTTTTGATTTTGGTGTTAGTCGAGTCTAAGGTGTTCCATCCCCGGTGTGATGCGATTAACCCACTAGGAAGCTCCTATTAAAATAAAACTTATTTCACAACTCAATCAAAATATAACAAAAAGAATTAGCATAACTTTCACCAACTGAAATATTTAAGCATGACAAAGTATAATTCTTAACTATTAGCTATTAGCAGCGAAGCTTTACTAGACTGCAGGAGATGCAATGGTTTAGTGGTATTATTTATTGCTAGACCATTAATCAGAAACTGAACTAATGCTCTAGAGATCCAGGTTCAAATCCCACCCTGGCATTGGTGGAATGCAATAAAAAAAGTCTAGATTAAGAATCTACCAATGACCATGAAACCATTGTCAGTTGTCAGAAGAACCCATCTAGTTCACTAATGTCCTTTAGGGAAGGAAATCTGCCGTCTTTACCTGGTCTGGCCTACATGTGACTCCAGAGCCACAGCAATGTGGCTGACTCTCAACTGCACTCAAGCAACTAGAAATGGGCAATAAATGCTGGCCACCCAGCGACGCCCATGTCCCACGAATGATGACAAAAAAAGACTGATTCCTGGGATGTCGGGACAGACATACGAAGAGAGATTGAGTCAGTTAGGATATTATTCATTGGAGTTTAGAAGACTGAGTGGGGATCTCATCGAAACTTATAAAATTCTAATCGGACTAGACAGGATAGAAGCAAGAAGGGTGTTCCCAATGGCGGCTGAGTCCAGAACCAGGGGCCACAGACTGAGGATGCATTTAGGACTGAGATGAGGAGAAGCTTCTTCACCCAGAGAGTGATAAACCTGTGGAATTCACTACCACAGAAAACAGTTGAGGCCAAATCATCTTCAGTACAGATTCCTGATATAAGGAGATTGTACCCTGCACATGTGCGTCGGGACAATTCGGAAGTCCAGACACACGGCCTTGTGCGTTCAAAGTGTGCCGTGTTCAAACCTCAAGTAGGTGAGGATTTGCTCCTATTTATTTGCACATTATTTTCTGCTTTCACTGAAGTGAGTAGAGGCAGCAGACTTTCTTCAGGCGGTTTAAGTTTATATATGTATTTAAAAGTTGTTTAAAATATATGTAACGCACAGAAGGAGAAGGAAGTATTTTTTTTTACGACTTTGTCATGACACACTCTTAATTCCATTTAAAGTGCTTTCGTATGTAACAATTTCAACTTTATGTGTCCGTGGTAAGTTTCAGCTGAAGATCATTTGGCTTCTGCTATGTATTTTCAGCAGGGTTGTTTATCCCAATTTTAAGAGTCCCCCTGATGCTATGTCGATCCTTAGAAGCCTTTTCATCCTGGTATCCCCGTCTCCTTGAAATATCCTTTCATTATCTGTACAGTGGGAGGCACAGATTACAATCTGCAATGATTAATTTGAACCAGTTAATTGATGTTTTCCTGTCAGTTTCTGTATATATATGTGGAAAGATAATTACGCTGTTCAGCAATACATTTTGAGGGTTTGTTGCGTAAATTGTTAAAATGAAAAACCTTTAATGAAAGTATGTTTTAAAAGAATTGGTGATTCAAACAAGGATTTTGATTTATTATTGTCACATGTATTGGGATACAGTGAAAAGGATTGCATCAGACAAAACATACCGTTCATAGAGTACATAGGAGAGAAGGAAAGGAGCGGGTGCAGAATGTAATGTTACAGTCATAGCTAGGGCGTAGATTAAAGATCAATTTAATGTAAGGTAGGCCCATTCAAAAATTTGAAGGCAGCAGGGAAGAAGATGTTCTTCAGTCAGTTGGTTCATGATCTCAGACTTTTGTAACTTTTTCCTGACGGAAGAAGATGGAAGAGAGAATGTCCAGGGTGAGTGGAATCCTTGATTATGCTGGTTGCTTTTCTGAGGCAGCAGGAAGTGTAGACAGAGTCAATAGATAAGAGGCTGGTTTGCATGATGGTTTGGGCTTCATTCATGACCCTTCGTAATTTCTTGAGGTCTTGGGCAGAGCAGGAACCATACCAAGCTGTGATACAACCAGAAAGAATGCTTTCTATGGTGTATCTATAGAAGTTGTAGAGTTGTAGTTGACATGCCAAATTTCCTTAATCTTCTGAGAAAGTAGAGGCGTTGTAATATCAAATTGGCTTCAGAATATTGAGGATGCTTTTCGTTTTTCAACAAATTGTTGAGAACTTTTCCATCAATTTTACATTTGCACCTTATCCTGATATCGCTTGATTATCTTTGGTATCTGAAAACTTATTGAGCCCAGCCTTGTATTCATTGACTTAATAACCACAGCCCTCTCAGGCAAAGAAAATTCCAGAGGTTCACGACCTTATGAGTGAATAGATTTCACCTCATCACAGTCCTAATGGCTGATCAAATATCCTGAGACCCAGGTATTTATGTACGATACCAATGGGGGGAGACAGCCTCCTGTGTTGAGCTCTTGATGGATTTCATGGACTGTATTTTAAACTGATGAGTGGGAGAATGGAGAAGTTAGCTACACTCCAACAGAAAAGTCATGTGCGAGCTGGCCTCCACTAAGCTAGCTTGAATTTTTTTGGCAGATAGCCTTTTGATTATTCAGAGGCAGGGCTTCCCTCTGTTGTAAAGTTGTTTGCTTTGTCACTAAGAGCTCTGAAAGCTTGTGTGTTTGAACATAATCCTTTTATTGTCAACACACAACTATATACATATCTCCATGATATAGCCCTATCTTCAGGGGTGAAAGATGGCGCAGGCAGATATAATATGGTTCTTTAAGGGGCTTTTAGATAAGCACATGAATATCAAGGAATAGAGGGATATGGGCCAAGGGCAGGCAGAAGGGATTAATTTAATTTGGCATCAGGTTGGGCACAACATCATGGGCCAAAGGACCTGTTCCTGTGCTGTACTGTTGTATGTTGTATGTTGTATGTTCTGTGTTCATGCTGACTTCTCTCAGACTCTCTCCACCCACAGTCTACCCTCATGTGACTCTCTACATCACATGTAGGTGGTGTTCTTGCCCCAGTCCCACATTAACCCTTACCAACCTGAACACCTTTAGACTACACCTCCCCCAATATATTTACAACATATTGCCATGCTAACCCCTCACCTCCAAGTCTCTGATCTGACAAACTCAGATGATGGGCGGCACGGAGGCACTGTGGGTAGCATTGCTGCCTCACAGTGCCAGGCACCAGGGTTTGATTCCCGGCTTGGGTCACTGTCTGTGCGGAATCTCCCCGCATCTGCGTAGGTTTCCTCCGGGCGCTCCGGTTTCCTCCCACAGTCCAAAAGACATGCTGGTTAGGTGCATTGGCTATGCTAAATTCTCCTTCAGTGTAGCCAAACAGGTGCCGGAGTGTGGCGATTAGGGGATTTTTTCACAGTAACTTCATTGCACTGTTAATGTAAGCCTATTTGTGACACTAATAAGTAAATAAATAATACATATCTGGAAACTTTACAACCATTCCAGCTCTCGTTCTTTTCCCATTTGGACGAGTATTCTCAGTGCTTCAGTCTGATGCCAGTTTGGAGTTGAAGATGTGGTGCCTGGTGTTTCAAATACTCTTTAGTGTTCTACTTTTCTTTGTAGACAACCTATCTTTTTTGCCCAGAACTGCCTTATCCTGTTCATTCTTAGAGTGGACCCGGGTTTTTTAATTCCATGGTCCCGTGTCACCTGTTATTTCAGAATGGCTGTGGTTTGGGGCCCTTAATTTCTCCACTTAAAACCATAGAAATCATTAAAACCCTACAGTACAGACTAAAGGACTCAATTGGGTCAGAGGCAGGCTGCCCACCTGACATCTCTGCACTGTCCATGTAAAAAGTAAAAATAAATTTACCACCAGTCTTGCCATGCCATTGTGAATTAAAGTTTATTTATTACTGTCACTAGTAGGCTTACATTAACACTGCAATGAAGCTACTGCAAAAATCCCCTGGTCGCCACATTTCGGTGCCTGTTTGGATACACAGAGGTTAGCATGGCTAATGTACCTAATCAGCATGTCTTTCGGACTGTGGGAGGAAACTGGAGCACCCGGAGGAAACCCATGCAGACATGGGGAGAATGTGCAGGCTCTGCACAGACAGTGATCCAAGCTGGGAATCAGAACCCAGGTCCCTAGCGCTACGAGGTAGCAGTGCTAACCACTGTGCCACCATGGAGCCACTGTCAGGCTTAAACACACACACACACACACACACACACACACACACACACACACACACACACACACACACACACACACACACACACACACACACACAGGATGTTCATGCTGTTTTGCATTATTGTAGATAGAAAGTCTATTGTTTCCCCACAAAAATAAGATTACTTTAAGACAAAAATGCAGTGAAGTTAGGAGAATTTTCAGGACAGCGCTACCTTGTTACAAAAATACAAATATTGGCAGTTATGTGTGGAAATTGTCCTGAGATATATGTTGTGGAGAAGTGCGTTTCGCAGACTGACATATTTATTCCTTCGATCGGAGGGTGGTGCATTCCATTTTGGCATTTCCTCATTTGCTCCGATTAATTTCTCAGTAGTGGAACATCCTGGTAGACTGATCCCAGATGTGCACAAGCACTGCTTTGAAAAAGTGTCGACCGCACAAGCAAAGATATTAGGGCATCATTTTGCAATCTGGCACTCGGGATCCTAGATCCTTCCTCCCCTCCGTCCTTGGAATTGTTTCCCTGTGAAACATGGACACATTTAGAATAATTAAGCCAGCAGGAAGGGTGCAATTGCTGCGAAGGGAAAACAGCACGGTTATGAAAGAGGCTTCTCCACAACACAGGGGCACATGACTTGGCACCGGAGTCTGTTTTTGAGCAAGTTAAGTGCAATTTGCCCTTTGGATAAATCAGATGCAGTTGCACATCAAAGAAGCATAATGATCTGGTTGTCTGGGTTTGTGAATCGAAAGGTTCACAAAGCATGACAAATAAACGCATTTTGTTTTACTCAAGGATAATAAGAGAGAATCACAATTATGTTAACTTGTAAGTATAATACCCTTAACATCATGCAGCATCCTAAGGCACTGCAGGAGCATTATAAAACAAAGTGTGACACCGCGCCACGTAAGGAGATATTGGACAGAATTCTCTGGCCGTTCACGCTGGTGGGGTTCTCCGGTCCCGACGGCAGTGCACCCGCGGGTTTCCTGCCAACATGGGGGTGACGTCAATGGGAATTCCCATTGACAGCGACGGGACTGGAGAATCCTGCCGCTAGCAAACAACATGCCACTTCCCGCCGGCAGGAAACATGCGGCTGGAAGGCCGGAGAATCTTGTCTAATAGGTCAGATGACCCAAACAGTTGGTCAAAGATATACCGGCGTTTAGGAATGTCTTAAAGGAGGAAAGCGAGGTAGAGAGGTGCAAGGAGGGCATTGTTGGTTACATAATGTATCTGTTAAAAAAAGTCTTCATAGTGATAATTGCAAGTCATTGTTAACTAATTGTAACTGTAAATATATGCAGTAAAGATCTGAAACTATCTCCATTTCTAGGGCTTATCACATCTCTACTCAACACCATTCCAACTCCAGGTCTTGGGTCATGTGCCTCCCTACATCACTGTGTGGGTGGTACTTATTTTTAGCAGTGGGACATGGGTGTCACTGGTTGGCCAGCATTCATTGCCCAACCCTAGTTGCCCTTGAGAAGGTGGTGATGCCTTCTTGATACAAAAGAATGGCTTGCTCTGCCATTTCAGAGGGCAGTTGAGAGGCAATCACATTGCGTGGCTCTGGAGTCACATGTAGGCCAGATCAGGTAAGGATGGCAGATTTCCCTCCCTAAAGTGAACTGGATGGGTTTTTTCTGACAATTGACAATGGTGTTATGGTCATCAATAGGTTTTTAATTCCAGATATTTTTTATCCAGTCAGAAAAGGCAGGAGATTGGCACAATAAATCATAATGCACATTCGGAGAGCCAGTCCAGGTATGATGGGCAGAATAACCTCCTTCTATGCTGTCACAATTCTGTGATTCTCTTCTCTGTTGTGGTTGAGTTGAATCCAATACGAGATTTTAGCGCTCGGATGTAGAGCTTTAAAGAGGAGGATCCCCACTAACTTCTCAAGGGCAATTAGGGATGGGCAATAAATGCTGGCCAGCTAACAACACCCTTGTACAACGAACAAATAAAAAAAGAGGTATCCAGCAGGAGCTAGACTCTGAACTTGTACATTGAGTTGGGTTTGGTCATTAGGATACATTTAAAAGGCTGCAGACTCAATTCTAAACACGTTTTAGGAAAAATACCTTCTCTCAATGTATGATAAGTATTTGGAACAAATCTTTCTGACAAACTAATGGGGGCAAAGACATTTAAAATAAGTTTGAATTTTAATGCTAGAAGGATGAACTTTTAACGGGCTGAATGGCCTTATCTTGCTCTTGAGTTCTATGATTTTATCTTTAAATTTCCGTACTGTAAATGATAACAAAAGTGCCCACTCGACTTATCAGTATGTATACATTGAAATGCTTCCGTTTGACACTTAGCCATAGGGTTGTAGTGTAGGCGTACATCTGTCCTTCTCTGGAAATGACGGATTGCCCTCGGAATGTATGCCATTTCGGAATGAAAAATGTTGTGGTTCTAGAGATTGACTCATGAGTGGATGATGGCTAAATTCTCAAAGATTTGGCCTGAATTCTCTGGCCGTTCATGTGAGGTGACGTCAGTGGGACCAGAGGGAATTCCCTCTGAGAGCAGCAGGACCAGAGAATCCCGCTGCTAGCCAACAACACACCATCCCCCACAAGTGGAAAACATGTGGAGAACTTCGCCCAGACTCTATGGTGATCTTGCTAGCAGCGTCAAACCAACAAGCATCTCACATTTGTGATTTTGATTTGATTTGATTTGATTTATTATTATCACATGTATCGGTATACAGTGAAAAGTATTATTTCTTGCGCACTATACAGGCAAAGCATAACATTCATTGAGAAGGAAAGGAGAGAGCGCAGAATGTAGTGTCACAGTCATAGCTAGGGAAAGGTCCCGAGAGAAAGGTCAACTTAATGCGAGGTAGGTCCATTCAGAAGTCTGAAGGCAGCAGGGAAGAAGCTGCTCTAGAGTCAGTTGGTACGTGACATCAGGCTTTTGTATCTTTTCCTGACAGAAGAAGGTGGAAGAGAAATGCCTGGGTTGTTAATTATGATGGCTGCTTTTCTGAGGCAACAAGCTTCTTGCATTTTTGGTTTTGATTTGATTAGATTTATTATTGTCACATGCATTAGTACACTTTGAAAAGTATCGTTTCTTGCACGCTATACAGACAAAATATACCATACGTAGGGAAGGAAAGGAGAGAGTGCAGAATGTGATGTAGACAGTGTAGATGGATGGGAGGCTGGTTTGCGAAATGAATGGGCTTCGTTTATCACCCCTTGCGGTTTATTTGCAGTGTTGGACAGAGCAGGAGACATACCAAGTTGTGATACAACCAGAAAGAATGCTTTCTATTGTGCATCTGTAAAAGTTGGTGCGTGTCGTAGCTGACATGCCAAATTTGCATCTGTGTTGCAAAGGTGTTTGCAAGAAGGAGCGAGCCAAAGGTTTGAAATTCTTAATTAGAAGTGGAAAACATGAGGACGTGAGGGACATTTTCTCATTGCCAGGAGCTTTCTAATCACCTGGAGCTTTATCTACAGGCAGTAGGGTAGGAAACCATATCTCCTTAGCTCTTCACTTTCTTGTCCTTTATGGTGGAATTGTCAATGGCTGTATTTATACCATTTTGCCGACGTGCTAGGTGTGTGTGCGTGTGTGTTTGATGAGAATTTGCTGTCAAAGCTTCAGAAAAAAACAAGGAAATCCCCTCAGCTGCTACCTGTATTCTGCTGTGTGATAATGAAGATGTTTATAATTAAATTGCTCACTGTTATAGTATTTTTTGATGAATTCCTGGGGATCAATAAGTAAAAATAAGGGTAACCAGGTTTGTTAAGATTGGGGAGGCAATCACCTAGTGGTATTAAAATCAAAGTTTATTTATTAATCACAAGTACACTTACATTAACAGTGCAATAACGTTATTGTCAAAATCTCCTAGTCGCCACACTCCAGAGCTTGTCCGGGTACGCCAAGGTAGAATTTAGCATGGCCAAGGCACTTATGATGTGGAGATGCCAGCATTGGACTGGGGTAAACACAGTAAAAAGTCTCACAACACCAGGTTAAAGTCCAACAGGTTTATTTGGGAACAAAAGCAACTAACGTTCGGAGCGCTACCCCTTTATCAGGTAAGTGGGAATTCTGTTCGCAAACATGGCACATGAAGACACAAACTCAATTAACAAAATAATGGTTGGAATATGAATCTTTACAGGTTATCAAGTCTTAAAGGTACAGACGATGTGAGTGGAGAGAGGGTTAAGCACAGTTTACAGAGGGGTAAGCACAGGTGAAATGTATATTGTCTCCAGACAGGACAGTTAATGAGATTTTGCAAGCCCAGGCAAGTTGTGTGGGTTACAGATAGTGTGACATGAACCCAAGATCCTGGTTGAGGCTGTCCTCATGTGCGCGGAACCTGGCTATCAGTCTCCGCTCAGCGACTCTGAGTTATCGTGTGTCGTGAAGGCCGCCTTGGAGAACGCTTACCCGAAGATCAGAGGCCGAATGCCCATGACCGCTGAAGTGTTCCCCAACAGGAAGAGAAACCTCTTGCCTGGTGATTGTTGAGCGGTGTCCATTCGTTGTCTACTACGTTGTCATAGCGTCTGCATGGTCTTCCTAATGTACCATGCCTCGGGACATCCTTTCCTGCAGCATATCAGGTAGACAATGTTGGCTGAGTTGCAAAAGTATATGCCATGTACCTGATGGATGGTGCTGTCACATGAGATGATGGCATCTGTGTCAGTGATCTGGCACTTCTTTCAGAGGTTGCTGTGACAAGGTTGTGTGGTGTCGTGATCACTGTTCTCCTGAAGGCTGGGTAGTTTGCGACGGACAATGGTCTGTTTGAAGTTGTGCGGTTGTTTGAAGGCAAGAAGTGGGGGGTGTTTGCCTTGTATACCCCGAAGATACGCAAGGCAAACACACCCAGCTGTCTCATCGGATCGGGCAATGGGATCCTGTGCGAGAACCTCTCCGGCTACGTCGAGGGCATCCTGAAATCCATTGTACAAAGAACTCCCAGCTTTTGTCACGACACTATGGACTTCCTACAGAAACTCAGCACACATGGAGCAGTTGAACCAGGAGCACTCCTCGTCACAATGGATGTCTCGGCGCTCTACACCTGCATCCCCTACGATGATGGCATTGCTGCAACTGCCTCAGTACTCAACACTGACAATTGCCAGTCTCCAGATGCAATTTTGCAACTCATCTGCTTCATCCTGGGCCACAATGTCTTCACTTCAACAACCAGTTTTTCATCTAGACACACGGAGCAGCCATGGGGTACCAAATTCACACCTCAGTATGCCAACATCTTCATGCGCAAGTTTGAACAAGGCCGCTTCACTGCACAGGACCTTCAACCGATGCTATACACTAGATACATCGATGACATTTTCTTCCTTTGGTCTCATGGTGAACAATCACTGAAACAACTATATGATGACATCAACAAGTTCCATCCCACCATCAGACTCACCATGGACTACTCTCCGGAATTGATTGCATTCTTGGACACAGGCATCTCCATCAAGGATGGTCACCTCAGCACTTCACTGTACCGCAAGCTCACAGATAACCTCAGGATGCTCCACTTCTCCAGCTTCCACCCTAAACACGTTAAGGAAGCCATCCACTAGGGACATGCCCTCCGTGTACACAGGATCTGCTCAGGTGAGGAGGATTGCAACAGACACCTCCAGACACTAAAAGACGCCCTCATAAGAACAGGATGTGGTATTGACTCATCAATCGAAAGTTCCGATGCGCCACAGCGAGAAACCACACCAACCTCCTCAGAAGACAAACACGGAACACGGCTGACACGGTACCGTTCGTCGTCCAGTACTTCCCTGGAGCGGAGAAGCTACAACATCTTCTCCGGAGCCTTCAACATGTCATTGATGAAGATGAACATCTTGCCAAGGCCATCCCCACACCCCCACTTCTTGCTTTCAAACAACCGCACAACCTCAAACAGATCATTGTCTGCAGCAAACTACCCAGCCTTCAGGAGAACAGTGATCACAACACCACACAGCCCTGCCACAGCAAGTTCTGCAAGATATGCTGGATCATCGACATGGATGCCATCACCTCACATGAGAACACCATCCACCAGATACACAGTACATACTCTTGCAACTTGGCTAATATTGTCTACCCGATACGCTGCAAGAAAGGATGTCCCGAAGCATGGTACATTGGGGAGACCATGCAGACGCTACAACAACTGATGAATGAACACCGCTTGTTAATCACCAGGCAAGACTGTTCTCTTTCTGTGGGGGACCACTTCAGCTGTTACAGGCATTCGGCCTCTGATCTTCGGGTAGCCTTCATGACACATGACAACGCAGAGTCACTGAGCAGAGACTGATAGCCAAGTTCCGCACACATGAGGACGGCCTCAACCAGGATCTTGGGTTCATGTCACATATCTGTAGCCCCCACGACTTACCTGGACTCTAACTAACTTTCCCGCCTGGAGACAATACACATCTCTTTAATCTGTGCTTAACGCTCTTTCCACTCACATTGTCTGTCCCTTTAAGACTTGATTACCTGTAAAGACTCGCAATCCAACCATTATTTTGTAAATTGAGTTTGTGTCTTTATACGCCCTGTTTGTGAACAGAACTCCCACTTACCTGACAAAGGGGCAGTGCTCCAAGAGCTAGTGGCTTTTGCTACCAAATAAATTGTTGGACTTTAAGATGATGTTGTGAGACTTCTTACAATGCACCTAACCAGCATGCCTCTTGGATTATGGGAGGAAACTAGAGCACCTGGAAGGGGAAATGTGCAGACTCGTACTGACAGTGGCCCAAGCCGGCAATCAAACCTGGTTCCCTGGTCCTGTGAGGCATCAGTGCTAACCATTGTGCCACCGTGCCATCCCCACTCTCTAGACTATTAATCCAGAAACCCAACTAATGCGCTGGGAACCCAGGTTGGAATGCATTAGGGTTAGGGTTAGGTTTAGGATTAGGGTTAGGTTAAGGTTAGGATTAGGGTTAGGTTAGGGTTAGGGTAGGTGGTGGAATTTGAATTTAATTTAAAAATCTGGATTTAAGAATCTACTGATGACCATGAAACCATTGTCAATTGTCAGAAAAAGCCATCAGATTCACTTCCATCCTTTAGAAAAGGAAATTTGCCTTTCTTACCTGGTCTCATCGACATGCAACTCCAGATCCACAGAAATGTGGTTGACTCTCAACTGCCCTCAGGCAACTAGGAATGGGCAATAAATGCTGGTCAGCCAGCGACACCCATGTCCCACAAATGAATAAAAATGAATAACTTTACATTGAAAAATCTATTCCGCACAAAGCTTGTAACTTCTGTCACACACCAGCACGCCTATAGGTTGCCACACTTTGCCTGCAAAAAGGACTAAAATCACATTAGATTATTTTATATCTGTATTTATGTCAAGCAAATTTTACTGTCAAAACATCGGAACACATTGATTCAACATTCGTCTATTTACTCCCCAGATTTGTGTTGGTTTGGGGTTTTGGCGAGGTTTTCTATTTATCCAAGATGTGGTTAAAATGAATTAATGTTGCGAAATGCTAAAGCAAAAACTTGGCACAAATATGTTCTGTAATTCAAAACTGTCGACTTTTTGGCTGCTGAAATTGGCTCATCAGTGTTTATGTGGTTCCTTTTGATATCTGCTTTATTCAGATTAAGGAGAACTGGGGTGAATAGACCAGGATTTGGGATGCAGATTTTAACACCCACACGCCACCCCCACACCCCGGGTCTGTCTTCCAATGGTGTTAGGTGGTTCGCCATTGGCCGCCGCCGAGAGATCTTCCAGCCCTGTCGATGTCTACGGTATTTTGCGTGATTCGTCAGCCAGGGAAACCAGTCACAGGGGGTCACATTTGGCTGGACCGGAAGGTCCCGCTGGTGGGAAGGGCTGGAAAATCCTGTCCCTAGTCTAAACATTTGGACATCAAAATTTGCCTGGGCTTTGATTCTGCCTGCTAGCTTCACCATAAAGTGGGGCAATTGTCTTTTAAAGTCCAGTCATCTAGCCCTAGCTGAAGAACATGTTTTCATGGGTGGCACAGTGGTTAGTACTGCTGCCTCATGGTGCGAGGGACCCAGATTCAATTCTTGGCTTGGGTCACTGTCTGTGTGGAGTCTGCATGTTCTCCCTGAGCCTGTGTGGGTTTCCTCCCACAGTCCGAAAAATGTGCTGGTTAGGTAGATTGGCCATGCTAAATTCTCCCTCGGTGTATCTGGACAGGTGCTGGATTGTGAAGACAAGGGGGATTTCACAGTAACTTCATTACACTGTTAATGTAAGCCTACTTGTGACTAATAAATATACTTCACAATGACAGCCATGCATGAAAACCAGTCACAGCACCTTTCATAACCACTGGACATCGAAGGCACTTTACAACAAGTAAGTATTTTATGGTCACTGTTGTAATGTGAGCCAATTTGCACACAACAAATTCCCACAAGCAACAACGTGATCATGAGCAGACAATCTGGTTTGCATGCACCCAAGCAGAGTCTCAATTTAATGACTCAACCGAAAGGGAGCATTGCGGGCAGTGAAGCATTCCCTCGGTGCAGCACTGGAATCCCATGTCCTGATTTTTGTGCCTGGACCCCACAGTGAGACTCAGGTTCAAATCCCACCACAGCAGATGGTGGAATTTGAATTTGATTAAGAATTGGGATTAAGAATCTACCCATGACCATGAAACCATTGTCGATTGTCGGAAAAACCCATCTGATTCACTAATGTCCTTTAGCGAAGGAAATCAGCATGGTGGCACAGTGGTGAGCACTACTGCCTCACAACACCAGGGACCCGGGTTCAATTCCTGTCCGTTTGGAGCCTGCACATTCTCCCCGTGTCAGCGCCGGTTTCCTCCGGGTGCTCTAGTTTCCATCCACAGTCTGAAAGATATGCTGGTTAGGTGCGATAGCCATGCTAAAATGCTCCCTTAGTGTACCTGAACAGGTGCCAGAATGTGGCAACTAGGGGATTTTCACAGTTACTTCATTGCAATGTCAATGTAAGCCTATTTGTGACACTGATTTAAGAATAAATAGATAAATAAAACCTGCTGCCCTTACCAGGTCTGGCCTGCATGTAACTCCAGACCCACAGCAATGTGGTTGACTCTCAAGTGCACTCTGAAATGGCCCAGCAAGCCACTCAGTTCAAGGGCAACAAAAGAGATGGGCAATAAATGCTGGCCAGCCAGCGATGCCCATGTCCCACAAATGAATAAAAATAAACTTGAACCAAGAGACTCAGAGGCGAAAGGAAGCTCCCCAGCTGAGCTACAACTGATTCTCACAATGGTGCGGGAGCCTGGATGGGATGGGGTGGGGGGAGCGAGAGAGAGATCAAAGCAAGATGGGAAGGGAAACATCCGAAGATTAATTAGCGTCAAGTCCGTGTGTCATATTTGCAGATCAGTCAGGACGTGAGGCGGCTTTCTGAATTCCACAAACAACCTCTGTATCCCTTCTTCTAAAGCTTGATCTTAAACTTTGATCTACATCGATATTATTATGTGTCCCACGACATTAAGAAAACATTCAATCACCTTGCCCCACTCTGCTGCCACAGGTTTAATTGAATTCCTCCTGAGGAAAATTTTCTAATAAAACCTTTTATTTTCCTCAAGGTTTGCAGGAGAATGGAAGCAGAGGAAGCTCACAAAGGAGGAAGAAACAGCCAGCTTTCAGCCCTTTGTGAATTTCTCGCAGTTTCACAGTATTCAGCTTAAATGCTATTTTTCAAGGTAGGGAGAGAAAGGAACGGTTTGACAAGATCACTTTATTTTCTAGTTCAGAGTATATTAACCTGTGGAATTTCTGTTTTCAACGCATGATCTTTCGAGAATGGCTGAAGGTGTCGTTATGAATGCCTTGCTGTGTTTGAGAGAAAGAAAATGGACTTGCAGTTATTTATCGAGTCCCTCGACCATTCCAGCTGTGGACTGAGGAAAGTGTGTCGGCTGTGACGTATGACATCTCCCCCATTCTCCTACAACAATGAGGCAAAGACCCAAGAAAAAAATAGGGTGGAAAGAAAACAAGTTTTAACGTGGTTGAATAGCCACAGGGAATCCAAATTATCCATGAAGATTTTGGTGGGGGATCAATGGAAATCCCAGGGAAATGGCGCAGAAGCCATTTGACTCATTCTCCTGAGGATTCCATAGATTCTCTGGTGAAATTTTGGTGGGAAGTTTGGACAGAGCCCATGTTAATCCAAATGCTTTATGCAGCCCCATGATTCTTTGAGATCTCTGAGCTCTTCCAATTCTTGCTTTTTTCATTCTCCCCATGGCATGTGGACGTTGCTGCTTAGGCCAGCATTTATTACCCATCCCTCATTGTCTATGAGCAGGTGAAGGCGAGCTGCTTTATTGATCCGTTGCAATTCATGTGGCATAGGTACACCCACAGTGCTGTCAGAGAGGGATTTCCAGGATTTTGACCCGACGGCAGTGATATCTTTCCAAGTCAGGATGGTGTGTATCTTGGAAGGGAACTTATGGGATTTCCATAAATTGTATTTGTCCTTCTAGGGGGTGGAAGGTCACGAGTTTGGGAGGTGCTGTTAAAGGACCCTTGTTGAGTTGATGCGAACATTTTGAGATAGTACACACTGCTACCGCTGTGTATTGGTGATGGAGGGTGTGAATGTTGAAGGTGGTGAATGGGGCGCCAGTCAAGCAGATAACTTTGTCCTGGATGGTGTTCAGCTTTTTGAGTGTGGTTGGAGCGACACTTATCCCTGCAAGTTGCGAGTAATCTTGCTCTTGTACATCTTTGATTCTTGCCTTTTGTTTGAGGAGGTGATGGCCTAGTGGTATTATCACTAGACTATTAATCCAGAAACTCAGAAAATGTTCTGGTGACCCACAGCAGATGATGGAGTTTGAATTCAATAAAAAAAACCTGGAATTCAGAATCTACTGACGACCAAGAAACTATTGCCGATCTTTGGAAGAACCCATTTGGTTCACTTATGTCCTTTAGGGAAGGAAATCTGCCATCCCTTACCTGGTCTGGCCTACATGTGACTCCAGAGCCACAACAATGTTTTTGACTTTCAATTGCCCGCCAAGGATAACTAGGGATGGGCAGTAAGTACTGGCCAGCCAGCGATGCTCATGCCCCACGAATGAATTAAAAAAAAGCCCATGCCTCTGCTATCTTTACACGAGTAGTAGTCATGATGTGGGTATGCCGGCGTTGGACTGACGTAAACACAGTAAAAAGTCTGACAACACCAGGTTTTAGTCCAACCTATTTATTTGATAATATTCTCACAAGCTTTCGAGGGGACACCCTCTTCGTCAGGAGAACTCTCCATTCCCCTGACGAAGAGGGTGTCCCCTCGAAAGCTTGTGAGAATATTATCAAATAAATAGGTTGGACTAAAACCTGGTGTTGTCAGACTTTTTACTATCTTTACACGAGGCCATTCCAATGAGTTCCTGCTCAGCTTCTAATCTGAAAGTCCCAATAAACATAAATGCATTCAAACCTCTGCTGGCAAATCCTAATATTTAGCAAATCCCATTCACCCATCACTTTAGCAGTCACCGTACCACACGGGCTCCCTGTGGAGCAAAGCCATCCGTGTAGACAAATCATCAGTGGCCTTTCCCCGTCCTGTCTCTGTAATTACCTCCAGCCCCACTACCTTCTAACACTGCTGTGCTTTGCAAAATCTGTGCCCTTGCGATTCGGTCACATAAATAATTTTAATCACTTTACCATCTGAAACCATAAACTCTATTATTCCATCCCTAAATTTCTCCACCTCACTTACCTCTCTTTGTCCCCTTAAGACATTCCTTAAAATAAACCTCTTTGACCAACCCATTCTAACAGCTCCTTCACATCTCCTTATGTGACTAATGTCAAACGTAGTTTGATAACTCTCCTTCAAAGCACTTAGGGTGTTTCACCCTGTTAAATTCACTATATAAATGCAAGTTGTTGTTGTTGATTGGTTGTGTGAGGATACTGTGCTATTAATATATTATGTTTCTGATGACTGCTTTAAGATGCAGCACTTTGTCATAAGCAGTCGTCTTTCAGCTCAGATGCTGAATGCAGGATAATATCTCATTTTAGACACGAACGTGTTACTTTGTAGAGTTAATGGGCTGGTGTTTGTTTACTTACGCTCTTCTGGACGTTTAGACTAGGTATGTAGAGTCATGTGAGTTTTTGATTAGGTTGATTGACAGAATCATATGATGATGTGGCTCGTGGGGGAAAAAAACTTTTACATTTTCATTTTAAAATAAAGAGCAGTTGCCAACTGGAGCTGATGGAAGAAAGAGGAGTCTCTCTCTCTCTCTCTCGCTCATTCTCTCCAGGACTTTTCCTGAAAGGTCCAGGGCTGTTAACCCAAGACAATGCAAGTATGCCTGTGTTTTGCTAACTAATTTTAAAGAGAGCTTTTGAGCTTATAAGAGAAATATTATTTGATTGGAACTGATAGTGATAAGTTGGCCGTTACAAATTGTTTCTTTCCATTTTCAAATATTGTTCAACTGTTAAAGGTATGCTAATTAATTTGCTATAGTTAACAATTAAATCTGAACTTCTCAATATGGGTAGTGCTGAAGCGATCCTGGGCCTGCGATCTACTTGTTGGATGCTAGCATCAGATGGTCATGGAAAGGGTCACTGCCTGGGATGTGTACGCTGTATGTTACTTAGAATCCCTACAGTGCAGAAGGAGGCCATTTGGCCCATTGATTCTGCACTGACAACAATCCCACTCAGGTCCTATTCCCGTAACCCCACATATTTACCCTGCTAATCCCACTGACACTAGGGTCAATTTAGCCTGGCCAATCAACCCAACCCACACATCCCTGGACTGTGGGAGGAAACTGGAGCACCCGGAGGAAACCCACGCAGGTACAGGGAGAACGTGCAAACTCCACACAGACCGTGACCTGAGGCCAGGACCAGCCAGGGTCCCCTGCGCCGCGAGGCAGCAGCGCTAACCACCACACCCCCACGGAGCACCTAGTCCACAGTCATCACTCAAACAACATCACAAGAAGCAAACTACCTTGGCAATATCACACAGCTGTTTGTGTGAGCTCGCTGTATTCAGAGTGGCTGCTGCATTTCCTATATTACATTTCAGAAGTACCCCAATGGATACAATGCACTGTGGGACACCCCATGGATGTGAAAGTGTAATATAAATGCAAGCCTTTTTTTTTAACAGCCGTGACTCCAGGGTTTATGATCCCCAAGATATTATAACAGCGACTATACTTCAAAGTGCTTCATTGGTTGTAAAGCTCTTTGGGAGGTCATGAAAAGTGCTGTATAAATGAAAGGCAAGCCTTTCTTTCCTTTACTGCTAAACTATGTTGTTAATTAAAATTTATTTTGACAAAAGCTCCTTACCTTGTCGGTAGAATCGCACCTGGAGTGTAACATCTTATCCTCACGTTTATGTCAAAATAGAAAAACTGTTGAGCTCTGGTCTGGCTTCAGAATATATCTTGGAGTTTCTGATCTTCTACCTTAACAGTTGGTAGACATAATGAATGGTTCATTTAAAGAGACAATAGAAGATGTGTCTCAATGGCTGGGTGGTCTATTTCCTAGCCATTGAGACTGGCTGGGTGAGTAGCAGTTGTCTTTACTGACTCCATACATTCCTGCCTCTTCTTTCAATATCGGATAGACCACCTGAACAATTTAAACAAATCGACAAAAGGACAGTATCTTCAGAAATACAACACCAATTCAGCACTGGACAACATTACAGGCATAGATTGCACAAAACAAAGAAATCATAGAATCCCTACAGTGCAGAGGAGGCCATTCGGCCCATTGAGTCTGTGCCTACTCTCTGGTTGCATTTATATAGAGTTTTACACAACCACTGGACATCTCAAAATTATTTACAGTCAATTAAGTACTGTTGAAGTGCAATGACTGTTGGAACGTAGAAAATGCAAGTCAATTTGTGCACAGCAAGCCCCCACAAGCAGCATAATGACCAGATAATCTGCTTTTGTGATGTTGATGGAGGGATAGACTAGAACACTGGGGTTACCTTCCAACACGTCTTTGAACCAATGCCATGGGATCGTTCACAACCATCCAAGCAAGCAAATGAATGCTTGGTTTAAGCATCTCAGCTGCAGGAATGGATCTATCAGCTGTGTGACAGCCTTGATTTAAGGGCCTGGAGTGGGACTTGAACCCACCCAGAGGTCAGAGCGCTACCAACAGAGCTACAGGTGACAAGAAAGTTTTGCCCCTTGACCTGGAATCAAACCTAGGTCTCAACAGTCAAAGTCCTAATCATTAGACCACCAATGAACCTGCTAGATATAGTGGAAGTTCTAAATAGGACTGGAACCTATCCTATAGCCAGCAACAGCCACATCCCATAAAATTAGAGTTTTACTGATTGTCTCAAAGTGACATCTGACAGGGTTGGAAATCTGTTTCATGAATAACAAATCTATTTTTGGCAAAAGAATTATTTTAAGGTGAATAGTCTTTAAATAAGGGTTGAGTAGAGATGAAAAAGTGAATCTTCTGAAGTTTGAGCAGAAAGGAACAAGGTAAATGGGTTGGTTTTTTTCAAAATGGAAATTGACTGTATACTTTTTTTGATATGCTGTGCGAAATTTTCTTGTTTAAGAATCAAAAATCAAGAGGAATAGAAAGCTATTTGTCTTCCAAGTCTTCTTGCCTTTACATCAGCAAAGGAGGCTTTGTGGCACAGTGATAGCATCCCTACTTCTGGACCAGAAGCTCCAGGTTCAAATCCACTTGTTGGCCATGAAAGGAAGATTCATAAGGCCATTTGATGAGCTGGTAATCACCCAGGAAGCCTCCGCCACTGGTCCCCAAAAAGAAAAAAGTGCGCATGAAGATACAGTTAAAAAAAATCCACTAAACAACTGAATGGTATGGCGTTCATAGAGAATCATAGAATCCCTACAATGCAGAAGGAGGCTATTTGGCCCATCGAGTCTGCACCAACCACAATCCCACCCAAATCTTATTCCCACAACCCCACACAGTTACCCTGTTAATCCCCTGACACTCGGGTCAATTTAGCATGGCCAATAAACCTAATCTGCACATCTTTGGGCTTTGGGACAAAACTGGAGCACCTGGAGGAAACCCACGCAGATACAGGGAGAACATGCAGACTCCATACAGACAGTGACCCAAGGCTGGAATTGAACCCAGGTCCCTGGCGCTGTGATGCAGCAGTGCTAGTCACTGTGCTGCCCTATGCTATGCTGATCTTTCTTAAATCTGGTGGCTGATCCACCACAAGTCCTACCGTGCTCCATATCTCTTAAGCTGTAAAGCCCTTCCACCCAACAAGTGTTCCTTCATCCCCCATTCTGGCTAAGATAACTTTCAAATCCCAGCAGCCAAGCAGGTCCAGCATCCACTCCAGGCATTCTTCTGGAGACAGTCAACCTGTCACAACACTAAGTCCCCTTTCTCACCCAGAGGAAAGCCTTCATTTTGTGTTCCCAGGTCCCCCTCTTCTCCAGCAGTGCTCACCTCTCCCTCTGGGTCATCCAGACATCGCTGCAGACTTTCCCACTAGGTCCTCCTGCTTCCTTGGTTTGCTCACCATCCTTAATTGGATGGTGAACATGGAACCCGCCATGTGTAAAGTTGCTCTAACAGCTTGCCGAGGTCATATGCAGCCTCAGAAATCGAGGACCCGATGCCCACCAGAAAATTTGGCCCAACATTTCAAAGACACAATTTTGATTTGATTTATTATTGTCACATGTATTAGTAGTAAGAAGTCTCACAACACCAGGTTAAAGTCCAACAGGTTTATTTGTAGCAAACGCCACTAGCTTTTGGAACTGGCTGTTCCTTTGTCAGGTGGGTGGGAGTTCTGATCACAAACAGGGCATACAAAGACACAAACTCAATTTACATGAATAATAATTGGAATGTGAGTCTTTACAGCTAATCAAGTCTCAAACATACAGGCAATGGAGAGAGCATTAAGCACAGATTAAAAAGATGTGTGTTGTTTCCAGACAGGAAAGTTAGTGAGATTTTGCAAGTCCAGGCAAGTTGTGGGGGTTACAGATAGTGTGACATGGACCCAAGATCCCAGTTGAGGCCGTCCTCATGTGTGCGAAACTTGGCTATCAGTCTCTGCTCAGTGACTCCGCGCTGTCGTGTGTCGTGAAGGCCACCTTGGAGAACGCTTACCTGAATTTCAGAGGCCGAATGCTCGTGACTGCTGAAGTGTTCCCCAACAGGAAGAAAACAGTCTTGCCTGGTGATTGTCAAGCGGTGTTCATTCATCTGTTGTTGTAGCATCTGCATGGTCTCCCCAACGTATCATGCCTCGGGACATCCTTTCCTGCAGCGTATCGGGTAGACAATGTTGGCCGAGTTGCAAGGGTATGTACTGTGTACCTGGTGGATGGTGTTCTCATGAGATGATGGCATCCGCAGTGATGATCCAACATATCTTGCAGAGGTTGCTGTGGCAGGGTTGTGTGGTGTTGTGATCATTGTTCTCCTGAAGGCTGGGAAATTTGCTGGGGACAATGGTCTGTTTGAGGTTGTGCAGTTATTTGAAGGCAAGAAGTGGGGGTGTGGTGATGGCCTTGGCGAGATGTTCATATTCATCAAGGAGATGTTGAAGGCTCCGGAGAAGATGTCATAGCACCTCCGCTCCAGGGAAGTACTGGACAACAAAGGGTACTCTGTCCACCGTGTCCCATGTTTGTTTTCTGAGGATGTCGGTGCAATTTGCTACAAATAAACCTGTTAGACTTTAACCTGGTGTTGTGAGACTTCTTACTGTGTTTACCCCAGTCCAACACCAGCATCTCCACAACATTATTAGTATACAGGGAAATGCATTGCTTCTTGCACACTATACAGACAAAGTATACTGTTCATAGAGAAGGAGAGAGTGCAGAATGTAGTGTTACAGTCATAGCTAAGGTGTAGATCAACTCGATGTGAGGTAGGGCCATTCAAAAGTCTGATGGCAGCAGGGAAGAAGCTGTTCTTGAGTCGGGTTGTTACGTGGCCTCAGACTTTTGTATCTTTTCTGATGCAAGAAGATTTGATAGATTAATGAAAGGCACGTCAAGTGAGACAGTGAGTGCTGTGACATGGCCTACTGAGCAACAGTTTTAATAAACTCAGGAAAAATTACTCATAGACCTAGTAATTGTTGTACAGGACACACTGAACACTGATGTCCTGTGGTCAGATAAAGCTGTGTGCCATAAGCATTACTTCCTAAATGTCTCCCTCACCACCAACAAGTGACTCGCTGAGACATTTCAGTTTGAACCACCCCATCGTTTGTTTGCAAGAACTGGAGGGTGCTGCCCTTCTGAGACCCAATAGTTCCCACTAGCATCACATACAGCTCATAGAATCATAGAGGTTTACAGTATGGAAACAGGCCCTTTGGTCCAACTTGTCACCTTGTTTTTACAACTAAGCTAGTCCCAATTGCCCATGTTTGGTCCGTATCCCTTCATACCTATCTTATCCATGTAACTTTTTACAAGACAAAATTGTACCTGCCCCAAGGCCTCAAGTGTTGGAGTAATGATGTTTCTTTATTTAACTTTCTCTTTGATTTATAAGTTGTAATTAATTTTGTTTTATTTTATTAATTGAAGAGCCCCTTCTGCTGGATGAACATTCACCTTGTTCCTTTCTGCTCAAACTATAAAAGATCCACTTTCTCATGAAACCGGATTGAGAAATGAGCAATGTTACTGTGTGGTGAAAGAAGGAACTTGCAAATATAGGGTGCCTTTCACAACCCAAGATGTTCCACTGAGCTTTATAGTCAATGGAGTACTTTTGGGCCCAGTTCCTGGTGTAATACAATATATAGCAATGTGCCAAAAACAGCAATGTGATAATGATCAGATTATTGTTGGATAATGATGTTGGTTGCTGGATGACTATTGGCCAGAAAAATGAGATCCAAATATCCACTCTATGGATCTTCCATTTAACATCTTTCATTGATTTGGGACCATCTTTGGGTGGCACGGTGACACAGTGATTAGCACGGCTGCCTCACAGCGCCAGGGACATAGGTTCAATTCCAGCCTCAGGTCACTGTCTATGTGGGGTTTGCACATTCTCTATGTGTCTGTGTAGGTTTCCTCCGGGTGCTCCGCTTTCCTCCCACAGTCCAAAGATGTGCAGATTAGGTTGATTGGCCATTCTAGATTGCACCTCAGTGTCAGATATAGAAGTCTGAAGTCACATACCAACCAACTCAAGAACGGCTTCTTCCCTGCTGCCATCAGGCTTTTCAATGAACCTATTTCTCTATACCCTAGCTACAACTGTAACACTACATTCTGCACTCTGTCGTTTCCTTCTTTATGAACGGTATGTTTTGTCTGTAAAGTGCTCAAGAAACAATATTTTTCACCATATACTAATACATGTGGCAATAATAAATCAAATCAAAGCAAGGGAGATTAGCAGGGTAAATATGTAGGGTAATGGGAATATAGTCTGGGTGGGATTGTTGATGGTACAGGCTTGATGGGCCGAATGGCCTCTTTCTTCACCAAAGTGACTGTATGATTCTATCAGCAGTGGACTGTGGTATAGCTGTGCAAGGATCAATTTAACCACACAGTTTTTGAGTGACTGCAAATACTTTCTGCCTGGGAGGGTTATTGATGCTGCCCTCGGACTGAGATCAATGCATTTGGAACTTTTGATGTTGTTACCATTCAAGGTTAAGATAGTTCCTGCTCCAGACAGCTTGGAGTTTTCTTTTTTAAATTTACTTTTATAATGAGCTTTTGTTTTGCTATTGGGCTTTGAAGATGGTGAAGTCGTTTTTATTTACTCCTAAGACAACCCAAGTAATGAACATCAAAGGCATCACATTGTAACAGTGGCTCAGAAACAACAGTGTAGACAATACGGTGAAACTTTGATAGTTCACAGCAGATCAGACCAATGTGCAACATGTTGCAGATTATTGCAAAACTCCTCTGGTGTTGAAATTAATAGGCAGCCTTCCTTCAAAGTGATTGTTTAACTATCAAAAGTGGTTGACATTACTTATCTCCTCCATATGGAAAATGCGGAGAGACAGTTAACCACACACGAATTGCTCACTTCATGTTAATTTCTGCTACGCACCACGATGCTGATAGCTTCCTGCGCAAAGTATTTGGCTCCGAGTGAGCCCTGAGCATCAACATTTCCAGCACTGAGTGTGCGCGCGCTATCAAATGCCACCAACCGTGCCAACCTCTCACCTCAACTTTCTTCTGCAACTCTTCTCACTTCAAACAGATAAAATACCAGCTCTGCGACATTCTGAAAAGGAAATGCACGTAGATCACAAACAAATATTTGGTTCCTGATCTGCCGCCTGATCTCACTGTCAAAGTCATGCGTGAAAATGACCTTCTCAGAATCGTAGAATCCCTACAGTGCAGAAGGAGGCCAGTTGGCCCATCAAGTCTGCACTGACCACAATCCCACCAAGGCCCCATCCCCATAGACCCTATGCACTTACCCTAGTTGGTCCCCCTGACGCTAAGGGGCAATTTAGCATGGTCAATCCACACAACCTTGGTACGGTGGCACAGTGGTTAGCACTGCTGCCTCACAGCATGAGGGACAGGGTTCAATTCCAACCCCAGGTCACTGTCTGTGTGGAGTTTGCACATTCTCCCCATGTCTGCATGGGTTTCCCCTGGGTGTTCCAGTTTCCTCCCATAGTCCAAAGATGTATGGGTTAGGTTGATTGGCCATGCTAAGTTGACCCTAGTGTCAGGGGATTAGCAGGGTAAATGTGTGGGGATGCAGGTATAGAGCCTGGGTGGGATTGTTGTTGGTGGAGGCTCAATGGGCCAAATGGCCTCTTTCTGTACTGAAGGGATTCTATGGTTTTGTTCTATGAATCACATATCTTTGGACTTTGGAAGGAAACTGATGCATAAGGAAACCCACGCAGACACGGGGAGAATGTGCAAACTCCACACAGACAGTGACCCAAGGCTGGCATTGAACCCAGGTCCCTGGTGCCGTGAGACAGCAGTGCTACTGTGCTGGTCAATGCAAGATGTTAAATGTAAGATCTGTAGAGTGGCTATTTGGAGTTTATTTTTTCTGGGCCAGATACTACAATGATCCCCCAGCATCTTCACAAGAGAAGGCGGGGGGTGGGGGGGCGGGGGGAGTGTGGTCGGGGGGGGAGAGAATTGGAAAACATTACACCGTTAATCCCAAATTCACCATCTTCCAGGATCTTCTATCAAATCAATCATCACAAGTATCTAACGAATAGGGTCATCAAATATTGACATTCAGTGAAGCAGCTTATCATGAAGTTGTTTAGAATTAACTAAAGTTCAGTGAAGGGGGAGCTGATAAATTGGGAGATGGTGAGCATTTGGAGGGGCTTCAGAATAAAGTCACAATCATGATTCAACAAAGCCAATGGGCAGTCCAGGGTGCCTGGTGGGCAGTGCCAGAGTGCCTGGTGGGCAGTGCCAGGCTGATACTACCCAAGTGGCAATGCTCTGCCTCCTGCCTCCTGTGGGGGAGGGAGGGGAGCTCAATGGCCTCTGTCAATATCAGTGGGGTTATCGCGCCTGGTCCCTGTTGATCCCTGCTGGTGGCAACCTCTCCTGGTGGAGGGCGGGAGGGGGAGACATTAGCGAACCCGGGACGGTAGCCTCCTGAGATTGAGATTTCAATATTGTAATCAGCCGCATGCTGATTTCTGGCACGAGGCTGGTTACATCGAAATAAAGGGACCTGGGAGACTCACAATCGGCTGGACACCGGTCACCTTTCCCACTACAGGCCATCCGCTGATGTCTCCTGGTTCGCTGCACTGCTCGAGTAGCCCAACAGGCCGAGAGAAATCCCCCCACCCCTCATGATCATTGGGCAGAACTCAAAGTCAGTTGCTGAATATTTACCTCTATGGCCCGTGGAATCAAACCGTCTTTGGATATAATTTAAATCATTTTTGGGAGATGGTAGTTGTCTGCGTGAGGTAATGTTACGTTAGGCTTGGGAGCTTGAGGAGGGGGATGACTTTGAAACTAAAGAATTGCACGAGGAGATGGAAGTAAATACGAGGAAGAGATCGTCGAGACGCAGACGACTGCATCTTTAGCTTCGTCTGGTTCCTTAACTTTATTCCACAGCTACATTTTTTATGGTTGAATCTGGTCGGATTTCTGTCGCTTCACAAAACCACCAACAGGAAGGAGACTGTGCATGTTTCAGACCGCAGTGTAAGTGGCTACATCTGGTAATAGCAGATAGTAAGATTATAGTTAACCAGGGTAAAGCAGCCAGGAATAGCGAAGCATTGTGACACTTAAAAAAACATAACTAATTCATTGCTGGGCGGCGGACGCAGCTGGCAAGGCAGACCCTCCCTCATTACCTTCAATAATGATAGGCTTTCCTCCTGAACCGCTGGCCTCTACGCTGCAAAAATATTTTCTCCAGAACCCGACGGAGATGAAAGAAAGTTGATGTCTGTCCAGCTGAGGGTGGCAAGAGAGAAATGCACCGCTGGAGATCCTGGGTTTGGGAGATGCTGCTTAGAAGTTTAGACAATTCAGTCTCTCGCTGGCTGGCATGGCAGCCACAGTAAACCGGTGGTGACAGGAGTGGATATCTAATCTCCTTCTTGGACCGTTGATCAACCAAGACTATTTGGTCCTGAATGGTGTTGAGCTCTTTGAGCGATTGCAACCACACCCATCAAGGCAAGTGGAGAGTATTCCAACACTCAGTTGATAACAATAGACTTCAAGACAAGTGGGAGAGCTTAGTTTATTGTTTATTTATTTATTATTGTCACAAGTAGATTTACATTAACACTGTAATGAAGTTATTGTGAAAATCCCCCTCTTGCCACACTGTTCAGGTACACTGAGGGAGAATTTAGCATGGCCATTGCACCTAACCAGCACTTCTTTCTGACTGTGGGAGGAAACTGGAGGACCCAGAGAAAACCCACGCAGGCACGGGGAGAACATGCAAACGCCACACAATAGAGGCACATAGTCAGGTGAAATTCAATGCAGAAAAGTACATGCTAATATATTCTGGTTGGAAGAATGATGAGAGGCAATGCAAACTATTGTAAATAGCACCATTTTGAAGCGGGGGGCTTCAAGGAGACAGCCATTTATATTCAAACCTTTGAACATAAGAACAAAAGAACATAAGAACTAAGAACAGGAGTAGGACATCTGGCCTCTCGATCGTGGCTGATCTTTTTGTGGGCTCAGCTCCACTTAGCCACCAGATCACCATAACCCTTAATTCCTTTACTGTTCAAAAATGTATCTATCTTGCCTTAAAAACATTCAATGAGGTAGCCTCAACTGCTTCACTGGGCAGGGAATTTGACAGATTCACAACCCTTTGTGTGAAGAAGTTCCTCCTCAACTCAGTCCTAAATCTGCTTCCCCTTATTTGAGGCTATACCCCTCCAAGTTCTAATTTCACCCACCAGTGGAAACAACTTCCCTGCTTCTGTCTTATCTATTCCCTTCATAATTTTATAAGTTTCTATAAGATCTCCCCTCACTGTTCTAAATTCCAATGAGGATAGCCCCAGTCTACTCAGTCGCTCCTCATAAGCCAACCTTCTCAACTGCAGAATCAACCTAGTGAATCTCCTCTGCATCCCCTCCAGTGCCAGTATATCCTTTCTCAAGTAAGGAAACCAAAACTGTACGCAGTACGCCAGATGTGGCCTCACCAGCACCTCATACAGCTGCAACATAACCTGGCTGTTTTTAAACTCCATCCTTCTATCGATGAAGGACAAAATTCCATTTGCCTTCTTAATTACCTGCTGCACCTGCAAACCAACTCCTTGTGATTCATGCACAAGGACACCCAGGTCCCTCTGCACAGCAGCAAGCTGCAATTTTCTACCATTTAAATAATAGTCCATTGTGCTGTTATTCCTACCAAAATGGATGACCTCACATTTACCAACGTTGCACTGCATCTGCCAGACTCTTGCCTAGTCACTTAGACTATCTATATCCTTTGCAAAATTTCAGCATCCTCTGCACACTTTGCTCTGCCACTCATCTTAGTGTCATCTGCAAAGTTTGACACAATACACTCGGTCCCCAGCTCCAAATCATCTATGTAAATCGTAAACAATTGTGGTCTGAACACTGAATGCTGAGGCACATCATTAGTCACTGATCGCCAATCAGAAAAACACCCATTTATCCCCACTCCTTGCTTTCTATTAGTTAAGGGTTGTTCAGTAAAGCAGTTGGCATCCTGGACTTTATAAGCAGTGTTTCAAAGCTAGGAAGTTCTGAGAAATCGACCTAAACCACTTGTTCAGTCTTTATTGTTTAAATATTCAGATTGGGACATGACTGATACTCAAGTTCCTGGTCTGACGCCTAAGCACTGAAACAGTGATGGCCCCCCCAGATCAGAACAGCCCATTCAGGACCTGGCTCATGGAGTGAGGTCCAATCAGGAAAGAGTACTATAATTTTTCTTTTTGACATCCTTGTTGACCATTGAGTTGGAGACAGTGGCCCCGCTCTCCAGCCACAATGCCAGAGGTAGCCTGCCTTATACCCGCCCTGGAAACCACAACTCAGTTTAACATTGTCCACACAATAGATTGCCTCCAGTCGTGGATTGTACCCTTGCCACCCACCTTGGACACGTCCCACAAGGGTTCTGAGCTCAAGAGCTGCCGGCCGTTCAGTGGACTGCTGCAATCATAGGGTGGCACAGTGGCACAGTGGTTAGCACTGCTGCCTTGCAACATCAGGGACCTGGGTTCGATTCCTGGCTTGGATTACTGTCTGTGCAGAGTTTGCACGTTGTCTGTGTGGGTTTCCTCCAGGTGCTCCGGTTTCCTCCCACGGTCCAAAGATATGCGGGTTGATTGGCCATGCTAAGTTAGCCCTTAGTGTCAGGGGGACTAGCTAAGGTAGTGGGTTATGGGATTAGAGCCTGAGTGGGATTGTGGTCAGGGGGGACTCGATTTGCCAAATGGCCTTCTTCTGCACTGTAGGATTCTACAACACCAATAGCCCTTAGTTAGCAGTGATGGAGCTGCCTGCAAGCGCAGACTGGGGGGGTTGGGGTGCACTAGGGTCATTAAGATAGGCACCAGGGAGAGTAGGATGGGAAGATTGACTGTGAGGGCAGCGGGGATCTTACAGTTGTGCAGCTTGGGGCGGGGGTGGGGGGGGAGGGTTCCTCCATGAAAACAGGGTACTCGATCAGGAGGGAGACCCCCACCTGTACTAAGGAAGGCTGCCAATATTTGATGGCTGGTCTCCCCAGGTGACAAAGTGTCCATTTGTATCTGGTAAAGAACCAGTGGTGTTGGGATGAGGCCTTTAGGCCACCATTTATTGGCCACATCGGGCATGCACTTTTGTTGCCGTGAGGGCAGAAGGGCCATCCACCATCTACCCTGCTGCTGGTAAAATAACAGCGAAAGCAGGAAGGTAGTAGGCATGACAATCCATCACCCCAATCAATTTTACATTTCCCCCGCCCCCGTCGCCCCACCCATTCCAGGGGTTGTCTAAAATTCTGACCATGAAGGAATGGAGTCATTCCAGCACAGAAGGAGGCCATTTGGCCCCTCCACACTATGCTAGTTCTCCGTAGAGCAATCCATCCTCCTGCTCGATCCCCACTCTTCTGCCCATTAGTTCCCACAAATGCCTATCCAATTGGTTATCTCTGCTTCCACCACACTCATATGCAGTAACTATCGATCGGGTCATTACCATTTGCTGCACAAGCAAGTTCTTCCTCCCATCTCCTTCCCCCTGTATTTTTTCATATCTTCATCCATGGGATGTGGCCATCGCTGGCTGGACCTGCATTTTATTGTCCATCCCTGAGGATATTTCAGAGTCAACCGCATTGCTATGGATCTGGAGTCACGTGTAGGCCAGGCCAAGTAAGGACAGCAGATTTGCTTCCCTAAAGGACATGAATGATCCAGATGGGTTTTTCCAACAATCGACAATGGTTTCACGGTCATCATTAGACTTTTAATTCCACATTTTTATTTAATTTAAATTTCACCATCTGCTATGGTGGGATTTAAACCTGGGTTCCCAGAGCAGTGCTCTGAGTTTTTTGCTAACATTTCAAGTCTAGATGACCATTTATCAGCAGCTGTGACAAAAGGTCACCCAGACTCAAAACATTGGCTCTATTCTCTGTCCATAGATGCTGTCAGACTCTGCTAAGATTTTCCAGCATTTTTTCAGGTTCCAGCATCTGCAGTATTTTGCTTTTATTCAATTCAATTCAACTTTATTGTCATTGTATAATGCACATATACAAATACAACAAAAAGTTGTACAACATACAACATACAAAGATTAAAAAAAGCAAATGCAGTAGTCATTATCAAATGATGTGCGGGTTAGTCCAAAGATATGCGGGTTAGGTTGATTGGCCATGCTAAAATTGCCCCTTAGTGTCCTGAGATGCGTAAGTTAGAGGGATTAGTGGGTAAAATATGTAGGGATATGGGGATAAGGCCTGGGTGGGATTGTGGTCGGTGCAGACTCAATGGGCTGAATGGCGTCTTTCTATACTGTAGGGTTTCTATGATTCTATGAAATAGTGCCAGTAGTCATTAAGTGTATACATGCATATAGCGCAATGCCCATGGCCAGGGAATATGTAGAAGGACGCAGTTTAGTTGGGTAACAGCTCTGGGGAAGAAGCTGTCCCTGAGCCTGGTCGAACGGGCTCGAAAACATCTGTAGCGCCTCCCAGAGAGCAGGAGGGCAAACAGTCTGTGGTTGAGTTGGGTGGGATCTCTAATGATGCTGAGGGATCTCCGCAGACATGGTGTCCTACATGGTGGTAGATGGGTGCCGATAATGTATTGGGTAGTTCTGACTACCCGCTACAAAGCTTTCCGGTTTCTTGATTACTAGTCCAGTGACAATACCGCCATGCCTCTGCCTCCCCTGTCTTTTGCAGAAAACCTGTCTCCCCTGGTCCTTGTACCAGCAGCTAATAGGAACAGTCCCCCCCCAGACCCCACCAGGAAGTCTTTCAACTTTCTCATGCCCTGGATTCCTCACATCTCCTCCCCACCTTTGATTGCGTTAAAAGCCTCAATCCTACTTACCTGAATGCCAGGGAGCATTCCTGCTTGGGGGGGTCACCGGCCGCACCCTACCCCTGCCTGACCCGCTGTCTGCAGTACATACGGCTGGATTCAAGCAGAGAACATTTACCCATGTTACCCAGCACTTCAGCCAGTTTTGGGAGACACGCACACTGTACCTTTGACCCTGAACTTAAAACAGGGCTGGGGGGGCAACGTGAAAACATTATTGGGAAGGCGGAAAGATTTAATCGCTTTATTGACTGCAGATAGAACTAAACTCAATTTTACCCTATCGTTTTTTTGCTCGCTACTTGAACGCAATGCAGCTGTTCCCACTTAAGTATGACTCCGATGATATACAACCTGGCCTGAAGTGTTCAGATAACATCACCAGGCTTCGGCCTGGCTGGTGGCCCAAGAAATTCTTCTGGTCTAGGCCAGAAACCCTTTGAGGGCCCCCTTATCCATGACAACATATTTACCCATAGCCCTTGGCAAGGACTGCAGGTGTCCTGAACAGCCAAACCTCGGACTGATTTCAAGACTTTTATATCATTGTGTGCCTAAAAAAAAATGAGGAGGGGCAGACTCACACATTTTGCAGGGAAACAGTCAAGGGAATGGATGCATGCACCATATCTACGTTCTCTAGCTCCACACCTCCCCCACCCCCCACTTGTAGCAACTTGTCTTTACCCCCAGATTCTGGAAGCAGAACTCCCCCTAAGTTCATAGAAATCGTAGAATCCCTACAGAGCAGAAGGAGGCCATTCGGCCCAAGGAATCTGCACAGACCACGATCCCACCCAGCCCCTATCACCGTAGCCCCACTTATTTATCCTGCTAGACCCTTGACATTAAGGGCCAATTTACCATGGCCAATTAACCCTAGCACGCACATCTTTGGACTGTGGGAGGGAACAGGAGCACCCAAAAGAAACCCAGGTAGAGACAGGAGAACGTGCACACAGACAGTGACCCAAGGCCGGAATCAAACCTGTGTCCCTGGCGCTGTGAGGCAGCAGTGCTAACCACTCTGCTACTGTGCCACCAGTTAGTGCAATTTTTTTTTACATTTCCTGATTTCTAGGCCTCTTGGTGAGATAATCTCAGAATAAATTTCCTTGGCAGACCAAAGCCAAGATTCTTGCAAAGCAATTCCAAGTCCCCAATTTTCCAGGAAAATGGGAGTAATAGTCTTTTTTGGTGTGATTTCCTCAATATGTCAGCACTGAGATCGGCACATATGCAGTGGCCCCATGAAACCCCCTTCCCCCGCCATTGCTAGTCTCCAGATCGCTGGCCAGCCTCGAAAATCTCCATTACTGGCCTTCCAACCAAACCCCTCCCCCCCCAAATTCTCTGATCGTTGACCTTTCAGACCATCATGTCCCTGACACACCCTCCCCATTAGTGGGCCACCATATCCCTTAGCGGGGAGCAGTAGTAAACCCCACTGGAGTGACCAATCCCAATTACCGGGGGTTGTAGGGGGAAGGGGGAGATGCTAGTGGGCCTGGAGACTTCAACCCCGAGCCCATTAATGAAACGGAAAATCACGATTTCCACATTGTAAGCAGCTCCATGCCAGAAATCAACACGGAGCTGATTACGCTGGAAATCTGAGGCTGGGAGACTCGTGGAGGCTGTGACGCCCAATGGGAAGCCCATGTAATGGCCTCCGCTGACGTTTCCTGGCCCATTGTGCTGCTTGAGCTGTGCAGCGGGCAGGGAGAATTGCCCCCCCTCGTATTCTATCCCATTGCACCTCACCCCTCTCCCACCTCTACTTGTCCCGCTTTCAAGGGTCATCCCTGGGGTTTGAATTTTTAGGATGGAGGGGGATTGGCTATTTAATGCTCCAACAAACTCCTCACTCGGGGAAGAAGTCCCATCCTGGAGAGCTGGTGGCCAATCTGACTGGCAACTCCAGTCCCTTCAAGAACAGTGCTGCAGTGGCCGGAGAGGTACTACACGAGGCTTCCAACGCTGGAGTCCCAGGAACTAGAGAAAAAGCTAAGTGTCAGGGGTGCAGGCTGGATGTGTAGAGAAGACCTGGGAGGTGGCAGGCGGCGATTGGGATCTTGGAAAATAGGCTGGGGTGGGAGGGAGGTCCAGAGGTCACCGGGTCTTAAGGGGAGGGGCGGCCCCTGGTCAGAAAGGGACCTCTGGTGGATGCAGCCAAGATCCAATCCACCCTTCAGTTCTGGGTTCCCTCCTACCTCGCTGAGATCTGCCCGACAGCCTAAAACTTGAGGCTGGATAGGAAATAGCTCTAAGGGGCCTTTAAGTGGCCAATAAAAAACTTTTAATTGAGGCAAGAGAGGACTTCCTGTCTCAGGCCCGAGTTGCCCCAGCATAAAACACCATGGCAGGAGCCCAGAGGCAATTTAACGCTACCCCAGCCCCAGAACATACTAGGGATGAGGAGGGAGATGTAAATTTCTGGCTGTAGCGTTAAGAATTGGAGAAATTAGGATTTAAAAAAATGAAGACAATTCAGGGAGTTGATTAGGGGCGTACGGCTGGAGAACTGATGAGATGTGAATTAGCCTCAGCGAAAAACAAGTATTTTTCATACGTGACCAGATCGAACAATGGGGCTATAGAATGGGCGGCTTCAAAGTGAAGAGATAAAGAAATTGACGTATACCTGCCAAAAGCCGCCTCCAGTGTGGGTAACATCAAAGAGAAAGACACAGTATAATTGTAGAACAATAAGAAGAAAGGAGAGAGACTGATACAGCTAATATCAAAACTGCAGCAAGCTGCAGCTATAGTCTCCTGAGAGAAGCTGCAAAGAAGCAGCCATTTTCTGCCATCGCTAAACCAGAAGACTATTTCCCAGATGCGGCCACTTTAATAAAGAACAAAGAACAGTTAAGCACAGAAACAGGCCCTCCAGCCCTTCAAGCCTGTGCTGATCATATTGTCCTTCCTAGACCAACCCCTTGTATCTCTCTATTCCCTGTTTGTTCATATGTCTATCCAGATAAGTCCTAACTGTGGCTAACGTATCTGCCGCAACCACGTCACTTGGCAGTGCCTCCCAGGCCCCCACCACCTTCTGTGTAAAAAACCTACCCCACACATTTCCACTGAACCTTTCCCCCCTTATCTTGAACTTGTGCCCCACTTGTAATTGTCATTTCTGCCCTGGGAGAAAATTTCCAACTGTTCACCCTATCTATACCCCTCATAATTTTATAAACTTAACCTGGATGTGGTAATTAGTTGCTGGATTTAGCTCAGAGTCACTTAATATTGGATGTTGTTTGGGAAAAGGGGTGGCTCAGGGTTCAGGTAAAATGCTGGTAGTTTTGGAAGCCAAGGGGTAATTTCATGTAAAATGACATGTATAGCCATCTTTGTGGGAAAGACAGTATGAGGCTATTAATTTGAGGTTTAAAGGGCCAAATGGCCTACTCCTGCTCCTATTTTCTCTGCTTCTATGTTTAGTATTCTTAAATGTCGTAAAATATTATAGTCCTTATCTCATGTGATTTTTTAAAAAGTTAGTAAATATTCTTTATTAATTGTTCGCACAATGGTTGGATTGTTTCCCTGCTGAGTGGTATATCGTTCCTCATATTATACCAAAGTGGGGTGATAGCCCAGTGGTATTATCACCAGACCATTAATCCAGCAACTCAGCAAATGTTCTGGGGATCTGTGTACGAATCCCACCATGGCAGATGGTGAAATGTGAATTCAATAAAAAAAATCTGGAATTAAGAATCTAATGATGACCATAAAGCGATTGTTGGGGTAAAAGACAGTATCTGGTTCATTAATGTCCTTTAGGGAAGGCAATCTTACCTGGTCAGGCCCACACGTGACTCCAGAGCCATAGCAATGTAGTTAACTCTCAACTGCTCCCTGAAATGGCCAAGCAAGCCACTCAGGTCAAAGGCAACTAGGGACGGGTAATAAATGTTGGCCAGCCAGTCACTCCCATGAATGAATAAAAAATACTATTAGACCAGCAAGTCCTCTCTTGTGTTGGTAAAAGTTCCTCCCTGCGTGCATAGACTGTAAGTGCGAAGAGGAGCCAGTTGGACTCGAAACATTATCTGTGGCTCCGCAGACACTGCCAGACCTTGCTTGGTTTTTTCCAGCACTTTCTGTTGTTTCCTTTCTATCTTTGAACCCAGAACCCTCACTCAGCCTCAGAGGACAAGGATGAGACCAACTGGCAAGCACACCAACTTGGATCAGAGTCGGGGCTGGATTTTAAAAGCGGCGAGAGACATTGTGATAATTCAGAGCTTCAAGCTGGAACATTCTAGAAAATAGGAGTGAAAATGTTGTCGGTGGAGTTCCATTACCGATTAAAAAGATGAGGAGGGAAATGGCCTCATAGCTTTGTTGCAGTTTAAAATTATGCTTTTATTCAATTACATGTTGGATTTCAAATTGTTTCGGTTGAGACATTTGGAATGGACTTGTCTAATCTGTGGCTATTACGGGTATTTTGTAGGAAATCGGTAATTATAGGTAACTACTGCCTGGCATTAGTCTGCAATTTTATTCTCTTTTTCCTGTTATTTTAATAAGCTCCCATCTTCAACCACTGTACAAGAAGTAACAATTTGTGGAATCAATGACTTATTATCTGGAAATAGTCCAGCTGCTCTTGTTGCTTCCTTCCCTGGCAGTTAGTTGAACACACAGCCCTCACCAAAGCCCCATTACAATATCGGCAGCACGAGTGTCAGGTTGGAAGGGCAGGAATTCATGAAAAACTTTATGCTGGTCTTCAGAAAGACTGTGCTCAGGGCTGGAATTTTACCGGCGCGTCCACCCCAATTCTGGGTGAATTTTGGAGAACGGCATTCTCCCATTGGCCGCAGGCGGGATTGTACGAACCTCAGGCAGAGATGCCAGTAAAATTCTGCCCGAGATCTGCGCAAGTACAATTGGCTAAAGTCCTATAAACCGTGACAGGTGTAAAGCATTGGAAATAAAAAGTGACCGAATTACATCAGAATGAATTCTACGGAGTTTGCAGCACAGAAAGAGCCCAGCTGCCCTAATTAGTCCTTCCTGGATGTATCGGGCCTCGTCCCACCCCTAATCCCATCAACAAATCTTTCTTTTCCTTCCCCTTTCATGCTTATTTAGGCTCCATTTAAACTCCCCCATGCTACTTGCCTCAAGATTCTTTGTGGGGTAACGAGTTCCACATTGTCGCAGAATCATCGAATTGTTACAGAGCAGAAGGAGGCCATTTGGCCCATCAAGTCTACATTGGTTCTCTAAAGGAGCTTCATGACTTAGTGCCACTCCCCTGCCTTTTCCCCATACCTCTGCACATTGTTTCTGTTCAAATAATCATCTAATGACATCTTGAATGCCTTGATAGAATCTGCCTCCACTACACGTCCAGGTAGCGCATTCTAGACCCCAACCACTCACTGCCTGAGAAAGGTTTTTCTCACATCACATTTGCTTCTTTTGTAAATTGCCTTAAATCTGTGCCTTTTTGCTCTTGATCCTTTTTTTTGAGGGGGAGCAATTTCTCCCTATCTATTCTGTCCACTGTTCTTTGTGTAAAGAAATCTTTCCCAGATTTCTCATGGTGACTATCATCTTTCTGACCTTTGTTTGTGCTCTTGTCCACAAGCCGCAACTCCAACAAATACTTTGAGAATTTTCTATCAGACCAGCTTTTCTAAGATTTAGCTCAGTTGGCTGGTCAGCTGGTTAGTGACACAAAGCGACGCCAACAATGCAGGTTCAATTCCTGTACAGGCTGAGGTTTTTTCATGAACCTTGTTCCTCAGGTTAAATCACCACCAGTCATAGCCTCTGGTCATCTGGGACTATGGTGAGCCTACCTGGAGGTAAGAACTCCAGCTCAGGCAGTGGCGTAATGGTATTGTCGCTGGATTAGTAGTAATGCCTGGGGAATCCAGGTTCAAATCCCACCATGGCAGATGGTGAAACTTGAATTCCATAAAAATATGGATTTAAAAATCTACTGATAACTATGAAACCATTGTTGATTGTCGTAAAAATCCATCCGGTTCACTAATGTCCTTCAGAGAAGGAAATCTGCCTTCCTTACCTGACCTGGCCTATATATGACTCCAGATCCATAGAAATGTGGTTGACTCTTAATACTCTTAGAATCCATAGAATGCAGAAGGTGACATTCGACCCATCGAGTCTGCACCAACCACATTCTTACCCAGGCCCTATCCCCATAACCCCACGTATTAATCCTGCTAGTCCCCCTGACACTAAGGGGCAAAATTAGCATGGCCAATGAACCTAACCCACACATCTTTGGACTGTGGGAGGAAACAGGGGCACCCGGAGGAAACGCACGCAGACACAGGGAGAATGTGCAAACTCTACACACTGTGACCCGAGTTGGGAATCGAACCCGGATCCCTGGCGCTGTGAGGCAGTAGTGCTAACCACTGTGCCAGGGGTGGACGATAAATGCTGGCCCAGCCAACGAAGCCTACATCCCATGAACAAATAACAAAAAAGCTTATTCTGCTTCTCCTCCTGTTCATGTCCTCAGTTCCCACATCGTTCTGGTGAATAATTTTCGTACCTTTCCCAGTGCCCCGATACTCACTTTACATTAAGTAAACAGAAACCAAGCATGCTGTGGTCTAACCAAGATTCTGTATCACTTCATCAGAAACTTCTCTGCTTCTTGATTTCTATTTTGCTAGAAATAAACTCTTTTTTTTGTCCTGTCTCTACTTTCCATGGCACGTTTTTATGATTGGCACATACAAACCAATCAGCATGCTTAAGGAAGTGTAGGGCAAACACTGAGGAGACTGAGACAGTGTAGAAGGGCAGGGAGTTAAATAGGAGCAAGGACATCTCTGAGACCGAGACACTGGTTGGGATGTTCCCAATCCACCAACAGATATTATCACAGGCGGAAATGGAAAATGTGGCTGCTCTCTAAAATTTTCCAGACCAGCCCCCGATGATGCCTGCTACTGTCTGGGCTGGAAAACCCAATCCTAGTGGAATTGTGACTTTTCAGATCACGTCTGGGGAGATGACAATCTGGATGATCAGTTGAAAGTCTAAATGTCGTTGTTTTCCTCTCCAAGGTTAGAAACCTTTATTGTAAAATTAACCAGAACACACATTTGTTTTTATTGCAGTTTCAACATCTCACAGCGACACACACAACTTATTCACTTCCAGACACATCAAATACCCTCCTCCCTCAATCACCCCTCCCCCACACACACCCCCCTCCCCCACACACACCCCTCCCTCACACCCTATCCTCCACATCCCCCTCCCCCACACCCGCCCTCCCCCAACCCCCTCCCCCACATACCCCCCTCCGCCACACCCCACATACCCCTTCCCCCACACCTCCTCCCCCACACCCCCTCCCCCACACCCTCTTCCCCTCATTCACCCTCCCCCAACTGTCTCCCCCACATACCCCCTCCCCCACACCTCCTCCCCCACACACCTTCTTCCCCACACACCCCATCCCCCAAATACTCCCTCCCACCCCACACACCCGCTCCCCCACACCCCCTCCCCCACAAAACCCTCTCTCAAAGAGATCCTCCCCTCAATCCCCTCCCTATCACAGTCCTGCCCCATGCTCCCCTCCCCATTCTTCCCCTCCCCCACACACACCCTTCCCCAAACATCCCCTCCCCCAGACACCCCACCCTTGTCCCACCCACACTCCGAATGTACTGCTAACTTTGTTTCTTCAACAACACCCTCTTCAGGACATTGAGTAACTCTGTTTTCTCTGTGCTGATGAAGGGATGTAATGTTGTGTATCCTGCAAGCGTGCTTTACAGATTGTTTAACTTGTCAGTTCCCCATGTTATCTGACCACATGCAGGGCACATTTCCAGTCGTCAGCCTTTGGGGCCCCATCAAATGTCTTTTCAAAGAGTTTGGTGGGCTTATGTTCGTTTCCTGGACGGTGTGTCAGAGTGTATTTGGTAATAAACGCGCTCTCCACTCACCTGACGAAGGAACAGCGTTCTGAAAGCTAGTGGCGTTTACTACCAAATAAACCTGTTGGACTTTAACCTGGTGTTGTGAGACTTCTTACTGGTCTGTCAGAGACCAGAACATTCACAAAGGAACAGTCAGCTGCCAATGATCAATGCCCTGTGTGTGTCCTGTCCCCTCCCGTCATCACCCACTAACCCCGCATCACCACCCACGACTAGAACTAGGGGGGCATGGCCTCAAAATAAGGGGGAGCAGATTTAGGACTGAGTTGAGGAGAAACTTCTTCACCCAAAGGGTTGTGAATCTGTGGAATTCCCTGCCCAGTTGAGGCTACCTCTTTGAATGTTTTTAAGGCAAGGATAGATAAATTTTTGAGCAGTAAAGGAATTAAGGGTTATGGTGAGCGGGCGGGTAAGTGGAGCTGAGTCCGCAAAAAGATCAGCCATGATCTTATTGAATGGCGGAGCAGGCTCGAGGGGCCGGATGGCCTACACCTGCTCCTAGTTCTTTATGTTCTTATTTAATTGTGTGTGGCAGAATGATTGTGTATGTGCGGGGCATGTGAGAGTATGTGAGATGGGGTAGTTAGAAGGGAGAGGACATAAACCAGAAGTGGGCAATCTGTGGCCTGGGGGTCACATCCAGCCCATCAGGGTTCCGTATAAGAGACATTTTGTTGAGAGTTGCAGCTTTCTGCTAGTTTCCATCTGCGTAGTTTTTTTTCCCACTGGTCTGATTGGAGAGATTCGCACATAAAGTTAAGTGAGGTGTGTGTTGATTGCTCACAACAGTGACTGTGAAAGCCGTGTGCTCCCTCTGTGTCTGAAATGGTGTGATTCAATTTCCATGAATAAATCCGTGGTCACCCTACTGGGAAGAGAATTTCCAAGAAAGAAGTGTCTTTGCGTGCTGCCTGGTGAAAGGCCCACACTCTAAATGAGGCCCAGTAACAGGCCTTCTGGTCAAAGCAACAGCGCAGCTAGGAGCTGAGACCTGAACGTTGAAGGCTGCTGACACTTCTTGATGGCTTTCTACTCCTCCTATTAAACTCAAGCACCTTCCTCCCCAGGGGGCAGATGAGAAGAATGTCTATGATTAATATTAAGTTGATCCTCCCAGCCTGGCAAACTTTGGTGGGGTTGATCTCAAAGGTTACAGGCAGACGCCCTCACAGCGCCAATGGCAGAGTGCCAAGCCCAAGGAATTTCAAGCTCTGTTGTTATGAAAGACTAGTTGCAGCATAAGTTTTTGTGAGACACTTTTTTGGAAGCAAATGAGGATGCAGTGAGACTGGTGGAGGAAGTAATTTTCACCTTGGTGTCCTGCCAGCCTCCCATCCATAGACACTTCCCGCTGCCTCGGCAAAGCAGCCAGCGTAACCAAGGATCCCACACACCCTGAACGTTTTCTTTCACCTTCTTCCATTGGAATAAAGATACAAAAGTCTGAGGTCACATACCAACTGACTCAAGAACAGATTCTTCCCTGCTGCTGTCAGACTTTTGAATGGACTTACCTTGCATTAAGTTGATCTTTCTCTACACCCTAGATGTGACTGTAGCACTACGTTCTGCACCCTCCCATTTCCTTCTGTATGATTTGTTTGTATATCGCGCAAGAAACAATTCTTTTCACTGAATGTTAATACATGTAACAATAATAAATCAAATCAAATCATAGAGCCATAAAGTCATAGAGGTTTACAGCATGGAAACAGGTCCTTCGGCCCAATTTGTCCATGCCACCCTTTTTTAAGCTAATCCCAATTGCCCACATTTGGCCCATATCCCTCTATACCCATCTTATCCATGTAACTGTCTAAATGCTTTTTAAAAGACAAAATTGTTCCTGCCTCTACTACTGCCTCTGGCAGCTTGTTCCAGACACTCATCCTCTGAGTGAAAAAATTTGTTTCTCTCCCCTCTTACCTTAAACCTATGCCCTCTAGTTTTAGGCTCCCCTACCTTTGGGAAAAGATATTGACTGTCTAGCTGATCTATGCCTGTCATTATTTTGTAGACCTCTGTAAGATCACCCCTTAGCCTTCTACGCTCCAGAGAAAAAAGTCCCAGTCTGTCCAGCCTCTCCTTATAACTCAAACCATCAAGTGCTCCTAAGATCCTCGTAAATCTTTTCTGCACTCTTTCTAGTTTAATGATATCCTTTCTATAATAGGGTGATCACAACTGTACACAGTATTCCAAGTGTGGCCTTATCAATGTCTTGTACAACTTCAACAAGATGTCCCAACTCCGGTATTCAATGTTCTGACCGATGAAACCAAGCATGTCGAATGCCTTCTTCACCATTCTGTCCATCTGTGACTCCACTTTCAAGGAGCTATGAACACATACCTCTTTCATCTTCTGAAAATTTCGAAAATTATCTGTGAGTCTCTCAAACTTGGCCATTCCTACAAAACAAATCTTGTGAGACAAACAAAGTGCAATGCTAACCGTGCCCAGCCAGCCAGACAGCCTTGGCAATCTATACCATGTTTGTTACACTAAGTGGTTTCAGTATCACACCCCCATTCCCTGGGTTCGTGGAGAGAAATTAGGCTGCTCCTGATTATTATGACGTGATCCTGGCTGCAAAGTGCATTTGAGGGGACATTGGACGCAGAGAAGTCAGGCACGGCTAGAGAGAATCGCATAAAAACATTCTCTGACTGGGCACGGGCCATGGCAGCACAGTGGTTAGCACTGCTGCCTGATTTGATTCTGTGCAGAGTTTGCATGTTCTCCCCATGTCTGTGTCTTTCAGACTTTGAGGAGGAAACCGGAGCACCTGGAGGCAACCCACACAGACACGGGGAGGATGTGCACAAACAATGACCCCAAGCTGGGAATTGAACCAGTGTCCTTGGCGCTGTGAGGCTGCAGCGCTAACCACTGTGCCACCTACTTGCTCCCAATTCCTGCATTTTTTAATGCACGTTTGTGTATTTGTAACACAAAAGATTCAGAGGCCATCTGATAGAGAGGTTTGGTAAGCAAACAGAGAAAGACCGTTCCTACTGTTCAGCCCTGCAGTTAACTAACGGGTGAGACATTTATCTAAAAAGCAAAAAACAGAGGATAATTTTGGAAGTTATTTTGTGTGGGGGGTCGGGGGGAGGCATTAGGACATGAACTGCCTGATTGGAAACAGAATCCTTTTGAAAAGGGCAAAGTTTAGTTTATTTATTAGTATCACAAGCAAACTTACATTAACACTGCAAAGAAGTTACTGTGACAACCCCTTTGTCACAACACTCTGATGCCTGTTCAGGTACACTAAGGGAGAATTTAGCATGGCCGATGCACCTAAGCAGTACATCTTTCAGGCTCTGGGAGGAAACTGGAAGCATCTGGAGGAAACCCACTCAGACAATGTGCAGACTCCACACAGGCAGTGATGCCAAGCCAGGAATTGAACCCAGGTCCCTAGCACTCTGAGGCAGCAGTGCTAACCACTGTGCCACCGTGCCACCCTCCCTGCAGTGCATAATTATTAGAAAAGAACAAAGTAGAAAGGAAGGAAAGGGTAAAATACAGGTGAATGGAATTAAATGGATAGTGCTTTTCAACACAGCCAAAATAGGCTGAATGCACTTTTCCAGTAAAAGTCATTCTGCATACAATACTGGGTATTGGGTCCTGCTGTGTCCGTACAATAGTAAGTAAACAAAACAAAAAGCAGCATCCAAAGGAAATGGCTGACTGTACATTGTTTACAAAGCATGTCTTGTGCTTCTAAATTGTGGCATGTGAGAATTTTTGTGGCAACTCCAAATCTTAAATTCGAGATAGGTGAGGTTTTAATTTGATTCGGGGGTGGGTTCAGAAATCACAAAAGCTTTCTTTTTACAGCGGAATAAAACGCAGAGCGGAAAAGATTGGAGTCAAAGTCCTTTCACACAAAGGCAGTGTTAGAAAAGGACATTGCAGCGAGGGAAGGTACATTGCTGGAGGGCATTGCTGCATTTTCCTGGACCAGTTTTGAGAATCAGGCAAAGGATATCATGCAGAATTGCTGCGATTAAATGTTCTGGCTGGAGGATAATGGCATTTTAACACATCACATTGGTCATTTAGCACAGAGCTGAGTAAATAGGATATGCAATTGCTGGATTATCAGCACCGCTGCTTATTAAATGATAACATTGTTAAGCAGGTTTTTAACTGCTGATCATTCTGCCACAAATAGAAACACAGCATCGCTTTGACTGCTGCAATGGATTATGGTTTAAATTAGTTCATAAAGGATCCCTGGATAATTAATTCTAATCCATTCAGTATTCAATCCTTTTCCCAAATATTTGAAAGAACACTAAGGATGTGAAAGTGCGACACATGCAGTGGTCTCTCCCGCCAAGAAGCACAGGCACTTGGTGCGTGGAAACACCGTGCTATGGCAGCTCGGTGGTACAGTGATTAGCACTGCTGCCTCACAGTACGAGGGGCCCAAGTTCAATTCCCAGCTTGGCTCACCATCTCTGCGGAATCTACACGTTCTCCCTGTGTCTGCGTGGGTTTCCTCCAGGTGCTTCAATTTCCACCGTGCTGGTTGGATGCATTAGCCAGGATAAATTCTCCCTCGTCGTACCTGAATAGGCACTGGACTGTGGTGACTAGGGGATTTTCATAGTAACCTCATTGCAGTGTTAATGTAAGCCTTGTGACACTAATGTTTAAAAATGTAAAACTTTCCCCTCCAAGTCACATACTGCATTAACTTGGAAATACATCACCATTCCTTCAATGTAACTGGGTTAAAATCTTGGAAATCTCTCCCAAAAGACAGTGGTTCAAGAAGGAGGCTTGGCATCATCTTCTTCTATGCACTGTTATTTGCCAATTATATTAATGATCTGAATTTAGTAGGCATGGTTAGTAAGTTTGCAGATGACACCTAAATTGTTGGCATAATGCACAGTGAAGAAGGTTATCTAGGATTGCAACAGGATCTTGCGCATTTGGGCCAGTGGGCTGACGAATGGCAGATGGAGCTTAATTTAGATTAATGCGAAGTGATGCATTTTGGTAGACTGAACCAGACCAGGACTTACTCAGTTAATGGTAGGCCGTTGGGGAGGGCTATAGAAGAGATTTAGGGATACATGTTCATAGCTCCTTGAAAGTGGAGTCACAGGTGGACAGGATGATGAAAAAAGCATTCGGCTTGCTTAGTTTCATTGGTCAGAAGGAGTTGGGATGTCTTGTTGAGTTGTACAAGACATTAGTAAGGCCACACTTGGAATACTGTGTACAGTTCTGGTCATCCTATTATAGAAAGGATATTATTAAACTAGAAAGAGTGCAGAAAAGATTTGCTAGGATCTTAGGAGCACTTGATGTTTTGAGTTATAAGGAGAGGCTGGATAGACTGGGCCTTTTTCCCTGGAGCATAGGAGGCTGAGAATTCATCTTACAGAGGTCTATAAAATAATGAGGGGCATAGATCAGCTAGATACTCAACATTTTTTCCCAAAGATAGAGGAGTCTGAAACTAGAGTACATAGGTTTAAGGCGAGAGGAGAGAGATTCAAAAGTGTCCAGAGGGGCAATTTTTTCAGACAGAGGGTGGTGAGTGTCTGGAACAGGCTGCCAGGTGGAGTCATTGTGGCAGGTACAATTTTGTCTTTTAAAAAACATTTAGATAGTTACATGGGTGAGATGGGTATAGCAGGGTATGGACCAAAAGCGGGCAGCTGGGACTAGATTAGGGAATTAAAAAAAAGGGCAGCATAGACAAGTTGGGCCGAAAGGCCTGTTTCCACGCTGTAAACCTCTATGGCTTTGAATGAGCAGTGAAAGGTGTACAAAACACACTCTCTGATGCCCTTCACTTGGGCACTGTTCTCCAGCATTCATAAACAGTTCAAATCAAGTTCAAATTACTTGTAACTTTATTTAAGTTCCAAATATATATTACAGCCTTGTAACACTATCTGAGCCAGTTCTGCTTTACAACATCTACTGAATGTGCTCCGTGGCTATTTGAGTCTGGCCCTTCCACTATCATCTGTACATTTTGCTAATTGGGATTGTACATAATATTACCATAAAGGCATTGGTCATCTACTATCAGAAAAATTGATTTGATTTGATTTGTTATTGTCACATGCATTGCGATACAGCGTAAGTATTGTTTCTTGTGTACTATACAGACAAAACATACTGTACATAGAGTACTAGGGGAGAAGGAAAGGAGAGGGTGCATAATATACTGTTACAGTTACGCTAGGATGTCCAGAAAGATCAGCTTAATATATGGTAGCTTCATTTAAAAGTCTGATGGCAGCAGGGAAGAAAATGTTCTTGAGTCAGTTATTATGTGATCTCAGATTTTTGTATCTTTTTCCCTACAGAAGAAGATAGAACATATAACACTACAGCACAAACAGGCCCTTCGGCCCACGAGTTGCGCCGATCACATCAACACCTACCAACCTACAGACCTATCTATAACCCTCAATCTCATTAAACCCCATATACTCATCCAGAAGTCTTTTAAAAGACCCCAGCGAGTTCGCCTCCACCACCACTGACGGCAGCCGATTCCATTCACTCACCACCCTCTGAGTGAAAAACTTACCCCTAACATCACTTCTGAACTTCCCTCCTTGCACCTTAAATCTGTGTCCTCTCGTAGCAACCATTTCAACCCGGGGAAATAGCCTCTGAGAGTCCACCCTATCTATTCCTCTCAACATTTTGTAAACTTCTATCAGGTCGCCTCTCAACCTTCGTCTCTCCAGGGAAAAGAGTCCCAGCTCCCTCAACCTAACTTCATAAGGCATGCCTCCCAGTTCAGGCAACATCCTTGTAAATCTCCTCTGTACCCTCTCAATAGCTTCTACATCTTTCCTATAGTGAGGCGACCAGAACTGCGCACAATACTCTAAATGAGGCCTGACAAGGGTCTTATAAAGTTGCAGCATTACCTCCCGACTCCTAAACTCAATCCCTCGATTAATGAAGGCCAGTACACCATACGCCTTCTTGACCACCTCCTCCACCTGCGAGGCCGATTTAAGAGTCAAGATGTAGATGTCAAGATTTAAGTTTAAGATGGAGGAGAGTATGTCCAGATGCGTAGGGTCCTTAATTATTGCTGGCTATTTTTCCGAGGCAGCAGGAAGTGTAGACAGAGTCAATGGATGAGAGGCTGGTTTGCGTGATGGAATGGGCTGCGTTCACAACCCTTTGTAGTTTCGTGTGGTCCTGGTCAGCGCAAGAGCCATACCAAGGTGCGATACATCCAGAAAGGATGCTTTCTAAGATACATCTTTAAAAATTGTTGAGAGTTGTAACGGACATACCTCCTGAGAAAGTAGAGGCGTTGGTAGGCTTTCCTAACTACACTGCAGCGTGGATGGATCAGGATAGATTGTTAGTGATCTGGAAACCTGAAGTTCTCGACCATTTCTACTTCATCACTATTGACGTAGACAATTGCGCTTCCTGAAGTCGATGACTATCGCTTTCGTTTTTACTGACATTGAGGGAGAGATTATTGTCGTTGCATCATTTCACCAGATTCTCCATCTCTTTCCTGTGCTCTGTCATGTCATTGTTTGAGATCTGAAAGAAATGAAAATTGGGACAAGTCCAAATTGGTTTGGTTTGCATTCATTCAGCAGAATCAAAGTTTGGAACAATTCAAGTTTGTTCAGAACGGATGTGTCTGTGTAAAAAATGAGTTGTAAGGAAAAATAATTCTTGGACATGCATGATGCCACTTTGATTCCAAGCCAAAACCCAGCCTCAATTCTGATCAGTTCCTTTCACAGCTGAGGGGAGATATTTTTAAAAATTCTTTCAAGGAATGTGGGCCTCGCTCGTTGGGCCAGCATTTATAGTTCATCCCAAATTGTCCTCGAACTGTGTGGCTTGCTAGACCATTTCACAAAGCACTTAATGCCATGTGTCAGCCAGACCATAGAATCATAGAATTCCTACAGTTCAGAAATAGGCTATTCGGCCCATCGCGTCTATGCCGCCTCTCAGACAGAGAGTTGTACCCAGGCCCAAGGCCCTGCCCTATCCCAGTAACCCCACATATTTATCATGGCTAATCCATCTAACCTACACATCTTGGGACACTGAGGGGCAATTTAGCATGAACAATCCACCTGACCTGCATGCTAAATTGCCCCTTAGTGTCAGGGGGATTAGTAGATAAATGTGTGGGGTTATGGGAATAAGGCCAGGGTGGGAGAGAGGTCGGTATAGACTCGATGGGCTGAATAGCCTCCTTCTATACTGTAGGAATTTTATGATTCTATGATATCTAAATCTGCTGCCATGACCCTCGATTCCCTTCTCCCTCAAATACTTGCCTCACTTTCCTTTAAGTGCATTGACACTGTTCCCACCATCCAACCCCACGATGCCAGGTTGCACTCCTTGGATGGTGAAGTTCCTTCTGAATTTCCTCATGGACTTCTTGGCACCCCCACCAGAAGAAACTCCCCCCCCTCCTCCGCTTCATCAAAACTTTTAATCTTTTTAAAGTAATTTCAAAAAACTCAATTCTCTCCTCGCTGCATCATTAAGTCTGCAAGACGGAAAGAAATAACGTTTTGTCTTATCTGGAATGCTACCTATTCAAACTAAATTTTCTGATTAGCAATTCACTTGGCTGATGAGCACTTACCTATCTTTCACATTGAGGTCCTAACTTTATTTTATATTGGATACCTTTGCGGATTATCGCTGGAAGCTGCCAGCTGGAATGTTGTCAACTCGCTGGCGCATTAATGTAGTCCAAATACAGTGAATGGATCGCTGTATACAACACAGGAAACTTAAACTGTTACTGTTGACAGGAACAAACCTTTCATTATAACCTTATCTTTTGTTACAAGCTGCAATCTGCTGCAATCATTCAACCAATTTTAATTGATTCTCTGCCAAAATAAATGTTTCATCATTGCACTCAAGCAAATAGAGTCATTATATTCATGTAACTGGATGAACCATGATTAGAAAATTAAGTGGCATAATTCCTGTTTGAACTCATTAAGTGCAACCAGTGGAACAAGCGAACTTTTAAACTGGTTCGCTTGGAATTCCGAGCGTACGCATTTCTAATTGCCTATTAACAGGTTGCATTAACTCCGAGATATTGAATCCCTACAGTGCAGAAGGAGTCCATTCGGCCCATCGAGTCTGCACCGACCACAATCCCACCCAGGCCCTACTCCCATAATCCCACATATTTACTCCCCTTGGCACTAACGGTCAATTTAGCGTGGCCAATACTCCACCAATCCCCTGTCACTAATGGTCAACCATGCATGGCCAATCAATCTAACCCACACACCATTAGACTGTGGGAGGAGACCGGAGCACCCGGAGGAAACACACGCAGACACGGGGAGAATGTGCGAACTCCACACAGACAGTGACCCGAGGCTGGAATTGAACCCGGGTCTCCGGCGCTGTGAGGCAGCAATGCTAACCACTGTGCCATTGTGCTGCCCACTGTGATCGCTGCTAGCAGTAGATTGCATTCGTTAAATCTTTTAGTACTGAGGTGTCTCCTCAAGAACTATTCCACAGCCGGGCAACAGGAAACACAGCCCTTTACTCAGTCTACTCGCTCCATACTCTAAACATTGACTGCCAGCTCTCAGCCAGCTCACTCTACACCTCAGCTCAGGTGAACCGTTCCCCAAAAGGGGTTTTTAAAAAATGTATATATTTATTTATTAGTCACAAGCAGGCTTACATTCACACTGCAATGAAGTTACTGTGCAAATCCCCTAGTCACCACACTCCGGTGCCTGTTCGGGTACACTGAAGGAGAATTTAGCATCGCCAATTCATCTTTGGATCGTGGGAGGAAACCAGAGCACCCGAAGGAAACCCATGCAGACACAGGGAGAATGTGCAAACTTCGCATGGACAGTGACCCGAGCCGAGAATCAAACCCGGGTCCCTGGTGCTGTGAGGCAGCAGTGCTAACTCTGTATCACTGTACCACTGTACTGCTGTGCCACACTGCCCCAACATGTATTACAGGCAAGATTCGCCAGTCTCCCAGCTGGGTGTTTCCCGCTGGTGGGAGGTGGCGTGTTGTTTGCCAGCGGCAGGATTCTCTGGTCCCACCACTGTCAATAGGAATTCCCATTGCCATCGCCCCACAGAGAATCCTGGCGGTGTGAACGGCTGGAGAATTCCTGCCTACACCTTTCTTAAAGGAACACCATCTCCATGCAATTGGAAATCGCGGCGGAGCAGGGTAGCAAAGGCTGAGTGGGACTTCCATTCCCCCCATCGAGGAAGAAGTCCCACCCTCTGGATCTGCCAGCCAATCCGACTGGCCTGCAGGTCCACCAATCCTATTGCAGGAGGGAGTCAGTAACGGCTGCAGGGAGTTAACAGAAGAAGACGGATCCCCAGAGCAGGTAATCCTTGGTCTAGGAAGGTTTGGGTAGGTAAGGGAATGTTGAGGGGTGGAGGGAGAGATGAGTTTAAGGGAGGGAGTGCGTAGGAAAGATGGGAAGGGGAGGGTTCAACCTATGGGGGGTGCGCACCCAATAAAAGTGCAGCCAGCGAACTCCCCATTCCTTCCTCCCATTTAAGAAGTTGAGGTAGAAAATTGGACTTCCTGCTCCCATCCTGTTGTGTGGGGAGCATATTCTCGGGGTCAACTGGCTTGTTATCAACCCTAATTGATCCTTAACTGTTTATGTAAATACGGCAGGCAGGTTACCAATTTTGGTGCTCGTGTTATGGGGGTGATCTCAGGGGTGGGCAGTAAGGTCATTGGACAGATGCCCACCTTTTTTTACATGCCCCCTCCCGATTTTTTGTCTCTCCTCCCACCATTTTGCGGGAGAAATGCCCATTGGAGGGGTGTAAAATTCAGCCCAATGCCATGGCAACAAAAGCCACTAGAATTTTGCGCTAAAGTGGTTGCCAAGCATGTTCTCATGAAGATACAGATCAACCATGGGTTAACTGAGCTAGCTCGATTGCGGAATGACTGGCTCCATTTCTTGCATTGGTTCCTATGATCGAGCTCCGTCCTGCACCCCTTTCTACACAGCCATTTCCCAAAATTTCCTCATTCCTCCCTGACCAATCTCCACCCCAAATCTGGCTCAGATTTTAACCGACTAATGTCAGACAGTCATCAGTCACTTGGTGTTCATGACAAGTAAAGCAGTCACCTTTTCCCTTGCGAGCAAAGATGAAACACTGCAAGAATTATCTTGGCCCTTCAAGGCACTTGAACCAAGCCATGCTTTAAGAAGGTCTTACAAGGAAAGCATTGATGCTGATATAGTTAGTACCAAGTGATTACTCCAACAAATGGGCAATGAAATTGTGCTGGTTCATAACTTAAGGTGTCAGCTCCCTTTGCACCAGGGACCCAGGGTCTGTAGCTAAAGGTCCCAATCTATACAACTGTTTACAGAGGCAAGATAAGGATACAACAGAAACAGAATAGAAAATTCTGAAAAATCAAAGCCAATCTGACAGCATCTGTAGAGAGAAAATAGAGCCAATGTTTCAAGTCTGGATGACCCTTCCTCAGACCCACACTGGCTCTATTCTTTCTCCACAGTTGCAGTCAGACCCGCTGACGTTTTCCAGCATCTTCTGTTTTTGTTTCAGATTCCAGCATCCGCAGTATTTCACCTTTTATTGTACAACAGAAACATGCGCTCATAAAGAAACTGAACCTCAGACAATCTAAACTTGAAGGTATTTGACACACTCTACATAAAAATTAAAATGGTAATATTCAGATAAAGGACATTGAAGTAAGATGAGATAGATTCAAAGGTTGATTTTTGAAAGATACAAAAACAGTAACATCCACATAGGATGATCTACGATGATGACTAATAAGAACATAAGAACATAAGAAATAGGAGCAAGAGTAGGCCATCCAGCCCTTTGAGCCTGCCCCGCCATTCAATAAGATCATGGCTGATCTGTCGTGGCTCAGTTCCACATTCCCGCCCTCTCCCCATAACCCTTAATCCCCTCGCTTATCAAAAACCCATCAACCCGCGTCTTAAAAATATTTAGCGAGGCAGCCTCCACCACCTCAACGGGCAGAGAATTCCAGAGATTCACCACCCTTTGAGTGAAGAAGTTCCTCCTCAACTCCGTTCTAAACTGCCCCCCCTTTATCTTGAGGCTGTGCCCCCTAGTCCTACTATCCTTTCTGAGCGGGAAGAGTCTCTCCACCTCTATCCTATCCATCCCATTCATCATCTTATACGTCTCAATGAGATCTCCCCTCATTCCTCTAAACTCCAACGAGTACAAGTCCAGTTTATTCAGCCTCTCCTCATAGCTCAACCCCCTCAACTCCGGTATCAGCCTAGTAAACCTCCTCTGCACTCCCTCCAAGGCCAAAATATCCTTGCGTAAGTACGGTGCCCAAAACTGCACACAGTACTCCAGCTGCGGCCTCACCAATGCCCTATACAGCCGCAGCAAGACCTCCCTACTTTTATATTCAATCCCCCTCGCGATGAAGGCCAGCATCCCATTCGCCTTCCTGACCACCTGCTGCACCTGCAAGCTGGGTTTTTGCGACTCATGCACAAGGACCCCGAGGTCCCTCTGCACCGTCGCCTGCTGCAGTAGGATTCTCTGACCCCGCACTCCGCATCCACAATGCCTCCCCGTACCCCCCATCCCGCAGTGTGTTTTCTGGATCAGAGGCAGCTCACCCATGGCTGCCAGCCAATGGCCTCATTGTTTTGTGCGGCTCGCCAGTCCCGCTATCAGGGAATCCACCATCATCTTCAGCGGGACTGGAAGATCCCACTGGCGGGACGGGCCAAAGTGTTTAGGAAAATATACATTCCAATCAAATTTTTTTTCAAAACCAGGTTCCAACTTTGGGACACAAAGGAAAATGGTAAGTTAAGCAAATTCCTTTCAGTAAAAGAACGATAAACACACGAAGCAGAACATCAGCTAGATTAATAGGATTAAAGTTGATTAGATGTAGAAATGTATCGAAGTAATCTGGTGGGAAATTAAATGAGTTGGCTCTGCTGGTGTTCTCTTGGCTGAATGTTATGGTTATGTATGCAAGTTATATCTAATTTAATAACAATGGGATTTGAACTAATAGCTAAACAATTAATAAATTATTAGTTATTAAAAATTATAGCTATTCCCATTTATGTGATTTGCAAATGCATGTCATAAGAGGAATGATTAGGTCTCTGGGTCTGTACTCATTGGAGTTTAGAAGGATGAGGGGAATCTTATTAAAACGTTCAGGACACTGTGAGGCCTGGATAGAGTGGACGTGGAGAGAATATTTCCACTAGGAGAAAAAACTAGAAGCAGAGGGCACGATCTCAGGCTACAGGGACGATCCTTTAAAACAGAGATGAGGAGGAATTTCTTCAGCCAGAGAGTGGTGAATCTGTGGAGCTCTTTGCCGCAGAAGGTTGTGGAGGCCAGGTCATTGAGTGTCTTTAAGACAGAGATAGATAGGTTCTTGATTGAAAAGGGGATCAGGGGTTATGGGGAAAAGGCAGGAGAATGGGGATGGGAAAAATATCAGCTATGGTTGAATGGCAGAGCAGACTCGATGGGCCGAGTGGCCTAATTCTGCTCCTATGTCTTATTGTCTTATGGTCTTAATTTTAGCATTGGTTGTCATGAAGAATACGGAATTTAGAATGTGCCTTTCTTCATGCTTTCACTGCTCGTATGAGAATAATACAAACATTGATATATTATTAAACACACTGGGGGTAATTCTCACCTCGCGTTAGCTGTCAGCGACAATGGCGACGTGGCCACAAAATACGGTGAGAATTGGGAAACGTGATTCCCACGGGCGAGATCGCTTTCCCGATCTTCCAGGTCCCCTATCGGTTGCGCCACAGAAAGTCAGGAACCTTATTCAGATACATTAATGTTTTATTAGTGAGCCCTCCTGCCAGCATTTATCGGAATATTTATTGGACCTCCCTGCTGCAATTTACCACAGCTTTATAAAAACGAGAAACCGGTGACCTCACCTCCGAAGGGGTTACCGGAGGTGAACGCTAAGGTCACCATCACCCTCCAAGTTGCCAACTGCAGAGGGGGCACCTGGGTGGATGCAGCAGAGCCAACTAAAATACTGAATATACAACAATCTTTCCCATCAGCGCCAGTAGAATTCATCATAGAATCATCGAATCCCTACAGTGCAGGAGGAGGCTATTCAGCCCATCGAGGCTGCATCGACCATAATCCCACCCAGGCCCGATCCCCATAACCCCATGCATTTACCCTCCTGATCCCCCTGACACTAAGAGGCAATTGATCACGGCCAATCCATCTAACCCACGCACCGTTGGAGTGTGGGAGGAAACCGGAGCACCCGGAGGAAACCCACGCAGACACGGGGAGAACGTGTAAAATCCACACGGTGGCCCGAGGCCGGAATCGAACCTGGGTCCCCGGCGCTGTGAGGCAGCAGTGCCAACCACTGTGCCACCGCGCCACCCATGGTGTTCCCGGTGTTCGTGCCGGGACTGACATTTTGAAAAAGTACCAGAAAATTCCGTCTGCTATCTTTGCTCTCTTCTGATAGTCAAATCACAGGAGGGCGAACTTAGAGGACACAAGTATCAGGCAAGTGGTATAACCGGTGTCAGATGGGATTCTGGCTTTTTAATAACCGCACCTCACGTTCAATTTTGCTTAAATTATTTCTGAGTCAAAAAAGGTTTCGGATTCAATTCCTCCACAGGATCTGATCTCAGCTAGGTTACTACTAAAGGCTATGCAATCGATCTGTCCGGGTTAGAGAATACCAAACTCCTGCAGTCTGCTCAATCTTCATAGTTCCTGCTGGAAGTGTAGATGCGCAGACAAGGTTTTGCTTGACTAGTGTCCCCACACTTAGACAGCTCAACACCTCACATCGGCAAGTCTCCCACATCATTCATCCATCAATAATGACCATTTAAATTAGGTCTGAGAGGGTGACTAAAGCCAATGGAATCATATAAATAAATTAAAGAAAGCAGGAAAGGAACAATTATTTTCTTTGACAAATGAATCATTGGCAACTCTTCAAATCACTGAAATTGGTACTCTAAATCATTTTTACACTGGTCTCCAGGATCTATCTGGTATCAAGTATTTTTTCACACAGAGGGTGATGAGTGTCTGGCACAAACTGCCAGAGGTAGTAGTAATGGCGAGTACAATTCTGTCTTTTAAAAAGCATTTAGACAGTTCCATGGGTAAGATGGGTATAGAGGGATGTGGGCCAAATGCGGGCAATTGGAATTAGCTTAGGGGTTTAAAAAAAAGGGTGGCATGGATAAGTTGGGCCGAAGGGCCTGTTTCCATGTTGTAAACCTCTATGACTTTATGACTCTGAGTAATTTGAAAATCTTGTAGCTGTGCTATCAATAAAATACAACAAAGGTCTATATAAATACATGTCTGCTTGTTGCTAAATTGGGCAGCACGGTGGCACAGTGGTTAGTACTGCTGCTTCACAACACCAGGGACCCAGGTTTGATTCCTGGCCTTGGGTCACTGCCTGTGCAGAGCCTACACATTCTCCTCGTGTCTGCGTGAGTTTCCTCCAGGTGCTCCAGTTTCCTCACACAGAGCGAAAGACCAGCAGGTTTGGTGCGTTGACCATACTAAATTCTTGCTTAGTGTACCCCAACAGGTGCTGGAGTGTGGCAACTAAGGGATTTTCACGGTAACTTCATTGCAGTGTTAATGTGAGCCAACTTGTGACACTAATAAATATTGTACAAGTGAGCCACTTGCGATTCAGAAAATGATAAGATGAATTTTTAAAAGTAGTAACTCCATTCAATAATACATATTCAAGAAGAATATCACAATAAGAAGGCTTACACCGGTAATAGATGCTAATTCTTTCTAACATAACATAATTATGGCCCTACATTTCTTTCTCTCAGTCAAAATGTTCGCAAGATCACAATGTCTTTGAATTTTTAAACATTTAATTTCTGCTCTACTTAAACCAAATTGCCTTCCTTCTATATTCAGAATGAATATTAATGTGAAAGCTTAAGTGATGAATGACATAAAGTTGATAATTTAGATTAATGGAGAAAAGACTTTGTTGTCTATCGGACTGAATAAAATCTTGATTAATGGTTTAGGTTATCCATTTTTTGACTTGACGAACCAGAATTTAGATTCAGAAGTTTGACTTCAGAGTTTGGCTTTGCCGTAGTGAGCGAAATCACCAATGGACACAGGATGCCAGAGACAGGAATAGAAAGAAAGGAAGAAATGTAAAGAAAAGAACTTATAACAACTGTTTTGTAGGCAGCCAGTTTGCACTAAACAAGTTTTCACAGTTTTGATATGATTTGATTGGATTTATTATCGTCACATGTATTAACATGCAGTGAAAAGCATCGTTTCTTGCGCGCTATACAGACAAAGCATACCGTTCACAGAGAAGGAAATGAGACAGTGCAGAATGTAGTGTTACAGTCATAGCTAGAGTGTAGAGAAAGATCAAATTAATGCAAGGTAAGTCCATTCAAAAGTCTGACAGCAGCAGGGAAGAAGCTGCTCTTGAGTCGATTGGTACATGACCCTCAGACTTTTGTATCTTTTTCCAGATGGAAGAAGATGGAAGAGAGAATATCCTCGATATGTGGGGTCCTTAATTATGCTGGCTGCTTTGCCGAGGCAGCGGGAAGTGTAGACGGAGTTAATGATAGGACGCTGGTTTGCGTGATGGATTGGGCTACATTCATGACCTTTTGTAGTTCTTTGCGATTTTGGGCAGAGCAGGAGCCGTACCAAGCTGCAATACAATCAGAAAGAATGCTTTCTAGGGTGCATCTGTAAAAGTTGGTGAGAGTCGTAGCTGACATGCCAGATTTCCTTCGTCTTCTAAAAAACTAGGGGTGTTGGTGAGCTTTCTAAACTATAGTGTCAGCATCGGGGGACCAGGACAGGATGTTGGTGATTTGGACCCCTAAAATCTTGAGCCTTTCTACTTCATCCCCATTGATGTAGACAGGGGCATGTTACAAATATGCAGCATCTGGGCAAACCAGCCTTCGATCCATTGACTCTGTCTACAGTTCCCGCTGCCTCGCCAAAGCCGCTAGCATAATTAAGGACACCACACATCAAGGACATTCTCTCTTTCACCTTCTTCCAGCTAGAAAAAGATGCAAATTCTGAGATCACATACCAACCGACTCAAGAACAGCTTCTTCCCTGCTGCTGTCAGACTTTTGAATGGAATTACCTCGCACTAAGTTGATCTTTCTCTACACCCTAGCTACGACTGTAACACTACATTCTGCATCTCTCATTTCCTTTTCTGTGAACGGTATGCTTTGTCTATGTTGATCATAGGACAAGAACACTACAGTGCAGAAAGAGGCCCTTCAGCCCATCGAGTCTGCACTGAACACAATCCCACCCAGGCCCTACCCCCATATTATACCCATTAATCCCTCTAACCTACGCATCCCTGGACACTAAGGGGCAATTTCTTAGCATGGCCAATCAACCTAACCCGCACATCTTTGGACTGTGGGAGGAAACCGGAGCACCCGGAGGAAACCCACGCAGACACGAGGAGAATGTGCAAACTCCACACAGACAGTGACCTGAGCCGGGAATCAAACCCAGGACCCTGGAGCTGTGAAGCAGCAGTGCTAACCACTGTGCTACCGTGTCACCCCCTAATGTGCACAAGAAACAATACTTTTCACTAATAAATCAAATCAAATGAGATAAATGGCCAGCTAAGTTTCATTTTCAAATGATTATTCTTGAGGGATGAATGCTTGTCTCAACACAGGAAAAATATCTGTGGAGAGAAAGACAAAGTTCCAAGTAGTTGGCCTTCCATCAGATGAAACACCAACTCTCTTTCATTCTCCCCAGATGCCACCAGACCTTTTGAGCATTTCCAGCACTTTCTGTTTTTATTTCCGATTTTCAGTATCTACAATCTTCGGCTTTTCAAGAACTTCCTGGTGATCTTTGACGAATTGAATAGAATTTTAAAATTTGACAAGCACGGGGTAAGATTTTCCAGCCGTTCTCACCAGCAGGATCCTCCAGTCCCACTGAATGTGCCGCCCCCATCTCCCGCCCCGTGGCGGATTCCCCAGCGCCGGGACGAACAAGCCATGCAGAACACCCTAAAGATTGATGGGTGAAATAACTCCTCAGAGGCCTGTGTTCCCTCACCAGGTTCCCTTTATTTACAAACTCACTTCCACTCCTAAGAAGATACAAAGTCAGGATCCTGAGTGCCAGTAGCCCTGACATAGACAGGGTGGACAGTCAGAGGCTTTCTCCAAGGGTGGAAATGTCATTTACAAAGGGACACAGGTTCAAGGTGAGAGGGGGAAAGGTTAAGGGAGATGTGCGAGCGACATTTTTCAGCCAGAGAGTAGTGGGTACCTGGAATGCGCTGCCAGAGGATATGGTGGAAGCAGGCACATTAGCAATATTTAAGAGGCACCTGGATGATACATGAATAGGAAGGGAATAGAGGGATATGGACTGAGTAAGGGCAAAAGGTTTTTATTCTGGTTTAGTTAGGTCATCATGATTGACACAGGCTTGGAGGGCCAAAGGGCCTATTCCTGCGATGTACTTTGTTCATTTGTTCTTTTGGGCAGGCAATCATTACCTCAATCTGGGAGCTCATACTCCAAGAGGCCAACATCATGGGCCTCATTAAGGTCATTGCAGTGGGACTGGAAGATCCCTTCAGCAGCCATTGGCAAGCCGTGTTATTTGCCTAAAAACAAGCCACAGGAGTGGAGGCGGGGGTGGTAATCCTTCCCTTGGTCTTGGATGCACCTCATACAATGCAGCAATTCCTTATTACTGCCTTGAAATGTTAGCCTCAAGTTTTAGATTATGCACTACACTGAAATGCATGATCAGACAGAAGGGACTGATAAGAACTGCCTCAATCATTCTGCTGGACTCTGAGAGTTCTTCCACCTTATGTGGCGAGCATGCCACTCTCTTTGTGTTTATTCACCAGATGTGGACATTATTGCCCATCCCTAATTACCCTCCGTGTCAGAGAGCATTTAAGATCTAAACTCACATACAGGCCAGACCAGGAAGATGGCAGAGATGAACGTCAGTGAACAGGATGTGTTTTTTTTTTAACAACAGCTGACAACGGCTCCATCAGACTTTTAATTCTAGATTTTTAGTGAAGTCAAATTGCACCATCTGCCATGGCGGGATTCGAACCCGGGTCCCCAGAGCATTACCCTGGGTTGCTGGATTACTGGTTCAGTGATGATGCTGCAATGCTATTCCATTCTGCCACTCCATTTCCTGTGTTCCATCATTCTGTTTCACTTTAATCTTCACAGCTTCACTTTATTTTGCTCTAACAAACTATTTGGCCTCACAGTTTCATTCTGCTTCATTCCACACGACCGATCTTAATGTCATTTTATTTCAAGCCTGCCTTTACATTGGTTAAGAATGCAAGTTGGAAATGAATTCTCATGTACATTATAGGATAAGCCTCTAGCTGCCAGCCATACAGACTATAAAATGGTTAGATTATTTATAGATCACATTTCTCACTTAAGGCTAAGTGTAACAAGTGACTATTTTGATAAAATTAAGCTACATGTTCTACACATTATCTATGAAATAAGTTTTTAATGTTTATTTATTAGTGTCACAAGCTGGCTTACATTAACACCGCAATGAAGTTTCCATGAAAATCCCCTACTTGCCATGCTCCGATACCTGTTCAGATACGCTGAGGGAGAATTTAGCACGGCCAATGCGCCTAATCAGCACGGCCTTAGAAAAAGTGTTTAGGAAATATCACAAAGGATCCCACTATTGTCTGGCTCAGCATGTTTTGCATCTGAATAAAATTGTCGAGTTTCCTCAGTGATTATACAAAGACCTGGATTTTCCAGTAGTGCTTTCTGACATTATTTTTCTAAAACAGACCATGTCCTCTGGGCTTTGCACACGTGCAGTTTATATGAGAAATCCAGGGGTTCTTGAGAGTGACTCCATGCTTCACCATAGGATGCGCTGTTTAGTCGCCCCTGACAGCAATCAGTTAGAAAGCGCTCAACTGTTGAGAGCATTCACTGCTTTGCTTTTAGTTCAGTAAAAAACCTCTGAATTACTCATAAGTTACTAAATTGGGTGTAACTAGGCTTTTTATCGATGTACTAATTTCATAATTAGTGATGAACTGGGCCTGAAAGAGTAATTTCACATTTCTTGTTAAATTTCTACATTATGATTTAAAAATGCACATATTTAGTGGTGGGATTCTCTGGTCCTGCTGGGGTCAAAGGGGTATCCTGTTGTACGTAGCCCCGAATGCTGGGGAACCCACTGCCAGGAGGTGTGGGGTTTGCCATCGGCAGAACTGGAAGAGCCCACTGGCGGGAACAAATTCCGGCTGAAATGCTTTTCCAAATAATTGGTAAAATAAAAAAACAAAAAAAAAAATGAAGATCTTTACATCTGGTTTTCTGTGTGTGAGAATACTTCAATGTGATTGACTGCCTATCCTGCTCAATGACATCACTGTTGCTGGGCACCTCGTGATATCATTGACTTGGCGCCAGGTACAAACTGGTGTCAAGAAAATGGGGGTGGGGCAATCTATGCCACGATGATTGTGCAATCTTTACGCAGCTTTCTTCAGTGACCGTGGAGTGTACCATTGCTTTATCACTGCATACAAAATCCAGCTGAATTGAAGACAATAAGGGTGGATTTTCCTGTCCCGCTTGCCATGGGAATCATGGCTGTGTGGAGGCGGGGAGGCGGATGGGGGATAGGGTTCAGACCATACAAAGGTACGTTTACCTCAGGCGTGATTTTCCAGTTTTGGGGGAAGCATGGCCAGAAAATTCCACCCATGGAGTCATAGAATCGCGAAAGTGCAGAAGGATGCCATTCAGCCCATCCAGTCTGCACCGGCTCTCCGATAGAGCACCTTACCCAGGCCCAGCCCCTAACCCCATAACACGGCACATTTACCAGAGCTAATCCCCTAATCCGCACCCCTTGGGACACTGAGAGGCAATTTAGCATTGGCAATCCACCTAACTCGCATGTCTTGGGACAGTAAGGGGCAATTTAGCATGGCCAATCCACCTAACCTGCACATCTTTGGAATTGTTGGACATAGTTGGATCAAATCAATGTGCATTGAGTAACACAGGCATAGTGGACAATTAAGATTTCTGCAAGAGAAGTTAAAGATTATCTTTTAAAAAACTATTTGTTCAAGTACTTAATTGAAAGGTGCTTACACACAGAGGTGCAAAGGTTTAAAGTTTATTTATTAGTGCCACAAGTAGGCTTACATTAACACTGCAATGAAGTTACTGTGAAAATCTGTGGGAGAGAAATACCTGCCCCATGTCCAAAATCAGACTTTGGCTTTTGTTCATTTGGCTTTTATTAACTCCAGTGCGTGCTTTTACATCTCAAACTTTTCCAGTTTTGATAATAGGCCATCAACCTGAAAAATTAAATCTGTTTCCCTCCCCTGAGGTGTTGCCAGATTCTCTGAGTATTTCCAGTATGTGCTGTTTCTGTTTCTAATCACAAAGCTCCCAGTTATATTAAACAGTGCTTCAAGAAGATTGCCCATCACCACAGCAAGGTATGGCCAATTTACCCATCCTTGTTCAGCGACATCGACATCCTGGGAATTCAATTAAAAGTCATTTTAATTTTTTTTACAATGTGTAGGTCTGCATCCACTTCCTGCATTTTCTGCTTTCATTTAAGTTGTGGCATATAACATGTTAAAACCTACCACTTCCCTTTCACCAACTTGTCTATCAGGAACATAAATGAACCAAAACCTGATTTACTGTCACTTTTAGCATGACAGAATTAATCTTCATATCATTTAAATTATGAAAACCCAGAGAGCCTTTTGCCATTCCCAACCCACTTCAAGTGAAGCAGAAACTATTCCATCTTACTTACTTTCACAGAATTCTGGAAGCAATCCTCAAAAGTTCCTTTGATGCATGAAGTTCAAGTCAGGGGTTGGCTTGACTTTTTTTTCCTGAGCTCGTTCAAAAACAGAATGTAGAATTCATAATATTGTTATGGCAAAATGATGATCATTGAGAAAAACAATCAGAGTTCTGAGAATTGCCAAGAGTGCTGCCAAGTGTACCCTTCAGAGAATAGTTTAATTATTGACTTTCACGCTTGCGTGGCACAGTGGCACAATGGTTAGCACCGCTGCCTCCCAGCACTAGGGACCTGGGTTCAATTCTTAGCCTTGGATGATTGCATGGAGTTTGAACATTTTCCCCATGTCTGCACAGGTTTCCTCCGTGTTGTCCGGTTTCCTTCCACAGTCCAAAGATGTGCTGGTTCGGTGAATTGGCCATGATAAATTGTCCTTTAGTGTCCTACGATATGTAGGTTAGGGGGATGAGCAGTGTAAATGCATGGGGTAAATGTTTTCGGGATTGGCCGAGTAAGATGCTCCATCGGAGAGTTGGTCAGGCTCAATGGGCTGAATGGTCTCCTTCTGCACCGCAGAGATTCTATGATATTCCATTAAACAGGTACCAAAACACCACAATTTGCAGTTATTTATTTTTGCACTGTCTCCATGAAACATAAACCCGTACATTGAATCAGGAGGAGGCCATTCAGCCCCTGGAGCCTCCATTCAATTCAATTAGATAATAGCTGATTGGTATTGTCCCTTCATTTTCCTGCCTTGGTGAAATGAGCAAACCTACTGTATCTTGCCAATGTATCTACTCTTTACACATAGTTTGCCAGAACTCATCAATACACATTTGGGTATGGAGCAGGGCTAAAGTGGGGAGAGTGGGATTGGGGGAAGGGTGTTTTAACATCACTGTTAAACATAAATTTGTTCTTTATCCGTGTACATGTGCTTTGCAGATACCCACCAATGGATAGCCAAGTCACTAAGTCTATAGGGTATTTAGGGACAGAGACAGAGGGATCATATGTGTTTGCTTGGCCATTTACAGACAAAAAATGATGTTGAAAGCATATCATTACAAGATTCATGAAACAATAAATATGCGTTAGGAGTAATCTTAACTAATAATGAGCAAAGAAATTGTGTACACCTCAACCAAATGCGGATACAGAGAGAAAATGGGGGCAATGGTCTTGAAATTAGATATCTGGCAATTAAAACGCTCGATCAGGACAGAGTTGAGAGCCATGCATGCATGGATCTCAGACTGACAGGACTTGGGCATAGAGACCTTGATTGTATTGTTGTACATTTGATTGTACACTTGGAACTGAATGGTCTTATTGGCGACAGACAGAATGGTTTTGTACGAGGGAGGTCATCTCTCAAGAATTTAACTGAGTTTTTTGAGGAGATGACAAAAATGATTGACAAGGGAAGAGCTGTGGATATTGTCTACATGGACTTTAGTAAGGCATTTGACAAGGTCCCTCATGGCAAGCTGGTGTAAAAGGTTAAACCACATGAGATCAAGGGTAAACTAACTAGATCAAAACTGGCTTGGTCATAGAAGACAGAGGGTACTGGTGGAAGGCTGTTTTTCTGAATGGAGGTCTATAACTGGTGGTGTTCCACAGGGATCAGTGCTGGGACCTCTGCTGTTTGTAACATACATAAATGACTTGGAAGAAAACATAGCTGATCTGATTAGCAAGTTTATGGATGATATTAAGATGCAGATAGTGATGAAGATTGTCAAAGAATACAGCAGGATATAGATAGGCTGAAAATTGGGCGGAGAGATGGCAGATGGAATTTAATCCAGACAAGAGTGAGGTGATGCATTTTGGTAGTTCCAATTCAGGTGGGAGCTATAAAATAAATGGCAGAACCATCAGGAGCATAGGCACACAGAGAGACCTGGAAGTACAGGTCCACAGATCCTTAAAGGTGGCAGCACAGGTGGAAAAGGTGCTGAGAAAAGCATATCACATGCTTGCGTTCATCGGATGGGGCATCGAGTGTAGAAGTTGGCAAATTACAGTTGTATAAAACATGGTTAGGCCACATTTGGAATATTGTGCCCAATTCTGGTCATCACACTACCAGAAGGATGTGGAGGCTTCGGAGGGAGGGCAGAAAAGGCTTACCAGGATGTTGCCTAATATAGAGGGTATAAGTTAAGAGGAGAGATTGAATAAACTGGGATTGTTCTCCCTGGAAAGACAGAGGCTGAGGGGTGACCTGATGGAAGTTTATAAAATTATGAGAGGTATAGATAAGGTTAAATGTTGGAAGACATTTTCCCAGGGCAGAAATGACAATTACAAGGGGGCACAAGTGCAAGATAAGGGAGGGAAAGGTTCAGTGGCGATGTTGGGGGGGAGGTTTTTCTATGCAGAGGGTGGTGGAGGCTGAGATAGTTGAGATAGATACGTTAGCCACATTTAAGACTTATCTTGATAGGCATATGAACAAACGGGGAATAGAGGGATACAGACGGTTGGTTTAGATAGATAAATGTGATTTGCGCAGGCTTGGAGGGCCGAAGGGCCTGTTCCTGTGCTGTACTGTTCTTTATTCTTTATATAGAGTTGGTGTAAGGCGGAGACAGATGCCAGGGAAAAGAGCTTGAGAGGAATCAATTCTTAAAATGTTGAAAGCATAGATGAAAGTTTTAGCAGCAGAAAGAGTGAACCAAGGGATGTAATATTTCAAAGCATTTTCTGCTTTAGATGGAAAATTGAATAGAGAGCTGCAGAGAATGGCAAAACCAAAATCATAGCAACTATGAACTCAAACGTGAGCAAGAGCCAAGGAAATGAATGAGGCTGGTATGAGACACACCAAGCTCTTGGTGAGATATAATCTAACCACCCTCAGTTTCAGCAATAATTAGCTGCAGGATGCTTGTATCGCAGATCTTCATGCCTGCTATGTAAATAAAAGGAAAACTCTGGAGCCAGGATGGCCTCCAAACCAGGGCACTATCAACAAATGTGAAAGCTTGCTGTGTTCTCGAGGGTGATATTGGTGAGTGATGGAAAGCAGATGATGAATAGTACCTCTTAATGACACAGTGCCTCACAATGCCAGGGACCTAAGTTCAATTCCTGGCTTGGGTCACTGTTTGTGTGGAATCTGCACGTTCCCCTCGTTTCTGTGTAGGTTTCCTTTGGTTTCTTTAAAGTTAAAAGTTTATTTACTAGTCACAAGTAAGGCTCACATTAATACTGCAATGAAGTTACTGTGAAATTCCCTGAGTCACCACACTCCGCTGCCTGTTCAGGTACACTGAGGGAGAATTTAGAATGGCCAATGCACCTAACCAGCATGTCTTTCAGACTGTGGGAGGAAATCGGAGTACCTGGAGGAAACCCACGCAGACATGGGGAGAACATGCAAACAGTGATCCAAGCCAGGCGAACCTGGGTCCCTGGCACTGTGAGGCTGCAGTGCTAACCATTGTGCCACCTGCCATCCACAGTCCAAAAATGTGCGAGCTAGGTGGATTGGCCATGCTAAATTGTGCCTTTGCGTCAGGGGGATTAGTAGTGTAAATATATGGGGGTTACAGGAATGGGGCTTGGGTGGGATTGTTGTCAGTGCAGGCTTGATGGGCTGAATGGCCTCCTTCTGTACTGTAGGGGTTTTATGATTCTATGAATTGGAGAAGTACAAAAATGGTGCCCAGGCAAATCTTCGAAGGGAAATGACTATACTCAACAGATCATCTGATTTCAAGAAAAAATCTGAGGGCTAAAGGGATCGATGGATATGGGGGAAGGGGGGATCAGGATATTGAATTTGATGATCAGCCAGGATCAAAATGTATGGCAGAACAGGCTTTAAGGGCCGAATGGCCTACGCCTGCTTCTAGTGTCTATATTTCTATGTGGAAGTGGAGGTACAAAATGTTCTGGGGACCAGGATTCGAATCCCCCCAACATCAGATGGTGGAATTTGACTTTAAAAAATTTGGAATTAAGAATCTATTGTTGACCATGAAACCATTGTTGGAAAAACCCATCTGGTTACTGATGTCCTTTAAGGAAGGAAATCTGCCGTCCTTACCCGATCTGGCCTACGTAAGATTCCAGAGCTACAGCAATGTGATTGACTCTCAACTGCCTTCCAAGGGCAACTAGCGATGGGCAATAAATGCTGGCTGGCCAGTGACACCCATGTCCCATGAGTGAATAAAATAAAGAGCAGTAATACATTAGTGGATGGTGGAAAATCAACAGTGAATTGATTAAAGAGCAAAGTATATAATACACATAAGAGCAGTACGTCATGTAAAGAATATTTACTAATGTTTTTAAGGAAATGGAGGGAAAAAGCTCCACTGGTTGGAGTCATATCTGGTACAAAGGATGATGGCTGTGGCTGATGGAGGTCAATCAGGGAAGTGTCCTAGGTCCAACCATCTTCAACTGTTTCATCGTTGACCTTTCTTCCATCATAAGGTCAGAAGTGGGGATGCCTGCTGCTGATTGCACAATATTTGGAGACATTCATGGCTCCTCAGATACTGTAAGAATGTGCAGCGAGAGCTGGACAATATTCAGAGCTGGGCTGGCAATTAGCGTTTGTGTCACACAAGTACCAGGCAATGACCATCTCCAGCAAGACAGAATCCAACCATTTTCCCTTGACATTCAATGATATTACCATTGCTGAATCTCTCACTATCCACATCCTGAGGATTACCATTGGCCAGGAGCAGGACTGGGCTAACTATATAAATTCTGTTTGGTACAAGAATAGGTCAGAGGTTAGAAAAACCACCACCAGGAACTTGCCTTCCAAGCCACTCACCATTCTGACTTGGAAACATATCACTGCTCCTTCACTGCCATTGGGTTAAAGTCCAAGAACCCCCTTCCTAATAACATTGTGGGGGCTTCTGCAAAATATCATAGAATCATAGAAACTCTACAGTGCAGAAGGAGGCCATTCAGCCCATTGAGTTTGCACCAACGATAATCCCAGCCCAAGGCCTATCCCCACGACTCCACACATTTATCCCACTAATCCCTCTAACCCACACATCCCAGGACACTAAGGGGCAATTGAGCATGGCCAATCAACCTAATCCGCACTGCAATGAGATTGCTGTGAAAATCCCCTGTCGTCACACTCCGGCAGCTGTTTGGGTTCACTGAGGGGGAATTTAGCATGGCCAATGCATCTAACCAGCACATTTTTGGTGTGTGGGAGGAAACCGGAGCACCTGGAGGAAACCCATTCACCCAAGGAGAATGAGCAAACTCCACACAGATAATGACCCAAGCTGGGATTTGAACTTGGCTTTCGCTGTGAGGCAGCAGTGCTAACCATTGTGCCGTCCCGAATATGTACTGCAGCGGTTAAAGAAGGCGGTCCACAACCACCTTCTCAAGGGCAATTAGGGATGGGCAATAATTGCTGGTCTAACCAGTGACACCCACATCCCATAAATGAGATATATTTACAGATCATTTACAGATATGGAGACTGCTATACAGTTCCTCCAATCCAGCTGTACATGTGGCAGCCACTACCACCTCCAGGCTTGTGTAAAGTTGGCCTCCAAATATCATTATTTTGCAGGCCCACTGAAAAGTCAATGGACCCCAGTTCGAGAATTACTGAATTAAGGAGAGAAGATGAGAGATGGTGACATATGCTTGCATTTAAATATAGAAACATAACAAATTTATATAACAGATGGAGGCCATTCCTGACTGTGCTGGCCAATAAAGAGTTAGCAAGAAGTCTCACAACATCAGGTTAAAGTCCAACAGGTTTATTTAGTAGCAAACACCACTAGCTTTTGGGGCTTTGCCCCTTCATGACCTGACAAAGGGGCAACAATAATCCCAGCCCAAGCCCTATCCCCACATAAACCTGTTGGACCTTAACATGGTGTTGTGAGACTTCTTACTGTGTTTACCCCAGTCCAATGCCGGCATCTCCACATCAATAAAGAGTTATCCAGTTTAACCCAACTTTCCACTTCTGTGAGTCTGTAACTCACTTTAAATGCACATCCAAGTACTTTTTCAGTACAGTAAAGGTTTCTGCCTCTACCACCCTTTCAGGTAATGATCCCCACAATCCTCTGGGGGTGATGAATTCTCAACTGCCTTTTAATACTTCTGCCAATGACATCAAATCTCTGTCCATTGGTTATTGGCCTCTCCGCTAATGGAAATAGCTCCTTCCCATCCACCCTAACTGGGACCTCAACTTTTTACACCTCAATTAAATCTCTTCTCAGCCTTTCCGAAGGCAACAATGACCGTCTATCCGATCGGTCCTCATAGCTAATCTTCTCCATTCTTGGAAATACCCTTATAAAGCACTGCTGTACCCGCACCGGTGCGACCATACAAGGGCACTGGTAAGCATGACCAGGATTACTGATAGAAGTGATCACTTTTTTTATTCTTTCACATAGACACATTGAAAACAGAATCAGGAATGGGCTGCTTAGCCCTTTGAGTCTGCTGTGCTATTTATTGCAATCATGGCTGATCATCAAATTCAATATCCTGATCCTGCCTTCCCCCCATCCCTTGATCTCTGTAGCCCCAAAAGCTATATCTAATTTCTTCTTGAAATCACACAATGCTTTGGCCTCAGCTACTTTCTAAGGTAGTGAATTCCACACATTCACCACCCTCTGGGGGAAGAAATATCTCCTCATCTCTGTCCTGTAAAGTTCATCCTCTATCCTTACGCAATGTCCCCTAGTTCTGGACACTCCCACCATCGGGAACATTCTTTCTGAATCTACCCTGTCCAATTCTGGTAGAATTTTATCAGTTTCTATGAGATCCCCTCTCACTCTTCTAAACTCCAATGAATACAATCCTAACAGAGTTAGTCTGTCCTCACATGACAGACTTGCCATCCCAGGAATCAGCCTGGTAAACCTACGCTGCATTCCCTCTATAGCAAGAACATCCTTCCTCAGATAAGGACACCAAAACTGCTTGCAATACTCCACAATACTCCTCACCAACACCCTGTCTAATGCAGTAAAACATTTCTGTCACTATATTCAAATCCTCTTGTTATGAAGAGCAACACACCACTTGCCTTCTTTGCTGCCTGCTGTACCTGCGCGCTAACTTTCACCACCTGATGCACGAGGATACTAAGATCGCACTGATTATCCATCTCTCTCAATTTGCACGCATTCAAGTAATAATTAGAGATGTGAGGGTCCACGCTGTCAAGGCCAGCATTTATTGCCCATCCTTAATCACCCTTGTAAAGGTGGTGGTGAGTTGCCTTCTTGAACTGCTGCAATCCATGGACCAACAGTGTTGTTTGGAAGGGGGAAGGTTTTGAGGAACTCACACAGAAAGTGATAAAAAGCGACACGTGGTTGTTTGGCAATTTCTTACTGAAAAAAACTTAAGAATTATTAATTTAAGTCAGGATAATAGAGGAGGCAATCAAGACAGCTGAAGGTGGAATTTATAAGGCGGTTTGAAATAACCCTAATGAAAGGGACAGGTTTATCATATCAGCAAGCACGAGGTCGAGTCAGAACTTTGAGAATACAGTTCCTGGATTGCAAGAAAAGGTTGAATTGGGGATGGGTTTTACTGACGTAATGAGACGGATGTGGCCAAGGGCCCATGATGAGGTGGCACGGTGGCACAAGTGATTCGTACTGCTGCCTCACAGTGCCAGGGACCCAGGTTCAGTTCCAGCTTGGGTGACTGTATGAGGTCTACACATTCTCCCCATGTCTGCATGAGTTTCCTCCAGGTGCTCTGGTTTCTTTCCACAGTTCAAAGACATGCTAAATTCTCCCACAGTGTACCTGAAAAGGCATCGGAGTGTGGTGACTAGGGCATTTTTACAGTAATTTCATTGCAGTGTTAATGTAAGACTACTCGTGAGTAATAAATAAACTTTATATGCAGAAGAAATTATTCTTTGGATTTTTTGGTTCATACTGAATGTTGTAACAATCCAAATCAGAATTTCTCCCTTTGGACTGCAATATTTTCAGCTTTTTGTAACTTCAGATGAGACTTGAACTCATTTAAAACCCTATCCAATTGTGCAGTTAAAATAGGGTCCAATGTTGTCTTTATTCCCTTCTCCATGAGGAAAGCACCCTGTATCGACTGAACAAAGTGTATGTAAGGTGAAGATAAGTTTTATCTGTTGACTGTTTGCCAAAGGTGAAATGTTGTAAAACAAATCACTTTTTAAAAAGTTCTTTCCCGAGATGTGAAGGCCCGCTGTCAAGGCCAGTATTTATGACCTGTCGCTTATTGCCCTTGAGATGGTGGTGGTGAGCTGCCTTATTGAATCGATGTGGTCCATCTGGTGTGGGTGCACCCACAGTGCTGTCAGGAGGGGAGTTATAGGATTTTGACCCAGCGATAGTGAGCAATGGTGACATATTTCCATGCCAGGGTGACATGGAGAGGAACTGGCAGATGCTGCTATGTAAAGCTCTTTGGATGTTTTAGTACCTTAGAAGCTTTAGGTATATAAATGCAAGTTATTGTTGCTACATATTTTCACAGAATGACAGGGTTGTTATGGTCCAGAAGGAGGTCATTTGGAGAATGTGTCTGCTTTCCAAATGAGCATCATGACTTGGTCTCATTCCCTTGTCTTTTCCCCATACCCCTGCACGTTGTTTCTACTCAAATAATCATCCCATGCCCTCTTGAATGCTTTGATTGAACCTGCCTCCACCACACTTCCAGCCAGTGCATTCTAGATCCGAACTGCACTCCTCGGGTGAAAAACATTTTTTCCCACATCGCATTTGCTTCATTCTTGATATTCCTTTACGAAGGAGCACAGTTTCTCTCTATCTGCTCTGTTCACCCCCCACATGATTTTAAACATCTCTATCAAAACTCCACTCAGCCTTCTTCTCTCCAAGGAGAACAGTCCGTCTCTCCAATTTATCCTCATAACTGAAGTTTCTCATCCTTCAAACCATTCTTGTGGGAGGTGATGGCCTGTGGTATTATCACTGGATTATTAATCCAGAAACTCAGCTAACGTCCCGGGGATCTGAGTTCGAAATCCTGCCATGGCAGGTGGTGGAATTTGAATTCAATAAAAGAAATCTGGAATTAAGAATCTACTGATGACCATCATTGTTGGAATAACTCATCTGGTTCACTAATGTCATTTAGGGAAGGAAATCTGCTGCCCTTATCTGGTCTGGCCTACATGTGACTCCAGAGCCATGGCAATGTGGTTGACTCTCAACTGCCCTCCGCGGGCAACTAAAGGTGGGCAATAAATGTTGCCCAAGTCCCATGTATGAATAAAAAGAAATCATTCATTAGTTAGAATGGCTCCTAGATCTGAACTAAAGGGTGGGGTTCAACTGACCTATGTGTCAATGAGGATTGAGTGAAGAACAGCTTTTTCCCTGCTGTTGTCAGACTTTTGAATGGATTTACCTCGCATTAAGTTGATCTTTCTCTACACCCTAGCTATGACTGTAACACTACATTCTGCACCCTCTCGTTTCCTTCTCAATGAACGGTAATGTTTTGTCTGTATAGCGCGCAACAAATGATGCTTTTGACTGTATGTTAACACATGTGACAGTAATAAATCAAATCAAATCAGTTGGAAGGGAGGGTTCCAGGAACTGTGAAAGCCGGATTATTTTTTGATAACATGTCTCAGTTCGGGCGGCCTGACAGCCTCCAGGTGGCAGCTGTGTTCTTATTATTGATGCATCAAACAAATTTGCAAGTCCTGGAGGTGTCAAATGTTCAACGATTTCCATCCCAGCAGCCCAGAGCACGCTGACAACCTTTCAAAAGAGCTTTCATCTCAGCTCGGATTGTGTCAGCCCCGTTTCAATGCATGTTTCTTCTGCCGGTGTGTGTGTTTTCGTGCCTGAATGTTGTCTTGTGTGAGACAGAGAGATTCTCTGTTCTTTTAAAGCCAGCGAGAGAGCGCCAAATCGTGGAGAGAGGAGTGCGGGACAGCCAAAGAGGAGGAGTCTGCAGCCTACTTTCGGTTTGACAAGCGAGGGAAAGAGAGCTTCAACTGGAGGCAGAGAGAAATCAGAGGTGAGAAGCGTGAGAGTGGGTGGGTGGGGGGTGGCGGCGGCGAGAGTGAAGGAGAAAGTTTCGCCATCAACGCAGCGCCCGAGTGAAATCAACCCAAGCCAGGGAAAGCCAGCAAGTGCGGGAGAAACTGACAAGCCCGGGGAAAGGCACCACTGAAACTGCGGTAAGTGCAATGTAAACACCAACATAACCCTGGCTCTGCATCTAAATCGGCCCGGGGGGTGGGGACGGGGTGGGGGGGGGGCGGATTTAAAATAATCTCGGAAGGGAGAGTTTGAACTTCCCAGGCTCCTCCGACAATTGTATTTGGTCTTAATGACATGGGGAACTTGCTACAGTTTGTTACATTGCAATGATTTCCTGAAGTCGATACAATTTCACTCCCGCGGTAGCCTTTCGCTAGTTTCCAACTCAGTTGCTGCTTTTATTGACTTTATATCCGCTGAACACTGGGACATCAACAAGTGTTTAGCTGTACTCGATCGCTGTTCTGTCTGGGGCTGGGGTGACCTTTTTTTTTATTGTCAGCACAACTTTTTTTGCGCAAAAGGAAAATCATAATTTACGGTCGGCACTAAGCTGAAAGCCCTCCCTCCCGCGGTTGGCACTGTCCCCTTTTAGTGTTAAAGTACACGGGGGCTTCATATCATCATCGACATGTTGACATTTTGGGGAGATTGATGTCAACGGCCAATGTCAGTGTTGAGCGCCTCTCATACAGAAATAGCAGTCGCACATTCGTGTGTGTGTGTGTGTGCCGGGGCGGGGGCTAATACATAGCGGGTCAAGTACAAGGAGACAGAGGCAACCATTTCAGGTAGAGACACCTAAAGAGCACATATCCCACCAGGAGACGTCGTTCGCTTTCAGATGCTGGCAAACCTGGTGTGCATTTTATTTCAGGTTTGCAGCTTTATATATGCATAAAATTGAATCAACTTGACAAACTCCAGCGTTGAGGCACCCCAGCTTTCTATATTTCACACAGCCTCTGTTGCCCTTATGCTGTGCTTTGCTAAACCAGTTCAGAGGGCAGTTAAGAGTCAACCACATTGCTGAAGTCACCTGCAAGCCAGGTAAGGGTGGCAAATTTCCTTTGGCCTTTTGGCTAAAGTTTAAAGCTTATTTATCAGAGTTATGAATAGGCTTACATTATCACTGCAATGAAGTTTGCATGAAAATCTAGATGCCACACTCTGGTGCCTGTTCGGATACATGGAGGGAGAATTTAACATGGTCAATGCACCTAACCAGTGCGTTTTTCAGACTGTAGGAGGTAACCGGAGCATGCGGAGGAAACCCACGCAGACACAGGGAGAACGTGCAGTCTCTGCACAGACAATGACCCAAGCCGGGAATCAAACCCAGGTTCCTGGTGCTGTGAGGCAGCAGTGCTAACCACTCTGTCATTGTGCTGCCCCAGTCAAGCCCAAGATGCCTCACCTTGTCATTTTGGATCTTATTTCTCTTCCTGGAATTGGATTTAATTGGAATTTAAATTTGGTTTTTGAAGCAAGCAAAAAATGGGTTGGGGTTTGCCCAGTCCACCCTGAGCATTGGCTTTGCAACTTTAAGAATGGAGTAACAAGCTTTTTTAAAAAAAAGGACATCGTTGAATCAGTGGGATTTTATAAAAATTGAAGATCGCTTTATGTTCCAGATGTTTCCATCAGTTGCCCTGGTGGGATTTGAATCTATGTCCCCCGAGTATTAGCGTGACTCGCTAGTCCACTGACATTACCACCAAGTTGCATTGGCATTGGTCCATCATGTCATTGATCAATGTATTCCGAGCCAAATGATTAAAGATGTTAAACTTGTGTATACTGCAATTCTGATGCCAACTTGGAGCCCCTGGCAAACCTATTGCTCTGAAGAAGTTCTGTAAAGTCACCGAGTATGGCAAAAACAAGGAGCGAATTGCTGCCTCTTTTCTTGGGGAAAAAAAAGATAACTAATGACACCAAATCTATGCATCAAAATTATTTCCGGACACTCAATACTTAATTTATATTGCACATTGTCGCACGTGAAGCACTTTGTGCCAGGATTACAGATATCAGGGTGGCATGGTGGCTTGGTGCTTAGCACTGCTGTCTTACAGTGCCCAGGGCCCAGGCTCAATTCCAGCCTTGGGTGTCTGTCTGTGCAAAGTCTACACATTCTCCCTGTGTTTGCGTGGGTTTCCTTCACGTGCTCTGGTTTCCTCCCACAGTCTGAAAGATGTGCTGATTAGGTGCATGCTAAATCCTCCCTCAGTGTACCCGAACAGGTGCCAGGGTATGGCGACTAGGAGATTTTCACAATACCTTCATTGCAGTGTTAGCGTAAGTCCACTCGTAACACTAATAAACTAACTTTAAAAAAGATGTGGCACTTACTCCCTTGAGGCCAGTGGCTCTGGGTTCAAAGCCTGCTCCAGGGAATTGAGCCCAAACTGATAGTGCAGCACGCCCTTAGTTATACCCTAGCCTATCAGAGATGCTGTTGCCCAGATGTTATACTGAGACTCTGCCTGCTCTCTCAGGTGGACTTAAAAGGTGCCATAGTGTTTTGAAGAACATTTTTTTATTCATTCATCCACGGGATATGGGCATCTCTGGCTAGGCCAATGTTTACTGCCCATCCCTAATGGCTAATTTCCCTTGAACTGAGTGACACCGGGGCACTTCAGAGGACATTTAAGAACAACCATATCACACTGTAAATCTGGAACCGTAGATCCTAAGAACATTAATGAACCACATAGATTTTTACAACAATTGGCAACAGTTTCATGGGACATTGTTAGACTTTTAATTCCAGATTTTATTGAATTCATTGAATACCAGGCTAGATTGTGTAGAGGGAAACAAAATCAATATGATTTGCAAACAGTTGGGCTCTGCAGTGGGAGAACTGTAGCCATTTCTTGGATGAATGATTAAAAAAATGCCTTTGTGTTCTGTATCTACCTTGCAAGTGACTTTAGGGAGTTAACCACAATTGTTATGTGGGTCTGGCCTCATAGTGGAAGGCTGCCAGGGTCAGATCAGGTGCCATTATATTACTGTTACTTCATTGAAATTTCGCAGAAGATGAAACAGAAATTCAGAAGCGCAGCAATACACCATAACCATCTGACTAACTGTAAAATGTCATAAAACCCCATGAAAGGAAATCTCACAACTGTGCTACCCAAGGATGAAGTGGCTTGCATTTATGTATTGTGTTTTTTTTCATGTTGACACACCCACTAAATGCTTCGCACAATAGTACTGTGATTGCTGTTCTGTAGATAATTGGGGATCTAGAGCCTCCTGATTAACTCTGTTGCCTCCGTAACGTATCTTCAGCTAATCTGTACTTAATTTCAGTGGGGTTGAGTTTCCGCTTGCGACACAGCCCTCAATCTTGGCGCAAATTGCCTTAAGATTAAGTGGGTTTTTCCAAAGTGAAATTAGGGATCGTGCTCCTGGTCATCAGTACAGTCACCAATTTAGGATTCTCCATGAACCTGTCTAACAGGGAGGTGGAGTAGAATGCAACTGTTCCTTTCATTGCATAATAAGATATTGATTGCTGTATTTAAGAGTGATGCGCTGGTGCCGTTTTATTAATGCAGCTGACAACAGGTTTATTACAAAACATGAGCAGTGTTAATAAGTGGGTAGTCCACCACTTGTGAGTAACCTGATAGTAAATTGTGAAAAATTGCTTCAAAAACTGTGCTGAATCACTTACCAGCTTCATTAGTGTATACCCGCCAGTTTCTTAGTCTGTTAATTTTTTTTTACAGTTTAAAAACTCATAAAACTTGTCTTTGCAGCTAGAAGAGCAAGCTTAATTCAGAGAGTCACCTTGAATCATCACACATAGGTGCAATTGGTAGAAATGGGGTGGCACAAAGGCACTGCTTCACAGCCCCAGGGGCCTGGGTTCAGTTCCCAGCTTGGGTCACTGGCTGTGTGCAATTTGCACATTCTCCCCATGTCTGCGTGGGTTTCCTCCGGGCGCTCCAGTTTCCTCCCACAGTCCGAAAGATGTGTGGGTTAGGTGGATGGGCCTTGCTAAATTCTCCCTCAGTGTACCCGAGCAGGTGCTGGAGTGTGGCATTAAAAGGGTTTTCGCAACAACTTCATTGCAGTGTTAATATAAGCTTACTTGTGACACTAATAAATAAATTGTGAAATCTTTAAAGCTCCTGCTGGTGTCTACGAGGGGTTCCTCAGGCTGCTCCGGTTTCCTCCCACAGTCTGATAGATGTGCTGGTTAGGTGCATTGGCCATGCTAAATTCTCCCTCAGCGTACCCGAACAGGTGCCGGAGTGTAACATCTAGAGGGTTTTCACAGTAACTTCATTGCAGTGTTAATGTAAGCTTATTTGTGACACTAATAAATAAAATGGGAAATCTTTAAAACTTCTCCCTGTGTCTACGTGGGTTTCCTCCGGGTGCTCTGGTTTCCACCCACACCTCCAAGGTTAGGAGGATTAGCCATGGTGAATGTAAATGGGTTACAGGGATAGGGCAGAGGGCCTGGGTGAATACACTTTCAGAGGGTTGGCGCAGACTCACTGTGCCGAATGGTCTCTTCCTGCATCATTGGGATTTTATGGTAAATGCGCCCTGCTTGTTCTTTCAACTGAGGCCAATCCCCAATGCAGAAATTTTTTTTAAACCAGCATCAGAGACTGCAGACACTTGATTTAAGCTTGGCATAACTTGCGGTTAAAATTCCCCTGTTTGTTCCTGTTGTTTGACTCATTTTAGTCAAATTAGCAGGCAAGTAACTGTAGCTGCAACTACAGTTTAGTTCAATTGGCTGGATGGCTGATTAGTGACATTGAGCGATGCCAACAGCGCGCGTTCAGTTCCTGTACCAGCTGAGGTCATTCTTGACGGATCCACCTTCCCAACTTGTCCCTTGCCTGAGCTGCAGCGATCCTCAGGTTAAATTGCCACCAATCCTCAAACAGGAAAGCAGTCATCTGGGACTCGGGCGACTTTACCTTTACTGACAGAGAGTAGCAATAATGAGGATGCAGATGATTCTAAAAAAAATTTCAATACATTGTTGAAGCAAAGGGGTTTGGAGTTTGAAAGGGTGTGAAGCAGACGAGATGCAGGTAAGATGTAATTTTCTTTATTTGTTCTCAGGATGTGAGCATGTTGGCAAAGCTACGCACTTATCCATCCTTAGGAAACAGCAGTGCACATTTTTAAACAATCCTTGTTGTGATGGCGCTCCCTTATTGTGTTACACAGGGAAGAAACGTTTAGGAATGTGCTTAGAAAATGTGTATTTCATAGTTTCTTGTTTGGTAAATGCATTGCCAAGCGTGCTACAGACCAAGAAGGCCAGTTGTCTGATACGATCTGTGTTGCATTACTTGGTGTCTTACAGGCTCCTATTTCTGAGTGGGATGGTTATATATGTAGAGCCTACAGGGAGGTGGTGGAGTGGACATGAATCCCAATTTGGCCCATCGAGTCTGCACCGGCTCTCTGAACAAACACCCTACCTAGGCCCTTCCCTCCCCTTCCTCCTCTCCCTGTAACACTACACGTTTACCATGGCTAATCCACTAACGTGCACACTTTGGGACACTAAAGGGCAATTTAGCACGGCCAATCCACCTAACCCGCACATCTTTGGACTGTGGGAGGAAACCGGAGCACCCGGATGAAACGCATGCAGACATGAGGAGAAAGAGTAAACTCCACACAGTCACCCAAGACCAAAATTAAAACCGGGTCCCTGGCATTGTGAGGCAGCTGTGCTAACCACTGTGCCACCGTGCCACCCCTAGCAATAATGGTATTGTCATTGGACTAGTAATTGGTTGACTCTTAAATGTCCTGAAATGATTTCAGCTGAAGGGGAATTAGTGTTGGGCAATTATGCTGGTCCAGCCAGTGACACCCACATCCCATTGAATGAATAAAGAAAACCTCCACTCTGAAACTTGAGTACACAGTCCAGGCTGATGCTCCCGGACAGCATTGAGGGAGTGCTACATTGTCAGAGGTGCCATCTTTTGCTTAAGACATTAACCCAAGGCCTGTCTGCCCTTTGAAGTGGCTGCATAAACGTATGAGTTAGGGGCAGGAGGAGGCCACTCAGCCCTTCAAGCCTGATCTGACATTCAATAAGTTCAATGCTTCTCTGATCTCCACATTCCCCAATAACCTTTCACCTCCCCCTTGCTTACGTGAATCCATTTAGCACTGCCTTAAAACTTTCTCCCTCTCATCCCTGCCTTCAATAGTCAACACCTTATTTTTAAACTAGTTCTAGATGTTCCCACACAAGGAAACATCCTTTCCACATCCACCCTGTCAAGTCCTGTTAGGATCTGAAGTGTTTCAGCCAAGTCAAAGATCCCCTGGCGCTAATCCAAAAAAGAGTAGAGCTGCTCCCACAGGTATTGTGATTACTATTTATTTCTAAATCCACGGGAACTGGTGGGCCAGTGGTGTTATCGCTGGACTATTCATCCAGAAATTCAGCTAGTGTTCTGGGGACCCGGGTTCGAATCCTGCCGCGGCAGATGGTAGAGTTTGAATTCAATAAAAAAAATCTGGAATTAATTATGATCATGAATTGATTGGCGGAAAAACCCATCTGGTTCACTAATGTCCTCCAGGGAAGGAAATCTGCCATCTTTACCTGGTCTGGCCTACATGTGATGCCCAGAGCCACTGAAATGTGGTTGACTCTCAACTGCCCTCTGGGATAGCTGAGCAAGCCACTCAGTTTCAAAGGATGGGCAGCAAATGCTGTGATGTGGAGATGCCGGTGTTGGACTGGAGTAAGCACAGCAAGAAGTCTCACAACACCTGGTTAAAGTCCTCACTTGATGAAGGCAAAGTGCTCCGAAAGCTTGTGGCTTGTGCTACCAAATAAACCTATTGGACTTTAACCTTCTTACAATAAATGCTGGCCAGCTGGTGACGCCTATGTCCCGCGAATGAATAAAAAATAAACTACCAAAACAGACTGTCTGGTCATTAGCACATTGCTGTGTGAAATCTGCCGCTTTTCCTTATATGATAGGAATGGCAGCTTTGAGGCCATAAAAAGCACTCTATAAATGCTATTTTTATTATTTCCTTCCACTGCATTAGTTTAAAACCACAATGTTCTAATATCTAACTTACTAACCTGCGTTCCTTTGGCCCAAGGAATGGAATAATCAGCTGGAGTTTGGGTGCTAGACATTGGTGCTGCTGTGAAGTATGTGCGTATGGGGTGGAGGTTTGAGGACAAATTCAGATTTGGGTGAGAGGTGCTTCATAAGCTGATTGCCCGCAGCATTCACTATGCAGGTTCATACCTGCTGCAGCACCTCTTGGTAAAGATGTCGGGGCTGTGGGAGGCAGTGAAACCAGCTCCGAAATCCAGCACCTTCCGGAGACAGGGGAGAGAAAACTGGGAAGCTTTTGTTCAACAAAGTGTATTCTTATGACTTAACAATAAAAAGTTTTATTTGTACTAGCGTAAAAAAAATTAGTTACGATAAAGAACAATGTTGGTTGAGGGCATGTTCGTGTTTGCTGTTTATTTATTTTTTGAGGGGAGTGGCATTGTTTGATGCACCTCACCAAGAAATATTAGTACCTGTGCTCTGTAACGAGGAATGGTCATGGTAATACTGAAGTAACTATGCATTATGTTGATGACATTACTACTAATCTCATTAATCATGTATTGAGAAAAGGATGAAACTTAAGACAGGTTTATTGCCAACACAACATAGTAATAGCACAGATTCTCCTCCCTCCCCCACCCCTTCACTCCCCTACCAACCCTTCCCTTCCACCCAATGCGAACAGGGCCACAGAGTGGCACAGTGGTTAGCACTGCTGCCTCACGGCACTAGGGAACGGGGTTCGATTCCCGGCTTGGGTCACTGTCTGTGCAGAGTCTGCACATTCTCCCCGTGTCGGCGTGGGTTTCCTCCGAGTGCTCCGGTTTCCACCCACAGTCCAAAAGACGTGCTGGTTAAGTGCATTGGCCATGCTAAATTCTCCCTCAGTGTACCCGAACGGGCGCCAGAGTGTGGCAACTAGGGGATTTCCACAGTAACTTCACTGCAGTATTAATGTAAGCCTAATTGTGACCCTAATAAATAAACTTATACTCTTTCAATGATTCCCTAATCTTTCCCCAATCGGGGGCAGCTGATCTTAATGACGAACTTAAAGCATGTGCCCTGCTGCTGTGCTAATACCAGTTGGCGGGCAGAGGGACAGGCTGCGGCTGCTGGGGTGATCAGGGTTGGGGGGGTGCTGAATGGTATAGGAGCCGGCTGGATGACACCCCTCGAGTTGCCTCATTGCACGACGGTGAGAGTCCAGCTCGCGACCGATGCCACTCATGACCCCAGAACAGTCATGCTCAGACCCGGTGTCACTCGTGATCTCGAGGAGGCACAGCTGTGAGGTGAACTCCCCTCCGAACACTCCTCTGCTAGGGTGGAATTTCATTTTGGCCCCAAACCCGCCCCCCCCCCCCCCCCCCCCCCCACCCCACCCCAACCCCCTCAGAGGGCTGGAGCCCCACAGTATGAACCGTCTTCCGCAAATGTCCTGCGTGCCCTCTGCCGCTGTACGGAGGGGTTTCCTGCTGCACACCTTTCACTTCCTTGCCCCCACCCAGACACACCTTGGCGTGGTCCCTCTACAGAGGGGTCTTCGCCTTTAACATGGGGAACCTGGGGTGGGGGATCGATGCATACAGCAGTCCCACACAACCACAGATTGCACCGGTTTGCAGACTCCCTAGAAACCTACCCTTTTTGTGGCCGAGTGGGGTCTGTGGACCATGTTTATGTAGGATGCTTTGGACCGCACTCCCTTTTCCATTCTCTTTTATTAGAATTTTGTTTTCACTTCAGCCCCACACTCCTGACATACAGGCAACCGCCTCCCCCCTCCCCCAGTGCAGAGGTGGGGGGGCAGGGAAGGAGGAGAACTTCCTTGCGAACCTGCTCCTGGACAAGACCAAGACTTGCCAATGATGCATCCAAGTGGCGGGCGACTGAGGGGTCGTCTAATCTGACTGCCTGCCTCACTAGCATGGCTACATCCATGGCTGGGTGTCCCTGGAGAGGTAACGTGTGTGCTGGAATTTTACCGCCTCGTCCTCCCGAGGCTCGTAAGATCCCGTCCGAGGCCAACAGAGAATACCGTCTGCGAATCCATGTCAGCAGCATCCATGGGCACCGTTGAGGCCTGCAGGGCATCACGGGGACTGGTGTGCGTTATTGACCCTCTTAATCACATTGTAGTTTCATGTTGTAAATCTCACTTGTGATTTTTTTTGTTGGGCAGGTCCCCTTTAAGGGACTGCCCCTTTAATTTCGTCCCTCAGTCTGTTTGATTCTATTTATTTAGTTTGACTCAAGTGTTGTGGCACTATTTCCACATCTTGCTGATACATATCTCAGAAGCTACTGGTGCCAACTGATTCTGAATAAGACTTATCTGCCTTCTTTCCCCGCAAGCCAAGAGCTGTGATTATTCTACTGAATCCTGGCTTTTTCTCGGCCATGTGGTAATCTGTGGTTGTAGTGTTTTGAAGCAGGGAATTCTAGCGCTGAAGAGATCATTATATCCATGCTCAGCACCCCCGAGATATAACTGAGATAAAGTAGCAGGAATTCTTGTTGCTGTTTGCCAACAAATAACTCCTGTTGGGAATTGCATGTCTGGCTCAGGAGGAATGCTTCCTACACTCAGTGGCCTGACTCATTGTCTTGCTTCATCCGTGAAGAATTGGGCTTGATTAGGTAAAGAAGGTTTCTGTGGCGCTTGCAGTTTTAGGCCTGCAGCAGAAGAGAGCAGACAGTCAGGACGGAGAAAAACTCGTCCAGCTACAAACACCTTCTGCATTATGAAATGTGGTGCGAACTGGCTCCACAGCTAGACATGGTTAGGCTAATGTTGATAAAATGGGGAGGCAATAACCCAGTGGTATTATTGCAAGACTATTAGTCCAGAAACTCAGCTAATGTTCTAGAGACCCGGGTTCGAATCCCGGATGGAATTTGAATTCATCAGAAAATATCTGGAGTTAAGAATCTACGATGACCATGAAATCATTGTCGGAAAAACCCATCCGTTTCACTAATGTCCTTTGGGGTACAAAACTTGCCGTCCTTACCCGATCTGGCCTACATGTAACTCCAGAGCCACAGCAATGTGGTTGACTCTCAACTGTCCTCCAAGGTCAGCTAGGGATGGGCAGTAAATGCTGGCCCTACCAGTGATGCTCAAGTCCCACAAACAAATTGAAAAAAAATTCCATACACTGCAGAAGGAGGCGATTCAGCCCATGTGCTCACCCCAAAACCCGATAATTCCACCTGAGATCAGTGAACCTTTGCATGGTTTGCCTCCCATCGCGACAAATCCCATGACGGGTGCGATGGGAAAATTCCACCCAGAGTATCTTACACATGCCCTCTCCCCCACCCGATCCCCGTAACCTCACACATTTAACATGGCTAATCGACTTAACCTGCACATCTTTGAACTGTGGGAGGAAACGACAGCACCCGAAGGAAACCCATGCACACATGGGGAGAATGTGTAAAGTCCACGTACAGTCACCCAAGACCAAAATTGAACCGGGATCCCTCCCACCATGAGGCAGCAGTGCTAAAAACACTGTACCACCCCTAACTCTGTGCAACATCACCGCAAACCTTGCCGTCTTCAAACATACCCAGACCCATTTTGTATGGCATCCCATACTTACAAGGGAAATCTAGAAACTACATGACAAGGTTGACAAAGCCCCCAAAACAATTCAAATCAAATCAAACATCTCCCCCCCCCCCCCCATCCATGGGACTCACAACCCTTGCCTTTGAAGGCCTGGTGGGCAGACCCTGCCAATAGGCACAATACTATAGATTTGACATTGTCAGCATGGAATCAAATAACTCCCAAGGCATGTTCAGAAGCTGATGCTATGTAGGTCACTGTGTGTTTACCTGACAATTAGAGTTAAATGGATTACAACAGAATTTCATCTGTTCAGATATTCTGAAATATCTATAGGGAGATGTATTTGTCAAAATCTTTTAGGAACATTTCACAATGCTAAGCAAATATTAGAGTGTTGATTTGGAAACAAAAAATCATCAGCAAAGCTTAACGATAAGAGGATAAAGGAAATCTGAAACAATACAGAATCGGGCCGAGAGTTTGCACAGCTATCCAGGATACAGTCTAACAGAAACTCTTCCCAATCAAAAGCAGAACGTTCTGTTCTATTTTATATTAAAGTTTTAACAATTGGATGTGCCATGGGTTACGATTGATCTTGCAAAGCTTGGACACTCAGAGTGCCAGGTTAGCCCCCGGACTTGATGGGATCACAGGTTCAAGAAGTGCAGGACTGCAGAGCAGGTTGTGTCCGACTGCTTATAAGACCATAAGATATAGGAACAGAATTAGGCCATATGGCCCATTGGGTCTGCTCTGCCATTCGATCATACCTGATACATTTTTAACCCCATTCTCCTGCCTTTTTCCCATAACCTTTGATCCCCTTACCAGTCAAAAACCTATTTATCTCTGTCTTACATACACTCAATGACCTGGCCTCCACAGTCTTCTGTGACAATGAATTCTACAGATTCACCACCCTCTGGCTTAAAAAATTCCTCCTCATCTCAGTTCTAAAGGATCATCCCTTTACTCTGAGGTTGTGCCCTGAGATCCTAATCTCTCCTGCTAATGGAAACGTCTTCCCAATGCCCGCTCTCTCCAGGCCTTTCGGTATTCTGTAAGTTTCTGTGAGGTTCCCTGCTTGCTGGTGTTTCACAATGACCGGACCTGGAATACAGGTTAGTCAATGTGAAATACAGGTTCAATAGGACAGATTGGAAAGGTGAAATGGGTCAGGTTTCAGCTGAAGCAATGCAGTCCTCTTTAATGAATGTTTACTTTTTTGACTGAATTTTGAAGGCAGAGGACAGCAAAAGGCCTGGGTGGGATTATGTTGTGAGACTTTGCACAGGGATGGCCAGAGAACTGAAGAGAGCAAACAGGGTAGTTGGCAATCAGTCTTCATTTACTGCAAAAGGGCAGAGTGAGGGTGCGTGGGGTGGGGCAGGGTGGCTCTAACATTTATGAGGGAGTGAGTAAATAGAGGATCCTGTGGAAGACTGGAATAGTGGGATAGAGAGAGTGCAGGCACAGGAAAAGGAATAAGGCTCGTTTTTTTAACCAAAGACCAGCGAGTATTATTCTCAATTATCCTTTGCAAACTGCTGCTTAAATACAGAAATACATCAACTCCTACTCATGCCAAATAAAGTCATGACTACCATTATGGCATCAAGGGCAGGATTATCCGGACCTTTCTGCCAGTGGAATCTTCCAGTCCTCCTGAAGGTGAGCCCCCCCCCGCAACAACTCCAGGGCGGGTTCCCACTGGCAAGACAGGCAAACCACGCAAAACACCACTGGCAGGACTGGAAGATCCCGCTGGTGGCTAATAATGAGCCATCTCCATCGCCCGAAAAGATGTCTTGGTGGGGCTGGAAAATCCCAGCCCAAGTGTTGGAGAGCTGAACTGAGTGAAAATTGACTACAGAGGTCATGTACCAACCGACTCAAAAACAGCTTCTTCCCTGCCGCCGTCAGACTTTTGAATGGATCCACTGTATAATAAGTTGATCTTTCTCTACACCCTAGCTATGATTGTAACACTACGTTCTGCACCCTCTACTTGCCTGTGTAGTGTGCAAGAAACAATACTTTTCACTGAATACTAATACATGTGACAATAATAAATCAGATCAAATGAAATTAAATAAAAGGTGTCCAGAGATATCCAGGTGTGAATAGCTACCTAGATAAATTCAGACCAAACATTCCAAATGGTCAGCAAAGAGCTGGAATCAAGAATGGGAAAAAGGTGGCAGCTGTTAGTGCACGAGTCATGGTGCTGAAAGACCCAATAGAAATGTCACCTGATTAAATTATTCCCAGGATAGGGACTGTGTGGTTACATTACTCTGCTGAATCCCTGACTATCTGTACATTGGCATGTCACTGTTTTGAGCAAAGAGCAGGGATTTTCTGCCCTGTGCCTAAACTGTGAGGAGGACAGTGTAGAATTTCAAAAGGACGTGGACGGGTGACATTGTGGTTAGCACTGCTGCCTCACGGTTCCATTCCCGGTTTGGGTGACCGTTTGTGTGGAGTTTGCACATTCTCCCCATGTCTGCATGGGTTTCCTCCGTGTGCTCCAGTTTCCTCCCACGGTCCGAAAGATGTGCTGGTTGGGTGCAGTGGCCATGCTAAATTGACCCTTAGTGTCAGAGGGATTAGCAGGGCAAATACATGGGGTTACGGGAACAGGGCCTGGGTGATTGATTGTGGTCAGTGCAGACTCGATGGGCCGAATGGCCTTCTTCTGCAGTATAGGATTTTGTGATTCTAGACAAGTTGGTGGAGTGGGAAGATAGCTGGCAGTATGGAGAAGTGTGAGTTGCTTTATTTTGATTGGAAGAGCATGGAGAGACAATGTGATATAAGGGGTACAATGCTGAAGGATAAGCAGGAGCAGAAGGAGCTGGATGTACATACGCAGTACAGGTGGAGAGAGAAGTTAATAAAGCGTACAGTATCCTGGGCTTCTTAAATAATGGCTTAACGTAAAAGATTAAAGAGGTTATGCTGAACAAGACACTAGTTGGACTTCATCCTAAATATTGTGTATAGTCCTGGGCACCACATCATGGCCAGCATATGAATGCATTGGAAAGGTGCAGAAGAGATTTACATGGTGGCACAGTGGTTACTGTACATGGTCACAGCGCCAGCAACCTGGGTTCCATTCCCGGCTTAGGTCACTGTCTGTGCGGAATTTGCATGTTCTCCCCGTGTCTGTGTGGGTTTCCTCCAGGTGCTCCAGTTCCCTCCCACACTCCAAAGACGTGCGGGTTAGGTGGATTGGCCATGTTAAATTGACCCTTAGTATCTGGAGGAATAGTTAGGGTAAATGCATGGGGTTATGGGGATAGGACCTGGGTGGGATTGTTCTCCGTGCAGTCTTGATGGGCCGAATGGCCCCCTTCTCCATTGTTGAAATTCTGTGATTCTAAATATGGTTCCCAGGATGAGAAACTTCAGTTACGAGGATGGATTGGAGAGGTTGGGACTGTTCACCTTGGAGAGGAGAAGGCTAAAAGGAGATTTGATAGAGATGTTTATAATCATGAGGGGGGGCTGGGCAGAGCAGAAAGGGAGAAACTGTCCCCCCTTGTAAAAGCATCAAAAATGAGAGGACACAGATTAAAAGTGACTTGCAAAAGAAGCAGAAGTGATGTGAGAAAAGCTTTTTCACGCAGCGAGTGGTTGGTGTCAGGAATGCACTGGCTGGAGGTGTGGTGGAGGCAGGTTCAATCGAACCATTCAAGAGGGCACGGGATGATTATTTAAATCGAAACAACGCGCAGGGGAATGGGGTAAAGTCCGGTGAATGGCACTAAATCATGATGCTTGTTTGGAGAGCCGGTGCAGACGTTGGCTGAATGGCCTTCTTCTGCACTTATGACAGTTCTGTGTCCAGGTCAATATTTTTCCCTCAATCGCTGAAAAAGCCTCAGATTATCCAGTCATGGTCCCGTTGTTGCTTGCGGGATCTTGCTGTGTGCAAATTGACTGCTGTATGTCCAACATTACAACAGTGACTAAACAGCAAAGGAATCTCGTAGGCTGTAAAACACTTTGTGAAAGGTGCTACATAAATGCAAGTCTTTTTTTTAAGCAGTGGTTTGGTTGTCCAGAACTTGAGTATTCTGAAATAGCTTTTAAAGCAATACGGTTTTTTTTAAAAAATTGCCTTTCATGTTCACTGACAGTTCGGGAGGCAAGGCAGACACAGAGAAGTCAGGGACTGACTGTGAAAGGTTTGACACCTTTGGTCATTTCATCATTTTTAAAACAGGCCACAATTTGTTAGCTTTCTGTTTTTACAAAATCATTGAATGACAGTCTTTTGCGAAGCCAAGAGAATCGGGTCGTGTATAGACTAATGATCAGAAGAAGTAAAGTTGTACACCACTGAACAATGGACTCCTTATATTCCTACAACCTTCATCCAATATAGATATCTACAGATTGGTGTGTTTTAGTATTAAACACGAACAGTTCCGTGCAGTCTTGATGGGCCGAATGGCCCCCTTCTCCATTGTTGAAATTCTATAATTCTAAAAATGGTTCCCAGGATGAGAAACTTCAGTTACGAGGATGGATTGGAGAGGTTGGGACTGTTCACCTTGGAGAGGAGAAGGCTAAAAGGAGATTTGATATCACACATATCACACAGTCGGTCATTAATGGTTCACCTTGTACATCCAACTTCTCCTTCTCAGTCATAAATGGAATTTAACCCTGAAAAGTGATGTATTTTAGGAGGACTAACAAGGCAAGGGAATTCACAATGAATGGTAGGATGCTAGGAAGTACAGAGGAATCTTGGAGTGCATATCCTGCACATCCGTAGATCCCTGAAGTCAGCAGGGCAGGCAGATTAGGTGGTTAAGAAGACATATGGGATACTTGCCTTGCTTAGCTGAGATATAGAGTACAAGAGTAGGGAGGTTATGATGGAGCTGTATGGGTTTGTTAGGCCATGGTTAGAGTACACTGTGCAGTTACCACACTATAGGAAGGGTGTGATTGCACTGGAGACGGTGCAGAGGAGATTCACCAGGGTGTTGGTTGGGGCTGGAGTGTTTCACCTATGAAGGGAGGCTGGATAGGCTTGAGTTGTTCTCCTCAGAGCAGAGAAGCCCGAAGGAGGACCTGATCGAGGTGTACGAAATTATGAGGGACATAGGTAGGGTAGGTAGAAGAAGCTTTTCCTCTTGGTAGAAGGGTCAGTAATCAGGGGGCATGAATATAAGGTGAAGCTTAGAGGGGATTTGAGGATTTGAGGGTAGTGGGAGTCTGGAACTCACTGCTTGGAAGGGTGGTAGAGGTGGGAGCCCTCACAACATTGAAGAAGCATTTAGATGAGCACTTGAAATATTATAATATACAAGGCTATGGACCAAGTGCTGGAAAATGGGATTAGAGTAGATAGGTGCTTGATGGCCAGCTCAGACATGATGGGCCAAGTGGCCCCTCTTTTCACTGACTCTATGGGCAAGATGTTTTAGCTGTGCTCGGCCCAAGACCGGAAAATTCCACCTGAGGTCAACAGACCTTTGCATGGTTTGTGTATCGTCCACTATGATTCCTATGGCAGGGGGACAGGAAAAGTTCCGCTCTATGACTCTCCAACTCCCTTTCCCCAAGAGTTGGAGCAGCCACAATGCATTAGCTGTCCCTTCAGTTTGCATTGTGATTTAAGCTCATTTTCACTGAGTTAGGGCAGGATTGTCCTTTGCTGTTGTTGAAGTTAATAACACAGCGATGGCCCTATGTAGAACATCATGGAATCCCTACCAGGCAGAAGGAGGCCATTTGGTCCATCAAGCCTCCACTGACAACTATCCCACCCAGGTCCTATCCCCATAACCTCCACATATTTACGCTATAAATCCCCCTGACACTTAGGGTCAATTTAGCACGGCCAATCAACCTAACCTCCTTGGAGCATGGGAGGAAACCAGAGCACCTGGAGGAAACCTACGCAGACACGGGGAGTATGTGCAAAACCTGCACAGACAGTGACCTGGGGCTGGACATGAACCCTATTCCCTGGCGCTGTGAGACAGCAGCACTAACCATGGTGCCACCGTGTCGCCCTTGTAATAAAGTATTCAGATACACTCAAACTGCAATAAACAGTTTACAGTAACAAATGCAAATAAGAAGGAAGAGAAAAATATTGTAGCGTTGACTTATAAAATGCTGGAGAAGACAGGAGAAGGACGTTTGGTATAGAAAAAAAAATCAAGGCATGTGGATCATGTGTATTTTCTAATTAAATTAGAACATTGCTCGTGTCATGGTTTGACAACTAACCTAACCTAACGAGTAAAACCACTGAAACCTCAGTCCATACCACACTTACTATACAAGGCAGTTCATGCAGATTTGAACATGTGAAAAAAGACAGGCACTGACTACCCTACAGTGTTGCAATGTTTGGAGTGAAACGGTTACAGATTTCACAAAAGCCAGTTTTGAAATTTGTAGCAAAGTATTTAATAAAAACAAACCATGAGGTTTGAGTCCTCACTTTAGAGTGTGTGGCAGAATGGGATTTTTTTCATTCATTTGAGAGATATGGGTGTCGCTGGCTGGCTAGCATGTACTGCCCATCCCTAGTTAAAGTTTCTTTATTTGTCACAAGTCGGCTTACATTAACATTGCAGTGAAGTCACTGTGAAAATCCCCTAGTCGCCACACTCTGGCGCCTGTTCAGATATACCAAGGGAGAATTTAGCATGGCCAATGCACCTAACCAGCTCATCTTTCGGATTGTGAGAGGAAATCGGAGCATCCGGAGGAAACCCATGCAGACACAGGGAGAATGTGCAGACACTGCACAGACAGCTACCCAAGCTAGGAATCAAACCGTGCTCTACAGGCTGCTCCCAGGGGCAGGAACTCTGTGCTCTATGGGCTGTTCCCAGGGATGGGTGTTCTGTGCTGTATGGGCTGTTCCCACACCAAGACAAACATCATCTGCTGCTGGAGGACCATTAACTTGGTGAAAGGCCGATCTTTGGCCTGCTAAAATTTGTTGATCCTCCAGTATAAGGAGTTGTCCCTGAGCGAGTGTTGCAGACTGATGCATTCCAAAGCTCAGGACAGTGTGCTGAGGGACGCACTAAAACCTGGGCAGCAGAGGTGCAAAGGGGAAGGTTGCTATGTAAGACCTTTGAGCCATAGTGCATTGCGGGCCCTGGAATTATACAGAACCCCATTGGGCTGTATGACTCACCGTGAATGTATACGGTGAATGGTACACATATCACAATTTTATTGAGGCGCCTCAGAGTGCAAAATGATCTATGTGGACAACATGAATAACATTGCATTCTCTGTGATAGGCATTTTGAATATTCTTTCAGATGTTTTATGAATGAGGTATATTTTAGCCAAAAAATAGAGACTTGTACCGTTGCCAGCGTAGACGGTGAGAGCTTTGATATAAACCAGTGTAAACGGTGTAACAGTCTTCGATTTACTACAGTGCCAAGATTAAACTGTGGGCTAAGAACACAGGAATTATTAATGGGAAGGAGATATAATTTATACTGCAGGTGCCGGAAACCAGAAAAAGAGACAGAAAAGCCAGAATTCTTTGACCGTTCACGCCAGCAGGATTCCCTGGTCCAGTTGCAGCGCGCTCCCGCTCACCGGATTCCCACTGGCTTGGTGCGGAATTCCCATTGACAGCACCGGTACCAGGGAATCCCGCTGCTAGCAAACAACGCGCCACCTCCCAACATGCAGCTGGGAGGCCGGAGGATCGCGCCAAAAATATTGGAAACACTCAGTAGGTCTGGCAGCACCTGTAGAGAGGGAAACAATTAACGTTTCAGGTTGGTGACTTTCAGGTCATCAATCTGACACAGTGCTAGAATCTTCTGTTGACTGATCATTTTCATAGGTTCATAAGACAAAGGAGCAGAATGCGGCCATTTGGCCCTTCGAGACAGCTCCACCGTGGCTGACATGCTCCTCATCCCCATTTTCCTACCTTCTCCCCATAACCCTTCAACCCATTACCAATTAAAAATCTATCTAACTCCTCCTCAAATTTACTCACTGTCTCAGCGTCCACCACAATTTGGGATAGTGAATTCCACGGATTCACAACCCTTTGGGAGAAATAGTTTCTACTCAACTCTGTTTTAAATTTGCTACCTCTTATCCTATGACTGTGATCTCTCAACCTAGAATGCCCAATAAGAGGAAGCATCTGCTCCATGTCTACTTTATCCATACCGTTTATCATCTTGTATATCTCAATTTGATCTCCCCTCATTCTTCTAAACTCCAGCGAGTTTAGGTTTCAGCTGTTCAATCTCTCTTCCTATGACAAACCCTTCATCTCTGGAATCAATCTGGTGAACCTCCTCTGAACTGCTTCCAATGCCACTACATCTTTCCTCAAATAAGGGGACTAAAACTGTGCACAGTAGCCCAGATGTGGCTTCACAAATGCCTTGTATAGTCGCAACAATACTTCCTTACCTTTATATTCTATTCCTTTAGTTATAAATGCCTACATTCCATTCCAGAGCTGGAATCATTTCCGGATCCTGACCCCACACAAGTTGGCGTTGCACCTCTGATACGATCTGCTGCGAGGCAACCTCGTCATTGCCTGTTTCCAGGTCCATCTTCCAGTGAATGATGGGTTCCTGAGGCTGCAGGCCCACTCAGAGGGCCCATAGCCCTGAAGAGGCCAGCAATCCCATCAGGAGGGGTTGGGGGCTGCTGAGATAGTCCGGGGGTCCGTGAGGACACCTTAAATCGGGAACGCCGAGAATCAAATGACTCGAGGCCAGGTAGGGACACTGATTGGAGGATTGGTGCCTGCCACAAGTGCAGCATTTCATCCCCACCGCTCTTTCACTGAGGCATCAAGGCTCTGATGGTGATGACCTATCCGGCCTACTCATGAATGGCTGTCTCCATGGGGCCATTGTCTTCAGTAATATAAGTGGAGATCCATTCTGGCTTCTGGAAAATTCCAGCAGAGTCCTCACCATTTCCCCAGTTGGGCACCATTGAACTAATGGGAGGTGATGGCCTAGTGGTATTATCACTAGACTATTAATTCAGAAACTCTTCAGCAATGTTCTGGGGACCTGGGTTCGAATCCCACCACGGCACATGGGGTGGATTTTGAATTTAATTAAAAAAAAGTCTGGAATTAAGAATCTACTGATGACCATGAAACCATTATCAATTGTCAGAAAAACCCATCTGTTTCACTAATGTCCTTTCGGGAGGGAAATCTTAGAATCCTACAATGCAGAAGGAGGCCATTTGGCCCATCAAGTCTGCACCAACCACAATCCCACCTCGGCCCCATCCCCATAATCCCATGCATTTACCCCGCTAGTCCCCCTGACTAGGGGCAATTTAGCATGGCTGATCCAGCTGACGTGCACATCTTTGGACTGTAGGAGGAAACCGGAGCACCCGGAGGAAACCGACGCAGACATGGGAAGAATGTGCAAACTCCACGCAGACAGTGACCCAAGCCGGGATCGAACCCGGATCCCTGGCGCTGTGAGGCAGTAGTGCCACCCTGCTGCCACAAAATCTGCTGTCCTGACCTGGTCTGGCCTACGTGTGACTCCAGCACCACTGCAATATGGTTGACTCTCAGCTACCCTCCAAGGGCAACTAAGGATGGGCAATAAATGCTGACCAAACAGAGATGCCCATGTCCCACAAATCAAATTTTAAAAATTGGCTACCCACCACCAACTGGTGTTGTATTGACCGCACCTCTGGCATGATCACCCTGGGGGAGGGTGTGCCACACTGCCGTCCCAATGCCCCCATATCACTCCTGCCCCGTCTTCAAAGCCTCCTGCAGGGGCTGAGGAGATTCTGCCCATCAACTCTGCTTCTTTCTCCACAGGAACTGCCTGACCTGCTCAGCATTTCGAAGGCCTCTGTTTTCATTTGGGAACAGATAATCTACCCACCTTTGCTGCAAGCATATTGAATTACAGAATTACTATTAATGTATCAATAACAGCAAAGCATTTAGTTATAAATAAATGTACTGTTCTATATGTGGGGAGGGATAAAATATAAATGACATACATTTCTGAATCTGGAGATATATTCCCTTCGTAACATTGTTGCTGTCATGCAAGCGTTTAGATCCAAATTGGAGATATCAAAGACCTCCCCCAAAAAATGTTTCTTTGGATTTTTAAAAGGAGGTGGGGAATTATTTGTGCAACTTGTCAAACAGATAGCAGCTGAAATGTAATACTGCCATCTGCATTGGATAAAATAATATTTATAATAGATACAAATTGAATGGAGTCCTTTGAGAAAAGGAACTGGGTGTAATTGTGATTAAGCGTGTGTGTGTGTGTGAAGGAATTAATAAAAGCGAGTACAAGATAAGGCAGTGTGTCGCTGAAGGATACTGTATGTATACAATGTATGTATACATTAGAAAAGACAGGAATGAAAGGCCAATTAGACACTGAATTCCTTCTTCAAGTCTCCTGTGATGTCTTAAATCGGATTAGTCCAAATTCCCAGCAGAAGAAAGGTCCATTCTGACTTTAATCTAAATCTACTTTACATTTTCTTTATAATTTTGGCTTTCTGAGTGGTTACGTGTCACTTATAATCTCATCTACACTTTTACACATTTAAGGGCTGGGATAGATTTTTGGCCTCTTGGGGAATCGAGGGAGTGGGCCAGGAAGTGCAGTTGAAGCCCAAGAGATTAGCCGTGATAGTATTAAAATGTGGAGCAGGCTCGATGGGCCAAATGACTTTCCTTATTCTCATTCCTTATTCTCTTATTTAGTCCAAAGTCTGGGCAGTGCTGTGGCACAGTGGTTAGCGCTGCTGCCTCACAGCACCAGCAACCTGGGTTCGATTCCCAGCTTGGATAACTGTCTATGCGTAGCCTGCACATTCTCCCTGTGCCTGCGTGGGTTTCCTCTGGGTGCTCCGATTTCCTCCCACAGTCCAAAAGACGTGCTGGTTAAGTGTATCAGCCACGCAAAATTCTCTCTCAGTGTACCCGAACAAGCACCGGAGCGTGACGACTAGGGGATTTTCACAGTAACTTCATTGCAGTGTTAATGTGAGCCGACCTAATAAAATAAACTTAAGATTTACAGGTTAGGTGGACTGGCCATGCTAGATTGTCCCTTACTGTCTCAAGGTGTGTAGGTTAGGGGGATTAGGGGGGTAAATATGTGGGGTTATGGGGAATGGGCCTGAGTAGGACACTGTTTTGGAGAGTCAGTGCAGACTTGATGGGCTGAATGGTGTCCTTTACATTGCAGGGATTCTCTGAATCGAATGTGGAATCTTTCTTTTCATTTTTCTTTTAACCATCCTCAGTGCTTGCATATCCTTTTTGGACAGAACAAACACATAGCCTGCTGGTCATGATCAAATGGGTGCATTATAAAATCTCTACATCTCAGTCAACTTGTAAGACATCCCTCCAATTACATATCTTACCGTTTTATTAGCTTTTATTAATTGCTTCACACATTAGATCTTGGTCACTATTACTCCCAGCTGCTTCAAGTTAATTCAATTCCGTTCAATTTGTACCTTTGATATATAATATTTCACCTAATGTGTAATATTTAGCAGCTGGTAATATTAAATTTCAGCTACCATCTGTCTGAGAATTTGTATAAATAATCCCATGCCTCCTTTTGCAGAGCCCTAGAATTGTCTTTTGAGTTTTCTCTTTTTTGTTTTTCCACCTTGCACAGATTTGACGATCTTGCAGTTGGTCTCAGAGTCCAGACCATCCATGCAGATGTCAGGCAGAGCGAGGTTCATTTGCTGACTCCAGCTTAACCCTCCCATCCCCCTCAACATCCCTCTGACTGCACTAACGCTCTCCCTTTCCACCTGGCAGCTACCAAAGTAAATCCCATTCTGCAATCTGCTGTCCAATCCCGTAGAATCCTACAGTGCACAAGGAGGCCATTCGGCCCATTGAGTCTGCACCGACCATAATCGCACCCAGGCCCTATTCCTGTGACCCCACATATTTACCCTGCTAATCCCCCTAATACCAAGGGTCCACTTGGAATGTCCAATCAACCTAATCCACACATCTTTGCATTGTGGGAGAAAACCCACACAGACATGGGGAGAATGTGCAAACTGCATATTGGCAATGACCCGAGGCCGGAATCGAACCTGGGTCCCCGGTGCTGTGAGGCAGCACTGTGCCACTGTACTGCCCTAAATCCTTCACAATTCTTTGATGGGAGGTTTTTCTAGAAGTTAAAATAGGCCAGATCGTTCCATTGTCACTTGTGGAAAGGTGGGAAATCTCCCATGTTAGGTCAACTTGGGTGCTGGAGAGAAGGGGCTTGTGAGGGGAAGCTGGTCCTGAGGCCGAGTACAGGCCACTAACGGTCGACCACCTGTGTTTTTTACAGCTAGGAGGAATCTTCCAGTCTGACATCTTGAATCACTGTGATTTGGTTCACCTTTGCCGAGGTTTTATGCTCTTCTCTCTCCATTCTCATTTGAAACTCCGTTTGCTAGCTACCAGCTCTGTCCCTGTCCCTGCCAACAGAGGCTGAACTAGACGAGACAGTCTTGTTGTTTTAAAGTTTATTTATTAGTGTCACAAGTAGGCTTACATTAACACTGCAGTAAAGTTCGGAACATAGGAACATCATGATTAGAAGCAGAAGGAGACAAATTCAGCCTTTCGAGCCTGCTTCTCCATTCAGTCATGGCTGATCCCTCACCGATCTCAAATCCACCTCCCCACCTGTCCCCCATATCCCTCTTTCCCTTTTTTTAATGAGAAATATATCTATCTCCTTCTTGAAACCATTCAATGATTCAGACTCCACCGTGCTATGGGGCAGCGAGTTCCACAAATTCACCACCCTCTGCGAGAACTAGTTCCTCCTTATCTCAGTTTTAAATCTGCCGCCTCTCAACCTATACCTGTGCCCTCTTGTTCGAGATTGCCCCATAAGGGGAAACATTTGGTCTACATTTCCTTTATCAATCCCTTTTAAAATTTTATATACTTCAATCAGATCCCCTCTCACCCTTCTAAACTCCAGCGAGTACAAGCCCAAACTGTTTAATCTCTTCTTATACATCAACATTTTCATCCCCGGAATAAATGTGGTGAACCTTCCTCTGAACTGCCTTCAATGCCACCACATCCTTCCTCATATAAGGAGACTAAAACTGGACACATTACTCCAGATGTGGTCTCACCAACACCCTATCCAATTGCAACAACACTTCTCTACTTTTATACTCCTTTGCAATAAATGCCAACATCCCATTTGCCTTTTTTATTACATGCTGCACCTGCATACTGACTTTCTGCAATTCATGAACACAGACACCCAGATCCCTCTGCCCAGATACATTTTGAATCTGCTTTCCATTTAGGTCATAATTTGCCTTCCTGTTTTTCCTGCCAAAACTACTGTGACAATCTCCCAGTTGCCACACTCTGGTGCCTGTACGGGTCAATGTACCTAACCAGCACATCTTTTGGGCTGTGGCAGGAAACCGGAGCACCCGGAGGAAACCCACGCAGGCATGGGGAGAACGCGCAGATTCAGCACAGACAGTGACCCAAGCTGGCAATGGAACTAGATCCCTGGTGCTGTGAGGCAGCAGTGCTAACCATTGTGCCACCGTGCCGCTAAGTTCCTAGCCTCATGAAAATATCTTGGAAAATTTTTATTACCCTCACTCAGAGTATGTAGCATGCTTTGTACACATTCACTTATTTGCGTTAGCAAATTTTTAAAAAATTTGTTCATGAGATGTGGGCATTTTTTTTAAGAGTCAAAGGGATTAGCAGAGCAAATTTCTGGGGTTATGTGGATAGAGCCTGGGTGGGATTGGTGTCGGTGCAGACTCAATGGGCTGAATGGCCTCCTTCTGCACTGTAGGGATTCTTTGGGCACAATTTTGCAGCCTTGCTCATCCCAAAACCTTAAAATCCCGCCCAAGGTCAACAAACCTTTCCATTGTCCCCCTCTCACCCACTCTGTTTCCTGTGGCGGGTGGAACGGTAAAATTCCGACCTTTGACTCTATTCTATGACTCTGTGGTGTAACTAGACTAAATATACCAAGCGAGGTACATCTTTTAAACTCTTCTTGGTGCCAATAATTGGATAATAGACTTAAAAAAAAGCAACAATTTATTTTCAAAACTCATCATATGATGCGAAACTGTCAATCATTGTGATTTCCGTTTCCTCTGCAATTCTTTTGTTTTTATTTATTTGTGGGACATGAGTGTCGCTGGCTGGCCAGCATTTACTGCCCATCTCGAGTCGGCCTTGAGAAGGTGGTGGTGAGCTGCCTTCTTGAATCGCTGCAGTCTATGGGTTAACCCATAATGCCATTGGAGGGGAATCCCAGGATTTTGACTCAGCGACTGTGAAGAAACGATGATATATTTCCAAGTCAGGACGGTGAGTGGCTTGGAGGGGAACTTGCAGGTGGTGGTGATTCCATGTATCTGCCCTCCTTGTCCTTCTAGATAGAAATGGTTGTGGGTTTGGAAGGTGCTGTCTAAGGATCTTTGGTGAATTGCTGCAGTGCATCTTGTATATAGTATACACTGCTGCTACTGAGCATCGGTGGTAGAGGGATTGAATGTTTGTAGATGTGGTGCCAATCAAGCGGGCTGCTTTGTCCTGGATGGTGTCAAGCTCCTTGAGTGTTGTTGGAGCTGCACCCATCCAGGCAAGTGGGGAGTATTCCATCACACTCTCGACTTGTGCCTTGTAGATGGAGGATAGGCTTTGGGGAATCAGTTACTCGCCGCAGTATTCCTAGCCTGGCCTAAATGTTTCACTCAGATAAAATCAGTGGTCTTTGGGTTCAGCCACAGCTCTGCTTTCTGTAGCTGCCTATGAACACATGACATCATCCAGAGGCACCGAGAAGGGGAAGGAATGGAATTCTGGAGATTTGGCTGATTATCAGGATTGTGAACTTTTATATAATGGCTTTTATTTTCTCCAAGTAACCATTGATTTTTTTTTCTTACCCTTTTCCATCTGTTTCACTCCTCTTGCATCAGTCCCTGCTTTCTCTGTACGAGAAGCCCTCTGGAAACTCATAAATAATATTTGTCGGAGTGGCACGATCAGCTCTTACTGCTGGCACTCGCCTTGTTGTCACCTGCTAATTTGTATCTTTGACAGCACTTCCCAAGCACGCGAACTCCACCACCTCAAAGTGATAGAACATTCCTTGATTATCAAGCTTGCCTCCCATTTCACACCACATCCTGACCTTTGATTTGATTTTTGTCACATGTATTAATTAGTATACAGTGAAAAATATTGTTTCTTGCGCGCCATAGAACTTAGACATTTTAAAGTTTATCTATTAGCGTCACAAGTAGGCTTACAATTAACACTGCAATGAAGTTACTGTGAAAATACCCTAGACGCCACACTCTGGTGCCCGTTTGGGCACGCTGAGGGAGAATTTAGCATGGCCAATGCACTTAACCAGCACGCCTTTCTGTCTGTGGGAGGAAACCAGAGCGCCCAGAGGAAATCCACGCAGATACGGGGAGAATGCGCACAGACAGTGACCCAAGCTGGGAATTGAACTCGGCTCCCCAGTGTTGTGAGACCGCAGTGCTAACTGCTGTGCCACCGTGCCGCCCAAAGAAAAATTGCATTTCCTTTTCGAGCCATTAACAGTGAAGTGTTTCAGTGTGTTTCAGAGGAACGTTATGAAGCATGATTTGACAGTGAATCACATAAGGTGATAAAGAACAAAGAAAATTACAGCATAGGAGCAGGCCCTTCGGCCCTCCAAGCCTGCATTGAGCATGCTGCCCGACTGAACTACAGCCCCCTACCCTTCTGGGGACCTTATCCCTCTATTCCCAACCTATCAAGACACCCCTTAAAAGTCACCATCATATCTGCTTTCACTATCTCCCTGGCAGTGAGTTCCAGGAACTCACCACCCTCTGTGTAAAAACCTGCTTCATACATCTCCTGTGATATTAGGGACAGTTGATTAAACGGCTGGGGGAAGGGGTGGGGGGTTAGTTTATGAAGCACTGGAAAGTAGAATGGAGAAGAATATTGTCTCAGGAAGTCACTTACAGAGTTTAGCATCTTAATAGCTGAAGCAATGCTGCCAATGATGGAATGATTAAATTTGGCCAATTGCAAAGGCCATGAGTTGGAGAAGTGCAGATACCTTGCAAAGTTGTAAGGCCAGAGGAGATTACGGAGGTAAGGAGGGTTACGAGCCTGAAGGGAGTTGAAAACAAGGATGTAAAATTTCCTCTCACAAACACTGGGAAGAATCCCCACCACAAACCCAATTCCCCTGCTGCCAACTCCATCCCACTCCCTGGCAAATGGTCTAAGGCTGAAATGGATCATTTGTGACCTTAGTGTCGAATTCAATCCAGACACAAAGTCCCGATTACGTATCTGTGTGTCACCAACCGACCTCCAAAACATTGCCCGACTGCACCCCCTGAATCCATTGTTACTGAAACCCATCCCATGCCTTACCAGCAAGATGAGGCTCACACTCACCCCTCAAGGTTTGACAAGAGTCAATGATTCAGTTTTAATGATGGGTTCAAGTTTAAAAGGTTCATTGTTTGATTAATTTCTAAACAATATTCCAGTAGCATGTCAAAAGTGTCTAGGAATGTGTGTCGGATTTTCTGTAATAACCTGGTTCATATCTGACCCCAACTGACCCAACTAGTTGATCAGAATTGCCCTATCTACATTGGTTTGGGTAAATCTGCACAGCGATGCAGGATGTTGATGGGTGCATTTTACTTATGTACTCAGGTTTTCTCAGGCTTAATTTGATAGGAACATATTCATGGATTCAGTGGCGTTGGCACATACAGAATCTGGAATTGTTCTTACGTGGGTAGCAGTAACCAGTCATGAGAATTTACTTCCTTGAGAAAAATGAACAAGAAACAAGAAGATGTCGCAATAAATCCCAACTGTTTCCTGTTACTTCTACAAACTTTTTGAAGATGAAATAGAAAAGCATTAAGTCTAGGGGTACAGGTTCATAACTCCTTGAAAGTGGAGTCACAGGTGGACAGGTTAGCGAAGAAGGTATTCGGCATGGTTGGTTTCATCGGTCAGAGCATTGAATACAGGAGTTGGGACGTCTTGTTGAAGTTGTACAAAACATTAGTAAGGCCACATTTGGAATATTGTGTACCCTATTATGGAAAGGATATTATTAAATTAGAAAGAGTGCAGAAAACATTTACTGGGATGGTTTGAGTTATAAGGAGAGGCTGGATAGACTGGGACTTTTTTCTCTGGAGCATGGGATGCTTAGGGGTGATCTTATAGAGGCCTATAAAATAATGAGAGGCATAGATCAGCTGGATAGTCAACAATTTTTCCCAAAGGTAGGGGGGTCTAAAACTAGAGGACATAGGTTTAAGGTGAGAGGGGAGAGATACAAAATGGTCCAGAGGGACAATATTTTCCCTCAGAGAGTGGTGAGTGTCTGGAATGAGCTGCCAGAAGCAGTAGTAGATGCGGGTACAATTTTGTTTTGACAGTTACATGGATAAGATGGGTATAGAGGGATATGGGCCAAATGCGGGCAATTGGGCCTGGTTTATTGGTCAAAACTGGGTGGCATGGACAAGTTGGGCCGAAGGGCCTGTTTCCATGGTGTAAACCTCTATGATTCTGTGTCTGTAAGCAATAATTTCACATTTTCCTCCATGGTCAACGCATCCAACACATTCTGGGTGGCATGGTGGCACAGTGGTTAGCACTGCTGCCTTACAGCACTGGGGACCCTGATTCAATTCTGACCTTGAGTAACTGTGTGGAATTTGCACATTCTCTCGTGTCTGAGTGGGTTTCCTCTAGGTGCTCCAGTTTCCTCCCACACTCCAGAGATGTGTAGTTTAGGTGGATTGGCCATGATAAATTGCCCCTTGGAATTCCAAGATGTGTAGGTTAGCGGGACTAGCGGGGTAAATACATGGGATTCTGGGAATAGGAGCTGGGTTGGGTGCTCTGTCGGACAGTTGGTGCAGACTCGATGGGCTGAATGGCCTCCTTCTGAACTGCAGGAATTCTATCTATGATTCTATCCCAGTGCAGGGATAGGATGATAGATAGAGTTCCTACAGTTCCAAAAGAGGCGATAGACTGGTGGTATTATTGCTAGACTATTAATCCAGAAACTCTGGAGACCTGGATTCAAATCCTGCCACGGCAGATGGTGGAATTTGAATCCAATCAAAAATATCTGGAATTAAGAATCTACTGATGACCATGAATCAATTGTCAGAAAAATCAGTCTGGTTCACTAATGTCCTTTAGGGAAGGGAATCTGCTGTCCGTACCTGGTCTGGCGTACATGTGACTCCAGAGCCACAGCAATGTGGTTGACTCTCAACTGCCCTTCAAAGGCGACAAGGGATGGACAATAAATGCTGGTCTAGCCAGTGACGCCCATGTCCCACGAATGAATTTTAAAACAATGCAGGCTCTTTGTTCACATTGTGAATTCATGCCTTGTAAATGCCTGAAAAGGGAGTAAAAACATACAGAATTTTGCTGTCGATGTTGCATTTAAGTAAACTGGCCCGCCTATGGAAGGGCAGCATCACTGTTATATAATGCAGCCACGCAAGAGCTGCAGCGATGAGGCAGTATCATTCATTGTACAAGGCCATCAGAGAATTGGAAGCAAGCACTGTGCTGTAGTAGACCTTGAGATAATTTGCGGCAAATCCCCATAGTGCATCCTGGGGCACTAAGGGACAATTTAGCATGGCCAACCCACCCAACCCGCACATCCTTGGACTGTAAGAGGAATAGTTTGGAGTTTGGCTTTGACAACGCGCACTTGCATTCTGCAATGTCTGGGCACTGTGTTTCCTTTCTCTCGTTCGACCATAACAGCATAAAACGTAGGAGCAGAAATAGTCCACTCGGCCCATCGAGTCTGCTCCGCCATTCAATCGTGGCTAATATTGTTCTCATCTCCATTCTCCATTCCTTTTCCCCACAACCCCTTAGCCCCTTTTTAATCAAGAACCTATCTATCTCTGTCTTAAAGACACTCCATGGCCTTCTGTGGCAAAGAGTTCCACAGATTCTCCACACTGTGGCTGGAGAAATTCCTCCTCATCCCTGTTTCAAAGGATCGTCCCTTCAGCCTGAGGTTCTGCCCTCTGGTTCTAGTTTTTCCTACTAGTGGAAACCATCCTCTCCATGTCCACTCTATCCAGGCCTCGTAGTATCCTCTAAGTCGCAATAAGATGTTGTTGGGGGTGGGCTGGGGGAATGCTATCCTTTTTCTTTAATGGATGTGGGCGTCGCTGGCTGGACCAGCCCTCCAACTGCCCATTTGAGCGTCAACCGCACTGCTGCGCAGTCTGGAGTCACGTGTAGGCCAGACCGCATAAGGACGGCAGATTTCCTTCCCTGAAAGACCAGTTGGGTTTTCATGAGAATAGTTTCATGGTCATGGTTCGAATTTTAATTCCAGATTTTTTTTTAATTGAATTCAAATTTCGCCACCTGACGTGGTGGGGTTGGAAGGCATTACCCTGGGTTACTAGGCCAATGATACTATCATAAACCACCATCTCCGCTGAGTTATAAGATCAGTCTTTGCAACTGTGTAATAACTCAGAAAGCCTGACTGGAGAGGAAGGGTGTTTATTGTTCACACAAAATAAAAGCTGCCACCCTGTGGTGCACATACACAAGTCTCAACTGACCTTCGAATTTAAATAATTCATCCAAATACATTACAATCCAAATACATTCATCTAATTTCGCAGGTAAAACAACAGTTTTAACAATTTATCATTCAACAACGGCACAGTGGTTAGCACCGCTGCTTCACAGCTCCACGCACCTGAGTTCGATTCCCGGCCTCGGGTCACTGTCTGCGTGGAGTCTGCACGTTCTCCTCGTGTCTGCGTTGGTTTACCCCGGGTGCACCGGTTTCCCCCTACATTCCAAAAATATGCAGGTTAGATTGATTGGCCATGCTAAATTGCCCCTTAGTGTCCCAGGATGTGTAGGTTAGCGGGGTAATTATGTGGGGTTACGGGGTTAGGGCCTGGGTGGGATTGTTGTCATGCAGGCTCGATGGGCAAAATGGTCACCTTCTGCACTGTAGGGATTCTATGATTCAATGAACAAGCTGATACAAACACAATGTCAGCAGTGACTATACTTTCCTTAATACGTCAGCAAACAAGCTCGCTTCTGTAATGATTTCAATCAGCCATCAAAATTGGCCTCTTGGAGTATGAGCTACTTGGTTAAGAATCCAATTGATAGGCCAATCAGGGACTCTTTGCCTTGTACATAACCAGGAGTGTCAGTTCCGGAGGTAGACTGCTGACTGCGAGCACTCTGTGTACTACTGTTAGAGTTTGTAAATAATTAAATGTTGCTGAAGGGATTTCTTCCTCCGAAAACTTATTAACCCTTCCAATAAAAATGGAATCCGTCGTAAGTTACTTTATCTATCACCTTTTGAGGTATTTGCCTTCCTCATTTATGCCTTCTGGGGTTTCACCTTCAAGGACACATAGGTCCCTATCCAGGGCAACATTTCTCACATGAGTCCCAAACGGGGCAATAGTTCGGCAAACTCTTCCCGGTTTCTGCCTTAAGAAGTGCTCAGATGATGGGTTCTGCCATTGTCTGTTACTGAGGGAACTAGTATTCAACGAGCCCCACTGGGAGATCCCCCACGGGGGTTACCACAGTAACAATAACATGTGGTGAGTGATGGGCCAAATGGTCTCAGATTGCAGTCTCCCTTTGCCTGTGGTGAGCCCATTTACCTTTGGAAGTGTTTTTCCTCTCCTATGGTGCAGGGAAAAGCTGCGGATTGTTTGGATATGTAGCTCAGTGTTACTGTGCGGTAATAGTTGTCCCATAGGCTCGCAAATTTCAATCAATTTAGTGAAGGCTTCAGAATGAGCCGTGAGGGGGAAATCAATAGACCTCAGTTTCTCGTTCCCCAAACGAGCAAAGCCGGATAATAGGAAATCTAATCTGCTTCTTCCTTGCTTCAACTTGGGGCCTCACGTTCTGCTCCAATTCGAACTTGGCATAAATATTACACTCCCTTGCCCAATATATCATTCCAATTCAACTGCTGCACATCCCAGCCAGAATCCTGGACCACACATAGGCCTGGCTGTGGAAGGGCTAGGTTTTTTTTGTTAAAATGCTGTAATGATTTCACCAGCAGCGCTGCCGAACAACTGCAGACATTGCTGTCAGTCACAGCTGAGAGAGACTGGAGCTGTGAGAACAATATTCTTCTCGGCTGTTGACTTACTCTTAAGGATCTGCTGCTTTGCTGTTTTGAAAGCATTTTCTTGCTGATTCCACTCCTGTCTACGTACAATACCCCAACCCACACCAAACCCCCAACTCTTCTGAAGGCATTGGGGTGCAATTGGTTAGCAGCTAGGTCACAAATTGCCGGCTGGTCTGATATCGCACGTTGAGTTCACTTTCCATCGATGTCATCCAAATAGAAAACTGGAATCCGGGTGAAATGACAAGCTAGGGTGGCACGGTGCCACAGTGTTATCACTGCTGCCCACAGACCGGGGACCTGGGTTCAATTCCAGCCTTGGAATGACTGTCTATGCGGAGTTTACACATTCTCCCCGTGTCTGCATGGGTTTCCTTTGGACGTTCTGGTTTCCTCCCACAGTCCAAACATGTGCAGGTCAGGTTTGATTTGATTTGGGGCAGCACAATGGCACTGTTGCCTCACAGTGCCAGGGACCTGGGTTCGATTGCAGCCTCGGGTGACTGTCTGTGTGGAGTTTGCGCGTTCTCCCCATGACTGCGTGGGTTTACTTCGGGTGCTCCAGTTTCCTCTTACGGTGCAAGGATGTGCGAGTTGGGTGGATTGGCCATGCTAAATTGTCCCTTAGTGCCACAGGATGTGTAGTTTAGTGGGGGGGTTAGTGAGGTAAATACATGGGGTTACAGGGTTTGGGTGGGATGCTCTGTTGGAAAGGTGGTGCAGGCTCGATGGGCCAAATGGCCTCCTTCTGCACCATGGGGATTCTATGATTCTATGACTTGTACTAGATGCATTGCCCACCCTGCAATCCGCTGCGTACAGGTACTGATTGTGACCACTTTGTGGAACTCCCTCAACAGCACCTTTCAACCCATGATCTCTACCACCCAGAAAGACAAGGGTAGCAAATGCATAGGGGTTCCCATCTCAGCCACATGCCATCCTGACTTAGAACTGTATCGTCGTTCCTTCACTGTTGTTGGGTCAAGAACTGTGGACATACAGCGATTCGCCAATACTTTCTCAAGGGATAGTAAAGATGAGCCACAAGATTTCGCCTTGGCAGCAGCGCTCACATCCCATGGATGAACAAAAGAATCCTACATTCATTCTGAAAGCATTGTCCCAAACCTCCAGCCGCTTGTCATTTCAATTCTCTCTCCCTTTAGCCTTTCTGTCCTACACTGCCCCAACAAAGTGATTCCTATTGAGGAATAACATCCCATTTCCCCATTAGATTCTTAAAAATCTTCCACATTTGATATTGAGTTCATCGTTTTCAGGTTATGATATATATACTCTGGTAACATCCTGATAAATCTTCTGTGCCTGCCTTGGGTCTCTGTCTGTGTGGCGTCTGCCTCTTCTCCCCTTGTCTGTGTGGGTTTCCTCTGGGTGCTCCAATTTCCTCCAGCAGTCTAAAAGACATGCAGGTTAGGTGCAATGGCCATGCTAAATTGCCCCTTAGTGTCCCAAGATATATATAGGTTAGGGGGATTAATGTTTCTGGGATAGGGCTTGGGTAAGAGTCAGTGCAGACTCAATGGGCCAAATGGCCTCCTTCTGCACTATTGGTATTCTATGAAAAAAATAATTTAAGCAACAACCCTTCAACCTCCTCCAGAGACCCTCCCGCCTCCTCAATTTTCCCTCCGCCCAACACCCTTCCCACCTCAGCTCTGACGAATGGTCATCCAGACTCAAAACGTTGGCTGTATTCTCTCTCCATAGATGCTGTCAGAACTGCTGAGATTTTCCAGCATTTTCAGCTCGCTGGGGTCTCGCAGCCAGAACCCCTCCCAAAATTCCTGGACTTGCCCCAAGTGGAGCAGTCGGATTTCTGGTCAGCTGACTGACTTTTACCCTGTGGGCCATTGGCAATTTCCCCACCCCTTCCGTCATCCTTACACCTTGCGACACCATTCCTTTTATCACTGAATCTCTCCTGCCTCCCAGCCTATCACTGGTCTTTTCTTTTACCCTATCCACCCCTTGCTCTTTCCCTCCTTCTGGACTTGCTAAAACATTTTTAAAAATGTTTTCTTTCATGGGATGTGGGCGTTGTTATCTTGGCCAGCTTTTATTGTCCATTCCTAATTGTCCTGCGCAAAGGTGACTTTGAGCTGCTTCTCGAATCATTGGAGCCCTTGTGGTGTAGGTATACCCACTGTGCTGTTAGGAGGGGAGCTGGAGGATTTTGACCCCAGCAACGGTGAGGGACCAGCAATGTATTTCCAAGTCAGGATGCTGGGTGGCTTGGAGGGGAACTTTCAGGTGGTGGTGTTCCTATGTGTCTGCTGCCCTTGTCCTATAGGTGGTGGAGGCCATGGGTTTGAAAGGTGCTGTCAGAGGAGCCCTGGTGAGTTGTTGCTGTGCATCTGGTAGATGGTACACACAATTGTGGAGAGCAGATGTTTAACGGTGGCACAGTGGTTAGTACAGCACCAGGAACCTGGCTTGGGTCACTGTCTATTCAGAGTTCTCCCCTATGCCTGCATGGGTTTCCTCCAGATGCTCAGGTTTCCCCCCACAGCGTGAAAGACGGGAGGCTAGTGTTGAACTTGCAGGGGCCCTGGCAGACATATTTAAAATGTCAGAATGCACAGGGGAGGTGCCGGATGATGGCCCATGTTGTTCCATTGTTTAAAAAAGGTTCCAAAAGAAATCCGGGAAATTATAGGCCAGTGTGTTTGATGTCGGTGGTGGGCAAGTTATTGGAAGGTGTGATAAGGGACACGATCTACAAATATTTGGATAGACAGGGACTTATTATGGAGAGTCAATATGGTTTTGTGCGTGATAGGTCATGTTTGACCAATCTATTAGAGTTTTTCGAGGAGGTTACCAGGAAAGTGGATGAAGGGAAGGCGGTGGACATTGGCTACCTGGATTTCAGCAAGGTCCCTCATGGGAGGTTAGTTAGGAAAGTTCAGTTGCTAGGTATACATGGGAAGGTAGTAAATTGGGTTAGACACTGGCTCAATGGAAGAAGCCAGAGAGTGGTTGTGGAGGATTGCTTCTCTGAGTGGAGGCCTGTGACGAGTGGTGTCCCCCAGGGATCGGTGTTGGGTCCATTGTTGTTTGTCATCAGTATCAATGATCTGGATGACAATGTGGTAAATTGGATCAGCAGATTTGCTGATGATACAAAGATTGGAGGTGTAGTGGACAGTGAGGAAGGTTTTCAAAGCTTGCAGAGGGATTTGGACCAACTAGAAAAATGGGCTAAAAAATGTCAAATGGAATTTAACGCAGACAAGTGTGAGGTATTGCACTTTGGAAGGACAAACCAAAGTAGAACGTACAGGGTAGATGGTAGGACTCTGAAGAGTGCAGTTGAACAGAGGGATCTGGGAATACAGGTACAGAATTCCCTACAGGTGGATAGGGTTGTAAAGAGTGCTTTTGGTACATTGGCCTTTACAAATCGGAATATCGAGTATAAAAGTGGGAGTGTTATGGTAAGATTGTATAAGGCATTGGTGAGGCTGAATTTAGAGTATTGCGTACAGTTTTGGTCACCTAGTTACAGGGAGGATGTAAATAAGGTTGAAAGAGTGCAGAGAAGGTTCACAAGGATGTTGCTGGGACTTGAGAAGCCGACTTACAGAGAGAGATTGAATAGGTTAGGACTTTATTCCCTGGAGTGTAGAAGAATGAGGGGAGATTTGGTAGAGTTGTATAAGATTTTGATGGGAATAGATAGAGTGAATGCAAGCAGGCTTTTTCCACTGAGGCTAGGGGAGGGAAAAAACCAGAGGGCATGGGTTAAGGGTGAAAGGAGAAAAGTTTAAAGGGAATATTAGGGGGGGCTTCTTCACGCAGAGAGTGCTGGGAGTGTGGAATGAGCTGCCGGATAAAGTGGTAAATGCAGGGTCACTTTTAACATGTAAGAAAAACTTGGACGGGTTCATGGACGAGAGGGGTGTGGAGGGATATGGTCCAAGTGCAGGTCAGTGGGACTAGGCAAAAAATAGTTCGGCACAGACAAGAAGGGCCAAAAGGCCTGTTTCTGAGCTGTAATTTTCTATGGTTCTACCTGCAGATTAGGTGCAATGACCATGCTAAAGTCTGCCTGAACAGACACCAGAGCGTGGCGACCAGGGGATTTTCACAGTAGCTTCATTGCATTGACTAATAACTAAATAGAAAAAAATTAAGTTTGTTGATGGTGTGCTGGTCAAGTGGGCTTCTTTGCCCTGGATAGAAACACATCTCTAACCTTTTCTAGTCCTGCCCAAAGGTTGTTGGCCTGAAGTGTTAATTCTGTTTCTTTCCCCACAGATGCTGCCAGACATGCAGAGGATTTCCAGCATTTTCTGGTTCCATGTCAGAATTTCCTGCATCTGCAATACTTTGCGTTAGTGTTAGGTGGTTTTGTTGTATCACTCGATCCGTTGTTGACCAATTGCACCCCCTTTGTTTCATCCCTGAGGCTTAGTTCCTTCCTTGGACACCAGCCACCCCTCCAGCTCCTCATCCAAGTGGCTTCTATTGATGCGTTGGAGCCCCGGCAATGTTTGTTGGCAACCTCGCAGCCAAGGCGAGCAGATCATGTAAAGTCAGTACCCCAGGGGGGAATTATTGAATCTTTAATCTGGAAACACTGAAGCCAATTATAACACAAGTACCATAAGTGGAAGTAATTAGCCAACTCACCACCATGTGGGAATTGCACCAGGCACATTCCTGATTTACAGAGTGAATTTATTCACAGCATAAACTCAATGAACCTCCGCCCCCATCCCACCACCATCCTAATTTCCTGTTCTCAGAGTGCTTCACTTATTTTTCCATTCAGTGGGATGACAAGGTGGGACTCACGACTGTAATAAGTTTAGAACATTGTGGAGAGAAAAAGAGATACACATTTACCTTGGGTCCATATTCCCCATTAACCGGTCTCCTTACTCGAGGTATTGACACTGGAAAGGGTGCAGAGGAGATTCACCAGGTTGATTCTGAAGGGTTGGTTCACGAGGAGAGACTGAGTAGGCTGCGGCTATGTTCATTGGAATTTAGAAGAACGGGGGGAGGTCTTATCGAAACATATAAGATTATGAAGGGAATCGATAAAATAGAAGCAGGGAAGTTGTTTCCACTGGCGGGTGAAACTCGAACTAGAGGGTATAGCCTCAAAATAAAGGGGAGCAGATTTAGGACTGAGTTGAGGAGAAACTTCTTCAAACAAAGGGTTGTGAATCTGTGGAATTTCCTGCCCCAGTGAAGCAGTTGAGGCTACCTCATTGAACGTTTTTAAGGCAAGGATAGATTTTTTTGAACAATAGAGGAATTAAGGGTTTGGTGAGCGGGCAGGAAAGTGGAGCTGAGTCCACGAAAAGATCAGCCATGGTCTTATTGAATGGCGAAGCAGGCTCGAGGGGCCAGATGGCCTACTCCTGTTCCTAGTTCTTATGTTGTTATGTATTGAATAGGGGAGCAGGTTCAATGGGCTGTACGGTCTACTCCTGCTCCTATTTCTATGGTTGAGCAATTCGGGTTTGAGGGATTAGCCGAGGATATCATCAGGCTGCCTGCCTGAGGTGATTATAAGCAGCAGGCAGCGTGAGTCCTCGGCTGGGGATTTAGTCTGTTGGGGCTGCAAAAACCAACTCCACCCATCAGTGTGAGTGTCCCCCCCCACAACTTTGGCCTCACCTTTTGTGAGAACTCTAGCTCGGTATGTCTTCTTTTAATTCACTTATGGGACCTGGGCGTCACTGACTGGCCAGCATTTATTGTCCATCCCTAGGGGCCCTTGGAGGGCAATTGAGAGTCACTCGTGTGGCTCTGGAATCACAGGTAGGCTAGGCCGGTTAAGGAGGGCGGATTTCCTTCCCTAAAGGACTGCAGTGAGCCAGGTGGGTTTTTCCTGCATTTGACAATGATTTACCAGTAGGTTCTTAATCCCAGATTTATTTTTTATTGACTTCAAATTCCACGGTCTGCCGTGGTGGGATTCGAACCCGGCTCCCCAGAACATTAGCCAACTTTCTGGATTAATAAACCCTCCACTTCCCCACGGTTGTTAAAATGGGAAAGTGACAAGAGGATGGTGACAGGCATTCTGCTTCTTACCTTCCCTCGCCATTCTCCCCATTCTCCACATGCTCCCTGTTTCAGCCCCAACTCCGCCCCCCTTTCAAAACTATTCCTACAGGGCTGGTCAACATCTACCAATCTGCCTTCTGCAAGTACGACCAACTCTCTGGGCTGTTCTAATTCAACTGTTCCGGCGTGTTTTACCAGTAAATGGCTTAACCAAAGTGTAATCAGATCCAATGATCGCTAAGTCCTGGTGCGCTTCACTGGTACATTTTCATCATTTGTGCCCGTCACCTTGGCCAGGTCCCAGGTTATTGTGGTCAAAAGGCTTAAGCGCAGAACTGTAATTATTAAAGAGGCGAGAGGGAAATGTTAAAGGGATTGCATTTCCACAGTTGGCCTTGAACACTCTGTACAGGACTGAGTCACTGCTACCATAACCTAATTAGTATGTTTTTCTCAAGCACATTTTCCTTTCCCCAGTTTTTTGCATTACAACTCGGGCCGTAATGAAATTTCTAACTGAAAGCTTGCAATGTTGTAACATGCGCAAATACCTCCGGAAGGTTCCGGCGGCAACACGCGAGTTTACTCTTCCCCATGGTTTCAGTACTCAATAGTAGCTGGATGGATATTGGAGCAACATCATGTTGATACTTTCTCCTGGAGGTTGGGGGCTGGAAAGGAGATTGTGACGGGGAATTGCGTACTTTTATTTTGTTTTAAACTTTACTCTTTATTTACTAGTCACAAGAAAGGCTTACATTAACACTGCAATGAAGGTTACCGTGAAATTCCCCTAGTGGCCACACTCCGGCACCTGTTCGGGTCAATGCACCTAAGCAGCACATCTTTCAGATTGCAGGAGGAAACCAGAGCACCCGGAGGAAACCCACGCAGACACGGGGAGAACGTGCAAACGCCACACGGACAGTGAGGCAAGCTGGGAATCGAACCCTGGTCCCTGGTGCTGTCAGGCAGCAGTGCTAACCACCGTGCTGCCCACGGTGTTCAGCTGTTGGCACGCTCAGATCTAGGTCAGACGGTTGTGAGTTCAAACGGAACTCAGGAACTTGAACACAGTCTCGGCCGATGAGTCAGTGCATTGCTGAGGGAGTGCTGCAGGGTTGGAGGAGCTGTCTGTTCTGGGGGATGTTGAACCGATTCCCCTCAGGTTAATCTAAACGATCACAGGAGAAGAGCAAGGGCAATTCTGTCCAGAGCCCTGACCAATATTTAGCCCTCAGCAAGCATCATTTAAAACAGACAGGCCAATAACTCCCCAACCCCTCGCGGTGTGTTTTCCAACACTGGAGAGGGCCCACCACGGCCCTCCGGCAGGATTTTCCAGTCCCACCGAAGTCTGCAGTGTTTTGTATGGCTCGCCTACCCCCAGCACGTGGGAGGATGGGGGGAGGGTTGCGGGTTGCCCTCAGTGGGACAAGCGGATTCCACCGGCCAGAAGACCCCACCCACGGCCCATCGCCCCTCACATTGCCATTGATGGGACATTGCTGCGGGGCAGTCATTGGCTCCTGAGTTTGTGTGCGAGAGAGGAAGTGGTGACACTTCAAGGCGATCCCTCACTGACTGTGGAGCTCATTGACATTTGAGAATTGTCCTTCCCCAGGGAGTGCCCTGGGAGGGCTTGCACCCACTGGAGTGGGCAGAAAGGGCCCTGTTTAATGAGGGCCGGACAGGCGCTGTATAAATATATGTTTTGCTTTTCTTTTCTCATTTCTCTTTCTTCGGTTTCCGGCAGCTTAAGGAATAAAAACAACTGTCCTTCAGATCTCTGTCCCAGGCTTATTTTAATACATCTGTTGCGCATTCAATCCAAAGTATTGTTTTCTTTTGAAGTACAGGCCGACAGGAACCAAATTAATTTTGAACAAACACAGATGGTGTGATGCATTGGGTTAAATGCTGATGGCCAATTAGTTTGAATTCGATTGCCAGTAATGCAGAACCTAAACAAGTAGCAGAAACCAGCAGAAGATATTTCAGTGGGCGGATCTGATGGCATTCATCCTTTTATTCGTTCATTCATGGGATGTGGGTGTCTCTGGTTGAGGCATCATTTACAGCCCATCTCTAATTACCCTTGAACTGTGTGGCTTGCTGGGCCATTTCAGAGGGCATTTAAGAGTCAACCACACTGCTGTGGATCTGGAGTCACATGTAGGCCAGACCAGGTAAGGATGACATAGAAACATAGAACCCCTACGGTGCAGAAAGAGGTCATTTGGCCCATTGAGCCTGCACGGACAACAATCCCACCCAGGTCCTATCCCTCAGTTTTGGGTCAATTTTGCATGGCCCAGCAACCCAACCTGCTCACCTTTAGAGTGTGGGAGGAAACCGGAGCACCCGGAGGAAACCCACGCAGGCACGGAGAGAATGTGCAAACTCCACACAGACAGTGACCCAAACTGGGAATCAAACCCGGATCCCTGATGCTGTGAGGAAACAGTGAAAGACTACCGACCACTGTGCCACCATGCTGCCCAAACTCCAAGGAATACGGACACAGACTCATCCTCCTTTGATAGACAACCCTCTCATCCCGGGATTTGGCCTGGTGAGCCTCCTGTGGACTGCCTCCAATGTTAGTACAATGTTACTGTTAAGAGTAGCTACAAGCCGCAACAACTTGATCTGACAAGTTTTCAGCAGAGTATTGAAGTGACTTGGAAACTACAGGAGAAGACAAATAAACAGCCTTTTAAGGAAAATAAATTAAAAAAGGGAAAGGCAATAAAAGCCAGTTATGAAAGAATAATGCAATATTCACTCAGCACTCTGAGTTTGTTTGTTCCAGGAGGCAGAAATGGTTTACTGATGGTGTACAACTATTATATCACTCTCCACAAACCTTGTTCAGTAAATTTACTCAATATTTTAGGCGATGCTCCTTCACTTTCAAAGGCATTAGGATGTTTTTATAAGATGTTATGAAGGCATTAGATATCCCAGTATCTACAAGTGGGTGTGCTGCAGGGTCACTTCTGTGGGTATATAACAGGAAGCTTTTGCAGATCATAAACAAGTGTGCACACCCACGGATATTGGGTCTCATCACTGAGACCAGAGGCAAAATAATGTATCGGAGATTGTTTAAATAAGCCCAAGGCATAATCGGGGAATTTTTCCCATTTAAAAAAAAACATTTGTGAGATGTGGGCACCGTTGGCTGGGCCAGCATTTATCGCCCATCCCTAACTCTCCTCCATTTCATTAGGACTTTTAAGAGTCAGCCGCATTGCAGTGGGTCTGGAGTCACACGTAGACCAGACTGGGTAAGGACGGAAGATTTCTTTCTTGAAAGGACATTAGTGAACCAAGTGGGTTTTTCTCAACAATTGACAATGGTTTCATGGTCATCAGTAGATTCTTAATGACAAATTTTTATTGAATTCAAATTTCACCATCTGCCGTGGTGGGATTCGAACCCAGATCATTACCCTGGGTCTCTGGATTGCTAGTCCAGTCATAATTCCACTGTGCCTCTGCTTCCCTATGATATTCCCTTGTTGCCCTTGAGAAAGTGGGTTGAGCTGCCTTCTTGAGCTGCTGCTGGTCGGCTCTTGAGCCGCATAACCAGAGGTCAGGGAGCATTTATGTCTCTTTGTATCCTGGCTGCGGATACAACTTGGGTGATGGTGATCAAAAATGTCCTGAAGCCACTTCAGCTCTGGAACTGGGATTGAAATAGAATTGTCAAAATTTGGCTGGAAGTGTGCACAGATGTGATCGTATCATGTGGTGAGGAGAGGCTGATGAATATTTTGTTACATTGCCTGCCATCTTTGGTTGGTGAGGTATGTTTAGTTGCACAGAAAGGAAATGAGATGACCAGCGAGAGGTGCTGTGAATGATGGTATAGGAAGTCTTGTGGCACAGTGGTGGTGGCGGCCCCCTAACTCTAGATCATAAGCTCCGGGTTCGAGCCCAGCATCAGTTCTTGTTGCTCACAGAGCTGGTGGGGAAGCATGGCCTAGTGGTATTATCGCTAAGCTATCAGTCCAGAAGTTCAGCTAATGCCCTGGGGACCTGGATTCAAATCCTGCCACAGCAGATGGTGGAATTTGAATTTGATTTTAAAAAAATCTGGAATTAAGAATCTATTGATGACCATGAAACCATTGTCCATCGTAGGAAAATCTGGTTCACTAATATCCTTTAGGGAAGGAAATCTGCTGTCCTTACCTGGTCTGTTCAGAGCCACAGCAATGTGGTTGACCCTTAACTGCCTTCTGAAATGGTCTAGCAAGACACTCAGCTCAAGAGCGACTGTGGATGGCAATAAATGCTGACCCAGCTAGCGACGCCCATATCCCATGAATGAATTTTAAAAAAGCAGCGTTCGTAACGTTAATGATCCTTCCCCCACTATTTTCCAAAGAGAAAAACAACAGTGTAGATGTGAAGATACATATTGTTATGTCCACTAGGTTGGAATTGAGTGTACTGTACAATACGTGCCAGTTCACAGAATGAAGAGAAGCATAAGAAGGTACAACCACTTGGCATGAACCTGATCACCGATTTTCCCTTTGTTATTTAATGAAATTTACATGCAATGCCTACTTTTGATACACACACACACACACACACACACACACACACACACACCCCCAAGAGGCATTTCCACTAGATTTAATAATGATTAAATTAATCAGCATGTGCCAGCAATTGTCAGGCAATGAATATCTCACCATCGGATGTCTCATCAGTATTTGTTGCAACCCACGGTTTTCCTTTTTCATTTGTGGTCCACTGTACATCGGTGTCCACGCTTGTGTGGCTAAATCTGCTTCATGGCAAACCCACCACAGCTCCGTCCTTCATTCTGATGTTAGAAACATGACAGAATTTCCACACTGCGTCCTACAGAGAGCTTAAGTAGAGGAAATCCCCTTCAGTGCAATGGACAAGTGCCAGAAACAATATTGTGAAGTGTTTGAAGGGTTTGCAAGGCCCTGGGGAGTCTTAATACCACCTTTAAAGAGAGTGCACGGTAGCACTAGATAACAACAACTCTAAACTTAGGAGCCCATCCTGCCATAAATCATAGTAAAAGGATTCCTGTGCTCAGTCAGGTAGAGTTCCCAGTGCCTACTTTTATCTTTATTTTTAGCCTGAATGTGCCATGCAAAATGAGAGAAATTTGCATTTATTTAGTGCCTTTCATGGTCTCAGGGGATCTCAATGTATTTTACAACCAATGAAGTACTTTGGACCTGCAGCTGATTGGAATGCAAATAGCTTGGATGGGTGCATGCACGGTCAACCATATAGAGTGGGGGAATGGGACTGATTAGATTGCTGTACAAAGAGGAGGCATAGACTTGATGGGCCAAATGGTCTCCCTCTGAACCATGATGATGACTTCCCTGAGACAGGCTGAATGATGACTTGCCAACTTCTCTGCAGGTGAAGGGGAGGAGATCTTCAAACGCAAACCTCCTAGGCCAACCCCATGCACGCTAACCCCCTTCTCCTCCCACCAACCCCCACCTTCTACAGCTGGAGGGAAAGGGTATAGAAGAGGTTTACTGGAGTGATGCTGGGAATGTGGGACTCTAGTCACTTGATGAGACTGGAAATGTTGGACCTGTTATCCTTAGAATTGAAAAGCTTGAGAGGAGGTTCAAGTCTTTATTATCTGAAGACAGTTAATGGTATTGATCGACTGAATAGGGAGAAAGTGTTCCCATTGGCAGATGAGTAAGTGTAGTGATTGTGGTTCTTGGTCACCTGATTTATGGGTTGCCAAGCCCTGGGGAATCTTAATGTCACCTTAAAGAGAGTGCACAGTAGCGATAGATAACAACAAATCTAACTTTAGGAGCCCATACCGCCAACAATAAATCATAGTGTAAGGAAACAGAGAGTGAGTGGTTGCCCCAGAGGGTGGAGCCCTCTCTCAGGCAGAATGATCGAGCAGCCTTGTAGTAAGGCAGCCGTGGACTCCAATCTCGCGTCTCTGGTTTCTCCTTATCAATAAATACTTTTTGTTTCTAACGAAGTCTTGATGTCGTCCAAGGGGTGCTGCGCTATTACAGTCAGCAAACCAGAAGAGATAAATTTAAAGCGATTGGCAAAAGAAAATGAACGTGACATCAGGAAATTCTTGTTCTCTGGAATGCATTACTCCAAAAGGAGCAGCTAACTTTCTAAAGGATTTGGATCAATACTTGAAGGGAAAATATTTGCAAGCCTGAGTGTGGGGAAAGAGCTGGTATAATTGGAGACCTCTGCTAAGCAGCTGTGACAGGTGGGGTGGGCTGAATGGCCTCTATAGGTTTATGATTGATAATTCCAAAACCTCGACGGCCATTCTTCCTGCTTTGATAGGACAACAATTGCCTTAGTACAAAATGTAGAATTCCTGCAGTGTAGAATCCCTGCAGTGTAGAATCCCCCCCAGTGTAGAATCCCCCCAGTTTAGAATTCCTGCAGTGTAGAATCCCCCCCAGTGTAGAATCCCTGCAGTTTAGAATTCCTGCAGTGTAGAATCCCCCCCAGTATAGAATCCCCCCCAGTGTAGAATTCCTGCAGTGTAGAATCCCCCCAGTGTAGAATCCCCCCCAGTGTAGAATCCCCCCAGTGTAGAATCCCCCCCAGTGTAGAATCCCCCCAGTGTAGAATCCCCCCCAGTGTAGAATCCCCCCCAGTGTAGAATCCCCCCAGTGTAGAATCCCCCCAGTGTAGAATCCCCTGCAGTGTAGAATCCCCCCAGTTTAGAATTCCTGCAGTGTAGAATCCCCCGCAGTGTAGAATCCCCCGCAGTGTAGAATCCCCCCCAGTGTAGAATCCCCCCAGTGTAGAATCCCCCCCAGTATAGAATCCCCCCAGTGTAGAATCCCCCCCCCCCCCACAGTGTAGAATTCTCACCCTATAAGTGTACAGCTTTGATCTCTGAGAGGCTGTTGCTGGAAAACGGGGACAGCCTTCTATGTTTGTGTCTTAACTGCAGTGAATGCCTCGAGGCACCTCACAAAAGCAAAACAAAAGAGGAGCCTGGGATGAGTAAGGGGAATTGACCAAAGATTTAAATCAAAGACAAAAACAGAAAATGCTGGAAAATCTCAGCAGGCCTGACAGCGTCTGTGGAGAGAGAATAGAGCCAACATTTCGAGCCTGGATGACCCTTCATCAGAGCACTGTCATTTTTCAATTACCTATTGATGCCTCTCTTGAGTAAGGACGTCAATAAGTCCTAGATTAGGGCTCAGTTTGAGTTGTAGGCCCCATAACCCCTGGTTCCCCAAACTCATTTCAGTAGGATACCTCACAACCAGCAGAACGAGGAAACATGGACCCCTTCAGTCTGAGCTGCACGAAGAATACAGAGGCTACCAGCCAGCTTTCAGCTCATTAACATGACTAAATCTGGAAAACATTCTGGACTTGCAGGACAGTAACAAGTCTCACAACACCAGGTGTGTCACCTGATGAAGGGACAGCGCTCCGAAAGCTGGTAGTTCCACACAAACCTGTTGGACTTTAACCTGGTGCTGTGAGACTTCTTACCGTGCCTATCCTGGTCCAACACTGGCATCTCCACATCATGGATTTGAAGGAAGTTAAGAAATTCTCCTCTGGATCACGTGTGGCAAAAACTAGTCGATAAAATAGGAAAGAGTATTATACAATGGAGTAGCAAATTGCACCCTCTTGTCTCACCTTTTTTAGTCCTGAAACCTGCTTCGGTGTCCACACCTCGGAAGTGGAGATGGAAATGTGGGAAGTTGGCACACAATTCACCCATTAGCCAACACAGCTGGCACGAAGGGATCAGCAGGATAGCTGATGCAGTAAGATGCTAATTCCATGCCAGAGGCTTGACACGATCCTAACTGTGATATGGCTGGTACTTGGACTTATAGCAGCAGGTGGATCTTGACATTCTTCCAATATGTATGTAAATATGAAAATACTCTGAAGCAGGTGAACACGTTGACCTAATCCTATTCAGGTTACCTTGACCTGAATGGAGTCTGTTGGTTATGATAGGTGTGTCTTGTTCCGTGGTTGGCATCTTAAACCACTTCCTATTTTGTGTAATCTTTTATTTTGGCTCATGTTGCTGACTCACAGGAGAATGAGAACACCGTGTTTCAGAGCCATGTCCCAGTCAATAATGAAGGCTGCCATCTGGGGGAAAGGCAAATTGTGCGGAGGGTGTGGAGAGTCTGCAGAAGGATCTAGATAGGCTGGGCGAATGGGCCAGGAAATGGCAAATGGAATTTAATGTTGGCAAGTGTGAGGTGGTCCACTTTGGTAGGAAGAATGGTAGGAAGGACTATTACTTACGTGGCGAAAAACTGCAGCAGGCGACGGTGCAGAGGGACCTCGGGGTCCTTGTGCATGAGTCGCAAAAACCCAGCTTGCAGGTGCAGCAGGTGGTCAGGAAGGCGAATGGGATGCTGGCCTTCATAGCGAGGGGGATTGAATATAAAAGTAGGGAGGTCTTGCTGCAGCTGTATAGGGCATTGGTGAGGCCGCAGCTGGAGTACTGTGTGCAGTTTTGGGCGCCGCACCTGCGCAAGGATATTTTGGCCCTGGAGGGAGTGCAGAGGAGGTTTACTAGGCTGATACCGGAGTTGAGGGGATTGAGCTATGAGGAGAGGCTGAATAAACTAGGCTTGTACTCGTTAGAGTTTAGAAGAATGAGGGGAGATCTCATTGAGACGTATAAGATGATGAATGGGATGGATAGGATAGAGGTGGAGAGACTCTTCTCGCTCAAAAAAGACAGTAGGACTAGGGGGCACAGCCTCAAGATAAAGGGGGGGCGGTTTAGAACGGAGTTGAGGAGGAACTTCTTCACTCAAAGGGTGGTGAATCTCTGGAATTCTCTGCCCGTTGAAGTGGTGGAGGCTGCCTCGCTAAATATTTTTAAGAAGCGGGTTGATGGGTTCTTGATAAGAGAGGGGATTAAGGGTTATGGGGAGAGGGCGGGAAAGTGGAACTGAGCCACAACAGATCAGCCATGATCTTATTGAATGGCGGGGCAGGCTCGAAGGGCTAGATGGCCTACTCCTGCTCCTATTTCTTATGTTCTTATGTTCCTACAGTGCAGAAAGAGGCCATTCGGCCCATCAAGCCTGCACTGACCACAATCCCACCCAGGCCCTATCCCCATAACCCCATGTATTTATCCTAGCTAGTCCCACTGACACTTTAGCATGGCCATTTCACCCAGCCCGCACAGCCACGTTGCTCCTCTTGCCTCCTCCAGGTCACTAGACCCTCACCCTCTCCTACCCCCCCTTCCCCCCCCACCTCGCTTTCCGCCACCAGTTGAACTTCAGACCTCTGTTGCGGTGGCTTCACAAGTCCCCACTGGAGGATGCTGTCCAGAGAGACACTGGCTTGTGGCACCGGGGGTCTGGGGAGGGGGGGCACATCTTTGGACACATATTTCTGAAAATATTGTGTTGTTTGGACTCCACAGCTTGCTTCTTTGGGGAAATGAAGACAGATTAAGGCTGGGTATGGAACACCCACAGGATCACAGCACACACCTTGTAAAAAGCTGCTCGTGACATGCGGTGGAGTATTGTGAGCAATGTTGGCCCATGTATTGAAGGAAGGATGTGCTGGCCTTGGAGAGGGTCCAGCGGAGATTCACGAGAATGATCCCAGGATTGAAAGGCTTGACGTATGACGAGAGTTTGAGGATTCAGGATCTGTGCTCGATGGAGTTTAGAAGGATGAGGAGAGATCTCATTGAAACTTACAGAATACTGAAAGGCCTGGATAGAGTGGACGTGGGGAAGATGTTTCCAGTGGTAGGCTAGGAAGTGAGTCACAGCCTCAGAATAAAGGGACAGATGAGGAGGAATTTCTGCAGCCAGAGAGTGGTGAATCTGTGGAACTCATTGCCACGGAAGGCTGTGGAGGCCAGGTCATTGAATGTATTTAAGACAGAGATAGATAGACTGTTGATTGGTAAGGGGATCAAAGGTTATGGGGAAAAAGCGGGAGATGGGTTTGACAAAGTTATCAGCCATGATTGAATAGCAGAGCAGACAGCAATGGGCCGAATGGCCTACTACTGCTCCTATACCTAATGGCTATACGATAGTGCATGCACATTATTTGTACTGTTTGTTTAGCACATGTGCCACATTTGTGGCACTATTAAGCATTGGCTTGTTTCCTGTTGGAAGTCCAACTTATCCAGTTGACAGCGCCCACGCAGGACAGTTGGCAAACCCACACAGAAGATGCGCTATCAATTGCTGTTTTTAAGTCCACTTGGCTGTGGACTTCAGTGACCGCAACCAGATAACATTCCACCCCATCCCAAATCAAGCCAAATTCCTCAAGCCTTTCCTCTGTTTTGGATGATGGTGCCAAAACAAATCAAAACAACAGAAAAAAAATACCCAAAACCTTGGTGACGTGGGAGGCGAGAAACAGTAACATTCAACTCACTGCTACTGAGTAAAATTGGCATTATCCATGAGAGAAAGTGTTTAATCTTACTTTCCAGTGTGGTACCCGATGATTTGCCTTATAATAGCAATTTAAAAATGACCCGTTGTACGCCTGTAATCCTCGATGATCGCATGTCACATGCTCACAGCTCCAGGAACTGATTCCCGGCTTGGGTGATTGTGTGCAGTTTGCATGTTCTCCCCATGTATGCGTGGGTTTCCTTTGGGTCCTCCTGTTTCCTCCCACAGTCCAAAGATGTGCCAGTTAGGTTGATTGGCCAAGCTAAATTGACCTTTGTGTCAGGGGGATTGGCAGGATAAATATATGGAGTTACAGGAATAGGCCCTGGGTGGGATTGTGGTCAGTGCAGCCTCAATGGGCTGAATAGCCTCATTCGGCACTCTCAGGATTGCATGAAGCTAGTGTGTGATCCTTTCATTCCATTTGGAACAGCCGGCACTGCTGGAGCCTCATGCCAAATTCCATCCATAGTTTTCAGGAACGACAAGCCTCAAATGGACGTATACTCGTGTTCCCACAGCGGGATTACACTTTATGGCCTTTTGCATTCTGCAACTTGCCAGTTTGATGGCAGTTAGGCTGAGGCCCAACATCAGGCGCACTTCAGCTCATCATTCTCTCAGTGCCCTGAGGCAGAATCTGTCACCCCGTGTGTGTAAAATGGCCTGTGGTTTTCCAGTCCTGCCTGCGACAGTTCCTGCCACGGGCGAGATGGAAGATTTGACAGGCCAGCCAAAGATTCATTGACTTCAGGTGGAAATTTCACCCGAGTGGAAAATTGTGGGAATGGCTTTATGCTTCTGTTCTTGTGAAACAACTCGTTCCCCAACTAGCAATGAGCCATGCTGTTGGTGCTCCAGCTGGGGAAGGCAGTGGCACAGTGGTATGATCACTGGATTAGTAATTCAGTAGTAGACCCAGGGTAATATTCTGGGGTCCTGGGTTCGAATCCCATTATAGCCGATGGTGAAATTCAAATTAAAAGTCCAATGATGACCACAAAATGATATTGAAAGAGAAAATGCTGGAAAATCTCAGCAGGTCTGGCAGCACCTGTAAGGAGAGAAAAGAGCTGATGTTCTGACCAAGGGTTACCTGGACTCGAGAGGTCAGCTCTTTTCTCTCCTTACAGGTGCTGCCAGACCTGCTGAGATTTTTCAGCATTTTTTCTCTTGCTTCAGATTCCAGCATCTGCAGTAATTTGCTTTTAGCCATGAAATGATTGTGATTAAAAACCCATCTGGTTCACTAATGTCCTTTAGGGAAGGAAATCTGCCGTCCTTACCTGGTCTGGCATACACCTGACGCCAGACTCCACAGCAATGCGGTTGACTCTCAACTGCCCCTCTCAAGGGCAATTAGGGATGGGCAATAAATGCTGGCCCAGCCAGCGACACCCACATCCTATGAGTGAATTAAAAAAAAATGTATTTCACAGAAATCCCTAATAGGTTATCTCTCATGCTGAATGCATTTCCAGTTGTAGGCACAGCACCTAATTGAATACAATCAAATCACACAACCGTACAATTAGACTCTAAGGCTTTTTTTTGTCAGTAAATCATTTTGTTTGTGTCAAACATCAAGCTGTTTATTTCAATCAGACATTTGAGAAATGGAAAGTTGCGCTGTTCATCAGTTTGAGATAATAACATGTTTAAATATTGAATCTCAGAAAGGTTTTGAATGCTGCGGTGAATTAACATTGATTGAAAATGCTGCTTTCCAATTTAATGAAAAGACTTGCGGGATCGAGTCTGATCTCTGAAAGGCAAAGGTGAATCTTTCTAGCAGAGACACGTCATGTGAGCGAATGGGAGAATTGATAATGTTGAGGGATTTGCGCTTTTCGTATCTGCTTTCTGATTTCCCATTCTTGTGAATTCTAAAGTTTATTTCTCGACATTTAAGTTGGAAGTAAATTCCAGCGACTGTGCGTTTCCTGGAAATAGTTTCCTTTATGACGTAGAACGCTCCTTTTCTACAAAAAAAGAAAAGCGCAGATGTGTCTGCCATCATTTCTTTCTCCAATCTTCTTCACTGGATCTGTCTTCCCTACACATCTGCTTAAGTTGGCCCTTTGACTATTCGTAGGCAACACAAAATGGTTGCCTCGATCATTTTTATCTAACCAAGCACCGCAAAATTTAGGTGACTCGGTGGCACAGTGGTTAGCACTGCTGCCTCACAGCGCCAGGGACCCGGGTTCGATTCTGGCCTTGAGTGACTGTCTTCTGTGGAGTTTACACATTCTCCCCGTGTCTGCGTGTAATGTGGCACAACGGTTAGCACTGCTGCCTCACAACGCTAGGGACTCGTGTTTGATTCCCAGTTTGGTTCACTGTCTGCGTGAAGTCCTTGGAAGAAGTTCCTAAATTTCTACTGCCCCAGCTCTCAGTACAACAGCATCTTTTCGGGAACCTTCTACTTCCACCACCACCATTCTCTTATGCTGGGCACCATTGTTTCCAACAGGGACCGTCCCATATGGGGTGGCACGGTGGCACAGTAGTTAGCACTGCTGTCTCACGGTGCCAGGGACCCTGATTCGTTTCCCAGCTTGGGTCGCTGTCTGTGCGGAGTCTGCACATCTATATCTGCGATAAGCCCCCTATGTCTATGTGGATTTCCTCCGGATGCTCCTGTTTCCTCCCAAAGACTGAAAGGTGTGCTGGTTAGGTGCATTTGCCGTGTTAAATTCTCCCTCAGTGTATCCGAACAGATGCCAGAGAGTGGCGACTGGGGGATTTTCACAATAACTTCATTGCAGTGTTAATGTAAGCTTACTTCTGACACTAATAAATAAACTACAAAAAGTGAATGTTAATTTTTAAAATATTTTAATTATTAGTGTCACAAGTGGGGTTAGACCATAAGGCATAGGAGCAGAATTAGGCCACTCGGCCCATCGAGTCTGCTCTGCCATTCAATCATGGCTGATATTTTTCTCATCCCCCATTCTCCTGCCTTTTCCCCTGACCCCGATCCCCTTATTAATCAAGAACCTATCTACCTCTGTCTTAAAGACACTCAGTGACCTGGCCTCCACAGCCTTCTGTGGCAAAGAGTTCCACAGGTTCACCACTGTCTGGCTCACATTAGCAATTTAAAACATTACAATTTTTAAAAAAAATTACCATTCTCTTTTTAAAATATTTCTGAGGCTTGGGCAAAAGAAGTGGTCTTGAATTGGAAAGTGAGTTTGCTGCAGGGAATGGGAAGGCAGTGATATGTGCCTCGAGGCCAAAAGAGGAGAGAGGCTTGGGCAGCGTTAGAGATGAATAATTTTGCATTGAAAACTGGAATATAATCCTCTAAACTATTCAAACCTTTCTGGAATAATTTTTTAAACCCCCCCAGTACGTCCTTCAAAGCCAGATATTTTGCCGCCATGGTGAGTGAGTCTCACAGTTGTCAGCTGGCATTCAGTCAGGAACACACAAAGTAGATTAAAGATCAGCAGCAGGAACTTGAACCCAGTGAACCTGAGCAACTGGGTTGCCTGGGGCCTCACTGCTTTGCGAGCCGCGCGCAGTAAGTAGAGGTACAACTGGCAATGTCAAGTTGGACGTTCCAGAAGGCCCGGGAGGGGGGGGTAGTGGTCAGAGGTTGACCAACGGCTGCCAGCGTCATCTGAGGAGCTGGGAAGGGCAAGGCGAGGACAGGATTGTAGCTCCAATGTCGAGCCAGGAGTTGTACTCCTCCACCTTCCGACGTCGCGTTCAGGAAAGTACTTTGTTTCCTTTTGCTTACTTTGTTTGTGTCACCCTCCAGAGGTCTTTTCAACTCATCGTCACAGTAATCTACTTCAAAAGTATCCTCAGAAAAGGAACGCCTGCGGGCTGTGAGCTGGACAGTCACGCTGAAATATTGGAAAGGCCTTTGGATTTGTAGGGAAATTGGATCTAATGTTATCTTGGGGCCTGCAGCCAAGGTCATTGACAGTAACCAATAACTTATCGCCCAGTGAGAAATGAGTAGCACAATTCACGTGCCTGATTGGAAGGGCCACTGACAGTACGTAGATGCTGAGCAATCCCATTTCTACGCCATGTTTCGTACCATTGCATGTGGTTCCAACTCAATCAACTCATCTCCCTACCCCTCTACTTACATGGAGGTAAAATCAGGCCCATCTTTTCTGAACCAAACCCCAGTCACAGGCACCTGGCACTTCTGTTATCTTCAGAATCATCAAATCCCCACAGTAGAGAAGGAGGCCATTCGGCCCATCGGGCCTGCACTGACCACAATCCCACTGGGGGGGGGTCTATCTTCACAACCCCATGCATTTGCCCCTTCTAATCCCCCTGGCAATAATGGGCAATTTAGCATGGCCAATCAACCTAACCCGCACATCTTTGGACTGTGGGAGGAAACCGGAGCACCCGAAGGAAACCCACACAGACACAGGGAGAACATGCAAACTCCACATGGAATCGAACCCGTGTCCCTGGTGCTGTGAGGCAGCAGTGCTAACCATTGTGTCACCATGCATTTCCACACTTTGTTCCTCGAAATGGGATGAATGAAGCAAAGTGTATCACTGTTCCACATGAATGTTGCAAGAAAGTACGAAAGATCATGGATGTAGCCCAATCCATCAGGCAAACCAGCCTCCCATCCATTGACTCTGCCTACACTTCCCGCTGCCTTGGCAAAGCAGCCAGCATAATTAAGGCTCTCACACATCCCGGACATGCTCCCTTCCACCTTCTTCAATCAGGAAAAAGATACAAAAGTCTGCGGTCACGTACCAACTGGCTTCAGATCAGCTTCTTCCCTGCTGCCACCAGACTTTTGAATGGATCTACCTTGCACTAAGTTGATCTTTCTCTACACCCTAGCTGTGACTGTAACACTGCATTCTGCACTCTTTCCTTTCCTTCTCTATGAACGGTATGCTTTGTCTGTATAGCGCACAAGAAACAATACTTTTCACTGTAAACTAATACATGTGACGATAATAAATCAAATCAATTCGAAACAAATATAAAATGCAAGCCTTTCTCTTGATACAATAACCATCTTGTGCCATCCCTTGCACAAGACCAAATTCAGCGGGTTAGCTGAACAAGAGTTTCTCTGTCTCTCATACACGCTGCTTCACAGGGACCGATTCCCCACAAGTGATGGAGAACGGAATGGTTTGATGCCGTCTTGTAAAGTGCCTGTCACCGTGTCACGCCAACATCTGCTTAATCTGTTTTCAGCAACGTTGGAATCTTTCAACAAAAACAGAAGCTGCCGCGTCAACTCAATTACCAGGCTCTCCAACAGAAGTGTTGCTGCTTTTATTGCAGCCTTACGCAGTTCTTTCTGAATGACTCGGGCGCGCTGGCCTGTGTCGATATCGAATGAACAGGTCCCTGTAGCTCGCCAGATCTCTTACAATGCCCAGACCCACAGCATATTCTTCGAACATATTCTGACCAGACTGATTGCTATTTTAAATCTGTCCACACCTCGGTTAGACCGCACTTGGAGCTCCGTGCAGAGTTCTGAGTTTATGGCTTCCCCTGACTCGAGAGCTGAAAATCCCGCCTGACGGTAGAATCCCAACGCTGGTCTTCATATTACAAAAAGGGAATGGTGACTCTGGAGGAGATGAAAGAACAGGTGCGGCACGGTGGTTAGCACTGCTGCCTCACAGCACCAGGGACGCAGGTTCAATTCCAGTCTGTGTGGAGGCTGCACATTCTCCCCGTGTCTGTGTGGGTTTCCTCCGGGTGCTCCAGCTTCTTCCCAAGCTCCAAAGATGTGCGGGTTAGGTTGATTTGGCCATACTAAATTAACCCTGGTGTCAGGGGATTAGCAGGGTAAATATGTGGGTTTATGGAACAGGGCCTGGGTAGGATTGTGGTCGGTGCAACTCAATGGGCCAAATGGCCTCCTCCTGCATTGTAAGGATCCAATGATGACATTGAAGGGGATGAAGTGCTTCTGCGGTAAGTGGGGTTTGGTTGCTGGAGAATTCTGCCAGCTTACTGACATATTCATAATTCTGCAATCCTTTGATTATTTTCATGATTGTCTTTAACAGTTCTAAGAATTGCGATCACTGGTTTTATTTATTTTGTTTTGGGCAGCACAGTGGCACAGTGGTTAGCACTGCTGCCTCACAGTGCCATAGATACTGGTGCCAGCCAGCTCGCCAGTTTTCCGATCCCCTTCTTTTTGCCAGGGTACGTGCGATGTGTCAGCTCCCGTCTCTAGGAGCAACTGGGGCAGTTTAACTGCACGGAAGCAGGCACTCAGTGGTAGGTGGGGCAATCAGTGCTCCAGCGGGGCCTACCCTACAGGCTCTCTTCCTGCTCGCCTCTGGGTACCATGCATTCTGTCACATGGAGGCCCATCCGACTGATCTAAAGGACTGGGATTTGCCCCGCCACCCCCTGCTCCCGATCGACCACTTTCCACACCACCCCCCCCCCCGTGTATTTTTTTTGGCAGGGAAGGCAGGTCACTATCGGCTGGCAGGTTCCCCAGCTGTGAGCCATGTAACACAGCGGGACTGGAAAATTCTGCCAGTGGCGAATGACAAGCCCTCTGCTGCCCATCGCCCATGGGCGGGGTTGAGTGGGGTTTTCCAGCCATGCCCACTGGTGGGATCATCTGGTCCTTGCCACGGGTTCTCTGGCGGCGGATGTTAGAGTCATGGAGTCCTAGAGGTTTACAGCAATGGAAACAGGCCCTTCAGCCCAACTTTTTCATGTCGCCCTCTTCATTTTAAACCCTGAAGCTAGTCCCAGTTGCCCACATTTGGCCCATATCTCTCTATAGCCATCTTACCCATGTAACTCTCTAAATGCTTCTTAAAAGACAAAATTGTACCCACCTCTACTTCTCCCTCTGGCAACTTGTTTCAGACACTCATGTTACGGGAAACCCCAGTAGAATAGGAAGATCCCAACACTGGGCACTGCGTCCAACACTGCTCCTGGCATTGGACCGACATCTTGGCAGTGAGCAGCGCTGGGGGCAACGTCAGGGTGTGGGGGCCATGCCAGAGAGCAGTACCAGGGTGCCAGGGGGCGTAGCGTCAGTGTTCCACCCAGCCCCACGTCCCAGCCAATATACATACCCGCGCACCCCCAGCAAGTTCCCTTCGTTGGGTTCCTATTTTTGTAAAGCGGTTGTAAACCTCACCCATATGACACCACGTCAGCGATTGTGGACTTCCAAATGCGAGGGGGCAATTATATGAAATTTATTGAAATGAGTTTCCCAGTCTTCCCGGGTGGGAACTTTAGCACATCACCGACAAGGCCCGGGGAGAATCAGAGTACAAGATCTCACTGGCAAGATTTTCTGAATCTCAGGAGATTTTGTGCCCATGTCGCTGTTTGCGCTCTGGGCTAACGGCGACACAAAATTGCCGCAAATGTTTTTCCAGTGTAGACTGACGGGTGATCAGTTTATTGAAAAGTCGTCGCAGTGACAGGTGCCAAATTGCGACGTCATAGGATCACAGAATTTCCGCAGAGCAGAAAGAGGCCATTCGGCCTCTCGAGTCTGCACCGACCCACAATCCCACCCAGGCCCTATACCCGTAATCCTATGCATTTACCCTTGCTAATCCCCCTGACACTAAGGAGCAATTTGGCACGGCCAATTCACCTAACCCGCACATCTTTGGGCTGTGGGAGGAAACTGGAACATCTGGAGGAAACCCACGCAGACACGGGGAGAATGTGCAAACTCCACACAGACAATAACCCAAGCCGGGAATCGAACCCGGGTCCCTGGCGCTGTGAGGCAGCAGTGCTGACCGCTGTGCTGCCCAAAACAAAATAAATAAAACCAGTGATTGCAGTTCTTAGAATTGTGAGAGACAATCATGAAAATAATCAAAGGATTGCATAATTATGAATATGTCAGAATGCTGGTGGAATTCTCCAGCCATTCATGCCAATGGGATTTTCCTGTCCCGCTGCAGTGAAGGGTGATTTGGCTGAGCACCAAATTTCCCATCCTGGTTTGCAGCAGTTCGGAGTGTGAACGGCTGAAGAATTCCAGCCCACAAATAATTACAATAAATTGCTAAGTGCTGGTCTCCTTAAGAATGAAAATGGAAGGTCTGCATTTTGTAGTGAAGTACACCGATCATATCTCGCCAGGTTATGTTCCTTAAAGCCTCAATCATTTATATACGCTTTGAGTTTATGAAGAAGGGGATTGTGGTCTATTTGTTCTACATCTTATTTCCAGAATGCACATCTATAACAGAGAAAAGGTAAATATTTGTATTTGTGTGACCCCTTTCACAGTGACAGTGACTTTAACGGGGTGTCTGGGCAAGTACATGAATAGGATGGGAACAGAGGGATATGGTCCCCTGAAGGGTAGGGGGGTTTTAGTTCAGCATGGTCGGTGCAGGCTTGGAGGGCTGAAGGGCCTGTCCCTGTGCTGTAATTTTCTTTGTTAACAGGATGTCCCAAAGCACTTTACGAGCCAGTGAAGTAAGTTGAAGACATGGTGCACAATCTCACCGCCCGTTCATGCCATGCTCCTGCTGCAGCGAAGACGGAGAATTTGGCACCCAGCCAAACCTCCGTTCACAGCAGCGGGAAGGGAAAAATCCCATCGGCGTGAATGGGTCAGAACGTTCCAGCCATAGTCACTGTTATAAGAAACACAGCAGCCGATCTCAGCACTCCAATGTCTGAGAAACAGCAACACAACGTGAATTAGATAATGTCTTATTTTGAGATTGATGGAGGGATACATATTGCACAGGATACTGGGGATGAATCCCCTGGTCTGAGATTCCAGCACTCCAAAAAGCAGTATTTACAGCCCACTGTTAAAAAAAAGTTTATCTATTTGTCACAAGTAAGGCTTACATTAACACTGCAATGAAGTTACTGTGAAATGCCCCTAGTCGCCATGCTCCGGCTCCTGTTCGGGCCAATGCACCTAACCAACACGTCTTTCAGACAGCGGGTGGAAACCAGAGCACCCGCAGGAAACCCACCCTGACATAGGGAGAATGTGCAAACTCCACACAGACAGTGACCCAAGCTGGGAATCGAACCCGGGTCCCTGGCGCTGAGGCAGCAGTGCTAACCACTTTAGCCTGTAACTAAAGTTGAATTTAATCTGCTAACATCATGGGCAAGTCTTTGGTATATGTGTAAGCTATTAACGGGCGTTTTTCACAATGTTCAAAGTCTGACTCCTTTTAACGTGGTTGCGTTGATGTGTTACAGTGCCTGTGACTCTACATGCTGCTGCTTCCGTTGACACAGCAGAGTATTGCGGTGGCGTTCAGTACATCGCTGCTGATATTCTGCTATTCTGCTGAGTCTGGTTGTTCTCCAGACTCGAAGTATTCCATTTGTTCAGTTACGTGTAACCCCTGATGTTTGGGGTTGAATAGCCGACAGTTTCATTAACTTGCTGTGAGCACTGTTATCACTGACCAAAAGGTCACACAGAACTGCTGCTCTCAGCAATGCTCCGCGCCTGCAGTGAAACAGAATCAGCCATTTCTTTTTCAAAGCTGACCTATGTAGCCCATTCCCCTGGCAAGGGCAGGCGTGCTGCCTCCCTGCGATGCAGTGTGCAAGCCATGCATAGCGTGCAGAGGTTGTAGATGTTGGTGGTGTGCCGCTCAGGAAGGGGTGGAGTCAGTATCAATGCCACATCTGAAGCACCAGTTAGTACAGCATGTTTTTAATGCTCAATTTTCTTTCTGCTCTTAAAGGGTCTAGGGCGTGGTATCTCAGATGGGCAGCACGGTGGCAGGGACCCGGGTTCAATTCCCAGCTTGAGTCACTGTCTGTGCGGAGTCTGCACGTTCTCCCTGTGTCAGTGTGGGTTTCCTTTGGGTGCTCTGGTTTCCTCTGGGTGCTCTGGTTTCCTCCCACAGCCCAAACAGGTTAGATTGATTGGCCATGCTCAATTGCTACTTAATATTAGGGAGATGTCAGGGAGATTAGTAGGGTAAATATGTGGGATTATGGGGATAGGGCCTGGGTGGGATTGTTATCAGTGCAGGCTCGATGGGCCGAATGGCCTCCTTCTGCACTGTAGGGATTCTATATCAAAATTCTCTAAAGGCCATTCATCACGACAAGTTTTGCCAATGAATGACATTGGCACTGACAAGCTTTGTTGCATGGATCACCAGGTAACAATTAGTTGGTGACCTGGCTGATTTGCCACTCCACGGATGGTGTGGTGTCGATATTATTTTAAGAGGTTATTTATTAGTGCCACAAGTTGGCTTACATTAACACCGCAATGAAGTTACTGTGAAAATCCTTGAGTTGCCACACTCCAGCGCCTGTTCGGGCACACTGAAGGAGAATTTAGCGTCGCCTATGCACCTAACCAGCACATTTTTCAGACCGTGGGAGGCAACCAGAGCAGCCGGAGGAAACCCACGCAGACACAGGGAGAACGTGCAAACTGCACACAGACAGTGAGTGACCCAAGCTGGGAATCGAACCCGGGTCCCTGGCGCTGTGAGGCAGCAGTGGTAACCACTGCGCTCCTGTGCCGCCCCAATTCAGTTGGAGGGGACAATGCAGTCATCTTTGCCCCTTTGGCGCACCTTATGTCACTCTGAGCATATTGGTTACATGCCTAAGAAGCCGCACTCTCGATGTGAACCCTATAAAAAAATCTGCATGCAGTGAAGGAAAGAGCTGAGGAACCTGGGTTTTTAGAGAACCTCTTGTGATCCCTGTATGTCCTGAGTGGTTTATGGCCAGTGAAGTCATTTCTGGTGTATGGAGTTCAATGGGGTAGGAACATGGCAGCCAGTTTTGCACAGAGCACAATTTGCCTAACATAACTGAATGCATCACATCTTGGCATCAAAATTTGGCGTTGTGGCAAGAATTTGGAAGTGCGTTTGATTCTTGTTTTTCTTGGTCATTTGTTTTGCATTAGTCCATTTTAAGTTGTTGACTCTTAATTAGTCAGATATCTAATTCATCAGGTAAATGGTAATTTAAGAGTACAGCACAAAAGGCAAATGGTAATTTAAGGCTATAGTACATAATGTTCCTTAGTTGGGAGGGGTAACACTTTTTGAGAAGTGTGACTTGTCAGTTACGGTTAGATGCAAGGCTCCAGATAAAGATTCGCGGAAGTGATAAGATGCGATGGCACAGAGTTGGTGACTTTGCCTTAGAGTCGTAGACCAAAAATTTGATTTCCCCCATTTTCAGGTGAGACGCTGGTGATGTGCGATTAGCTTGTTCCAGCCCCATGGAGGCAGCCAGGCAGCAAACTTTGTGACACTTCCTCATTTCAGTCATTGTAAATTTCAGGCAAGCGTGACCTACATTGCTGGCTGTCTAATGCTTAACAGTGGACCCAAGCAGTGTGCTTGGCTGGCCTGTGTTCTAGCTGGTCTGCGCCTCATAAAGGCTGCCTGCCCTTCCTCTGAAGTCCACTTGTACTGGTTGTAAGGAAGCTATTGCCAACTCTCCCTGCAGGAATTGACCGTTATGAGAAGTACCCCAAACGGAGCAAAGGGGAAAGGGGCAGGGCCTGGTGGCACAGTGGTGAGCACTGCTGCCTCATTGCACCAGGGACCTGGGCTCGATTCCAGCCTCGGGTGACTGTGTCAAGTTTGCACGTTCTCCTGGTGTCTGCGTGGGTTTCTCTGGGTGCTCCGGTTTCATCCCACAGGCCAAAATGTGCAGGTTAGGTGGATTGACCATGCTAAATTGCCCCTTTGTGTCCCAAAATGAGCAGGTTAGGTGGGACAGAGGTAAATGTGTGAGGTTACCAGGACAGGGTGGGACAGAGGGTCTGGATAAGATAGTCATGTCAGAGAGTCAGTACAGACTTGATTGGCCAAATGGCTTCTTCCGCACTATAGGGTTTGTATGGGGGATTTCGTCCAGGAGGTTGGAAGAGACGTGGAGCCATCCACGGTGGTTCAGGAGGCCCTGAACAAACACCCTGAAAGGGAAATGGGTGCAGCTGACCAGGGAGATCAATTGACAGAGTCTGTCTCCGAACGCCTGACAGTGTCAGTTGGAAGAAGTTGAGTGACTTGACGTGGGTAGCCCAGGTCAGTGAATGCAGCTTCAGATGGTATCTCCTACCGACTGCAACCACCAACCTCTCTCACTGCTCAATACACCACACCTCCGTTGGGGCGGCCATGGCCTAATGGCGTTATCGCTAGACTACTAATCCAGAAACTCAACTAATGTTCTGGGGACCTGGGTTCGAATCCCGCAACAGCAGATAGTGGAATTTGAATTCAATTAAAAAAATGAGAATCTACTGATGACCATGAAACCATTGCCTGTTGTCAAAAAAACCCATCTGGTTCACTAATACCCCTTAGGCAAGGAAATCTGCCATCCTTACCTAGTCTGGCTTACATGTGAGTCCAGAGCCACAACAATGTGGTTGATTCTGAACTGCCCTCTGAAATGGCCTAGCAAGCCACTCAGTTTCAAAGGTAACTCAGGATGGGCAATAAATGCTGGCCAGCCAGCCATGCCCATATCCCATGATTGAACAAAATCATCCAGCAACAGCTCACAACAGTCAAGATTCAAGCTTAACACTCATGTACCACATCACCCTAACACCCATTCCAGAGATGCCAACCTTGCATCCATTTGATTTAATTTGCTTTATTATTGTCACGTGCATTAGTATACAGTGAAAAGTATTGTTTCTTGCGCACTTTGCAGACAAAGCACACCGTTCATAGAGAACAAAAGCAGAGAGTGCACAATGTAGTGTTACATAAGAACATAAGAAATAGAAGCAGGAGTAGGCCATCTAGCCCTTCGAGCCTGCCCCGCCATTCTATAAAATCATGCCTGATCTGAAGTGCATCAGTTCCACTTACCCATCTGCTCCCCATAACCCTTAATTCCCTTATCTTACCTTACATTCATAGCTAGGATGTAGAGAGGATTCAACTTATTGCGAGGCAGGTCCATTCAAAAGTCAGATGGCAGCAGGGAAGAAGCTGTTCTTGAGTCGGTTGGTACGTGACCTCAGACTTTTGTATCTTTTTCCCGACAGAAGACAGTGAAAGGGAGTATGTCCAAGGTGCGTGGGGTCCTTGATTACGTTGGCTGCATTCCCAAGGCAGCTGGAAGTGTAGACAGAGTCAGTGGATGGGAGGCTGGTTGCGTGATGGATTGGGCTCTGTTCACGACCCTTTGTAGATTGTTACGGTCTTGGTCAGAGCAGGAGCCATTTCAAGCTGTGATACATCCAGAAAGGATACTTTCTATGGTACATCTGTAAAAGTTGGTGAAAGTCGTAGTGACATGCCAAATTTCCTTAGTCCGCTGAGAAAGTAGAGGCGTATAACCTCTTGCTGCTCCCATGTATCTATTCAGTTGTGGCAAACGCATCAACTAAACATACACACCTCAACCACCCCGGAACAAATAATCTGGTCATTATCTCATCGTTGTTTGTGAGAGTTTGTTGTGTGAAAATTGGTTGCGGTCTTTCCTACACTACAGCAGCAACACACTTCAAAAGGAAAGTGCGTTGGGGTATCTTGAGGTGAAGTACAAAGCGATAGAGCCCTTAAGATTCTAGCTTTTGTGATATACGGGTCTGGCACATGTAGGATTAATTTGGGGCTGAGTGCTGTACCACCCACATACCGATGTAAAAGAACACATGACCCACACTGAGGGGTCAGTCGAGTGTTGGATAGAGCCGTGTGCACAAGCCAGCATGGAGACAGCTCCCAGGTTGAAACCTTTGACTGTATATATATATACAGAGCTCATGTCATTAATAAATACATACGGTTACTGTACCACCAACTACAAAGACTTCATTAATACCTACTGAATGCTATCCAACATCCTATAATATAGTGGCAACTCTTGGAAAAACCCAGAACCTCAGAGAAACTGGAGCGGAAATTCACAATCTGGAAAATAGTGGGAGCAGCGTTCTGGCCTGACTGAAAGCTGAAGTGAAGACACAGAGAGAGAGAAATTGCCCAAGAAAAGCTCTATTGCAGAATTGGAAACAGAGGGCAGAGGAAAAAAACTCCACTGTGCGGCTGAAGACTCCAGAGATCAGGTGGAGTTCCAGTTTGAATACCCACGGATTGCAGAGTCTGCAGACCTTAGCAGGGGTGAGCTAAAGCTTTTAGATTTCAGGATGAGGCAAATCCTGGCAAAATAGTTCAGTGGTCACAAATTGCCATTTAAAAACTCTATCAGAGAAATCAGATTCGTGAGCTGACAGCTGAACACTTGCTTTGAGCTCACTCACTCACACAATTTAAATATTAATTAGTTAATATTAACTACAGTCCTTGGTGTCAGTTTGCCGATGACACCAAGATCGGTGGCATAGTAGTTAGTGAAGAAAGTTACCTCCAATTGCAATGGGATCGTGACCAATTGGGCCCGCTGGGCTGACAAATGGCAGATGGAGTTTAATTTAGACAAATGCGAGGTGATGCATTTTGGTAGATTGAACCAGGGCAGGATTTACTCAGTTAATGGTAGGGCACTGGGGAGAGTTATAGAACAAAGAGATCTAGGGGTACACGTTCATAGTTCCTTGAAAGTGGAGTCACGGGTGGGCAGAGTGGTGAAGAAGGCATATGGCTTGGTTTCATCTGTCAGAACATTGAATACAGGAGTTGGGATGTCTTGTTGAAGTTGTACAAGTCATGTGAAGACAATATCCTGTCTTCACCTTGAGGATATTCTCCAGAACAGATTTAGCAACTTAAGACTGAGTAATGATAAGGCGCTGTTTGGGCCAATAGCAGCAGAATTGTACTCAACCACAATCTGTAACCTCATGGCCTGGCATATCCCCCACTCTGTCATTGCCACCAAGCCAGGGGATTGACCCTGGTTCAATGAAACGCACAGAAAGGCAAGCCAGGAGCAGCACCAGGCATACCTAAAAATGAGATGTAAACCTGGCAAAGTTACAGCACAGGACTATTTGCATGCCAGACAGCAAAAGCAGCAAGTACCTGACAGAGCTAAGCAATTCCACAACCAGCAGATCAAATCCATGTCCAAATGCAAAACACGGACTGCAGCGCTAACAAACGCAGTTGATGTTGTCTACATGGACTTTAGCAAGGCCTTTGACAAGGTACCGCATGGTAAGTTGTTGCAAAAGGTTAAATCTCAAGGGATCCAGGGTGAGGTATCTAAATGGAGACAAAATTGGCTTCTTGACTGAAACCAGAGGGTGATTGTAGAGAGTTGTTTTTCAAACTGGAGGCCTATGATCAGCAGTGTGCCTCAGGGATCAGTGCTGGGTCCACTGTTATTTGTCATTTATATTAATGCTTTGGATGAGAATATAGGGGGCATGGTTAGTACGTTTGCAGATGACACCAAGATTGGTGGCATAGTGGACAGTGAAGAAAGTTATCTCCCATTGCAATGGGATCTTGATCAAATGGGCCAGTGGGCTGACAAATGGCAGATGGAGTTTAATTTAGACAAATGCGAGGTGTTGCATTTTGGTAGATTGAACCAGGGCAGGACTTACTCAGTTAATGGTAGGGCATTGGGAAGTGTTATAGAACAAAGAGGTCTAGGGATACATGTTCATAGTTCCTTGAAAGTGGAGTCACAGGTGGACAGAGTGGTGAAGAAGGCATATGGCATGCTTGGTTTCAGGAGTACAGGAGTTGGGACATCTTGTTGAAGTTGTACAAGTCATTGGTGAGGCCACACTTGGAATACTGTGTGCAATTCTGGTCACCCTATTATAGAAAGGATATTATTAAACTAGAAGAGTGCAGAAAAGTTTTACTAGGATGCTACCAGGACTTGATGGATTGAGTTGTAAGGAGAGGCTGGATAGACTGGGACTTTTGTCTCTGGAGAATAGGGGGTTGAGGGGTGATCTGATAGAGATCTATAAACTCATGAGGGGCACAGATCAGCTGGATAGTCAATCTCTTTTCCCAAAGGCAGGGGAATCTTAAACTAGAGGGCATAGGTTTAAGGTGAGAGGGAAGAAATATAAAAGTGTCCAGAAGGGCAGTTTTTTCACACAGAGGGCGGTGACCAGCTGGAACAAGCTGCCGGAGGTAGTTGTAGAGGCGGGTACAATTTTGTCTTTTGAAAAGCATTCAGATTGTTACATGGGTAAGATGGGTATAGAGGGATATGGGCCAAATATGTGCAGTTGGGACTAGCTTAGGGGTTTTAAAAAAAGGGCGGCATGGACAAGCTGGGCCGAAGGGCCTGTTTCGATGCTGTAAACCTCTGTGACCCTAAAGGCAACTCGTTACCACCTGCTCAAGGGGCAATTAGGGATGGGCAATTAATGCTGACCTAACCAGTGATGCCTACATCCCATGACTCACCTGATGAAGGAGCAGTGTTCCGAAAGCTCGTGATTCCAAATTAACCTGTTGGACTTTAACCTGGTGTTGTGAGACTTCTTACTGTGCCCCACCCCAGTCCAACGCTGGCATCTCTCCACCTCACATCCCATGAACAAACAGAAAAACTGTTCTGGTCTTCAAGAAAATAACGACGAAATTACATCGTTTCTTGCACTCGTGTTCGCCCAGTTGCTGTGACAGCAGTTCTTATTCTTAGGAAAAATAATAACGGACCATATTAACTCAATTTTAAATCAATTATTTCCTTTCATGCTTAAATGATGCATTTGAATTTTTTGTGTTCTTTCTCACTCCCTCCCTCCGTGTTAACCACCTCCATTCCACACGGGTGGGAAAGTCTTTAACCATCGGCACGTTGTTCTGAAGAATTCTCGATCTAAGCTCCTCTGCTATGAGATGTTTCACAACTTCTTCAGAAGCTTCCAATCGGCTCAGCCATGCCATTGGTTACCTCGTGTAACTTACTTCCCAGTTACCTGCTTGATGAATGATTTCTCTTCTCCTGTAGAGAATCTTGGGCCATTGGTGAATATATAAAGATCATGCTGACCTTTATATATTCACCATGCTCATGATGCCTGGAGATTCTTCGCTCAGCACTCCCTATCTCCCCATGTGGGAGTTGCCCTTGGACAAGTGTTGGCGGCTCATACGGAGTCAGCTTGAGGTGCCCAAGGACTAATTTCCAGTGCTAACCGCTGTCCTCTGTGGCACAATGGAAAGCACTGCTATCTCACAGGTCCAGGGGCTTGGATTCGATTCCAGCCTCGGGTGACTGTCTGTGTCGAATTTCTCCTCATGTCCGTGTGACTTTCCTTCAGGTGCTCTGGTTTCCTCCCACACTCTAAAGATGTGCAGTTTAGGTGGATTGGCCATGTTAAATTGACCCTTAGTGTCCTAAGAAATGCAGATCAGGTGGATTGGCCAAACTAAATTGTCTCTTAATGTACCAAGATGTGCAGTTTAGGTGGATTGGCTAAGCTAAGTTGCCCCTTTGTATCCAAAGATGTGTAGGTTAGGGTGAATGGGGTTATGGGGATAGACCCTTGGTAAAATGCTCTGTCAGAGAGTTGGTGCAGACCAAATTGCCTCCTTCTGCACTGTAGCGATTCTGTGAAAAGTCCTCTCATTTTAATTTCCAATCCTATGATGCAATGAAGAAATTTGCTTCATGCCTCAGTATGTGGGCTTTGCTGAAACAATACCCAGCTCATTCGGATATGTTCCTTTTTCCAACAATTAAAAGACTTGCCCGATACCTATGCATGAAGATGTTTTGTCTCCAAATTATCTTTTCATCATTTCATTCAGAATCAGTAGACAGAACCTAGTTTTATTCATCAGTGTATCCAGGCAACTTGGGCAAGCTCAGCTGTGGTGCTTGGGCCCAGCATAATATTGCCTTCTCATGAGCATACGAACCCATTCAGCCCCTCGAGCCCGTTCCGTCTTCTAATAAGATCATGGCTGATCTGATGGTAGCTTCAAATTTGTATTCCACCTCCCCCACCCTCCCTGATAGCCTATCTCCCTCTTGCTTACCAAGAATCTATCCACCTCTGTCTTAAAGATATGAAGAATCTGCTTCCACTGCCTTCTCAGGAAGGGGGTTTCAAAGACTCACAACCCTCTGAGGGAATAAATTATACCTCACCTCCATTTTAAGGAAACAACCCCTTACTTTTAAACAGTGACTCATAGCTTTAGATTCCCCCCACAAGAGGAAACATCTGCTCCCCAGCCAAAGACCCCTCTTAGAACAAAGAACAAGGAAAATTACAGCACAGGAACAGGCCCTTCGGCCCTCCAAGCCTGCACCGACCACGCTGCCCGACTGAATTAAAACCCCCTACCCTTCCGTGGACCATATCCCTCCGTTACCATCCTATTCATGTAATTGTCAAGACGCCCCTTAAAAGTCACTATCATATATGTTTCCGTTACCTCTCCTGGCAGCGAGTTCTGGGCATCCATTGTCCTCTGTGTAAAAATGTTGCCTTGTACATCTCCTGTAAACCTTGCCCCCCACAACGTAATCCTATGCCCCCTAGTAATTGACTCTTCCACCCTGAGAAAAAACTTCTGACTATCCACTCTGTCCATGCCTCTCATAATCTTGTAGACTTCTATCAGGTCACAACTCAACCTCTGGCGCTCCAGTGAGAACAAACCAAATTTCTCCAACCTCTCGTCATAGCTAATGCCCTCCATACCAGGCAACGTTCTGGTAAAACTTTTCTGTAACCTCTCCAAAGCCTCCACATCCTTCTGGTAGTGTGGCGACCAGAATTGAACATTATATTCCAAGTGCGGCCTAACTAAGGTTCTATAAAGCTGCAACATGACTTGCCAATTTTTAAACTCAATGCCCTGGCCAATGAAGGCAGGCATGCCGTATGCCTTCTTGACTACCTTCCCCACCTGCACTGCCACTTTCAGTGACTTGTGTTCCTGTACACCCAGATTCCTCTGCCTATCAGTTGCCATTTTCTGTATACTTCCTATCTGTATTAGACCTTCCAAAATGCATTACCTCACATTTGTCCGGATTAAACTCCATCTGTCATCTCTCCACCCAGGTCTCCAACTGATCTATATCCTGCTGTATCCTCTGATGGTCCTCATAGCTATCTGCAAATCCACCAATCTTTGTGTTGTCTGCAAGCTTACTAATCAAACCAGTTACATTTTCCTCCAAATCATTTATATATTACAAACAGCAAAGGTTCCAGCACTGATCCCTGAGGAATGTCACTTGTCACAGCCCTTCTTTCAGAAACGCACCCTTCCACTGCTACCCTCTGTCTTCTATGACTGAGCCAGTTCTGTATCCACTTGCCAGCTCACCTCTGATCCCATGCGATCTTCTATGTTTCAATCACATTTCCACTTCCTGTCCCAAACTCCAGCGGATGCAAGCCTGGCTTGTTCAACCGTTCCTCATAAGACAATTTGCCCATTCAAGGTATCACATAGAAAGATAGAAAATAGGAGCAGGAGGAGGCCATTCAGTCCTTTGAGCCTGCTTTGCCATTCATTATGATCACGGCTGATCATCCAACTCAATAGCCTGATCCCGTCTTCCCTCCATAGTCTTTGATCCCCTTAGCTTCAAGTGCTATATCTAATTGAAAACATTCAATGTTTTGGCCTCAACTATTTTCTGTGTAGTGAATTTCACAGGCCGATCACTCTCTGGATGAAGGAATGTCTCCTCATCTCTGTCCTAAGCGATCTACCCTGTGTCCTCAGACCGTGACCCCTGGTTCTGGATACCGCCATCATTGGAAACATCCTTCTTGCATCTACCCTATTACAACTTCATAATTTCTGTGAGATCCCCCCCCTCACCTTTTTAATCTGGTAAACCTTCTCTGAACTGCTTCCAGTGCATTTAGATTCTTCATTACATTAAGAAATTGAGAATTGCAAATGTCTAGCACTGAGGATGTTCCAAATAATTTCTTACCCAATGAAGCATAATTGGAGTGTAAATTGTTGTCGACAAATCAGTCACTTTGTGTACAGCAAGAACACACAACTAATGATGTGATAATAACCAGATAATCTGTTCAAGTGCTGGAGGTTGAAGCAGAATTATTAACCAGGACATGGGGGAGAACTCCAAAGAATCCCTCCCACACAGAAGGAGGCCATTCAGCCCATTAGTCTGCCCCAAACATCCAACAGAGCATTCTACCCAGTCCCTATCCCCATATATTTACCCCATTATTCCCCCTAACCTGCACATCTTGAGATACTAAGAGCCAAGTTAACGTGGCCAAACCACCTCACCCGCACAACTTTGGATTTTTGGAGGAAACCAGAGCAGCCGTAGGAAACCCACACAGACACGGGGAGAATGTGCCAGAATAGCTTCATGGGATCTTCTAACATCTACTTCAAGGGGATCCCCGTTTAACTTCCCATTTGAAATATGGCACCTCTGACTGTGCAGCACTCCCATAATGCAGCGCTGAAGGATCAGCCAACATTTAAGCTTAAGTGTTCGGAGTGGGACTTGAACCCTGAACCTCCTGACTCGGAGGCAAGCGTGTTACCAGCTGGGAATGGGGAACAGCCGATTTTATGACATTTGTCTCCTTCATTGCCCCACTCTTGATAAAGATTTGGCCTTGCAATAAAATCAAGGCCCAGGGCCTCTTGCAAAGACTTTTAAAAAAAGGCTAACCGCAAAAATTGTCTTTGTTTTCTCGTGCACTGAAGCATTTTGCATTCTCTGCAAAACATGTTTCCCTTTTCCTCTATTGGCTGTGAACCAAATACTTCACAAGTTTTATCAAAGAAGACCTGGAATGGACTTCTGAGTTGGGTAATGGATTCATTATGAAAATCGTTGAGAGAAGGAGAGTAGATTTCTGAGGGGTGGGGGGCGGTGGATTTGGGGGGGGGGGCGGGGGGGTGTGGTGGTGGATGGCGTGAACTAAATGGCCCAAATGACCTCTCCCGTCTGTACTTTGTGACCTTCAGACTACAGGGCTTTGAACCAGGGCCAGTCTGTTACCCCAGTCCCCAACATATTTTTTTAAATTCATTTGTGGGACCTGGGCATTGCTGGCTGGCCAGCATTAATTACCCATCCCTAGTTCCCTTGTTCAGAAGGCAGTTGAGTGTCAACCACATTGCTGTGGAGTCACATGTAAAGAGGTAAAGATAGCAGATTTCCTTCCCTCAGGGACATTAGTGAACCGGGTGGGTTTTTCCAATAATTGACAATAGCCAGTTCCAGTTATTTTTATTGAATTCAAATTCCACCATCTGCCATGGTGTGAATGTTCAGAATCACCCATTTTTGGGTGCTCGGGGCACAGTGTAATGTCCTGCGCCAGAACAGTGAGCTCCAATGGCACTCTGGGCATTAGGTTGTGGATCTCATTATCATTGATCTAAACTGGCATAGACCCTGTGGAAAGGAGATCTCAAGGCCAGTGGACTGGGGAGACTGTGAAGAAGCTGTCAAGGTCATGAGGAACCTTGAATGTTGGGTTAGAAGGAGAGTCTCGTCTCTTTCCAACTCAATATCCTGATAAGGTGGTTACGTTCTTTGGCACAGGTTTTTCAGAGGGCTGCTTCCCCCGCGTGTAGTCTGTGATGGTGCCAGCATTTATTGCCCATCCCTATTACCCTCGAGGAAATGAAGAGCATCCTTCTTCAATCGCTGCAGTCCACGTGGTGTAGGTATACCCACAGTGCTGTTAGGGAAGGAATTGCAGGATTTTGACCCAGCAGCAGTAAAAGAACAATGGTATATTTCCAAGTCAGGATGGTGAGTGACTTGGATGATGTTCTCATGAGTCTGCTGCCATTATCCTTACACGTGGTAGGGGCCGTAAGTTTGCAAAGTGCTGTTGAATTGTGGAATTGATGCAGTGTTTCTTGCAGGTGGTAGACACTGCTGCCACAGGGTGCTGTTTGTGACAGGAAGGAACTAATAAGGTGATGGATAGGGTACCAATCAATTGGGCTGCATTCATCCAGGCAAGTGGACAGTATTCTACCACATGCCTGACTTGTGTCTTGCAGATGGTGAACAGGCTTTAGAGAGTCAGGAGTTGAGTTACTCTCCGCAGAAGAGTCCCTGCCATTCTCATGACCGCAGTATTAACATAGCTAGACCAGTTAAGTTTCTGGTCAATGGTAAAGTTTTAAAGTTTATCGATTAGTGTCATAAGTAGGCTTACATTAACACTGCAATAAAGTTACTGTAAAAATCCCCCCGTCATCACACTCCGATGCCTGTTTGGGTACACTGAGGAAGAATTTAGCACGGCCAGTGCACCTAACCAACATGTCTTTCGGGTGGAAACTGGAACACCCAGTGGAAACCCATACAGACACGGAGAGGCTCGGCACAGACAGTGACCCAACCTGAGAATCGAATCCAGGTCCCTGGCGCTGTGAGGCACATATTGCAGATGGAGGGATTCAATGATGCTGATGCCACTCAATCTGAAGGGTAAATGGTTAGATTATTTGTTCTTGAAGATGATCATCACCTGGCACTTGTGTTGTGTGAATGTTATTTGTCACTTATTCATTCAAGGTTGAATATTGTCCACGTCTTTCTGTATGCAGACATGGGCTGCTTCAGTATCTGATGAGTTGTGAATGCTTTGGAACATTGGTGGATGCTCAGAGACATCCCCACTTCTGACCTTGTGATGGGGAGAGATCCCTGATGAAGCTGCTGAAGGTGACTGGGCCTAGGACACTACCCCAGGGAATCCGACAGTGAAATCCTGGGACTAAGATGATTAACTTCCAACAACCACAACCATCTTCTATTAGAGTCATAGAGGTTTACAGCATGGAAACAGGCCCTTTGGCCCAACTTGTCCACGCTGCCCAGTTTTCACCACTAAGCTAGTGGCAATTGCTCGCATTTGGCTCATATTCCTTCATGCCCATCTTACCCATGTAACTGTCTGAATGCTTTTTAAACCACTTCTGAACGCCTTTACTACTGCCTCTGGCAGCTCGTTCCAGATACTCTGAGTGAAAAAATTGCCCCTCTGGACCCTTTTGTATCTCTCCCAACCAGTGGCGATTCCCATGTATTACCTGTACATACTGTTGTGTGTGGACTGACCTGAGATATTACAAACTACGTTGGTCTGGCTGCCTCCAAAAACCAACAAGGTGGTTTCATTTTCCTTAACATTCAGCCAGCAGCTTATTTACGGATTGTTCTGAGTCTACGGTTTGGGTTGTGTTGACCTGAAGCTTCTTGAAAGCTCACGGGAACATTTTGCACAGCTGGGCAGATTTGAAACAGATATGGATGTTTGAACATTCATTAGTTGTGCGCAGAAGGACAGAGTTTGTACATCAGGGGCACCCCCTCCACCCACAGGGAAGCAATGTTGCAATTGACAGCATGCGTACGTTCGTCTGGTCACCCAGTGCAGTTTTACTTTTGCATAGTTTGCAACTGTGCCCCTGTACATGTCTGTGCGTGAGTGTCATTGAGGAGAGGTGTTCCTGCATCACAACATTCACTGTAAACAACCTAAGCAGATATTCAAAACTGCAAACAGAGGTTCCGCTGCACTTTCATGCACCCTTAAACAATATTTTTCACTGCATGCTAATACATGTGACAATAATAAATCAAATCAAATCCTGGACATTCTCTCTTCCACCTTCTTCCATCGGGAAAAAGATACAAAAGTCTGAGATCACGTACCAGCTGACTCAAGAACAGCTTCTTCCCTGCTGCTGTCAGACTTTTGAATGGACCTACATTGCATTAAGTTGATCTTTCTCTACACCCTAGCTATGACTGCAACACAACATTCTGCACTCTTTCGTTTCCTTCTCTATGTACGGTATGCTTTGCCTGTATAGCATGCAAAAAGCAATACTTTTCACTGTATGTTAATACATGTGACAATAATAAATCAAATCAAATCAAAAATAATGGTTGAGCTGCTCTGGAGAATTTCTAGGCTAATGTTCTGTGGCATATTGGCACAATATGGCTTGAGTTTTATACAAACTGGTGCCACACATGGCTTTCCACTTAGAACATGGGAGATGGATTAAGCCATTCATCTCCTCGGGTCCAATCTATATCCTCTACTCCCTCTCTGTGGCTCCATATCCCTCAGTACATGTCGCTGTTAGGAATCTCGGGTTCAAATTTGTCAATTGAGCTGGCATCCACTACTTTTTAATGAGAGTTCCACATTTTGCCACCCTGTATGATAAAAGTATTTCCCAACTTATCCCTCCTGCCCAGTCGTAGAAGATAGCAATTTTTAAATATTACAAATATTATTAACTGGGATGGGAGGAGAATCATTGGCAAGACCAGAATTTATTGCCCATCTTTAGTTGCCCTTGAGCTGAGTGCTTGGTAGACCAGAGGGCAGTTAGGTGTCAACTGCAATGCTGTGGGCCTGAAAGTCACATGTAGGCCAGACCAAGACCAGGTAAGGATGCAGCTTTCCTTCTCGAAAGGATGTCAGTAAAGTAAAATAAAGTTCATTTATTAGTCACAAGTAGGCTTACATTCATACTGTAATGAAGTTACTGTGAAAATCCCCTAGTTGCCACACTCCAGTGCCAGTTCGGATACACTGAGGGAGAATTTAGCATGGCCAATTCAGCTAACCAGTACGTCTTTGGACTGTGGGAGGAAACCGGAGCACCCGGAGGAAACCCACACAGACACAGGGAGAAGACTCCACTCAGAGAGTGACCCAAGCTGGGAATCGAACCCAGGTCCCTGGCACTGTGAGGCATCAGTGCTAACCACTGTGCCACCGTGTCACCCCAATATCAGTGAATCAGATGGATTTTTACAACAATCAATAACCTCCAGGTCACCACAACTGAGACCAGCTTATAATTCCATAATTTTATTTTTGCTAATTTAAACTTAAATCCCCAACCTACCGTGGTGGGCTTTGAACCCAAACCCCCAGAGCATTAGCCTGGGTCTCTGGGTTACTAGTTCAGTGACATTACCACTAGGCCACCGTCCCCTTTAAGCGTATGCCTCACATCTTCTAAGACATTCAGCTGTTACTCTCCTTTATTTCCAACATGGGCGTCGCTGGTTGGTCAGCATTTATTGCTTATCCCTAGTTGTCCTTGAGAAGGTGGTGATGAGCTGCCTTCTTGAACAATTGATACAACTGAGTGGCTTGCTAGGCCATTTCAGAGTCAACCACATTGCTGTGGCTCTGGACTCACATGTAGGCCAGACCAGGTCAGGACGGCTCTTACCGTAAAGGTCACTAGTGAACCAGATGGGTTTTTCCGACAATCAACAATGGTTTCATGGTCATCAGTAGATTCTTAATTCCAGATATTTTTTATTGAATTCCGATTCCCCACTTGCTGTGGTGGGATTCGAACCCGGGTCACCCGAAACATTAGCTGAGTTTTTGGATTAATAGCTTAGCAATAATATCACTAGACCATCGCCACCCCTGGCTGCAGTTTTCATTTCCTAATTGGAGGATGGCATTGCCGTTGCTTTCCAGCCATCACATTTCAGGAGCAAGCATCCAACGAGATGGATCCAAGCTGCCCACTAACACAACCCTGCATAAAACCAGGTGCTGTAAGCTTCCTCTTGACCTCACGGAGGTTCACGGTTGTCCTGGTGAGGCTGGCACAGGGGTCATTGGCAATTCTCTGGCTGGCACTCCAACAGTCTCTACTTTCTCACCTCGCTTTCTGCGGCAGATTGTTCTGCCCGGAGCCAGAGGGCTTTGCTCTCATTGGTCTCCCTGGCACTAGGCATCGGCAGCGACACAGGAGAGTTCCATTTGCCCTGACCTTTCTGGATCAGCCACTGTGAGTCCAGGCTGGATGTGAATGCTGCAAGGAGTCCAATCACAATGCTAACTCTGTGCGCTCTGCACTCCCAAACGGGTTCAGTTTCCGTGCTGAGTTTCACACCAGGAATTTGGTGTGCAGCGCAGCCAAAATGGTTGACAGATTGATGGCCACGTTGGCTCCATTCACCCTGTGATGCCTCCAGTCTGCCCTGTCAGCTCTCCATCGGAAACGGAGGGGGAATGCACTAAAATCTGACTGCTGCTGTACGGAAAGCGATATACATTATATACACGTGGATGTGTGTGTGTATTATATATATAAATGAACACCTCTACTTAATCCACACACACACATTGAGCCCATGTTACCGCAATGAGACTCTTGAGTAAACAGGCACAAGATAGATGGAGTTTCCAGTGTCTGAAGAAAAGAATCCAAGAAATCTTAATGCAAAACAGGATCTTAGTGAGTGTGGAACACCACAGTTTCTGACCTCCCATCTTAGCTTATTCACCTAACATTCTCATTGAATATACTGCCAGTCAATCATTTACATCACATTAAATTACTAGGTCTTGGGTGCTGTTCACCACACTAGCCTCTCCTGAAGTGGCACTTTGAGATAATGGCCCAGCTACACGTGGCATGGCAGCACTGTGGCACAGTGGTTAGCGTTGCTGCCCCACAGTGCCAGGGTCCCGCATTCAATTCTGCCGTCGGGTGAGTGTGTGGAGTTTGTATGTTCTCCCCGTGTCTGCGTGGGTTTCCTCCGGGTGCTCCAGTTTCCTCCCACCATCCAAAGATTTATGAGGTCAGCTGGCTAGGAGATTAGAGGGCACAGCCTCAAGATAAAGGGGGGCAGTTTAGATCAGAGTTGAGGAGGAACTTCTTCACCCAAAGGGTGGTGAATCTCTGGAATTCTTTGCCCGTTGAAGTGGTGGAGGCTACCTCGCTAAATATATTTAAGTCAGGTGTAGATAGGTTTCTGATAGACAAGGGAATTAAGGGTCATGGGGAGAAAGCGGGAAAATGGAACTGATCCACTTCAGATCAGCCATGATCTTATTGAATGGTGGGGCAGGCTCGAAGGGCCAGATGGCCTACTCCTGCTCCTATTTCTTATGTTCTTATGGAATGATCATGCTACATTGCCCCTTAGTGTCCCGAGATGTTTAGGTTAGATGGATTAGCCATGGGATCGGGCAGGGGAGAGGGCCAGTGTAAGTTACTCTGTCTGAGTCAGTGTACAGTGAGAAGTCTCACAGCACCAGGTTAAAGTCCAACAGGTTTATTTGGAATCACAAGATTTCAGAGCACCGTTGCTTTATCAGGAGAGTCAGTGTAGACTCGATGGACTGAATGGCCTCTTCTGCACTGTGGGGATTCTTTGATTACATCCATTTTTGGTGAGACTAGGGTCCGCTCACCTCCCAGCTGGGAATCTTGTGGATAGTGGCGCCACAGATTATCATACAGTGGTGAGAAGGTGATCCTCTCCTGTGGCTCATGTAGAGAGACACACTTAGCTCAGGCTCATTCACAAATTAAACCCCCCCCCCTCTGTTTGCCACTATAAGCTGCTTGTTTACAAATCCCAACCCGGCACTTCAGAAAACAGGCCGAGCACAGACCGAGTGCTGGTGCGTATAACTGTGTACGGATGCCAGAGGTGGTGCGATCACAGCTTAAATGCTGTACCCTTGTCACCCCCACCCCATCTTCCCCCCACTACTTCTCCTGAATGCGATTGTGCCCCGCCATCATCTATTGCTACAACTCACTGTCTTATTTCTTCCTGAAGAAAGAAGAATGTTTAAAAATATCCTGCGTGCATGTTCCGTACAGGCAAACATCTGGTGAATGCGGCGAGTGTACTCATGGACATACACAGAAAGCATTAGTGATTGGCCTCTCACCTCCAGAGACCTACATTTATATCCAGCTCACCATGCTGGGATGAGAGGCTCCTTTATCTGTCTGTTGACGTTAGGGGTCCTATCTGAAACAGAGTTGAACAGTCTCGGCCGAGTTCAGCTTAGTCCCTGATGGGTGTGGGACCATAACACAACGCGTTGTTAATTCATCTGTAATAGTGTTTGCTTATTCTCAAAGTACGGACATAACTCTAACTTCATACCCTGCTGATTACACACCTCTTATCTACTGCTGCAGCAGAATTGGATTTAATCCAAACTATCCAAACACTTGCCTAGACAGACTGAAGAAATTGGGTGGGGAGTGGAGAATGCTAAGAGGAGCTTTGATAAGAGGTGCTTGAATTCATGAGAGGTTTAGGTACAATAAACGGAGTGAAACTGTTTCCAGTGGTTAGTGCTTCGCACTTTCGCTGCCTCACAGCGCCAGGGACTCGGGTTCGATTCCCGGCTTGAGTCACTGTCTGTGCAGAGTCCGCATGTTCTTCCTGTGTCTGTATGGGTTTCCTCTGGGTGCTCCGGTTTCCTCCCAGAGTCGGAAAGACATGCTGGTTCGGTGCAGTGGCCGTGCTTATTTCTCCCTGATCAGGTGCCAGAGTGTGGCAACTAGGGGTTTTCACAGTAACTTCATTGCAGTGTTAATGCAAATCTACTTTGATACTAATAAATAAACTTTAAACTTAATCAATGTTGAATAGTCAATAACACCGATTGCAGGCGATTGTTAAAAGAAAACCCTTTATTTATTCAACGAGTGGTTAGGATGTGGAATGCGCATTCTGATAGGGTGATGGAAACAGATTCATTGATGACCTTCACATGGGAGGTGAATAAATATTTGAAGGAGAAAAATATTGATATGGGAGAAAGAGCGGGATCGTGGGATGAATGGGATTATGCTCTGAATACCATATTTGATAGTTGAATAGCTTCCTGGTGCTGTACTAATCTATTATCTCTTTTATTCATTCATGGGACATGGCTATCACTGGCTGGCCAGCATTTATTGCCCATCCGTAGTTGCCCTTGAACAGAGTTTCTTGCTTGACCATTTCAGAGGGCAGTTGAGAGTCAACCACATTGCTGTGGCTCTGGAGTCACATGTAGGCCAGACCAGGTAAGGACGGCAGATTTCCTTCCCTAAGGGGATATTAATAAACCGGATAGGTTTTTCTGACAATCGACGATGGTTTCATGGTCTTCAATCGATTTTTAATTCCACATTTCTTTTTTATTAATTCAAATTCCACCATCTGCCGTGGCGGGATTCGAACCCGTGACCCCAGAACATTAGCTGAATTTCTGGATTAATAGCCTAGCGATAATATCACTAAGCCATTGCCTCCCCTAAAAAGGGCACCTTTGGTTAGATAAAGAGAATTTTTTTTCCCTGCTGGGATAATCTGGTTGAGACATTTAAAGTGATAAAGAGCTTCTGGATAACTGTGAGGTAATGCACTTTGGAAGGTCTAATACAGATAGGAAATATACAGTAAATGGCAGAACTTTAAGAATATTGGTAGGCAGAGGGATCTGAGTGTTGGTACGCAGGTCCCTGAAAGTATCACACAGGTGGAGAATGTAGTCAAGAAAGCATACTGTTTGCTTGCTTTCATCTGTTGGGACCTTGAGTTTAAAAATTGGCAAGTCATGTTGCAGCTTTATAGAACCTTAGTTAGGCTGCACTTGGAATATAGTGTTCAATTCCACACTACCAGAAGGATGTGGAGGCTTTGGAGAAGGTACAGAAAAGATTTACCAGGATGTTACCTGCTGTGGAGGGCATTAGCTATGAGGAGAGGTTGGAGAAACTTGGCTCGTTCTCATTGAAATGATGGAGGTTGAGGGGCGACCTGATAGAGGTGTACAAAGTTATGAGAGGTATGGACAGGGTGGATAATCAGTAGCTTTTTCCCAGGGTGGAAGAGTCAATTATTAGGGGGCATAGGTTTAAGGTGCGAGGGGCAAGGTTTAAAGGAGATGTACGAGGGTGGTAGATGCCTGGAACTCGCTGCCGGGGGAGGTAATGGAAGCAGATACGATAGTGACTTTTAAGGGACCGTCTTGAGAAATACATGAATAGGATGGGAATAGAGGGATATGGTCACCAGAAGGGTAGGCAGCATGGTCAGTGCAGGCTTGGAAGGCCGAAGGACCTGTTCCTGTGCTGTAATTTTCATTGTTCTTTGTTCAGGAATGAAATCAGAAAGTATTTTCGATTTTAAATTGAAGGTGGTGAAAATTTGGGACCTGTAACCTCATCAGTCTGGGCAAAGTGACATTCCCAAGACTGGGATTGCTAGATTATTGTTGGGCACAGACATTAAGAGCTGTGGAGCAACGAAGGGTAGATTGAGTTGAGGTGCAGACCAGCCGTGACTGAATAGAAGAACAGGCGTGAGGGGCTGAATAGCCTGCTCCTAATGGCAGCATTCTGACAGTGATTAGCACTGCTGCCCCACAGTGCCAAGGACACAGGTTCAATTCCCAGCTTGGGTCGCTGCCTGTGTGAAGTTTGCACATTCTCCCTGTGTCTGTGTGGGTTTCCTCGGGGTGCTCCGGTTTCCTCCCGCAGTCTGAAAGATGTGCTGGTTAGGTGCATTGGCCATGCTAAATTCTCCCTCAGTGTAGCCGAATAGGCACCAAAGTGAGGTGCCTAGGGGATTTTCGCAGTAACTTTGTTGTAGTATTAATGTGAGCCTACTTGTGGCATTAATAAATAAATTTTAAACTTTTATTTTAGAAGAACAATATGTCACTCTCAAGAGAATTAAAGTGACACAATGATATGTTTCCATGTCCATTCCCATTGACCCAATAAGACAGTAGCTCAATGTAATGATTTGCACGTATCTTTAAAACTTCAAAGAACAAAGAAAATTACAACACAGGGACAGATGCATCAGCCCTTCAAGCCTGCACCAATCATGCTGCCCGACTTAACTAAAAGCACCTACTCTTCCAGGGACCGTATCTCTCTATTCCCAGCCTATTCATGTATTTGTCCAGACGGCCCCTAAAACTCACTATGGTATCTGCTTCCACTACTTCCCCTGGCAGCGAGTTCCAGGCATCCATCATCCTCTGTGTAAAAAATTTGTCTCGATCATCTCCTTTAAACCTTGCCCCTTGCACCTTAAACTCGTGCCCCCTAATTTGACTCTTCCACCTTGGGAAAAAGCTTCTGACTGTCCACTCTGTCCATGCCCCTCATAATCTTGTAGACTTCTATCAGGTCGCCCTTCAACCTCCGTCATTTCAGTGAGAACACCAAGTTTCTCCAACCTCTCCTCATAGCTAATGCTCTCCATACCAGGCAACATCCTGGTAAATCTTTGCTGTATCCTCTCCAAAACCTCCACATTCTTCTGGTAGTATGGCGACCAGAATTGAACACTATATTCCAAGTGCGGCCTAACTAATGTTCTATAAAGCTGCAACATGACTTACCAATTTTTAAACTCAATGCCCCAGCCGATGAAGGCAAGCATGCTGTATGCCTTCTTGACTACCTTCTCCACCTGCATTGCCACTTTGATTGACCTGTGTACGTTTACACCTAGATCCCTTTGCCTATCAATACTCTTAAGGGTTCTGCCATTTACTGTATATTTCCAATCTGTATTAGACCTTCCAAAATGCATTACCTCACATTTGTCTGGATTAAACTCCATCTGCCACCTCTCTGCCCAAGTCTCCAACTGATCTATATCCTGCTGTATCCTCTGACAGTCCTCATCACTATCCGCAAATCCACCAACCTTTGTGTCGTCCGCAAACTTACTAATCAAACCAGTTACACTTTCCTTCAGATCATTTATATATATTACAAGCAGCAAAGGTCCCAGCACTGATCCCTGAGGAATGTCACTTGTCAGAACCTTCCATTCAGAAACACATCCTTCCACTGCTCCCCTCTATCTTCTATGACTGAGCCAGTTCTGTATCCATTCTGCCAGTACATCTCTGATCCTCTGCCACTTCACCTTTTGTACCAGTCTGCCATGAGGGACCTTGTCAAAGGCTTTACTGAAGTCCATGTGGACAATATCCACTGCCCTATCCTCATCAATCACTTCCTCGAAAAACTCGATCAGGTTAGTGAGACACGACCTCCCCTTCACAAAACCATGTTGCCTCTTGCTAATCTGTCCACTTATTTCCAAGAGAGAGTAAATCCTGTCTCAAAGAATCCTCTCCTAGAATTTCATGACCACTGACATAAGGCTCAGCGGCCTGTATTTACCTGGATCATCCTTGCAATATTGAAAAGCCCAAATTTTTTTTGTTCCTTTATTATTTCATGAGATGTGGTCATCACAGGCAACCAGAATTTATTGTTTACCCTTAATTGCTCGTGAACTGAATGTTTGACTACCTTGCTGTAGATGTGGTCACGTGTAGGCCAGATCAGGCAAAGATGGCAGATGTCCTTCTCTAAGGGGCAAGCAACACGGTTTTATAGTTACTATTAGTGCTTTATATTCCAGATTTATTAATTGAATCAAATTTCCATCAATTGCTATGGTGGGATTTGAACCCATGGTCCCAGAACCTCAGTGATCTTACCAGCATGCCACCATCTCCTTCAAATGTCCATGAAAGAGAATGGAAGGAAGTGACTGCCAAGCCATTGTAGGTGTGACACCTGGTATCTTGGATGAAAAGATAAGCTTTGAGAAGGCTTTTAAAGGTAGTGAGGGAAGTATGGCGATGCAAAGGAGATTAGGGAGGAAGTGTCAAACAGGAGGTGAAAATATGGAGTGGCAAGATGGCACACTGGTTAGCACTGCTGCCTCACAGTGCCAGGGACCTGGGTTCGATTCCCGGCTTGGGTGACTGTCTGTGTGGAGTTTGCACATTCTCCCCGACTCTGCTTGGGTTTCCTCTGGGTGCTCCACTTTCCTCCCACACATCCAAAGATGTGCAGGTTAGGTTGATTGGTCGTGCTAAATTGCCCCTTAGTGTCCTAAAATGTGTAGGTTGGATGGATTAGCCTTGAGGTTGTGAGAAAAGGGTGGGGAGAGGGTCACGGTGGGGTACTCAGTCAGAGAGAGTTGGTGCAGGCTCGATGGGCCGAATGGCCTGTTTCTGCACTGTAGGGATTCTATGAAATGTCTTAGCGCCTACAGTGAAGAAGTGAGAGGAGGGGTAGTGGCTGGATTGGAACGCATTTGAAATAGAGAACTCACGAGCAGAGAGGGGAATGTGAGGCTCAGAAACCCTGGGACGAGAAGCGTTGGCTCATCACATTCAGTTGCATAAGCAGAATTCACAGAAGAAGACTCATTAGTAGTCTGGAGGCCTGCAGTTGTGGTTGGGAGAGATACGTGTACTTAATAAGAAAATGGTTAGTGCTTCCAGGAGACAAGTGTTGTGATGATGTACTTACAGGGCCTGGTACATCTGATATAATAGAAATGTGTTGTCAGCAGACACTCTCTCCACAGCAGAGCACAAAGAATAACTGGACCAACGCCAGCACACGTTTGGTAGAAATCATAAAAAGACACCCTTGCTGCCACTGTGGAGAGGAACGAGCAAAGAGATGGATGAAAAAGTGGTGCAAACAGGCATTCTTTGCAACTGGGCTTCCAATCCAGGCTGCTGTCTGTGCTGATTTGCAAATCGTTGTGCACCAGTCTTTGAAATCACTCGTTCTGCCACTCAGTTTAAACCAAGCCAGCAGAGAGACTCTGCAAAACAGAAAAATACCTTCCACACGATCAGCAAGAACTCCAAAATCCGCCAGTGCCATTAGACGAAATGGGGCAGCAGATTAAAGCCTTTACGCAGTGTGCTGAACCCTATTAAAATGGAGTACGCATTCTGTGCCAGAGTCAAGACTTTGTATTTAAATATTATACTTGGAGTGCAAAGTCTATACAATGTGAAAAAATGGGAAGCGGTTTGGTCTGTTGGGATTCTGCAATTGGATCGGAATTTTCCTCCGAGTGGATTATTTGTTTGTCTGGACTCAGATGTAATGCAAACATGAATTGAACTGTGTTGGGTTTTTTTTTCCTTCTTCAGATACAACTGCAGTTTTAAAACAAGTTGGCCTTTTCTTCTGAGCAATTCGAATCAACACTCCCCCCAAACCTCCCGACCCCCCTTTTTAATACATTTCCCCACGTCAAAAGTGCTGTTTTTCCAGCAACGAGGAAGGTCAAACAGGCAGTTAGCAATGGGCACAATGTTGCCCCTTGTATTCTGGGGTGGGAGAGCTGGCATTGGATTGGGGTGGGCACAGTAAGAAGCCTCACAACACCAGGTTAAAGTCCAACAGGTTTATTTGAAATCACAAGCTGCTCAGGTGATGAAGGAGCAACACTCGGACAGTTTGTCATTCCAAATAAACCTGTTGGACTTCAATCTTGCACTCTGTGCTGATTGGTATTTGAGCTTGGGCAGGACCTTACAGAGAGGCCACATTCTGGCACTCCCAGGAGATTGATAAATATCCCATCGGTGCAGTATGGGGCACTGCTCTGGGGTTGGAGCTGGGGTGATGATTAGAGTGCACCTTGAAGAACTTCATCTTTAACAATGCTGGAGTCCTTGACGCGGAACTGGGACCTTATCCCCTCACCTCCAGCCCAAGTATTAGGAAACTCGGGTTAAATGGACACATACGCTGGAATTCTACCGCCCCTGTCTGCCATGGAATCGGAGCGGGCGAGGGGTGGGCGATGGAAATGTCCATTGACCTCAGATGGGAATTTTCGGTTCACTTGAGCGAGGCTGTAAAATCCTGCCCCCTAGGGACAAAGGAATTAGGAGCAGAAGTAGACAAACGCAGCCCTTCGAGCCTGCTCCGCCATTCAGTCAAATTTTGCCTGATCTCTCCCTGGACTCAAATCCACCTCCCCCATCTGCTCCCCATATCTCTTTAAACCATTTTTTAAAATCAGAAATATCTCTATCTCCCTCTTGAAACCACATCATGATTCAGACTCCAACGCACTGCGGGGCAGCGAGTTCCTCAAATTCACCACCCTCTGTGCGAAGTAGTTCCCCCTCATCTCAGTTTTAAATCTACTGCCTCTCAACCTATACCTGTGACCTCTTGTTCGAAATTGATCCATAAAGGAAAAAAATTGGTCTACGTTTACTTTATCAATCTCTTTTAGTATTTTATATCTCTCAGTCAGATCCCCCCCCACCCCGTCCCTCCAGCGAGTATGAACCCAAACTGTTTAATCTCTCCTCATACATCAACCCGTTCATCCCCAGAATTAATCTGGTGAGCCTTCCTCTGAACTGCCTCCATTGCCACCACATCCTTCCTCAAACAAGGAAACCAAAACTGGACACTTGTATTTAATACACAAATTATTTTAAAGGCAGATCAACATTCAAAAGCCTAGAACTGGCAAGGAGCAAAAATGTTGCCACTAGGATCTGATCAAATCAAAGTGTGAATATTTGAATTATAAAACACACCCAGCAGCGTTATAAATATTTTAGGGTTGAAATTGGTGTCTCTCACCTGCATCTTTGTGAGGGTAAAATGTATACAAAATGGGCAGAAAGCTGATGATTTAGGAGTGAAATGGCATGTGCCCAGTCAGAGAAGATGTGGGTCCAACATCTTTACATAGGAACATAGAAGGTAGGAGCAGGAGGAGGCCATTTGGCCCTTCGAGCCTGCTCTGCCATTCATCATGATCATGGCTGATCATCCAAATCAATAGCCTGATCCTGCTTTCTCCCCATAACCTTTGATCCCATTCACCCCAAGTGCTATATCCAGCTGCCTCTTGAATACATTCAATGTTTTGGCATCAACAACTCCCTGTGGTGATGAATTTCACAGGCTCACCACTCTTTGGGTGAAGAAATGTCTCCTCATTTGTTCATTAGGCCCATTTTTTTGGGCTCTAGAATCCCCACAGTGCAGAAAGAGAGCATTCAGCTCATCGGGTCTGCACCGGCCACACTCCCCCCCCAGGCCCAATTCCCATAACCCCACATATTTACCCTGCTAATCCCCCAACACTAGGGTGCAATTTAGCATGGCCAAACAACCAAACCCACACATCTTTGGACTGTGGGAGGAAACCGGAACACCCAGAGGAAACCCACACAGACACAGGGAGAATGTGCAAACTCCACACGAACCTGAGGCTGGAATTGAACCCAGCTCCCTGGCGCTGTGAGGCAGTAGTGCTAACCACTGTGCCACCATGCCATAGTTCTCTTAGATATGTAGGTTAGGGGCTAAATGGCAGTTATTCAAACACTTTAGCAAGCCAGTTACCTGTTTGATTCTTCAAGCAGCTGGTGCGGTTGTTGAACAAATGCTACATTTGTTTTATTTGGAAAGCACCTTTCCAGAGAGCCAGGGGTGCTGACTGACTTTCTCCCTGAGTCGGCAAGAGCTGCCATTAAATTCCTTCCACCCACACTCCACCACCTCTCCATCAGGATAACTTCAGCTCCCTTCCTGGGATTTATCTGAATGTTGCTGCCAGTGAGGCAGGCACAGTAGGGGAGGTGCTGCCTCACAGTGCCAGGGGCCCAGGTTCAATTCCTAGCTCGGGTGTCTGTGCGTAGTTTGCATGTTCTCCCCGTGTCTGCATGGGTTTCCTCCGGTTTCCCCCCACAGTCCAAAAGACACGCTGGTTAGGTGCATTGGCCATGCTAAATTCTCCCTCAGTGTACCTGAACAGGTGCCGGAACGTAGCAATTAGGGGATTTTCACAGTAACTTCATTGCAGTGTTAATGTCAGCCTACTTGTGACACTAATAAATTAACTTTATATCGAAGTTTCTCTTCAGGACAGCTGCCTGTGGAGGCAGGACAAGGGCCGAAGATTCATCCCAATCATTCAGATTTGGCCCAATTCTAATTGACCCTCGGGCCCTGCTTGTTTGGGTTGGTGCTACCTTGGGAGTGCCATTTTGACCTAAAAACAGGATCAGTCTAACTCCCATCCCTTTGTTCTTCCAAGGTTGTGTCCTTCGACAATCCTTTGAATTGTAGGGCATTCACTAGGATTAATAATTAATAGTTATAGGCAGTGGTGGGAGCAATTAAAGTAATGTATTAAGGGCCTCAGACAAGAAAAGCATTTCACAATGTGAAAATGTGTGGCTTTATCACAATTTTTATTATGCTGCATAAAGAAACAACATTGGCCTGCATTTACCTTGTGCCTATAATGCAGTCAAATATCCTAAGGCAATTCACAGAAGCCTTACCAATAAAATCTGACACCTTGTCACAAAAGGTTTGATTTGATTTGATTTGATTTCTTATTGTCACATGTATTAATAAACAGTGAGAAGTATTGTTTCTTGCGCACTATACAAAGCATAGCGTTCATCGAGAAGGAAGTGAGAGAGTGCAGAATGTAGTGTTACGGTCATAGCTAGGGTGTAGAGAAAGATCAACGTAATGCGAGGTAGGTCCATTCAAAAGTCTGACAGCAGCAGGGAAGAAGCTGTTCTTGAGTCGGTTGGTACATGACCTCAGACTTTTGTATTTTTTCCCCAAAGGATGAAGGTGGAAGAGAGACTGTCCAGGGTGCGTGGGGTCCTTAATTATGCCGGCTGCTTTACCGAGGCAGTGGGAAGTGTAGACAGAGTCAATGGATGGGAGGCTGGTTTGTGTAATGGCTTCATTCATGACTTATTGTAGTTCCTCATAGTCTTGGGCAGAGCAGGAGCCATACCAAGCTGTGATACAACCAGATAGAATGTTCTCTATGGTGCATCCGTAAAAGTTGGTGAGAGGCGTAGCTGACGTGCCAAATTTCCTTAGTCTTCTGACAAAGTAGAGACGTTCAGGTAGAGTTAGTCAAAGAAATTTTAAAGTTTTTTTAAAGATTATTTATTAGTCTCATAAGTACCAGCAGAGTCTGCACGTTCTCCCCGTAGCTGCATGAGTTTCCTCTGGCTGTTCTGGTTTCTTCCCACAGTCTGAAAGGCATGCTGGTTAGGTGCATTGGCCATGCTAAATTTTCCTTCAGTGTACCCGAACAGACGCCAGAGTGTGGCGACTAGGGGACTTTCACAGTAACTTCATTGCAATGTTAATATGAGCCTACTCGGGACACTAATAAATAAACTTTACAATTTGCCAGAAGTTTCCACGAGGGATCCCAAGAATGGGTTAGAATCACAAGAGAAACTGGGGAGACTTGGCCACAGCCAAGAAGCAAAAGCATCAAGCAGGAGGAATAAAATATCAGCAGTGTGCAGATCCCAATGGGCCAAGAAAAGATCAAAAGCAAAGTGGCTTGAACCTTTCTTCCATCAGTTCTGATGGCATTAAGATTCCCGTTCCAGTACAGTTGGACCCAACCCACGCTGCAACACAGAGACCATTATCCCCTTTCTCCACTGCCAGTGTCACTCAATGCCAAGGCCCTGGTGTCTTTCCACTAGTAATTAGTGTCAGTAGGAAAGTTTTTTTGTGGCTTGTTCTCATTCCCTTGGCAATGGGAGGTTACTGTAAATTTTTCACCCATTGTTTCCATGTGATTTAATGTTGGGAGCAATCAGAAGGGCGAGGCAATGACCTAGTGGTATTATCACTAGACTATTAATCCAGAAACTCAGCCGATGTTCTGAGGACAACCAAAAGAGAAAATGTTGGAAAATCTCAGCAGGTCTGTAAGGAGAGAAAAGAGCTGATGTTGCGAGTCCAGATGGCCCTTTGTAAAGGGGGCCAGTGACCAGTGATGTACCATAGGGATCTGTGCTGGGCCCCTTATATAAATGACATATAAGACTGTGTGGAGGAGTAGGATTAGAAAGTTTGCCAATGGCCAGGTAATTAACAGTGAGTATCTTGGGTTACAGCAAGATACAGCCAAGATGGTCAAATGGTTGGATAAGTGGCAGATGGAATTAAAACCTAAAAAGTGTGAGGTGATGCACTTTGGAAGGAGTAATTTGACAAGGAAGTATATTATGAAAGATTTGACACTGGGAAGTTCCAAAGAACAAATGGACCTTTTGTCCATAGATCTCTGAAGCCAGAAAGGCAGGTTAATAGGGTGGTGAGAAAGGCAGAGGAAACACTCGCCTTTATCAATCGGGGTATTAATTACAAAAGCAGGGAGGTCATGATGGAGTTGTATGGAACTTTGGTAAGGTCGCAGCTGAAGTACTCTGCGGTTCTGGTCGCCGCATTATAGGGGTTGAGCTATGAGGAGAGGCTGAATAAACTGGGCTTGTACTCGTTAGAGTTTAGAAGAATGAGGGGAGATCTCATTGAGACGTATAAGATGATGAATGGGATGGATAAGATAGAGGTGGAAAGACTCTTCCCACTCAAAAAAGACAGTAGGACTAGGGGGCACAGCCTCAAGATAAAAGGGGGGCGGTTTAGAACAGAGTTGAGGAGGAACTTCTTCACTCAAAGGGTGGTGAATCTCTGGAATTCTCTGCCCGTTGAAGTGGTGGAGGCTGCCTCGCTAAATATTTTTAAGACGCGGGTTGATGGGTTTTTGATAGGAGAGGGGATTAAGGGTTATGGGGAGAGGGCGGGAAAGTGGAACTGAGCAGCGACAGATCAGCCATGATCTTATTGAATGGCGGGGCAGGCTCGAAGGGCTGGATGGCCTACTCCTGCTCCTATTTCTTATGTTCTTATGAAGGACATGAACGCACTGGAGGGTGTGCAGAGGAGATTTACCATGATGTTCCCTGGGATGGAACATCTAAGTTATGAAGAGAGGTTGGATAGACTTGGGTTGTTTTGGGTTGGGTTGGGTGGAGCAGAGAAGACTGATTGAGGTTTTCAAGGTTCTGAGGGGCATGGACAGGGTGGATAGGGAACAGTTGTTCCCCTTAGTTGAAAAGTCAGTTACGAGGGGACACAAGTCAAAAGTGAGGGGTGGAAGGTTTAGGGGGGATTTAAGAAGAAACATTTTTACTCAGAGGGTGGTGAGGGTCTGGAATGCACTGCCTGGGAGGGTGGTGGAGGCGGGATGCCTCACATCCTTTAAAAAGTACCTGGATGAGTACTTGGCATGTCATAACATTCAAGGCTATGGGCCAAGTGCTGGCAAGTGGGGTTAGGTGGGCAGGTCAGGGCATTTGATGCGCCAGTGCAAATTCGATGGGCCAAAGGGCCTTTTCTGAATTGTAGTATTCTGTGATTCTGCAATGTGCTGAGGACCCAGATTCAAATCTCAGTATGGCAGATGGTGGTATTTGAATTCAGTAAAAATAAATCTGGAATTAAGAATCTACCGATGACCATGAAACCATTATCGATTGTCGGAAAAAATCCATCTGGTTCGCTAATATCCTCTCTTCTTCTCTTTCTTTCCCTTCCAATCCGGATCATCATCCTTCCCCTTGTTCTTCTTCGTGTGGTCAGAGTCGGAGGGAATTTCTGGGGGGGGGGGCACAGGGTCCTGAGCGTGACTATGCTTGTACTTTTGTTCTTTTTAGGGAAGGAAATCTGCCGTCCTTACTGGGCCCGGCCTACAGGTGACTCCAGAGTCACAGCAATGTGACCATGTAGCAATGTGACTATCCAACCTCTCAACTGCCCTCTGAACAAGGGCAACTAGGGTTAGGCAACAAATGCTGGCCAGCCAGCGACGCCCACATCCCACAAATGAATTTAAAAAAAGGTAGCATCATTCTTTAGATATAATTCATACCTCTGTCCTGCTGTCATGCAAGGAGTATGTGAACCAACGCAAACTTGTTTATCTGTCAGAAATTGAAGATCTAAACAGCAAGAGAACTTTGAAAGAAAATGATGTGGGTTTTTTTTTCAATGTTGCCAAATATCCAATCTATGGTGAGTAATTGCGTAGTAGGACTTGTACTGTGCAGTATATCTCGCTAACAGAAACCCGCATCACATTTGCAATCCCTTTCACTGCATACTAATACATGCGACAAGAATAAATCAAAATCAATCAAATTAGTATTTTTATTGCACCAGTACTACTTTTGTTAAATAAAGGATTTATGGATGTACTTTCACCAAAGACTTTAACAGAAACAAAACCTCTCACTCTGGAAGAAGCTACATTTTGTTTTATTCATTTGAGGGACATCAGCGTGGCGGGCTGGACCAGCATTTATTGCCCATCCCTAGTTGCCCTTAGAGGGCAGTTGAGAGTTAACCACATTGCTGTAGTTCTGGAGTCACATGGAGGCCAGCTCAGGTGAGGACGGCAGATTTCCTTCCCTAAAGGACATTCGTGAATCAGATGGGTTTCTCTGACAATTGGCAATGGTTTCATGGTCATCAGTAGACTCTTAATTCCAGATATTTTTTATTGAATTCAAATTCTACCAGCTGCCGTGGCGGGAATCGAACCCGGGTCCCCAGAACATTAGCCGTGTTTCTGGATTAATAGTCTAGCGATAATACCACTAGGCCCTCGCCTCACTATAAAACTGTCCATGTGTAAAAACAGGCCTAGGAACATAAATACAAATGTTCTAAAGCTCCTAGTCTTGTGACTTGTTTATGGTCATTGACTATGAAATCTAATTGGGAACGGTTTTCTCGGGGTTGAAGTAGCAGGTTTAAAACTGATAGGCTCATTGTTATTCCAGGAATAAACATCCTATTTGCTTTCCTGTTATCATTTCACAGTCTATCACAAGGGAAATGGCTCAGCTACCAATCGTGTTGTAAAGCTCTGGATTAGACCTCAATTTACCAGAATAACTTAAGAACGTAAGAACATTGGAGAGGGTACAGAAAAGATTTACCAGGATGTTGCATCAGCTATGAGGAGAGGTTGGAGGAACTTGGCCTGTTCTCACTGGAGCGACAGAGGTTGAGGGGAGACCTGATAGAAGTCTACGAGATTATGAGAGGCGTGGACAGAGTGGATAGTCAGAAGCTTTTTCCCAGAATGGTAGAGTCAGTTACTAAGGGGCACAGGTTTAAGCTGCGAGGGGCAAGGTTTAAAGGAGATGTATGAGGCAGATTTTTTACACAGAGAGTAGTGGGTGCCTGGAACCCATTGCTTGTGGGAGGTAGTGGAAGCGGATACGGTAGTGACTTTTAAGGGACGTCTTGACAAGTACATGAATAGGATGGGAATCGAGAGATATGTCTCCGGAAGGGAAGGGGTTTTAGTTAAGTCGGGCAGCATGGTTGGTGCAGGCTTGGAGGGCCGAAGGACCTGTACCTGTACTGTAATCTTCTTAGTTCTTTGTTGTTTTATAAGAACTAGGAGCAAGAGTAGCCCCTTCGAGTCTGCTCCGCCATTCAATAAGATCATAGCTGATCTTTTCATGGATTCAGTTCCACTTACTCGCCCACTCACCATAACCCTTAATTGCTTTACTGATCAAAAATTTATCTATTCTTGCCTTAAAAACATCCAATGAGGTAGCTTCAACTGGGCAGGGAATTCCACAGATTCACAACCCTTTGTGTGAAGAAGTTCCTCCTCAACTCAGTTATAGAATCATAGACGCCCTACAGTGCAGAAGGAGGCCATTTGGCCCATCAAGTCTGCACCAACAACAATCCCACCCCAGGCCCTATCCCCACAACCCCACACATTTACCCCACTAATCCCTCCAACCTACACATCCCAGGACACTACGGGCGATTAGTACGGCCAGTCCACCTAACCCGCACATCTTTGGACTGTGGGAGGAAACCAGAGCACCCGGAGGAAACCCATGCAGACACAGGGAGAACGTGCAAACTCCAAACAGACAATCCTAAATCTGCTCCCCCTAGTTCTAGTTTCACCCACCAGTGAAAACAACTTCCCTGCTTCTATCTTATCTATTCCCTTCATAATATTAAATGTTTCTATAAGATCCCTCCACATTCTTCTGAATTCCAATAAGAATGACCTTTCCTGTAAGCATTGGGTTTTCATTGGAAAAGCAGAAATCTCACTTCAGTTTCTGACAGATCCAATGTCTGCCAGCATGAAGGGAGTAGGACTGTTCTGGGAGCCCAGAGACCTGGCTTCAAACCTCAATGGGGTGGCTCTCCAATTCCAATCGGATAAATTAGAAGATTGGGGTGGCACGGTAGCACTGTGGTTAGCACTGCTGTCTCACAACAGTCAGAGACCAGGGTTCAATTCCGGCCTAGGGTGACTGTCTGAATTAACTCTAGTGTCAGGCGGATTAGCAGGGTAAATATGAGGGGTTACAGGAATAGGGTCTGGGTCGGGTGGTGGTTGGTGCAGACTCGATGGGCTGAATGGCCTCCTTCTGCACTGTAGGAATTCTGTCCTATTCTAGGAGGGAACAGAGGGGAAACCCAAACACAGCAGGGCCATTTGAATTTAGTGCTGAGTTCAAACAGACTCCATTTTGGCTGTTGCATGAGCCAGTAGTTACAGAGGTGGCGCCGTGGCGCAGTGGTTAGCACTGCTGCCTCACAGCGCCAGGGACCCGGGTTCAATTCCTGACTTGGGTCTGTGCGGAGACTGCATATTCTCCCTGTGTCTGCGTGGGTTTCCTCTGGGTGCTCTGTGAACTCGGGCGACATGAAAGTGGAGGTAATGATGGAAAGGAAATGGGTTCAGAGGTTGATCTTGTGGTTGAAGTTGGAGGTTGCAAACAAGACTCGTTCAGCTTGAGCACTGGCTGGGAAGGAAGAAGAGTTTGCTGGCAAGAGGGCGATGTTTGAAATAGAAAAGCCAAAGGCTATGGATATCTTCTTCCCAAATTTTCATGGCAGATGCATTGTTTTATATGATGGAAATACAGCTGCCCTGATACCGGCCTCATTCCTGAAGAAAACTATCACCATTCCTTCCAGAGTCTTTTTCCAGAAAGTCCCTTAGACGATGTCTGATTGCGAGAAACCAGGTCAATAGGTTTTATATGTTTAAAGTTTATTTATTAGTGTCACAAATAGGGGCAACATGGTGGCACAGTGGTTAGCGCTGCTACCTCACAGCGCCAGGGAGCCAGATTCAATTCCCAGCTTGCGCCACTGTCTGTGCAGAGTCTGCACGTTCCCTCCGTGTCTGCGTGTGTTTCCTCTGGGGACTCCGGTTTCCTCAGACAGTCCGGAAGATGTACTGGTTAGGTGCATTGACCGTGCTAAATTCTCCCTCAGTGTTCCCGAACAGGTGCTGGAGTGTGGCGACTAGGGGATTTTCACAGTAACTTCATTGCAGTGTTAATGTGACACCAATAAATAAACTTTAAGCTTAATAAAACATTAACACTGCAATAAAGTTAATCCCCTAGTTGCCGCGCTCCGGTGACTGTTTGGGTACACTGAGGGAGAATTTAGCATGACCAATGCATCTAACCAGCACAGTCTCTCGGACTGTGGGAGGAAACTAGAGCATCCAGAGGAAACCCACGCAGACACGGGGAGAATGTGCAAACTCCTCACAGACAATGACCCAAGCCAGGAACCAATCCCAGGTCCCTGGCGCTATGAGGCAGTAGTGCTAACCACTGTGCCAGGCCAACGTCTTTTTACAGTCAATACCCACCAGAGGAATACACAGATCATTCAGCAGAGATGCAGGAAGGTCATGCAAGATAGTCCCTTCATTAAGCAGAGCGAGAACTAGGGGAAGGGCTGGTTGGGGCTATTCTCTTTGCAAGATAACTCTAATTCCAGATGAAGGAATTATGAGAGTTACAGATGGGAAGAGACAACCAAAGGAGTGAAACGGATTGAGATTTGTATGTGGAAGATGTAGAAAGACGTAGTTGAAGGCATGAAGGGGATCACGAAAAGCAGGAGAGGTTAGAGAAATCTGAAAGGTGCCAGAGAAAGGCAGCAAGCATAGTTGACGATATTTGGCTGGCTGAATAAACAATGTCCAGACTTATTGGCATTCTCCACATCCTCCAGCTGTGACCCAACTCACTGCACTAAGTGATTCTGCTCTGATTAGCTGAGATCTTCCTGGCAAAGCATCTCAGGCCGTAAAGCATCACGGAGCCTTTGCAGAGCATCATCCAAATGCATGGACAACTTTAGTGAGCCAAGTGTTCGGGGGCCCTGACACTTTGTGCAGATGTTCCACTGTTCTTCCATCGTAAATCAGACTGGGGGCTCGTAAAATTCCGAAAGAGCTGGCAGGGACCTGGGATTGAGTGTTTGTTTTGGAGGCAGGAAGCGGGAGCTGTGTTTGTATCTGAGTGCCAAGTCCATGTCCTGGGGTCAGTGCAGGGGTGAGGGGGGGGGGCAAGGGGGTAGCTGCCATTCTTTGGGATTTTGACTCCGTTCTCCTTAATTGGGATTCCCCCTCCCCAAAGCTAGGGGGGTCAATCAGGAACCTTCCAGCTTGAATGGAGAAGCATTACGAAGGTTTTTCTCACCAACCTTTTGAAAAATTCAAAGAATACGTAGTTAAAAAAACAGCCAGGAAATCCCTGAACAAGGCAGCCTCTGGCAGCACCCGCACCAAGGTGGGTAGGGGGGGATTTTGGGGTGGTGGTACGAGGGGGTTGCCTGTCGGTCTACAGGAGGCCCTTAGCAAGGTTCTTAATGAATCCATTTGGCTGTCCACCTCATGCCTCCTGCTCGACCCGCTTGGAGGACATGGCGGGGGGGGAGAGGGGCAGGAAAGAGGGTCAGGAAACCAGAATGCCCACCTGCACTGGCATTTGCAACCTTGGCGCAGCCAGGAAATTCTACCCTGGGTTTCATAGAATGCGTAGAGTGCCCACGGTGCAGAAGGACGCCAAAATAGCCCACCGAGTCTGCACCGATAACAATCCCATCTCGGCCCTATCCCCGTAACCCCACATATTTAACCCGCTAATCCCTCTAACCTACGCATCCCGGGAAACTAAGGAACAATTTAACATGGCCAATCCACCGAACCCACACATCCTTTGACTGTGGGAGGAAACAGGAGCACTTGGACGAAACCCATGCAGACACGGGGAGAAAGTGCAGACTCTGAACACACAGCCACCCGAGCCGGGAATCGAACCCAGGTCACTGGAGTTGTGAGGCAGCAGTGCTAACCACTGTGCCGCTGTTTCCTCAGTTGCCTGATAAAAATGCCCCTTAAAATAAAAAGACAATAGATTGGAGGGCCAGAGGTTTACCCTCCCAATCCACGACTGGTCCTGCAACACTTGTTTGGCAGCCAGTCCTTGAGTCTGCGCAGGAGGCGTCATAGCCACAGTCAGGGTACGTGTGTGGACCCCAAACAGGGCATCCAAGCCAGACAAATGGCAGAGACCAACAAGGACCACCCAACATCCCTTGCCTCTTAAAATGTTTGAGAGATTGCTGAGTGGTTGAGCCTGGAATGGGGGTGACCCTTCAATGGATATGGGCTGGGGAGGGGGTGGTTTTGCAAACCGGGCGCTGTTACTACTGTACAGCAAGGACCACAAAACAAGGACTCCATTTTCACTCACCTCTGAGCTGCACTCCATGTTGTTAAAAATTAAAGAATGTAAATGACCATCAGATGCTGTTCTGAACTGCGAAGATGCACTGAACCAGAGAGTTATCCTGCGAACTGAGAGAAGGAGCTTGTTTTCTCCTCCCCAAGAATTGTTGCAGTCAACTGAAAATATCACGCTGACGTCCTTTCAGCCGAGCCAAAGAGCTGCGCTCTGTCAGAGAGTTTGGTATTTATATTTACTGCGAGAGTAAATAGTGATGTTGGCGAGTGGAGCAGTTTGTGAATGGTTCTGAACGCCTCCACTCTATCAACAGCCTGTTGGCAGGAGGGTTTTCTGCAAGAGTTGCTCATTTTATTTCTGATTTGCTCTCGGTGCCAAGAGGCTTTGACAGTTGGTGAACAGTTGGCTTCCACATCACTCTCGTTGGGTGTAATTACTAAACAAAACTGAAAAACCCATAGAGTGCGACAAATTCAGGCCAAGTGACCAAAGTTGACTTAAAATTTGGCCCTTCCAATATGACTGCCAAAATGTTCAAACTGGCACCAAATTCTTATTTTAATGCGAGACTTTCATTGTTCTGAACAAAAATAAAGACCATAAGATCTAGGAGCAGAATTAGGCCATTCGGTCCATCAAGCCCGCTCTGCCATTTGATCATGGCCAATAAGTTTCTCAGCTCTGTTCTTCCTCCCTATACCACGTAACCTTTGATCCCCTTATTAATAAAGAACCAATCTCTCTCTGTCTTAAGTACAATCAATGTCCTGACCTCCACAGCCTTCTGTAGCAATGAATTCCGTACATTCACCACCCTCTGGCTGAAGAAATTCCTCCTTATCTCGGCTGTAAAGGATTGTCCCTTTATTCTGAAGCTGTGCCAAGTTTCTCCTATTAATGAGGACATCTTCCCCACGTCCACTCTATCCAGGCCTTTCAGTATTCTGTAAATTGCAATGAGACCCCCCCTCATCCTTCTAAACTCCATCGAGTACAGACCCAGAGTCCTCAGACTCTCCTCAGACATCGAGCTTTTTATTCCTGGCATCATTTCCCAAGGTCTGCACATCCTTCCTTAGCTACAAAGCCCAAGATTGCTCCAAATGTGGTCTGACCAGAGCCTTGTAAACCCTCAGCAGTACATCCCTGCTTTTCTATTCTAGTCTTCTCAAAATGAATGCTAATGTTGCAAGTTAACCTGAAGAGAATCCTGAACTCGTCCCTTTGGGCTTCTGATTTCTGAATTCTCTACCCATTTAGAAAATAGTCTACCCCTTTACTCCTCGGAAAGATTGTGTGGGCTAAGGGTTTGAATGTTAATATGCAAAAAGCCTTATTTCGAAGAATGAAATTGAAATTGGGCGAAGTCAGATCCTGTAATCATTTTCCTATTTTCCTGTAAAAGCTGTTCTTCATAACCGTACCTCGTGTTATCTGATGACCTGACAATTGTTGCTTTTGGCTTGAGCCATCATCCGGAGATGACCGAAGTTTCTCAGGTTGGGGAAGGGCAGATTGTTTTGCTTCCTGTGAGCTGAGGGTGTTTGCAAGGGCACAGGGATGCGTTGCTAACCCCTAACGTTATGTATTCTTGGTGTAACCAAGGGGGTAATGAGGACAGCGGTTCTGTTGGTGTGATTTCAGACCTAGTAATTCGTGTGCTGGTGCCTGCCGCTATTAGTTAGTGATAAGTATTTTTCTAATTCAGGACACTCAGGTTTAAGTATTCATCTGACTAGATGTCAAGTTAGCAGGGAAGGGGGCTTGTCCTCTGGTGGTCTTAGTTGGGGACTGAGCAATGTTTGCTGGAGCAGGCGAGTGAAGGAGCAGAGAGTCAGGTAAGAAATTACCTGTTTAAATAAGTTTAAAGCATTTTCGCGGGCTTTTTAGTGTGTAGTAAGAACTTACCTTGTAGAACTGTTTAAATTACTTAAAAGCATTTTCGCGGGCTTTTTGTGTTTACCGCTTTAAGAATTCAAAGGGAGTGGATAGTAGGGAGTTGTGGGGGAGCAGGCTTTTAAACAGCGCCAGGTTTAAAAGGAGGCCTGGTGTAGACAGCGGGCAGCGTCGGAGCGGGCAGCGTCGGAGCGGGAAGCTGAGTGAGCTACTAGGGCTTAGGATCAAAGGGCTAGGGAGAAAAGGGCCAGGTAAGTTTGCGCTGAAACTGTGCAATATTACTACAGGGAATAATGGAGGGGCATGTGATGTGCTGTTTCTGTATGATGTGGGAGCTGGTGGACCCCAGGGTCCTTCCATGTGACCATGTTTGCAGTAAGTGCTGGTTGCTGGAGGAGCTCCAGCTCAAGGTAGATGAGCTGGCCTCTGAGCTACAGACGCTGAGGCTCATCAGGGGGAGAGAGGGTGCCATTGTCAATGGTGTGCAAGAGACATCCACCCCCCCCTAGACTGGCTAACTCTAAGGGTCAGGAACAGGAGGGGGCTGCTGAGAGGAGGAAGGAGGGGGGGGAACCGGAGGAAGGAGGGTGGGGACCAAATGCCTCAGCCTCTCAATCTGCATGACAGGTTTGAGGTTCTTGCTTCCAGTGTGGATGAGAACGAGGGCTGTGAGCTTGGTGAGCAAACTGCACACGGTACAGTGATGCAGACACAGGTCATAGGCAAAGAGAAGGTGAAAAGGAACGTAGTGGTAATTGGGGATAGTGGGGTGAAGGGTATTGACACTGTCCTTTGTCACAATGACAAAGTGCACAGAAGGGTGTGTTGTCTGCCTGGTGCTCGGGTTCAGGATGTCACATCTGGGCTGTAGAGGAACCTGGAGTGGGAGGGTGAGAATCCGGTCGTTGTAGTACATGTGGATGCCAACGACGTAGGCAAAATGTGAACTGAGGATCTGGGGAGGGAGTATGAGAAGCTGGGAATGGAATTAAAAAGTAGAACCGACAAGGTAGTTATCTCTGGGCTACTGCCTGAACCGAGTGCAGACGGGCGTAGGGTTGATAAGATTAAGGAAGTGAATGGGTGGCTCAGGGATTGGTGTGGGAGGAATGGGTTTGAATTTATGGGGCATTGGCATCAGTATTGGGGTAGGTGGGACCTGTTCAGGTGGGATGGGGTTGGTCTGAACCGTGCTGGGACCAGAGTCCTGGCTAATCGTGTAAATAGGACTGTAGTTAGGGCTTTAAACTAATTGGGGGGGGGAGGGTATGAGGGTAGGTGACATTACGGGGTCTAAAGTAAAGGAGAGGGTACAGGTAAGGGAGGAGGCCAAGGATGTCCCAACAATAAAAGGAGTAGGGGGCGTGAGTATGGTTGGTGGAGTTCTGGCAAATAGGGTACAGGTGAAGGCTGGGATGAAGGCACTTTATCTAAATGCACGAAGCATTCGGAATAAAGTGGATGAGCTGGTGGCGCAGATCAGCACTAATGGATATGATCTGGTGGCCATTACAGAGACGTGGCTGCAAGGTGACAGGGACTGGGAGCTGAATGTCCAGGGGTATCAAGTGTTTAGGAAGGATAGGCGGGAGGAAAAATGGGGGGCGTAGCTCTGCTGATTAAGGATAGCATCAGGGTGGTAGTAAGGGATGATATAGGAACCAAAGAGCAGAACGTGGAATCGTTGTGGGTGGAGATTAGGAACAGCAAAGGGAGGAAGACGCTGGTGGGTGTCGTCTATAGGCCCCCGAATAATGATCTGGAGGTGGGGCGGGCTGTTAACGCACAAATAAGTGCGGCGTGCAGGAATGGAACAGCGATAATTATGGGGGATTTCAATCTACATATTGATTGGTCGACACATGTTGGATGCATTGGGCTTGAGGAGGAGTTCTTGGAATGCTGCCGGGATAGTTTCCTCGAACAGTGTGTGTTGGAGCCGACGAGGGAGCGAGCTATCTTGGATCTGGTGTTATGTAATGAGGCGGGTAGAATTAGGGACCTTGCGGTGAAGGATCCTCTTGGGAAGAGTGATCATTGTATGGTGGAGTTTCTGATGCAGATGGAGGAGGAGAAAGTGGGTTCCCGGACATGTGTCCTTTGTTTGAACAGAGGGGAGTACGGTAGGATGAGAGAAGAATTGGCGAATGTGGACTGGGGGAGCGCGTTGGAAGGTAGGTCTGCTGAGGAACAGTGGAGGATCTTTAAGGAGATCTTTCTTGGTGCTCAGCAGAAATTTATTCCGATGGTTAAAAAGGATTGTAGGAGGAGAGATAATCAGCCGTGGATAACGAAGGAGGTGAAGGAAAGTGTTAAATTAAAAGCGGATGCGTTTAGAGTAGCTAAGAGTAGTGAGTGAGAAGAGGATTGGAAGAGGTTTAAATGTCAGCAAAGAATGACAAAGAAGCTGATAAAGAAGGGTAGGATAAACTATGAAGCTGGGCTAGCGCTTAATATGTAAAAGGATAGCAAGAGTTTTTATAAATACATAAAAAGGAAGAGGCTGACTAGGGTGAACGTTGGACCCTTAGAGGATGAGAGGGGGGACTTAGTGGTAGGTGATGGGGAAATGGCTGAGGCCTTGAAAAACTTTTTTGTTTCGGTCTTCAAGGAGGAGGACGTGAATAATTTGCCGGGTGTTAGCGATGGAAAGATGGTAGGAGTGGAGGGCCTGAATGACATTATTGTTACTAGAGAGGCGGTGCTCGACAGACTGGAGGGGCTGATTGTGGACAAGTCCCCAGGACCGGATGGAATGCATCCGAGGGTCCTGAAAGAAATGGCGGAGGTGATAGTGGATGCCTTGGTGATTATTTTCCAAACGTCGCTGGATTCCGGGGAAGTGCCGGAAGATTGGAAAACGGCTAATGTTACGCCATTGTTTAAGAAGGGTGGCAGGCAAAAGGCAGGGAATTATAGGCCAGTTAGTTTAACGTCTGTTGTAGGAAAAATGTTAGAATCCGTGATCAAGGAGAAAATTGCAAGGCATCTTGAGGAGAATTGTTTGGTAGAGCAGACGCAGCATGGTTTCGTTAAGGGGAAGTCATGTCTGGCGAATTTATTGGAGTTCTATGAGGATGTGTCTAGGGTGGTGGATAGAGGAGAGCCGGTGGATGTGGTGTTTCTTGATTTTCAGAAGGCGTTTGACAAGGTGCCTCACAAAAGGTTATTACAGAAGGTCGGGGGCATGGAGTTGGGGGTAGGGTGTTAGCGTGGATAGAGGATTGGCTGTCAAATAGGAGGCAGAGAGTGGGGGTCAATGGGTGCTATTCGGATTGGCGGTTGGTGACTAGTGGAGTGCCCCAGGGGTCGGTGCTGGGGCCTCAGCTATTTACCATTTATATAGATGATCTGGAGGAGGGAACTGAGTGTATGGTGTCGAAATTTGCTGATGACACCAAGATTGGTGGAACGGCAAATTGTGCGGAGGGTGTGGAGAGCCTGCAGAAGGATTTAGATAGGCTGGGCGAATGGGCTAGGAACTGGCAAATGGAATTTAATGTTGGCAAGTGTGAGGTGGTCCACTTTGGTAGGAATAATGGTAGGAAGGACTATTACTTACGTGGCGAAAAACTGCAGCATGCGACGGTGCAGAGGGACCTCGGGGTCCTTGTGCATGAGTCGCAAAAACCCAGCCTGCAGGTGCAGCAGGTGGTCAGAAAGGCAAATGGGATGCTGGCCTTCATCGCGAGGGGGATTGAATATAAAAGTAGGGAGGTCTTGCTGCAGCTGTATAGGGCACTGGTGAGGCCGCAGCTGGAGTACTGTGTGCAGTTTTGGTCGCCGCACTTACGCAGGGATATTTTGGCCTTGGAGGGGTTTACTAGGCTGATACCGGAGTTGAGGGGGTTGAGCTATGAGGAGAGGCTGAATAAACTAGGCTTGTACTCGTTAGGGTTTAGAAGAATGAGGGGAGATCTCATTGAGACATATAAGATGTTGAATGGGATGGATAGGATAGAGGTGGAGAGGGTCTTCCCACTCAGAAAGGACAGTAGGACTAGGGGGCACAGCCTCAAGATAAAGGGGGAGCGGTTTAGAACGGAGTTGAGGAGGAACTTCTTCACTCAAAGGGTGGTGAATCTCTGGAATTCTCTGCCTGTTGAGGTGGTGGAGGCTATCTCGCTAAATATTTTTAAGACGCGGGTTGATGGGTTTTTGATAGGCAAGGGGATTAAGGGTTATGGGGAGAGGGCGGGAATGTGGAACTGAGCCACGACAGATCAGCCATGATCTTATTGAATGGCGGGGCAGGCTCGAGGGGCTAGATGGCCTTCTCCTGCTCCTATTTCTTATGTTCTTATGTTCAATGGTTTGCTGTTCAGATTTTGTTATTGGCTTCACAGGAGGCTGAAAGCAAAAGGGTCATCCACACAGCTCCCACTCTAAGTTCAACACAGACAGCTTTAAGGTGAACAGTTTCAGGTCAAACTATCTACTGGAAGGGTCTGACTGTGAGGAGAGAATAGAGCCAATGTTTCATGTCTAGATAATCTTTATGTGGGTATGCCGGCGTTGGACTGGCGTAAACACAGTAAAAAGTCTGACAACACCAGGTTTTAGTCCAACCTATTTATTTGATAATATACTCACTAGCTTTCGGGTTAGTCCCTTCGTCAGGTGAATGGAGAGTTCTGGCCTCAGACAGAGCATATAAAGCACAGACAGTTTACAGATTACTGATTAAAATGCGAATCCTTACACCTAACCTGCTGTTCAAGACCTGAAGTGGCTGATAATGTGAGTGGAAGGAGCACTGATCACAGTTTAAAGAGATGTGTATTGTCTCCAGACAGTACAGTAAGTGAGGTTTTGCAAACCCAGGCAAGTCATGGGGGTTACAGATAGTGCGACATGAACCCAAGATCCCTGTTGAGACCGTCCTCATGTGTGCGGAACTTGGCTATCAGTCTCTGCTCAGCGACTCTGCGCTGTCGTGTGTCGTGAAGGCCGCCTTGGAGAATGCTTACCCGAAGGTCAGAGGCTGAATGCCCGTGACCACTGAAGTGTTCGCCAACAGGAAGGGAACAGTCTTGCCTGGTGACTGTCGAGCGATGTTCATTCATCCGTTGTCGTAGCGTCTGCATGGTCTCCCCAATGTACCATGCTTCGGGATATCCTTTCTTGCAACGTATCAGGTAGACAATGTTGGCCGAGTTGCAAGAGTATTTACCATGTACCTGGTGGACGGTATTCTCACGTGTGATGATGGTATCCATGTCGATGATCCGGCATGTCTTGCAGAGGTTGCTGTGGCAGGGTTGTGTGGTATTGTGGTCACTGTTCTCCTGAAGGCTGGGTAGTTTGCTGCGAACAATGGTCTGTTTGAGGTTGTGTGGTTGTCTGAAAGCAAGAAGTGGGGGTGTGGGGATAGCCCTGGCGAGATGTTCGTCTTCATCAATGATATGTTGAAGACTCCGGAGAAGATGTCGTAGCTTCTCCGCTCCGGGGAAGTACTGGACGACGAAGGGTACTCTGTCCACTGTGTCCTGTGTTTGCCTTCTGAGGAGATCGGTGCGGTTTTTCGCTGTGGCGCATCGGAACTGCCGATCTATGAGTCGAGCACCATATCCTGTTCTTATGAGGGCATCTTTCAGGGTCTGGAGGTGTCTGTCACGATCCTCCTCATCTGAGCAAATCCTGTGTATACGGAGGGCTTGTCCATAGGGAATGGCTTCTTTAACATGTTTAGGGTAGAAACTGGAGAAGTGGAGCATTGTGAGATTGTCTGTGGGCTTGCGGTACAGTGAGGTGCTGAGGTGACCGTCCTTAATGGAGATGCGTGTGTCCAAGAATGCAACTGATTCTGGGGAATAGTCCATGGTGAGTCTGATGGTGGGGTGGAATTTGTTGATATCATCATATAGTTGTTTCAGTGATTGTTCACCATGAGGCCAAAGGAAGAAAATGTCATCGATGTATCTAGTGTATAGCATCGGTTGAAGATTCTGTGCAGTGAAGAAGTCTTGTTCGAACCTGTGCATGAAGATGTTGGCATATTGAGGTGCAAATTTGGTCCCCATAGCTGTTCCATGTGTCTGGATGAAAAACTGGTTGTTGAAGGTGAAGACATTGTGGTCCAGGATAAAGCGGATGAGTTGTAAAATTGCATCTGGAAACTGGCAGTTGTCAGCATTGAGTACTGAGGCAGTCGCAGCAATGCCATCGTTGTGGGGGATGTTGGTGTAGAGCGCTGAGACATCCATTGTGACGAGGAGTGTCCCTGGTTCAACTGCTCCGTGTGTGCTGAGTTTCAGTAGGAAGTCCGTAGTGTCGCGACAAAAGCTGGGGGTTCTTTGTACAATGGGTTTCAGGATGCCCTCGACGTAGCCGGAGAGGTTCTCACACAGAGTCCCATTGTCCGATACAATGGGACGGCCAGGTGTGTTTGCCTTGTGTATCTTTGGGAGGCAGTAGAGATCTCCAATGCGGGGAGTACGTGGAATGAGAGCACGGAGGGTGCTCTGAAGGTCCGGATCAAAGGTCTTGATCAGCTTGTTGAGTTGACGAGTGTGTTCTTTGGTCGGATCTGTGGGTAATTGTCTGTAGTGTTCCTCATTGTTTAGTTGTCGGTACACTTCTTTACAGTAATCCGTTCTGTTCAGTATGACGATGGCCCCTCCTTTGTCTGCTGGTTTGATGACAATGTTGCGGTTTGTCTTGAGAGCGTGGATGGCGTTGCGTTGTGCTTGGGTGATGTTCGGGGCTGTCTTGTGAGTGCGGCTGATGAATCTGGTGTTAACGCACTTCAACCAGATGAAATCGAAGTTCTCAGCCGAGGGCTCAATTTCTGCCCCACCACCAAAATGGACCCCATCAGTCTCGCAGCGGACACAGAGGAATTCATCAGGCGAATGAGGCTGCGGGAGTTTTTCCACAAACCCCAAGAGGCCAGCAACGAACACAATGAGACAGTCGATGAACCAGAACAGCCGACAGAGAGATCCACAGTGCAACAGCCTAAGAGGAAGGAATCCAATTGGACTCCTCCGGAAGGCCGCTGCCCTCGACTGGACTTATATGCCCAAACCATCAGGAGGTGTGTTAACACCAGATTCATCAGCCGCACTCACAAGACAGCCCCGAACATCACCCAAGCACAACGCAACGCCATCCACGCTCTCAAGACAAACCGCAACATTGTCATCAAACCAGCAGACAAAGGAGGGGCCATCGTCATACTGAACAGAACGGATTACTGTAAAGAAGTGTACCGACAACTAAACAATGAGGAACACTACAGACAATTACCCACAGATCCGACCAAAGAACACACTCGTCAACTCAACAAGCTGATCAAGACCTTTGATCCGGACCTTCAGAGCACCCTCCGTGCTCTCATTCCACGTACTCCCCGCATTGGAGATCTCTACTGCCTCCCAAAGATACACAAGGCAAACACACCTGGCCGTCCCATTGTATCGGGCAATGGGACTCTGTGTGAGAACCTCTCCGGCTACGTCGAGGGCATCCTGAAACCCATTGTACAAAGAACCCCCAGCTTTTGTCGCGACACTACGGACTTCCTACTGAAACTCAGCACACACGGAGCAGTTGAACCAGGGACACTCCTCGTCACAATGGATGTCTCAGCGCTCTACACCAACATCCCCCACAACGATGGCATTGCTGCGACTGCCTCAGTACTCAATGCTGACAACTGCCAGTTTCCAGATGCAATTTTACAACTCATCCGCTTTATCCTGGACCACAATGTCTTCACCTTCAACAACCAGTTTTTCATCCAGACACATGGAACAGCTATGGGGACCAAATTTGCACCTCAATATGCCAACATCTTCATGCACAGGTTCGAACAAGACTTCTTCACTGCACAGAATCTTCAACCGATGCTATACACTAGATACATCGATGACATTTTCTTCCTTTGGCCTCATGGTGAACAATCACTGAAACAACTATATGATGATATCAACAAATTCCACCCCACCATCAGACTCACCATGGACTATTCCCCAGAATCAGTTGCATTCTTGGACACACGCATCTCCATTAAGGACGATCACCTCAGCACCTCACTGTACCGCAAGCCCACAGACAATCTCACAATGCTCCACTTCTCCAGTTTCCACCCTAAACATGTTAAAGAAGCCATTCCCTATGGACAAGCCCTCCGTATACACAGGATTTGCTCAGATGAGGAGGATCGTGACAGACACCTCCAGACCCTGAAAGATGCCCTCATAAGAACAGGATATGGTGCTCGACTCATAGATCGGCAGTTCCGATGTGCCACAGCGAAAAACCGCACCGATCTCCTCAGAAGGCAAACACAGGACACAGTGGACAGAGTACCCTTCGTCGTCCAGTACTTCCCCGGAGCGGAGAAGCTACGACATCTTCTCTGGAGTCTTCAACATATCATTGATGAAGACGAACATCTCGCCAGGGCTATCCCCACACCCCCACTTCTTGCTTTCAGACAACCACACAACCTCAAACAGACCATTGTTCGCAGCAAACTACCCAGCCTTCAGGAGAACAGTGACCACAATACCACACAACCCTGCCACAGCAACCTCTGCAAGACATGCCGGATCATCGACATGGACACCATCATCACACGTGAGAATACCGTCCACCAGGTACATGGTAAATACTCTTGCAACTCGGCCAACATTGTCTACCTGATACGTTGCAAGAAAGGATGTCCCGAAGCATGGTAAATTGGGGAGACCATGCAGACGCTACGACAACGGTTGAATGAACATCGCTCGACAGTCACCAGGCAAGACTGTTCCCTTCCTGTTGGCGAACACTTCAGTGGTCACGGGCATTCAGCCTCTGACCTTCGGGTAAGCATTCTCCAAGGCGGCCTTCACGACACACGACAGCGCAGAGTCGCTGAGCAGAGACTGATAGCCAAGTTCCGCACACATGAGGACGGTCTCAACAGGGATCTTGGGTTCATGTCGCACTATCTGTAACCCCCATGACTTGCCTGGGTTTGCAAAACCTCACTTACTGTACTGTCTGGAGACAATACACATCTCTTTAAACTGTGATCAGTGCTCCTTCCACTCACATTATCAGCCACTTCAGGTCTTGAACAGCAGGTTAGGTGTAAGGATTCGCATTTTAATCAGTAATCTGTAAACTGTCTGTGCTTTATATGCTCTGTCTGAGGCCGGAACTCTCCATTCACCTGACGAAGGGACTAACCCGAAAGCTAGTGAGTATATTATCAAATAAATAGGTTGGACTAAAACCTGGTGTTGTCAGACTTTTTACTAGATAATCTTTGTCAGAGCTCTGATAGGGCGGCACTGTGGCACAGTGGATTAGCACTGCTGCGTCACAGTGCCAGGGACCTGGGTTCGATTCCCGGCTGGGGGATCACTGTCTGTGTGGAGTCTGCACGTTCTCCCCATGTCTGCATGGGTTTCCTCCGGGTGCTCCTCCCACAGTCCAAAGACATTCTGGTTAGGTGCATTGACCGTGCTAAATTCTCCCTCGGTGTACCCGAACAGGCGCCACAGTGTGGCAACTCGGGGATTTTCAGAGGAACTTCATTGCAGTGTTAATGTAAGCCTACTTGTGACACCAATAAATAAACTTTCAACCTTTTCATTGTCATCATTAGACTTTTTAATTCTGGATTTTTCTTGAATTCAAATTTCGTCATCCGGCATGGTGGAATTTGAACCCCAGATCCCCAGAAAATTACGCTGGGTCTCTGGACAAAGTAAAGAGTGACAATACCACTGCCTCCCCTTAAACTGGGAAATGAAAATGAAATGGGAAATGCTGGAAAAATACAGCAGGTCAGTGAGCATCTAACCAGGAAAGGCAAGCGAAGATTTCAGTAGGGATCCTTCAATGGAACCTGCGTGCAGCATGAGCAAGCTCAGGAGAACTTTTGATAAGACCCATCTGTTTCTTTAGAAGAGTTTTAGATCTCAAATCTGCTCAGGGCTTTCACTAAGATTTCTGTTACTGATAATCAAGTGTTATGTTCCAAGGGGCCGCTTGTATTTTTATTTGGGGATGGGCGATTCTTCCAAAAATATTCTAAGTGTCAAATTTGCATAAAAACTGGAGTAAATCGTGCTTTTTTTTCAGTGGAAGTTTCAGAATGAATCTCCCACAGTCTGTGCACTGCAGAGTGCCTCAGCGTGAATCACTGCCAAGATGTAGGGGCAGGAACTCTTCCCGCTGGAGAGGCCAGGAGCGTAGCGCTGAGTGGGCCACTGCGCATGTGCCGATCTGTCAGCGCCGAGATAGGCGCGTGCACAGTGGCCCCTGTCAGCCGGACCCCCGATCGCTGGCCAGCCCCACAACTTCCACATCGCCGGCCTTGCGAAACCCCCCTCAGCCCAATCGCTGACCCAGCCGCTCCCCCACCTCAGCCCCAATCCCCCGATTTCCCCTCCCAATCTTCCACCCACCGCCCAGTAGCTCTGACTCCCCCCCCCGCCACCCCTCCCCGAAGCCCTGAGCCCCCCCCCCCACCCCCCCCGCCTCCTCACAGATGCTGTCAGACCCTTCCAGTAGATAGTCCACACCGATGGACAGCCCCGATTTCTAACCTCCCTCCCTCTGTCCCTCTGTCACTCAGCCCAAAGTACAGAGTGGCAGCAGGATTCCCCAACCCCCACTGATCACCACTCCCCCCTCCCGGAGTTCCCACTCCATCAGGCCTCACCCCCATTGGGCCCCACCTCCTCGGCGCTGCCCCATACCCGATGGGCAGTGTCAAGGTGCCTCTGGGGATTGGCACTTTGCCTGTTTGGGCAGTGCCAAAGGGCTTAGGCTGGCACTGCCAAGGTGACAATGTCCAGGGGGCACCCCGCCCCCCCACCCCCCCACCAGTGCCTGACTCCCTGAGGGGCCTTGAATGCCCTTCCCCTCACTCCAGCAAAGTCCTACCAGCTCTCCACAAGTGGGAAGTTACAGTGAACCCCACTGGAGACTACCACTCTTTGTGGGGGCGGAGAGGCTAATAGGCTTGAGGCTGAAATCGCCGGGTTGCTAATTAGATTCAAATATATTTAAGTGATCATCTACATATGCTGTGCAGTTCCATGCCGATTGCCGTCGCGGGGCTGACGGAGCTGGAAATCCAGCACTGGGAGACGTGCGGAATCGTGGTGTCCAGCCGGGAGCCCACGTAACGGCCTCCGCTGGAGTCTCTCGGCGCGTTGCACTACGAAAGCAGTGCAGCAGGACGGGAGAATTGCCTCTCTGATCTTTGCTTCTGCAAATACTCATATCAATTCTCTTTATCTGCAGTCTACAATGAAAGGAGTCGGTTACATAACTGTTGTTCCTATGCCAGCGTGTAATCTAGAAGAGTTTTCATGTTGTACAATTGTTTGTTGTGGCATCAGTTCACTCAAGAATTGTAACATTGACTCAGTAATTGCAAACTTTGGGGGAAGTTTAGAGGGAGTTTCTCCTCCCACTCAACAACACAAAGGACAAAGAAAATTACAGCAGAGGAACAGGCCCTTCGGCCCTCCAAGCCTGTGCCAACCGTGCTGCCCGACTGAATTAAAACCCCCTACCCTTCTGGGGACCGTATCTCTCCATTCTCATCCTGTTCATGTATTTGTCCAGATTCACCTTAAAAGTCACTATCGTATCTGCTTCCACTACCTCCCCCCCCACAGTGAGTCCCAGGCACCCACCATCGGTCCGCCTTGTTGTCCAACAAGGGGCATACACACGGTGGGTCATGCGAGGGCTGCTCTTGGATGTTGTTTCAAGAGTTGCCTAGTGCTTCACGTCGTTAGTGTACACTTAAACTGGCCCACCTGATGGGCAACATGACAGCTCAGTGACTATCACTGTTTGCTGTGCAGATACATGGATTTGGGCCGATGTCTGCGGGAGTTTGCACATTCTCCCCGTGCTTGCGTGGGTTTTCTCCGGGTGCTCCGGTTTCCGCCCACGCCCCAAAAACATGCTCTTAGGCTGATTGGCGTTAACAAATTGTCCCTAAATTAGTCTTCCCTCAATCTTCCCCAATAGGCGTAGACAAAGGCCATAGGTAGAAGAGGGCACTCATAATTTTAAAATGGTGGCAAGGGCTCGTTGGGCCAAAGGGCCTGTTTCCCATGCTGTGTGCGTGTTGCTCTTTGTTCTTTGTTATCCTCTGTGTAAAAAACTTGCGGACGACTAATGAGGAGTGGCTGCAATGAATGAGAAGATAATTGCGATGAGCCTTTATCACTCAACATCCCTCCAATAGTTTCAGCAATTCTATCATCCCCAATCCTGTAAAGGCCTTGCCTATCTCCACACAAACATCCTCCTTTAATGAGCTGATTGATGAGTTGGGCGCTGGTGACGCAGTGGTTAGCACTGCTGCCTCACAACGCCAGGGACCCGGGTTCAGTTCCGGCCTCAAGTCACTGTCTTTATGGCGTTTGCACCTTCTCCCCATGTCTGTGTGGGTTTCCTCCTGGTGCTCTGATTTCCTCCCACAGTCCCAAGGTGTGTGGGAAGGTCAATAAATTGCCCCTTAGTATCAGGGGGATTAGCAGGGTAGATATTTGGAGTTACGGGGATAGGGCCTGAGATTGTTGTCGGTGCAGACTCCTTCTGCATTACAGGATTTCTAAGATTTTATGTCACTCCTTCTACCATCTGCATCATTTTTAATGCTGTACAGCTTCCCACAGCTGTTAGTGATATAACTCCTCAGAGGCTGGTTCCCTTCACCAGATTCCCTTTATTTACAAACTTATCTCTGCTCCTAAGAGAGCTTCCAATACAAGGTCAGAATCCAGAGTGTCAGTAGCCCTGACACTCCTCATTATATACACAGATCAGACTCCCTGATTGGGCAAATAATCATTACCACATTCAGGGAGCTCATACTCCAAGGGGCCAACCTCATGAGACCAGTTGAGGTCATTATAGACACAGGGGGGAATTTTCCCATCTCACTGGCACGGGGATTGTAGTGAGCGGGGATATACCATGCAACGATTTACTTCGGGTGGGATTTTCTGGTCTTGGGGAGGCACAACTGAAAAATCCTGCCCACAATGTCTATCTTGCAGTCACTGTCCTCACAGATTCATACAAATTTGCTTGCACGTGCACACACACACACAATATGTTATCTATATTTATTTTGAAAAAAATGTAGGTGAAGATATGTTTTCAACTGCAGTAATAATTCATGTTGTCATGATAAAACTGGAGTGTAATTCTACAATGGAACATTCTTGATGTGATCGATATTTTACTGTTTGTTAGGTGTGTCTGGTGTTGAAAATGTGGTCATGATGCGGAGATGCCGGCGTTGGACTGGGGTAAATACAGTAAGAAGTCTCACAACACCAGGTTTAAGTCCAATCAGTTTATTTGATAATAATCCCACAAGCTTTCGGAAACGCTGTTCCTTCGTCAGGTGAGTGGAAAGTTCAATCCACCTTCCACACACCTGATGAAGGAACACCATTTCCGAAAGCTTGTGGGTTTACTATCAAATAAACTGGTTGGACTTTAACCTGGTGTTGTGAGACATCTTACTGTTGAAAATGTAATCATCGAACCCCTACAGTGCTGTAGGAGGCCATTCAGATCTGTACCAGCCACAATCCCACCCAGGCCCTTTCCCCATTATCCCCATGCGTTTACCCTAGCTAGTACCCCTGTCACTAAGGGGCAATTTAGCGCTGCCAATCCACCTAACCTGCACATCTTTGGACTGCGGGAGGAAACCGGAGCTCCCGGAGAAAACTCACGCAAACACAGGGAGAACGTGCAAACTCCACACAGACAGTGACCCAAGGCCAGAATTGAACCTGGGTCCCTGGCGCTGTGAGGCAGCAGTGCTAACCACTGTGCCACCCAAACAACACACGCATCTGATGTTCTCTAATGTCCTAGTTTAGGTCTAACACTGTTCCTCTGTAGGTCCGATTATTACAGTAAGCCATGTGAGTTTTCAGTTTGATGACTCTTGGCTACAGCATTTTATGATCATCGGACCCTTAACTGTGTGAATGCTGAATAGTGTGTTGCTGGACTAAGATTATCCTATCCAAGAATCTCTCTGGTTCTCGGTTCCATACTCTGTGTTATCTTTTAAAAGTATTTCCTCTTTAGGCTCTTTTGCCCCTGAAGAAAGCGGCAGACGGTGAGACCAATGCCATTTTGTATCACACACCAAGCAGTACAAGTGCTAACCTTGTCATGAAGCTGTACTTCCTGTGTTATCGTTGATAACATGAACTGGATCTGAATATTAAAGCTCATAAACCGGATGACATTTCTGTATGAAACCCAATATGTTGAGGTAAATACAATAAACAATATAAGGGCAGCTAGGGATGGGCAATAAATGCTGGTCTAGCCAGTGATGTCCACATCCTGTAAACGATTATTAAAGAAAAATTAAAAGGAGCATTTCTTTATTTCTCAGAGGGATAGAACTGCAAAAGGTCGCGTGGCATTTTTCTTGTAATTACATAACATTTAATCAACAGAATTTTTTTGGAATTGATATCACAGAATCCCAACAGTGCAGAAGGAGGCCATTTAGCCCATCAGGTCTGCAGCAACTCTCCACGCTAACCCCTACCCCTACCCTATCCCCGTAACCCCACTTATTTACCTTGCTAATCCCCTTCACACTAAGGGGCAATTTAGCATGGCCAGTCCACCCAACCTGCACATCTTTGGACTGTGGGAGGAAACCAGAGCACCCAGAGGAAACCCACGCAGGCACGGGGAGAACCCGAGGCCAGAATCGAACCTGGATCCATGGCGCTGTGAGGCAGCAGTGCTAACTATTGCTTCCCTTTGCATTGTGACATTTACTGGTGCAAATTATTCCATCATATCGCCCATTATTTCAGTGTGTTAAGTGTAGTCAAAATACACTTGAAAGATAAACTAATGATTTTTTAAAATTCATTTGTGGGATATGGGCATTGCTGGCTGGCCAGCATTTATTGCCCATCCCTAGTTGCCCGAGGGCATTTGAGAGTCAACCGCATTGCCGTGGCCCTGGAGTCACATGTAGGCCAGACCGGGTAAGGACGGCAGATTTCCTTCCCTAAAGGACATTAGTGAACCAGATAGGTTTTGCCGACAATTGACAGTGGTTTCATGATCATCAGCAGATTTTTAATTCCAGATATTTTTTAGTGAATTCAAATTCCGCCATCTGCTGTGATGGGATTCAAACCCGGGTCTCCAGAACGTTAGCTGAGTTTCTGGATTAATAGTCTAGCCATAATCTCACTAGGCCATTGGTTCTCTGATTTAGTAAGAGTAGCAATGCAGTTTAATGATAGAAATATTTTACTGTTGATACTGCCAGATATTTGCTTTAAATTGGAGATATAAATTGAAAGAGGGAGAGAAGAGCAACTGGGTGATTTCTACTGAGTTATTGTAAATTACATGATTAAGAACAGCTTTGGATAGCGTGGAAAAGAAAACATTCCTGTGCAGGCAGTCCTCGACTTTACTACTTTCCAGTTACAACGGACAACATTTTGATTTTACAATGTGTGTTCTGACTTTATGATGCTACGTCAGCATGTTTACGAGTATGTGTTGATGTTCTGTGCTGCCCATCTGTACTATTTGACAGGTTGAACCGCCTTTATTAGATCGGAAATTAACGTTTTGTTCTGTTAATTTTGTTGGCACAACCGTTGGGTTTGCAATGCATTCATACACTTACATTATATTTAATATGTTGAGACTTGCAGGTTGCACAGGCACCTGACAGTGATCGATGCTTCATTATATCCCCCACACTAACCAAGGAACTTGTGCTCAGGTGTGCAGACAGTTGCCTCAGTAACCTGACAGGACAAGGGTTGAGTGCCTTTAACATCCCATAAACCATTTCCAGCCTTGGGTCAAGGCCCAATTTCCCAATTATATCCTTGTTCCCGTGGGGAAATCAGCCTTGACTTACGATGTTTCGACTTATAATTCAGTTTTCAGGAACAAGTTGTGTTCTTAGTCTGAGGACTTAATTTGGTTTGATTTGATTTATCATTGCCACATGTATTATTATATAGTAAAAAGTATTGTTTCTTGCGTGCTATATAGACAAAGCATACCGTTCATTGAGAAAGAAAGGAGAGAGTGCAGAATGTGGTGCTACAGTCATAGCTAGGGTGTAGAGAAAGATCAATTTAATGCAAGGTAGGTCCATTCAAAAGTCTGACAGCAGCAGGAAAGAAGCTGTTCTTGAATCGGTTGGTACGTGACCTCAGATTTTTGTATCTTTTTCCCGAAGGAAGAAGGTGGAAAAGAGAATGTCCGGGGTGCGTGGGGTCCTTAATTATGCTGGCTGCTTTGTCGAGGCAGCGGGAAGCATAGACAGAGTCAATGGATGGGAGGCTGGTTTGCGTGATGGATTGGGCTGCATTCACATGTAGCTCAGTCTTAGCAGTCTTGGGCAGAGCAGGAGCCATACCAAGCTGTGATACAACCAGAAAGAATGCTTTTTATGGTGCGTCTGTAAAAGTTGGTGAGAGTTGTAGCTGACATGCCAAATTTCCTTAGTCTTCTGAAAAAGCAGAGAAGTTGATGAGCTTTCTTAACTATATTGTTGGCAAGGGGAGACCAGGACAGAATGTTGGTGATCTGGACATCTAAAAACTTGAAGCTTTCGACGCTTTCTCCTTCGTCCCCGTTGATGTAGACAGGGACATGTTCTCCTTTACGCTTCCTGAAGTCGATGACAGTCTCCTTTGTTTTGTTGGCATTGAGGAAGATATTATTGTTACCACACCAGTTCACCAGATTCTCTATCTCATTCCTGTACAATGTCTCATCATTATTTGAGATCCAACCTACTACAGTGGTGTTGTCAGCAAACTTAAAAATCGAATTGGAGGGGAATTTGGCCGCACAGTCATTGATGTATAAAGGTATAGGGGCCTGAGAACACGGCCTTGTGGGGCACCAGTGTTGAGGATAATCATGGAGGAGGTGTTGCTGCCTATCCTTAGTGATTGTGCTCTGTAAGTTAGGAAGTTCAGGATCCAGTTGCAGAGGGAGGTGTCGAGGCCCAGGCCATGGAGTTTGGAGATGAGTTTCGTGGGAATAATAGTGTTGAAGGCTAAGCTGCAGTCAACAGATAGGAGTCTGACATAGGTGTCCTTGTTATCTAGGTGTTCCAGGGTTGAGTGCAGGGCCAGGGACATGGCATCTGCTGTGGACCTGTTGTGGCATTAGGCAAACTGTAGTGGATCTAGGTAGTCCAGGAGGCTGGAGTTGATTCATGCCATGACTAACCTTTTGAAACAATTCATAATGATGGATGTGAGAGCCACCGGCCGATAGTCATATCATCCACGCATCCCGTGCATTCTCTCTTCCAACTTCTTCTGTTGGGAAAAAGATACAGAAGTCTGAGATCATGTCCCAACTGACTCTCTATAGACAGTTACATGGGTAAGATGGGTATGGAGAGATATGGGCCAAACGCAGGCAATTGGGACTATATTAGGGGTTAAGAAAAGGGGCGGCATGGACAAGTTAGGCCGAAGGGCCTGTTTCTATGCTGTAAACCTCCCTGTCCCTATAACTCTTTGACCCAACAACAGCTTCTTCCCTGCTGCCATCAGACTTTTGAACATTAAGCTGATCTTTCTCTATACCCTAGCTAGCCTGTAATACTATATTGTGTGCCCTCTCCTTTCCTTCTCCCCTATGTATTCAATGAATGGTATGCTTTGCCTGTACAGCATGCAAGAAACAATACTTTTCACTGTATCCCAGTACATGTGACAATAATAAGTCAAATCAAATCAAATCATGCTTTTCATGCCCTCAGAGATTCCCAAAATACATTACAAATGATTGATCACTTTTGAAGTGTGGGTCACTATGCCGGAAAATGAGGTGACCACATTAAACACACCAACGTTCCATAGTCAGCAAATGAATGAGTAACCAAATAATCGATAGGTCTTTGGTAAAGTTGGTTCAGAGTGGAATTTTGACCAGGTCAACAGGGAGAACTCTGATTTCTTTAAGTGGCGCCAGAGGACTTTTTATGCCCATCTGAAAATGGCAGACCAAGCTTCAAAGTATCATAGAGTCATAGAATCCCTACAATGCAGGAGGCCATTCAGCCCAACGAGTCTGAACCAAGCACAATCCCACCCAGGCCATATTCCCATCACCCCACATATTTACCCTGCTATTCCCCCGACACTAAGGAGCAATTTAGCATGGCCAATCAAGCTGACCCGCACATCTTTGGAATGTGGGAGGAAACCAGAGCACCTGGAGGAAACCCACGCAAACACGGGGAGAATATGCAAACTCCACACAGACAGTGACCTGAGGCTGGAATTGAACCTGGGTCCCTGGCGCTGCGAGGCAGCAGTGCTAACCACTGTGCCACCATGCATTATGACACTTACTGGTGCAAATTATTCCATTACATTGTCCATTATGTCTATGTGTTAAGTGTCGTCAAAATACATTTGAAAGATAAAATGATTTTTTTTATTCATTCGTCCGATTTGGGTGTCGCTGGCTGGCCAGCATTTATTGCCCATCCCAAGTTGCCCGAGGGCATTTGAGAGTCAACCACACTGCTGTGGCTCTGGAGTCACAAGTACTGTGCTACCGTGTGTTTCATTCAGAAGTTGGCACTTCCAACTATGGAGCAGGCTCCAGGGACAGCACAAGTGATGGCCTGGATTCCACTTAAGTAGATAATAAAGACTGAGCTCACAACCTCCTGACTAAAAGACGAGAGTGCTACCAAATGAGCCAAGCTTGTATGTCGAACCGCGGTTAAAACTGTGAGCCTTAGGCAAATTAACAAAACAAAATTGACTGAAAGATGGATTTGGAGAGATGGGCCAAAGATAAAGAAATGGATCAAAACAGCCACGTATAAATTCCAGGGAAAGTAATATTGTCTGCAAATTGCCTGATAAACAGGCTGTGACATGAAGTGCATCATCATAAAGTGCGCTTGACAAACACATTTTAATATTAGAACAAGACTGCCTCAGAGTATCGTATCTTATTCCCCTGCTCACTTACATTGATGTCCATTGGATTTTGCACATGGACAGAAGCTACCTGTGACAACCGAGCAGATATCAGATTGGAATTGTTTTTATGCATCGGTCTGCCTGTTGATTCAGCTGTCATTCATTGAAATACAGATGTGTGGCGTCAGGAGTAAAAATAGTCGTACCTGTGTGATGGCCATTGGGCAGATCACCAATAGGCAGTCCATCCTGCCCCCTTGCACACAGCACAAGACTGCGTTTCCATGGGGCATTTCAGTACAAACATTAATAAACGCTAAACATGAAATTCCAAAATACAGAGGGCAATTAATCCGAGCGGATGGGCCCCGAATCCCTCAGGGTTGGAAAAGAACCAGTTCCACTCTTAAAATAGATATTTTTGCATTTGGACACAAAATGAGCCAAAGGCTTTTTATTCGGTGGTTGAAGTCGCCAAGCAACTATTAGTGAGAATGGAGTAAACATATTGATTCTGTAGCTGGAGCTAGATAAAACGCAGCAACTTTACCACGTCTGTCCTGCTGTGATAAAGAATGCATGGAGCATATTAATGCTTCATCAAGCGGCGTTCTCCCATGTCCCCGCCAGCAGATTTAAATAGGGGCAGTGGATGGGGAGGATAGTGGCGGGAGACCCACAGATTGGTTTTACGCCAGTGGGACTTTCTCGTGGGCTGTTCCCCTGGTGCCAGCCATGATGGATGGATGGAGAAACTCGTTCATGGCCAGGGTGAAACCAATTCACATCCTACTAATGCCGGAGACAGCCAAAGCCAGAATCTTGATTTTAATTCGATTTATTATTGCCACATGTATCGGGGTACAGTGAAAGGTATTGTTTCTTGCGCACAATACAGACAAAGTATATCGTTCATAGAGTACAGAGGGGAGAGGGAAAGGATAGGGTGCAGAATGTAGTGTTACAGTCATAGGCAGGGCGCAGAGAAAGATCAGCTTAATATGTGGTGTGTACATTGAGTACTTGGCACAGCATAATATTCAAGGCTGTGGGCCAAGTGCTGGCTAGTGGGATTAGCTGGGCAGGTAGGACCTTACATGTGTCGGTGAAGATCCGATGGGCCAAAGGGCCTTGTCTGCATTGTAGTATTCTGTGATTCTGTGATATGGTAGGTCCATTCAAAAATCAGACAGCAGCAGGGAGGAAGCTGTTCTTGAGTCGGCTGGTACATATTTTCAGACTTTTGTATCTTTTTCCCAGGTAAGACATAGAATCTCTACAGTACAGCAAAAGGCCATTCGGCCCATCAAGTCTGTATCGACCACAATCCCACCTAGGCCCTACCCCCACATCCCTACATATTTACCCCACTAATCCCTCTAACCTATGGACACTAAGGGCAATTTTAGCATGGCCAAGCAACCTAACCCGCACATCTTTGGACTGTGGGAAGAAACCAGAGCGCCCGGAGGAAACCCATGCAGACACGAGGAGAATGTGCAAACTCCAAACAGACAGTGACCCAAGCCAGGAATCGAACCCAGGTCCCTGGAGCTGTGAAGCAGCAGTGCTAACCACTGTGCTACCGTGCTGCCCTAACCATGAACGAGTTTCACCAGCGGAAGAGCCCATGAGAAATTCCCACCAGGTAAGGTTGATTGGCCATGCTAAATTGCCCCTTCGCATCAGGGGGATTAGTGGGATAAACAGGGGATGGGACCTGAGTGGGACTGTTGCCTGTGAAGGCTTGATGGGCTGAATGGCTTCCTTCTCCAGTGTACAGATTCTATGATGCTTCTATGATTCAAGGTTCTAAGTCAGGTGGGGCCTATGTATGTTATTTGCATTTGTTCCCATTCCTGGGATCCAGCGGGATTCCAGGGAAGGGCTCCTTCCAAAACTGGCAAAATGGCAGATCTGTGGATGGTGGAGCCTCCCTGTTTTTATTGGTCCCCTTACTAATCGGAGAGAGCCAGAATGGTCCCATTAACGTGCAGACTGTCTCAAGCAGGGACACAACTTCTACCTGCCAGAGTGAAATTATAAACCTCTAATCTGGCCTGAGTTACTGTTTGGATTCTGTTAACAGAACGCCTTCAATAATAACCTGATGGTCAATTAAGGGGCTTGCGTTGCTGGCAGTTAGTGATTGTTAACAGCAATTAAGGTTGCTACTTGGCAAGGCTTTGGTTTTAAAATGATTCAGTGTCGCACTTAATATTCTGCGGTCTCTCGTTTTTCACTGCAGTTTTATCAGCACTGCCTGCAGCTCCTGACTGGACACAAAGCCCCAGCACTAAAGAATAAATTCACACCATCATTTTTTTATGTTCCGTGTGGAATGTGATTCATGAATTTTTATGCAGCCGGAAACTTGCCGTCTTTGAAATGAATTTAATGTAAACAATTGTGATTTCAAAAGTCAGCAGTGTTGCCAATGTAATACAACCCTTGACCTGGTACTTCCAAACAAGTTATGTTGCACATTAGCATACCTGATACACAATGGCCACGGAACATCGAAATGTAACTTAACGCTGCTTTAGATTGTTATTCTGAAGATTGAATGTGTAAATGTGGCTGTAGTCCTGCACTGCGCTGTAGTAGCTAGGAAGTAAGTGTGCAGGTACAGCAGGCAGTAATGAAGGCAAATGGTATGCTGACCTCCATAACAAGAGGATTTGAGTATAGACTTTAGTATAGCGTGTGGACAGATTTTTACTTGGTAATGTGTTGAAGGGTTATGGGGAGCAGGCAGGAAAATGGGGATGAGGAGCATATCAGCTGTGATCGAATGGTGGAGCAGCCTTGATGGGCCGAAAGGCCTCATTCTATTCCTGTATCTTTTAGACTTATGAATAGGGATGTTTTGCTGTAATTGTCTGGAGCATTGGTGAGACCACGCCTGGAGTATTGTGTGCAGTTTTGGGGAAGGATGTCCCTATTATTGAGGGAGGGCAATGAAGGTTTACCAGGCTGATTCCTGGGAGGTCCATCATATGAGGAAAGACTGAGTCGGTTAGGATTGAATTCACTGGAGTTTAGAAGAGTGAGAGGGAATCTCATAGAAACTGATAAAATTCTAAAAAGGATTAGACCTGGTGGATTCAGAAAGAATGTTCGCAATGGTGGGGGAGTCCAAAACTGGGGATCATAGTTTGAGGATAAGGGGTAAAACCTTTTAGAACTGGGGTGAGGAGAAATTTCTTCACCCCACAGAGTGGTAAATCTGTGGAATTCACTGCGACAGAAAGTAGTTAAGGCCAAAGTGTGTGATTTCAAGAAGGAATTAGATATAGCTCTTGAGCTAAAGGGATCAGGGGATATAATGGAAAGGCAGGGGATCAGGGTATTGAGTTTGATCAGAATAAATGACGGAGCAGGTTCGAAGGGCCGAATGGCCTACTGCTGCTTCTATGTTTCCATGTAAGTTCCCAGATTTGGGCTCAGTGATGGCACTTTTATAGGTTTGTTTGTTTCAGAGCATAATCTAGCCTGACACTTCATTGCTGTACTGAGTGACCTCTATACTGTGTTGGCAGAGGTGCCACCTTTTGTATGAAACTTTAAACCAATGTCCTGTCTGCCCTCACAAATGGACTTGCAACTTCTCATGATGTTGTTCCAAAAGGAGCTAGAGGGTTTCCTGGGAATAGGCCATTCAGCCCATCAAACTTGCTTCACCATTCAAAACAATCATGGCTGTTCAGACATGTCAATGGCTTTTACCCACACTATCCTCATAACCCATCACATTATTGTTATTTAGAAATCTATTAATCTCTGTTGTAAACATACTCAATGACCGAGCTTCCTCAGCCCCCAGGATACAGAATTCCAAAGGTCCACAACCCTCTGTGTAAAGAAATTCCTTCTCATCTTGGTCTCAAGTGGCATTCCCTTATTTTGTAATTGTACCTCCTGGTTCTAGTTTCCCCAGCCATGGAATACATCTTACTGCATCTACCCTGCCTATTCCTTTAAATGTTTTGTAGGTTTCAATGAGATCACATCTCAGTCTTTGAAACTCTAGAGAATACAGGTTCAGTTTGCCTAATCTCTCTTCATAAGGCAGCCCCACCATACCTGGGCCAAGCCTGGTGACCCTTCCCTGCACTCCCCCGTGACAATACAATCATTTCTGAGGTTAGGGGACCAAAACTGCACACAATACTCCAGGTGCCGCCTAACCAAGTTTCTATACATTTGAAGCAAGACTTCATTACTCCTATACTCAGATCCTTTTACGACAAAGGCAACATTCCATTAGCCTTCCTCATAGCTTGCTGCACCTTCAGTGACCTATGGACAAGAACTCTCAGGTCCCTTTGTAGATCTACACTTTCTAATTGCTTACCATTTAAGAAATTCGTCACATATCAGTTCCTTCTATCAAAGTGGATTATCTCACAATTTTTCGCATTATGTTCCACCTTCCATGTTCTTGCCCACTCACTGAGTCTGTCCAAATCCTCTTGCAGCTCCTTTACATCTTCCCCACAGCACACGTTCCCGCTTAGCTTTGTATAATCCAAAAACTTAGAAATATTACAATTGGTTGCCACATCCTGTGAACAGCTGGTGCCCAAGTACTGATCCTTGTGGTACCCGACTAGCCACAGCCTGCCTATGCTAGACTGATCCATTTATCCCTACTTTCTGTTCTCTACCTGTTGGCCAATCCTTAATCCATCGCCTCCTATCCCATGTGTTTTTATTTGACTAAACATACTCCTTTGTGGGGCTTTATCAAAAACCTTTTGCAAATCCAAATGTACTACATCCATTGACTCTCCTTATCAATTTTGTTTGAAACACCTTTAGAAAACTCTAACAAGTTCGTTATCATGACTTCCCATTCATAAACCAATGCTGGCCCTGCCCAGTCAGATCATGATTGTTCAAGTGCCTATTCATTACATCCTTTATAATAAATTTGAGCACTTTTCCTATTACTGATGTAAGGCTAACAGGTCTGTACTTCCCTGTTTTCTCTCTCCCGCCATTTGTAAATAATGGAGTGACATTTGCCACCTTCCAATTTTTAGGAACCATTCCAGAATTTTGGAAGATGATCGCCAATGCTTCCACTATCTCGATAGCAACCTCTTTCAATACTCCAGGATGCATGATATCAGGACCTGAGGACTTATCAGCTGGAGTTTTACTGTCCCCCCACCACGAGAATCGGAGAGGGCGAGAGGTGGACCATGGAAAGGTCCGTTGACCTCGGGTGGGTTTTTACAGTTTCAGGACGAGAAAGGCCATAAAATCCCACCCATCAGCTTTCAGTCCCATTCATTTCTCCAACACAACCTTCTTACCAATACTAATTTCCTTCAATTCCGCATTCTTCCTCGCCCCTTGGATCTCTGCTTCTGGAGATTTCCTGTATCACCCTTTGTGCAAACAGACAAGAAGTAATTACTTAGCTTCTCTGCCGTATCTCTATTCCCCATTATGAATTCTGACTCTGCCTGTAATGGACTCACATTTATCTTGGCCAACCGCTTTCTTTTCACATCACTATAGAAGCTTTTACAATCCATTTTTACCTTTCTGCCAGATTGCCTTCATATTCTGTTCGCTCTTCCTTTTTCTTGCCCTTCCTTTGCTGTACTGCTAAAACATTCCAATCCTCACTATTCATAATTTAATCCTGTCTACTATTTCTGGCAACTTTATAAGCTTTCTCCTTTAATCTTATATAATCCTTTACTTCCTTTGACAGCAACGGTTGACTGGCATTTTGGCTTTTTGAACCTTGAAGACATGTATATGTGCTGTACGTTATGTAGTATTTCTTTAAAGATGAATGTACAGTCAGATCTTTTACTGTCTTTTCCCAATCCACCTCAGGCAATCTGTCCATCACTGACATACTCTCTTCCAGCTTCTTCAGTCGAGGCAAAAGATACAAAAGTCTGAGGTCATGTATCAACCAACTCAAGAACAGCTTCTTCCCTGCTGCCATCGACTTTTGAATGGATCTACCTCGCATTATGTTGATCCTTCTCTACACCCCAGCCATGGTTGTAACACTATATTCTGCACTCTGTTCTTTCCTTCTCTATGAATGGTATGTTTTGTCAGTATAGCGCACAACACTTTTCACTGTATACATGTGACAATTATAAATCAAATCAAATCATGTCTTCATGATTTCCTTTATTCCTTTTCAACCTGGCTTCCAATTGAACTTCCTCACTTTCAATCACAAGGCAAAACTCTGTCATGTTATGATCACTCATACCCAAAGGTTCTTTCCCAACAAGATTATTACTTAGTGCTTTTTCATTATATAATCCAAGATCTAGAATAGCCTGTCCTCTAGTTGGCTGCTCAACAAACTGCTCTAGAAACCCACCATGAACGCACTCCAGAAACTCATCTTCCTCAGTATTAATGCTCACAAGTTTTAACCAGTCTGTGTGCAGGTTGAAGTCACACATTGAAGTCATAGTATTGTCCATGCTACATGCACCTCTCATCTCCTGATTAATACTATACCCCAGTCTACCATTACTATTTAAAGGCCTGTAAACAAATCCAACCAGAAGGGAAAATGCTGGAAAATCTCAGCAGATGCGGCAGCTTTGGGTCAAAGTTTTGGGCCATCTGGCTGTTTCCTCTCCTCACAGATGCTGCCAGACCTGCTGAGATTTTCTAGCATTTTCTCTTTGGCTTTCAGATTCCAGTGTACACAGTAGTTTGCTTTAATCCAACCAATATCCACTGTTTCTTAGCTCCGTCCAAACAGATCCCACAGATTGTTCTTCCGATCAGAGATTCTCCCTTACAACTGCACTGATCCCATCCCTTGTCACCAGCGCAACTCCACCTCCTTACCTTCCTTACCTGTCCTTAACGTCGAATGTCCTTGAAAATTCAGTTCCCAGTCTTGGTCACCATATTTCCATAATGGCAATCATATGGGTACGTAAGGGTGCATTGATGGGTACATGAAGAGGGAGGGGATAGAGTGAGTAAGAGCAGAAGTTTTTTTTTAGTTTAATTAGGGCAGCATAATCAGCACAGGCTTGGAGGGCCGAAGGGCCTGTTCCTGTGCTGTACTTTTCTTTGCTTTTTGTTCTATATCGTACCCAATAACCAATATTTGTGCTTTTAGATTGTCTACTTTGTGACGAATGCCATGTGCATTGAGATAGTGTGCCCTTCATTTTGGATGCAATCTTACCAGGGGCCCCCTGCCACTGCAGCGAGGATGGAGAATTTGGCATTCAGCCAAATCTCTGTTCACTGCAGTGGGATGGGAAAATCTCACCGGTGTGAACGGCTATAGGATTCCAGCCTATGTCTTTTTTACATCATCCTGTATTTGACACATACTTGATGCTTTGCTTTGTTTTTCCCAACTTCTAGTCCCACCCCTACTTCATGCTTCCAACTAAATTTTCTTCCAATTTACGCCACTCCTCAGATTCCCATGTTTTGATGTCATTACTTTGATTTGTTCCTTGCTGTGCAAAAACGAGTTGTTCCATTTTCTTAATTTGCGATAGTGATCACAGTACAAAAGTCCTTCACTGGCTCTGAAATACAGTGGGATTTCATAAAGCTGTGAACCATGGAAAATAAATGGATGTTAGTTTTACCTTTCCCTTGTTCGTCATGGTCCTGTGTTGAGTTAACAGGTGGCATGATGGCACACTGGTTAGCACTGCTGCCTCACAGCGCCAGGGACCCAGTTTCCAGAGAATGGCTGTGTGGAGTTTGCATGTTCTCCCCATGTCTGCATGCGTTGCCTTTGGGTGCTCCAGTTTCCTCCCACAGTCCAAAGGTGTGCAGGTTAGGTTGATTTGATGCTAAATTGCCCCTTAATGTCAGGGGGACTAGCTAGGGTAAACACCCTGGACGGGATTGTTGATGGTGGAGGCTTGATAGGCCGAATGGCATCTTTCTGCATCCTTCCTAGTACAGTGCAATGATTTACATATAGAATCCCTACAGTGCAGAGGGAGGCCATTCAGCCCATCAGGCCTGCATTGACAACAATTCCACCCTGGCCCTATCCCCTTAACCCCGCATATTTACCCTGCCAAACCCCCCGACACTAAGGGGCACCTTGGCATGGCCAATCCACCTAACCTACATATCCTTGGACTGTGGGAAGAAAACGGAGCACTCAGAAGAAACCCATGCAGACATGGGAAGAACAATGCAAACTCCACACAGTGAGCCAAGGCTGGGATTGAACCCTGTGAGGCGGCAGTGCTAACCACATATAGATGTGGGATTGGCGTAGGAGTGGGTATTGCCCTGATCTCCTCCCACTTGCAGGATTTCTGTGGCAGCATTAAAGGCTGGATCTTCCTCAGTGGTCGATTTACCAACAGAAACACATTCGAACTGTCAGTATTGCTCAGGACCAGATCAGGAAATCCAAGGTGTTTTGTGAAGTTAGCCTGGACCCTAAGTTTGGCATTTGATTTTGGCATGAAGGTGAGCATAAGGTGTTTCATTCCAGGTATGATTCAAGTGACCTACTAGGAAGCTTTTATCAAAACAAACTTTGTTTAAGAACACAGTTAGAATGGAACAAAAATAGGCATAACTTTTACCAATTAAAAGATTTAAACATGACAAAGTGTAATCCTTAACAGCTAGCTATCTCTGTTGTTCCAATTTAGCAGCGTCCTCCATAGACATAATTCCCATCTTTAGAGCCAATTAGCACCGAAACCAGAGTTGCTTACGTGGCTACTCAACTTCTGGCCCTTTAACCCCTTTGGAGAGTGATCCAGACAGATACATGCCTTCTAATTCTCATGCAGAAACTTCCAGAGAAATCTCAGAGAGATTAATTTCCTAGCAGATTAAAGTCTCCAGACCTGAGAGAGAGCAGTAGATACAGGGAAAGTGACTTCTCTCTAAAGATTCCAAAAAGCAGACTGCCGTGAATTCTCTGTGAAAGCTTAACTCCACCCAGTCACCTGATTTCATCTGTCAATCACAGTGGCACAGTGGTTAGCAGTGCTGCCTCACAGCTCGAGGGACCCGGGTTCAATTCCCAGCTTGGGTCACTGTCTGTGTTGAGTTTGCACATTCTTCTGTGTCTGTGTGGGTTTCCTCTGGTTTCCTCCCACAATCCAAAAAATGCGCTGGTTAGGTGCATTGGCCATGCTAAATTCTCCCTCAGTGTACCCGAACAGGTGCCGGAGTGTAGTGACTGTGGAATTTTCTCAGTAACTTCACTGCAGTGTTAATGTAAGCCTACGTGTGTCTAATAAATAAACTTTAAATAAATACGACTCTGTACTATCTCAGTGGAAAGCACAAAATAACATAACCCTACATTCGTTCAGATTAAAACTGACATCACAGCAATTATACTCTATGATACCGATGCAGTCACAATAGAGAATGCTCGTTATACAGACAGAATGGCTCTGAGTCCGTGGAACAGATCCTGCACAAGAAACATGACCAAAATACATTTCTTAAAGGTATAGTTTCATCACTATTATAATGGCAGTTTGCCTTAGCGCATACTCACTGCACATTCCTGAGACCTCCAGGCCCTATAACCATGCTCTATAATTGAAACACACAAGATCTAGAAGGGGTTTGATAGGGTCAGCACTGAGAGGTTGTTTCCACTGGCTGTGGAGAGTATAGAACACAGAGAAACAGTTTCAGGATAAGAAGCTGGTCATTCGGGTTCGAATCCCGCCACGGCAGATGGTGGAATTTGAATCCATAAATATCTGGAATACCTTGTCATTTACATTAATGATTTGATGAGAATATAGGAGGCATGGTTAGTAAGTTTGCAGATGACACCAAGATTGGTGGCATAGTGGACAGTGAAGAAAGTTATCTCTGATTGCAATGGGATTTTGATCAATTGGGACAGTGGGCTGACGATTGGCAGATGGAGTTTAATTTAGATAAATGTGAGGTGATGCATTTTGGTGATTGAACCAGAGCAGGACTTACTCAGTTAATGGTAGGGCACTGGGGAGAGTTACAGAACAAAGAGATCTAGGGGTACAGGCTCATAGCTCCTTGAAAGTGGAGTCACAGGTGGACAGAGTGATGAAGAAAGCATTCGGCATGCTTGGTTTCATTGGTCAGAACATTGAATACCGGAGTTGGGACGTCTTGTTGAAGTTGTACAAGACATTGGTAAGGCCGCACTTGGAATACTGTGTGCAGTTCTGGTCACCCTTTTATAGAAAGGATATCATTAAACTAGAAAGACTGCAGAAAAGATTTGCTAGGATGCTACCGGGACTTGATGGATTGAGTTATAAGGAGGACTTTTTTCCCTGGAGCGCAGGAGGCTGAGGGGTGATCTTATAGAGGTCTATAAAATAATGAGGGGCACAGATCAGCTAGATAGTCAATATCTTTTCCCAAAGGTTGGGGAGTCTAAAACTAGAAGGCCTAGGTTTAAGTTGAGAGGGGAGAGATACAAAAGTGTCTAGGGGGGCAGTTTTTTCACACAGAGGGTGGCGAGCGTCTGGAACAAACTGCCAGAGGTAGTAGTAGGGATGGATACAATTTTGCCTTTTAAAAAGCGTTTAGATAGTTACATGGGTAAAATGGGTATAGAGGGATATAGGCCAAATGCAGGCAATTGGGATTAGCTTAGGAGTTTCAAAAAAAAGTGGGGGCATGGACAAGTTGGGCTGAAAAGCCTGTTTCCATGCTGTAAACCTCAATGACTCTATGACTCTAGAATTTAGAATCTACTGATGATCGTGAAACCATTGTAGATTTTCAGGAAAACCACGTCCTGAATGATCTCCAAGAGCCTCAGTAGTTGTGAAAGAGAGCTACAAGTCAGCAGGTGTCTGAGTCAAGCTTGTTGCCGAAGGGGGGACCACGATGGGAGGACTCATTTGGCAGCGAGCTTGGATTTTACTCAGCCAAAATCCTGCTGGTGAACTGTGCTTGCAGCTGTCTGACACGTACAGCTCAGTCCCTGCTCTGACCTGTGACACACAGGCTTGAAGGCGAGCATGAAGTAATTTAAATGCCCAGCCCTTTAAGCTATCAAGTGACATGACTCTAAGGGCTATCATTAAGTTATTCCTAATCCTTGGCCGTTTTCCACAATCTACCATTATCATAGTAGGGGTTTGTAAATTCACTGCTTGGTGAATGAATATCACTGGATATTTTTCCTAGTGATTAAGTACTTGAGGCTATTTAAATATATTGAATTGATTTTCATGAATGGAAGTGTTTTTGGAATATTGTGAAGGTTGTTTTAAAGATACTTAGACCTTTGGCTACTTTCATCCCAACATGGCTCTTGAGGTCTGTCCATGATGGAAAGTGGCTGAGTTGGCATAGAGAATGTAAGGGCACAGTATGGTGAGTAGGTTGGCTTGATGCGGTATGAATGGGCACAAGGGCAACGAGTGGCCATGGGAGTGGGTGTAGGCATTGGTTGGCATGAGTTGGCATGCATGGGAAGTGGTGTGGGGGAGGTGTGGTGGGGAAGGTTAAAAGGCCTAATGTTTAACAATGGAAGTGGGATGAAGCCCAAGAGAATCCTGCCCAGCCTTTTAAACAGCCCCACCACCTGGGAGCCCCGGTGCTCTCTTCCAATCCATGTTTTGGACCAAGTTAATTAAGCACTTAAGGTATTTACTTTAACACAGATAAGCTAATTGCACCGTGTTACACACACCGGCTGCAGGTTATGTCTAAAATGTTATCAGCCACAGTAGGTATTATCAGGAACTCAATTCAATCAATATAGAACAACTTGCATCTATTAGCCAGCTTTGAAGCAGAAATATATCTTAAGATGTTTCTATAAGACCAAAATTGGCACCAAGCTAGAGGAGATACAAAATATGTCTACAAACCTGAGCAGAGTTAGGTTTCAAAGGAAAGACATGCACTTTATTGAATGACTTGTTAGAACAAAATAAAGATACAAGGTGTTCTCCAAATGAAAAAAATGCAGTGTATCAGTACAGAGGTATTTTTACGTTGAAACACCACACTACCTTCGTTGGTAAAAGAAAAATATTGCGGATGTCGGAATCTGAAACAAAATCAGAAAAGGCTGGAAAATCTCAGCAGGTCTGACAGCATCTGTGGGGAGAGAATAGAGCCAACATTTCAAGTCCAAAATGAAGTTACTGTGAAAATCCCCTAGTCGCCACACTCCGGCGCCTGTTCCGGTACACTGAGGGAGAATTTAGCACGGCCAATGCACTTACCCAGCGTCAGAGCTAACGACAAGGAAAATAGGACAAGGTTTATACTGTGAAGATTGGAGCGGGCTGGAGAGTAGGAATGGCATAGACCAAAAGACAAAGGGAGTCTAAATGGTGATGGTAAAGGCTAGGAATGGTGCTAAGAGCGTTCATTAACAGATTGGGATGTGTAAATGGCAGAACAAAGGTGCAGAGTGTAGGAATGTGGCAGATGGCCCTAGTTGAGGGGGAGGGGGAGAGATGAAAAAAGATGGAAAGTGAAATTTTAGATGTGGATAAACAAAAATAAGAATACAAAGTCATAAAAATGGATGAATAAGATGAAAAGAAGAAATGAAATAAAATAAATGGAGATGGAGGGGAGAGCTCATGTTGTGACGTTGTTGAATTCGGTGTTCAGTCTGGATGGCTGTGCCTAATCGGACAATGAGGTGCTGTTCCTCTAGTTTATGTTCGTCTTCCTCAGAACGTTGCAAGAGGCCAAGGACGGACATGTGAACTTCCTTCATAGATCAGCTCTGGGTGCTACAGGCAGGACTTGGATGACACACCAATTTTGCTAATGTGCGATTATCAAACACAGGCCTTCGGCACATTATTACAGCTTTTCCTTGTAAATTATCTAGTTTGAATTTCCACTTCACAATTTAAATGTTTCATTTTCTTTGCACAGTGACAGTCTGCAGGCATGTGATCTTTGTTTGCATACATAAAGCAGCAAGATTTGCCTCGAGCCTCGCGTCTCTGTGAGGTCACAAGATTGAGAGAGAGACATGAATGATCATTAAAACTAGGCTGATATTCCAGTGCATTCTCAGGCTGTGCTGCATCGACAGATGAGACGTTAAACCATGGCCTCACCTGCCTTCTCTTTATCACGGCAGCACAGTGGTTAGCACTGCTGCCTCACAGCGCCAGTGGCCTGGGTTCGATTCCCGGCTTGGATCACTTGCTGCATGGAGTCTGCACGTTCTCCCTGTGTCTGTGTGGGTTTCCTCCGTGTGCTCCAGTTTCCTCCCACAGTCTGAAAAATATGCTGGTTAGGTGGATTGGCCATGCTAAATTCTCCCTCAGTGTATCCGAACAGGCGCCGGAGTGTGGCGACTGGGGGATTTTCACAGTAACTTCATTGCAGTGTTAATGTAAGCCTACTTGCGACTAATAAATAAATAAACTTTTTTATCCTTCAGTCGCATCACAAAAACAAATTCAATGATCTACTCATTATCACATTGCTGGGAGCTTGCTGTGTACAAATTGGCAGTTTTGTGTCTGACATTACAACAGAGGCACAAATAATGGGTAGAACTTGCAGGCCATTCACACAGGTGGGATTTTCCAGACCCGTCGCAGTGAATGGAGACTTGGCTGAGCACCAAATTCTCGATCCTCACTTGTAGCCCAGCAAGGTGTGAACGGCTGGTAAGATTGTGCCCAGAATGTCACTGGCTGTAAAGTGCACTGGGGTATCCTTCGGGTTGTGAAGGATGTTGAAGGCCAGGATATTTCGGGTGGTGAGGGTTTCCCATTCCACCATCTGAAGAATCAGCAGGGAACACGTCCCCAATCAGGAAGAACTTTCACCTTAATCCCTACAGCTATAGAGGCTGCAGTGGACAAAAGTGGAAGTTTGTGAAGTCTACAGAGCCTAGGTCCCGGGAGTGCACAGAGAGGTGAACTTTCGGGGTATCTGTGCAGTGAGGGTGGGGTAGGGCTTGTGGATTGGATAGTGAGGGATTGAGGTTCAGGGGAGAGGGCCAGTGACCACTGGACCTCGGGGGGGGGGGGGGGGTGTGTGTGTGTGTGTGTGTGTGTTGGGCGGTGGGGGGGTGGGGGGGGGGCGGGTGGGGAAGTTGAGGGGGATGGGGAGGGTGGGGTGAGGAGGGGAGCCAACAGAAAAAGGTTTCCACTTCTTGCCCAGCCTGAAACCCCATCATTTTCAGGCTTACTCCACACTCGGGGAATTATCCCATCAGCCTAAAGATTGAGACTGGACACGAAACAGCCTTTAAGTGGTCAATAGTTAGCCTCCTGAGGGCCTCAATTGGGGTAAGGGTGGGTGGCCTGTCCGAGGCCACTCCCCCCCCAGTGTGAACTCACTGCGAGGCCAGGCTGGTGGGAAGCAAATAGGAAGCCCTAACGTAAAAACATAGAAACAGGACTAGGCCATTTGGCCCTTCGAGCCTGCTCCGGCATTCATTAGGTTCATGGCTGATCATCAAATTCAATATCCTGATTTCCCCCCTTCCCCCCGCCATCCCCTGATCCTTTTAGCCCCGAGAGCTATATTTAATTTCTTCTTGAAATCACACTACATTTTGACCTCAATTACTTTCCATGATCGTGAGCTCCACACATTCACCACCTTCTGGGTGAAGAAATTTCTCCTCACCTCAGTTCTAAAAGGTTTACTCCTTATCCAGAACTATGACCCCCTAGCTCTGGATTTCCTCACCATCAGGAACATTCTTTCTGAACAGATCAGCCATGATCTTATTGAATGGCGGGGCAGGCTCGAAGGGCTAGATGGCCTACTCCTGCTCCTATTTCTTATGTTCTAACCCTGTTAGAAATTTCTAAGTTTCTATGAGATTTCCTCTCACTCTTCTCAACTCCAGTGAATACAATCCTGACCAATTTCGTCTGTCCTCATGTGACAGACCTGCCACTGCAGGGATCAGCTTGGGGTGGGATTTCACCCTCCTCTCTGCCTGAACAGACACTGGTGGTGAGTGTGAAATTCAGGCCTCCGTCTTTCTTTACTGAGTGACTTTGCTGCCTAATTTTGGGCCTCGTAAGCGTATTGAAGTCACAATATTTTACGCTGTTAGCTCATATTCAACAAGTTTCACTTTCTCTAAATAAAATCCACCCTCTGGATGAGAATGCCATTAAAAAGAGACTTCCCTTCTACTTAACTGATTTGAACAAAGTTAAAAGGTTTGCATTCATCTTTACATTTTGAAAGTTACCAATGAAGGACAAGTTCAAAGATTTTAAGAATCCTCCAATAGGGTAAATTACTTTTCATTCAGAATGTGGCTCCTCTCCCTGCACCCTTGAGAAATTGGATATTGGGTGGGCAATCTGGGCCTAGAAGCTGGCTGATGTTGCTATGAATTGTCTTGTTTTAGCAGTGGACTCCGTCCCTCTTTACAAAGGGCACAGCCTCAGAGTAAAGGGACAATCCTTTAGAACCAAGATGAGAAGGAATTTCTCCAGCCGGCGAGTGGTGGATCTGTGGAGTTCATTGCCGCAGAAGGCTGTGGAGGCCAGGGCATTGAGTGTATTTAAGGCAGAGATAGATAGACTCTCGATTGGGAGGGGGATCAAAGGTTATGGGGAAAAGGTGGGAGAAGGGGGTTGAGTCAGCATGATTGAATGGCAGGGCAGAGTCGATGGGATGAATGGCCTAATTCTGCTCCTATATCTTAGGGTCCTATGGTTCAGTTTGCTGCTGTGATTAGGAGACACAAAGAGGAAGGAAGGAGAAAGTGTTCGTTCTCCGCAGAGGGAAAGTGAGACGTGCTTTATCTTTTGAATGAGAATTTGCCGTCACTAGGCAACGCGTTTTGTGGAATCATAAATATCAATGTGTGCAGGAACAGATCCGTGTGCGAATGTGATTTTAAATTCCCCGTATTTTTGTTTTGATTGCAGGAAGGTGCTTCTCCGAAAGGAGAGGGGGAAATCTCTGAATACCTGAAGGACTGCAGCTGGTAGGTACTTTTGTGTTTTGCACACAGTCTGATTTTGAAAAGCGCGGAATGGGAAAAGGCAGTTCAGCAATCAAGCCAGCACTTTTCGAACAATGTTTACCACCCGTTCTCTCCGAGCTGGCCCACAGCCCGTGTGGTCGCCTGCGCAGCGGTCTGTTAAATTTCTCCCGACCCATTGCAGAGAAACTGGACATGAAACAAACAGAATTGTCGCCCTAGTCCACCATTAACATTGTGTCTTTAACCCGAAGAGCGCAAACTGTGTTCCGTCTACCTGCTCCGATTTGACACTTCCAAAACAAAACCACCGCCAAGATAAGAATGCCCTGAGATAATTGTATTCTGCCTCGGTGTCACTCCGGTGAGCTACTGTCCACGCTTTTATATGTAAGCAGGGAGACATTTTGTAAAAGGGAACAGGGGAATATATTGCCACCAGCAACAACTAGGAGCCATGATCTTCTGATACCCTGCACGCACCCACCTCAGCAGAAATGGGGTTTATAAGGGCGCATTTTCCACTCCATTTCCGTTTATTATGACATTCATGCCGGCGGGAGTTTCCCATCCTGCCGCAGCGAGCGGAGATTTGGCTGGGCGCCAAATTCTCCGCTAAAGCAGGAACATGGCGTGACGGCATGGTGGCACAGTGGTTAACACTACTGCCTCACAACGCCAGGGACCCGGGTTCCATTCCTGGCTTGGGTCACTCTCTGTGTGGAGTCTGCATGTTCTCCCCATGTCTGCGTGGGTTTCCTCCGGGTGCTCCAGTTTCCAAAGATGGGTGGGTTAGGTGAATTGGCCATGCTAAATTGTACCTAAACAGGCGCCAGAGTGTGGCCACTAGGGGATTTTCATAGTAACTTCATTGCAGTGTTAATGTAAGGCTGCTTGGGGCATTAAATAAAATAAATGGACGGTAAGCTCGTGTCCTGTGGATTCTAACACTACTGCCTTGGAGCCCTTGTTCGTACTCAGGCATTCTCCCCTTGAAGTATTATAAATCGGGGTTTCCGTGATGTCAAAGAGCCCCGTTTACATCCGAACCAGGGCCTTAATAGGAAAATAAAATCGAAATACTGCGGATTCTGGAGTTTGAAGCTAAAACAAAAAATGTTGGAAAATCTCAGCAGGTCTGACAGCGTTTGTGGAGAGAGAATAGAGCCAACGTTTTGAGTCTGGCAGATTCAAGACATTGGCTGTACCCTCTCTCCATGGATACCATCAGACCTGCTGAGATTTTCTGTGTTTGTCGCCTTAGTGCTAAAACTCGGGTAGATAATCTTGGTAGTGTTGGAAATATTTGTATTCCTAATTTAGTGGGCAATAATAACCACAGATTGTGATGCAAGTGTACAAAGAAGAAATTGGTCATATATTAAAGGAGAATTGATATTTAAAATAACATTAAAATAGAAGGGCTGTCGGAGCCCCACCTCGGGTCTTGTGTAACGGGGATGGAGTATGGTCGGGACCAGGGCACGAACTCCCACATTGTCAAAGGGTAAAAATTGTTAACAGCTGTGAGAGACATTGAGCGTGACAGACAAACTTCTTCCAGGATGGTTGCTGTAGGCATGTGCAATATGACTTCATAGAATCCCTACAGTGCAGAAGGAGGCCATTCGGCCAATCGAGTCTGTACCGACTGCAATCCCACGCCGACCCTATCCCCGTAACCCCACACATTTACCCTACTCATTCCCCTGACACCAAGGGGTGAATTAGCACGGCCAATCCACCTAACTCGCACATCTTTGAGCTGTGGGAGGAAACCAGAGCATCCGGAGGAAACCCACACAGACATGGGGAGAATGTGCAAACTCCACACAGACAGTGACCCAAGCCGGGAATCGAACCCGGGTCCCTGGTGCTGTAAGGCAGCAGTGCCACCATGCCATTTTAACTACTGTGCCTTTGTGCCACGCTAACTTAATTTAATGTGTGCAGCCAGAAAGCCAAAGCTTTCTTCAAGAGACCTTAGAACATAGGACATATAACAGCACAGCACAGGAACAGGCCCTTTGGCCCATGATGTTGTGCCGAACATGATGCCAAATTAAACTAATCCCTTCTGCCAGCTCTTGGTCCATATCCCTCTATTTCTTGCATATTCATGTCCTTATCTAAAAGTCCCTTAGACACCCTTGTCATATCTGCCTCCACTACCATCCCTGGCAGCACGTTCGAGACACCTACCACTCTCTGTTGTGAGACTTTCACTTTGTTGTGAAACTCTCAACATTCAAGTTAATGAGGTTCCTCTGGGATAGGTACGATGAAAGAAAATCCACCCAGTGTAGTCGGGAGAGGGATCAAGCTTCATAATGCGCTGCCTACTCAGGTTGAAACAGGTAAGAGAAGATGAGGTAGCCCTGATTAAATAACCAAAGGCACAACCCTTTCTGGATGGCTCATTATAAAGCAGCCTTGTCCAGAATCCGAGAGTCAGGTGCTTGAGTTGCTTTTTTTTGGCTGGTACACTCTGCTGGTACGCAAGACATCACTCCCCTTCCTTCTTATCCTCTTCTGCCTCACCATCCCAAATGAAGATTTGCAAGCAACAAGGTCTACTAAGGTTATGCATTTCAAAGGAGTCTGCATGAGGCGAATTAATTCTGAATGGGCACGTTCTTTGCTGGGAATTTTGATTGTACAAGGGAGTACATTAATAAGGCAAAGCTTTTGTAATTAGGGAAATAATTGAGTGCATTTTAACTTGGTGGCGTTGGATATGGTGCTTTATTGGTAGCTAGTTAATCTGATGGTGTTGTGACAGTAAGAAGTCTCACAACACCAGATTAAAGTGTTTATTTGGTAACAAAAGCCACTAGCTTTCGGAACTCTGACCCTTCGTCAGGTGAGTGGAGAGTAACTTCTGGAGAGTAACAGAGGGTGGTGAGTGGGAACTCTCCACTCACCTGATGAAGGGTCAGAGGCCTGAAAGCTAGTGGCTTTTGCTACCAAATAAACCTATTGGACTTTAACCTGGTGTAGTGAGATTTCTTACTGTGTTTACCCCAGTCCAACACCGGCATCTCCACGTATTGTGATAGGACAGGCTTCATTTACTTACCCAAAATATTCCCGTGTGTTGTGTTCTGTAATGAATTTTGGATCGCTTATTTTTCTTGAGATTAGAGAGCCACCTGTTGCATCTTGTTGCTCCTTAAGATCTTAAAGCTCCTCGACTCCCGACTTACAATTTTTGTAGCATTCAGGTGAGCATTATCCACTGCTTTCCCTGTTTGTCAAAACACATCGAGACTCAGTGCTTTCAGTTAGCTTTTCTTTCTCTCCTTTTAAGCAGAGTGAGACTGTGGCTGATTTTTCTAGGACCACTGTGCTTCACCTACCCACACATTCATGGCACAGCTGAGTTTGGGTTGGAGCAGACATCTACCAGTGGCACAGCGGTTAGCGCTGCTGCCTCACAGCGCCAGAAACCCAGGTTCAATTCCTGGCCTTGAGTCACTGTCTGTGCGGAGTCTGCACACTCCCTGTTACCCCTGTGTCTGCGTGGGTTTCCTCGGGGTGCTCCAGTTTCCTCCCACAGTCCGAAAGTCGTGCTGGTTAGGTGCATTGGTCATGTTAAATTCTCCCTGAGTGTACAGAGGGTGGTGAGTGTCTGGAGCAAGCTGCCAGAGGTAGTAGTAGAGGCGGGTACAATGTTGTCTTTCCAAAAGCATTTAGTTACACGGGTAAGATGGCTATGTAGGGATATGGGCCAAATGTGGGCAATTGGGACTAGCTTCATGGTTAAAAAAAAGGGCAGCATGGACAAGTTGGACCAAAGGATCTGTTTCTGTGATACCCGAACAGGCACCGGAGTGGGGCAACTAGGAGATTTTCACAGTCACTTCATTGCAGGGTTAATATAAGCCTACTTGTGACACTAACAAATAAACTTAAGAAAGGTATCCATCGCATTGTATGCATTGGGTAGCACGCGACACTATAAACTCTCACTGGAAAAAGCCAGGGATATGAACATTTTTATGAAATAAACGGTGATATCCCTCTGGCCTTCACTCAAAAATCAGCATTCAGTCATAAGAATGCCTGTTTGCAGTGAGTGTGCAGAAGTTGCTAGGCAGCTGTGGGAGGTATGACGATCTTTTTCCAGCCCTTTTAAAAGAGCGAAGTCTCGGCTCGAAAGGATGCTTTGTGGTGAGGGATTCTGCGAAAAATAAAACATTTTTCTGGCAGCACAGATTGGTGAAATTGGTTTTGCATCTCGAAAGATTCCCCCCGACAGAGAATTTGCTGTTGTTACGTTCTGTCTAGCGTGAGGGGAAATGGTGGCGCATGAGGTAGCTGATATTACACCAAACTGAAGTCCGTGCCCGCCGCTGTCATTTTGCCACCTCGTGCACAGGTAGATGCCAACATTCCTGCACTCGCTCCGGGAAGGATTTCCCCAGGAAAAGAAAAGCAAGATTACCCAGGAAAGGGATAAAGAGCTTGCATTTCTACAGCACCTTTCAGGTCTGCACAAAGCACTTTGCCGCTAATAATGTACTTTCGAAGTATTGCAACTGTTATAAAGTAGAGAAACGCATTAGCCAACTTATACCACAGCAGGATCCCACAAACCTCAATGAGATAAATGGTCAAATATTCTGTAACTGCTCTGCAATGCGTTGTAAGGCAGCCAATCTTTGTTACTGGAGTACAGTGCCATTTTTTTTATTCATTCATGGGACATGGGCATCGCTGGCGGGCCAGCATTTATTGCCCATCCCTAGTAGCACTTGTTCAGAGGGCAGCTGAGAGTCAACCACATTGCTGTGGTTCTGGAGTCACATGTAGGTCAGACTGGGTAAGGACAGCAGATTTCCTTCCCTAAAGGACATTAGTGATGGGTTTTTCCAACAATTGACAATGGTTTCATCAGTAGATTCTTAATTCCAGATATTTTTTATTGAATTCAAATTCTAGCATCTGCCACGGATGGGATTCGAACCTGGGTCCGCAGAACACTAGCTGAGTTTCTGAGTTAATAGTTTAGCGATAATAACATTGGGCCATCGCCTCCCCACTTGTAGGCAGGAGTTACCAGAGCACTCAGCGTCTCTGACTCCCCCTCCTTTCAGGACATCATTTACCCCGTCATCAGAGCTGAGCCATTATTGGTCCACACACTCTATTTCCTGCCTCCGCAGTTACTGTGGCAAACCTTGATCACTACCCACCTGTAACTGGATCTAAAGAGCCTTCAGGAAGGATCAATCCCCCTTTAATAAATTTGGAAAGCTAACCCAACGTTTGCCCCCGTTGTGTCACCACTTATCTTTTAAGTGACCACATCCCTTTTAAAGTCTCCAAGTTAGTGACCGATTGCAAAGAGAGCTCCCATTACTCCCAAATGATCTCAGCAGCTGGTATTCTTGTGCAAATTGGGTGGATTGGCCGTGCTAAATTGTCTCTTGGTGTCAGGGGGACTAGCAGGGTAAATATGTGGGGTTATGGGGATACGGCCTGGGTGGGATTGTTGTCGGTGCAGGGTCGATGGGCTGAATGGTCTCCTTCTTCACAGTAGGGATTCTATGATTCCATGATATGGAGTTATGAGCCCAATGCTTTATTAAAATTAGACTCTGAAATCTCGCCTGGGCACCTCTTACCTTTCATCTATTGTAAGAAGTCTCACAGCAAGCTTCAGTTCAAGCTCCAGTCTGGGTGGTGCTTGCTTAGTCTGTCTTGTGCTGACTGTGCTAGGATAAAGACATGTGAATAAACGGTTCCAGTTAGTTTACTGCCACTGATCTTCTTGTTTATTATTAGTCCCAATAGCAGAGCACATATATGGCATGAGCTAATTGGGCAAATGCTATTGCAGATTACCCTGCTTCCCACTACTTCCATGCGAGACCCAAACAGCCCCAGTCTATCAGCTTAAATGAATGAATTGGGGACGGCGCAGTGGCAGAGTGATTAGCACTGCTGTCTCAGAGCGCCTGTTATCTGGGTTCAGTTCTGGGCTTGGGTGACCATCTGTGTGGAGTTTGCACATTCTCCCCGTGTCTGCGTAGGTTCCCTCCGGGTGCTCCGATTTCCCCCCACAATCCAAAGATGTGCAGAATCATGCTATATTGTCCCTTAATGTCAGGAGGAGGTTAGCAGGGCAAATATGTGGGGATAGGGCCTGGGTGGGATTGTTATTGGTGTGGGCTTGGTGGGCCCAATGACCTATTTCTATGGGATTCTATGATTTTATGAAGGGCGAGGCCATGGATTATAAAGCAAAGATGAGAGTTTTAAAACCGGTCAGTTAAAATTCAGGAGGACTGCTTTGCCTTTACTTTGGGTATTTCTGTGGGAGAGGCAGACGGATTTGTTGCTCCTTCAGGCCGGGCTCATGGGGTTCGGGGAGCTGAATACAGGTTCAGTGGAGGCTGATTTTACAGCCAGCCAAAGCAGTCAACTTCCCTCGGCCCCCAGCTCTGGTGGAGGGCCTCTTCCTTGGAACAGCTCATTGTGTCTGAATCCTATGCCAAAACCAAGCTGAGCTGTGGCTATGGGTGGAACAGTCAACTCAATAGTCGCATTCAACTGCAGGGAAAATATTCAGATTGTCCTCCTTTGCAGCCATCAGTTGGTGTACACAGGGATTTGATCAGCGTGGCTCCAACTAGAATCCAGCCTCATTCTTTGGCTCATAAGGAGAAACTAAAAGAAAACAATGCACTATATCTAACCGTTCACTTTGCCGGGTAACTGGATGTACAATACAGGCCGTTGGGCCAGAAATTTTCTTGAATTCTTAAGGTTATTTATTTATATCACACAAGATTTTGTATGTAGGCCAGAGGGATATCACTGTTTATATCATAAAAATGTTCATATCCCTGGCTTTTCTCAGTAAGAGTTTATTGCATCGCGTATTACCCAATGCATACACTGTGATGGATGCCTCTTTTTAAGTTTAAAGTTTATTTATTAGTGTCACAAGTAGGCTTACATTAACACTGCAATGAAGTTACCGTGAAAATCCCCTAGTTGCCACCCTCCGGCGCCTGTTCGGGTACACTGAGGGAGAATTTAGCATGGCCAATGAACCTAACCAGCAAATTTTTTAGACCATAGGAGGAAACCCACGCAGACACGGGGAGAACGTACAGACTCCGCACAGACAGTGACCCGAGCTGGGAATCAAACCTGGCTCTCTGGCACTGTGAGGCAGCAGTGGCTAACCACAGTGCCACCGTGCCGCCCCACAAAACAGGAGATATCGGTTTGTCTGCCTGTTCTAAATACATCTAATATTTAATCCCACTGACTGCCAACATTTATCCTTTAAGAAACACCACAAAAGAAAACTAATTATCCAGTCATTATCATATTATTACTTGTAGGATTTGGCAAATTGGCTGCCATGTTTCCTCGATTACAATATTGCAAGATTACTTAAATGGCTCTTTATATAAAAAAACAGTTTGGAATGCCCTTAGGCTGTGAATGGTGTTGGATAAATGGAAACCTTCCCTACACTAACACATGAAAGTTTATATACCAGTTAGGAAATAGCACTGAGGAAGGACATATTCAAATCCTACTAGATTAAAACAGGAGAAGCCCACAGCATAATAAACATTAACACAAATAGGAACTGAGTTCTGCAAATCCCAAAGGCAAGGTAGCCACGGCTGTAGGTTTTTTGACACTCAACGATTATGACATAAAGGGCAATAAATTGACTTAAGTTACGGAGGGGACCCGGTTACAAAATCGATCACTGCTCACTTAGATGAAGGAATTAGTACGGAGGTTCAGCATTTACTTGTGTCTCAGGATACACCCGGACCTTCTTATTTGCCCGTAGGTTCAAAATCACAATGATTTTTGATTGCATCCATGTCAGAGACAGCCTCAGATGTTGTTTTAACTTGCGCGCAATCCCTGAATTAAATAATTGAGGGTCTTTCTCATCAAAATGGAATGTCTGGAAAAATCGCCGAAGAACAAATTTAAACACAGACATTTCACCAACCTAAATAATATTAAAAAAAAACACTTAATTTCTTGTTTTTGGTTCAGTTGTATCGTGTATTGGAAGCTTCTATTTCACTGTTCTGTATTTAATAAATCATGAAAATATTTCATTTTAGTACAGATTATTTGAACAGTCAAGGTCATGCTAACATAATTGTAATATTCTGCATTCATTCCATATAATTCAAGACTATTTATTTATTTGTCACAAGTAGGCTTACTTACAATGAAATCTCAAGTAGACTTATACTGCAGTGAAGTCACTGAAATCCCTCCCATTACAAAAGAAAGAGTTGCATTTTGAGAGTATCTTTGAGAGCTGTGAGATTGGCCCAAAGTACTTCACGATCACGAAAGTGCTTTTGATGTGCAATTGCTGTCACAAACCACGGCTGGAATTCTCCACCTCTTCACGCCAGCAGGATTCACCTGTCCCGCCGGCACTGCACCCCTGCCCCCCAGGTCTCCCCCTGGGCTAACGTCAGTGGGAATTCCCATTGACACCGGCGGGTCCAGAGAATCCCGCCGCTAGCAAACAACGTGGCTGGGAGGCCGGAGGATCTCGCCCCACATTTCCTGAATGTTGTTGTGAACAATATTACTATTAAAAACGTAGAACATTACAGCACAAACAGGCCCTTCGGCCCACAAGTTGCACCGATCATATCCATACCTATATCCAGCGTATCTATAACTCTCAATCCCATTAAAAACAATTGACCATTTCTTCAAAATCCGGTTTCTTCACATGGCCTACTTACCACTAACTTGATTGCTCAACATCGTAGAGTCAGAGAATCCCTACAGTGCAGAAGGAGGCCATTCAGCCCATCAAGGCTGCACCGACCACAATCCCACCCTGGCCCTATCCCCTTAACCCCATGTATTTACCTTGCTAGTCCCCCCTGACACTAAGGGACAATTGAGCATGGCTAATTGTCCTAACCTGCAGACCTTTGGAGTGTGGGAGGAAACACGAGGGGAATGTGCAAACTCCACACAGACAGTGACCCGAGGCCGGAATTGAGCCCGGGTCCCTGGTGCTGTGAGGCAGCAATGCTAGCCACTGAGCTACTGTGCCGTCTAAAGGAAAGGAAGGGAACTCACATTTAAATATGGTACCTGTCACATCCACAGGACATCCCAATGCTCTTTGTAAGCAGTGATGAGCTTTTGACATATAGCTACTGTTGAAAGAAACGCGAATTGGCCCACAGCAAACTCCTAGAAACAACAATCAGATAAATAACGATGCGATCTGCAACTGTTTGAGGGATAGATTTACGGCCGGCATACTAGGAAATTACAACTATTCTTCTGTGTAAGGTATCATATGTTACTTTCACTGAGAGTGCAGTCGGTGTCTCAGTTTATTGTCTCATCCCTATGACAGCACTTCCAACTATACTGCACTCCCTCTGTCCCTCCCCACAGCAAAGTGTTAGCCGAGGTTATGTGTCCAAGCCACCTAATTCAGAACTTTAAGTGTCACCACTGGGCAACAGCTGACATCTTCACTTGGTTTCGTTCAGTCAATGTACAAATTAGAACGTTTGCAATGAGTCTGAAACTGATGGGATACGCCCTTTATTAATTGTCTAAATGCCAGATTGTGGAAATGCAGAAAATGCTTTGAACTCACCCAAACAAATGTGGAATAAAGGATCCAAGCCAGAGAGAAAACCAATCATGCTTCCTGCCAAAATGTAAAGCGGAAAGAGAATGTATTGGCATCTAAAGAGCCCCATAGCTGCCGATAATGTGTCAACACTCTACACAGGCTGCAACCATTTTATTTCCATTCTCTTTGCAGACTTCGGTTCTGCTCTTGTTGTTATTTTGCTTGCGGAGGGCAGCTGTGGCTCATTTTGTCATTGGCACCTCCTCGGAATGCACCCCTTGTTTCTCTACTTGTCCTTGTACCATTCCCCCTTCTGGCCTTGGTGCCATCGCCTCTTTTGTTCCGTCCCAGTTGCCACCCCATCGCAAACCCTTTTATATTTTTTTCCCACCTCTCCTCCCCCAACCTCGCTTGCGTAAAAGCTAATGCGTTTGCCCGACCCTGATGAGAAATCATCAACCCGAAACGTTAACTCTGTTTCCCCGGTCACGGAAGGTTCCAGACCCTCGCTCCAGCCCTTTTCTGTTTTTATTTCAGATTTCCAGCATCAGCAGTATTTTGCTTTGTGCTGCTGCGGGGAAATCGGTTGCCATCATAAACCATAAGTAAGTTTGAGTGCTTCAGGAATGCTAATTAGTAGCTGTCTGTCACTCGCTGAAAAATGTAGTTTGTTACTCATCTAAAAAGGCGTTGCACAGTGGTTGCCTCACAGCGCCAGGGACCTGGGTTTGATTCCTGGTTTGGGTCACTGTCTGTGGGGAGTTTGCACATTCTCCCCGTGTCTGCGTGGGTTTCCTCCGGGTGCTCCAGTTTCCTCCCTCACTCCAAAGGCTTGTGGGTTAGGTGGATTGGCCATGCTAAATCGCCCCTTAGTGTCAGGGACTAGCTAGGGTAAATGCATGGGGTTATGGGGATAGGGCCGGTGGGATTATGGTCGGTGCAGACTCGATGGGCCGAATGGATTCTGTATTCTGTAGGATTCCGTGATAACTTTATAACATTTTTGCAACAAAATATGCTTCCCTATCTTAGTAACTAAACAAACAGCGATCAAAGAGTTTCGGGGGAGTATTCCCGTCCCATCCGCCACGGGGAATCGTAGCGGGTAACAGTCAGACCGTGCAAAAGTCTATTGACCTCGGGCAGGATTTTCCAGTTCTGGGGCAAGCGCAGCCGAAAAATTCCTGCCTTTTGAGGGTTTTATTTAACTCACCTGTGTGATATGGATATCGCTGGCTGCCCAGCATTTATTGCCCATCCCTTGTTGTCCTCGAATTGATACAACTGAGTGTCTCGCTCAGCTGGTTCAGTGACAGTCAACCGCATTGCTGTGGCTCTGGAGTCACATGTAGGCCAGACCAAATAAGGACAGCAGATTTCCTTCCCTAAAGGAAATTAGTGAACCAGATGGGTTTTTCCAACAATGGTTTCATGGTGATCAGTGGATTCTTAATTCCAGATTTTTTTTTAGTTGAATTCAAATTCTACCAGCTGCCGTAGGGGGGATTCGAACCCAGGTCCCCCAAATATTAACAGAGTTTCTGGATTGATGGTCCAGCGATAATCTCACTAGGCCATCGCCTCCTCTAGTTAATGAGCAGATCACGCTGGGAGAACAATATTGAGAGGAGTGTTTGTATCATGCATTTGACACAGACAACGGAAGGAGTTTGAACATCCCAAGCATAACTTTCCTCAGCAAATTTCTTCAGAGTTCATCAAGTTTGGAATGCCTCAAACCTTTGTACCCATCTGATCCAAGCAGGAACTTGCCAGCATTTAATCTTACAGGCAACTCTTAATGAGTGTTCTGTTACCACAAATTGGCAGCTGAGCAAAGTTTGATGCATGCTCTCCTGCCGAGTATTCTCATAGCTAAAATATCGTGCACGTTTAATGAAAGTGATGGCACCACCTTTCATTAATTAAGACTTTCAGGGAGGTGCTTTGAAAATGAGTTCCGATGACGATGTGATCAGAGAGTCCAGTTGTTCAAAAAAAAGTTACAACTCATGGCCCTGAAGGAAATTGCAAAGACTACTTGATTTCCGAGTCAGATCGGAGGAAATACAGGTGTTGGCATTAGATTAGGTTCAAACAGACTTTAGCCTGGAACTAATTCATTTACTGATGATTTGGAAAGGCATTTTGTGAGGAAGGTGTTAGTCTGAAACAGCTTCAAAACTTCAAGCTAATCCTCCGGGCGTTCCGGTTTCCTCCCGCAGTCCTGCTAAAGGTGCAGTGCTCTGAACCTGTTGGACCTTAACCTGGTGTTGAGACTACTTACTGTGCCCACCCCAGTCCAATGCCAGCATTGCCAAGTCATGGCTCCCACAGTGCAAAAGGCATGCTGGTTAGGGCATAGGCCAAATTCTCCCTCAGTGTACCCAAACAGGCAAGTGGAGTGTGGCGACTAGGGGATTTTCACGGTAACTTCATTGCAATGTTAATGTAAGACTACTTGTGACGCTTATAAACAAAATTTAAAACTTTAAATTACTGCTGATCTTGGAATCTGAAACAAGAACTGAAAATGCTGGAAAATGCTAGGGTGGCTCAATGGTTAGCGTGGCTGCCTCACAGCGCCAGAGACCCCGGGTTCGATTCCCGGCTTGGGTTATTGTCTGTGTGAAGTTTGCACATTCTCCTCATGTCTACGTGGGTTTCCTCTGGGTGCTCCAGTTTCCTCCCACGGTCCAAAGATGCGCGGGTTCGGTGGATTGACCATGCTAAATTGACCCTGAGTGTCAGGGTAAAATGCATGGGATTATGGGGATAGAAACTGGGTGGGATTGTGGTCAATGCAGACTCGATGGGCCAAATTGCTTCCTTCTGCACTATAAGCTCTGTGATTCAATAGGTCTGACAGCATCTGTGGAGAGAGGACAGAGTTAACATTTTGAGCTGAGTTACTGGTGAGGGCGAGGAGAGGAAGGTGTTTTGAAAATGAGGGTGGCTTCCTGTGGAGTCCCTGCCTGGTCTCTCAGTGGGCACTGAGTGTCTGCGAGTGAGGGGGCCCCATCCACCCCTACCTGGAAGGCCACTAAAAAACTAGGTGTGCTCTGCTGGGTGGGCTCCCTGGGTGATAAGCCCCCTCCTTTCCCGTCCACCGCTAGTTGAATATCAAGCACATCAGGGTGAGGTCACTGAAGGAGCCACTCACAGGCCTCAACTCCTCTCTATGCAGAAAGCTGCTCACAAGCCTACCTGCCCTGAATTGATCAGGGAAAGGTGGAAAGTTGGGAGGATATCTACTCATAACTTCTTGCCCAATCATGCGCGCCTTCCCCCAGCACCTCCAATAAAGCATAAAAGATCAAGAGACATTAGGATATCTGGAGTGCTGCTGCCATGGTTGATTGGCCAATATAGCCCAAGTGAACAACACAACTGAGTGGACATCTTGGAAGAGGAATGAACTGGGTGATATTACAGAGCAGGGCTCACTGATAATTGAATAGCTGCTCAGGGGAGTGGCACAGTGGTTAGCACTGTTGCCTCACAACCCCAGGGACCCGGGTTCAATTCCGACCTCAGGTCACTGTCTGTGTGGAGGTTGCATATTTTCCCCGTGTATGTGTGCGTTTCGTCTTGGTGCTCCGGTTTTCCCCCCAACAGTCCAAAGATGGGTTGGCCGTGCAAAATTGGCCCTTAGTGTCCAAGGTGCGCAAGTTGGGTGGATTGGCCAATACTAAATTACCCCTTAAGCCCAAGATGTGCCAGTTAGTTGGATTGACCGTGGTAAATATGAGAGATTTTACACGATAGGGCAGGAGTTGGGTAAGTTATTCTGTTAGAAAGTCGATGCGGACTAGATGGACTGATTGGCCTCCTTCTGCACTGTAGGGATTCCATGTCTGAACTTATTGAGGTGTCTAAGCAGGGTCGGACCGGCACCTTATGTCAGACAGTATCAAATATGGAGAAGCGCTACAGAGGAACCTGTGGGACATTGTAATGGAGAGACAACTGAGTCTCTTAGGGCTTGTATTTCACCTCCTGGGTGCAGCAGCAGAGTGGGCACCATTAGATGGAAGACGGAGACATGGCTGGCCCGACAGACCTGGAGAAGTATTATTGAGGAGAATTTCAGGAGCGGGCCACTTCTGGGGCTAGAGGGAGGGAGAATGCGATGGATCAAAGCCAGTGGCCTTGCCACCCACCATCCTGCCAAGGATTGGAAAAACATAGTCAGTCAGCCCTGTCTATACCACATGCACCTCAGAATGTCTACGTTATTGAGAAATAGTGAATCATTTTTTTTTATTTTGGTGCGTTTCACATTCTCAACCCAAAACATGAAATGCAACACTGCTTAGCGATGTAAAGTGGTGGTGACTATTGGTCAGCGTTACTCAGCAGTACAATCATCAAGCTAACCTCCGGATCTTTCACAACTAACCAGTTTTGGGTGAGTTACTGGCATATCATTACTCATTCATAGACCAGATCATGGGGATTAATGATATTTTCACAGAGGGACTGTATCACAGAAGTGTTTACTGTCAATTACATTGTTATGGTGAAGGGTAACAAGTGACGGGTGTTCCTTTAGTTGAGCACGTATAAATAGGCAATGCTCCCGGAAGAGCGCGGTGTTCAGACTGGACGGCACTCGTGGCACTGCAGCGGTTCAGAACTTACCCTCATTCGGACAGAATTCCACATTGCTGCTGCACTCCCGACACCTCCTTTGGGACACCTCCTCCCTACACTTCAAGCCGTCTCACAGAAATTCTCTCTGCATCTTTCTGTTCGGCGTGGAGGGCTTTCCTGCATGGTCTGCTGCCACACCCTCTCCACCTTCTCACCTTCCTCCATCTCAGGGCACGCCTTGCTGATCTGATCTACCGCCTGGTGATGGGGGAGGTCCCCAGTGGAGGACCCCCTACGTGGGAGTCTCCCCTTCTTCCACCGAGGATCCAGTATGGAGGGCGTTACATGCCGCAGTGCCATGCAATAGTAAGTGTAACGACTAATCAGGCAATTGAGGTGGGCGTATTAGAATATGAACTCCCTGAATATGGGTCAAATTGATGTCCAAATCAGGGAGCCTCTTGCTTGTAGGAGTGTCAGTTCCTCTGGCACTCCTAGTGTAGGCTGTTAACTGAAAGCACTCTGTACACTGTTGTCAGACTTGTAAATAAAGGGATTTTGGTGAAGGGACTTCTGCATCCGAGGATGTATTACAGTAAGTTAAGGTGGTTTTGTGGACTCCCAGGTCTCATGCCTTTTCTGTGGGTAAAGGGAAGTCCATGTTTCACGTTTATGTGGATTGACCAAGCTTCCAGTTTTATTTTAGCTATTTGAAGGGGCTGCCCCTCAACCTTTGGTTTCACTTCAGCCCCACACTCGTAATGTTCCGTCACTCAGTGCGGGGGGTTGGTGGGGTTTGAGATGGAAGGTTGCCCTTCTCATGAGAGAGTGCGCAGTGTCCATCAGCATACTTCCTCCCGACGATCGGTGGGCACTGTGGGAGGCGCAGAGGGAATGACATTTTAATTTAACCGGCAAAGTTTCCTTATGACATTTCATGTTAGTTACAGAGCCTCACCAGGAACTGTCACTCCTTTTTAATTTATGAATTAATGAGTATGAATAGGGGATAGCTGGGACACTGGGCTGAGTGGGAGGAGAATTGGTAGAATGCTCAAGTCAATAAATGCGTACAACAAAGTGTCCCAGAGGAGGTGTCCCTTCTCCTTCCTGCCTTCCCATCGAGGTCAGTTAAAAACTGGCTGGCCTCTTTCTTCTGCCTACCTTATTATGGTGAGAAGTCTCACAACACCAGATTAAAGTCCAACAGGTTTATTTGGAATCGCGAGCTTTCGGAGCGCTGCTCCTTTATCAAGTGAGTGATGAAGGAGCAGTAGTCTGAAAACTCATGATTCCAAATAAATCTGCTGGACTTTAACCGGGTGTTGTGAGATTTCTTACTGTGCTTAGTCCAGTCCAACGCCGACATTTCCACATCATGATTACCTTATTATGGTGAAAATGGTTGAATTGGGCCTTTAAAGTGGCCTTTTATTGGTTGGTTAAGGGTCTCAATTGGCCTTCTGTTGCTTTCCCCATTCACTGTATTATGAGAGAGAGCTCAGAAGTGGGCGGAAAGTCAGTGGGCTATTTTACGTGACCAGAGAGTAGGAAGATGACAGCTCATGCAAGCAGATAATAAAAAATGTTTGCTTTTCTCCTGCGCCAGATGGATGATGTTTGGTTTCCTTATGGGGTTGGCTGAGACAAGGAGACTCCTTCACTCTTGCGTCTTGTTGCTTCTTGTCCTCTAGGGAAGAGGCAGCCCAGCACTCAGGCAGCGATCAAGGACATCACTGTCCACAGAATGCAAACCGATTCATTCCCCGGCCCTGGGTGTGGTGTGCTTGTGCTCCTTCTCACTCTCCCAATCACTTCACTGCCCAGCGTCCCGTTCATTAAATGGTGCTCTGAGTTTGTGAGTTTTCTATTTGCCAAGGTGAATGTGCAAAGAACATTTCCACATTAAGCAACCAGTGTCAGCAGCAAACATAGACACACCCCCCGACACACCCACACACACACACACACACCTACACACGCACACGCACACCCACACACACACACCCATCCACACACACACACACACACCCACACACATACACACAAGGTCGGCACAGTTGAATGGAAGTTCCATCCTCTCTTTTAACAATATTCCTCAGTTCCAAACTCAACTGATAGGGCGGGGGGATGATATTTGTAGATTTAGTAGAACCAGTGGCACTTCCTTATTAACCTGAGGAGGAGTTCCAACATCCTCATTCCTGCATCATTGCACTTGGGCTCAGTTTTTCACCCACTGGCAACCCAGTCAAGTTGAGCCAATTCAGTTATCGGAAACATTCAGTATGAGTCTGCTTCACGCTACTTTTTAAGCCCTGTTGCTTCCAATTTTAAATCCTGAATTCCTTCCATGGTGTTTGCCTCCCTATCGCTGCAACCTCCTTCAGCCCTGAACCCTCGGAGATCTCTGTGCTCCTTCTGTTCTGGTCACAATTGAACATCCTCGATTTTAATCACTTCACGCTCAGCTGCCAGAGTTTTAAATTCTGGATTCCTCCTTAACACTTCCCCTCTTTCTCTTCTACTGTCTAAAACCTCCCTCATTGACAAGCCTTTGGCTATCCGCCCAAATATCTCATTATGCTGCTAGGTGTCAGTGTTATCTGATAATGCATCTGAGGTGATACTGTGCTATTTTGACATTCAATTTGATTTGACTTGAGTTGATATATTATTGTCACATGTATTACTATACAGTGAAAAGTACTGTTTCTTGTGCACTTTGCGGACAAAGCAGACTGTTCATAGAGAAGGAAAAGAGAGGATACAGAATGTATTGTTACCATCATAGCTCGATGGAAGAGAGTATGTCCAGGATGCATAGGGTCTTTGATTATGCTGCCACAATATTTGATGTATATGTTTTATGTTTAAGGTGGGGTTGCTTTAAGAGGCAGTGTTTTGTTACAGGAGTCAATATGTCTGGTAAACATGCAGCAGATGCTAAGAATGCAGACTAATAATTGATTTTAGCTTGGAATGCTGTAGAGTTAATGGAACCTTTGTTTCTTTAAGTTCTCCTGGGATTTTAGGCTGGGTTGATTGACAGAGATAAAGTCCTGTGGCTGTGGGAGGAGCTAAGCTTGCAGGAAAGAAAGAGTTTTATTTTCATTTTAAAATACAAGCAGTTGCTGCCTGGGATGCCAGAAGAAAACAGGAGCTCTCTATCTCTCTCTCTTTCCAAAGGCTTTCTGAAAGCTCCAAACCTGGGAACATCGGTCTAAGCAAGTATGCATGTGTTTTGCTATCTAATTTTGAAGAGGATTTGAGGCCTATAGGAGAAATATTGCTTGTTTGGAACTCATAGTGATAGGTTAGCGGTTAAGAATTCTGTCTTGTCATGTTTAAGTATTACTCAGTTGTTAAATGTTAAGCTAATTCATTTGTTATAGTTAACTTATGTTATTAATTAATCATTAGCTTCTTCCCTGCTGCCACCAGATTTTTGAATGGATCTAGAAATCATAGATACCCTACAGTACAGAAAGAGACCATTCAGCCCATCGAGTCTGCACCGGCCACAATCCCACCCAGGCCCGACTCCCATATCCCTACGTATTTTACCCACTAATCCCTCAAACCTACACATCTCAGGACACTAAGGGGCAATTTAAGCATGGCCAATTAACCTAACCCGCACATCTTTGAACTGTGGGAAGAAACTGGAGCACCCGGAGGAAACCCACGCGGACAAGAGAAGAACATGCAAACTCCACACAGACAGTGACCCAAGCCGGGAATCGAACACAGGTCTCTGGAGCTGTGAAGCAGCAGTGCTGACCATTGTGCTTCCATGCCGCCCATTACCTTGCATTAAGTTGATCTTTCTCTATACCCTAGCCATGACTGTCACAGCACGTTCTGCACTCTCTCCTTTCCTTCTCAATAAACGGTATGCTTTGTTTGTATAATGTGCAAGAAACAATAATTTTCACTGTATACTAAAGCATGCGACAATAATAAATCAAATCGAATCTTAGTCGGCTCTCTCTTCAGTCACACCTCTGCCTGACCGTCTACCTTGCTCAATCCCCCCTTAAAACAGAATGAAATCCATCACATTTCTTCCTTTCTTTAGCTCTAAGAAGAGTCACACAGACTCAACACCCTTGTTTTTCTCTGTCCACAGATGCTGCCAGATGTGCTGAGTTTTTCCAGCTTTTTTTTATTTCAGATTTTCAGCGTCTGCAGTATTCTGTTTTAAGTTGTTCACTGTTGGAGGAGTGAAGAATGTTTTTCCTACACCCTCTAATGTGTGCCTGATCACGAGATTGATGCAAGTTCTTGTAATATAATTGGATAAATACCTGTGATTTCTCCTTGTTTCGTCCACACTCAGCCAATCCAATGGCAGGTGAATTACCAAGTACCAAAATAAATATTCTTTGCACAAGACTCCTGATTACACCTCCCTCCTGCGATTTTTTAATGATAAAGTGTCTGATAAGATCTGTTTTGTTTGGATGGTAAAACATATTCCCTTGTTTTGCATCACATCCACCTCTTCACTATATCCATAAAAACTGCTACCCTTATGTTCATTCGCACAATGTCGCACTCACCCCTGTGCTCACTGACCTACCGGTTAACTTGTTTGTGAGTCCCTCCAGCCCTACAACCCTCTGAGATCTCGATGTGACTCCAATTCTGGCCCCATCAGCATCCTAGATTTTAATCACTCCATCATTGGGTGGCACAGTGGTTAGCATTACTGCCTCAAAGCGCCAGGGACCTGGATTCAGTTCCAGCCTTGGATGACTGTGTGGAGTTTGCATGTTCTTCTCGTGTCCACGTGGGTTTCCTCCAGATGCTCTAGTTTCCTCCAAAGATGTGTATGTTGGTTGGCCATGCTACGTTGCCCCTTAATGTCCAAAGATGTACAGGTTAGGTGGATTGGCCATGCTAAATTGCCCCTTAACATCCCAAGATGTGTACATTAGGGGTAATGATGGGGTAAATGCACAGGGTGACAGGTGGGGGGGCCTGAATAAGATGCTTGTCAGAGAGTCTGTGCAGAATCGATGGGCCAAATTGCCTCCTCTGTCAAGGTTCTAAGAAGTTGCTTTGGCTGTAACTTTTGGAAAGATGTGTGGGTTAGGTGGATTGGCTATTTGAAATTGCCCCAGGGGGACAAGCTAAGGTGAATGCATAGGGTTCTGGGGTTAGGGCCTGGGTGGGCTGGTGGCCGGTGCAGGCTCAGTGGGCCAGAATGGCCTTCTTCTGCGCTGTAAGAATCTATGAATGTCCCATCCCCGAGCCTCTGATTCATTAAAAATCTTCAAAAGACCTTCATCTTTGGTCAAGCTTTTGGTCAAATGTCTTAATATCTTCATATATAGCTATGTGCCAAACTGAGAATAATCCGGTGATATAGCCTGGGGAGGATTTACTTCACTAAGGATGCTATATAATGTAAGTTGATGTGAACATCGATAAAACCAAAATGATGTACAGCTGTCTGCGTTTTACCCTTTCTCAACCATTTACAAAATGCTTTCATGTCACTAAGACTGTACCCAATTAAAGAACTGTTTGGCAAGTGTTTTATTATTATTAGGAGAAAAAAGGACATATTATCCTAATTGCATAGTTGCGGCAGCAGTTATGTCAATGTGACATTATTGTGTTCCACTGCGGTTCCCAGTACTGCAAATCAGGGCAATTTATACAAATTGCATGGGTTCGTTTCCAGACACAGAGGACTTCTGAAGCACTGCCCAGAAAAAAAAAGCCCTTGATTTCCCATCGAGAACAGAATTGTAACCAAAGAGTTTCCACACAACGCCAGAACACAGTCCAAAGATGTGCGGGTTAGGTTGATTGGCCATGCTAAAATTGCACCTTGGTGCCCTGAAATGCCTAGGTTAGAGGGATTAGTGGGTAAATATGTAGGGATATGGGGGTGAGGCTTGGGTGGGATTGTGGTCAGTGCAGACTTGATGGGCCAGATGGCCTTTTTCAGCGCTGTACAGTTTCTATGATTCTATGACTTCTATGACTCAAAGTTCCAGTTTTAAACCAGGCATGCATTACCATTGGGTTGTGAATGAGGCCCATTCCGTCATGCAAACCAGCCTCCCATCCATTGACTCTATCTACACTTCACGCTGCCTTGGAAAAGCAGCCAGCAAAATCAAGGACCCCGCGCACTCCGGACATTCTCTCTTCCACCTTCTTCCTTCGAGAAAAAAGATACAAAAGTCTAAGGTCACATACCAGCCAACTCAAGAACAGCCTCGTCCCTGCTGCCATCAGATTTTTGAATGGACCTACCTTGCATTAAGTTGATCTTCCTCTGCACCCTAGCTATGACTGTAATACTACATTCTGTACTCCCTCATTTCCTTCTCTATGAACAGTATGCTTTGTATTGCGCAGAAGAAACAATACTTTTCACTATATGTTAATACATGTGACAATAATAAATCAAAGCAAAGCAAAACAAAATGTCAATCCCTAACTTCCAAGGGTTTATGGGATTTTTAGAGGGCTTGACAGGGTAGATCTGGAGAGGTTGGGTGGGATTTTCCAGCCGCGCTTGCCCCAAAACTGGAAAACTCCACCTGAGGTCAGTGGATCTTTCCATGGTCTGCCCCACCCGCTACACTTCCCCCCCCATGGTGGGCAGAATGGGGAAAATGCATCCCGTTGTTTCCCCCTGTGGGAGAGTCTCAGACCAGGGGGTACATCTCAGAGTCAGGGGTCGCCCATTTAAGGGAGAACTGGGGAGGATTTCCTTCTCTCAGTGGGTAATGCATCGGTGGAATTCTTAACCACAGAGGGCTGGAGAGGCTGGATCGTTAAGTATGTTCAAGGGGCTGAGATAGACAAATTTTTAATCAGTAAAAGAATCAAGAGTTAAGGGGATAAGGCGGGCAAGCAGAGTTGAGGATTATCATATCAGATTAGTAATGATCCCATTGAGTGGAAGAGCAGACTTGATGGGCCGAATGGCCTATTTTTGTTCCTGTGTCTCATGGTCTTATAGTCTAGGAATCTGGCCCTTGAACCCTGGTGACTGTCCTATTTATTACCGCTGGGTCAACCTTGAATTTGTTCGGCTGCATGTTTTAAAAAGGGCTGTTTTATGCACAATGGTGACTGCTTCTAGAATCTGAACTCCAAGACTGATATCGAGTTAGAGCACGGGAAGAAGCCAATCAGCTCCATTGGTGTGTTTACACGCCACAAGAGCTTCTGTCACCCTACTTAACCTCAGCATCTTTCCATCTCTTTTTTGCCTGTTTTGAATCCACTTCCTCTTAAATCCCTCGATGTCTTTTGCTTCAACCAATCCTCAACAAGTATCACATTCTACCCAACCTCTGGGTAAAGAATTTTGGAGTCACAGAGCGATACAGCACGGAAACAGGCCCTTCGGCCCAACTGGTCCATGCCGCCCTCCCGGCTCGTCCCAGTTGCCTGCGTTTGCCCTCTATCCTTCTAATCCTTTCCCATCCACGTACTTATCCAAATGCTTTTTAAATGTTGCTATTGAACCTGCCTCAACCACCTCCTCTGGCAGGTCATTCCAGATACGCACCGCCCTCTGCCTGAAGAAGTTACCCCTTGGGTCCCTCTTAAATCTTTCCCCTCTCACCTTAAACCTCTGCCCTCTAATTTTCAATCCCCCTTCCCTGGGAAAAAGACTATGGCTAGAACTCTACCACCTCACTCGCCACGAAATGGCAGCGGACGAGGGTCCAACAACGGAAATCTCCATTGTCCTTGGGCGGGAATTTCCGGTCTCGCTTGAGCGAGGCTGTAAAATCCTGCCCTATGTGCGTTCATCCTATCTCTGTCCCTCGTGATGCACTTCAGTAAGGTGACCCCTCATTCTCCTACGTTCCAAGGAATAAAGCTCTGGCCTGGCTAAACTCTCCCTATAACTCAGGCCACTAGCCTTGGCAGCATCCTCGTAAATCTTCTTTGCACTCTTTCCAATTTGTCGATGCCCATGCTATAACAGGGTGACCAGAACTGTACACAATGTGCCAAGTGCAGCCTCACCAATGACTTACATAGCTGGAACATAATGTTCCAACTCCAATACACAGTGCTGAGGCTGATGAAGATCATTGTGCTAAATGCCTTCTTCACCATTCTGTCTACTTGTGACATCTAAATTTTCTTCCAAATTCTCTTTTGGACTTATTAATGATATCTTATGTGTGTGACTCCTAGTTTTAGATTCCCAGCAGTGGAAACATCTTTCCTGTGTGTGCAAGACCAAAGAACCCCTTCATTGTTATAAAGATCTCTGTTTGATTGCCCCTCAGTCTACCCCTTTGATGGTGTGTCACAGCCCCCTCAGGGACGCAGAGTGGCTGGTGAGTCTGGCACTATGAACAGTGATGGCTGAGACTGCAACCTTCAATCCATCTCATGGCTGACCAGGAATCTCTCCTGCATTCACCATCACTGGTGTGTGTTAGAAGGATTCACAGGTTGATACTCAATCTATTTAGCTGAGTTATGATCGCACCTTCCCACGTGGGTGGACTTGAACCCGGAGCTTCTGAGTCAGAGACCTGGATGCTACTTTCTGCACCGCAAGGGAGTGTCACAGTAGTTAGCACTGCTGCCTCACGGCGCCAGGGACCCAGATTCAATTTCTGCCTTGGGTGACTGTCTATGTGGAGTCTGCACATTCTCCCCGTGTCTGCGTGGATTTCCTCCGGGTGCTCTGTTTTCTGTCATAGTCCAAAGATGTGCAGGTGGATTGGCCATGGTGAATTGCCCCTTAGTGTCGGGGGAATAGCAAGGGTAAATATGTGGGGTTACAGGGGTAGAACCTGGTTGGAATTGTGGTTGGTGCAGACTCGATGGGCTGAATGGCCTCTTTTGCTCTATAGGGACTCTATGAAGATGGAGGATAAAACTCCAACCAGTTTGTTCTGATAGTTACAATCTCCTAGCTATGGTATCATTCTTGTCATTATTTTTGAACATTCTCCAGCACCTTTGAAGCTTTTGTGTAATAAGATCTGAATACCTGAGTATTCACAAGGTAAGTATTCAAAGTCTGAGCTATAATTAGATTTTCTGTCACCCCACCCTCGCCACCAACCCCCATGGGGTGTGTTTTCCAGCAGTGAAGGCAGCTTGCCATTGGCCACAGGTGGGTCTTCTGATCCAGCTGATGTCCACATCGTTTTGCAAGGCTTGTCCAACCTACTGCAGGGAGTGGGGGAGTGGGGGTTGCCCCTCAGCGGGACCAGAAGATCAGGCTGGTGGGAAGGGTTGGAACATCATGCCCTATATGTGGTTCTGAAGACACAGGACACAGCTCAACGAGCCACTTGAACTTAAAGTGAAATAATTCCTCCAAGGCCGGTGTCCCTTCACCAAATTTAGATTTATTTACATAGTCTGCAACACTCGGACAGGTACAGAGTATAAACCCAGAGTGCCAGTCGAATTGTAGAAGAATCATAGAACAAGGCCATAAAAGGTTTGGATAAAGTTGACGTGAAGCGGATGCTTCCTCTTGTGGGGGCATTCTAGGACAAGAAGTCATAGTCTTAGTGTAAGGGGTACCAAATTTAAAACAGAGTTGAGGAGAAATTACTTCTCTCAAAGGGGTGTGAATCTGTGGAATTTGCTACCCCAAAGTGGATGCTGGGACAGTGAGTAAAATTTAAGAGGAATTAGATTTTTAATTGAAAATAGGTTGAAGGGTTATGGGGAGAAGACAGGAAAATGGGGATGAGGAGCATATCAGCCATGATCAAGTGGCAGAGCGGACTCAACAGGCTGAATGGACTAATTCTGTTCCTATATCTTATGAATTTATGAACTTATTTGGTGCATCGAGCCTGCACCTACCGTCTGACAGAGCATCCCACCCAGGCCCTATCCCAATAACCCTACATAATTATCCCAACAATTATCCTAACCTACACATCTCGGGACTCCAAGGGACAATTCAGCATGGTCAGTCCTCTTAACCTGCAGATCTTTGGGTCTTGTTAACAGTCATCACACACATTCCTGTTTTCCCAAGTACTTGCATCATTGGTGGAGAAAGCAGACGCACTTCCCATGGACCGAATTGAGTCGGATGATCCTTGAGGATCAAACTGGGTGAAAAATACATGGGTTCCAGCTGGCAGCGGCTACAACTGCAGCTATATTGATCAAGGCCACCCCTTTGCTTAACAAATTACACCCGTTACTGCTGAGAAGTTTATGTCTTTTAAACAAATCGCAGATATAGTAAGCTGGCTACTTCACACTGGTAGAATTTTCCTTTACATTTCTTTTCCATTTTAGTGCATTCCAAGTCACTGTTATTGTAGGTTCACATGCAACATGTTTACATTGGCTGCCAAACTTATTAATAGTCAGCTTGCAGTTGCATTTTTCTCTCACAATGATGCCAGAAATTACGCTATTTATCCTCAAACAGCAAACAAATTACAGCCATTGAAACGCTTTCAGTTTTTTTTTTGATCTGAATCCACAAATTTTTTGAATGGCAAGAAAATGGGCAGTATTGGTATTTAGAGAAATCTGAGCACCCTGGTATTCTCAAAGCAGAGAAACCTAGCATAGAATCCTACAATGCAGAAGGAGGCCATTTGGCCCGTCAAGTCTGCACCAACCACAATTCCACCCAAGCCCTATCCCCATAATCCCATGCATTTATCCCAGCTAGTCCTGTTGATACCAAGGGGCAATTTGCCATGGCCAATCCGCCTTTCCTGTGCATCTTTGGACTGTGGGAGGAAGTCGGAGCACCCGGAGGAAACCCACGCCAACACAGGGGATACTGTGCAAACCCCACACAGACAGTGACCCAAGTCGGGAATCAAACTTGGGTCCCTGGGGCTGTGAGGCAGCAGTGCTAACCACTGTGCCGCCCTGCAGGTATGTGTAGAAACACATCACTCACGGAGTTTGAGTTACTGTGGCAACGTGTTGTCACGAAGCTCAGTAATGTTAAATGCAAGGGAATCCCAAAACACAGAAGGATCATTCAGTTCTTTATGGTGTATATTTTCAATTTGGTGTAATGTGAGGGAAGATATGCAAACCAGTGAGGAATATTATAGCCTTGTAATCAATTAATAAAGAATATTTATCAACTGAGAAGAAACACAAAACAGGAAAGACTACAATACACTAAAACAGTACGCTTACCTGCAACAATGGCTGTAGATAAACTATGAGTTTCCCAAATTCTGAGAAATGCCCATTTTTCCAAACAACGTCCAATGTTGTACAAGCCTACACGTTAAATCCAGCAAATGATTAGCATCCACATGTTGTTTTCCAGGTTTGGGAAGATTGTCTTCAGTTCAGTGTCGATGTTTTTCTATGTTAGAGTTTTTTTAAACAGCGGTTTCTGGCAGAAGTTTGTTTTTGGAAGAGCCTGCTATCTCCAGTTGGGTCTGGTTACGATGGTAGCTGCTTCTGTGCTGCCTTCCTATTTCCAGTCAGCGTGCTATGGATATACAGTTTTACCCCTTTGATGTTACCCCTTCCAGATAACCCAGTGGGCCAGGCTGTTAGCAGATGGGTGCCAATTATTTCCTCTCTCCACTTTGAGTCGCCTCTTCTGTACACCATTGTTTTCCCCTCGTCACTCAGGTACTCTTACTATCCTACCACTACACTAATTCACATATCAAAAACACCCCTTCACACTGCTGTATTCATTGGTTCCCCTTTTATCCAATGTATTCTTTTTTAGTCCTGATTTTACTTGATCCTTGAATCTTCCTTTTACCCCACTATCTTAACTTACACATGCATGCAAACAATCTGAAATTTGCCTGATGAGTGCAAAACAGGAAGTTTCTCTTTTCATTAATATGGATAGAATGACTTCAATCAGGCCATTGAGGTTGGCCTATTGGAATATGAACTGTCTGATTAAGGAATCAATTGATGGGCTAATCAAGGAGTCTTTTCCTTGTATTTAACCGGGAGTGTCAGTTCCTGTGGCACTCCTGAAGGTAGAATGCTGATAGATGGTACTCTGTGTACTGCTGTTGGAATTGTAAATAAAAGGGTTTTGGTGAAGGGACTTTTGCCCCAAAGACTTATGGACATTGTGTGAGAAAGTGGAATTGAGACAGAAACTTGGCTGTGATCTTACTGATGGCAGAGCAGAATCAATGGGGCAAGTGATCTCTGTAACTCTGATTTCTTCTGCTTTTGTGTTCTTAAACTGGCAGATTTATGAACTGTGCTTTCACAAAGAGCTTTTGAGTTCATAAGACATAGGAGCAGAATTAGGCCATTGGGTCTGCTCTGCCATTCAATCATGGCTGATATTTTTCTCATCCCCATTCTCCTGCCTTTTCCCCATAACTCCTGATTCCCTTATTAATCAGGAACCTATTTATCTCTGTTTTAAAGACACTCAATGACCAGGCCACCACAGCCATCTGGTACACAGTGCCTGGCGTGTGACCTCGTTGTATATAGAGCACTCTTAGCTTAATACCAGGGAATCTCCAGGACTGTTTTTAATAAGCCAATGGATGCTCTGCCAAACAGGACAAAAATATTATCCAGTAAGTCCTCATTTTAAAGTTGTAACTGCCCTGGAGAAGTGCAACTTTAAATGAAACAACTTTTAAGCAAATCAGATTTTATCATTGCAACTAATGTAAAAGCTGCAGTTTTCTATGGCCACTCTTTTTCTGAAAAGAAACATTAAAACATTATGGGTGGGATTTTCCAGCTGGGCTTGCCCCAAGACCAGAAAATCCTGCCTGAGGTCAATGGACCTTTCTGTGGTCTGTGCCTCGCCCCATGACAAAAAGAACACAAAAAAAAGAAAATTACAGCACAGGAATGGGCCCCTCAGCCCTCTGAGCCTGCACCAACATTGCTGCCCGACTGAACTAAAACCCCTACCCTTCCATATCCCTCTATCCCATCCTATTCATGTATTTTTCAAGAAGCCCCTTACAAGTCACTGCTGTATCTGCTTCCACTACCTCCCCTGGCAATGAATTCCAGACCCCCACTACTCTCTGCGTGTAAAAAAAAATCTGCCTTGTACATCTCCTTTAAATTTTGCCCCTTGCACCTTAAATCTATGCCCTCTAGTAATTAACTCTTCCACTCTGGGCAAAAGCTTCTGACTTTCCACTTTGTCCATGCCTCTCATAATCTTGTAGACTTCTATTAGGCCTCCTCTCAATCTCCGTTGCTCCAGTGAGAACAAACCAAATTTCTCCAACCTCTCCTCATAGCTAATGCCCTCCATACCAGGCAACATCCTGGTAAATCTTTTCTGTACCCTCTCCAAAACCACCACATCCTTCTGGTAGTGTGACGACCAGAATTGAACACACTGTTCCAAGTGCAGCCTAACTAAGGTTCTATAAAGCTGCAATGTGACTTGCCAATTTTTAAACTCAATACCCTGGCCATGAAGGTAAGCATGCTGTGAGCCTTCTTGACTACCTTCTCCACCTGCCTTGTCACTTCCAGTGACCTGTATACCTGTACACCCAGATCTCTTTGCCTATCAATACTCTTAAGGGTTTGGCCATTTACAGTATATTTCCGATCTGTATTAGATCTTCCAAAGTGCATTACCTCACATTTGTCCAGATTAAATTCCACCTGCCATCTCTCTGCCCAAGTCTCCAACTGATCTGTTCTTGCTGTATCCTCTGATGGCTCATCACCATCCGCAAATCCATCAATCTTTGTGTCGTCTGCAACTTACTAATCAATCCAGTTACATTTTCCTCCAAATCATTTATATATATTACAAACAGCAAAGGTCCCAGCACTGATCCCTGAGGAACACCACTTGTCACAGCCCTCCATTCAGAAACACACCCTTCTACTGCTACCCTCTGTCTTTGACCAAGCCAGTTTTGTATCCACCTTGCTAGCTCACCTCTGATCCCATGTGACTTCATCTTCTGCACCAGTCTGCCAGGAGGGACCTTGTCAAAGGCCTTGCTGAAGTCCATGTGGACAACATCCACTGCCCTACCCTCATCAATCATCTTCGTCACTTCCTCGAAGAACTCGATCAAGTGCGTGAGACATGACCTCCCGTTCACAAAACCATGTTGTCTCTCACTAATACATCCACTTATTTCCAAGTGGGAATAAATCCCATCTTGAAGAATCCTCTCCAATAATATCCCCAACACTGATGTAAGGTTCATCGGCCTGTAATTACCTGGATTATTCTTGATACCCTTCTTAAACAAAGGGACAACATTGGTTATCCAATGCTGTTGCTAAAAATGCGATTGCTGAGTTGGTGCCTTAACATGTGAAGGGCAGAATGGTAAAATTTCAGATTTATATCTTGTTAGTTGAGAGCCTGGGGGAGTGGGGGAGAGTCTGAGGAAGTGGGAGAGAGTCCCGGGGGAGAAGAAGAGTCTGGGGACGTGACAGAGTCTCAGGGGAGTGGGAGAGACCCTAGGGGAGTGGGAGAGAGTCTGGGGGAGTGGGAGAGGCTGTTCCAAATTGATGTTTATCATTCACACGTTCTTTAATGTCAGCATGAAAAGATGCTAAACTGGAAAGTTCTGATGCTAAGTACGTATCCCGGCCTTATTAAATTCATAACGCTAAAGCAAAATGCCTGAATGAGACAAATAAAACAAGGATTTATTACCGTGATAAACACCTACTGTTTCAACTTTCTTTTTACCTCCGCTCTTCCTCCCCAATTCTCTCCTCGCCCACTCTCCCCTCCCTGACAAAACTGTCTGACTCAAAAAGAAGCCCCAGAAACACAGATGCATGGGAAATATCGCCAAGAAGAGCTCTAAAGAAAGGCCTGGAAGCTGAAGGCAGATATTTAAACTCCCCCCTGCAGATAACTTGATTGACTGTCCTTTGAAAGTCAGATTTCAGAATCGGCAGTGTAATTTGAAAAAATGCTGTCGCTAAAAATGTGACCGCTGAGTTGGTGCGTTAGCATGTGACATTCAAGCTGGCTCTGGAATAATTTATCAATAATTAATCGAATACTCCTTGAAAATTGTCATCTTCTAAACTCAGCTAAAGGCTAGTAAAAGCCAGGATTGGCTGAATTTGAGACTTTAAGCATAGACGGTGAACAAAAGATCTCTTCAGGCTGTTGGTCCAGGCCTCCGTGGTTGAGAAAATGGTGTTACCAAGCTGGGTGTGACTGGCATTAGACACCCCACCAAACTGGGAAGTCTTTGTAGTGTAAGGTGGTGTCATCCTGAAATTCAGAAAGCTCTGAAAACAGAACCTACACTCTTAAAAATGTAACTATGGACCATGGCAATACATCTACAAACATCCATTCCCTCCGCCATCGACATTCGGTAGCAACAGTGTGTACTGTCTACAAAAATTCACTGCAGCAGCAATTCAGCAAAGATCCTTAGACAGCACTTTCCAAACCCACAACCACTTCCATCTAAATGACAAGGGCAGCAGAAAAATGAAACACCACCACCTGCAAGTCCTCTTCCCCCCCCCCCCCCCCTCCAAGCCACTCAGCATCCTAACTTGGAAATGTATCACCATTCCTTCACTGGGGTCAAAACCCTGGAATTCCCTCCCCAGTGGGCATTGTGGATCAACCCACAGCACAGGGACTGCAGCAGTTCAGGAAGGCAGCTCACCACCACCTTCTCAAGGGCAACTAGATGGGCAATAAATGCTGGCCAGCCAGTGATGCCCACGTCCCATGAATGAATGAAAACAAAAAGAGAATTCCACACTTCGTAATCAGTTGGACTAATCCAAGGTCCAGATTGGGCATTTTAGAGGAAAAGATTCCTAAGAGGCAGCATCACTTCAGGTTTAGATAAGAAGTCTGAAGCAGGTTAACACCCTGCTTTACTCAGTAGGTCTGATTGCAAACACTGCAAGACATGGCACCAATGAATCATCTGCTGAATTTGAAGTTTGCCTGGATTGGGAGGCATTGCTTTATGAAGATAGGTTGAGGGAGCTGGGACTCTTCTCCCTAGAGAGACGAAGGTTGAGAGGCGACCTGATAGAGGTTTATAAGATGTTGAGAGGAATAGATAGGGTGGATTCTCAGAGGCTATTTTCCCTGGGCTGAAACGGTCGCTACGAGAGGACACAGATTTAAGGTGCAGGGAAGCAAGTACAGAGGAGATGTTAGGGGTAAGTTTTTCACTGAGAGGGTGGTGAGTGAATGGAATCGGCTGCCGTCGGTGGTGGTGGAGGCGAACTCGCTGGGGTCTTTTAAAAGACTTCTGGATGAGTATATGGGATCTAATGAGATTGGGGGTTATAGATAGGTCTATGGCTTAGTAGGTATAGAAGTGATTGGTGCAACTTGTGGGCCGAAGGGTCTGTTTGTGCTGTAGTGTTCTATGTTCTATAAATACTAAAAGGTTTCAACACTTATTTACATCTACGAAGTAACTAAACAGGCAAAAAAGCTGAATTTAGCAAGTGAGTCCAACAGCCAGGAGAACCTGTCAATTCATTCACCTGTAAAGGGTGGCCAAAAGTTGCAAGTAAGTAGAATTAACACACAAGCTTATCAGCTGTTCACGCCACGCTCCTGCTGCAGCGAGATAGGAGAATCTGGCAGCCAGCCAAATCTCCGTTCTCTACAACGGGTTGGGAAAATCCCCGCCAGAGTCAACGTTGGGAAGATTCTGGCCCTAAAATCTAAACCCATCGGAGGCAGAATCGTGGTAGAAGGAGCAAACATGGATAATACACTCTCTGGCTTCATGCGAGCAGAAGAAGACCTAATCCTGGAAAGGCAATCTAGGTATTTAGGCAATTAGAACTCTGAGCAACACAACCATTTTCTCAAGGAAGAAAATAAATCATGAAGCAGAGGCCAACTCACAGCTGAGTTAGTTATGCAGCAAAGAATCCCCGCTCAGAGCCTGACCCCTCAGTTGGACATCAGAAAATCACAACACTATTTTGCAAAAGAACAGTGGTGCCCTCTCTACTGTCCAAAAGTATCTTTCCCTCAATCAACATCACAAATTAAGGTGGCACGGTGGCACAGTGGTTAGCACTGCTGCCTCAAAGCACCAGGGACCCAGGTTTGATTCCCTGCTTGAGTAACTGTCTGTGTGGAGTCTGCACATTCTCCTGTATCTGCGTGTGTTTCCTCCAGATGCTCTGGTTTCCTCCCAGAGTCCAGAGATGTGTGGGTTAGGTGGATGGGCTGTGTTAAATTGCCCCTTAGTGTCAGGGAGGCTAGCTAGGGTAAGTCCATGGGGTTATGGGGATAGGCCCTGGGTGGGATCATGGTCAGTGCAGATTCGATGGGCTGAATGGCCTCCTTCTGCACTATAAGATTCTATGAAATCAGAGCACTCCATTGACTGCAAAATGCCTTGGGACATGCCGAGATTGCCAAAGACATCAGTGCTAAAGCATTTGAAAGGTCAAATATTCTATTCGCATATCCATTTTCAACTTTATTCTTCTCTGTGCAGGGGAGATTTTGGACACATCAGCTTTGCAAACATCACTGGCCTTCTGGGGCCCCAGTAATAATGTTGCTTCAGCGGGGAGTGTTGATTATTGTAAGTGGCCTGTAGCCATACTGCAGGGAAAACATTGGCCCCTCAAGCCTGTTGTGTCAGTCAATAGGATCATGGTTGACCTGATAGGCTTGGATTGTTTTCTTGAGAGCGGAGAAGGCTAAGGGGGGATGTGATTGAATTGGATAAGATTATAAGGGCTATGGACAGAGTGAGTAGGATGCAGTTGTTCCCCATGGTTGAGAGGACAATCACGAGGGGGCATTGACTTAGGGGAAGGGGCAGGAGATTCACAGGGATTTGAGAAAAAGCTTTCTCGCTCAAGAGAGTGGTGGCAATGTTGAACAGGCTGCCAGGGAAGGTAGTAGAGGCTGGAAACCTTAAAACCTTTAAAAAATGTGTGTATGAGCACTTGAAATATCATAATATTCAAGGATATGGCTCAAATGCTGGAAAATGGAATGAGCGCGCCTTTAGTGGTACTTACTGTTGGTGTAGCCTCGATGGGCCGAAGGGCCTTTTCTGCACTGTAGGACTCAATGGCTGGAACTTTACTGGCCTGCCAGCTGTGGGAATTGGAGCGAGCGAGGGTTGGAAAATGGGAAGGTCTGTTGACCTCGGGTGGGATTTTACGGTTTCAGGATGAGCGAAGCTGTAAAATCCCACCCTATGACTCTTATGATGTGACCACTTTCTTGCTTGCCCCTGTAACCATTGACTCATCAATGAATATATTCAGTGACCCAGTCTCCACTTCTCACTGAGGGAGAGAATTCCAATCACTAATAACCCTCTGACAGAAGAAATTCCTCCCTGTTTCAATCTTAGGTGGAAGAGCTATTATATTAACACTGGTTCCCTGAGATTCACCTACGAGGGGATATGTCCTCTCAGCATCTACCCTATCAAAGCATTTCAGGATCTGATACTTTGCAATAAGATCGCCTCTCCTTCTTCTAAACTCCAATGAATACAGGCCAACCCCGTTGGAACCAGCTGGTGAATGGTCTCTCTGGTGAAAATATGTTCCTTCTTTAAGTAAGGTGACCAAATCTGCAGACGGCATCTAAGTGAGGTCTCACTAAATCCCTGTACAGTTCTACCAAGGCTTCCCTAATTTTATATTCCACACACCCCCAACCCTCCACAGTACGGGAGGTGATGGCCTCGTGATATTATCGCCAGACTATTAATCTAGAAACTCAGCAAATGTTCTGGGGTCACTGGTTCCAATCCCACCATGGCAGGTGGCGCAATTTGAGTTCAATAAAAAATATCTGGAATGAAGAATCCACTGAAACCATTGTCGATTGTTGGAAAAACCCAACTGGTTCACTAATGTCCTTTAGAGAAAGGAATCTGCTGCCTTTACCTGGTCTGACCTACATGTGACTCCAGATCCACAGCAATGTGGTTGACTCTCAACTGCCCTCGGGCAACTAGAGATGGGCAATAAATGCTGGCCAGCCAGTGATGCCCATGTCCCATGAATGAATAAAAAGAATAAAAATCAACATGGCCTTGCAAAATGGCACTGCCTGCCTCAGGCCCTTTCTATAGGGTGCTCTGAGTGACACCAGTGTATCCACCGAGTTAAAACCATCCTAGGATGGAGCAACTGGCTGATGTCGTCTTCCCGAAGCAAGCGGTTCCATCACTCAGGATGTTAAGGGGTGCTTTGATTCCATCCGGATTCCCTTGAGCGTGATCTGATTGGCGTTGTCCTTCACACTCAATTGGAATACTTCCGTAGCCTTTTGTGCCAGGACAGGAGTGTTTATAAACAGACTTGAGCTCGTGTCAAGAGCTGCTCTGTTCATTCCGTTAAAGCTCTGCTCATGTTTTAATAAAAGCAACAGTTGTTTGAAGATGTGTCAAGTGGTTCGAAGCTTTGTTTGTTCAAACATATCATTCAAGAAACGTCCAAGTTTAAGATTTGGAGGGTTAGGAATGATTCTTCTGTGGCGTTGCTTAACAGGCGACGTCAGAGCCCCCCCTCCCCTCCCCTCAAAATCAGATGGGATTGGAGTCAGATTGGAAGTTAAAATTCCGACAGACAGGATAAGAGATAGAAACCACCACCTTCCGGGGGGTGGGGGGTGGGGAGATGAGCAATCATTTTGCCAAGAGTAGATTGGTGATTTAAATATTAAAATGAGGGTCATTTGTGTCTCAGAATAATGGCGTCTCATTATTAATGATGTCTCTTTAGTTTAGCAGCCGTTCTGGTTTTTTAAGTTGGATTGCTCCCAACAAGCACAGTTAATGCGCTGCCACACCCTGCAACCACTACCGGACCAATCCCCCTGACTACTCTCCCCGGACCTTGCCCACACTGTTCCAAATCCCCCCACACCCACTGGCCACTGCTGAAAGCCATTGAACCAGCTCCCACCCCACATTCTCTCTCGCTCATAGGATCCCTACAGTGCAGAAGCAGACCATTTGGCCCATCTGCACCAATTCTCTGACAGAGTATCTTCCCCAGGCCCTATCCCCAACCCTATCCTGTAACCCTACACATTTACCATGGCCAATCCATGTGACCCTCACATCTTGGGACATCGAGGGACAATTTAACACGGCCAATCCATTCAAATTTGATTTTGATCTTGATTTGATTTGTTATTACCACATATTGTGAAAAGTATTGTCCCTTGTCCACTATACAGATAAAGCATACCATTCATAAAGAAGGGAACAAGTGAGTGCAGAATGTACCGTTACAGTCTTGCATATCTTTGGCATGTGGTCGAAAACCAGAGCAAGCCTGCACAGACACGGGGAGAGTACGCAGTCTCCGCACAGACGGTCACCCAAAGCTGGGTCCCTGGCACTGAGGCTAGCCGTGCTAACCACTGTGCCACCGTGGCTTCGTGTTGTGTAGCCTTTCCCACCAGATCGGTCTGTCAACCGAGTAGCCTGACAGACAACACTGCAAAGGGTAACTGCAGGACGCGCTCCCAGGTTTTGTGACCTCAAACCGCACCCCTCAACCTCCCCCACCACCTCCCCCAAGATGGTACGGAGCTTGCGTCAGCAGCTAAGATGCGGCCTTTGTCTCCTTTTTATTTTCTTTATCCTCCTTTGTGTTGTCCTGTGCTACTGACCTTGCTTCCTCAGTTGAGGAGACGATAATGAGAAATGGTTGTGGGCACTCTGGTTGCTTTCTGTAGCAGTGCCAGGCTCCCATATCCTGTTCATCTCTGGGGATAAATTTGAAGCAGATGTCCTCGAGCTCCGAGCAGTGCAGGGTGCTGAGGCATGTGTATGAATGCATTGAGAGGGCAGAACGCTATTAAAACAAGATGCGCAAACTGTAATGAGCTCATGTGTAGATAATAAGAGCCAAATGCCATAGGATCACTGAGGCATGATTTTGGACCGTTCTGATATGGGAAATTTGGCGATTGGAATATCTACAATAGATTTATAGCTTTTAACTGACAATTTGGCACCTCAGCCCTATCACTGTCTGCACATGTATGTGCACAAGCCTGTGTACACACGCACATCTGTGGATCTGACACGCTCATTTTTACACCATCCTACATAAGAACATAAGAAATAGGAGCAGGAGTAGGCCATCTAGCCCTTCGAGCCTGCCCCGCCATTCAATAAGATCATGGCTGATCTGAAGTGGCTCAGTTCCACTTTCCCGCTTTCTCCCCATAACCCTTAATTCCCTTGCCTACCAAAAACCTATCTACCCGTGTCTTAAATATATTTAGCGAGGTAGCCTCCACCACTTCAACGAGCAGAGAATTCCAGAGATTCTCCACCCTTTGTGTGAAGAAGTTCCTCCTCAACTCCGATCTCTGATCTCAACTCCGATCTCCTCAATACATTCGTCTGACTTTATTGCACTCGATGACACTTGATGATTTTTTATCTTGAATGAAGAAAGCATAGGGAGAGGTTGGCTTTTTACCACAGTGGGCAACTCAAAGCAATTGGGGCCAAGAAGTGTTGTCACTGTTGTAGTGTAGGAAATATGGCAACCAATCTCAAACAATGACAAGACAGAGTACAGGAATGAGATAGAGGATCTGGTGAAATGGTGCGATGACAAGAATCTCTCCGTCAACCTCAGTAAAACAGAGGAGATGATCATTGACTTCAGGAAGTGCCCTGAAGGACACGCCCCTCTCTACATCAATGGGGATGAAGTGGGAATGGTCAACAGCTTCAAGTTTCTAGGTGTCCAGATCACCTGTCCTGGTGCCTGCACACTGACACTATAGTTAAGAAAGCCCACCAACGCCTCTACTTTCTCAGGAGGCTAAGGAAATTCAGCACGTCCGCTACGACTCCCACCAATTTTTACAGATGCTCCATAGAAAGCATTCTTTGTGGATATATCGCAGCTTGGCATGGCTCCTGCTCTGACCAAGATCACAAGAAAATACAAAAGATTGTGAACAAAGCCCAGTCCATCACACAAACCAGCCTCCCATCCATTGACTCCGTCTACACTTCCCACTGCCTTGGAAAAGCAGCCAGCATAATCAAGGATCCCATGCATCCCGGGCATGCCCTTCTGCCTTCTTCGTCAGGAATAAGATACAAATGTTTGTGATCACATACCAACCAACTCAAGAACATCTTCTTCCATGCTGCCATCAGACTTTTGAATGGACCTAGCTTATTGTAAGCTGATCTTTTTCTGCACCCTAGCTATTACTGTAACACTACATCCTGCACCTACTTCTTTCCTTCTCCCCCAATGTAGTCTATGTACAGTATACTTTGTCTGTATTGCACACAGGAAAAAATATTTTTCACTGTATCCCAATACATGTGATAATAATAAATCAAATCAAATTTGCAGACAAGACCTCCTACGAACCTTGACAGAGGAGATGATTTTCCCCCGCAGACAGACCCCATGGCATCCAGCTTTGCTGAGAATATTTAATATGGTGACGATATGTTCATGCTTTAAGCCTCCTGTCAAGTCCCAGCACCATCTCATCCTTACCCAACATGATGGGCAATCTTCAGATGTTATGATTGTGGACCTTTCAGTTCCCCATCCTAACCCTGCCTCACACCAGCCCTCCCTTATTACTTCCTGCATTCAACACCCAAGAACTGCCATCCACCCTGACACAGCAGCCCCTGGTGGTAGAGAGGGACAGTACAACATGGATGAAGAGGCCCCTTCACTCGATCTGACAGGCACTCCCACCTGAAGGTCACATTCATTGCCTATTTGAGGGCCTAAATTGGCAGGTGGGCAGGAAGACCATCCATGAACATTCCCTCCCGGACTTAATTGGGGCATTAACCAGAATGCTGTCCATACTCACCACTACCCCACCTGTTTAAATACCCCCTCCACCACCACCAAGTTTACCACGGAGGCTGGCACTGGATTGCACCATTTGTATTCTTCTCGCAACTTGTTTCCTTACCTATCTTTGTATCATCAGAACATTTGGTTCCAATGCAGTCAGTCCCTTCGTCCAAATCGTCAATAAAAATCAAAAATAGTTGAGGCCCCAGCACTATTCCCAGTGACACACCACTAGTTACAGCCTACCAACTTGAAATTACCAGTTGATTCTCTGCTTCCCGTTCATAGCCAATCTTTTACTGATTCTAATTCACCTCCAGAGCTATGAGCTCTTATATCATGCAGTAACCTCTTTGACTCATAGAATCGCTACAGTGCAGAAGGAAGCCAATAAGGCCATCAAGCCTGCACCGACAACAACCCCACCCTGGCCCCATAACTCCATGTATGTACCGTTCTAGTCTCCCTGACACTTGAGGGGCAAATTAGCATAGCCCATTTACCTAACCCGCACATCTTTGGACTGTGGGAAGAAACCAGAGCACCTAGAGGAAACCCATGCAGACATGGAGAGAATGTGCAAATTCCACACAGACAGTGACCCAAGGCCAGAATCGAATCCGGGTCCCTGGCACTGTGAGGCAGCAGAGCTGACCGCCATATATTTATCTTGCTAGCCCAACCTAACACTAAGGGGCAATTTAGCATGACCAATCAACCTAACCCACACATCTTTAGGCTATGAGAGGAAACCAGAGCACCTGGAGGAAACCCACGCACACACAGGGAGAACATATAAACAGACAGTGACCCAAGGCCAGTATTAAACCCTGGCAATGTGAGGCAGCAGTACTAACTACTGTGTCACTGTGCCGCCCAGGCAGGGTGTGAGTGAGATTTCAAGCCCATAATTTTTTTGAGTTCCTCCCTTAATTTTGTCTGTTGATTTTCATAGAATCATAGAATCCTACAGTGCAGAAGGAGGCCATTTGGCCCATTGAGTCTGCATCAATTACAATCCCACCCAGACCCTATCCCCGTAACCCCATGCACTTACCAAACTAGTCCCCCTAAGGGGCAATTTAGTATGGCCAATCCACCTAACTTGCACATCTTTGGACTATGGGAGGAAACCGGAGCTCCTGGAGGAAACCCACGCAGACATGGGGAGAACATGCAAACTCCATACAGACAGTGACCCAAACTGGGAATCGAACCTAGGTCCCTGGCGCTGTGCTAACCACTGTGCTACTGTGCCACCCAGATTGTTCTTGGTCTCTTACATTGTAAAGGCAGATACAAATGTCTCTTCAATCCTCTTTGCTTTGTTTGGATACCAGAGTAGAAAGCCTGAAGTATGTTATAAAGCCCAACTAGACCCCAACTGTTTTTTTTTAACTTTGGCATTAGTGTGAGGATAAAAGTGTTTCACTCCAGGTGTTTCACTCCACTGGGAAGCTTTTATCAAAACAAACTTTCTTTAACAATACAATTTAACTGTAACAAATGAATTAGCGCAACCTTTGCAATTGAAATACTTAAACATGACAAGGTATAATTCTTAACTGCTAACCTATCTCTATTAGTTCCAATTCAAGCAATATTCCTCTTATAGATTTAAACTCCTCTCAAAATCAGTGAGCAACCCCCAGGCTTATGTGCTTGAACTTGTTAACAGTTCTAGAGCCTTATGAACAACTCTGGAGAGAGAGAGAGAGAGGAATAGATAGACACTTGACTTTTGACAGTCCGAAACAGCAGCCCCCCGAGAGAGATGCCTCCTGCTTCTTTGAGAACCAGGCAAAAACTGACTATTTTAAAATAAAAGAGAACTATGTTTGTTTTTTTCCCTGCAAGCTTAGGAACACCCATTCACACAACTCTGCCTCTGTCAATCAACCTAGTTGAAACTCAATTCTGACACCCCAGGGGAAACACAAAACAAAGAAAAATGCAGATTAACATAAGCACATCCTGGGCTAAAATCAATCATTATCCTGCTTTCTCAGCATGTGAGTTGCCTTGTTGGGGATTATCATTGCCTTGCACTTGTGAGACATGAATGTTAGTTTCCACTTGTCAGCCCAAGCCTGAATATTGTCCAGGTTTTTCTGCATTTGGACATGGGCTGCTTCAGTATCTGAGGAGTCGCAAATGGTGCTGAACACTGTGCGATCATCAATGAACATATGATGGAAGGAAGATTGTTGATGAAACTGCTGAAGATGGTTGGACCTCAGACACTATCCTAGTATTATTGCCAAAAAGGGCCCACAGCCTTTGCAGTATCCAGTGCCTTGAGCCAGACAATTTCAAATTGCTGAAGCTTGTCACCTATGATGGTGGGGACCTCTGAAGGAGGCCAAGATGGTTCATTCACTTGGTACTTCTGGCTGAAGATTGCTGCGGATTCCTCAGCCTCATCTTTTGCTTTGATGTGCTGGGTTCCGCCATCACTGAGGTTGGAGATATCTGTGGAGCCTCTTCCTCCAGTGAATTTTTAATTGTCCACCACCATTCAGGACCAGATGGAGCTTAGATCTGACCTGTTGGTTGTGCAATTGCTTAACTCTGTCGTTCGCTTGCTGCCTATGTTGTTTGGCATGCAAATAGTCCTGTGTTGTAAATTCACCAGGCAGACAGCTCATTTGTAGGTTTGCCGTGTGCTGTTCCTGGCATGCCTTCATTGAAATTCGTACCTTGAGGTGGTTCCGTCACTGATGCCCGAGATACGGCCAAGGCAGTATTGACAGTTGGCTTCCTCCTTTGGCCTCCCGATTACCCAATTCTACCCTATCCCATTCTCCATTGCATCCTCTGGCTCGACAGAAAAGTGATGTTTACTAATGCTCTGCAGGTTTAGTGATTGAAGATTCTTGACTACAGCACAGTTTGGCTCTGTGCCAAGCTGTTGTTGCCTTAACACAACAGTCTGGCTCCTTACATGATATTTGCTTCCCAGCTTACATGAATCAATTTCCCTTTAATTGTAAGTTTGACATTACAAACCCATTAACACCTCTTAACAATTGCAAATCCAATTTGGTCCCCAGAGTTATTTTGGACAAAGTTAAGGCACCTAATTACTTAATGTAATTCAATTATTAATTTAATTTGCTTCGTTATTGTCATTAGTATACAGTGAACAGTATTGTTTCTTGTACACTACACAGATAACGCATACCCGTACATAGGACTCATCTGGTGAAGGAGCAGCACTCTGAAAGCTCCTGATTCCAAATAGACCTGTTGTCTGGCGTTGTGAGACTTCTTACTGTGCCTACCCCAGTCCAATGGCAACATCTCCACATCATAGAGAAGGAAAGGAGAGGGTGCAGAATGTAGTGTTACAGTCAGAGCTAGGGTGTAGAGAAAGATCAGCTTAATATAAGGTAGGTTCATTCAAAAGTCTGATGGCAGCGGGGAAGAAGCTGTTCTTGAGTCGGTTGGTACGTGACCTCAGACTTTTGTATCTTTTGCCTGACAGAAGAAGGTGGAAGGGAGAATGTCCTCGGGGTGTGGGATGCTTAATTATGCTGGCTGCTTCTCCGAGGCAGCAGGAGGTGTAGACAGAGTCAATAGATGAGAGGCTGGTTTGTGTGGATGTCTGGGCTTCGTTCACAACCCTTTTTCACAATGTTTTGGAGATTGTTGCGGTCTTGGGCAGAGCCGGAGCCATCCCAAGCTGTGATACAACCAGAAAGGATGCTTTCTATGGTGACAGTTGGACATGCCACAATGTATTGCACACTGTTGTGTGTGTCTGCACGAACATAATGCGGAGTTTCACTGTCCACAAGCGAGGAGAGGAATTTAATTAATTCCCCTCAACCTCTTGGCAATACACTACCAAACACTTCTCTGCCTATGGTTAAGCTGATGTGCGATGATTGGATTTGATCTTGAAGAGCCACAGGCTTGGGAAACTGTCCCAAAGCAACAGCAGCAGCAACAGCAACGTACGTGTATCATAACTTTGGTGAAATAAGATGTCCCCAAGCGCTTCATGATAGCTTTGCAAAACAAAATAACATTCAACCACAGGAGATAGGGAGGTTTCAAGGAGTGCCTAAAAGAAGGGAAGTGAGGCATATGTTACAATGTAATCAATGATAACATTGGAATCTGTCATAATATAACCAATGGTAACATGCTGTGAGGGTTAGACGATGTAACCAATGGCACGATGTGGTCAGCTGACCCAGTATAAATAGGAAGCAGATGGGGATTGTGGGAAGTTTGTGTGTGGCTCAAGGCATAGCCTGAGTTTTGGTGTAATGAAGTTTCTTTATTAAATCTTTTATTTTGATTTACTTTGTGAAGTTAGTTCTTTTATTGTTTGCAGCTGAAGCATCCTTACTGTCAGGTGAACAATGGAGAGGTGGAGGACAGGTGATGGGGAGGTGGTGGGAAGGTGATGGAGTGGAGGCAGAGAGGTGGAAGGGGAGGTAAAGAGGTGGTAGGGAGGTGGTGGGAAGGTGATGGAGTGGAGGTAAAGAGGTGGTAGGGAGGTGGCAGAGAGGGTGGTAGGGAGATGGCAGAGAGGATGGTAGGGAGGGTGGTAGGAAGATGGAGCGGGTGGTAGGGAGGTGGAGAGGATGGTAGGGAGAGGATGGTAGGGAGGGGGTAGGGAGATGGAGAGGGCAGTGGAGAGGGTGGCAGGGAGGGTGGCCCCACTGTGCACATCCCTACCTTCAAAATATGATTGAGAGGAGAAAATGGAGAGAAAAATGAAACAATGGACAAATACACTTCTGATTCATCAGTCAATTTTCAGCTTTTCAATGTAAGTTCATTGTTAAAAAATAATTTATTTCAATTGATTTTCCTTTCCCTATCATTGATTACTCTGGTTTAACTCAGTTAAACTCTTTCAGGCAACAGCAGAATTTAGATACAAAGTACTTGTGCCCAAAGCAAAGAAATTAGGTGTAATTTCAACCTAAATGACGAAGCCACAAGTTTGGGTGGAATATTGATTTTACACTTGCGTGGACTCAGTGGGAAGAGCAGACCACCCTTTCTCAGCTATAATAACTCCATGGCCCTCCGACTGTTCAGGTGGGTTGTAAAGCACAGATTCCCTCAGCTTTCCGATTAGAAACTCCAGCATCTCATTAAGAGTGGCAAAAGTGGTTAGCACTGCTGTCTCATAGCGCCAGGGATCCGGGTTCGATTCCTGACTTGGGTCACTGTCTGAGTAGAGTTCGCACGTTCTCCCGTGCCTGTGTGGGTTTCCTCTGGGCGCTCTGGTTTCCTCCCGCACTCCAAAAATGAGCAGGTTAAATTGATTGGCCATGCTAAATTGCCCCTTAGTGTCAGGGGAATTAGCAGGGTAAATATGTGGGATTATGGGAATAGGGCCTGAGTGGGATTGTGGTCATGCAGCCTCGATGGGCCGAATGGCCTCCTCCTGCACTGTAGGGATTCTATGATTCCAGTCGTTTCTTGAAATTCCTTGCTTCTTCTGGGATTGAGGTTGTTTTGCAGTTATAATAATGATAGATAATATCTAATGTTAAATATTGTCCAACAAGGGGCATACACATGGTGGGTCATGCAAGGCTGCTCGTGGATGTTTCGAGAGTAGCCTAGTGCTTCACGTCGTTAATGTACACTTTAACTGGACCAGATGCTGGGCAACACGACAGCTCCGTGACTATCACCGTCTGCTGTGTAGATACATGGATTTGGGCCGGTGTCTGTGGGAGTTTGCGCATTCTCCCCATGCTTGCGGGGGTTTTCTCCGGGTGCTCCGGTTTCCTCCCATACCCCAAAGATATTCTCTTAGGCTGATTGGTGTAACAAATTGTCCCTAAACTAGTCTCCCCTCAATCTGGTTCCCAGTGTGGAGTGCCATAAGCATAGACAAGGGTCATGGGTGGAGAGGGGACTCACAATGTTGAAATGGCGGTGTGGGCTCGTTGGGCCAAAGGGCCTGTTTCCCGTGCTGTGTTGTTCTTTGTTCTTTGATAAAGAAAAGATTAGATAGAGGGTATTTTTCCCAATGAAAGAAGGCGGAAGAGAGAATGTCCGGGGTTCGTGGGGGTTTTTTGATTATGCTGGCTGCTTTTCCAAAGTAGCGTGGAGTGTAGACAGAATCAATGGATGGGAGGCTGGCTTGAATGATGGACTGGGCTCCATTCATGACCCTTTATAGTTTCTTGGGCAGAGCAGGAGCCGTACCAAGCTGTGATACAACCAGAAAGAATACTTTCTCCGGTGCATCTGTAAAATTTGTTGAGAGTCACATCGGAAATGCTAAATTTCCTCAATCTCCTGAGATAGTGCGTTGGAACACCCTGAGGTCCTGAGAAGAATACAGAAGGGGTTTAGAAGAATGGTTCCACAGATTCAAAACTTCAGCTGTGAGGACAGATTGGAGAGGTTGGGACTATCCTCCTTTGAGAGAAGAAGAAGATCTGATAGCGATATTCAAAATCACGAGGCGGGGGTGGGCTGAACAGTGTAGAAAGGGAGAAACTGTTCCCCCCTCATAAAAGGACCAAGAACGAGAGGCTGCAGATTTAAAGTGATTTGCAAAAGAAGCAAATATGATGTGCGGAAAAACTTCTTTGACACAGCGGGTGGTTGGGGTCTGGAATGCACTGGCTGGAGGTGTGGTGGAGGCAGGTTCAATTGGGGCATTCTGGAGGGCATTAGATGATTATTTTTCCCTAATTACTTTAGGGACAGTTATTGCATAATTTAGATAAATTGCTCACTGAATGCCATTCAGCTTTCGTCACAGAATGTCACGCGGGCATTATTTGTATGTGAGAATTAGTGAAGCTTGCCAAGCATAGAAAAAAGTCAGGTTAATGTTTGCACTCTCATTTATTCGGGGCTTCGCAGAAAACATAGTGTCCTTCAGGGAAAGTGAATAATACATTCAGGAACATTGACAAGCGCAGAGATGGGCCGCTGGGACTCTCAGTGTTGCTCCCTGTGATAATGAAGATACTTACTCAGGGAACCGGGACTCGCTGTGTTCCAGGCAGCCTCTACACTGGAGTGTGGCTCCAGGCCCTCAGCTGCTCGACTATTAAGTGTTCCCCTCCCATCAACTGGCAATTACCTGTAAGCTAAGGCTAAAGGCTGAGCTCAGAGACATAGTGAGTGCCTGCAGTTATGTACCATCCACTGCATTAGGAGGACGTGAACATTGATATAGCAGCAGGAGACACGATTTGTGCACTATTACTCATAATATATATTGTATGGTTAATTTTAGAAAGCAAACATTTGCTTTGGCTTCCACTCTGATGTACTCAGCTAGATAACAGCAATTGACAGTGATGGCTCGGCAGTTTGCTTTAAAGGTTTACAGGACTGCAGTTCTTTTTACCTTATAGTCACTGACGGCTCACTGGGAAATAGGGCTGTTATAAAGCTTTAATTTAAACACCTTTCAAACATTACAGTTGAATGAGACAAACAAGGACAGTAATTCAGTTATTTCTTTATTTAACACTTCCAGTACCAACTCAAACATAAACAGTTGCGACTCATTAACTCTTTACTGAACTCAAAGTGAACATCAACTTTCGACTGAATTTTAATTCCTAAACTGCACTTTAACTGAACATCAACTTTAATTATTTAACTGAAAATAGATACTACCAATTTTAGGGAAACCTTGGCCAAGAAATATCCTCAACGTAGAATCTATCTTCTTGTTCACTCTGAAGCATCCTTTAGGGTACAACATCTTGTTGCGATGGTTAGTCTTTTTGGGTTATCACTGCCAGACAAAGAACTCATATGTCCTTTAATCCAAAATTTTCTACTCGCTTCCGGAAGATTCTCTATCGTCCAGCCAATAAATTGAATCTCATGGCTCAAACATCCAGTGAAATTGCTTGTAAACGATGCTATGATGCTTAGTTCAAACTGCATACTCCACACATAGTAGCCATAAAAATCAGAGTCACATTGTCTCGGTTAATGTAAACAACTTCCCTAATCTGGCCAACACAGGAAGTTTCAGATACCAGTTCCCAGACCAGAGCCTCTGTACTGCCAGCGTCTGGTTTTAATCTATAAATTGACCAAAGTTCCCAGCACTTTCAGCCAGAACAGACATTTTAAAGCTATTATTGTCATCATTCTTGTTAAATAATTGAATCACAGAATCTCTACAGTGCAGAAGGAGGCCATTTGGCCCATCAAGTCTCCACCAACCATAATCCCACCGAGGCCCTATTCCTGTAACCCCACTTGTTTACCCTGACACTAGTCCCCCTAACACTAGCGTCAATTTAGCATGGTCAATCAACCTAACCCACACACCTTTGGATGTTGGGAGAAAACCAGCGCGCCCAGAGGAAACCCACGCAGACATGGGGAGAATGTGCAAACTCCACACAGACAGTGACTCAAGGCAGGAGTTGAAGCTGGGTCTCTGGCGCTGTGAGTCAGCAGTGCTAACAAATGTGCCACCGTGCCACCCCTGTAGTTAAAGCTGGTGTTGTTTTAGCCATTGTTTCACAGGGCTGAACCTGATCTCCCAATAAAGTGTGAGTCGGGGCCTTGTCAAAGGTTAAAATGCGAAAAAACCTGGATCAGGAACCAAACTTTCTGATTGCCGGTTTTAATGGAGGTGGAACAAGGGGCAGATGGTGATCCGTCTCACGGGAAACGTAATTTGAATATTATAATGAAGCTGTACACCTTAATTTTAATTTTAACAGTCATTCTATTTTAACTCTCAGTGACTGTTTTTCTCAGACCTTGTGAAAGTCAACAGCTTAAAGAAGGTGAGGAGGGCTGGATCCATGAGGGGTGTGTTTTTACAGCACTGCTTGTGGGCCAGGAGCAGCAGACATGCTTTCTCAGGCTCCGACAAGGACTCAGTGAGGCCCATGAGGTGGGTCTCTCAGAATATGAGCTCCCTGATGGAGGTCATAATTGCCTGCCCAATCAGGGAGCCTCACCTATGTATAAATATGGGAGTTCCAGGTCCACTTTGTACCTGCAGCACTCTGGGAGTGGAATTAAGTTTGTAAATAAAGAGACAGTGACCTTTGAGGAGGTATTTCACACCCGTCTGCACCCACTATTCTCTACGACAGCTATGAGACTCTTTGCCCAATATTGGACCCTCATCCCATGATCTAGACCACCAGAACATGATTTAACCCCTTCCTACATGATCCTGAATGTTCCGAATGCAGCCCCGGCCATAATTGCGTTGTCCCAATTAATCCCCCTCATTTCTGCCCCGTAAAGCAAGTTCAAAAGGTTCTCAGCCAATCAGGCTTGGCAATATATTTTATATTGCCTATCAGTGCAATTGTAACACTAGTTTGTGTGCAGGAGCTGTATTTACAATGCTTTAAAATGCCTACTCCACGTTTCTCGCTCTTTCTACAGTGTTGTTTATTTTGCTCTGAGTCTACACGCAGGCTTAACTAGTTGAGCACCATGACGATCGATAATAAACAGACTCACATAATCAAACACAGAACAGTTGAACAGTGCAGGATCCCTGTGGGTTGTAACGCAACTTGAAGTAACCTTACTGTACCTGCAGTCAGATTATAGGACATTGGGGGAAACTCCGTTTTTCTGGGGCTGTTGACGAAAGCCTCCTGATGGCCCGATACCGTCCGCCCTTCTCCATCACTAGTTTCTCCTCGTGTAGAGCTCTCCGCCACACCATAAGCTATTTTGCATTATGCCTTGCAGATAGCCATAGAAAGGTAATGTGCAGCACTGTTGTTGGGTTGTTTTCTGTACAAGGGCAGTAGAAATTGGAAGCTGCCTCACTCAAAGGGCAGTTTACACTGGGACAACCGGACGTTTCAAGGTTAAGGCCCGTCGAGATTTGTTGGCATGGGGATCCAATGGGAATGGAGCAGACAATGGGGTAAATTTTCCAGCCCCACCGCCACGGAAATCGTCGCGACCGGGGGACTGAGCGTGTGACGGACCATTGAAGGGCCTGTTGACCTCGGAGCGGGAATTTCCGGTCTCAGGGATGGACAGGACCGGAAGATACTGCCCAATAGAATGGAGTTGAGTGGATCAGCCGTGATGTAACTGAATGGTGGAGCAGCCCAAATGGGTAACTTCTGTTACTACGAAGGAGTTTCGGAATGTCATCCATTGCACTCTTTTTCCCTTCGAGAAACTCTGAATCTTACCAGCTGTGAACAATTCCAGGAATGCATGGCTTGCACCTTGAATCCATACATATGTCTTTGGTTATGCAGTCACTTCTTTCCAGCAAGAATTCAATAGCTAAGAGCTTTTTTTGATTTGCTTTGATTTATTATTGTCACATGCACTGGGATATCGTGAAAAGTATTGTTTCTTGCAGGCTATGCGGACAAAATTACCATTCATAGGGTATATCAGAGAGAAGGAAAGGAAAGGGTGCAGAATGTAGTGTTACAATCATTGCTAGGATGTAGAGAAAAATTAACTTAATATAAGGTAAGTACATTCAAAAATCTGATGCCAACAAGACAGAAGCTGTTCTTGAATCAGTTAGTACGTGATCACAGACTTTTGTATCTTTTTCCTGACAGAAGAAGCTGCAAGAGAGTGTGTCTGGGATACATGGGGTCCTTGATTATGCTGGCTGCTTTTCCAGGCGGTGGGAAATGTAAACAGAGTCAATGGATGGGAGGCTGGTTTGTGTGATGTACTGGGCTTAGTTCATGATCCTTTTTCGCAACGTTTTGTAGTTTCTTATGGCCTTGGACAGAGCAGGAGCCACACCAAGCTGTGATGCAACCAGGAAGAATGCTTTCTAAGGTGCAACTGTAAAAGTTGGTGAGAGTTGTAGCGGACATGCCACTACATACTGCATCTTGTTGTGTGTGAGAAAGATCAACTTAAAATAAGGCAGGTCCATTCAAAAGTCTGACAGCAGCAGGGAAGAAGCTGTTCTTGAGTCGGTTGGTCCGTGACCTCAGACTTTTGTATCTTTTTTCTGACGGAGGAAGGTGGAAGAGAGAATGCCCAGGGTCTGTGGGTTCCTTGATTATGCAGGCTGCTTTTCCGAGGCAGCGGGAAGTGTAGACAGTGTCAATAGATGGAAGGCTGGTTTGAGTAATGGACTGGACTATTAATCCAGAAACTCAGCTAATGTTCTGGAGACTGGGTTCGAATCCCACCATGGCAGATGGTGGAATTTGAATTCAGCAAAAACAATCTGGAATTAGAGAATCTGCAGATGACCATGAAACCATTGTCGATTATCAGAAAATCCCGCTGATTCATCTATGTTCCTTTAGGGAAGGAAATCTACTTTTGTAGTTTCTTGCAGTCTTGAGCTGAAGTCAATGATGTGAGTATGTGAAGTGTGCAACGTTGAAATAGACACAGAAAATGCTGGATAAGCTCAGCAGGTCTGGCAGTATCTGTGGAGAGAGGAACATGTTTCGAGTCCACGTGATCCATGTGCATCGGTAACTGAGTCTCTCTCCACAGATGCTGCCAGATCTGCTGGGTTTATGTCACATTTTCTGTTCTTATTTCCAGAATTCGCAGTATATTGCTTTTATGTGAGTGTGCATTACTGAAATTGGATCCCACTGTGGAAAATACTGTAACATCAGTCTCACCAATAGAACGCGAGTGGAATACCATTGACAGCATTTTTCACTCGGCTGTCAATAATCGAGTTATCAGGTTGTCCTGAATCAATCCTTTCTGTCCCATGTGTTCACTGTGCTATGGAAGGAGGGGATATTTTATTTTCTGATCGCTAATTTTGCCTGACATTTGGAAATCTTGTACTTATATCCACGAGTAAATCAGCTCAGCGCCTATCTCACCTCTGAGGGTTTCCTTTGCACTGCAAGACTTGAGCACATCACCCAGGTAAACCCTCTGGTACAGAAGGAGTGGAGCAGAAAAGGAGAGAGACTTGCATTTACATAGTGCCCGCCGGATGTATCGAAGAGCTAAACGGTACTTATGAAGTATAGCCATTGTTATATTGCAGTAAATCCTCACAGATGTGACGGTAACCAATCTGTTTCTATGAGGCTGATTGAGGGCTGGCATGGACAAGATGGGCCAAATGACCTCCTTCTGTGCTGTAACATTTTTATGGTTCTATGAATACTGGCCAGGACAGATGAATAACGTCCCCCCCACTCTTCTTCAGATTTCTTTTTCTTTCATTCATTCATATGACATGGGCGTCACTGGCTGGTCAGATTTATTGCCCATTCCCCATTGCCCTTGAGAAGGTGGTGATGTGTTGTCTTCTTGATACAAAAGAGTGGCTTGCTTGCCCATTTCAGAAGGCAGTTGAGAGTCAACCACATTGCTGTGGCTTTGGAGTCTTATATAGACCAGACCAGGTAAGGACGGCAGATTTCCTTCCCTAAAGGAACATAGATGAATCAGCGGGATTTTCTGATAATCGACAATGGTTTCATGGTCATCTGCAGATTCTCTAATTCCAGATTGTTTTTACTGAATTCAAATTCCACCATCTGCCATGGTGGGGTTCGAACCCAGTCTCCAGAACATTAGCTGAGTTTCTGGATTAATAGTCTAGCGATAATACCACTAGGCTATCGCTCCCCGATTCGAGCCATGGGATCATTTACATCCACCAGGTAGGGCCTGGACGTAATGTCTGACCCAAAGGACAGCTCCTCCGACAGTGCAGCACTTCCTCAGTACCGTATTGGAGCATCAGCATTGATTTTCTAAGCTCATTCCTTGGAGGGGGACTTGAACCACAATCTTCTGACTCTGAGACAGGAGTACGACCGACTGAGCCACAACTGACACTGACAGCATTGTTGGAGTTGCTGTGCTTTGGATGAGTCATCAAACCAAGATCCTGTTGGCTGGTTTAGACACTTTGAAGGAGAGAGAAGATTTCTTCTTGTGTCCCAGCCAACATCCTTCTGTAAACCAACATTATCCCAAAATTGATTAATCAGTCCTCTAACTGTTTGTGTGAATGTGAGATTTTGGCGAGCGCCTTCACTACAATAGTCCTTACGTTTCAAGCCCTTTAAGATGTTTGCTGGAGACGAGACATTTCTGAGAGACATGACAAAGCACTACTCAAAATACAATCCTTCCACTCTCTCTTGTAAATAGCCAGTCTGCTCCTCACATTTTTTTATGATGATGGACATGTCTCGCCTCAGTCTTTCGTCAGAAAAGAAATGTATTTATCTGAGCCTTTCTTCCGAGCTTTGTCTCCTAAGATTGGAAACACCGCAGCCACACTTCTCTGACCTCTTCCTGATGCATTTATATTCCTTCCATACAGGCTGACGACATGTTTTCCATGCAGCAACAACAACATATATTTATATAGCGCCTTTTGATTAATGAAACATCTCAAAGGTGCTTTGCAGCAGTGTCACAAAACAAAGTACGACACCGAATCACTTAGAGAATATCAGGTCAGATGACCAAAGATTTGATCAAAGAAGGAAAGGAAGGAATTTGATTGGTTTGGGTGGCACGGCGGCACAGTGGTTAGCACTGCTGCCTCATAGCGCCAGGGGACCCGGTTCAGTTCCCGGCTTGGGTCAGTGTCCGTGTGGAGTTTGCACATTCTGCCCGTGACTGCGTGAGTTCTGTCCGGGTGAACTGGTTTCCTCCCACTGTCTGAAAGACATACTGATTAGGTGCTTTGACCTGAGGGGATTTTCACAGTACCTTCATTGCAGTGTTAATGTAAGCCGACTTGTAACTAACAAATAAACTTTACTTTTACTTTGATTTGATTTATAATTGTCACATGAATTGAGATACAGTGAAAAGTATTGCTCCTTGCGTGCTATACAAAGCATACCATTCATAAAGTGCATACGGGAGAAGGAAAGGAAAGGGTGCAGAATCCAGTGTTACAGTTACCGATAGGGTAAAGAGTGAGATTAACTCAACATAGGGCAGGTCCATCCAAAAGTCTGATGGCAGCAGGAAGGAAGCTGCTCTTGAGCCAGTTGGTGCGTGACCTCAGGCTTTTGTATCTTTTTCCTGACAAAAGAGAGTGTGTCTGGGGTGCGCAGGGTCCTTGATCATGTTGGCATAAGAGGCAGGAAAGTGTAGCAAGAGTATCCCAAGTCTAGGCCCTCAGCAACGGAAGGCAAAGGTGGAGAATTTAAAATTGAGAATGTTTGAGAGGCCAGGATTTAAAGAACATGGGTAACACGAAGGGTTGCGAAGCTGGAGGAGGTTACACAGTTAGGCAGAGGTGAGGGCTGGGAAGGATTGGAAAACAAGGATGCGAATTTTAAAATCAAGGCGCCGCTCAATCATGAGCCAGAGTTGGTCAACGAGAGCAGGGCTGTGAGGTGAACAGGACTTACTGTGATTTAAAACACAGCAGAAACTTTGATGGACCTCAAGCTTATGGAGTGTAGGAGTGTCTTTAAGAAGGAAAGGAAGGAATTTGATTTGATTTATTATTGTCGCATGTATTAATATACAGTGAAAAAGGATTGTTTCTTGCGCGCTATACAAACAAAACATACCATTCATGGAGTACATAGGGGAGAAGGGAAGGAGAGGGTACAGGGTTTAGTGTTACAGCACAGCCAGGATGTAGAGAAAGATATAAGGTAGGTCCATTCAAAGTCTGATAGCAGCAGAGAAGAAGATGTTCTTAAGTCAAGTGGTCGGTCTGTGGATAGCGATGAGGACCATCAGAGGATACAGCAGGATATAGATCAGTTGGAGACTTGGGCGGAGAGATGGCAGATGGACTTTAATCTGGACAAATGTGAGGTAATACATTTTGGAAGGTCTAATACAGATAGAAAATATACAGTAAATGGCAGAACCCCTGAGAGTGTTGATAGGCAAAGAGACCTGTGTGTATAGGTACATAGGTCACTGAAAATGGCAGCGCAGGTGGAGAAGGTAGTCAAGAAGGCATACGGCATGCTTGCCTTCATCGGCTGGGGCATTGAGTTTAAAAATTGGCAAGTCACGTTACAGCTTTATAGAACTTTAGTTAGGCCACACTTGGAATATAGTGTTCTATTCTGGTCACCACACTACCAGAAAGGATATGGAGGCTTTGGAGAGGGTACAGAAAACATTTACCAAGATGTTGTCTGATATGGAGAGTATTAGCTATGAGAAGAGCTTGGAGAAACTTGGTTCATTCTCATTGGAACGATGGAGGTTGAGGGAAGATCTGATAGAAGTATACAAGATTATGAGAGGCATGGACAAAGTGGGTAATCAGAAGCTTTTTCCCAGGGTGGAAGAATCAATTGCAAGGGGGCACAGGTTTAAGGTGCGAGGGGCAAGGTTTAAAGGAGATGTACGAGGCAGGTTTTTTACACAGAGAGTAGTGGGTGTCTGGAATTCGTTGCCGGGGAGGTAGTGGAAGTGGATACGGTAGTGAGTTTTAAGGGGCGTCTTGACAAGTGCATGAATAAGATGGGAATAGAGGGATATGGTCCCCAGAAGGGTAGCTGGTTTTAGTTAAGTCGGGTAGCATGGTCGATGCAGGCTTGGAGGGCCGAAGGGCCCGTTCCTGTGCTGTAATTTTCTTTGTTCTTTGGTACGTGTTACTGTTACAGTCATAGCTATGGTGTAGAGAAAGCTTATGGAGATCAGCCAGGAGTGTTGGAATATCCAAGTCTGGAGCTAACAATGGAATGAATAAGGGATCTCATAACCAATACTCCAATTGATCTGCATAAGGCCCATTTTATTTATACTTTTTCCAGTTAATGCCTTTCAGATACATCCTAGTACCAAATTGCTTCACTGATCACTGCTTGTCTCTTACGAGTGATGTGGAGATGTCGGCGTTGGACTGGGGGTGGGCACAGTAATAAGTCTCACGACACCAGGTTAAAGTCCGACAAGTTTTTGGTATCACGAGTGCCCCTCCTTCCTCCATGGACTCCACTCGCTCACCTGATGAAGGAGCAGTGCTTCTTCCTGTGTCTCTTATGAATGTTTTCAGTAATCAATGGTCCCTTCCAAAACCTCTTCTTCTCCTTGTTGGACGTGGCTACCGATTTCCATGAACATTTATCTATGTTTACTCACATCTGTAATCGTCTGCTTTACCTCAGTTGCATCTTCGTCACCAATCCGAGCCTTTCTGAAGACAAACCATCGACGTTTGTCACCTCACCCGTCCACGTAACAAACGCGTTTTGATGATGTGACCACCTAACTTTGCGCCATCAACAAAGTTTCGGAATATGACATTGCCCTGTCATACAAAATATGACAGATACCCTGCTCCATGTTAATCACAAATATTATAGCAGTGCCTGGATCACTGGTAGTGGAACTACTTTCTTTGCGGTCTTGAAACTGTGTGGTTTACTGAGCCAATTCAGAGAGTGCGACAAGGTAGCTACTTGCTGTGATGCTGCAGTCATGACTCCCAGATTGGATAAATGTCAGCACACCCTCTTTGAAAGACAACAGTGAACCAGTTAGGTTTTTACAACAAGCTCTCAGCGTCATTTTCGCCTGAACATTTGCAAATTACCAGATTACTTCGATTTGGCCTCACAGCTTGCCCACAGTGGGATTTAAACTCCCATCGCAGGACCAGAGCCATAGCTACTGCCATAACATCCCCATTTCACATTCATTTATTGAGTGCTGCCAAGCACTTTTACTAACACAGTGTCAAACTAAGAGCCCAGTGGTTAACTAGATTTGTGCCTTAATCCCTTTGTTTCTCAATGTTGGAACTATCCTGCAAACCTCAAACATTACTCCAGTGTCTACAGAGTTTTGAAAAAATAGTAACTAAACTGTAATTTCTTCCTGTGGTTTTTTAAGTGTATCGACTCTTGTGAATGTTTAATCCTTCCCATTTCTAATTCTAATTCTTCCTTTTGCCTATAGTTCTGTGAATCATAGAATTCCTACAGTACAGAAAGAGGCCATTCAGCCCATCAAGCCTACACCCAACAGCAATCCCATCCAAGCCCTATGTCCGTAACCCCACATATTTACCCTAGCTAATCCTCCTGACACTAAAGAGCAATTTAGCATGGCCAATCAACGTAACCTGCACGTCATTGGAGTGTGGGAGGAAACCAGAGCACCCAGAGGAAACCCATGCAGACATGGGGAGAATGTACAAACTCTATACAGACAGTCACACAAGGCCGGAATTGAACATGGGCCCATGGAGCTATGAGACAGCAGTGCTAACCGCTGTGCCACCTTGCCCTCCAGGAGCTGAATGCTTTCGGTGCACATGTGGAACCTGTGTTTTGGAGGATGTTGCTGAGAGGCAGGACAACAACGGGAAATAGGAGGGGGCCGAGGACAGGTACTTCGGAGAAATATGAAATCTCTTGATGCTGAAAATTATGTTTTGTCGGTTAGTAAGCTTACAAAATGGGTTACTAGCAATAGATAGCCGAGTCAAGAATTTCATACAAATGCTGGGATTGAGTATATCTTTGCTCACGAGGGAGTGCAGTGAAGGTTTACCAGGCTGATCCTGGGGTTGGCAGGACTGATGTATGAGGAGCCATTGACTCGGTTAGGATTGTTTTCGCTGGAGTTCAGACGAATGAAGGGGGAATCTCATAGAAACTTATAAAACTCTAACAGCACTATACAGGGTGGATGCAGGGAGGATATTCCCGATGGTGGGGCAGTCCAGAACCGGGAGGGGTCACAGTCTGAGGATTCAAGGTAGAGTATTTAGGACGGAGGTGAGGAGACATTTTTCACCCAAAGAGTGGTGAGCCTGCAGAATTCATTACCACTGGAAGTAGTTGATGCCAAAACACTGAATGTATTCAAGAGGTGGCTGGATGTAGCACTTGGGTTCAAAGGTTATGGGAGAAAGCAAGGTTAGGCTATTGAGCTGGACCATCAGCCATGATCGTGATGAATGGCGGAGCAGGCTCGAAGGGCCAAATGGCCTCCTCCTGCTGCTATCTTCTATGTTTCTGTGTTAAATCCAGAGCTGGAACTTCAGGACTACGGTTTATTCATTCAGTTTTGATTTATTGTCCAGCTTTTATTAAAAAATGTTAGGCATTCACACGGGGCGAGTTTAGGATCAAAGGAGCAGTTTATGCAGGCCCAAAGTGTTGGTGAATTTAGACCGCACCCATCTCCACATTGCTGTATAATAGTAATAGGAGAGGTGGCAGAGAAATTATTGCATTTTCAAGGCCGTTTAAATAGTGTTTTGCAGCATGGCAAATAAGAAACAGTCACACATGATTACAGTTTCACAAAATAACTACCACTTAAACTATTTCTGGCAGACTTTGCATATCTGTGTAATGTGAGTCTGTCAATATATCTCCAGTTTTATTTTTCAGCCCAGGCTGTAGGGAGAGAGTCTGTGCTACAGGGGCCTCTGAGGTGTGGTATGTGAGTGCTGGAACCCAGAAACTATAGCAATTATTCTCAGTAAAGGGAGCAGATGGAGAATTTTCCTTGTACCGCTGTGCCACATCCCTACAAAACAACAACGATTTCACTTCCAGAGTTCTTCATCCCAGGTTCTTCACCCCTGATCCCAGACACATCCAAAAACCACATCGGCCTTCGACACGCAAGTCCCTGACCCGAGCTGATCCAAACTGAGCACACCCAACAATCAGTGTGGGAAATCTAGTTGCTTTTCAAAATTATTACTCCATTCCAAATCCAACGCTCAGAGCGAACCGGGCAAACTCCAATCCATTCCTCGCTTGCTCCGAAAACCAAATTCAAAATCCAACTGAATCCAATTCAGGCTCCCCACAAGGGAGACAAACAAGGTCCCAGCTGACAAGGTAAGGTGTTGCACCCCACCCTGGGGGCTTGATCTGACACTTGGTCCTATTTCTCTGCCACAAAAACAGAAAATGCTGGAAAATCGCCGTGGGTCTGACAGCAACTGTGGAGAGAGAATAGAGTAAGAAGTCTGACCACACTAGGTTAGAGTCCAACCAATTCATTTGAATTTATTTTCAAATGAATTTGTTGGACTCTAACCTGGTGTGGTGAGACTTCTTACTGTGTTTACCCCAGTCCAACGCCGGCATCTCCACATCGAGAGAGAATAGAGCCAACTCTTCGAGGCTGGGTGACAATGCTGAGATTCTCCACCATTTTCATGTTTCAGGTTCCAGATTTCTGCAGGATTTTGCTTTTATCTTATTTATTTGTCTGCATTGTTTACCATGTGATTTTGAACATTTCCGAAATAAATTTATTCCGGCCTGGAATGCGCTGCCTGGAGGGTGGTAGTAGTCCTGTAAGAAGGACCTGGGTGAGCACTTGGCACTTTACCCGAGCGGCTAAAGGGATCGAGGGGTATGGAGAGAGAGCAGGAGTGGGATACTATAAGTGCATGATCAGCCATGATCATATTGAATGGTGGTGCAGGTTGATAATATGTCCCTTTAATGCTGGGGCGACACGGTGGCACAATGGTTCGCATCGCTGTCTCACGGCACCAGGGACCTGGGTTCAATTCTGGCCTCGGGTCACTGAGTGTGTAGAATTTGCACATTCTGCCCATGTCTGCATGGATGTCCTCCGGGTGCTCCAGTTTCCTCCCACAGTCCAAAGATGTGCGGGTTAGTTTGATTGGTCATGCTACATTGACCTTAGTGTCAAGGGATTAACAGGGTAAATATGTGGGGTTATGGGAATAGGGCCTGGGTGGAATTGTGGTTGATGCAGATTTGATGGGTTGAATGGCCTCCTTCTGCTCTGTACGGATTCTATGGAGGGCCGAATAGCCTACTCCTGCACTTACTTTCTGTGTTTCCATGTTTCTATAATATTCAAGGCTATAGACCAAGTGCTAGTAAATGGTGAGAAGTCAGGTGTTTGTCGTGTGTTGGTGCAGACCCGATGGGCCGAAGGGCCTCTTGTGCACTGTATGATTCTACAGGCTTAGGCTATTGTCATGTTTTTGAGTTGAGTTGATTTATTATTGTCACACGTATCGGGATACAGTGAAAAGTATTGTTTCTTCTGTAAGAAGGTCTAGGCATAAAAGTGGTATCCGGAATCGGGAATTACTTGAAATTGGAAGATAGAGTCATAGAATCCCTACATTGACTCTGTACTGACCACAATTCCACCCAGGCCATATTCCCGTAATCCCTCACATTTACTCTGCTAATCCCCCTGACACTACAGTCAATTTTAACATGGCCAATCAACCTAACCCACACATCTTTGGAGTGTGGGAGGACACCGGAGCTTCCTGAGGAAACCCATGCAGACACGAGGAGAATGTGCAAACTCCACACGGACAGTGACCCGAGGCCGGAATCAAACCTGGGTCCCTGGTGCTGTGAGGCAACAGTGCTAACCACTGTGCCACCTATTGGATTTGATTATTATTGTCGTACTCAATGTGTAGTTGGCCACGAAGAATTTTTACGATGTCCCCGGGACGTGGAAGGCACGATATGAATGCCGCTCCTTCTATGAAGAGTTTGCTGAAGGAAGCTGGGACATAGTTTCCTTTGTGTGCCAGCCGTGCCCCAGACTGATAGCACTCTTGTCTCTGAACGAGAGGATTGTGGGTTCAAGACTTACTCCAAGAGTTGGATTGCAGCAATCATCGCTGGCATTCCGGTGCAGTACTGAGAGAATGCTGCACTGTTGCAGGTGCCACCTTTTGGACAAGATATTAAATCGAGGCCCCACTATCTCTTCAGCTGAATGTAAAGGATCCTGTGACACTATTTCAAAGAGGAACAGGGGAGTTATCCCCTTTGTCCCCTTTAATACCTAGCCCTCAATCAACACCGCACAGAAGGGACAGATTATTTGATCGTTGTCACGTCGCTGTTTAGGGGAACTTGCTAAATGTAGACTGGCCATCACATTTTCTGCATCACAACATTGACTGCACTTTACAAGGATGATTGGGATGGGCTGGACATGATACAAAGGACAGGATTTTCCAGGTCTCCCTGCCAGTGGGATCTTCTGATCCCATCAGTGATGGGCCCCACCCGCATCCCCCCCCCCCCACCCCACCCCCACCTCAGCCCCGCCCAGCGGCAGGACGAGCGAGTCACGCCACGGACATCAGTAACACACAAAGACCCTGCCGGCAGCCAACATACACACTGGGAAAGGGTCAGCACAGCCAGGGCGGACGGGCACTGGGGGGAGAGTCAGGCTGGCAAGTCTAATCTCCTCCCTCAGGGGCACAGCCACTGTGGAACTGTCTCAGGGGCAGCACTGCTGCCTCACAGTGCCAGGGACCTGGATTCGATTCCAGCCTCGGGTCACTGTCTGTGCGGAGTTTGCACATTCTCCCCATACCTGTGTGGGTTTCCTCCGCGTGCTCTGGTTTCCTCCCACACTCCAAAGATGTGCGGGTTAGGTGGATTGGCCATGCTAAATGCTAGGTTATACGGACAGGACAGATTTGATTTGATTTATTATTGTCACATATATTGTATACAGTGAAAAGTATTGTCTAGATAGGCTGGGCGAATGGGCCAGGAAATGGCAAATGGAATTTAATGTTGGCAAGTGTGAGGTGGTCCACTTTGGTAGGAAGAATGGTAGGAAGGATTATTACTTACGTGGCGAAAAACTGCAGCAGGCGACGGTGCAGAGGGACCTCGGGGTCCTTGTGCATGAGTCGCAAAAACCCAGCTTGCAGGTGCAGCAGGTGGTCAGGAAGGCGAATGGGATGCTGGCCTTCATAGCGAGGGGGATTGAATATAAAAGTAGGGAGGTCTTGCTGCAGCTGTATAGGGCATTGGTGAGGCCGCAGCTGGAGTACTGTGTGCAGTTTTGGGCGCCGCACCTGCGCAAAGATATTTTGGCCTTGGAGGGAATGCAGAGGAGGTTTACTAGGCTGATACCGGAGTTGAGGGGGTTGAGCTATGAGGAGAGGCTGAATAAACTAGGCTTGTACTCGTTAGAGTTTAGAAGAATGAGGGGAGATCTCATTGAGACGTATAAGATGATGAATGGGATGGATAGGATAGAGGTGGAGAGACTCTTCCTGCTCAAAAAAGACAGTAGGACTAGGGGGCACAGCCTCAAGATAAAGGTGGGGCGGTTTAGAACGGAGTTGAGGAAGAACTTCTTCACTCAAAGGGTGGTGAATCTCTGGAATTCTCTGCCCGTTGAAGTGGTGGAGGCTGCCTCGCTAAATATTTTTAAGACGCGGGTTGATGGGTTTTTGATAAGAGAGGGGATTAAGGGTTATGGGGAGAGGGCGGGAATGTGGAACTGAGACACGACAGATCAGCCATGATCTTATTGAATGGCGGGGCAGGCTCGAAGGGCTAGATGGCCTACTCCTGCTCCTATTTCTTATGTTCTTATGTTTCTTGTGTGCTATACAGACAAAACATACCATTCATAGAGAAGGAAAGGAGAGAGTGCAGAATGTAGTGTCACAGTCATAGCTAGGGTGTAGAGAAAGATCAACTTAGGTCTATTCAGAAGTCTGATGGCAGCAGGGAAGAAGCTGCTCTTGAATCAGTTGGTACGTGACTTCCGACTTTTATATCTTTTCCTGATGGAAGAAGGTGGAAGAGAGAATGTCCAGGGTGCGTGGGGTCCTTAATTATACTGGCTGCCTTTCCAAGGTAGCAGGAAGTGTAGATAGAGTCAATGGATGGGAGGCTGGTTTGCGTGATGGATTGGGCAATATTCACGAGGGGAGGCCCCTGGGTGGGATGCTCTTTTGAATAGTGGGTGCAACTCAGTGGGTCAAACGGTTGCTTTCCGCGTTGTTGGGATTCTGTGGTTTTATTGAGAGGTTGCTCCAAACTGCAAGCCTATGTTGGAGCAGCAGCAACACAGAACCCCATTAGAATTTACTGAATGCATCAGAAAGCTAGGCTGTTTTCAATGTTGCCTGCCTTATTTACAAGTGGCATATGATCCTTTTGGCAACTTAACACTGAACAAATGGGCGATTGTTGGAATTGAGAGAGACAGTCGCAAAGTTTAAGCCTCAAGATGGCAGCAATGGTTTCACTGCATTGTTGAGTTCCACAGTAAAAAGTCTGACAACACCAGGTTTTAGTCCAACCGATTGATTTGGACTAAAACCTGGTGTCGTCAGACTTTTTACTGTGTTTACCCCAGTCCAACGCCGGCGCATCCACATTGTTGAGTTCCACACAGATGAACAAAGTTGATGATAACTGAGCCAAAATGTGGCCGAGAGTTCTTGGGGAATTGTACCTAATTTGGGGACAGTATTCAAATAGGAAATGGATTGGAAATCTGTAATACCAGATTCACACGCATCAAATGTCCACCATCATTTCTGTCAGAGGGGCGACTGCTGTCTGCGCAGGTAAATGTAAAAAAAGTCAACAACGTACAAAGAAGGTATGTGGGAGCGTAGTGGAGGGAAGCCTCCTTTATCCTTTAGAAATATTGAAATAGCTGTTTAAGATATATTTGTTGCCCTATCCACTCCTAGTCTTGCGGATTTGATTAAATCAGAGGCCAAGTAGTGACTGTTTTGAGAATGGCCAGTGACATAAGGTTCTCTTCTGAAGGTGGTACTCTGAGGGCAGATTGTTTCTTATTCATTCGTGGGACAGCATTTACTGTTCATCCCTAAACTGCCCTTGAACTGAGTACTTGCTAGACCATTTCAGGGGACAGTTGAGAGTCAACCACATTGCTGTGGCTCTGGAGTCACATGTAGGCCAGACCAGGTAAGGACGGCAGATTTCCTTCCCTAAAGGACATCAGTGAACCAGGTAGGCTTTTCTGACAATCGACAATAGTTTCATCGTCATCAGTAGATTTTTAATTACAGATTTTTTTTATTGAATTCAAATTCCACCATCTGCTGTGGCAGGATTTGAACCCAGGCCTTCAAAACATTAGTTGAGTTTCTGGATTAATAATCTAATGATAATACCACTAGGCCATTGCCTTCCCTTTCTGATTGCTTCCGACATTAAATCACATAGAAACAGCGGGTGCAAGATGTACAGTAGCGTCCCGTTGCCAAGGGAATGAGAACAATTCCACCGTCTGCCGTGGTGGGATTCAAACCCGGGTCCCCAGAATATTAGCTGAGTTTCTGGATTAGTAGTCTAGTGATAATACCACTTGGCCAGCGCGTCCCTTCCGATTCAGCAAGATCTCTACCCCCGGAACACGGGGGCTTATAGCTTGAGGGGGCACCACTTTGCATCAAGTGTAACTGGCCAGGAGTCTCTCCCATTCTTACCGCCAGCCATTGGAGTGTTGGAAGGGTTTGGCAGGTAGATTCTCAACCTGTTGACTGTGTTATGAGCGCACCTTCCTTGACTATCAAGTTCTGGGGTGGGACTCAGCGACAGGGACATTACCCATTGCGCCACAAGACCGCTGAGCACAAGTGATAACTGAACAGTGGGCGTGAGGCCATTATAAGCTAGCCGGGCACTGCCAATTCATCTGCTTGGCTCAGAAGTAAGACAGGAGATCTTCATCCTGCTGCCCTTCTGCTCTTTTGGATGAGTGCAATTTGATCTCAGAGAATCCCCGCAGTGCAGAAGGAGGCCATTCGGCCCATTGTGACTGTCGTACATTGCATTATTGCGTATTTACAGTTCAGAAACAGGCCATTCAGCCCAACAAACAAATCCACACCAATGCATTTTCTATTACAGAATCATAGAATCCCTACAGTGCAGAAGAAAGCCATTAAGTCCATCAAATCTGCGCTGACCACAATCCCACCAAGACCCTATCCCCTCAACTCCATACATTCACCCTGCTAATCCCTGACACTAGGGCCAATTTAGCACGGCCATTCAAAGTATCCCACAAATCTTTGGTCTGTGGGAGGAAGCTGGAGCACTCGGAGGAAATCCACATAGACATGGAAGGGGCATGCAAACTCCACACAGACAGTGACCCGAGGCCAGGATTGAACCCTGTGAGCTGTGAGGCAGCAGCGTTAACTGCTGCGCCACCATGCCGTCCCAAGTCCGAGAGTTGGAGAAAACTTCCTTAACAAATGAAAAGTTTTGCAAACGTCTAACATCTGATAGGGAGCAGAAGAAATGCTCGAGGCAGTCGTGAGTTACAGACTCACGTGTTCTTTCAACCCATCGAACGTTCAGAACATTTCTTGTGCTTTACCCAGGTCAGCTCTTCCTTGCTACTAAGTGGTGAATGAGTGCAATTTGCTAATGGGAAGCTCGACAGGAGATGGCACTTAAGCTGCTGTTTTGGAATCAATGGAGAAATAAGCTGGGAGTAGTGAGTCAGCACAGCCCCCTCGGCATTCACACAATCAGCTGGAGACAAGGTGAAAATTGCTCACTTTCTGTGGGCCACTTACCCTGCCAATGGAAAAGAGCCGCAGTTTCGAGCTGATTTTCTCTCTTCAGGCAGGTGTTTTTGTGCACCTTTGTCTGCATATGCCTGGGGGGTAGATCCTGACTCCAACAGGCATAACAATGGGGCGAAATTTAAAATAGAACTGTCACGCAAACCCTCATTTCACACTATCGCACAAAGCCAAGATCTATCCCATGCTTGGCTATTTAAATTGGTGCCACTGTGATCCATCGCACCAATATATCTAGATATTTCTGTACGTATATGCACTTGTACATGTATCATTGTATCTGTGTGAGCAGTGTCTCCATACATACAGGTAGGGTGTGTATCTGTTTATGTGTGGACAATCATGCGGGTCAATAAGATTAAGGAGGTAAATGTATGGCTCAAAGATTGGTGCGGGGGAAATGGGTTTGAATTCATGGGACATTGGCACCAGTACTGGGGAAGACAGGACCTGTTCCGATCGGACGGTCTTCATCTGAAATATGCTGGGACCAGAGTCCTGGTGAGTCGTGTAACTGGCGCTGTAGATGGGGCTCTAAGCTATATAGTGGGCGGGAGAGTTCAGCTGTACAGAGAATTAGAAAATCAAAGTTAAAGGAGAGGGTAGAAGTGCAGGTTAATGATGAGGACTTTCAACTAGTTAAAGAGTCGCGGGCTCAGGAAAGGTTAGAAAGTTTCCAGACCACGTAATATAACAGAAAGTGGCAGGAATCTACTCTCAGGCAGAGCAAAAAAGGTGACAGGTATGAGAAGGGAGACAGTCAATGCGGGACTGAGAGTGTTGTACCTAAATACTTGCAGTATACGGAACAAGGCAAATGAGCTAGTTGCGCACATTGAAATTGGCCGGTACGATGTTGTGGGCATCACAGAAACTTGGTTAAAAGGGGATCAGGGCTGGGATCTAAATAACCAAGGATGTGTGTCCTATCAGATGGACAAGGGGAGCAGGGTTGCATTGTTAGGACGGAATGAAGTTAAATCAATAGCAAGAAGCGATATAGGATCAGAAGGCATAGAATCTCTGTGAGTAGAGTTGAGGAATCGCAAAGGTAAAAAGCGCTTGGTGGGAGTTATGTCCAGGCCCCCCCGCAGTGTCAGGATGTGGGGCAGAAAATAAACCAGGAGATAGAAAAAGCAAACAAAAAAGGCAATATTACAATAATCCTGGAGACCTCAATCTGCAGGTGGATTGGGAAAATCAGGTAGGTAGTGGATCCCAAGAAAAGGAATTTGTGGAATGTCTAAGAGATGGTTTTTTTTTGGAGCAGCTTGTGACAAAGCCTCATAGGGAACAGACAGTTGTGGATTTGGTGATGTGTAATAAAGCAGGCTTGATTAGGGAGCTTAACCAGAGGAGGTTCACAAAAATGATCCCTGGAATGAAGAGCTTTTTGTATGTGGAATGGTTAAGGACTCTGTCTCTGTACTCATTGGAGTTTAGAAGGATGAGGGGGGATCTTATTGAAACTTAGAGGGTGCTGTGAGGCCTGGATAGAGTGGATGGGGAGAGGATGTTTCCATTAATGGGAGAAACTAGAACTAGAGGGCACAACCTCAGACTAAAGGAATATTCCTTTAAAACAGAGACGAGGAGGAATTTCTTCAGCCAGAGAGTGGTGAATCTATGGAACTCTTTGCTGCAGAAGGCTGTGGAGGCCAGGTCATTGAGTGTCTTGAAGACAGAGATAGATAGATTCTTGACGAATAAGGGGATCAGGGGTTATGGGGAAAAGGCAGGAGAATGAGGATGAGAAAAGTATCAGCCATGATTGAATGGCGGAACAGACTCAATCCCGTGTGGCCTAATTCTGCTCCTATGTGTTATGTTCTTATGGTCTATGCACATTTCTGGCTGCAAGTGTATATGTGTGCATGTGTTGTCTAACCTGTGTCCGTGTAGTTCTTAGTTTCTTTTTGTTGTTTTCTGTTGAAATGTTGGCCACTTCTGGGCCAGAATGTTACCACCCTTCACGCTGGCGAGATTTCCCCAAACCGCCGCAGTGAATGGAGATTTGGCTGGCCGCCAAATTCTCCGGTTTCGCTGCAGCTGGAGCATGGCGTGAGGCCGTTTCCTTGATATTCGGCAGGAAATAAGGGAGCCGTCGGTTGCAATCATTTCCCTTATGGCCCTTTCAACCTCTTGGATATTCTTCCTGACTGCTGACAAAGAGAGATCCGGTTTCCATGCACAACAGTTCCGTTGACCTTGCACTAATCCAGCCCCTGTAGTTGTTGCCCAGTTATCTCCCGAGTTCGCTTTGTACGTCCTGACCAGTGGGGGACATGGTGGGGGATTCCCGTTCATCTGGACAAGACTGCATTGTGGTTTCTGGGGAGCGCTGAACAATACCGTGCGTAACCATGTGTGTCTCAGGCATCTGTGTCAGTGAACCTCACTAGCAAAGAGACCTCGCTCTGCACAAGGATTACTGACCCACTTCTGTAATGGAGCAACAGCCCCAGAAAAGACTGCCAGGTTGTTCTAATGGGTCAATCTTGCCTGAATTTTTATGATTAAAATGTGATCTTTTTAAAAAACTTTTATTAATGTAAAACCACGGCCTAACCGATTGAAATTGAGCTATGAGGAGAGGCTGAATAAACTAGGCTTGTACTCGTTAGAGTTTAGAAGAATGAGGGGAGATCTCATTGAGACGTTTAAGATGATGAATGGGATGGATAGGATAGAGGTGGAGAGACTCTTCCCACTCAGAAAGGATAGTAGGACTAGGGGGCACAGCCTCAGGATAAAGGGGGGGCAGTTTAGAACGGAGTTGAGGAGGAACTTCTTCACTCAAAGGGTGGTGAATCTCTGGAATTCTCTGCCCGTTGAAGTGGTGGAGGCTGCCTCGCTAAATATTTTTAAGACGCGGGTTGATGGGTTTTTGATAAGAGAGGGGATTAAGGGTTATGGGGAGAGGGCGGGAAAGTGGAACTGAGCCACGACAGATCAGCCATGATCTTATTGAATGGCGGGGCAGGCTCGAAGGGCTAGATGGCCTACTCCTGCTCCTATTTCTTATGTTCTTATGTTCTAAATTTTAGTCTTGAGTATGATGCAATTTCATAAAAATGAAAGATGAGTTAAGGAAGGTGGCACAGTTGGCGGAGGTTAGCACTGCTGTCTCACAGCGCCAAGGATCCGGGTTCGATTCCGGCCTTGGGTCACTGTGTAGAGTTTGAATCAACTAGACTCTGGATTCTAGAGGAACAAGGCCAGCAGGCACATGGGAACATCACCACGTGTTGGTTCCCCTCCCGGACACGCATTTCACCTTCTCCTGAATTGGAGATATTTTGCTGTTCCTTCATAATTGTTGGGTCAAAATTCTGGAGCTTCCTCCCTAACAGCACTGGAGGTGTACTTACAGTACATGGACTGCAGCAGTTCAAGAAGACAGTTCACCTCCACCCTCTCAAGGGAAATTAGAGGGGCAACAAATGTCCATATTACATGAAGGAGTGAGAAAAAATTCTCTATACACAATAATACTTGCCTCATGTTTCTTACAGCATCATGGAATTCCTACAGTGCAGAAGAAGGCCATTCAGCCCATCGAGCCTGCCCTGACAACAATTCCACCCAAGCCCTTTCCTTGTAAATCCACGTATTTACCTTGCTAGTTCCCCTGACACTAAGGGGCAATTTAGTATGGCCAATCAACCTGACCTGCACAACTTTGGAGGAAACTGGGAGATCCTGAAGGAAAGCCAAGCAGACACAGGGAGAATGTGCAAACTCCACACAGGCAGCCACCCAAGGCTGGCATTGAACATGGGTCCTTGGCACTGTGAGATAGCATTACTAACCACTGTGGCACCATGCTGCCCATGCCATGCCGTGAAGTGCATGACACACTTACCTATCCTTTCGATATGGAGTTGCCGGCGTTGGACTGGGATAGGCACAGTAAATAGTTTCACAACTCCAGTCCAACAGGTTCATTTGTTTGTGAAACAAACCTTGCACTCACCTGATGAAGGAGCTGCGCTCCGAAAGCTCGTGCTACCAAATAAACCTGTGGATTTTAACCTGATGCTATGAGACTACTTCCTGTGCCTATCTTTTAGAGTAAGAAATCTCACAACACCAGGTTAAAGTCCAGCCAGTTTATTTGGAATGACGAGCTTTCGGAGCGTTGCTCCTTCATCAGGTGAGTGGAGAGTTAAGTTTCACAAACACGGCATATACAGACAAAGGCACAATTGCAAGGTAATGGTTAGAATGTGAGTCTTTTCAGTAATAATGGCGGAATCAGGAACCTGGAAGAAAACAAGTTGGAGACTAAAGCTGTCTTCCACCATGCAGTGCTGGTGCTGACATACAACAGAATCATAAGTCAAGAGTTAGAGAATATTAATGCGCTTGGAGGCAGGGATAGCTGACCTCAATCCAGCACACTATCCGTCGATTAACCTTGTAGATTTCACACTGGCCGACAGAGTAAACATTTGAAGAGATATTCGGCATATGGAATAGTTTCGATTGGATTGACGACAGTGGGGGAATTAGCTTTTGAGATTAGGAAAGAGAGAGTCTTTAATTACTCGACATCTGGACCTAGATCAAAGAAGTGGAAAGATCCAAATCTATATTAGAAAATGCGAGTCCTGTCATTCAAAAGTTAATGCAAAAATGTTTTGGAACATGTTCTAAAATGATGGTTAATTAAAACATTGTCGGGTAATTGAAAACTAATCACGTGCAGCATCTTGTTTGTAAGGTTCTTTGATGGAGTTGGTGCGAGTTCTTTAGACGTTCCCTCTGGCCCTGTATTACCTTGTCCTTTGTCCTTCCACTTTAAAGTTTGTTTCTCTGGAGGTTTCATTGGACAGGGTGTCACATGGGGCATCGAGAGTCCCCTCAAAGTGAAGCTTTTCTGTGTAGCTTGGTCATCTGTAAAAAAAAAATGGATTTAAAGATCTTTCTCATCGGTGGGATTAACGGTTGTTAAATGTTTCCAGTTGGAGGTCAGAGAACGTTGCCGCACTCTGATTGATTTACCATCTCTGAACACTGGCATTAAAGGACTAGGAAGGGACTGCAGTAATAGGCCACAGTTTTTCTCCCTCTCTGAGGCATGTTTCACAGTGGCAGGAGATGGCGATGGGATCTTATGGTGTCAACAGGGTTTCCCATTCAGTGCACCCCATGTCACCAGGAAACTTGCAGTCGGGCTGCACCATTGACAGGGGCGTAAGATCCCACTGGTGTGAACGGAGCAAGATTTCGGCGTTTGGGCTGGATTTTTCTCCCTCTCCGAGACGTGTTTCACTGCAGCAGGGGACGGCGCATCACTCGCTGAGAGTGAGATTTTATGGTTCCTCTGTTGTCAATGGGGTTTCACAGTGGTTAGCACAGCTGCCTCACTGCATTCCCGGCTTGGGTCACTGTTTGCGTGGAGTCTCCTTGTGTCTGCTCCCTGGGTGTTCCGGTTTCCCCCCACAGTCCAAAGATGTGCTTGTTAGATGGATTGGCCATGCTAATTTGCCCCTTAGAATCAGAGGAATCAGCAGGGTAAATAAGTGGAGTTATGGGGATAGGATCTGGGAGGGATTGGCGCAAACTAGATGGGCCAAGTGGCCTCTTTCTGCAATGTAGGGATTCTATAATTCATTCTCTGCTACGCTGAAAAGTTTTGGGATGAAGGAGCAGCGTTCTGAAAGTTTGTGATTATCCCATCTTGGGTCACTGTCTGGGTGGAGTTTGCACATTCTCCCTGTTCTGCGTGGGTTTCCTCCCACAGTTCAAAGATGTACTGAGTAGGTGCATTGACCCAAGCAGGTGCCGGAGTGTGGCGACTAGGGGATTTTCACAGTAACTTCACTGCAATGTTAATGTAAGCTTACTTGTGACTAATTAATAAACTTTAAAAAAAACTTTAAAATATTGAACACATCCCTTGCCGCTGGGAAATCCATAGCAAAAGTGTGCCGTTACCGGAACCGTAAGATTCCCCTGGTGTGAATGGCGGCAAGATTTTGGTGTTTTATTTGCTCTCGGTTTGTTGCTTTAAGATAGTGATTCTCAAACATTTCTGTCTGTGGACCACTGAGGCAGAGCAAAAGATTTGATTTGATTTATCATTGTCACGTATATTAGGATTAAGTGAAAAGTAGTGTTTCTTGAGCTCTATACAGCCAAAGCATACCGTTCATAGAGTACATGGGGAGAAGGAGAGGAGAGAGTGCCGAATGTAGTGTTATCGTCAGAGCTAGGGTGTAGAGAAAGATCAACTTAATGCGAGGTAGGTCCATTCAGCACTCTGATTGACCTGCAGACCAAACACTGCTCCTACCCCACTTTTACTGGAATCAGAATTCGTGGGAACTCACAGGAGCTATAAATATTTTAATGCCATTTTTGCTACTAATTGTATTACATTTATGTGGATTAATTATATTTATTAAAAACTATAAGTAAATTATTACTTCATGGCAGAAACAAAAGAATGGACAATTTCATATTCTTAATGTTCATTCAACAACAGGATCCACTTATTTGAGAAAAAAAATAACAAAATCCCTTTCTGAGAGGCTAAGACAGCACAGTGGCACAGTGGTTAGCACTGCAGCTTCACAGCGCCAGGGACCTGGGTTCATTCCCGGCCTTGGGTCACTCTCTGTGCAGAGTTTGCACGTTCTCCCTGTGAATGCGTGGATTTCCTCCGGGTGCTCCGGTTTCCTCCCACAGCCCAAAGATGTGCAAATTAGGTTGATTGGCCATGCTAAATTGATCCTGGTGTCGGGGGGATTGGCAGGGTAAATATGTGGGGTCTGAGTGGGATCAGGATCAGTACAGACTTGATGGGCTGAATGGCCTCCTTTGGCACTGTAGGATTCTATGATTTGTCTTGCAAGGACATCAATCCGACAAAATCAACAGTAATGCAATGTTTGCTTATAAAATTACCTTGTCACTGTGCATGCTACATACTAATGTCTGTCTGGTTTGCATAAGTCATGCTTGTGGTGGGGATGCGAGTTCTGGTCTGATTTCTCTCATGGCCTCAGCTGTGACATTGCGCATCAGTTCATCCTTTTGGATTACTCCACGGAGCACCGGAAGGGTCCTCGCAGACCACCCAGTGACCCATGGACCACACTCGGGGGAACTGCTGCTTGGAGATGCCACTGTTAGCTGTAACATGGAGCAGTCACTATTCCCTCTGACACTATCAAAATCGTTGTGATCTGCAGTCGAAGCTGGGGGATCTCTTTTCCTTTCATCCCCGCTCCCTCTCCCCACCCACCCCTTTATATATTCGACGCAGATTTCATTTGTATATTGAAACTGTATCTGTCTAATGTTCACAGTTACTCGTTGCTGCTAGACTGAAGTCAGAGCCCCTTAAACCACCTGCCTTTGCTCCCCGTCTCCTCAAAGGGAAAGGAGGCAATGGCAGCAAGGACAGGGACGTAGCCCTCAGGAGCACCCTTTCCCAAAGCTGGGTCCCTCACTCCGCACCCTGGAAGCCCAGAAACATTCCCGACAGGAGAGTCTGCCGCCGGCCACTGGGTTAATACCAGCGATGGCAGGATGAGAGCATTAAATGGACATTAATTGCCACACGGACTGTTTAGTGGTTCAGTAAAGTGGCTCACCCTCACTTTGTCAAAGGCAGTTCAGGATGGGTATTAAATGCTGGTCTGCATTGCCAGCAATGCTCACTTCATAGAACAAATTGAAAAAAAAAATTGGATTTTGTGTTTTCTGCAATTGTTACTCATGTATAAATATTAATGTAACTGTGCGACTGCTGAAATATGCTCCCAAATTCCTACAATTTGGGATTTGATTTAATTTATTATTGTCACATTGGGTTACAGTGAAAAGCATTACTTCTTGCACGCTATACAGACAAAGCATACCATTCATAGGGTTCATAGGGGAGAGGGGAAGGAGAGATTGCAGAATGTAGTGTTACAGTCATAGCTAGGGTTTAGAGAAAGGTCATCATCAACCATTCAAAAGTCTGATGGCAGCGGGGAACAAGCTGCTCTTTAGTCGGTTGACACGTGTTCTCAGACTTTTGTATCTTTTTCCCGACAGAGGAAGCTGGAAAAGAAAATGTCGGGATGCATGGGGTCTTTGATTATGCTGGCTGCTTTTCTGAGGCAGCGGGAAGTGTATCTGGAGTCAATGGATGGGAGGCTGGTTTGCGTGATGGACTGGGCTACGTTCACAACCCTTTGTGGTTTCTTGCGGTCATGCTCAGAGCGCATGTGAAGAAATTTTTCTCTAATATCAAGAGAGGCCAAGGTAGCTTTGTTGTAGCTATGCAAAAGTTTGGTACCGTGGCTTTATATGCAGGAGGCACGGAGGTATAGTAGTAATGTTGTTAGGCTAGTAATCTAGAGCGCTAATCATCTGGACATGAGTTCAAATCCCACTCCTGATAATTGGGAAAATTTGAGTTGAATTCATAAATGTAGGACTGAAAAGCAAGAACGATCATTAAAAACCCATCTGCTTCACTCCTGTCCAATAGAGACTGTGATCCTTACCTGCTCTGGGCTCCATGTGACTTGGGATCTGTACCCAACGTGGTTGACATTGAACTGCCCCTGAATTGGTGTGGTCAACTATTCAGTTTATCATTACAATAATTGACAAAGTGGTGAAGTCAGCCATTATCATTGCAGCAAATGACAGGCACCACATGGACTGCAGCCGTTCAAGCAGGCAGCTCGCCACTGTCTCCTCAAGGACAATTAGAGACGAGATGTTGATGTTGGCTTTGATGTGGGTATGCCGGCGTTGGACTGGCGTAAACACAGTCTATTATCAAATAAATCGGTTGGACTAAAACCTGGTGTTGTCAGACTTTTTACGATGTTGGCTTTACCAGCGATCTGACCCACTCAATCAGGAGAAGTTTACGTGGTTGTACTACTGGGCGAATTCATGCCCTCTGTGATCCTTGTGGGACAGTAAGAAGTCTCAAACACCAGAATAAAATCCAACAGGTTTATTTGATTCATAGAATATTACAGTGCAGAAGGAGGCCATTCGAACCATCGAGTCTTCAGCCAGAGAATGGTGAATCTGTGGAACTCTTTGCCACAGAAGGCTGTGGAAACCAGGTCATTGAGTGTCTTTAAGACAGAGATAGACAAGTTCTTGATTAATAAGGGGGTCAGGGGTTGTGAGGAAATGGCAGGAGAATGTGGATGAGAAAACTATCAGGCATGATTGAATGGCAGACCAGACTCGATGGGCCGAGTGGTCTAATTCTGCTCCTATGTCTTATGATCTTATGAACCACAATCCCATCCAAACCCTATCCCCATAACGCCATGCATTTATCTTAGCTACTCTCCCTGACACTAAGGGGCAATTTAGCATGGCCAGTCAACTTGACCTGCACATCTTTGGATTGTGGGAGGAAACCGGAGCACCCAGAGGATACCGACGCAGACACGGGGAGAATGTGCAACCTCCAGACAGTGACCCAAGCCGGGATAATCACGAGCTTTCAGAGTGCTGCTCTTTCATCAGATGAGTCCACTCACCGGACGAAGGAACAGCACCCCAAAAGCTCATGATTCCAAGTAAACCTGTTGGCCTTTAACCTGGTGTTGTGAGACTTATTGCTGTGCCCACCCCAATCCAGCATCAGCATCTCCACATCATCCTAGTGGGAGGCCAAGCTTGAAGGGAATGGGCCAGGGAATCACAGGACTGACCTTTCTCCCCACGTCCACTATTGAGAATATCCTCGCTGGAGGTGCAGAATTATTCAATTTGCTCCCATTATATGTCAGACTGTGAGATAACAAAATATTCTGCCCGAATCTCAGCCATCATTGTCAATAACTTTAGTGAAAGAGCAAAGTTGAATAGAGTCATAGAGGCTTACAGCATGGAAACAGGCCCTTCGGCCCAACTTGTCCATGCTGCCCCTTTTTTTAAAACCCCTAACCTAGTCCCAATTACCCACGTTTGGCCCATATCACTCTATACCCATCTTACCAATGTAACTGTCTAAATGCTGCTTTCTAAAAGGCAAAATTGTACGCGCCTCTACTATTACCTCTGACAGCTCATTCCAGACACTCATCATCCTCTGTGTGAAAAAAATGCCCATCTGGACACTTTTGTATCTCTCCTCTCTCACCTTAAACCTAAACCCTCCAGTTTTAGACTCCCCCACCTTTGGGAAAAGTTATTGACTATCTAGCTGATCTGTGCCCCTCATTATTTTATAGGCCTCTATAAGGTCACCCCTCAGCCTCCTATGCTCCAGAGACAAAAGTCCCAGTCTATCCAGCCTCTCCTTATCACTCAAACTATCAAGTCCCAGTAGCATCCTAATAAATCTTTTCTGGACTCTTTCTATAATAGGGTGACCAGAACTGTACACAGAATATAAAAAGAGATTTCCTTCTCCGTATATTCCACTTCAGAATTGTGAGATATTTCTCTTATGCTAATCCTACTGCATGGTATCAAACTTCAGATTTATCTTTGCATTTCACACAATCAATAGTTCTGCCATGTTAGCATCAAAACCCAAACCAGAGCGCAGTGGCTCTGGTGGATGCCACACAGCAATGGGTAACCTAGGCTAGTCAGTGGGCCACAAGATTGAAATCAGGCTTGTTTACTAACCATCGTACTATGAAAAAGATTATGTACATTTCATACACGCCGAATACATATGGAATTCACCACCACAGAATGTAGTGGGGGCCAAAAATGTTGTGTGGTTTCAAGAAGAAATTAGATAGAGCTCTTGGGGTTAAAGGAATCAAGGGATATGGGGGGAAGGGGGGATCAGGATATTGAATTCAATGATCAAAATGAACGGCAGAACCACTAAAAGTAGTTGATCTAATTTGATATCTACAGCATGATCTAAGAAAGGCTCAATGACCTAATCCTGCTTCCATTTTCTACGTAATACTTCATAACGAGTTGTAGAAAATGCTTAACCACTTCTTTGTCAATAGAATGATCAACTTCAAGTTGTAAAAACAAAAGATACGTTTATACTTTGACTGTGAGAGCCGTGTGCGCTCCCTCTGTATCCAGTGTTGTGAGCAACCAGCATGCACTTGCCCTTGCTTCACATGCGAATCACTTCAGTCAGACTGCGGGGGGGAAAAAAACTACTCTTTGCCGCAGAAGGCTGTGGAGGCCAGGTCTTTGAGTGTCTTTAAGACAGAGATAGATAGGTTCTTGATTAATAAGGGGGTCAGGGGTTGTGGGGAAAAGGCAGGAGAATGGGGGTGAGAAAAAAAATCAGCCATGATTGAAGCAGACTCGATGGGCCGAGTGGCCTAATTTTGCTCCGATGTTTTATGATCTTATGAAGGGAATTTAGCGGAATGCAGTAACCCTGCGCGTGGGCAACAGCCCAGAAATGTCTCATGGGCCACACTGAGAACGCAGTAAAAAGTCTGACAACACCAGGTTTTAGTCCAACCGTTTACGCCAGTCCAACGCCGGCATATCCACACTGAGAACCCAGATAGGCCTCATGTGGCCCCCGGGTTGCAGGTTCCCCAACACTGGTAGATACGCTATTACTGGGTGTTACAAAGAGATCATTGTGAGTGAAGTTGCCATTGTAATTTTCGCTACAACATCTCAGCCTCTCAGTGAGTTGCTCCTTTACAATGAGATCTGATTATCCGTTGTTCTTCCTAGTGTAAACATGTTGCATCAGACAATCGAATAAACAATGCAGCGATCAAATTAGAAGTTCTATTGTCAAAGAAGTGGTTAAGCATTTTCTACAACTCGTTATGAAGTATTACGTAGAAAATGGAAGCAGGATTAGGCCATTCAGCCTTTCTTAAATCATGCTGTAGATATCAAATTAGATCAACTACTTTTAGTGGTTCTGCCGTTCATTCAGATCATTGAATTAAGAAGGCGGTTTTGTCCCTTCCTCCGAGCCTCAAGTTCTGGGTTAGGAAGGCTGGAGTTTAAGGTCACACTCTTAAATTGGTACAGCAGGCCTGATGGGCTGAATGGCCTCCTCCCGCTCCTATCTCATATAACCTCCTGAACCCTGGAGGTCGAGAAGAAGCTTGAGTGATGCAGTGTGTCAGACATTGGAACCAAAACAGAGGAAACTTCAGCAGAATCATAGAATCCTACAGTGCAGAAAGAGGCCCTTCGGCCCATCGAGTCTGCACGTCTGGCAGTATCTGTCAGCGAGAAGAACGGAGCCAACAGCTCAAGCCTACACGGTGACTCTTCTTCAGAATTAAAGGGAGGGGTGAAATGCAGGATCCAGCCCCACAGCCCACCATGGAGGTTTCTTGGGTTCCTCCTCCACTCTATGATTGGATATGGCACTTCTCCTGCCTTTGCCCCCACCACCTCCCCCTCCAACACCCCCTGCCAACCAACCTGCCCCACACAATCAGAACTGGCAGGCACTCTACCCCTCTCCCTCCCTGCCCCCCACCCCCCACAACACATCACCAGCATCCCCAGCCCTTCCATCCGCTCCCATCCTGCCTCCCCCCCGCTGAGGATCCCACTGGGGCCTGCCCCTCGGCACATGTAGACAAGGAACTACAAAAGGCCGTGAATGTAGCCCAATCCATCACACAAACCAGCCTCCAATCCATTGACTCCGACTACACTCCCCCCCTGCCTCGGCAAAGCAGCCAGCATAATTAAAGACCCCACACACCCTGGACATTCTTTCTTCCATCCGGAACAGGATACAAACATTTGATGTTCCGTGCCAACCAACTCAAGCTTAGCTTCTTCCCTGCTGCCATCAAACTTTTGAATGGATCTACCTTGCATTAAGTTGACCTTTCTCTACACCCTTGCTATGACTGTAACATTACATTCTGTACTCTCTCCTTTCTGTCTCTGTGAATGGTATGCTTCGTCTGTGTAGCATGCAAGAAACAATACTTTTCGCTGTATATTAATACATATGACAAATGTAATAATAATAATAATAATGTAATAATAATCATAAATCAAATTCAATCAAATCTAACCATGCCCATGCCATCCTGGCAGCGTGTGATGTCACATTAGTGCGGTATCAAATATACGGGAGGGAGAGGGGCTCAATATCTTGGGGGGGTGTTAATAATATTTAAATGGATTTAAATTCGTGCAAGGCAGGTTCACAGTTATTACAGGTCTTTTGTTTTATTCATTCATGGAACGTGGGCATCCCTAGCTGGCCAGCATTTATTGCCCATCCCTAGTTGCCCGAGGGCAGTTGTGAGTCAACCACGTTGCTGTGGCTCTGGAGTCACAGGTAGGCCAGACCGTTAGGACAGCAGATTTCCTTCCCTAAAGGACATTAGTGAACCAGGTAGGTTTTTCCGACAATGGTTTCGTGGTCATCAGCAGATTCTTAATTCCAGATGTTTTTTATTGAGTTCAAATTCCACCATCTGCCATGGTGGGATTCGAACCCGTGTCCCCAGAACATTAGTTTCTGGATTAATAGTCTAGCGATAATATCAGCAGGCCAGTGCCTCCCCAGTTTGGATGGTCCCCACTTGAATTCCAATATTGTGTGAACTTGGTGACGTTGGTAGCGAGAGGTGGGGAAGATCTGAGATCTGCGACTTCTAGATGTTGAACCCCCACCGGCATTCGCTTGGAGGGCAAACGTGGGCTCATGGCTGTCCCCTAAGGCACATTGATGTTCCTGCTCTTTATAAAGTGATGTTATCGGGGGTCTTGTGTGCTGATTAACGCCTTCTGCTGAATGATATCTCGCCCAGCAATGTTTGGAATTGGACAGACGTAAGAGGCAGCACGGAGAACGAGAGTCAGCGCAACACTGCGAGGTTCAGCAGCAGTTCATCAGACTGTGGAACCAAGGGCTCCAGCTCCTGGACCTTTGCCTGTCACTGGCTGTTATGCCAATGGAGTGCACGCAATATTGGAATTAAAGTGGGGAAATCATCCAAATTGCGGTAATGTTGTTGAATGTTTCTCTGTCCCGAGTGGAGTCAGAGATGTGTAGCCACAGCATAGGGTGACAAACACAGAAAATGCTACAAGTGCGCAGTATCTGAAAGGAAAATTCATTTGTCTTGGATTACAAGATAAGTTCAGAGCTTCTGAGCCCCTAATGAGACCTGCAGTCAAACAGACTGTGAATTGGAGATAGGCTCAGTGATAACATGTTGTGACCCTCCAATCCACCTTCCTATCTGGGAATCCAATAGGTCCTCAGAGGTAGAAGTCCCTTCACCAAAATCCTTTTATTTACAAGCCTGACAACAGCATACAAAGAGCTTTTAGTTAGCAGTCTACACAAGGAGTCCCAAAGGAACTGACACTCCAGCCTAAGCACAATTGAACTAAGAAAGTGTTGGTAGTAGGTCATTGCCCTCCATACTTTCCCCTTGTGAAGGTCCTGCTCTCTGTCTCCGAGACTGACCTTTTGTGTGTGTCGGGGGTCGGGGGGGGGGGTCACACAACAGTACAACAACAAACATCTCCGTCACAATACAATGACCATCGTGAGTCATCAACAACCCTCCAAGCTTTTAACCTCTGGATTTTCTCACCTTTCGGATTTTTGCCTTCCCGACTATCCAGGGTTACTTTATCTGAGGGCACTACAGGCAACTCACGATGATAGATTATAAAACAGCAATTAATGTTAACACAATAATGTGACAAGCGACTAAATTTGGCTCTTAATCAGGGAGTTCATATTCTAACAGGCCCATCTCAATTGCCTGATTGAATTCATTACACTAGGATCAACAAACTTTTCAGCGAACTTGCCAAGTTCTTGGCATTCTAATGAATAGATAGTTGGCTCAGCATCTGAGCCTTGCACGGCCCAATGGTCAATTTCTATCCCTGCAGCTTAATTTTCTTTTCTTCCCATGGCGAGTCTTAAACTATCCAAATTTAAGCTCTGAAAAATAATCTTTGTTACCCTAAAGATACATGCGCATCCTATCACAACATTGTGTTATAATGTAACCAATGGTAACATGCTGTGAGGGTCAGCTGACCAGTTGACCCAGTAGACAATGTAACCAATGGCAAAATGATAAGGTGGTCAACTGACCTGGTACAACGTAATAACTCCAGGGAGGCGAAAGTCCTGTCACCAAGTTACTTTATTTACACCATACAGCCGGCTCTCCAGTTGCTCCCTGCTGAATGCAGGCTGGGAGCCTGACACACCTGCTTTAAATAGGGAGCGTGCGGTTCCCTGGTTTAACCATCAATTAGGACTCATCAGGTATCTCTTTTTGTGATGACTCATCAGGTAATTCATACCCTCGCAAGCTAACCTCATTAGCCTAGCTGAAGTCATCACATATACATAGAAAGTAGGTGGGGATTGTGGGGAGTTTGTTTCGCCTGGGCACGGCCCAAGTGGTGGTGTAATTAAGTTTCTTTATTAAACTTTTACTTTACTTTGTGAAGTTAGTTCTGTTACCGCTGGCTACTGAAACATCCTCAGTGCCAGATGAACACATAAAGGATTATCACTCTCAAGTGACATCAGTTGTACAGTAAAATATGTGCTGTCGGTGAAAGGTTATCGGGGTAGGTGAGACTGTGGAGTTGAGATGCAATTAGATCTGAGGGATCTTATTGACTGGCGGAGCAGGTTTGAGGGGCTGAATGGCCTACCCCTCTTCCCAATTCCTATGCTTGTATGTTCCTAACTCCCCAAATTCTGTCCACCATCCACAAGGCACAAGTCAGCCGTGTGGTGGGATACTTTCTACTTACCTGGATGAGTACAACCCATTCAACACTCAAGAAATTCAACAGCCTACAGGACAAAGCAGCCCACTTGATTGGCACCCTATCCACTATTTAAAATATGAATCCCTTCACCATTGTTGCACACAGTGTGTGCCATCTACTGCTGAAGCTTAACAAGCCTCCCTCAACAGCAGCTTTCAAACCTGTGACCCTCATCCACCCGGCAAGGATGAGGAACACCTTCAAGTTTCCCTTCACATCTCACACCATCCTGACTTGGAAATATATTGCCACACTTTCACCATCGCTGGATCAAAATGCTGGAACTCCCTTCCAAACAGCACTTTTACTGCATGAACTGCAATGGTTCAAGAAGCCAACCACCTTCTCAATGACTAATAGGATGGATATTAAATGCTACCCTTACCAGTAATGCTCACATCCCATGAATAAAGGGCAACACTATGGCACAGTGGTCAGCACTGCTGCCTCACAGTGCCAGGGACCCGGGTTCAATTCTAGCTTTGGGTCATTCCCTGTGTGGAGTTTGACATTTTCCCCTTGATTGAGTGAGTTTCCTCTGGGTGCTCCAGCTTCCTCCCACAGTCCAAAGATTTGTGCAGCTTAGGTTGACTGGCCATGCTAAATTAACCCCAGTGTCAGGGGGACCAGCAGGGTAAATATACTGGGTTACAGAATAAGGCCTGGATGGGATTGTGGTCATGCAGACTCGATGGGCTGAATGGCCTCCTTCTGCATTGTAGGGATTCTATAATTCTATAATAGAAAATGCATTGGTGTGGATTTGTTTGTTGGGCTGAATGGCCTGTTGCTGAACTGTAAATACTCAATAATGCAGTGTACTGTATGGGGTATCAATGTACTGGGCGGCGCGGTGGCACAGTGCGTTAGCACTTCTGCCTCACAGCGCCAGGGACCTGGGATTGATTCCCAGTTGGGTCACTGTCTGTGTGGAGTTTTGATGTGGGTATGCCGGCGTTGGACTGGCGTAAACACAGTGAAAAGTCTGACAACACCAGGTTTTGTTTGCACATTCTCCCCGTGTTTGCGTCAGTTTCCTCCAGTGCCCCAGTTTCCTCCCACAGTCCAAAGATGTGCAGGTTAGATGGATTGGCCAAGCTAAATTGCGTCTTAGTGTTATAGGGATAGGACCTGGGTGGGATTGTGGCCAGGGCAGGCTTGATGGACCGAATAGCCTCCCTTTGCACGGTAGGGATTCTATGATTCTATAATGGAAAATGCATTGGTGTTGATTTGTTTGTTGGCCTTTTTCTGAACTGTAAATACTCAATAATGCAATGTGCTACAGATAATAGATGGATTATTTCTGTAATGTTTCTCTTATATCTATGAAACCATCTGATATAATACCAGAAGGAGCTTAGAAAGACCATCACCCCTCATGAAAGGAAACTACAGACGGACAAAACTGAAAAAGGAAAGGTGTCTTTTGGGAATAAAAATTAAAGTAGAACATAAACTGGGTGGAAAGAAAGTAAGGCGGAACAGCATGGATAGAGAAAAGGAAACTAATTTCTACTTAGAGAGAAAGAGTTGAAGAGATTTCAGGAGACTTAAACCCCACTCTGTTGAACAAGTTTGCTTTTGAGTCTTTGTGCTGAATGGGTGCCAAAGTGCCTGTTCGAACAAAACTTTCACAAGTCAGCAAGCGCCAAATGGAAGAGAGTTACTGAATAGTTGTTGTGTAAGTAAAGCAATGTTTAGTTTTCCAATAAATCCGGTCTGGTTGCTTTGCCGTTTGACCTAAATTTCTGAAAGGAGGGTCCCTGGAATAAAGGGACCCAGAAATGAGCACCTTGTCAGACTTAGATTTGGCTTTTGCTTTCCGGGCATGTTAAATAATCCTGGATCTCTACATTTCTGGTAACGTATCGGTACTTAACATAGCCACACTGCCCGAGGCACATAATCTCATACAGGACAATTGCTGCTGTTAAGAGCTGAGTTAAAGTTTGTTTATTAGTGTCACAAGTAGGCTTACATTAACACCGCAATGAAGCTACCACGGAAAATCCCCTAGTCACCACACTCTGGCACCTGTCCGGATATACTGAGGGAGAATTCAGCATGGCCAATACACCTAACCAGCACTTCTTTGGAAGGAAACCTGAGCACCCGGAGGAAACCCACGCAGACATGGGAAGAACGTGCAGACTCCACACAGACAGTAACCCGAGCCAGGAATCGAACCCGGGTCCCTGATGCTGTGAGGCAGCAGTTTTACCACTGTGCCACCATGCCGCTGTCAATGGTAATGGTTTATAGATATCCCATAATATCCAGTGCTGGCTGGGTATTTGCTTCCTTTCACGGGTGGGTTTTATGGTATTTATCCATGTCCAGCTGTCCAGTAAAGCACAATGAGGGGAAATGGAGGCTACAATTGAGATTGCACAGTGGTCAGGACAAATGATTTATTACTGCACAGATCTGTGCAAACAAAAGCTCCTCCACCACTTCCAAAGCCTTTCATTTAAAGCTGCAGTTCTCTGAATCTAAGTGGCATTTCTCCTGCCACGTTGTGCTGCATGGAAGAGGAATGTGTCACGTTGCTGGACCAATGCAGCTTGTTGGTTGTGGCTCAGTGGGTAGCCTCTGTTTTCCATATCTGTACACCTTCAGCAGTGGCAGCTGGACCGCTCTCCCCCTACCTGACCCACTAACACGTGCGAGCATACCAAATTGAAGCAGAAGTTAGCCATTCGGCCCCTTGAGCCTGCTGTGCTATGCAACACGATCAAGGCTGATCCTTTTGTGTTTCGGATTTCACGTTCTCGATCCACCCCTGTTGACCAGTTGACCTACTGAGTCTGAATAGGCCAGTTGACCTATTGAGTCTGCACCTTTGGTTGGTGCAGGCTTGGAGAGCCAAAGGGCCTTTTCCTGTGCTACAATTTCCTTTGATTTTTGTACTCTCCAAAAGAGCATCTCATCCAACTACCCCCCCCCTCCACCACCGTCAGCTTCCCCCTCGCTTCGCCCCGTACCCCCTCGTCTATCCCGTGTAACCCTACGCATTGACCATGGCTAATTCACCAAATTTACACATCTTTGTACACTAAGGGGCAATTTAGCATGGCCAATCCACCTAATCTGCACACCTTTGGACACTAAGGGGCAATTTAGCATGGCTAATCCACCCAACTGCACACCTTTGGACACTAAGGGGCAATTTAGCATGGCTAATCCACCCAACTGCACACCTTTGGACACTAAGGGGCAATTTAGCATGGCCAATCCACTTAACCTGCACACCTTTGGAATGTGGGAAGAAACCGGAGCACCTGGAGGAATCCCATGCAGACACGGGGAGAACATGCAAACTCTGCACAGTTGGCTTTACATCTCTTTACATAGATGATGGTATGGTAATTGTCATGTCACTGCAAAGCAGCTGCTGAATATTCTAGAACTATACTCAGACCAGGGTTTAATGAGGGGACATCTTCTTTGTAATCTAGAATTGACTTACAGATTCCATTCGCACTAAAGTTCTGTAACATTACCAACTGTTTTCCATTCCATTCCATTCCCAGAAAACTTCTAATGTCCCAAATGAAAGAAATGTTGATTTTTAACATAGATAAATGGCCATCCTTTAGCCTGTTTGGGTATAAGAAAAATAAAGTGATGGTTCGCAGAGATGGTAATAAACAACAGGAAGTGGAGACGTTATCAATGAATAGAAAACAGCAGTCCCTTGTAAACTCAGCAGCATGTAATCAAATCCTGTTATACACGGTGCAGCTCAGCGTGATCAAAGCTGTATCTGCAATGGAAGTTCTTCCTAATTACAGGAAATGAGTGGCTAAAAGGTGATTGTATTAAATCCATGTGGACTGCACACTGTAGTGAAGTCTGCATTCATTCACTGTGGAGAAGGGAGTGTCACCCAGCTCCAGTTTTCTGTACAAAGAACATAGAACAGTACAGCACAGGGAACAGGCCCTTCAGCCCACAATATTGTGTTGACCATGACGCCAAATTAAACTAATCCCTTCTGCCTGCCCTTGGTCCAAATCCGCCTGTTCCTTGCATATTCATCTGCTTATCTATCTACCTCCACAACCACCCCTGGCAGTGTGTTCCAGGCACCTATCACGCTCTGTGTAAAAGATTTGGCCCTCATATCTCCTTTGAACTTTTCTCCTCTCAGCTTAAGTGCATGCCCCCTAGTTTTAGACATCCAGAGGTGTGCGAGTTAAGGTTGATTGGCTGTGCAGAATTGCCCCTTGGGATGTGGAGGTTAGAGGGATTAGTAGGGTAAATGTGTGGGCTCGTGGAGGTAAGGCCTAGATGGGATTGTTGTCAGTGCAGAATCGATGGGCCGAGTGGCCTCCTTCTGCACTGTAGGGATTTTATAATCTGGAAACTTGGATTGGTTGAAAGCAGTCCGGGAATGCGTTGATAGCCAGTGGAGCACACGCTCCTTGCCTTCCTTTCTTGGGTGTTGGCCTCTCACGCTGACACCGTTAATTACAGAATTAACACTTACCACCACTATCTTCAGGGAGAGGGGGGAGAAGTTTTAAAGTTTATTTATTAGTGTCACAAGTAGGCTTAAATTAACACCGCAATGAAAATCCCCTCGTCGCCACACTCCGCCGCCTGTTCTGGTACACTGAGCGACAATTTACCATGGCCAATGCATCTAATCCGCCCATCTTTCAGACTGTGGGAGGAAACCAGAGCACCCGGGGGAAACCCACACAGACACGGGGACAATATGCAGACTCCGCACAGGCACTCACCCGAGCCGGGAATCGAACCCCACAATCGATACTCCCGGCTTAACCCGCAAGGATTTAACTGGTGCAGGATGTATTATTGCACATTCACCAGTCGGATTTGATTTTTAGCTGGTTTAAATATATTGCAGGAAGCCATAATTATCTCTTCACTAACCGGGGCAATCTGACCAAAACCAAGACGTTCTGTTCAGATTGAATAGCATTTATTGCCATTTAGTGTCTATTTATTACGTTGAGGACTGTTCCATTTTTTAAATGAACAGCTTTTTTAAAAACGTCTGAAGTCTAAAATCTGTATCAGTCTGGGCTGACAGAGCCGAGCACAGTGGAAATGAACACCAAAGACAAACAATCTCCTTGTATTTTGGGTCCGGGATTATAGTAATCTATTATTTTAAAAATATATCCTTTCTCTGGTTATCTTCATCCGAATTAGAGAGGAGTCCGAAATAACAAAGGGCTTGAGACAGCATCATAATGACATTCATCTAATCGTTTAATTCAATTATTCTTAATTTAAGAGCAGCATTCCAAAAAGTAATATATGTATGTATAAATATGATTCGAGATTTGTTTTTTGACTTGATTTGATTTATCATTCTCAAATGTAATAATAGACAGTGAAAAATATTGTTTCTAGCACGCTATACAGACAAAGCATACCGGTCATGGAGAAGGAAATGAGAGAGTGCAGAATGTAGTGTTACAGACATAGCTAGGGTGTAGAGAAGGATCAACTTGATTGAAAGTAGGCTGCAGGGAAGAAGTTGTTCTTGAGTCGCTTGGTATGTGACTTCAGACTTTTGTACCTTTTTCCCGACGGAAGAAGGTGGAAGAGAGTATATCCGGGCCGGAGGGGGGGTCTGTGATTATGCTGGCTGCTTTCCCCAGGCAGTGGGAAGGGTAGACAGAGGGAACGGGCAGGATTTTACAGCCTCGCTTGTCCCGACGCTATACAATCCCGCCCAAGATCATTAGACCTTCTCATTGTCCGCTCCCCCCCCCCCCCCACCGGCCCACTCTGATTCCTGTGGTGGGGGGCAGTAGAATTCCGGCCAATGGATGGGATGTGATTTCTTGCTGGTTGTGACACTGCTTTTTTGAATGGCCTGAAATGGCAAGTATCCCCACGGAACCCGCCACAAAATGTAGCAGGCTCCAACGTTCCATCGCCATGGAGATGGGACACCGGGTGGCCCCACACCTTGTATGTGATTGGCCACTATTGGTTCACGACTACACATTGGGGTGTGTATGAGAATTGATTCAGCTGACAAAAAGTAGGTGTGTTGTGGAGTTGTTTGTCTCATTGGGGTGTGCCGTGTTCCTGCTAATTGCTAATGGCAATGCCCAGAAGATCAACCCTGCACAATTGTAGGAGACTGAACCAAATCTATCTTAGAGCGAAGGAGAACGAAGAGGAACCACCTTCCACTTCGGCCCAGAGCTGAAGCAGGTCTTGACTCCACAGCTAGTTGGCACAGGTTTGACTCAGTATGTGCCTAAACTAAACCAGCTGTGGAAGTGGAGCCGAGTGTTCAAACTTCAGCAGGGCAAAGGGGATTTTTGGTTTGATTTGATTTATTATTGTCACTTGTATTAGTATACAGAGAAAAGTATTGTTTCTTGCATGCTAAACAAACAAAGCATACCGTACATAGAGAAGGAAAGGAGCGAGCGCAGACTGCAGTGTTACAGTCATAGCTAGGGTGTGGAGAAAGATCAACTTAGTGCAAGGTAGAAACCATAGAATCCCTACAGTGCAGAAGGAGGCCATTTGGCCCATCGAGTCTGCACCGACCACAATTCCACCCAGATCCTACCCCCATATCCCTACCTATTTACCTTCTAATCCCTCTAACCTACGCATCTCAGGACACTAAGGGGGAATTTTAGCATGGCCAATCAACCTAACCCGCACAGCTTTGGACTGTGGGAGGAAACCGGAGCACCCGGAGAAAACCCATGCAGACACCAGGAGAACGTGCAAACTCCACACAGACAGCCACCCAAGCCGGGAATTGAACCCAGGTCCCTGAAGCTGTGAAGCAGCAGTGCTAACCACTGTGCTACCGTGCCGCCCACGCGTCCATTCAAAAGTCCACTCAACAGTAGCAGGGAAGAAGCTGTTCTTGGGTCGGTTGGGATGTGAACTCAGACTTTTGTGTCTTTTTCCTGATGGAAAAAGGTGGAAGAGAGAATGTCCGAGGTGTGTGGGGTCCTTAATTATGCTGACTGCTTTGCCAAGACAGCGGGAAGCGTAGACAGAGTCAGTGGATGGGAGGTTGCCAATATTCTAGCATTGCCCTGGGGTGCCCCAAGAATTAGTGAGGAATCATCCAAATACTGGTTTAAACAGGTCAAGCAAGACCTGGCATCACATGAGCTAAACCCTCCCTCACGCTGAGAAGGCACCTTCAAATAATCACACGCGCGCACACACACCAGTACAGAGAGCCAACCACAGGGGACCAAACGCACACTCTGAAATCCTTGTTGAGTTACCACAGAGTAATCCATCAGACTGAAGAGATTTGTGCATCTGCGGTGAGAAAAAGGAACTCAAACATTGTTGGTTAGTAAGGGAGTTTGTCGTTCTGAATGAAAGGCAATTAATTCTTATTTATATTCCACTGCTATGAGTTGTACTGTTGCCTGTAGCCGATCGCTTGTTGCCAGAATTGATTGTGGAGTTGGATCTGTTTGTATCTTGTCACGTAATTAGTAGCTCGTTATCGAGCAGCCTTTAATCCCGCACAATAATCCCTCCCTCTCCACTTACAGTTTCTGCCAAAGACTTTCTAATTGTTTCTGCAACTGTATCAAGCATAATCAAGGGATTTTGTTCTATTTGTCGGGACTGGAATTACTGTTCATTTCCTCCTCCTCTTTTTTAAATTCCACCGCAGAGCTTGCCAGCTTCGATTGCCAGAGTCTGATTGAGCTACTTGTCCAGGTAACCTCAGCACTGGAATACCGCTGCAGCACATTCTGCTGTGGACGGGACAAGTCCAACATTCCACCTTTTCACCAAGGTTGGCACAACACCACCCCTGGTCAAATACCCGCTCCTCAGCCTCGACATCAGGCCCACGCTCTTTGGCCAGTCAAGGCCCAGGGGTTGGCGACTGAGGCGGGGCATCACAGCGGGCGTTGGCGGGGAAGCCAAAGGTTCTTCTTGTGGATCGGCCTCAGGGCAAGGTGACCCTCTGCAGGGTGGGCACACATCTCAGGATGGAGTGGGGGAGGGGGGGGGGGGCTGCAATCTCTTCCACAGTCTTCCACATGCCTAGGCAGTGGTAGAGAAGGAACACATAATGCCTACTGCTGCAGGGGCCACTGTCTGTGCAGTGTCTGCACGCTCTCCCCGTGTCTGCGTGGGTTTCCTCCCACACTCCAAAGGTGTACAGATTTGGTTGACTGGCCATGCTAAATTACCCCTTAGTGCCAGGGGGATTAGCAGGGTAATTACATGGAGTTACAGGGATAGGACCTGGGTGGGATTGTTGTCAGTGCAGGCTTGATGGGCCAAATGGCCTCCTTCAACACTGTTAGGAGTCTATGAAAGCAGTTGTTAAGATGATAATTTGTGGCGATTACAGTGGGTCTTGTCGGGAAGAAAGTTTTCTGCTGTGCGGCCTCACACTCCACCTTAGGAACCTTGCGATGTGGGAGTGGGGACAGGCCGTCACACATACACTGCATCGTAGGAACCTCGAGAGATTCTGCTGAAAGACTGCCACACACTCCTGTCACATACCCAGCATTTTCACTAAGTATTGAAGAAGGCCAATAATGGGCAGCGAGCTCCAACCCTGTTGCCAAGCAAAGCTTCAGTCTCAGTGCTGCCTGACATCTGGCGCAGGGAGATGCTATTTGCAGGATTTGAGGGGTTTGAAAGGCACCCCTGTATGCCGCAACATCTGGGCATGCTTTTGTTTCAAAATGACCTAAAACTATCGGGGAGCGTCAGCCAGCTGCCCCACATCCCTCCGCCTGGGTCAGTGTGTCCACGCCGTTGGACATGACCCCTGTCACCCTGCCCTTTGACCCTGACATGCGTCCAACGCTGCTTCAGTGATTGGGGCGGCACAGTAGCGCAGCGGTTCACACTGCTGTCTCACAGCACCAGGGACCCCGGTTCGATTCCCGGTTTGGGTCACTGTCTGTATGGAGTCTGCACGTTCTCCGCCCATGGCTATGTGGGTTTCCTCCAGTGCTCCGGTTTCCTCCCACAGTCCGAAAGACGCACTTTGCGTTGGCCATGCTAAATTCTCCCTCAGTGTACCCAGACAGACGTGGAGGGTGGCGACTAAAGGTTTTCACCGTTGCAGTGTTAACGTAAGCCGACTTGTGACACTAATAAAAAAGACTTAAATCTACCATCCTTGGGAAATTCTGCGTGTCCCAATGAAAATGCAAAACTTGGACTCATAGCGTTTTCCTAGTTTTTAAAGTTTGTTTTATTAGTGTCACAAGTAGGCTTATATTAACACTGCAGTGAAGTTACTGTAAAAATCCCCTAGTCGCCACACTCCTGAGCCTGTTCGGGTGCACCGAGGGAGAATTTAGCGTGGCCAACGCACATCTTTCGGACTGTGGGAAGAAACCAGAACACCCGGAAGAAACCCCCATGCAGACACAGGGAGAACGTGCAAACTCCGCACAGACAGTGACCCAAGCCGGGAATCGAACCCGGGTCCCTGGCGCTATGAGGCAGCAGTGCTAACCATGTGCCACTGTGCTGCCCCAATCGCTCACCAGTCGCCATCTGCTCCTCAAAGACGGGGCGAGCCCGGATCTTCCTGACTTGTGGCTGCACCCGAACAGTCTCGGGGCGTGGGGTTGGGGGGTGGGGGGGTGATGTCTGAGGGTCCATCCTTAACATGTCCGGATAACTGGACCAAGTGAACGGGTGAAGTGTCCCCAGCAGCAGTCAAGAGGTCCCTCGCAGGCGGAAAGTCTCCTTTCTAATTATTGTCTTTGAGCTTCATATTATTGTGCACGTGCTTGCTTTTATAATCCTCGCAGTACAAATGGTCCTTGGCAATTTTCCAAACAAACTCTGCCTTCCTCTCAGTTAAAAAATTGCAGGCATTGGAAATGCAAAACAGTCTAAAATGTCACTTTGGGGCATTCCAGGAATCCTACAATATTTGTTTATACTTCAGGGAGGTGTTTTTTTTTTAATTCAAATATCAGACAACAAGCCCCCTCAGGACTTACGGCAGGAGTCCAAGTGGGTTTCTAGAACTGTCCAGCTTGGGCAGCTTTTCACAGTCAGAATCCACCGTGTTGACAGCAGGTAGTTTTTGGGGTGGAGTGCAGAGTCCGATAGCTGGGCTAATAACATCCTCCCTTCCGCTGCCCATCGCCTAGGAACAGGGGAACAGCGACATCCACACAGCATCAGGCAGGGTTAGGGTTAGGGTTATTGCTGCTGCCATTATTGCTGTGGGGGACAGCACGGTGGCACAATAGTTAGCACTGCTGCCTTGCAGCGCCAGGGACCCGGGTTCGATTCCCGGCTTGGGTCACTGTCGGTGTGGAGTTTGCACATTCTCCCCGTGTCTGTGTGGGTTTCGTCCGGGTGTTCCGGTTTCCTGTCATACTCCAAAGGTGTGCGGATTAGATGGATTGGCCACGCTAAATTAGTGTCCAGGGGAACTAGCCAAGATAAACCCTTCCTCTATCCTGTGTAACCCCACACATTTACCAAGGCTAATACACCTAATCTACACATCTTTGGACACTAAGGGACAACTTAGTATGGCCAATCCATCTAACCTGCACATCTTTGGACATTAAGGGGCAACTTAGCATGGTTGGTGCCCCTAACCTGCACGTCTTTCGGACTGTGGGAGGAAACCAGAGCACCCAGAGGAAACCCACACAGACATGGAGAGAATGTGCAAAGCTTGCTCAGACGGTGATCCAGGCCGGGAATCGAACCCAGGTCCCTGATGCTGTGAGGCAGCAGTGCTAACCATCGTGCCAGTTGTGTGCGGGTTAGGTGGATTGGCCATGATAAATTGCCCCGTAGTGTTAGGGGGGATTAGCAGGGTAATAGGTGGAGTAGCAGGGCTAGTAGGGTCTGGGTGGGATTGTTATCGGTGCAGACTCGATGGGCTGAACAGCCTCCTTCTGTCCTGTAGGAATTCTGTGATTATTTGTTAATAGGTCAAAACATCTGATTTCAAGGAGAAATTAGATAGAGCTCTCGAGGTTAAAGGGATCAAGCGATATGGGGGCTGAGGGGGAGGGTGAGAGCGGGATCTTGAATTTGATGATCAGACACGATCAAAATGAATGGAGGAGTAGGCTCGAGGGGCTGAGTGGCCTGTTCCTGCTTCGAGTTCCTATGTTTCCATCATTCTGAGTGGTTGGGGATCAACACCCCGCCTCTCCTCCCCGCTTCCAGCTGCGTTTCTCCCAGACCCGGGGAGGGTGCCCCAGCTCCTGATTGGCGCACGTCCTGCCTCGACGGCCCGTGGGGTCAGGCCCGATCGCACGGCCCCTGATGAATGACCCCCTTAAAGGGACCACGCTGTCACAATGGAGTCTTGCCTCCGTCCATCCCGATCAGCCGGACGTCCTCTTTCAGACCCACGATGATGATAACTGATCGCCCTGCTGCCCTTAACTGGTTTGGCGTACCGGTGACAGGCACAGTGGTTAGCGCTGCTGCCACACAGCGCCAGGGACCAGGCTTCGATTCCTGGCTTGGGTCACTGTCTGTGTGGAGTCTGCGCCTTCTCCCTGTGTCTGTGTGGGTTTCCGCCAGCTGCTCCGGTTTTCCCCCCAGCAGACCGAAAGACGTGCTGGTTAGGCCGTGCTAAGTTCTCCCTTAGCTTCAGGGAGAATTTAGGTAAATAGGTGGGGTTAAGGTGCAGGCTCGATGGGCCGAATGGTCCCCCCTCTGCACTGCTAGGATTCTGTGAGCTCTGTGTTTGAACCCAAGAGGGCTGGGTGATAATATGTGGCCCTGTCGGTGCAGACTACATCCTCAGGATCAGTGTAAAGAATAACAAGGCTCTGCTCTGAGACTGAGTAAGGAAGGCTGGAAATCTGAGACAGGGTGAGGTCGATGGTAAAAGAGATGGCTTTTATGACCATATTTTAAACGAGGGACAGGATGCAGTGAAACGCTGTCCTTCTACAGGTATTACCTCAGGATTAGCTGAACTCTTGCTTCTGAACTAGAAGGCTGTGTGTTCAAAGACCTCTCCTCAGTTTGAGTACATGGTCGCAATGTTCAGACTTTAAAGTTTATTTATTTGTATCATGTAAGGCTTACATTAACCCTGCAACAAAGTCACTGCGAAATTCCCCAAGCCGCCACACTCCGGCGCCTGTTCGGGTCAACGCCCCTAACCAGCACGTCTTTCAGAATGTGGGAGCAAACCGGAGCACCCGGAGGAACCCCACCCAGATACGGGGAGAATGTGCAGACTCCGCACAGACAGTGACCCAAGCCGGGAATCGAACCCGGAGTCCCTGACGCTGTGAGCCAGCCGTGCTAACCACTGCGCTACCTCACCCCACCCTCCCCCAGCAGGATGGGAGAATTTGACGCTCTGCCAAAACTCCATTCACTGCAGCGGGGCCCGAGCGGCTGAACCCCAGCTGCAGGGGAGGTCGGAAAGTTCCGGGGCCCAAATATTCTCCGTGGACACAGGCTCCTGTGCAGTACTGAGAGGGGGCTACACTGTCAACAGCGCTGTGTTTTGGGAGGGAGATTAAACTGAGGGCATTTTGAAATGGTGACTTGTCTGTACTGACTGGGCGACCGTGCAGATAGAATCGGGATTTTCTGTGGTGATTACTCGCTAACGAGAATGATTGTCCATTTAAGAAACTCCGTGTCATTGGTCCTGGGCTTTGTGGGTTCCTGAGCCCTACCCTGGAGCTATGTCTTTGACCGCACACTTGGCAGCTGTTTCTGGGTGATGGGTTCTTGGATTCCGTATCTCAGGCATTCCTTTCTCAGGCTCCTTTTCCAGGCTTATTCTCACTGTTGGGCATCCTCGCGTGCCCCTTCAATCAGGAGGTTCCTCCAGCTCGGTCCCTCCTGAACAAAGTGGCTCCCAGGCATTGACTCCTAGGTTGCATTTCTCGAGATAAGAAACCCTTCGGGGTGCCTTTGAAGGGCCTCCTTCATCTTCCTCTCGTTCAGGAGCCTTCCTCGAGCTGGGCGAAGAAGGTTTCCTTTGGTCCAAAGAAAATTACAGCACAGGAACAGGCCCTTCGGCCCTCCAAGCCTGCACCGACCATACAGCCCGACTTAACTAAAACCCCCTATCCTTCCAGGGATCATATCCCCCCATTCCCATCCTATTCATGTATTTGTCAAGACACCCTTAGAAGTCACTATCATATCTGCTTCCACTACCTTCCCCAACAACGAGTTCCAGGCACCCACCACCCTCTGTGTAAAAAATCTGCCTCGCACATCTCCTTTAAACCTTGCCCCTCGCACCTTAAACCTGTGCCCCAGGTAGTCGGGACTCTGGCATCCCAAGCACGTGGCTAGCATAGCAGGATTGGTTTCAGATGATCATAGAATCCCTACAGTGTAGAAGAGGCCATTCAGCCCATCAGGACTGCACTGACTTTCTGATAATATATCTTACCCAGCTCCTCTCTTCTGCCATATCCTCACAACCCCCAAACTCGCCAAGGCTAATCCGTCTAACTTACACATCTTTGGACTCTAAGGGGCAACTTAGCATGGTCAATCCACCTAACTTGCGTACCTTTTGGATTGTGGGAGGAAACCAGAGCACCCGGTGAAAACCCACGCAGCCACGGGGAGAATGGCCTTGATGCTGGTACTTTTGGATCCTTTAAGGATGCTGATGTTACTTAAAGGAGGCTGATGTTAGTGCACCTGCCCTCTTAGCCGGTGCAGAGAATTGTCTTAGGCAGATGCTACCTCTCTAGGGCCTCGACGTGGTGTCTGTCCGTAGTCCAGGTTTCTGAGTCGTAATAAAAGGATCATAGAAACCCTACAGTACAGAAAGAGGCCATTCGGCCCATCGAGTCTGCACCAATCACCGTCCCACCCAGGCCCTACCCCTATATCCACCTGCTAATTCCTCTAACCTACGCATCTCAGGGCACTCAGGATCAATTTTAGCATGGCCAATCAACCTAACCTGCACATCTTTGGACTATGGGAGGAAACCGGAGCAAACCCACACAGACACGAGGAGAATGTGTAAACTCCGCACAGGCAGTGACCCAAGCTGGGAATCGAACCCAGGTCCCTGGAGCTGTGAAGTAGCAGTGCTAACCATTGTGCTACCGTGACACCCGCTAACCACTATGGCTACCGTGCACCCTGGGAGGATAGAGAGGATGACTGCTTTGAACACGAGGATCTTGGTTTCAGCACGAATGTTGAGGTCATCACAGATTCTCATCCTTAAGTGTCCGAAGAAGACACTGGCGGATTGGATACGACGTGGCATCTCCAAGTTAATGTCAATCTTCAATCAGAGGTGGCTCCCCAAGCTAGGGGAAATGCTCCAAGTTTGAGAGGGTATCTCTGATGATTTTGATGGGGGGAGAGTCTGGATCTGCCCCTGGGCGGGCTGGTAAAGGACCCCCATCCTCTTGAGGTTGAGACTGACACCAAACCTTCAGTCTGCTCCCCTGAAGGTGTCAAGCACGGCTTGGAGATGATGATCAGTCTGCGCTGGTTTGGCCCGCAGGCGGATAAAATAAGGACAGGAATATGTCACCCTCAATCCTGGCTATGAGGAAACCTGCAAGAAGTATTGCGGTCAACATGGATTGATGGAAGGAGAGCTGCAACCAAGCATGCCTGCCACCTGGTGGACAAACCTGTATTGCAAGATTAAACTGTAAATACAAATCACTTGCCTGGGAGGAGGGAGTGGACCTTAAAACCTTCTCCTGCAGTCAATATTGACCAGGTAAGAGTGGCAGGTTATATTCCTCCAAAGGGCACTAGAGATCCAGGTGGGTTTTTACAACAATTGATGATAGTTTTGAGCTGATTTATTAATTGAATTTAAATTCCACCAGCCACCATTGGGGGATTTGAACCCATGCACCCCCCCCAGAGTATTAGCCTGGGCTACTGGATTGTTACTCCAGTGACATTATCACCACGCCATCATCTCCTAACACCGTCCCCGCCCTCCCTCCCTCTCGGCCACCGAGTGTAAATGGGAGAGGTTGAGTATTTGGAAAGCACAGTTGCATTTGTTTCTTTGCATGCTTGGCAAAGGGAAATAGGGCTTGCTATCGAGGATACACATTCCTGCGGAGCACATCAGACTCATGCTTGTGTTTTGTTAGCTCGACGAATAGAAATACTCATCCATCACCTGATTTCGGCATTAACTAAAGAATGCCTTGTGGTTTGAACTCTTTTCCCTATCTGTGTGAAAGATCTACAGATAAACTTTTGAAAACATCACTTCCGTAATTCACCCAAGAGCACAATGTTCCTTCTAAGAATTTGGGACGTGCAGCTAGCAATGGGGCTGGAGTGAATGACGAGTGGATCACACAGTGTCTCTGTCTGCACTTGCAGTCGATGCATTTCACGCTGTCTGCTCTTACCTCTGTTTCTGCTTGCTGCACCCTTATCAAGTTTATAGTGTTTGATTTCTTCTTGTCGCTGTGCGAACAGATTTCCGCTCTCCCTCTGCTTCTGTCTGTGATTGTGAACGATTCTCATTCCGTGCCTCTCCTATAGGGTGGTACGGTGGCACAGTGGTTCGCACTGCTGCCTCGCAGTGCCAGGGACCTGGGTTCGATTCCCAGCTTGGGTCACTGTCTGTGTGGAGTTTGCACATTCTTCCCGTGTCTGTGTGGGTTTCCTCCGGGTGCTTTGGTTTCCTCCCACAGTCCAAAGATGTGCGTGTCAGATTGGCTGGCCATGCTAAATTGACCCTTAGTGTCAGGGGAACTAGTTAGGGTAAATCTGTGGGGTTACAAGAATACAGCCTGGGTGGGACAGTGGCCGGTGGACACTCAATGGGCCGAATGGCTTCCCTCTGTTGTAGGATTCTCTCTTCTCCCTACTTTCTGATCTGTGGCTTCCTCTCACTGCTTTTCACTCTCTGTCTCCTTCCGTTCCTTTCCACCCCTCCTCAACACTCCCCCACCCACCCTCCGGCTTCATGCCTGCTCTCCCCAGGCGGTCTGCCCTTCCAGATTGTAGCGCTAACCCTTCAGCACTCTTCAAGATCCTCAGCCTTTCTTTCCATCCCTCACTCTACCCTGGCCGGGATTCTCCGACTCAAGCATCCGTCTCCCAGTTCCCGTTCATTGCAGCGGGACTGGAGAATTCCAGCTGTGGGCAAGGTCAGAGAATTCCAACCCGTGCGTCCGTCATCCTCTCCAGCCCTACAGCCCTCTGAGAAATCTGCACTCCTCCAACTCTGGCCACCCTGATATTAATCGCTCTACCATTGTTGGCCATGCCTACTTGAGTTCTCTCCCCACTTAAACCTCTCGAACACTCTCCCCCTCCATAAACACTTAAACCTCTCGAACACTCTCCCCTCTCTAAACACTTAAACCTCTCGAACACTCTCCCCTCCCGAAACACTTAAACCTTTCGAACACTCTCCCCTCCCTAAACACTTAAAACTCTCGAACACTCTCCCCCTCCATAAACACTTAAACCTCTCGAACACTCTCCCCTCCCTAAACACTTAAACCTCTCGAACACTCTCCCCTCCCGAAACACTTAAACCGCTCGAACACTCTCCCCTCCCTAAACACTTAAACCTCTCGAACACTCTCCCCTCTCTAAACACTTAAACCTCTCGAACACTCTCCCCTCCCGAAACACTTAAACCTTTCAAACACTCTCCCCTCTCTAAACACTTAAACCTCTCGAACACTCTCCCCCTCCATAAACACTTAAACCTCTCGAACACTCTCCCCTCCCGAAACACTTAAACCTCTCGAACACTCTCCCCTCCCTAAACACTTAAACCTCTCGAACACTCTCCCCTCCCTAAACACTTAAACCTCTCGAACACTCTCCCCTCCCTAAACACTTAAACCTCTCGAACACTCTCCCCTCTCTAAACACTTAAAACTCTCGAACACTCTCCCCCTCCATAAACACTTAAACCTCTCGAACACTCTCCCCTCCCGAAACACTTAAACCTCTCGAACACTCTCCCCTCTCTAAACACTTAAACCTCTCGAACACTCTCCCCTCCCTAAACACTTAAACCTCTCGAACACTCTCCCCTCTCTAAACACTTAAACCTCTCGAACACTCTCCCCTCCCTAAACACTTAAACCTCTCGAACACTCTCCCCCTCCATAAACACTTAAACCTCTCGAACACTCTCCCCTCCCGAAACACTTAAACCTCTCGAACACTCTCCCCCTCCATAAACACTTAAACCTCTCGAACACTCTCCCCCTCCATAAACACTTAAACCTCTCGAACACTCTCCCCTCCCTAAACACTTAAACCTCTCGAACACTCTCCCCCTCCATAAACACTTAAACCTCTCGAACACTCTCCCCTCCATAAACACTTAAACCTCTCGAACACTCTCCCCTCCCGAAACACTTAAACCTCTCGAACACTCTCCCCTCTCTAAACACTTAAAACTCTCGAACACTCTCCCCTCCCTAAACACTTAAACCTCTCGAACACTCTCCCCCTCCATAAACACTTAAACCTCTCGAACACTCTCCCCTCCCTAAACACTTAAACCTCTCGAACACTCTCCCCTCCCTAAACACTTAAACCTCTCGAACACTCTCCCCTCCCTAAACACTTAAACCTCTCGAACACTCTCCCCTCCCTAAACACTTAAACCTTTCGAACACTCTCCCCTCTCTAAACACTTAAACCTCTCGAACACTCTCCCCCTCCATAAACACTTAAACCTCTCGAACACTCTCCCCTCTCTAAACACTTAAACCTCTCGAACACTCTCCCCTTTCTAAACACTTGAACCTCTCGAACACTCTCCCCTCTCTAAACACTTAAACCTCTCGAACACTCTCCCCTCCCTAAACACTTAAACCTCTCGAACACTCTCCCCTCCCTAAACACTTAAACCTCTCGAACACTCTCCCCTCTCTAAACACTTAAACCTCTCGAACACTCTCCCCTCTCTAAACACTTAAACCTCTCGAACACTCTCCCCTCCCTAAACACTTAAACCTCTCGAACACTCTCCCCTCCCTAAACACTTAAACCTCTCGAACACTCTCCCCTCCCTAAACACTTAAACCTCTCGAACACTCTCCCCTCCCTAAACACTTAAACCTCTCGAACACTCTCCCCTCTCTAAACACTTAAACCTCTCGAACACTCTCCCCTCCCTAAACACTTAAACCTCTCGAACACTCTCCCCCTCCATAAACACTTAAACCTCTCGAACACTCTCCCCTCCCTAAACACTTAAACCTCTCGAACACTCTCCCCTCTCTAAACACTTAAACCTCTCGAACACTCTCCCCTCCCTAAACACTTAAACCTCTCGAACACTCTCCCCTCCCTAAACACTTAAACCTCTCGAACACTCTCCCCTCCCTAAACACTTAAACCTCTCGAACACTCTCCCCTCTCTAAACACTTAAAACTCTCGAACACTCTCCCCCTCTCTAAACACTTAAACCTCTCGAACACTCTCCCCTCTCTAAACACTTAAACCTCTCGAACACTCTCCCCTCCCTAAACACTTAAACCTCTCGAACACTCTCCCCTCCCTAAACACTTAAACCTTTCGAACACTCTCCCCTCCATAAACACTTAAACCTCTCGAACACTCTCCCCTCTCTAAACACTTAAACCTCTCGAACACTCTCCCTTCCCTAAACACTTAAACCTCTCGAACACTCTCCCCTCCCTAAACACTTAAACCTCTCGAACACTCTCCCCTCTCTAAACACTTAAACCTCTCGAACACTCTCCCTTCCCTAAACACTTAAACCTCTCGAACACTCTCCCCTCCCTAAACACTTAAACCTCTCGAACACTCTCCCCTCTCTAAACACTTAAACCTCTCGAACACTCTCCCCTTTCTAAACACTTAAACCTCTCGAACACTCTCCCCTCTCTAAACACTTAAACCTCTCGAACACTCTCCCTTCCCTAAACACTTAAACCTCTCGAACACTCTCCCCCTCCCTAAACACTTAAACCTCTCGAACACTCTCCCCTCCCTAAACACTTAAACCTCTCGAACACTCTCCCCTCTCTAAACACTTAAACCTCTCGAACACTCTCCCTTCCCTAAACACTTAAACCTCTCGAACACTCTCCCCTCCCTAAACACTTAAACCTCTCGAACACTCTCCCCTCTCTAAACACTTAAACCTCTCGAACACTCTCCCTTCCCTAAACACTTAAATCTCTCGAACACTCTCCCCTCCCTAAACACTTAAACCTCTCGAACACTCTCCCCTCCCTAAACACTTAAACCTCTCGAACACTCTCCCCTCTCTAAACACTTAAACCTCTCGAACACTCTCCCCTCCCTAAACACTTAAACCTCTCGAACACTCTCCCCTCTCTAAACACTTAAACCTCTCGAACACTCTCCCCTCTCTAAACACTTAAACCTCTCGAACACTCTCCCTTCCCTAAACACTTAAACCTCTCGAACACTCTCCCTTCCCTAAACACTTAAACCTCTCGAACACTCTCCCCTCCCTAAACACTTAAACCTCTCGAACACTCTCCCTTCCCTAAACACTTAAACCTCTCGAACACTCTCCCTTCCCTAAACACTTAAACCTCTCGAACACTCTCCCCTCCCTAAACACTTAAACCTCTCGAACACTCTCCCCTCCCTAAACACTTAAACCTCTCGAACACTCTCCCTTCCCTAAACACTTAAACCTCTCGAACACTCTCCCTTCCCTAAACACTTAAACCTCTCGAACACTCTCCCCTCCCTAAACACTTAAACCTCTCGAACACTCTCCCTTCCCTAAACACTTAAACCTCTCGAACACTCTCCCTTCCCTAAACACTTAAACCTCTCGAACACTCTCCCCTCCCTAAACACTTAAACCTCTCGAACACTCTCCCCTCCCTAAACACTTAAACCTCTCGAACACTCTCCCCTCTCTAAACACTTAAACCTCTCGAACACTCTCCCCTCCCTAAACACTTAAACCTCTCGAACACTCTCCCCTCTCTAAACACTTAAACCTCTCGAACACTCTCCCCCTCCCTAAACACTTAAACCTCTCGAACACTCTCCCCTCTCTAAACACTTAAACCTCTCGAACACTCTCCCCCTCCATAAACACTTAAACCTCTCGAACACTCTCCCCCTCCCTAAACACTTAAACCTCTCGAACACTCTCCCCTCTCTAAACACTTAAACCTCTCGAACACTCTCCCCTCCCTAAACACTTAAACCTCTCGAACACTCTCCCCTCTCTAAACACTTAAACCTCTCGAACACTCTCCCCCTCCATAAACACTTAAACCTCTCGAACACTCTCCCCCTCCCTAAACACTTAAACCTCTCGAACACTCTCCCCTCTCTAAACACTTAAACCTCTCGAACACTCTCCCCCTCCATAAACACTTAAACCTCTCGAACACTCTCCCCCTCCCTAAACACTTAAACCTCTCGAACACTCTCCCCTCTCTAAACACTTAAACCTCTCGAACACTCTCCCCTCTCTAAACACTTAAACCTCTCGAACACTCTCCCCTCCCTAAACACTTAAACCTCTCGAACACTCTCCCCCTCCCTAAACACTTAAACCTCTCGAACACTCTCCCCTTCTCTAAACACTTAAACCTCTCGAACACTCTCCCCTCCCTAAACACTTAAACCTCTCGAACACTCTCCCCTCCCTAAACACTTAAACCTCTCGAACACTCTCCCCCTCCCTAAACACTTAAACCTCTCGAACACTCTCCCCTCCCTGAACACTTAAACCTCTCGAACACTCTCCCCTCCCTAAACACTTAAACCTCTCGAACACTCTCCCCTCCCTAAACACTTAAACCTCTCGAACACTCTCCCCTTCTCTAAACACTTAAACCTCTCGAACACTCTCCCCTCCCTAAACACTTAAACCTCTCGAACACTCTCCCCCTCCATAAACACTTAAACCTCTCGAACACTCTCCCCCTCCATAAACACTTAAACCTCTCGAACACTCTCCCCTCTCTAAACACTTAAACCTCTCGAACACTCTCCCCTCCCTAAACACTTAAACCTCTCGAACACTCTCGTTTCCTTTAAGACACTCCTTAAAACTTACCACTTAGAAAAAGATATTTTTGAACATCTGTTTCAGTATCTCATTATGAAATTTGGTATCAAATCAGATGTGATAACGCTTCTGTCAAGGACTTTGGACTTTCTAATACATTGTAAATAAAAGTTGTTAAAGTTGTCTCATTCCCTTCCTGTCTTTTGCCATTACTCTTTGCCTCCTTCGCTGTTACCTCTTTCAGTCCCTCATCCCATCTCTGTTTCCCTGTCGCATTCCCTTCATTTTTTTCAGCGTGTCGGCTACGACTTTCACCAACTTTTACAGATGCACCATAGAAAGCATTCTTTTGGTTGTATTAAAGCTTGGTATGGCTCCTGCTCTGCCCAAGACTGCTTACAAAGGGTCGTGAATGAAGCCCAGTCCATCACGCAAACCAGCCTCCCATCCATTGACTCCGTCTACACTTCCTTGGAAAAGCAGCCAGCATAATCAAGGACCCCACACATCCCGGACATTCTCCCTGCCACCTCCTTCCATCGGGAAAAAGACACAAAAGTCTGAGGTCATGCACCAACCGACTCAAGAACAGCTTTTTCCCTGCTGCTGCCAGACTTTTGAATGGACCTACCCTGCATTAAGTTGGTCTTTCTCTACACCTTAGCTGTAACACTATATTCTGCACCCTCTCCTTTCCTTCTCTACGTATGGTGTGTTTAGGGTGTACAAGAAACAATACTTTTCACTGTATACTAATACATGTGACAATAATAAATCAAATCAAATCATTACAACAGTGACAACATTTCAAAAAGACTCCACTTGTTGTTAGGCATTTAGTGGTGTCGTGCAAAGTGCTCTATGAAAGCAAATCCTGCTTTCCTCTTGTCATTCTGCTTTACCTGAACCCATTTGTGACCTCAATTCACCTCTTCCCTTATCTACATCCTCCCTCATTACACATTGTCACACCCAGTGTCAAGTTCAAGTAAGAACGCAGAGAGAATCACAATGAGTAAAGAACATAAGAACATAAGAAATAGGAGCAGGAGTAGGCCATCTAGCCCTTCGAGCCTGCCCCGCCATTCAATAAGATCATGGCTGATCTGTTGTGGCTCAGTTCCACTTTCCCGCCCTCTCCCCATAACCCTTAATCCCCTCTCTTATCAAGAACCCATCAACCCGCTTCTTAAAAATATTTAGCGAGGCAGCCTCCACCACTTCAACGGGCAGAGAATTCCAGAGATTCACCACCCTTTGAGTGAAGAAGTTCCTCCTCAACTCCGTTCTAAACCGCCTCCCCTTTATCTTGAGGCTGTGCCCCCTAGTCCTACTGTCTTTTTTGAGCGGGAAGAGTCTCTCCACCTCTATCCTATCCATCCCATTCATCATCTTATACGTCTCAATGAGATCTCCCCTCATTCTTCTAAACTCTAACGAGTACAAGCCTAGTTTATTCAGCCTCTCCTCATAGCTCAATCCCCTCAACTCCGGTATCAGCCTATTAAACCTCCTCTGCACTCCCTGCAGGGCCAAAATATCCTTGCGCAGGTGCGGCGCCCAAAACTGCACACAGTACTCCAGCTGCGGCCTCACCAATGCCCTATACAGCTGCAGCAAGACCTCCCTACTTTTATATTCAATCCCCCTCGCTATGAAGGCCAGCATCCCATTCGCCTTCCTGACCACCTGCTGCACCTGCAAGCTGGGTTTTTGCGACTCATGCACAAGGACCCCGAGGTCCCTCTGCACCGTCACCTGCTGCAGTTTTTCGCCACGTAAGTAATAGTCCTTCCTACCATTCTTCCTACCAAAGTGGACCACCTCACACTTGCCAACATTAAATTCCATTTGCCATTTCCTGGCCCATTCGCCCAGCCTATCTAGATCCTTCTGCAGACTCTCCCCACCCTCCGCACAATTTGCCTTTCCCCCAATCTTGGTGTCATCAGCAAATTTTGACACCCTGCACTCGGTTCCCTCCTCCAGATCATCTATATAAATGGTAAATAGCTGAGGCCCCAGCACCGACCCCTGGGGCACCCCACTAGTCACCAACCGCCAATCCGAACAGCACCCATTGACCCCCACTCTCTGCCTCCTATTTGACAACCAATCCTCTATCCACGCTAACACCCTACCCCCAACTCCATGTCCCCTGACCTTCTGCAATAACCTCTTGTGAGGTACCTTGTCAAACGCCTTCTGAAAATCCAGAAAGACCACATCCACCGGCTCTCCTCTATCCACTGCCCTAGACACATCCTCATAGAACTCCAGTAAATTTGGAAAAGAAGGAAATCAAGAAATATAAATTTTAATTTTTAACAATTTCAGATGATCAGTGGGGTTTGTAACCTGGTTCATTTACGTTCAGTAGCCGTGACAGACACTCGTACGCGGGGATGCGTTCTCCAAACGAAAGGAGCACGCGTTCTTTTTGAATCACCTGGGAGTTTGGGAACTTCCCTGATACTTTCTCCATGGCGACACCTTGGCCAATCAGCAGCCAGCCAATCGGGTCCCTTTTCCCCTGCAGTAGAAATTGTCGGGCTGGTTTGAAATTTGGCATTCTTGCATTTGTCCTGACGATAAAAAACTTTGGCGACACGCCCCTCTTTTTGGCAATATTCATGAAGTTGAAAACAAAGCAAGGTATTATTAATGCAAGAGAAAGGAACAGTAACAGATTAAATGTCATAACAGGTTCAAAATGAGAAAATTGGCAGTGATTGATCAGCGACTAACGGCTCAAAAATAGTGGTTATAATGACGGCTCAGTGAGGCAGGGCGTTGTTAGGACCTAAGCCACTGGTGGGCAACATGTAGCCCATCTGGGTTCTGAGTGTGGCCCGTGGAACATTTTGTTGACCACTGCCCGTGCACAGAGTTGCCAAACGCTGCCGGTTTCCATCCGTGTAGTTTTTTCCCTATCCGTCTGACTGAAGTGATTCGCACATAAGGCAGTAAAGTAAATTAGGGCCATATGAAAGCCAATCGAGGGACCGGGGGGTGGGGGTTTGGGGGGGCGGAGGGGGGGTTGTGGGAGGTGGCGGTGGATGGGGAGGAGGTGGTTTGAACCTAGCCAGTATGGTCTTTTACCTCACCGTGGCACAGTGGTTAGCACGTTGGCAGATTTTTTTTCTCATTCATGAGACGTGGGCATCACTGGCTGGGCCAGCATCTGCTGCCCATCTCTGAGGGCATTTGACAGTCACCCACATTGCTGTTGGCCTGGAGTCACAGGTAGGCCAGACTGGGTCAGGACGGCAGATTTAAAGTAAAGTTTATTTATTGGTCACAAGTAAAGCTTACATTAACGCTGCAATGAAGTTACTGGGAAATTCACCACAGTCCAGCACCTGTTTGGGTCAATGCACCCTAACCAGCAGGTCTTTCAGACTGGGGGAGGAAAGTAGAGCACCCGAAGGAAATCCACGCAGACACAGTGGCACAGCGGTTGGCACTGCAGCCTCACAGCGCCAAGGACCTGGGTTCGATTCCCGGTTTGGGCCACTGTCTGTGCGGAGTCTCCCTGTGTCTGTGTGGGTTTCCTCCGGATGCTCCTGGTTTCCTCCCACGCTCCAAATGATGTGCGGGGTTAGGTGGATTGGCCATGGCTAAATTGCCCCCTTGGTGTCAGGGGGTTCGCAGGGTAAATGAGGTTGATGGGAATGGAGCGCGGGTGGGATTGTGATTGGTACAGACTCGAAGGGCCGAACAGCCACGTTCTGCACTGTAGACAATGACCCAAACCGAGAATCGAACCCAGACCCCTGACACTATAAGGCAGCAGTGCTAACCACTGTGTTACCAGATTCCTTCCCCTAAAGAGCATTGGTGAACCATCGAAGTGAGGTGGGTGCCGACTGCTCACAACATTGACTGTGAGAGCTGTGCTCTGTGTCCAAAGTGTGAATATTCCTTTTGTTTTACCATTTGAAGTTCTATTAATATATAAACGATAAAGAATTTTCTATACCTTGGCTATGAAACATTCGGTGTGTATTTAAAATGTATTTAATCTTATTCATGGGTTGGGAACAAACCTGATGGGCCTCTCACACGGCCCACTCACTAGCCTATTGTTGGTCTAAACTAAAGGTGCACCCAACGTCCAGTCACCTATAGGTGACGATCTTGCGCCCGTACCTGTAAACGACAAGGCGGGTGCAAACTCCCAGGAGAGCCGGGAAGCAGCACTCTCTCCGGCAGGATCCCATTTCCCAATTTTCCCCGCCTCCCCCTCACCAGTGATGTAATAAGGTTCCCGCCTTCTCCCTCATTTAAGTACATTTGACTACATTTGCAAATTGTTAATGAGTCTCACCACCACATGATTTCCCCACCGCGCCCCCCCCCCCGGCTCACTAAATATTCAGTCATGTCAGTGTCCCTCAGCCCTACAGTGGAGTGTTAGCCTGCTCTCCTGGCCTGGTGGGGAGGGGGGGGACGGGCGGCGAACCTACTTCCGACTCGGGTGTGCGTGTGATGTCTGGCCCCTTTAAGGGGCTATCGGTTGACACGAAAGCCAATCAAACTGACCAGAGGGTGGCGGGGTTGATCTCAGCTTTTAACACCCCGGTGGCACAGTGGTTAGCGCTGCTGCCTCGCAGCGCCAGGGACACCCGGGTTCGATTCCCGGTTTGGGTCACTGTCTGAGCGGAGTCTGGACGTTCTACCCGTGTCGGCGTGGGTTTCCTGCCGGTACTCCTGGTTTCCTCCCACATTCCAAGTGATGTGTGGGGCTAGGTGGGTTGGCCATGGTTAAATTGCCCCCTCAGTGTCAGCAGGGTAAATGAGGTTGATGGGAATGGGGAGTGGGGAGGGATTGTGGTCGGTACAGACTGGATGGGCCAAACAGCCTCCTTCTGCACTGTAGGGATTCTGTGATTCTAAGATGAGATCGATTCCGGACTCTGAACTGCAGGCACGAAACTGCAAGACTCTTATCAGACAGCATGTTAAAGTGAAGCATTAGCTGTTTTCTATGCAGCGGGTGAGTTGAGGTTATTACCATGAGGATCCAACTAACTGAGCCAGACTCTTAAAAAAAGGGATAGACCCTTCGAAAAGACAGATTCACTGCTTAAAGATAACACTCTAAATAGATTCCTACTGAGAATAAAGAGAAAATAACTCTCACCTTTTCTTTTTTGAAAAGGAGAACATTTTAAGAGCCTTCAAATATCTGAAATATTTCTGAGCGTGTCCTCAGCTGAACTAGCTGGGAGCCGGCCAAGTCCGACTTGTGGCTTTTTTTTTTCCCCTCTCTCACGCTTTCTCTCAAACATTATTTTCTTTCCCTCAAGGTGCCTCTGATAGCCGGGCGCTTAAGGGAGACGGCTGCGGCCCGGCTAAGATTGATAACCTGTGCACCCGGACACGCTGACACAAAACCATCGGCGGCAAAACTGGCAGCAGCTGTCCCGGGAGCGGGGCCAGGGAGAGGCACCGGGTGGGTAAAACACTGAGGTGACACCAGGAGCTGCACACAGCTCGCAGTTGTTCAGGGCGAGACAGCCCGACAGGGATTAAGATCTCTCCTTGCCAAGGGTCCACCTCGAAAGCTGTGGATTAGCGACCTGGCCCAGTCGGTTCTGGCTCAACAGAGAGAACATTAACAGAGAGGCCCCCCCCCACCCCTGTTTTAAGATCAGATACGCTGGGTGGCTTGGGGGGAGGTCATGGTCTTCAGGCATTTTGTGCAGGTTTAGCTACCCCCCCCGCTTCCCCCCTGCTTATCCTCGCTCTTGAGTTAGCCGAGTTTAAAGTTTTTTTTAAAGTTTATTTATTAGTGTCACAAGTAGGTTTACGTTGACACTGCAATGAAGTTACTGTCTGAATACTCTGTTTGGGTACACGGAAGGAGAATTTAGCACGGCCAGTGCGCCTAACCAGCACGTCTTTTGGGGTGTGGGAGGGAGCTGGGGAGCCCGGAGGAAACCCACACAGACACGAGGAGAATGTGTAGACTCCACACAGACAGCTGGGAATCGAACTGGGATCCTGGGCGCTGTGAGGCAGCAGCGCTAACCACTCTGCTGCCATTAAATAGGTTAACTGGGGCAAGGAAGGTTCAACCACACACGTGGCTCCTGCGAGGATGTAGCTAATAGGTTGAATGAAATACTGGTTCCCTTCCCTGCACGATGGAGGGTCCGGTGGAAGCCTCCCAGGAAAGGTGAGGGAATATTAAACTTTGATAACACATCTCTACATGACTCAGAAAAAACCCACACAGCTAATACGGTAATCAGAGATTTCCCTCAGCTTTCACTTTGATGTCTGATGTTGTGGAGATCAGGACCTGAGTTACTGTTTCAGTGCTCGTCCGCGAAGCTGATAAGATTGAGAATGTTTGGCACCAGGCAAATGGGCGGCCACCACAGCCAAGGTCCCCTGTCCCCTGATGGAGGGGCTCCATAACCCAGTGCTGATATCGGCAGCATGGCGGGATACAAACAAGTATTGCCTTTATCTTTTTAACCTGGGCGGCGTAGTGCTGCTGCCTCACAGCATCAGGGACCCGGATTCAATTCCGGCCTTTGGTCACTGTCCCAAATCACCCCCTAAACCTTCTAAATGGATTTGTATAATCTCTCCTCATAATTAAACCCCTGAAGTCCAGGTATCTTTCTTGTAAACCCACACTGCGTTCTGCCTCAGGCCAGTTAATCCTTCCTCAGGTGTGGTGCCCAGAGCTGCTCAGAGTGACTCCAGAGGAGTTCATATAGCCCATAATAATCACAGCCCCCCTCGACCTGTATCATTGGATTGTTGGTTCGGTTTTCTCGTGTTTCTTTCTGAATCCCTCTGCTCTGCATTTGGATAGCCGCCATCCTACCATTCACGTCTCACCTGGACACAGATTTTGTTTCTTTACCCTGTCCTCTCCTTGGCTTATGTTAGCACAAAACATTTTGGCCTTTAACCTCTCCTGCCCGCCACACTCTCCATTCGTATCCTCCCCCGCCTCTCTAAACCTATCCCGTTTCGAACTTTCCTCGATTCTAATGAAAAGCTAGAAGCTGAAACGTTAGCCAGGATTTTCCACCCAGTCCCTGCTCCACCCCATCCCCCCGCTCCCCTGCCCCCACTCCCTCCCCTCCAATCTGCTCCCCTGCCCCCATCCCCCCGCTCTCCTGCCCCCCATCCCCCGCTCCCCTGCCCCCACTCCCTCCCCTCCAATCTGCTCCCCTGCCCCCCCACTCCCCTGCCCCCCAACCCCCGCTCCCCTGCCCCCACTCCCTCCCCTCCAATCTGCTCCCCCATCCCCCGCTCCCCTGCCTCCTTACCCCCCATGCTCCCCTGCCCTCCCCCACACCCCCCTCCCACTGCTCCCCTGCCTCCGCTCCCTCCCCTCCCCCCAAACCCCCTGCCCTACTGCCCCTGCCCCCCACCCCCGCTGCCTTACCCCACCCCAGCCCCTGCTCCCCCACCCCCACTGTCCTGCCCCCTGCCCCCCCACCCCCCACTCCACTGTCCTGCAGAGGTCTTCCAAGACTGAAAGTGACAAGCCATTGGCTGCCTGCAGGATCTTCCAGTCCTGCATAGGTCTCCCACATTCTGCATGGCCCGCTGGGGAACATACTGGGGGGAGGAGGTTGACTTTTGTAGGTCCAGGAAGATCCCGCCAATTAACTCTGTTTCTTTCTCCACTCGTGCCACCTGATCTGCTGAGTGTTTTGTTTCGTCACTTTCTATTTTTATTTCGGATTTTCAGTATCTGCAGTATTTTAGCTATGTGTTGTTGTCGCCACCTACTGGCCCAGCAACTGCACGTCATGTCTGGCCTCGGACAAAATGGCCGGAATTTTACCATCCCACCCGCTGCAGGAATTGGAGCGGGCAAAGGGCGGACCATGGAAACATCTGTTGACCTCAGGCGGGGTTCTCTAGTTTTGGGGTGAGCATGGCTGGAAAATCCTGCCCATAACGTCACCCCATGCGGGGGAGGCGGATTCCATCATGGCTTTCCAGTGGGAATCGGATAATTACCTAAATAGAAAGAGAGCAGAGTATACTTGGCTGAACTGTTCTTGCAAACAGCCAGCATGACCACAATGGGCCAAATGGCCTCCTTCTGTGCTGTAATTATTCTGTGATTCGATATTAAGAGCCTCAGACAGTGTGACGCACCAGCCATCCACAGGAGGATGCTCACCCACTCTGAAACAAATAGCTGCATCTGAATGCAGAATCTTACATCCACACACAGATCCTCCAACTCAAAACTAGACAGGGCAGTCCAGCAGTGGTGCGTCAACTCAAAACTAGACAGGGCAGTCCATGTAGACAATATCAACTGCACTGCCCTCATCTACCTTCTTGGTTACCCCTTCAAAAAACTCAATTAAATTTGTGAGACATGATTTTCCACATACAAAGCCATGCTGACTGTCCCTAATCAGTCCTGATTAGGGCCTGTAGATCCTGTTTCTCAATATACCTTCCAACAATTTACCCACTCGCTGGTCTGTAGTTCCCAGGCTTTTCCCTGCGGTCCTTTTTAAACAAAGGCACAACATTTGCCACTCTCCAATCTTCAGGCACCTCTCTCATGACTATCGATGATTCAAATATCTTGGCGAGGGGACCCGCAATTTCCTCCCTAGCCTCCCGTAATGTCCTGGGATAGACTTCATCAGATCCCAGGATTTACCTACCTTGATGCGCTTTAGGACTTCCAGCACCTCCTTCTCTGTAATATGTACACTCCTCAAGACATCACTATTTATTTCCTCAAGTTCCCTAACATCCACGCTTTTCTCAACAGTAAATACTGATGAGAAGTGTTTAGGATCTCACCCATCTCTTGTGGATCCACACATAGATGACCTTGCTGATCCTTAAGAGGCCTTACTTTCTCCCTTGTTACTCTTTTGCCCTTTATGTATTTGTAAACGCACATTTGTGTGTGTTTATATGTGTGTGTGCATGTGTAACTATATGTGCTTGCATATGTGTGTGCGTGTGTTTGTATGTGTGTGCACGTGTATGTGTTTTTGTATGTGTGTTTATCTGTGCATACCTGTGATGTGTTTGTGTGTGTTTGAATATGTGTACACATATGATTGTATGTGTGCATGTTAGCATTTGTAGTGTGTGCTGTATATGTGTGCAGATGTATCTTTGTGTGCACATGTATGTTTGTGTGTGTGTGTGTGTGTGTGTTGATATGTGTATATGTGTCAGAGTTCATTTTCAGTACTATCAAGTTGATAATAATTGCTGTATGTTTGCTCTGCTTGAGGCTGTGTGAGGAATGCAGTCAGAACATCTTAACTTATTGGACAGAATTCTGCCGTGTGATTTCTAGGAAGGAATCAAGCGAGGCCGACCCGGTAACATTCCTTCCAAAATTAAATAAAAAATCCGGCTTTCCGATCTGATATTCAAGGCACTGCACCAATTAGATTCCCAAATGAAGCTGGAAATACTTCAAGCAACGACCACATTCGGTAAGGATGACAACATTGCATTTCTTTTTCACTTCTAATAAAACTATCCTTTCATGGGATGTGTGCCTCGCTGGCTGGGTCAACATTTGTTGCCCATCCCTAATCACCCTTGAACTAATTGGATCACTCGGCCATTTCAGAGAGCAGCGAAAACTTAACCACATTGCTATGGGTTTGAGTCACATGTGGGCCAGACTGAATAATATTGATAAGTTTAATTTTTTTTAAATGTTGAAAGGAATGTTACCCGGCTGACTTTACTTGTTCCTACCTAGAAATCACACGGCAGAATTTTGTACAGTAGGATGTTCTGAACCCACTTCAGGACCTCGATCGTAACAAAAATATAACAACTATTGTCAATTTGACAGCGCTGAAATGAACTCTGATACATACATACCAACACACACACACACACACATATACATTTGCACACATATGCAAATACATACAAGCACACATGAACACACAATCAAACACACATGCACACATATATGCAAACACATATGCACACACAAATGCACACATGCGCACATAAAAACATGTGCACGCATGTGCAAATACACATATGCAAATACACATATACAAACACATATACACATGCATATACAAACACACACAAAGACACAAATATATATGTGCACGCATATGCAAACACACACAAACACATGCACACAAAGGCAAACACACATGCACAAACATATGCAAATAGACACAAATGCTCATGAACACAAACACACACAAACATATGGGGTGGGATTTTATAGCCCCACTCATCCCGAAACCGTAAAATTCCACTGGAGGTCAAGGGACCTTTCCATGTTCCGCCCCTCACATGCCCTGACTCCCGTGGCGGGGCAGGGTGGTAAAATTCTGGCCATGATCACATGCATAAACACGGGCACAAATATATCCACACACACATGGAAACACATAGGGCTGAATTTGGCTTTTCCAGTTGCAAGCCTGATGTTGGTTGATCTCGGCTCTGGAACCCTGATGCAGCGGCCATCGTGTGTGATAGTCCCGGAGAAAGCCAGTTAACAAGCTGACTGTGGGGAGTGCCATCCTGTTGGGGAAGGCCGTGGCCTGAGGATGCGGGAGAGGAGAGGAGTGTGTCAAAGTGAAGGGTTACCAGTTATCATCATTACCACCCCTCTGGCTCTCTTGCCTCCCTCTCAAACGTGGTCGCAACGGTGGCAAATGCTGTACAATTTTCAGAATAGTTTAGCAAATGTGTTGCATCAGGACAGGGGAGGAGGGGAGTTGAGAGATCGCGCAGGCTCTATTGATTCTGACAAGCCATGGCACCAGCCACCCACAGGAGGATGCTCACCCACTCTGAAACAAATAGCTGTGTCTGAACGCAGAGCATTACATCCACACACACATCCTCTGACTCAGAATTAGACAGGGCAGTCCAGCAATGGTGCGTCACACTGTCTGAGGCTCTTAACGTTGAATCGCAGAATAATTACAGCACAGAAAGAGGCCATTCGGCCCAATGTGACCATGCTGGCTATTTGCAAGAACAGCTCAGCCGGTTACACTCTCCTCTCTTCCTATTCAGGTAATTATCCGATTCCCATTGGAAAGCCATGATGGAATCCACCTCCCCCGCATGGGCGGACATTATGTTTAAAGTTTATGTATTAGTGTCACAAGTAAGGCTTACATTAACACTGCAATGAAGTTACTGTGAAAATCCCCAAGTCGCCACATTCCGACGCCTGTTTGGGTACACTGAGGGAGAATTTAGCACGGCCAATTCACCTAACCAGCACGTCTTTCGGGCTGTGGGAGGAAACCGGAGCATCCAGAGGAAACCCACGCAGACACGGGGAGCACGTGCAAACTCTGCATAGACAGTGACCCAAGCCAGGAATCGAACCCTGGTCCCTGGCGCTGTGAAGGCTAACCGAGGCTGGACATGATGTGCATTCGCTGGGCCAGGAGGTGGCGCCATGAACAGCAACGATGCAAAAACAAAATCCTGCAGATTCCTAAAATCCGAAATAAAAACAGAAACTGTCGGAACCAAAACACTCAGCAGGTCAGGCGGCACCAGTGGAGAGAGAAACAGAGTTAATTGTCGGGAGCTTCCTGGACTTGCAAAAGTCAAACCCCGGCATGTTCCCCAGCGAGCCATGCAAAATGTGGGAGACCTTGGCGGGATTGGAAGATCAGGCAGGTAGCCAATGGCTTATCACATCCAGCCCAAGATCATGCCCTGTGGAGGAGGCAGGGGAGCGGGGGCTGGGGGAGCGGGGGCTGGGGGAGCGGGGGCTGGGGGTGCGGGGGCTGAGGGAGCGGGGGCCGGGGGAGCGGGGGCTGGGGGTGGAACAGGGGTGGGATGGAAAATCCTAGTTAATGTCTCAAGTTTTAACTTTTCATTAAAACTGAGAAAAGTTAGAAATGGCGTAGGTTTTGAGCGACGGGGAAGGGTGGGAGGATACGAAGGGAGAGTGTGGTGGGCAGGAGAGGTTAAAGGCCAAAATGTTTCGTGCTAACGTAAGCCAAGGAGAGGACAGGGTGAAAAAACAAAAGCTGTGTCCAGATCATAGAATTAATGCAGTGCATAAGGAGGCCATTCAGCCCATCAGGTCTGCATTGACCACAATCCCTCCCAAGCCTATTCCCGTCACCTTACATATTTACCCTCCTAATCGCCCAACACTAGGGTCCACTTAGCACAGCCAATCAACCTAACCCACACATCTTTGGACTATGGGAGGAAACCGGAGCATCCGGAGAAAACCTATGCAAACACGGGGAGAACATGCAAACCCCACACAGCCAGTGGCCCAAGCCAAGAATCGAACCCAGGTCCTTGGTGCTGTGAGACAGCAGTGCTAACCACTGTGCTACCCTGCTGCTCCATGGTGGGTGAGGTAGATGAGGTGTGAATGACAAAATGGCAACCATCCAAATGCAGAGCACTTCTATACACAAAAGTTGGCAGATATTTGAACCTCTCTTCCACAAATGGCAGTTGTTGCTAGACCAGTTGCTACCTTTAAATCTGAGGTAGATAAATTATTGTTAAGTAAAGGTATTAAGGGATATGGGCCAAAGGCAGATACTTGGAGTTAGGCCACAGATCAGCAATGATCTCATTACATGGTGGTACAGCCTTGATGGGCTGAATGTCCTGCTCCAGTTGCTCTGATCCTAATCACATTAAACAAAGGATAACTCAGTTCCGCCACAGTTTCCATCCTTCCAGCTTGTTCTGTGGGCACCGGAACAGGAGGAAGGCAGTCAGCCCCTCCAGCCTGTCCCGACCCCATTCAGTTAGACCCTGACTAACCTGTATCTCAACACCATTTACCTCCCCAAACACGCTAGTTCAATGAATGTTGGCTGGTGCAGCAAATGTACTAGAGTTTCCAGGATATTTGTTCATTGGTATTACAAAGATACAGAAAACTGCCTAATGAGGAATGCAGGCTGCGTAGACTGAGACAAGGGTCCCCGGGGTCAGGTATCTGGATGTGAGTGGAGTGGCACAGTGGTTAGCACTGCTGCTTCATAGCGCCAGGGACCCGGGTTCGATTCCCCACTTGGGGCACTGTCTGTGTGGAGTTTGCACATCCTCCCCATGTCTGCGTGAGTTTCCTCCGGGTGCTCCGGCTTCCTCCCACAGTCCAAAGATATGCTGGTTAGGTGGATTGGCCGCGCTAAGTTGCCCTTTAGTGTCGGGGGGACCAGCTAGGTAAATGCATGAGGTTACGGGATAGGACTTGGGTGGGAGTGTGGTCGGAGCAGACTCAATGGGCCTATGATTCTATGAGTGCAGGCTAATTCATTCAGGGCAGCAGCCCACCCTGCCGGGCTCTGCCCCCTGACCCCAGCTCACAGTGCAGTGGAGTCACCGATGCTCTCGGGAAACCTGGCCATATCCTGTTCAGGGCAGATTGTCCGTATTCCCAGCAGGAAGCAGCAACCATCACGCTGGAGAAACAAGAGCGCGGCTCCCATGACCTCGAGGCTCCTCACCGTGCTGAGTATTTTTGACGTGTTGTCAGGGCTGTGTGTGTCCGTGATCCACACCGCCTCCCCCCTGCAGCCACTTTGAACGTTCCTGCGATCTCGCGAGACGCGGCTGAGCTGTTTTGATCGTTCGTGCGAGGTCAGCATCGCTGGCTGGGCCAACGTCTGTCGCCCATCCAGTGTTGCCCTCGGGAAGGTGGTGGCCAACAGCTTCCTCTTCCCACTGCAGCCCCTGTACTGCTTCCTGCAACAGAATAGTTTACCAGGTCGCTGCAGAGTTAAAAGCCAATCACATTGGTTTGAGACTGGAGTCACTTATAGGCCTGAGCGGGTAAGGATGGCAGATTTCCTTCCATAAATGCTATTCGAGAGCTAGTAAAACAGTAAGGATACAGTCATCATTACTGATACTAGCCTTTTAAGTCCAGATTTATTAATCAAACTTAAATTCCATCAAATAACATGAAACACCTGTCTCTGGAAGGCCTTTTAGTGGAGGTTTTCGGGTTATAGATCCATACACTTCAGAAGAAGGCCATTCACCCCATTGAGTCTGCAGCAACTTTGCAAAAGAGCATCTTACTCAGCACACCACCTGCCCTAAGCCCGTAACCACACACATTTACCCTGGCTAATACACCCAAACTGCACAATCTTGGACACCAAGGGGCAATTTATCATGGCTAATCCACCTAACCTGCACATCATTGTGACTGTGGGAGGAAACTGGAGCATCTGGAGGAAAGCCACGCTGACACGGGGAGAACGTGCAAACTCCACACAGACAGTGACCCGAGGCCGGAATCGAACCCGGGTCTCTGGCACTGTGGGGCAGCAGTGCTAGCCACTGTGCCACCGTGCCTTGCAATGGGATACTCTGCTTTCACAACGTTGATTGAGCAATCATTATTGGCCAGGATACTGGGGGAGAACTCAGCTGAGAGGCAGGCTGGATGGACCGAATGGCCTCCTTCTGCACTGTAGGGATTCTACGATTCTGCGACAGTGCTGTGGGATATTCTATGTCTATCAAGAGGGCTGGAGGGCTTCGGTTTTATGTCTTATCTGAAAGACTCTAACAGCGCCGCACTCCACAAGTTCTCCTTTCCCTGCTTAACTCCGGGAGCCAGGGGCGACCCTGGAGACTTGGAGGGGGCGGTGGGGTGCTGAGCACAATAATGAGCCAAAGAAAAGCGTTCAAAGTCGTTGATTTTAATGTTCCGATCATAGATCCTGATCCTGGAAATTAATCTTTAATTCCTCGACAGTCCAGAACAATCCTGGACAAGGTTACCAGTTCTGCCAAACACTAATGAGTTTTTTTTGACATTTTTACTGGTTAAGTAGTTCACCAGATGTCGCACAAGCAGTAAAGGTTCATTATCTCAGCTCCGTTAGCTGCCAGCATTACACACAGCGCCGGAAGATTGCTTTTATTTTTAGTGTTTGCTCCCTGGAATCACTTATTTCGAAACCGCAAATTCAGACAATTTTAATCACAGCTCAGGAACAGGAGTGTAAAAAGGATGGATGTTGCTCCCCTCTTCTCAAAGGAGGAGAATCTGATCTGAGAACGCTCCAGGCCGCTAGAACTTGGTGTCTTGCCAATTCAGGGTGAAGACCAAGTGTTCACAGTGCAAAAGTTGAACGAAATGTCACGGAAGATGAAATTAATCAAGGATTAGTGGCTAAGGGACATTAGTGAACGGAGAGAGGTGTTCACAGCATCCCTACAGTGCAGGAGGCCATTCGGCCCACCAACTCCCCAACAGAGCATCTTACCCAGAGCCAAACCCTACCCTATCCCCATTTACCCCGCTAATCAACCTGACCTGTACATGTTTGGACACTAAAGGACAATTTATTGGCTAACTAAGCTGCATGGGGGTGATTCCCCCAGCCCGCTGCACTGCTTTAGTGGCTTTCCACTAGACACCACGGTCTCCACGCATCTTCAGGCACTGGATTTCCAGCATTGTCCACTCCCCACCAGAAATCGGTGCAGAGTTGAATAAATTATATTAATGGTTGGTTTCAGTGTCATTAGCAGGCCCAGGATTGAGGTCTCCAGGCACACTCGCCTCTCCCCACCCACCAGAAATGGTTCACTCCAGAGGGTTTACAATAGCTCCCCACTCACGGGAAGCTGGTGACCCGACCCCACAGGAGTGAAGGGAGGTCATGGAGGCTCCCAGGAGGTCGGGGCTAAGGGAGGGGGTTGTGCCCTGATCTTGGCAATGCAAGCCTGGCCCCCCCCCCCGGGGCAAAGTGCCAATGCCCGGGGGCACCTCGGCACTGTCCACTGGGCATCAGGCAGTGCCAAGGGGGCGGAGCCAGAGGATGGGGCTTAATAGGGGCGGGGCCTCTGGGACCGACCGACGGCGGGGGTGTGGGGTCCCGCTGCCACTCTGCACATGGGCTTGGTGACAGAGGGAGGGAGGCCACTGATCAGGGCTAGAAATCAGGGTGAGGGGGCGGAGGGGTGGGGTCGACCTGCTGGGAGGGGTCAGGGCTGCCAGTGAGGGGGCGAGGCAGTATCGGGAAATCTGGACTGCCGGGGAGGTTGGGGGGCATCGAGGCAACCTCGGGGGTGGTGGGGGTGGTCAGGGTCGGCCCGGAAACGTCCGGGAGGCCAGCAGTTGGGTGGTGGGGGATGGTCGAATGGCCAGTGATGTGGGGCCCACATCTGGACAAACGCAAGAATGCCAAATTTCAAGCAAGCACAATAATTTATACTACAGAGGAAAAGGGGAATTGTTTAAAATCCTCCTTCTGTTTGGCATCTACAATTGTTGTCGTACAACTGAAAGAATGTTGGATAAGGTGCTGTGTCCTGAGGTTTCTCTTGTTACATTTATCAGGACAAACACATCCTAGAGACTTGCTGGTTAGATCTGTTGGCTTTGATAAATTCTCCCTCAGTGTACCCAAACAGGTGCGGGAGTGTGGCAACTGGGGGATTTTCACAGTAACTTCATTGAAGTGTTAATGTAAGCCTTACTTGTGACACTCATAAATAAACTTTATACTTAAAAAAGAGGAAATTTCAACTGAAGTGAATTGACTGAAGCTAAATGAAGTCTTGACTATTAGATAAAGCTACCCCAGGCAGAGCGCGCCATATGGTGAAACGTACCAATATCAGTGGACATGATTTAAACATTTGCAAGTTGTGGGTGAAGGGTGGGTGGGTGGGCGGGAGGGTGGGGACAGTAAGTTAAATGGTCAACCGATCAAGTCGTGGGAAGTTTTATGAGACAAAGCTATTGGTTCAGACAAGTGGGTGGGGATGTTGGGGTACACTTCATGGGTTGCAGAGACACGAGACATACAAACATACAAATCAGAAGCTGGAGTAGGCCACTCGGCCCCTCGAAACTGCTGTGCCATTGAATAGGGTCTTGGCTGATCTGATTGTAATTTCAACCACACTTTCCTGCCTACCCCACAATAAACTTTTACCCTCCCCACCTTCTTAATCAAGAATCTATGTAGCTCTGACTTAAAAATATTCAGAAACTCTGCTTCTGCCGCCTTTTGAGGAAGAGAGATTTTTGATTTGATTTATTATTGTCACATGTCATAGAATCATAGAATCCCTACAGTGCAGAAGGAAGTCATTTGGCTCATCGAGTTTGTACCAACCACAATCCCTCCCAGATTCTATTCCCATAATCCTCATTTATCCTGCTAATCCCCCTGACGCTAGGGTCAATTTATCATGATGTGGATATGCCGGCGTTGGACTGGGGTAAACACAGTAAAAAGTCTGACAACACCAGGTTTAAGAAGTTTGGTGAGTTTACTGTCAAATAAATCGGTTGGACTTAAACCTGGTGTTGTCAGACTTTTTACTGCAATTTATCATGGCCAATCAACCGAACCTGCACAGTGTGGGAGAAAGCTGGAGGATCCGGAGAAAACCCATGCAGACATGGGAAGAATGTGCAAACTCCACACAGACAGTGACCCAAGGCTAGAATTATGCCTGGGACCCTGGCACTGTGAGGCAGCAGTGCTAACCACTGTGCCACCGTGCCACTCCATCTTAGAATCCGTGTTGGGATGCAGTGAAAAGTATTGTTTCTTGCGCGCTATGCAGACAAAACATACCGTTCATAGAGCACATAGGGGAGAAGGAAAAGACAGAGTGTAGAATGTAATGTTACAGTCATAGCTAGGGTGCAGAGAAAGATCAGCTTAACATAAGGTAGGTCCATTCAAAAGTCTGATGGCAGCAGGGAAGAAGCTGTTCTTGAGATGGTTGGTATGTGACCTCAGACATTTGTATCTTTTTCCTGACAGAAGAAGTTGGAAGAGAGAATGTCCAGGGTGTGTGGGGTCCTTGATTATGCTGGCTGCTTTTCCAGAGGCTTTCCCCAGCTCACACAAGTTGCGTTCTAGAGAAAGGCAGTGTGTTGACAGCTGAGTTCAGCCAAGATCACACTGTCAAGAGGGAGAGGGTCAGGCAGTGCAGGGGTCACGCTGCATCATTGAGTGGGAAGAGGTCGGGTCTAGACCGAATTTCCCAGTACATTAAATCCTTGATAAATATAGCTGAGCTAATAGATTTTACATGTCTACAGGTTTAATGTTTTACAATAACTTGACATCAGCTTGCCTCTACTTGAGATTCCACTCAATTTCCAAGATTTAAGTGGGCTCAGCAAGGCTTTTCAAGATTAGATTCCTCGCATAGCTGCCAAGTTCACAATTTTCAGTATGAAATCTGTTCAAATGAGCTGCAGTTCCATTTCATCATATTGTTCCTAGCTGTGGGCTTTACATTGCTTTACCCTCGAGTGTTGGTGCAGGGATAGTGGGGAACATCTGCACCTAACCAGCACATCTGTCGGACTGTGGGAAGAAACCGGAGCACCCGGAGGAAACCCATGCAGACACAGGGAGAATGGGCAGACTCCGCACAGAGAGTGACCCAAAGCCGGGAATCGAACCCGGGTCCCAGGGGCTACGCTGCTGGCATTTATCCTGAGTCCAGCGAGATGAGGTTTGCATCTCCTGCGCCCACTCAAAGAAAATCTGTGAACTTGGTGTTTATTCAGCCTCGTCCAAGATCAGTAGAGTCCAAGATTCTCCAAAGCTGAGAGGATGCTGACTCCACTGATCCTTTCCACAGGTGTTTTCTTATTTTGTTGGAAGGAGAGATTTTCTGTCCACACAAATTCCACTGTCTTGGAAAAACCTCAACAAATTCATAAAAACCAATCAAAGGCGAGAGAGTCCGTTTATTTCAGGCGTGATCAAGCTAACAGGATTCAGATCATTTTATTACCGTCTCCTAATTCTCATTTATTTAAATGTGATTTTTTTTCTTCATTCATTCATGGAATCTGGGCATCGCTGGCTAGGCCAGCATTTATTGCCCGTCCCTAATTGCCCCTTGAGGAGGTTGTGGTAAGCTGACTTCATGAACTGCCGTGGTCCCTGTGGTGTAGATACACCCACAGTGCTGTTAGGGAGGGATTCCAGGATTTTGATCAAGCGACAATGAAGGAACGGCGATGTATTTCCATGTCAAGAAACTACAAAGGGTCATGAATGTAGCCCAATCCATCATGCAAACCAGCCTCCCATCCACTGACTCTGTCTAGACTTCACACTGCCTCGACAAAGCAGCCAGCATAGTTAAGGACCCCACATACACCAGACATTCTCTCTTACACGTTCTTCGGTCAGGAAAAAGATACGTAAGTCTGAGGTCACGTACCAACCGACTCAAGGACAACTTCTTTCCTCCTGCCATCAGACTTTTAAATGGACCTGCCTCACATTAAGTTGATCTTTCTCTGCACACTAGCCATGACTGTAACATTACATTCTGCAGTCCCTTCTTTCCTTCTCTATGAATGGTATGCTTTGTCTTCATGGTGTACAGGAAACAATACTTTTCACTGTATGCTAACACATGTGACAATAATAAATCAAATCAAATCCAATCAAAATGAGGAAAGTGAGTTGCTTGGAGAGGAACTTCCTGGAGGTAATGTTCCCTTGTATCTGCTGTCCTTCTTCTAGATGGCAACCATCATGAGTGTGGAACTTGCTTTCTAAGGAGTGTTGGTGAGTTGTTGCAATGTATCTTGTAAATGGCACACACAGCTGCCGCTACATATATATGTATATATGGTGGAGGAGGAATTGGATGTTTCCCAAGCATGGATATTATCCAGGCGTCACTACATTTGGTCATGGGCTTACATGTGTGCTGGTATTATTTTATTGATTTGGATCACGGGTGTTCTAATCTGGTGAATGGTAGACTGGGGAATTCAGAATGGGGACCAAAGAAGTGGCAGAGACTTTGGACAAGTGTTTTGTATCCTTCTTTGTTGTAATAGACACAAAAGGGCATCTCATGAATAGTCAATGGCAAAAGGGGAGGGTGGAGTTCCCAAAACAATCACTATCACGAGAGCCAGAGTACTACGAAAACTAGTGAGACTGAGGGCTGTCAAGTCCTAGGGTCTGAAAAGAAGCATCTGCGGAGATACTGGATCCATTGGTAGTAATCCTTCAAAATTCCCAAACTTCTGGAAAGGTGCCAGCAGACTGGAAAACTGCAAATGTAATGCCCCGACTGAGGAAAGAAAGGAGACTGGAAACCGGAAGCTATAAGTCAGTTAGCCTAATAACTGCATAGGAAAGTGCTGGAATTATTAAGTGGGTGGTAGAGATTTTAAGTTTATTTATCAGTATCACTACTAGCTTACATTAACTCTGCAGTGAAGTTACTGTGAAAATCCCCTGGGCGCCACACTCCGGCACCTGTTCGGGTACACCAAGGGAGAATTTAGCACGGCCAATGCACCTAACCAGCGTGTCTTTCGGACTGGGGGAGGAAACCGCAGCACCCAGAGGAAACCCATGCAGACACAGGGAGAATGTGCAAACACCACGTAGACATGCTAACCGCTGTGCCACCCCACTGTGTGTTGGGCTTCACTGGAGCATTGTGGCGGGCCAAAGACGGGCATGAGAGCAGATTGCTGGGTTAAAATGGCACACAACAGGAAGGTTGGGGTTAAGCTTGTGGAGGGAGCGAAGGTGTTCTGCAGAGCAGTCACCCAGAGGAGACTGGTCTACACTGGGGAGACTAAACACAGACTGGACAGCTGCTTAGCCAGGCTGCCTCTAATGAATTCTGTTGAAGCAAATTCCAAATACATAAAAGAGCAATAAACAGATTGTGAAGAAATGGAAAGCGAAAGTAAAGGCAGGCAACTTGACAGTTCAAGCACAACCATCTGTTCCCCTTCGTACTGGCCCTGTTTGATATACACCCCCTGCTTGAAAGGGGCAGTGGAATGGCCTGCTCTCTAACCTGTATTTTTTCCGTGCGGAATGAGTTTTGAATTCATTCCCTTTTTACCCAGTGTTAGAGGCGGGGAAGGAATGGGAGGGCAGATGAAGCAAGCTGTGAATTTCTCGGGATTTTGCCAGCCGACCTGCACTCTGCTCAGTCTGTTACCACAGGACACAGCCACAGCCGTGCTCAAACATAACATCACAAGAATAGCTGTGGGGAGGAACTGGCCCGACACTCAAACCTGCGAGTAGGAATAGTCCAAGCTTTTGTCACACTCTCTTCCAGACATCTTCCTGGCTAGCACTGCTGCCTCACAGCGCCAGGGACCCGGGTTCGAATCCCGGCTTGGTTCACTGTCTGTGTGGAGTTTGCACATTCTCCCCATGTCTGCATGGGTTTCCTCCGGATGCTCTGGTTTCCTCCCGAAATGTGAAAGACGTGTTGGTTAGATGCATTGGCCATGCTAAATTCTCCCCTCAGTGTACCCAAACAGGTGCCAAAGTGTGGCAACGGGGGGAATTTTCACAGTAACTTCATTGCAGCGTTAATGTAAGCCTTACTTGTGACTAATAAATAAACTTTAAAACTTTTACTTATATGAGGAGCTGTACTTGCCCTGGCTACAAAGTTTCTGGATCTTCGTGCAGCCTTTCTTCCCACTGGACAATAGCGGGGAGGATTCGCAGCCTGACCATCAACCTACATCATCAGTATCTCTGCTGAACAGATCCTGAAGTGGGACTTAAATTGGGAGTTTCTTGCTCAGAGGCAGGATTGCTACATACTGAGTTACAAAACTTTTGTGATATAGAATTATGATTCTTATAAGAAGAACATAAGAAATAGGAGCAGGCCTAAATTCTAAATTAACAATACAGGGGCACCTTCTTTTAATTCATTCGTGGGACGTGGGCCAGCATTTATTGCCCATCCCTAGTTCCCCGAGGGACAAGTTGAGAGACAACCACATTACTGTGGTTCTGGAGACACATGTAGGCCCGATCGGTAAGGGGAGCAGATTTCCTTCTCTGTAGAACGTTCGTGAACCAGGTAGGTTATTCCAAGAATTGGCAATGGTTTTGTGGACATCAGTTGATTCTTAATTCCAGATTTTTTTTACTGAATTTAAATTCCACCATCTGCCTTGGCTGGATTTGAATCCGTGTCCCCAGAATATTAGTTGAGTTTCTGGATTAACAGACTAGCGATGATAGGCCTTTGTTCCCCCCCTCAGCGGCCCCCCGCCCCCCCACCACCACCACCCCCTAGAGTAGGTCAGGACTTTCTCAGTACTTGCTTGACGTTTACACAAGGCCTAATCGTCAAAGCTCAGCCGTAATCAGTGTGTTGAGTTTGCCATGTTGGCACACCTCCGTGCCCTGTGTCAATGTGTCACTGTCGCAGTGCCCTAGTTGTTTTGTTATCCATCTGGCAGCAGTGAGTAGTTAAGAATTTGGAATCATAATTTTTGTTGCTGACGTAGTTGAATAGAATCCAAGTTCTGCCCAAAGTGTTTTGAACCTCAGGTTTTGTTCACAGTGGCGAAAGAATTGGGATTAATCTGGCTGTTCATCAAGAGGGGCGGGCAGAATGTTGGCACGGTGCAGCCTTCCGAAATGTGTCCAGAGCCCAGCGTCCTAATTTATTGGCACTTTCCTGGCCAAAGTATTTATTAGTGTCACAAGTAGGCTTAAATTAACGCTACAATGAAATTACTGTGAAAATCCTCCAGTCGCCCCACTCTGGAGCCTATTCGGGTACATTGAGGGAGAATTTAGCCTATGTACCTAACCAGCACGTCTTTCGGACTGGGAGGAAACCGGAGCACCCGGAGGAAATACGCGCGGACACGGGGAGAATGTGCAGATTCCGCACAGACAGTGACCCGAGGCTGCAATTGAACCCAGGGCCGTGGTGCTGTGAGGCTGCAGTGCTAACTCCTGTGCCACGGTGCTGCTGTAAACTTAATTGAATTTGATAGAATGGGATTTCATGTAGGTATTGATGTGGGGTAAACTGGCGTTGTGAGGAGAATGGATATCTCTTCAGTCTAGCTATGTTGTACTTACCCTGGAGTTTTTCTGGATACAGAAAAATGTCAGATTTGACTGATGAATTTTCATTGGCTAATGCTGTCCCTTACTTCAAAAAGCTAGCCAACAAAAAGCCGCTATCTATCATGCAAACAATACCCAAGCGTCTATTTTTAAAACTCTGAGCTAGCTGAGCGAGTCAAAATGCAAGGAGAGCATTTATAATGAACGAACTGCTGGTACAAACGTGATGGGCCGAATGGTCCCCTTCAGTGCTGTCTCATTATGGTTGATTCAGTGTGTTAATAGGCAGAGCAGAAGGGCCAGGTTTTGTCAGGCCTACGGCGGCTATACCTTGCTTTTCAAGGTCAATCAATATAATTCTGGCTTGACCCTGCTCTCCCTGTTCTACAGCTGTTATCTTTGCATTAAGTGGGCACTTGGAAGCCCAGAGTTTCGTTTTCTTTTAAGTACACATGTTGCAGAAATGGTGGAAGGCTTCCTGGCTGAGAGTTGGTGTTGTACCTCTGGTGTGGGGGTAAGACAAACATCTGATTAATGAATGAGCCCGTGGGCTAGCTGCTGCTTCCCCCTTTACTGATGTGAATTATAATCTGTTGGACATTTACTGTGAATATGTGACACTCGTTATTTCTTTAATTTCAGCGTCTGGGGTTATTTTTAATTTTGTCCTTGCAGCAACTCATTCAGTGACCCTGACTAACGTATCTGTGGATTTGTGTTATTGTTCTGAACAGACATTTTTTTTGTAGATACCATCTGTATCTGTGTAGCACAAATTGAAATTGCTTTCACTGTGAAGCAGAAATGGCCATGACCAGCACAAGGCCATGCCTGTCTGGAATTCAAAAAGTTTTCTTTTCCCCAAAGTCATTGCACTGAGTTTCTGCCAAGGATTCTAAATAATTGAATCAAATTCATATTGAAGTCCATTTTCTGAAGGGAGGGATAGATTGTTGGCTCTTTCCTCATTTCAATGTTTCTTTATTATAGAATCCCTGCAGTGCAGAAGGTGGCCATTCGGCCCATTGGGTCTGCACTGAGTCATAAGAACATAAGGACATAAGAAATAGGAGCAGGAGTAGGCCAACTAGCCCTTCGAGCCTGCCCCGCCATTCAATAAGATCATGGCTGATCTGTCGTGGCTCAGTTCCACTTTCCCGCCCTCTCCCCATAACCCTTAATCCCCTCTCTCATCAAAAACCCATCAACCCGCGTCTTAAAAATATTTAATGAGGCAGCCTCCACCACTTCAACGGGCAGAGAATTCCAGAGATTCACCACCCTTTGAGTGAAGAAGTTCCTCCTCAACTCCGTTCTAAACCGCCCCACCTTTATCTTGAGGCTGTGCCCCCTAGTCCTACTGTCTTTTTTGAGCGGGAAGAGTCTCTCCACCTCTATCCTATCCATCCCATTCATCATCTTATACGTCTCAATGAGATCTCCCCTCATTCTTCTAAACTCTAACGAGTACAAGCCTAATCTATTCAGCCTCTCCTCATAGCTCAACCCCCTCAACTCCGGCATCAGCCTAGTAAACCTCCTCTGCACTCCCTCCAAGGCTAAAATATCCTTGCGTAAGTACGGTGCCCAAAACTGCACATAGTACTCCAGCTGCGGCCTCACCAATGCCCTATACAGCCGCAGCAAGACCTCCCTACTTTTATATTCAATCCCCCTCGCGATGAAGGCCAGCATCCCATTCGCCTTCCTGACCACCTGCAAGCTGGGTTTTTGCGACTCATGCACAAGGACCTCGAGGTCCCTCTGCACCGTTGCCTGCTGCAGTTTTTCTCCACGTAAGTAATAATCCTTCCTACCATTACTCCTTCCAAAGTGGACCACCTCGCACTTGCCAACATTAAATTCCATTTGCCATTTCCTGGCTCATTCGCCCAGCCTATCTAGATCCTTCTGTAGACTCTCCCCACCCTCCGCACAATTTGCCTTTCCACCAATTTTGGTGTCATCAGCAAATTTCGACACCCTACACTCGGTTCCCTCCTCCAGATCATCTATATAAATAGTCATTGGCAGAGCATCTTTATCCAGGTGCTACCCCACACCCCCTCCCCCCCCACCCTATCCCCCTAACCCCCCATTTTTACCATAACCAATCCATCTAACCAACACATCTTTGGACACCAAGGAGCAATTTAGCATGGCCTATCCACCTGACCTACACATCTTTGAACAATAAGGGGTAATTTGGCATGGCCAATCCATCTAACTTGCGCACATTTGAGCTGTGGGAGGAAACTGGAGCACCCGGAGAAAACCCATGCTGACACGGGGAGAAAGTGCAAACTCCACATAGGCAGTCACCCAAAGTCAATATTGAACCCGGATCCCTGGTGCTGTGAGGCAGCGGTGCTGTGAGGCAGCAGTGCTGACCTGGCACAGTAGTTAGCACTGCTGTGCCCCATATCAGGGACCTGGGTTCAATTCCAGCCTTGGATTGAACAGAGTATACACATTCTCTTCGTGTCTGTGTGGGTTTCCTCCGGGTGCTCTGGTTTCTTCCCACAGTTCAAAGATGTGCAGGTTAGGTTGATTGGCCATGCTAAATTGTCCCTTAGTGTCAGGAGAATCAGTAAGGTAAGTAATGGGGTTTTGGAGGTAGGATCTGGGTGGGATTGTTGTCAGTGCAGGCTCAATGGGCCGAATGGCCTCCTGCACTGTTAGGATTTTATGACTGTTCCTTTTTTTCTTTATTGCTTCAAAATCAGAAGCTCCATTACAGTCTGGAAGCAAAGTTTTTGTGATATCGCTCAACCCAGGTTTAATTGTGTGACAGTTGCATTATTAAAGCCTTTGTGGGCCTTAGTCAAGATTCTCCATTCATGTAGTGCTGTCATTGGCACTAAGTGGAGAAGGCCAAGTTGAGAGAGTCAAAAGACCATTGTTCATCTCCTCCTGGAGTATACAAAGAAAGGACAAAGAAATGTACAGTACAGGAACAGGCTCTTTGACCTTCCGAGCCTGTGCTGATCATAATGCCCTAAATAAACTAAAAAACAATCTTCTACCCTTGCTCGGTCCATATCCCTCTATTCCCTCCCTATTCATGTACTCATCCAGATGCTCTTAAATGTTGCTAATCTGTCTGCTTCCTCTTCTGGCAGTGCGTTCCAGACAATCAGTGTGTGAAAAACCCTTCCTGCATATTTCCCTCAAATAAAGCTTGGGACAGCTGCTGCAATGGGAAAGGTCCCTGTTGGAATTGTGTTGGTTACAGAATGAATCTGTTAAAGAAATCTTTGTAGATGCAGCAGCACAGTGGCACAACGGTTAGCACTGCTGCCTGACAGTGCCAGGGTCCTGGGTTCAATTCCTGGCTTGGGGCGTTGTCTGTACGGAGTCTGGAGTCAGGTGACAAAGGGGCAAACCCCGAAAGCTTGTGAGTTTACTATCAAATAAATTGGTTGGACTTTAACCTGGTGTTGTGAGACTTCTTACTGTGTAAGGCCTTTCAGCCATAGTACACTGGGGGGTAGCTTTATAGAACCCCTTGGGCTACATCCCAGCCACCGAGTGCACTTTGTGAATATCAAAAGTATTGAGGCAGCTAGGAGAGGCTCAGGCTGTGTGAAGGAAAATTGAATTCTGTTTGATTTGATTATTATCCGAAAGATGTGTGGGTTAGGTGGATAGGCCATGTTAAATTGCTCCTTAGTGTCAGGGAGATTAGCAGGGTAAATATGTGGTGTATGGAAATAGGGCCCAGGTGGAATTGTGGTCAGTGCAGACTCGATAGGCTGAATGGCCTCCTTCTGCATGGTAGGGATTCTATGATCTAGACACAGCTTTTAATCAGGTACGGGGGTACTTGATTACGGTGGCTGCTTTCCCGAGGCAGCGGGAAGTGTAGACGGAGTCAGTGAATGGGAGGCTGGTTTGCGTGATGGATTGGGCTACATTCACGACCTTTAATAGTTTCTTACAGGCTTGGGCAGAGCAGGAACCATACCAAGCTGTGATGCAACCAGATAGGATTCTTTCTATGTGCGTCTGTGAAAGTGAGATTCGTAATGAACGTGCCGAATTTCCTTAACCTTCAGAGAAAGTGGAGACGCTTTCTGTATTGCGCTTTTGCAATCTGAAATGAGTTTGCCTCATGCTGTATGCCTGACATGGAATTTATATTGTAAATGTCAAGGGCTTAATAATTGTATGGAGGAACCTAAGAATGGAACATACCGGATAAAGACAAACCAAATGTTATTACACATTCTGCATCATAGAATCCCTACAGTGCAGAAGGAGGCTATTCAGCCCATCGCGTCTGCACCGACACAATCCCACCTAGGCCCTATCCCCTAACCCCATATATTTAGCCCACTAATCCTTCTAACCTACGATTCCCGGGACACCAAAGGGTAATTTCGCATGGCCAATGCACTTAAGAATGTTTATTAGTTCCCAATCTGGGAATCAAACCCAGGTCCCTGGCGCTGTGAGGCAGCAGTGCCAACTACTGTGCTATCGTGCACATCGTTGGAATCATTTTTGAGTTGAAAATTTTATTTTTACAAATTTGATGAATAAAATATGTTTTTGGGAAAAAACACCTGCAAGGGGCCTCTCTAAGTGCCAACGTAGCATTGATATGGAGTTAATGGATCACCGAGTTAATGTCTCTCAGACAGGAGACCCTCAAAAATGAAAGGCTCAATAATTCTTTGTTGATTCAGAGAGATTTGGAAGAAACAGGAAGGATCTGATAACAGCACAGAAATTACCAAACAGAAAGAGCTGTGGCTAAAGCCTTTGCTTGGCTTCTCTTTCCCCATCAGTGATTAATGTCAGTATATCGTGTGAGACAGTTGCTATGCATATGCATTCCCAAGGCTTCATCATTCTATCAACCAAATGTTTATTATACAGGAGCATGACACTTCTCATCTTGTCAACTGGTCCCATTATAACGTTAGTGTTGCGTGATCACCCAATGTCATGAAACAACTGCGCCTCCTCGTGCTTTGACGTGACACAAAGCTTAGTAGAAAAGCTCTGGCTACAGTTAATCGTAAACAATTAAAGCCTCAGAGTTCTGGTGCCAAATTCCAGCATTTCATTGTCACAAATACACCATGCAACAGAATCCCTACGGTGCAGAAAGAGGCTTGCAGAGAAAAGGCATCCGGATGATAGGAACACAGGAGCAGGAGTAGGCCATGTGGCCCTTGGAGCCTGCTTCACCATTCTGTAAGATCATGGTTGATTTAGTTGTGGTCTTAGCCCCACTTACCCGTCTGCCCCCACTGTAACTCAACTCCCTTGCCGAACAAAAATCTTCCATGACTAAACTCAAGGACCCAGTACTTTCTGGAGGAGAGAATTCAACATGTTAATGACCCTTTGGCAGAAAAGGTTTCTCATCATCTGTCTTAAAAGGGAAGTATTCGGGGAGGCGATGGCTGAGTGGTATTATCACTAGATTATTAATTCAGAAACTCATCTAATGTTCTGGGGACCAGGGTTCAAATCCCACCGCAGCAAGTGGTGGAATTTGAATTCAGTTTTAAAAAGTCTAGAATTAAGAATCTACTGATGGCCATGAAACCATTGTCGATTGTCGGAAAAACCCATCTGTGTTCACTGATGATCTTTAGGGAAGGAAATCTGCCTTCATACCTGGTCTGGCCTACATGTGTTTCCAGAACCACAACAATGTGGTTGACTCTTAAATGCCCTCGGGCAACTAGGGATGGGCAATAAATGCTGGCCCAGCCAGCGACAGCATGTCCCACAAATGAATGATAAAAAGACCCGCAAAGGCACAGAGGAGAGTTTCAGCAGCAGATGAGCCGGGGTTGGGGTGAAGACAAGAAATGGAAATAGGCACTCTCAGTGTTAGTGCGGCTGTGTGGCCTGAAACCCAACCCGTGGGTCGCATAGGGAACCAAGATGACCAACAGTCTGGTTTTATCTCAGACAGTTGCCAGGGAGAGGAATGAGGTGGGCAGCTAGGGAACGGAGATTGGAACACAACCAAAAAACAATCAAACAATATCCCAGCACGAGATGCTGCCATTGGCAAGAGAGAGCCAAGGATTGATTGAGGTGATTTTGAATTGAAAAGTAATTGGCCTCTATGGTGTTCGCTACAGTCAGAATGCAACATTTTAGGTAACGCGTTCTCTGTTTTTGCTCTGTCTTTCTGCAGGATTCTGTTGTCTGCGAGTCTAACTGGGCTGTGTTCACGTCTGCAGAGAGAAATTTTGCTACAACATTAAGACAGACATAGTTGAGGAAAGCAAGGAGAATGTGTGTGGCAGCCTGGCTGCGGACATTTACCCCCTTTGAGAGGCACTGAATGGAACAGCCCTGAATGGAACGCACATCCAGCGAGCCCCCAGCTCTTCTAAAGAAGGATGTGGAAGGGTAAGCGATCTGAATTGGAAACAAAATCATTTTAAAAATCATTGTCCTCTGGCTGCACAGTGGAGTAATGTTCCAGCATTAGAGAAACACAAGAGTGGGTGTGGAGAAGGTGTTGGAGTTTAATGGGGCTGGTGAATCACCGGACTGGTAATCCAGAGGCATGAGTTCAAATCCAGCCAAGGCAGTTGGTGGAATTTAAATTCGATTAAAAAATTTGGAATATAAAACTAGTCTCAGTAATAGTGACCGTAACACCTCTCATCGATTGTTCTATTTCACTAATGTTCCTTTAGGGAATTAAATCAGCCACCTTTATCTGTCCTGGCCTACATGTGACTTCAGCAATATGGTTCATTCTGAAATGTCCTCTGAAATAGCCTAGCAAACCACCACTTGCAAGGGCAATTAGTGATGGTCAACAAATGGTTAGCTTTGGTTGCCAGGTTGACAGTTCAATAGAATCATAGAATCCCTACAGTGCAGGAGGAGATCATTCAGCCCATCGAGTCTGCACCACCTCTCTGAAAGCATCCCATTCAGGTCTTATCCTAACCTACACGTCTAGGGGCAATTTAGCATGGCCAATGCACCTAACCTGCACATCTTTGGAGGAAACCGGAGCACCCGGAAGAAACCCACGCAGGCACGAGGAGAACGTGCAGACTCCACACAGACAGTCATCTAAGGTGGGTGTTGAACCTGGGTCCCTGGCGCCGTGAGGCAGCAATTCCAACCACTGTGCCAGGGTGCTGCCAATACTTAATGTCCGGCAGCGCTAAGATCCCGTGAGAGAATTTTTAAGAAGTCAAGCAAGAAGACTCTAAGAACTGCAGGATGAGTAAGAGGAGAGGTGTTGAAGAACCTGACCTACCTTTCACACCTCTAATATCATTCTAGCCCTCTCTGTGGGTGAGATTTTGCAGTCCAGCCAAAGTCATTGGACTTTTGGTTGGGTCACTGCCGCAGAGGGACCCACTCTGTGCTGGGGCTGGAAAATCCAGGCCTGTGTTTTATTTCATTCATTGGTATCACTGACAAGATCAGTATTTGTTGTATATTCCTAATTCTCCTTGAGAACAACGAAGAGTCAATCACACTGTGGATCTGGAGGTAGATCAGACCAAGGATGGTGGATTTCCTTCCCTGAGGGGGAACCAGACGGGTTTTTACAGTAATCCACAATGGTTTCACGGTCACTGTGACAGAGACTAATTTTCAATTCCAGAGATTTCTTTTTAATTATTTGAACTTATTCATTAAATTTAATTTCCACCAGCTGCCACGGTGGGATTTGGACCCATGAATGTTGGTCTGAACTGCGAAAGTCCCAGTCCACTGAAATGACCATGCCACCACCATCTCTCTTGCAGTCTAACTAAGATTCTTTTCTTTGTTCATTATCCACCCCGCTCCCCCCCCCTCACCCACATTCTGCCTTCCACCCACACACTTCCCGTGTCTTTGGAATACCTATTGTCCTCTTCAGCTTTCCCCACCCACCTCCCCTCCTCCCCGCACCCCCCCCCCACGCCTCACAAACCTTCCCTGCGCCTTCAGAATGCCTGCAGCCTGCCCCTCAGCTCCCCAGTCCTGTCTGCCATCAGGAGGTAACCCTGGCCATTTGAAAATCTCGCAGAGTCTCCATTTGACATCCTGTTATCAGCAGTGTCCAGTGTTCGATACAGCCAGTGGCAAGGATTTTCAACAGTGCTGATTGGGTTTGCTTGTCATGATATATAAAGTACAAAGATTCTGAGTGTTATGCGGGGAATTATATCCGTTACGGAGAGTATGGGTGCAGATTTGTAGGAACAGAATGCCCTGTGTTCATTCTGTAACCTCCTTATTCTCTGAGCTGTGGAGCGTAAATATTTAGTGAAGGGTAAGGAACAAATAATCGTATCATTTTGCAAACACGTGTGTTGGAATATATTCTTGCACAAACATGTTGGTCATGTAAATGTAACTTGGGGAGTCAAGATGTTACATTGGTCTTTATCGCTGAAGGTTAACAGATGTAAGGTTAATTGTGTCGTACATTTTAGGTGTCTTATTCAATGTAGTGATGATTCATTAAGTATTTGACCTGCAAAATAATTTGTATTGACCCATCTGCATGTTGTCATCAGGAAAAAGTTCTTCTCTTTTTTTTTACTTGTAATTATGCAATGGGAGAGCTTTCATGTTGACTGATCAGTTTGAAGCTTATTTATCGGTTTCACAAGTAGGCTTACATTAATACTGCCATGAAGTTACTGTGTAAATCCCCTAGTTATCACAGTTCGGGTATACTGAGGTGAATTTAGCATGCCCAATACACCTAACCAGCGCATCTTTCGGAGTGTGGGAGGAAACTGGAGGACCCGGAGGAAACTCACGCAGACAGAGGGAGAATGTGCAAACTCCACACAGACAGTGACCCAAGCCGGGATTTGGATCCAGCTAACCACTGTGCCACCGTGCCGCATGTTGCTAGGAGGCAACCAGAGCTGTTTTACCGTAGCAAAAGTGCTATAGAAATGCAAGTTGTTGTAGGGACATTAATATACCTGCAGTCCACAATGTTCACTCCATCAGTTTGTGTACCCAGATGATAGGTGACTGCATAAAACCAACTGTCCTCGCTCCATGATATCTCAGTGGGTTTAACCAGTGCAGTGCAGAGCTCTCCAGAGAAGGAAGGTCTCAGGTTCACTGCACCCACTGCTCTCAGCCTTGGTGATAAGAGAGTGAACAAAAAGAAAAGCTGCATTCACATAGTGCCTTTCACATCCTCATAATGTCTCTAAAACTTAGACCTACTGAATTGATACTTTTTTTTGAAAGTGAAACAGCCAAAGGGCCTGTTTCCATGCTGTAACCCTCAGTGACTCTATGACTCCGTGTAGTCCTTGACATAGACAAGCTGGTGGAGTGGGCAGGTAGGTGGCAGATGAAGTTCAATGCAGAAAAGTGAGAGATGATGCATTTTGACAAGAACACAGAAAGATAATATAAGGGGTAAAATTCTTAAAGGGCTGCAAGAGCAGAGGGAACATAAGAACTAGAAGCAGTAGACCCTGGAATCTGCTCCACCATTCAATAAGATCATGGCTGATCTTTTTGTGGATTCAGCTCCACTTGCCCGCCTGCTCACCATAGCTCTTAATTCCTTAACTGATCAAAACTCTATCTATTCTTGCCTTAAAAACATTCAGTGAGATAGCCTCAACTGTTTCACTGGGCAGGGAATTCCACAGATTCACAACCCTTTAGGTGAAAAAGTTCCTCCTGAACTCAATCCTGAATCTGCTCCCCCTTATTTTGAGACGATGGGTGTGTGTGTACTAAGGTCATTGAAGGTGGTAGGACAGATGGAGCGAGCAGTTCATAAAGTTTACAGTGTTCTGGACTTTATTAATAGGTGCGTAGAGTACAAGAGCAAGAGGTTGTGCCGAACTTATACAAGACACTGGATCTCAGCTGGAATATCGGGTGGAATTGCCCCATCCCGCCCCGCCACGGGAATCATAGTGGGTGGGACATGGACCATGCAAAGGACCGCTGACCTCAGGTGGGATTTTCCAGCACTGGGGCAAGCGTGGCTGGAAAATCCCATCCATTGTTCACAGGAAGGGTATGAACTCATTGGAGAGAGAGCAGAAGAGGTTTACAAGAATGGTTTGAAGGATGAAAACCTTCACTTATGAGGATAGTTTGGAGAAGTTGGGACTGTTCTCCTTGGAGAGAAGAAGGCCAGGAGGAGATCTAATAGAGATACTCAATATCATGAGGGGGCTGGACAAAGTAGATCAGGAGAAACTGTCTGATTCAATTGGAATTATTATTGTCACATGTATTGGTATACAGTGAAAAGTGTTTCTAGTGCACTCTACAGCCAAATACATACCATTCATAGAGTACACTGGGGAGAAGGAAAGGAGAGGGTGCAGAATGTAATGTTACAGTCATAGCTAGGGTGTAGAGAAAGATATATATATATATGGTAGGTCCATTCAGAAGTCAGATGGCAGCAGGGAAGAAGCTATTGTTGAGTCAATTGGTACACAATTTCAGACTTTTCTCATTTTCCCCTTCGGAAGAAGGTGAAAGAGAGAATGTCCGAAGTGCATGAGGTCCTTGATTATGCTGGCTGCTTTTCTGAGGCAGCAGGAAGTGTAGACAGAGTCAATGGATGGGAGACTGGTTTACGTGATGGACTGGGTGACATTCACAACCCTTTGTGGTTTCTTGTGATCTTGATTAGAGCAGGAGCCACATCAGGCTGTGATTGTCACCAGATAATCTGTGCTTTCTTGTGGTGGATTGAGGGATAAATGGTCAGGACATTGGGAATAACGTCCCTGACCTTTTTCCGAGGCTACGGGAACTTTTGCATTCACCAGAGGAGGCAGGTAGGGTCTTTGTTTAACATTTCATCCAAAAGTCAGTGATTCTGGCACTACGACACATCCTCAGCACTTTGCCAGAATATCAGATGAGATGTTAATGCTGAAGTCCTGTGATGGGCCTTGGACCCAAAACCTTGACTCAGAAGTGGGAACGCTACCAACTGAACCACAGCTGTTCTCCATGACAATCTAGTAGTTTTGATTAAGAAGCACTTCCATAAATTCACTGCTGTATTTTAATCTTAACATCTTTCAAGCCACCGTCATCTATTTAGAAACAAGCTTTTGGTGCTAAGTCATGTAATCCTAAAGCTTTAAATGATGTGAAATGGATGGATGAGGAGAGATTGAGTTGGTTAGGATTATGTTCACTCAAGTTCAGAAGAATGAGCGAGGCTGTCATAGAAATCTATAAAATTCTAACGGGATTAGATAGGGTAGAATCATAGAATCCCTACAGTGCAGAAGGAGGCCATTTGGCCCATTGAGTCTGCACCGACCACAATCCCACCCAGGCCCTATTCCCATAACCTCATATATTTACCCTGCTAGATGTAGGAAGAGTTCCCAATGGTGGGGGAGTCCAACATTAGGGGTCACAGTCTGAGGATATGGGTTAAACCATTTAGGTCAGAGGTGAGGAGAAATTCTTTCACCCAGAGAGTAGTGAGCCTATGGAATTCACTATAGTGAAAACAATTGAGGCCTAAACACTGTGTGTTTTCAAGAAACAGTTAGATATAACACTTGGGCGAAAGGGATCAAAGGATATGGGGGGAAGGCAGGCATCAGAATATTGAGTTGGATGATCAGGCATGATATAATGAATGGAGCAGGCTCGAAGGGCCAAATGGCCTCCTCAAAGAACAAAGAGAACAAAGAACAAAGAACAACCCAGCACGGGAAACAGGCCCTTCAGCCCAACGAGCCCGCGCCGCCGCATCACCCTACACCTATTCTACCCTGCGTGTCTACGAATGGAACCCCTAACTTAGTCAGATTCAGGGGAGAATAGTGTCAATTTGGTAAACCAATCAGCCTAAGAGCACATCTTTGGGGTGTGGGAGGAAACCGGAGCGCCCGGAGGAAACCCACGCAACCATAGGGAGAATGCACAAACTCCCGCAGACACAGGCCCAAATCCATGTATCTGCACAGCCAGCAGTGCTAGTCACCGAGCTGTTGCGGCGCCTGTCTACCAGTCCAGGATCAAGCACACACACCGACACGAAGTACTAGGCCACTCCCGGAACCTCCAAGAGCAGCCCACGCACGACCCACCGTGTGCATGCCCCTCGTTTGACAACGAGGTGGACCTCCACCTGCGGAATAAAAAGACAAAAACGTTAATCTTACAAGTCTGCTTTTCTGGTGTCTCCCGAGGCTCTGACCTTATTTAATAGCCCCTACTATAACCCTCCATCCTTGTTTCACTCATGTGTCTGTCTAACTGAACCTTAAACGAGTCCGATGTTCCTGCCTCCACCACCCTACTCGGTAGCGCGTTCCATACCCCCACAACTCTCTGCGTAAAGAACCTTCCTCTCACATCCAAATTATACCTCTCCCCCCTCACCCTTAAATCATGACCTCTCGTATTTGTACCCAGTCTAGGGAGCAGTCTCTCACTATTGACTCTATCTATTCCCTTCAGTATCTTATATACCTCTATCATGTCCCCCCTCAACCTCCGTCTTTCCAAGGAGAAAAGTCCCAGTTTCTCCAACCTTTCCTCGTAACCCAGCCCCTCCAGGCCAGGCAACATCCTGGTAAACCTCCTCTGAACCCTCTCCAGAGCCTCCACGTCCTTCCGGTAGTAAGGTGACCAGAACTGGACGCAGTACTCCAAATGCGGTCTAACCAACGTTCTATACAACCTCCTGCTCCTATCTTCTATGTTTCTATGAAAGTCTGTTTGCAAAAAGAGATTTCATTATGTATTTGCAATGAGTGGTATGTCAATGCATTTAAGCACATCTTCAAGAAAGAGGCAAATTAATAATCTTCATAAATTAGTTAATTCATGAAAATTGGGTGAATTGAATTCCCCAAATTGTAATTTCTTTACAAACCGAATTTTTCACTTCACATGACGGAATAGATTAATTCATAGATACATAATGTCATTAAATTTTTAAAAACCTTTCCTTGGGAATAATTTTGGCTTCTGACAGTTTGAAATGTACGATATTGAATGGGCTGTGATTAACTCCAGTCAAGATGAGAAAGGAAAGTTGGGAGTAGAGTTTAATGGACACATTGCCAATATCACCCGTTTTTGACTCCTTCCTGAGATTAACAGAGTCTTACTGATTGAGGAGGAAGTCCTTGTTTCTTACCATCTTCATAGAATCCCTACAGTGCAGAAGGAGGCCACTCAGCCCATTGAGTCTGCATCGACCACAATCCCACACAGGCCCCATCCCCATAACCCCATGCATTTACCCTAGCTAGTCCCCCTGATACTAAGGGGCAATTTAGTCTGGCCAATCCATCTAACACCTTTGGACTGTGGAGCACCCAGAGGAAACTCACACAGCCATGGGGAGAATGTGTAAACTCCACACAAACAGTGACCCAAGCTCAGGAATTGAAACTGAGCCCCTGGTGCTGTGAGGCAGCAGTGCTAACCACTGCGCCACCATGCCGCCCCAATCTTGATACTTTTGGGGGACTTAATGACTCTCTGATCGGGTTACATTGTCATTGCCAACTGTAATCCTATTGCTTCCCGGCTGATGAGGGCTGAGGGAGATGGGGCTTTTCTCTTTAGAGCGGAGGAGGATGAGAGGCGACTTAATAGAGGTTTATAAGATGTTGAGGAGGATAGATAGAGTGGACGTTCAGAGACCATTTCCTTGGGTGGATGTAACTGTTACTAGGGAGCATAACTATAAGATTCATGGTGGGAGATATAGGAGGGATGTCCAAAGTAGGTTCTTTACTCAGAGAGTGGTTGGGGTGTGGAATGCACTGCCTGCTGTGATAGTGGAGTCGGACATTTTAGGAACTTTCAAGCAGTTATTGGATAGGCACATGGAGCACACCAGAATGATAGGGAGTGGGATAGCTTGATCTTGGTTTCGAACAGAGCTCGGCACAACATCAAGGGCCGAAGAGCCTGTACTGTGCTGTACTGTTCTATGTTCTATGTTTTGCTGGGGTCAAATCTTAGACGCTTTCTTGCAGAAACAACCACTCTTTATATTTGAGATTTGACCAGCTATTCGTTCATCGTGGCCATCAACACACACACTTCCAGCAGGGATAGCAATCAGGAGCATGAACCCTTGCTGTATTCACTCTCTCTTAACTGGGGACCAATTATACTACCTATTATATGGACATGACCCTGATTTTTTTTATTCATTCGTGGGATATGGGCATCACTGGCTGGCCAGCATCCCTCATTGCCCTTGAGAAGGTGGTGGTGAGCTGCCTTCTTGATCTGCGGATACAACTAAATGGCTTGGTAGGCCATTTCAGAGGGTGGCTGAGAATCTACCATATTGCTGTGGCTTTGGAGTCACATGTAGGCCAGATCAGGTGAGGACGGCAGATTTCCTTCCCTAAAGGACATTAGTGAATCAGATGGGTTTTCCAACAATCAACAATGGTTTCACGGCCATTATTAGATTCTTAATCCCAGATTTTTTTAAAAAATTCCTTTTCTGGAGGACATTAGTGAACCAGATGGATTTTCCTGACAATTGTTTCATGGTCATCAGTAAGTTCTTAATTTCAGATATTTTTTATTGAATTCACCATCTGCTGTGGTAGGATTTGAATCCAGGTCAGAGCATTAACTGAGTTCTTGGAATAATAGTCTACTGATAATATCACTAGGCCATCACCCAGGGACCAAATGGCTGAGCTTCCTGATCTGAATGGCTCTCTCTAGCTCACTTGGATCAGGCGAAGGAGCTGTTAAGCAAACAGACCATTAGTAGATTTGTGATCCAATTTGTTCCTAGGCCAATTGCCTGAGATACTTTCCAAGCTGAAATTCAGTACTTCCCCCTCTCAGACTCAATTTTGCTTTCCATTAATTGATGGCAGTTCCCAGGCAACAACAAAAACAACGGTATTTCTGGAACACCCTCGATGTATTAAAATGGCCCGAAGCCCTTCATAGAAGCATTACAAAACAAAATTTGACACAGAATCACAGGATTGTTACAGCACGCAAGGAGGCCATTTGGGGGCATCATATCTTTCTATGAATGAACAATTCACCCAATGCTACCCCTGCCTTCTCCTCATGAACCCTTCACGTTCTTCCTTTTCGAATAACAGTCTAATTCCCTTGTGAATGCTTTGATTAAACCTGCCTCCACCACACTGTCAGGCATTGCATTCTAGACCTTAGCCCCTCGCTGTGTGGAAAAGTTTTTCCTCATGTCGCTGTTGCTTCTTTCACTAATTACTTTCAGTCTGCACCCTAGCATTCTCGATCCTTCCATGAGTGGGAACAGTTCCTTCCCGTTTACTCTGTCCAGACCCCTCATGATTTTCAATACCCCTAATAAATTTCATCTCAATCCTCTCTTTAAGGAAAACAGTCCCAACTTCTCCAATCTGTCCTCAGAACTGAAGTTCCTCATCTTTAGAACCCTTGTTGTCAAATGTTTTCTGCACCCCCTCTTAGGCCTTCATGTCCTTCCTAAAGTGTGGCGCCCAGAACCAGATGCAGTGGTCAGCTGAAGGCAAACTCGTCACTCGTACCTCCAAGTGGTGCTGTTCCTGAGGCCATCTTAGCTCAGATGGCTAAGATTTACATCATAAGGAGTGTGTTAAAAGCAGAAAATGAGGCAGAAACGGGGAGACATGTAGGGAGGGAATTTCAGAGTTCAGGGATTCCAGAGCTTAGGCCCCAGGCAGCCGAAGACATGGTCACCAATGGCGGAGCGATGCAAAATGGGGAATGCAGAGAAAGTCAGAACTGGAAGAACTCAACAATTATGGAGGGGATTGCAGAGATTGAGGAGGGTGAGGCCAGGGAGGGATTTGAAAATAAGACTGATAATTTTACAATCAAGGCATTGCTTGACTCAGAGCCAATGTAAGTCAACAATTGCATGGGTGATGGATGAAGAGGAGTTAGAGCTCGTAAGGAGACAGGCAGCAGAGCCTTGAATGATCTCAACATTCTAGATGGTAGAAAGTGGGACCCTGGCCAGAGCGGCATTAGAAAATCAAGCTCGGAGAGAAGAAACCTCACAACACAAGGTTAAAGTCCAATATGTTTATTTGGTATCACGAGCTTTCGGAGCACTGCCCCTTCATCAGGTGAGTGGTGAAGGAGCAGCACTCCGAAAGCTCATGATTCCAAATAAACCTGTTGGACTTTAACCTGATGTTGTGAGACTTTTTACTGTGCTTCCCCAGTCTAACTTTGGTATCTCTACATCAGAGAGAAGAGAGGCATGGATGAGGGTCTCAGCAGCAGGTTAGCTGAGACAGGGACTGAGTGATCTGAGATTCCTAAAGGCCAGTGGAAGAGCTGATTAAAATAAGAACTAATTGGACTGCTGACCCTGCAGCATTTTATTTGTCCTCATTATCTGTAAGTAAGTTTCCAACCAGGAGCTGTCCAGAGTGGCAGGATTCGGCATATCAACAACTATTGTGTGCGAATCATTGGGCAACAGACTCATGTCCCATTGCTTACGTATGTGGAACAGAGGAGTTCCTGGGCAAGGAATTGGTAGGAAATGTTACCCTTCAGCGTAATACCAGAGAATGTCACTGAGTTGAACAATAATGACCCTTTTCCCCATCTTAATTCTAATTCAAGTTGGGGGAAGAAAGTGCTTTGTTATTGTGGGGTCCATTCATTCCTTTGAATAGATGGACATGGCATTGGCACGATGATTTTATTTATTGAACAAAACTTAAAATTAAATCATTCAGAAGCGAACAGAAAGAGAACAAAAGCTAAAGAGAGAGAGAGACTGGTTTCTTCTGTCAGTCCAGTATTGATTAAAACAGAACTCTAAAACAGACTGAACTAAACTGAAATCATAGACCTGAAATGATGATATATGTGTTTGTTATCTTCTTATAGAAGTTGTTTGGTACATGCTGACTCTGACTTGGAGAAATCGGCCACGCAGATCTTGTTCATGAAAAGCTTTGGCTTGTAAAAAGCCCATTTTGCTGGCATTGTACTTTTCAAAAATGCATTCAATTTTCCAGCATGTCTTCTGGATTTTAAAATGTAGTCAAGTTAAAGCTGAATCAGTTTTTTTTTAAACTTAGCATTTAAATGTAATTGCAGAGGCAGAAATACCTTAGAATGAAATCTCTGCATAAATTAAGTATACTGTATCCAGGCTCAACAGTTACCCATCATAACGAGACAAAGAACAATACAGCACATCAACAGACCCTTTGGCCCTCCAAGCCCACACCGATCATGTGTTCCTAACTAGACCATTCATCTGTATCCATCCATTCCCAGTCTGCTCATGTGGCTATCTAGATAAGTCTCAAATGATCCTAGCGTGTCTGCCTCAACCACCTTGCTTGGTAGTGCATTCCAGGCCCCCACCACCCTCTGTGTAAAATACATGCCCCACATATCTTTATTGAACCTTGCCCCCCCTCACATTGAACTTGTGACCCCTTGTGTTTGTCATTTCCGCTCTGGGAAAAAGCGTCCAACTGTTCACCCTATCTACGCCCTTCATAATTTTATAAACTTCTATTAGGTTGCCCCCTCAACCTCCATCTTTCCAGAGAGAATAACCCTAATTTACTCAATCTCACCTCATAGCTAAGACCCTCCACACCAGGCAACATCCTGATAAACCTTTTCTCCACTCTCTCCAAAGCCTCCATGTCCTTCTGGTAGTGTGGTGACCAGAACAGGACACAGTATTCCAAATGTGGCTTAACAAACTTTCTAAATATACTCTATGCCCCATCCAATAAAGGCAAGCATGCCATATGCCTTCTTCCCCACCTTCTCCACCTGTGTTGCCACCTTTAAGGATCTGTGGACTTGCACACCCAGATCCCTCTGTGTGTCTATACTGCTGATGGTTCTGCCATTTATTGTATAGCTCCCCCCTGCATTAGATCTACCAAAATACATCACTTTGCATTTATCTGGATTAAATTCCACCTGCCATTTCTCTGACCAATTTTCCCGCCTATCTATATCCTGCTGTATTCTCTGACAATGTTCATCACTATCCACAACTCCAGCAATCTTTGTGTCATCTGCAAACTTGCCAATCAGAACAGCTGCATCTTCTTCCAAATCATTTATATATATATCACAAACAGCAAAGGTCCCAGTACAGAGCCCTGCGGAACTAGTCACAGACCTCCAATCAGAGAAAGACCCCTCTGTTGCTACCCTCTGTCTTCTATGGCCAAGCCAGTTCTGTACCTATCTAGCTAGTTCACCTTTGATCCTGTGAGATTTAACCTTTCGTACCAGACTGCCATGAGGGACCTTATCAAATTCTTCACTAAAATCCATGTAGATGACTTCCATAGCCCTTCCCTCGTCAATCATTTTTTGTCACCTCCTCAAAAATCTCAACCAAATTTGTGAGGCATGACCTCCCTCGTACAAAACCATGTTGTCTATCACTAACGAGACAGTTCTGTTCTAAATGTGTAGAGACTGTCAATCCCTGTATTTTGATTCCTCTCTCAATAACTCATTTTTTTCTGTTCACCCAGTAGTGCCTGTTGGGTGCCAGTTTGGCTTGGATGAATGCATGGTTTCATGCTGCGACCATCGACTGTTCATAGGATGAAGGGGATTTATAACCCCACAAAAACTGGGGGAATGGCTGGGGAGTTAAAATGCTCCAGGCTGCTCTTCAGCCCAAATGTTGCCTGGATGTAGCCTGAAACCAATGGTGCGCTCAACAGGGCCTGAGGACAGCTGTTGGGCCCCATCTGCATATCAACACAGGTCTGCCCTGTGGCACAGTGACTTCCTAATCAAGCTGAAGTCTAAAGAAAACTGAACTATTTTTTAAAATTCATTCATGGGATGTGAGCATTGCAGGCTGGGCAAAGCATTTCTTACCCATTCCTAATTACCCTTGTTTAGCCATTGCAGAGGGCATTTACACTGCTGTGGGTCTGGAGTCACATATAGGCCAGACCAGATAAGATTTCCTTCCCTAAAGGACATTAGGGATCCAGATAGATTTTACGAATAATCGACAAAGACTTCATGGGCTGTCATTAAACCTTTCATTCCAGGTTTTTATTGAATTCAAATTTCACCATCTGCCGTAGTCACTGTCTGTGTGGAGTTTGCGCATTCTCCCCACGTCTACGTGGGTTTCCTCCGGGTGCTCCAGTTTCCTCCCATAGCCCAAAGATGTGCGGGTTAGGTGGATTGGCCGTGCTAAATTGCCCCTTAATGTCAGGGGACTAGCTAGGGTAAATGCATGGTGTTTAGGGGATAGGGCCTGGGTGGGATTGTTATCAGTGCTGGCTCGATGGGCTGAATGGCCTCATTCTGCGCTGTCGGGATTCTATGAAAACCCGGAGCCAAAGGAAAGGATAGGCTAATGGAATAGAATGGAATTTTATAGAATCCCTACCATGGAGAAGGAGGCCATTCAGCCCATCAAGCCTGCACCGACAACAATCCCACACAAGCCCTATCCCCGCAACCCCCGTGCATTTACCCTGCTCATTCCTCTGACACTAAGGGGCAATTTAGCATGGCCAATCAACCTAACTGGCACGTCCACGCAGACACGGAGAGAACGTGCAAACACCAGGGAGCCAGGGCCAGGAATCGAACCTAGATCCCTGGCGCCATGAGACAGCAGTGCTTGCCACTGTGCCGCCCATAATGTTGGTCTATCCTCCGGTATCAGAGGGCCTCTTTGCGCATTTTTCGCTTTTTAAAAAAAATACTTTTATTCCTATCGACACACGTTTAGAAAAAGCGTAAGCCTGTGCCCCAGCTATATTCCAAGCGCCTCTGCTGCAGTGTGACTGAAGCAGATCATGTGCCAAATGGGATCGTTTAATGCTAATTACACACATCAGCTGAATGAAGTTCCTTGTTTGTTTTTCTTTTTCATGTAATAATTAATTCAGCGCATGCTGGCAAATCCATGACCATGTTTGATCAAGAATTGTAGGCACAAAGTAGATATTAGAATGCAGAAAATCAGTCCAACCTGTTAAACAGTGGGCGAGTTTAATGTGGCAAAACCCTTGGTTATTTGTCGGGGGAAAAAAAACATCATGCGTTTACAGTTAGCCACATTCAGACATCGAATTCCTAAATGGCCTTATTACCTCAGGGATCGGTTGGTCAAGATACTGATCCAAGATCAACTACGCCAAGATTGTGAAGCCTGCATGATCTTGATGTATTTATTTACAATATTCATTAGTGGAGCGTACTCCTGATTACAAAAACAGAACCAGGTTTGTCTAGAGGAGACTTCTTGGGCTCAGTGGTATCGTAGAATCATAAAATCCCTTCACTACAGAAAAAGGCCATTCGGCCCATCGAGTCTGCACTGAGGGGTGTCGGTTAGGGGGATAATTGGGGTAAATACGTGGGCTTACGGGAATAGGGCCTGGATAAGATGCTCTGTTGGAGAGTCGCTGCAGACTCAATGGGCCAAATTGTCTTCTCCTGCACAGTGGGGCTTCTACAATTTATGATAACTCTTACCCAGGCCCTATCCCCGCAATCACACGTGTTTTACCCCAATAACCCCCCAGCCTGTATATAAGAATGCTAAGGGGCAATTTAGAATGGTCAGTTCACCTAATCTGCACATCTTTGGAGTGTGGGAGGAAATCAGAGTACCCGGAGGAAACCCACGCAGACACAGAGAGAACGTGTACACTCCACACAGACACCAAGGCCGGAATTGAACCCGGCTCCCTGGAGCTGAGGCAGCCGTGCTAAACACTGTATAAGATCAAGTGAGGGAATTAGAGGAGCGTAAATGGGAGCGGCACAGTGGTTAGCACTGCTGCCTCACAGCACCAGCGATCCGGGTTCAATTCTGGCCTCCAGTCACTATCTGTGTGGGGTTTGCACATTCTCCCTGTGTCTGTGTGGGTTTCCTCTGGGTATTCCGGTTTCCTCCCACAGTCCAAAGATGTGGATTGGCCATGCTAAATTGACCATTAGTGTCCCAAGGTATGTAGAATAGGGGAATTAGCAGAGTAAATGCTTGGGGTTATGGGGATAGGGTCTGGGTGGGATTGTTACTGGTATAGGCTTGATGGGCTGAATGGCCTCCTTCTGCACTGTGGGGATTCTGTGATTCTTGACACTGTCCAGACTTGGAAGAACAGAATCAAGTGAAACAATTTTAAGATGTGAGGAACATTGCTACTTTGTGGCACGTAGCCATGGAAAAGTAACTCCATAATAACCAGACCACCAACAGACCCACTCTGTCTTTAATTACCTGTGGCTAATGCAATCAGATCATTGCGGGATATGTTCTGTGTTCCAAGGTCACCTACCATAGATCCTGTTCTTAACAGCAATGAATCTGGTGACCCAAGATGTCTTGGCAACCTCGCAGAATTGTTTTCTTTCACTCAACTTTCTCCCTCCAGTTCCGGAAGCGTGGACCCCGGCTGGGATCATTGTTCTGTGTGCTCTGTAGGCTCACTTCAGTAGTATTTCTTCATGTCTGTGTGCCTGGCCTGTGAGCGTTACATAGGAACACAGGACAGAATTCTCCGGCTGTTCACTCCAATGGGACTTTGTCGTCCTGCACCAATGGCGTGCCCCCGCCATAGTTTCCTAGGGGCGTGCGGTGCGGTCAATGGTAAATCCTCCTGATGGCGATGGGGCCAGGAGATCCCGTTGCTGCCAAACAGTGAACCACATCCCACAGTGAGAAACACATTGCAGGGAGGCCTGAGACGCGCACCCCCCCCCCCCCCCCCCCCCCCGCACTCCCCTCAGATAAACTAGGAGCAGGAATAGGCCATTGGGCCCTTCGAGTCTGCTCTGCCATTCAATATAATCAGGGCTGATCTTCTATTCAATGCCATATTCTCGCTTTCTCCCCATGTCACTTCAACCATTAAAATCTAAAAAAAATCTACCTCTTTCTTGAATATTTTCAGTGATTTGACCTCTGAGGTAGAGAATTCCACAGGTTCACCACACTCTGAGTAGAGAAAGATTTCCTCATTTCAGACCTACCCTGCATCCTGAGACTGTGTCCCCTGGTTCTAGACTCCCAAGTAGGGAAAACATCCTCCCTGTATCTTGGGTGGCACGGTGGCACAGTGATTAGCACTGCTGCGTCACAGACCCTGGGACCTAGGTTCAACTCCTGGCTTCGGTCACTGTCTGTTCGGAGACGACATGTTCTCCCCATGTCTGCGTGGGTTTCCTCCAGGTGCTCCGCATTCCTCCCACAATCCAAAGATGTGCAGGTTAGGTGGATTGACCGTGCTAAATTGTCACTTAGTGTCGAGGGGGCTAGCTAGGGTAAATGCATGGGGTTAAGGGGATGGAGCCCTGGGTAGGATTGTAGTCGATGTAGACTTGATGGGCTGAACGGCCTCCCTCTGCGCTGTAGAATTCTATGATTCTTGTCTGTCCAGCCCTGTTAGAAGTTTATGCAGTTCAAGCAGATCTCCTGTTCCCCATCTAAATTCCAGGCCCCCAGGACAGAACCATCAACCCCGCTGTTTAATCACACTGAACTTTATCCAGCCCTCACCCCACAGTCACATAAATCTTTCTACACTGCTGAAAAGAGAGGCACTGCCAAAGCTTTTCATCTTGCACTCATCAGGACAAACACAAGAATACCAAATTTCAGACGGCCACAGCAATTTATTCCATGAGAGTAAAGGATGCTGGTTGGTCAGCAAATGCTTGGCTGAGAAGACAAAGGTGAATTACAGGCTCCCCAACTCCTTGGCTAATTATCTATCCCTTTGCTTTCTTCATGGCAACACCTCAGCCGATCATTTGCAAATCAAGCAGCACCCTTTATTCTTGTCGTCTAAATTGTGATTGTTTGAAATTTGGTAGTCTTGCATTTATTTTGATGAGTGCAAGACAGAAAGCTTTGACAACATGTCTTTTTTACAGCAATATTCAGAATCTTTCTACATTTCTGTAAAATGGGGTTAAGCCGGGTAGCTCTTTCCGAGCCAGCATTGAGACAATGGGCTGTATGGCCTCCTTCTTTGTCATAAATGTTGCAGCTATGACTCTTACCAATTTTTACAGAAAGCATCCTATCTGGTTGTATCACAATTTGGTAAGGCTCCTGCTCTGACCAAGAAGCTACAAAGGGTTGTGAACGTAGCCCAATCAATTACACAAACCTCCCTCCCATCATTGCCTCTGATTGCATTTCCCGTTGCCTCGGAAAAGCAGCCAGCATAACCAAGAATCCCACATACTCTGGATGTTCTCTCTTCCACCTTCTTCCGTCGCAAAAAAGATGCAAAAATCTGAGGTTACGTACCAACCGGCTGAAGAATAGCTTCTTCCCTGCTGCCATTATACTTTTGAATGGACCTATCTTTTACTAAGTTGATCTTTCTCTACACCTTAGCTATGGCTGTAACACCACATTCTGCGTGCACCTTCTTTCCTTCTCCCCTATGTACTCTATGAACGGTATGCTTTGTCTGTATGGCACACAAGAAACAATACTTTTCACTGTATCCCATGTCAGAATGTAACCAGTGACAACTTTGTATTGGTTGTAATGTGACCAATGGGTCAGCTGGCCCAGTAAACCATGGAACCAATTACAGAGGGATGTAATAGTCAGCTGACCAGCTGATTCACTATAAATAAGAAACTATAAGTAGTATTGTGGGGAGTGTGGAGTGGCCCAGGGTGAGGCCCCAAGTTTGGAGTAATGATGTTTCTTTATTAAACCCTTTGATTTATAAGTTGGAGCAAGTTTTGTTGTATTTTTGTTACCTGCATTCTGAAGAGTTCCTTCTGAAGAAACATCCCAATATATGTGACAGTAATAAGTCAAATTAGGGGTGGCACGGTGGCTCAGTGGTTAGCACTATTGCCTCACAGCACCAAGGACCCAGGTTCAATTCCGGCCTCGGGCCACTGTCTGTTTGAAGTTTGCACATTCTCCCCTTATCCACATGGGTTTCCTCTGGGTGCTCCGATTCCCTCCCACCGTCCAAAGATGTGCAGGTTAGGTTGATGGACATGCTAAATTGCCCCTTAAGTGTCAGGAGGATTAACAGGGTAGATGTATGGGGTTACGGGAATAAGGTGTGGGTAGGATTGTGGTCGGTGTAGGCTCGATGGGCAGAATGGCCTCCTTCTGTAGTGAAGGGATTCTACAATAACTCAAATCAAATCAAACCATCCCTTTGAGAGGTTTGCCTGCCCACATTCCGGCATGGTGTGGAGATGCTGGCATTGGACTGGGGCTAAACACAGTAAGAAGTCTCACAACACCAGAGTCACTCACCTGACGAAGGGGCAAGCCCCGAAAGCTAGTGGGTTTACTATCAAATAAACGTGTTGGACTTTAACCTGGTGTTGTGAGACCTCTTACCACATTCCAGCAGGCAGAGCTGGACAGCGGTCAGTCTCGGGGAGCCAGGCTCGTTTCCCGGGCTGACAGCAAGGCTTTATTGGAGAGAGTCGTTCATTTTGAGTCGAGCTGCGGAGAAAGGCTGGTTCGTCGCTGCCCTGTCGAGGCTCAGCGTCATGTGAGGCGCTGCATCTTTGTGTTCAGCCACCACGGCTTGCTTTCAACGCCGACAGCTCGGGAGCAATTTACAAAATAGCATCAGCCTGGTGATTTAGCCCCTGCAGATAATGTAAAAGGCAGAATGGGCGAAGAGGGTCTGTAATTACAGCTTCTGCACTGCCATCTCAAAAGAGGCAGCCCTTTGTCGAATTTCTGTCAATTACATGAGGTATTATGAAGCTCAGTCCATCATTTCCCGTGGAAAAGTCAATCACCGCACACTGGGGAAGATCTTCAAATCTCCTTCTATTGAGCCAGCTCCCACTCCTCCCCCCCTTCCCCCCACACCTCCCCCCCACCCCCAACCCCTCCGCCACTCGACTGTATTGAAGCTGTTCAGTTCCTGCACAATGGAAACTGACAGGTGCAGTATTTGGGGAATACGCTCAGGTATCTGTGCTCCACATCTGTGATAACCAGTTTGCGCTTCCAGTTCAAACTCCCGTGAACATGGAGAGGTGTCGGCTTGTGAATAGCGTTCCGGCCAATACTGACCCCTCTATCACCTCCACTGGTCACAGATTCTAGACCTTGTGCTGTGTGCGAAACCTGGTTATCAGCAGGTTGATTGGCAGCTTTGCTGCATTACAACAGCACCCTGAGGTCATCAGAGGTGCTATAGAAATGCAAGCCTTTCTGTTCTTTTAGTCTGTCGCCCAAGAATCAGAGAACCTTAGAGTTCAGAAGAAGGCCATCCGGGCCACTCCCCTGCACTGACCACAATCCCGCCCAGCCCCTATCCCCATAACCCCCGTTGCATTTACCCTAACTAGTCCCCCTGGCACTAAGGGGCGATTTAGCACGGCCGATCCACCTCACCCGCACATCTTTCAAACTGTGGGACGAAGCCGGAGCACCCGGAGGAAACCCACGCGGATTCGGGGAGAATGAAATAGGCTGGTTTAATGGGGGATTTTTTTTTTCTGCCCACCCAGCTGGCTAAGTCGCTTTATTTTCACCCAGAGAATGTGGAACTAGTTGACACTGGGTTCTCACAAGCATTGTGTTGAACTGTATTCGTTCTTCAGAGATATTAACTGGGCAAATCCCTGTCTGCAGAGTCCAGAACGAGGGCCCCGAGCCAGTGGCCTTGTTAGGCCATGGGTGCAAATCCCGTAATGGCCGCTATATCTCACGCGCAGTTATAAACGGGATTCCCACGTCCCCTCTGCCCCCTGCTGGTGATGTAATCAGGATCATGCCTCGAAAGGGTGTGATTCTTCTTTCCATGCATTTTAATAAATTTGTATGTCATGGGGTTGGAGGGAGGAGAACCCCAGTGGCCTGAGAAGGGCTGGAGAAGAGAGGGGAGGGCCGGCAAAAGGCGGGGCGGGGGAGCTGCTCCAATGTTTGAGGTGACTCCTGATCTCCATAAGGGCCTGGGTTGGGGTGGGGTGGGGGAAGGAGTCTTTAATCTAACTTTAAGATCGGCCTGTTCTGAGAATCCTGGCGATGTGGGTGTGTTTAGGCCCCGCCCCTCCAGCTGGCTGTTTGATCCTGGCCAGCGCTCTGAAACTGCGCAGAGTGCTGTTAAATCATGAGGGAAAGGCAGCGGTGAAGCGGGCCAGCTTCACACAGCTTTTCCCTCCAGATCCAGCCCTCTGTGCAATTTGGAGAAAATTGCACCCTAGGGTTTGTGATCACATGGTTTTCCAGCAGAGGAGGTGGCTCACTATTGGCTGCCGGAGGGATTTTCCAGACCCGCCGAAATCAGTGGCCGTTTGTGTTGCTCACCAGCCACACCACCGGGAAACCTGACCTGGGGGGCGTGGGAGTGGGGGGGGGGTGCGAGGAGGGGTCACCTTCAGAGACACTGGGCGATTCCGTCGGTGGGAAGAGCTGGAAAATTCTGCCCTGAGTTTTATAGATTCCTGGGCAGTAAGGGAGCCGGAGACAGGGAGGGAAAGTGGAATTCCTGTGGAAACCCATCCATAATCTGATTGGAATGGTCAAACAAGCTTGAGGATTTGTGCCGCTCATTCCTGCACTTGTCTGTTGTGTCCTTAGCACAAAGTGTAAGAGTTTATCTATTATTATCACAAGTAGGCTTACATTAACACTGCAATGAAGTTACTGTGAAAATCCCTTAGCCGCCACACTCTGGCGCCTGTTCAGGTACACTAATGGAGAATTTAGCATGGACAGTGCGTCTAACCAGCACAACTTTCGGACTGTGGGAGGAAACCGGAGCACACAGAGGAAACCTACACAGACAGTCATCCAAACCGGGAATCGAACCTGAGTCCCTGGCGCTATGAGGCATCAGCGTTCACCACTGTGCCACTGTGCACAGGGTATAGTTGAGATGAACAGTTTGGATGTACTTAAGGGGAATCTAGATAACTACATGAGAGAGAAAGGAATAGAAGGATGTGTCGAATAGATTATTTGAAGAGTGATAAGAAACGACTCCTCTGGAACACAAACACTTGCGTAGAGCTGGTGGGACGTACAGTCGTGATGTGTGCTTGCATTCTACGCGATAAAAAAGTGGTTTCTCAGAAAATGTGCTTTCTAGAATCAATATCACACATCTGTACCTGTGTTCATGCAGGTGGGAAGTCACTTCAATAAATATAAGTGCTTTATCATAATTGATACAATCAGATTGTAATTCGGTATTATTGATGTCTATACCTCCCATGCCATGGCTTCAAGCTCTGTAATACCCTCCCCACACCTCTCTGCCTGTCCATTCAATTTCTCCTCAAGATCTACTTCGGACTGTGGGAGGAAACTGGAACACCCGCAGGAAACCCAGGCAGACACGGGGAGAACATGCAGCCTCTTCACAGACAGTGACCCAAGCCGGGAATCGAACCTATGTCCCAGACACTGCGAGGCAACAGTGCTAACCACCGTGCCACCCAAGATTTTTGTCTTCGATCTTAATATCTCCTTATGTGGCTCTCAGTCATGCTTGGTTTCGAAACCCTCCTGTGAAATGCCCTGGAGCTTTTTAAAGGGGCTGTGCAAATATGTGTTGTTGTTTCTGGTGTCACACACGATGTGTGGGCCCAGAGTGGAGGTCAAGAAGGTTTGACCACATCTTTAGCTTGATCTCAGCTTGAAGAGACAATGAGACAAGGAGATGAAGGCTTGAACCAGGCGCCTTGTTGCTGCTCAGTGACTCCTCCGGGAGTGACGATGTGTTTGGGTATTGGTTGAGGGAAGGACTGTTGATCCACTGCCCACATGAAGACCAATCACCTGAGGTAGCAGAAGGATAAGTAGAGTCTTTAGGTGTCTAGTTCACCAACAACCTGTCCTGGTCCCCCCATGCTGACACCATAGTTAAGAACGCCCGCCAATGCTTCTACTTTCTCAGAAGACTAAGGAAATTTGGCATATCAACTACGACTCTCACCAACTTTTACAGATGCGCTGTAGAAAGCATCCTTTCTGGCAGTATCAAAACTTGGTACAGCCCCTGCTCTAACCAGGACCGCAAAAAACTACAAGGGTCGTGAACAAAGCCCAATCCATCTCTCAAACCAGCCTCCCATCCACTGACACTGTCTACATTTCCCACTGCCTCGGAAAAGCAGCCGGCATAATCAAGGACCACACATATCCCCGACATTCTCTCTTCCATCTTCTTCCATCGGGAAAAAAATACAAAAGTCTGAGGGCACATACCAACTGACTCAAGAACAGCTTCTTCCCTGCTGCCTTCAGACGTTTGAATGGACTTGCATGAAGTTGATCTTTCTGTACACCCCTAGCTGTGATTGTAGCACTACATTCTGCACTCTCTCCTTTCCTTCTCAGTGAATGGTATGCTTTGACTCTACAGCGCGCAAGAAACAATACTTTTCCACTATACTATCCCAATACATGTGACAATAATAAATCAAATCAAATCAAAATGGAACCACATTCCATTGTGTCACTGGCTTCAAAGCAAATAGGGAATTTGACAAACAAAATTAAATTAGATTTACAGTGGAGCGAAATGTCTCCCCAGCCCGAGGGGTCCATAGGCTCCTCTCCACTGTGAATGGGGAGCTGACTGACGGTGTTTTAACCTGAGGATCACTGCACCTCAGGCCAGGGGCAAGATTGAGAAGACTGGACCTTCATGAACAACGTCAGCTGACGTAGGAATCAAACCTTTGCTGCTGACGTCACTCTGCATCACAAACCAGCTATCCAGCCAACTGTGACTAACATGAACACGGTCTCTCTTTCTATCTCTGAACCTTTAGCTTCTTTCTCTTTTTCCCTCCCCGATAGATGGCTTTCCATCTTCACACGCAGCGTCTCTCTTCCCTGGATATATTTTATTTATTTGTGTGGATGTGTTTTTTCTCTGCTTGACGTTCAGCCATTTCTTCACCGCAGCGTCGTGTTCCCTGGCTCGGTGAAATGTTTGGAATAACTCATTTGGTTTCTGTTCTCTGGCCACTTTTAATTGTAAATATAATTACTTGTGGCTTGTCTGCAGATTGTTAAGAGAGCAGAGATCGTTTAACGAGTGGTTAGACATCAGGACGAATCTCTTCATTTTAACCAACTATAGGGGAAGTCTACAACCCTCATCGACCAGACAACAGTCAACCGCACTCTAACCTGCCCAACGCCCTGATACCATTGAACTCCGGAGAAAAGCAAATACCTTAAATGCTTAGGTTTACATTGCAGCCAGTGCCAGTGCAGTCACATCAAGTTGAAACGTGATGAAATGTCCAGTAGTCCTCACTTTGCTACACTTGACGTTGTTTAAGCTGTAGGGCGTGTTGTTCCGATTTGCGTTACCATTTCAGTTTTTTGTCATCCGCACTCTGACCCACTATGAGTGCCTGTAAGAAATGTATTTTAATCATGTTTCTCTGCAAGCTGTTTCTAGCAGTCTCTGGCATTTTGTCGGTGCCATTTTGTCTGCAGTTGGTGTCCGCTATTGTTATTGTAGCAGTATAACTGATACCACGGTTGCTTTAACCTGAACTAATGCAGTGTTCTGTTGTTTTAGTGTTCCCCTGGAATTGCAGAGTACGGCTTGATTGGGGTGATTGACAGGTCAGGTCATATGATTGGAAACATGTCACAGAGAATCCCAGTATAGCTGCTGTTTGCAGATGCTGTTTGGAGTTGAGAGAAGGACTGATGTTCCTTTATCACATGCGCTTCTCATTCCCTGTCGAATGCTTTTCCCAACATTGCCACTACAGTTTGGTGGTCTGTATATCACTCCAATCAATGTTTTTCACCCCTTGTTGTTTTTTAACTCGACCCATAGAGATTCCACATCACCTACGGTAATATCTTTCCTCAATATCATCTTTAATCAACAATGCAACTCCAGCACATTTTCCTTTCCACCTGTCATTGAGTCATAGAGGTTTACAGCATGGAAACAAGTCCTTCGGCCTAACTTGTTCATGCTGCCCTTTTTATTAAACCCCAAAGCTAATCCCAATTGCCTGCATTTGTCCCATATCCCTCTATACCCATCTTACCCATGTAACAATCTAAATGCTTTTTTAAACGACAAAATTGTACCCGCCTCAACTACTACCTCTGGCAGTTTGTTCCAGACACTCACCACACTCTGTGTGAAAAAATTGCCCCCCTGGACACTTTTGGATCTCTCCGCTCTCACCTTAAACCTATGCCCTCTGGTTTTAGACTCCCCTACCTTTGGGAAAAGATATTGACTATCTAGCTGACCTGTGCCTTTCATTATTTTATAGACCTCTATAAGATCACCCCTCAACCTCCTACGCTCCAGGGAAAAAAGTTCCAGTCTATCTAACCTTTCCTTATAACTCAAACCATCAAGTCCCAGTAGCATCCTAGTAAATCTTTTTTGCACTCTTTCTAGTTTAATAATATCCTTTCTATGATAGGGTGACCAGAACTGTACACAGTTCCTAAGCCCTGAATATCCTTCAATGTTTAGTTCCCATTCTTACTGACCTTGAAGCCATATCTCCCTAATGACAACCATATCACGCCCCTTTACATCCATCTGTGCAAGTAATTTGTCTATTTTGTTTTGAATACTCTGAGCGTTCAAGTACAAAATCTTAAGTGGGCACTTTTAACATTTCCCTTTCCTACTATTTTGTACATGATCCTTATCTGACTCTGGCTCTTGATTTTTCTGCCTACCACCTTCCTTATTCCCCTTGCTCTTTGTTCGTCTCGTTCTTAATTCCCCCTGCTCTGAATCCTTGCAAAGGTTCCTATCTCCCTGCCATGTTAGTTTAAATCCTCCCCACCACTCCAGCAAGTACTCACTCCCAGCCCCCTCTCCCCCCAAGGACATCAGTCCCAATCCTGCCGAGGTGTAACCCATCCAGTTTGTGCAGGTCCCAGAACCGATCCCAATGCCCTAGGAATCTGAAACTCTGCCCCCCCCCCCGCCCCACATCATCTTTTCAGCCACATATTCATCCTGTGCATCCTGCTGTTACTACTCCGGTTAACACATGGCACAGGTAGCGACCCTAACCTACTAGAACAAAGGAAGTAAGAATTAGGAGCGGAAGTAGGCAAATTCAGCCCTTCAAACCTGCTCTGACATTCAATCAAATCATGGCTGATCTCTCCCTGGTCTCAAATCCCCCTCCCCACCTGTTCCCATATCCCTTTTACCCAGTTTTTAAAATCATAAATATATCTACCTTCTTCTTTAAACCATTCAACGATTCGGACTCCACTGTGGTATGGGGCAGCGAGTTCCACAAGTTCACCACCCTCTGTACAAAGTAGTTCCTCCTCATAAGACAATAAGACATAGGAGCAGAATTAGGCCACTCAGCCCATTGAGTCTGCTCTGCCATTCAATCATGGCTGATATTTTTCTCATCCCCATTCTCCTGCCTTTTCCCCATAACCTCTGATCCCCTTTATTAATCAAGAACCTATCTATCTTTGTCTTAAAGACACTCAATGACCTGGCCTCCACAGCCTTCTGTGGCAAAGAGTTCCACAGATTCACTATTCTCTGGCTGAAGAAATTCCTTGTCCCTTTAGCCTGAGGTTGTGACCACTGGTTCTAGTTTTTCGTAGTATCCTGAAAGTTTCAATAAGATCTCCCCTCATTCTTTTAAACTCCAACGAGTCCAGTCCCAGAGTCCTCAACTGCTCTTCATAAGACAAGCTCTTCATTTTAGGGATCATTCTTGTGAACCTCCTCTGGAGCCTTTCCAAGGCCAAAACTGCTTACAGTACTCCAAATAGGGCCTGACCAGAGGCGAATACAACCAACCATCTCGATTTTAAATCTACCGCCTCTCAACCGATACCTGTAACCTCTTCTGGATTGCACCATAAGGGGAAACATTCAGTCTAAATGTCACTGTGCCATCATGCCACCCTCTGGCTCAGAGAAAGTGACACTAGCACACAGTGCCACAAGAACTCCCGAATTTAATAAGTCGATAATATTTATTCAAATCATCGGTTGATGTGACAAAATTACACCGAAAGGCACGTTGTGGCTGTCCAAAAAAACCCAAAACATCTTAAGATTTTACACTTCAAAATCAAGTCTGAACCTCGAATAGTTCCCCCCTCCTCCCCCAGCTCCCCCCCCCATTATAAAGAGAGAGGTGAACTGTCAGAATGGGTTCCCAATTCTCAGAATGATGTGTAGGTTGGTCGATTGGAACGGTTAAAACTCCTGCCAGAGTGTCAGTGAAGGGGGGTTGGGGGGGGGTGCAGGGAACGATGGGACCAGGGGGCAGAGAAACCTTCGCTAATCAGCCACTGTGGATCTAAATCCCTCAGTAGGCTGTAACCTCCCTCAGCCCTGATGTGGTGACAAAGAGTCAAAGCTAGTGGGGTTCACTATCAAATAAACTTGTTGGACTTTAATCTGGTGTTGTGAGATTTCTTTACTGTCCTCAGTCCTGGCCAGGGGCTGTTCCACTGGCAGATCAGCAGAGCGAGCGAGCAAGAGAGAGAGAGAGAGAGAGGGGCTGATGTCTGATTTGGAAACCGCTGCTTTGCAACTTGCACAGTCTCAGAGCTGGCTGGGATTGGTGACTGTCCTGAATTATTTACACAGCGCTGGGCTGTGGGGAGGTGGAGGGCGGGGGGGCAGTGGGGTGGGGGGGTTGCGTTGATGCCAAAACAAATCATTCACGCAGTAAGCTGAAGTGAGGCGGAGGAGAGGGGGAGGGAGGGAGGGCGGAGGGGTTGTGGGAGGGAGGTGGGACTACATCAGTGGTAAATTCCAGTTCGAGCGTTTAGACAGGCTTTGATCTTGAGTAACAGCTGAGGTTACGGTGGTACACTAAGAGGTGGGATTACACTTGGAGGCAGTCTCTCCAGCTGTTGACTTATATGGAATTGTGCCTGCATTTACACTGGGAGAGGAGAGAGGGAAAAAAAACGGGAAAATAAGTTACTGAGAAGCCTGTGAAGTGAGAGGGACTATGTTTTGACTTTAATACTTTGGCAGTGTTGGCAGCCGTGCCGTCAGGAATCGGTGTAAACAACACATGAAGAGCCAATGTTGGCCAGTTATCAAGGAAGCTGCGTTGAATTATTCCAGTAAGTAAACGGAGCCCAGTTGGGATGCTGGTCTTTGTTGGCTTGTGCCACGTATAGAAATATGTCTGAGTTTAGCTGCACCCCACCGCCCACCCTTTATAGTTTGTTTGTTTTATTTCAAGAGTGCTGGAATAACAGTGGTCCCTTACCCAAAGCAAAATGTTGATCCAAAGTTAGAAAGATTGTGCTTTTTGAGTCTGATCCGTCATCTGGAATGTGCTTTATATACATATATATATGTATATTATGGTTTTAACCTATTTTGACTGGCTGGCCAATTGACTTCTTATTCATCTGATTGCCGCTCGGGGACTTGTACACAAATTGGATAGACGCCCAAGCCAACTTCAAAGCCATTTATTGTGTTCTTAAAAAAAGGTTGACAGTGTTCCTGAGAGATATGAAGAGATGCTTCTTAAATGCCAGTCATCATTAATTTGTGTGTGTCTCTCATGTTTTTACATAGAGTAAAAATCTATGCAGATACTGGGAGAGTGTGCAGACTCCACACAACCATCCAAGACCTGAATTGAACCCAATAACAAACCCAATTTGAACCCAAATACAAGTTGTTATTGCTGTACAGGCATAGACCAGTGGTTAGCACTGCTGCCTCACAGCACCAGTGATCCGGGTTCAATTCCCGGCTTGGGACAGTTGAGTCTGCGTGTTCTCCCCATGTCTGTGTGGGTTTCCTCCCACAGTCTGAAAGATGTGCTGGTTAGGTGCATTGGGCATGCTAAATTCTCCCTCCGTGTACCCGAACAGGCGCCGGAGTGTGGCGACTAGGGGATTTTCACAGTAACTTCATCGCAGTGTAAGCTTATTTGTGACACTAATAAATAAATATTAAACCAAGTGCATAACCTTCATGTGGCATATGTGAGATGTAACGGTGTGCTATGACTTGCGTTACTGTGGCCTGGCACGCATGCCAGCTGGGGGTATTCCTGCCTTCTCAACCTTGCCTCTCTCCTGAGGTGTGGTGATCCTCAGGTTAAAATCACCACTGTCAGCTGTCCCCCTCAAAGGGGATAGTAGCTTATGGTCATAGAATTGCAGAAACCCTACAGTGTAGGAGGCCATTCAGCCCATCGAGCCTGTACCCACCATAATCCCACCCAGGCCCCATTCCGCAGTCCCACACACTTACCCCGCTAATCCCCCTGACACTACTGGGCAATTTAGCATGGCCAGTCCACCTAACCCACACGTCTTTGGACTGTGGGAGGAAACCGGAGTACCCGGAGGAAACCCACGCAGACATGGGGAGAACGAGCACAAAGACGGTGACCCGAGGCCAGCATTGAACCCCAGACCCTGTGAGGCAGTAATGCTAAACACTGTGCCACCGAGCCGCCCTTTGGACTGGGACTGGGGTGACTTCACCTTTTACCTGTGGCCCGGTGTTGGGTGAAGCAAAGGTGGAAAGTTTTCCGGTTGCATTGTTGTCAGTTTAGCGCGGATTTGGTGGGACTGGACCACACACCTAGCATCACCTCCAGATCGCTTTTGCCTTTGTAATAGATTGGCCCGGCACAGTGCTGCCTGGAACTCACAGTGACCTGATTCAAACATAGACTGAATGTTCTGTGAATGATTTGCTTTATCTGCTAACATCTTGGGAAAGCCAGCTGCAGTGACTGCCCAGATATCTAATCTGCACTGAAGGAACTGCAGCGATGCTGGGATATGCGATCGATGCCATTGCAGATATTGCTGAGAAAGAATTTTTTTTTCTGTTAATTGCGAGACAAGCTTCAGAAAAATACAGATCCAAAACTCAAGATATAAGCCAAATCTGTTTTGTCTGCCTGGTTACCTTTCTGTTCATCCTGACCCATTCCATATCTGCTTTATTTATTAAGTAGCTTTTTTTTTATTTTACAATTTCCTTCCACAGGTATAAAAATAACAATTAAATCGCGACGCTGGCTTGCATACACCAGAATCTAATCTGTTAGGACGCAAAATTGTACATCCGCCAAATGCTCCATGTAGCCAAGCACTCAAGCACTTTGCTAATATTAGGACAGTGTTTGCTTGTTTTGTGATTAAAAAGACATTGGTGGTGAATGTTGGCTGTGGTTTCAGAGGCTGGTCAACCGCAGACGGGGATCGTTGGGAGGCACAATGATGCTGCGAGCCAGTTTCCAACATGGCAAAAACAGTGATGGAGAGATAACAAGACTTGCATGTGTACCGAACTGCACACTGAGGTTATTGTGAGAAACAGACAAACACTTGTCTCTCCGCTGGCTCTAAATCTAACAGATCAGAATTCTTCCATAAAATTAATGAAGGGAGGGATACAATACAGTTTATTAGAATCCAACAATATCATTATTATTTCCAGAGTTTTTTGCATTTTTACAGTGACTTCATCCAAAAGGACAGAATGGGTTGTAAAATGCTTTGGGATTGAGGGTGGGAAAGGCGCTACATAAATGCAAGAGTTATATTTTCTTAAATTTTAGTAACTCAGGGTGAGTGCTTGTTAGAATCATAGAATCCCTACAATGTAGAAGAGGCCATTCGGCCGTTGAGACGGCACCAACTCTCTGACAGAGCATCTTACCCAGACATTCTCTGTGTAACGGTACACATTTAGTAGGGATAATCCATCTAACCTACACATCTTCAGACATTGAGGGGCAATTCAGCGTGGCCAATTCACCTAAGCTGCACATGTTAAGAGACTAAGAGGCAATTTAGCACGGCCAGTTCACCTAACCTGCACATCTTTGGAGTGTGGGAGAAAACTGGAGCACCTGGAGGAAACCCACACTGACACAGGAGAACGTGCAAACACCGCTAGACCCCAGACTGGAATTGAACCTGGGTCCCTGGCACTGTGAGACAGCAGTGCTCACCACAGTGCGACCCATATTGGATTCCAGTGACCGTTATTGTATAGCCGACAATAAAATACTTACAGATTTTTATTTCAAGATCCTCAGTAGTAATAAGGGGACGTTACTGCTTTGTATCCTTTCCCTCCTCTCACAAATATACTTAAATCCCTCTGGTTCCTGGCGATAAATTAACCAGATATTAAACTCACTGTTCTGAACCTATTCATTCCACATTAGCCGTCATTTTTACTGATTTCCTTATTGTTCTTTCTCTTACATTCCATCCTTAGTAATCAGTGAACATTCCCTTCCTAACAGCGCTGTGGGTGTACCTACAACATACAGGCTGCAGTGGTTCAAGCAGGCAGCTCACTGCCACCTTCTCAAGGGCAAGTACGGATGAGTAACAAATTCCCGTCCATGTCCCATGAAAGAATAAATTTTTCTAAAATCCTATGGGTGTTCCAGTACAGCTACAACACTGGCATCTACCAGCAACGTGGAAAATCGCCCAGGTACGATCTGTCCAAAAAAAGCAGGACAAATTTAAACCAAACCAATTACCTGCTCATTAGTCTACTCTTAATTGTCAGAAAAGGAGCGCCATAGTGGGATAGTAGTTAGTACTGCCTTCCCCCTGCCTGACCACCACCCCCCCCCCCCCCCCCCCCCCCCCCCCCGCCCAGCACCAGGGACCCGGGTTTGATTGCAGCCTTGAGTAACTGTGTGGAGCTGCACATTGTCTGCGTGGCTTTCCTCCAGGTGCTCTGGTTTCCTCCCACACTCCAAAGATGTGTAGGATAGATGGATTGGCCATGCATGCAACAAAGACTGAACCTCAAGAACAGAGGTAAGGTGACCATCCCTACCTTATCCAGGCAGCATTTCAGTGTGGCATCAAGGAGCCCGAGCAAAACTGGAGTCGATGGGAATCGTGGGGAAAACTCTGCACTGAAAATTCACACCTTACACAAAGGTTGTGGTGGTTGGAGGTCAATCATTTCAGCTCCAGGACATCACTACAGGAGTCCCTCAGGGTAGTATCCTAGGCTCAACCATCTTTCATCAATGACCTTCCTTCTGTCACAGGGTCAGAAGTGAGGATGTTCACTGGTGATTTCACAGTGTTCAGCAACATTCACAGCTCTTCAGGTACTGAAGCAGACCAGATGCAGCTAGACTTGGATAATATCCAGGCTTGGGCTGACAACATTCACACCACCTAACACAGTGTGAGGCGATGACCAGCTCCAACAAGACAGCATCACCCCTTGACATTCAATGGCATTAGCATTGCTAAACTCCCCCACGATCAACATCCTGGGGGTGACCATTGACCAGAAGTTGAACTTGAATATTGTGTCTACAAGATCAGGTCAGAAGAATCCTGCGGCAAGTAGCTCACCTCCCGATTCCCCAGATCCTAAGGCATAAGTCAGGAGTGTGCTGGAATGCTCCCCACTTGCCTGGATGAGTACAGCTCCAACAACACTCAAAGAGCTTGGCACCATCCATGGTAAAACAGCCCACTTAACTGGCTCCCCATCCATCACCTTAAACATTCAATGCCTCCACCACTAACACACAGTGATAGCAATGTGTATCACTGACAAGATGCATTGCAGCAACTCACCAACTCCTTCCAATGCACCTCTCATAAGAAACATAAGAAATAGGAGGAGTAGGCCAACCAGCCCTTCGAGCCTGCCCCGCCATTCAATAAGATCATGGCTGATCTGTCGTGGCTCAGTTCCACATTCCCGCCCTCTCCCCATAACCCTTAATCCCCTCTCTTATCAAAAACCCATCAACCCGCGTCTTAAAAATATTTAGCGAGGTAGCCTCCACCACCTCAACAGGCAGAGAATTCCAGAGATTCACCACCCTTTGAGTGAAGAAGTTCCTCCTCAACTCCGTTCTAAACCACCCCCCCTTTATCTTGAGGCTGTGCCCCCTAGTCCTACTATCCTTTCTGAGCGGGAAGAGTCTCTCCACCTCTATCCTATCCATCCCATTCATCATCTTATACGTCTCAATGAGATCTCCCCTCATTCTTCTAAACTCTAACAAGTACAAGCCTAATTTATTCAGCCTCTCCTCATAGCTCAACCCCCTCAACTCCAGCATCAGCCTAGTAAACCTCCTCTGCACTCCCTCCAAGGCCAAAATATCCTTGCGTAAGTACGGTGCCCAAAACTGCACACAGTACTCCAGCTACGGCCTCACCAATGCCCTATACAACTGTAGCAAGACCTCCCTACTTTTATATTCAATCCCCCTCGCGATGAAGGCTAGCATCCCATTCGCATTCCTGACCACCTGCTGCACCTGCAAGCTGGGTTTTTGCGACTCATGCACAAGGACCCCGAGGTCCCTCTGCACCGTTGCCTGCTGCAGTTTTTCTCCACGTAAGTAATAATCCTTCCTACCATTATTCCTACCAAAGTGGACCACCTCGCACTTGCCAACATTAAATTCCATTTGCCATTTCCTGGCCCATTCGCCCAGCCTATCTAGATCCTTCTGTAGACTCTCCACACCCTCCGCACAATTTGCCTTTCCACCAATTTTGGTGTCATCAGCAAATTTCGACACCCTACACTCGGTTCCCTCCTCCAGATCATCTATATAAATGGTAAATAGCTGAGGCCCCAGCACCGGCCCCTGGGGCACTCCACTAGTCACCATCCGCCAATCCGAATAGCACCCATTGACCCCCACTCTCTGCGTCCTATTTGACAACCAGTCCTCTGTCCACGCTAACACCCTACCCCCTACTCCATGCCCCCTGACCTTCTGCAATAACCTCTTGTGAGGTACCTTGTCAAACGCCTTCTGAAAATCAAGAAAGACCACATCCACCGGCTCTCCTCTATCCACCGCCCTAGACACATCCTCATAGAACTCCAGTAAATTTGTCAGACACGACTTCCCTTTAACGAAACCGTGCTGCGTCTGCTCTATCAAGCAGTTCCCCTCAAGATGCCTCGCTATTTCCTCTTTGATGACGGATTCTAACATTTTACCTACAACAGACGTTAAACTAACAGGCCTATAATTCCCCGCCTTTTGCCTGGCACCCTTCTTAAACAACGGCGTAACATTAGCCGTTTTCCAATCTTCCGGCACTTCCCCGGAATCCAGTGACGTCTGGAAAATAACCACCAAGGCATCTACTATCACCTCCGCCATTTCTTTCAGAACCCTCGGATGCATTCCATCCGGTCCTGGGGACTTGTCCACAATCAGCCCCCTCCAGTCTGTCGAGCACCGCCTCTCTAGTAACAGTAATGTCATCGAGACCCTCCGGTCCTACCACCTTTCCATCGCTAACACCCGGCAAATTATTCACGTCCTCCTCCGTGAAGACCGAAACAAAAAAGTTATTCAAGACCTCAGCCATTTCCCCATCCCCTACCACTAAGTCCCCCTTCTCATCCTCTAAGGGACCAACGTTCACCCTAGCCAGCCCCTTCCTTTTTATATATTTATAAAAACTCTTGCTATCCTTTTTTATATTAAGCGCTAGCCCAGCTTCATAGTTTCTCCTACCCTTCTTTATCAACTTCTTTGTCAATCTTTGTTGACATTTAAACCTCTCCCAATCCTCTTCTCGCCCACTACTCTTAGCTACTCTAAACGCCTCCACTTTTAATTTAACACTTTCCTTCACCTCCTTCGTTATCCACGGCTTATTACCTCTCCTCCTACTGTCCTTTTTGACCATCGGAATAAATTTCTGCTGAGCACCAAGAAAGATCTCCTTAAAGATCCTCCACTGCTCCTCAGCAGACCTACCTTCCAACGCGCTCCCCCAGTCCACATTCGCCAATTCTTCTCTCATCCTACCATACTCCCTTCTATTCAAACAAAGGACGCGCGTCCGGGAACCCACTTTCTCCATGACAGGTACATGGGGCATGGGGCGGCACGGTAGTACAGTGATTAGTACTGCTGCTTCACAGTGATAGGGACCCGGGTTCGATTCCCGGCTTGGGCCACTGTCTGTATGGAGTCTGAACGTTCTCCCCGTGTCTGCGTGGGTTTCCTCGGGGCGCTCTGATTTCCTCCCACATTCTGAAATACGTGCTGGCTAGGGTGCACTGACCCGAACAGGCGCCACACTGTGGCGACTAGGGGAATTTCACAGTAACTTCATTGCAGTGTTAATGTAAGCCTTACTTGTGACAAACAAAAAAAACTTCACTTTTTAAACATGGGAACACCTCCCCCTCCATGCCACTCAACATCCTGGCCTGGAAATATACTGGCCGATCCTTCACTGTCGCTGGGTCAAACTCCTGGGAACTCTCTCCCTAGCAGCCCTGTGGGTGTACCTACACCACGGGGATCGCAGCTAGTTCAAGAAGGCGTTTCACCACTACCTCCTCATGTGTAATAACTGCTGGACTAGCCAGCGGCACCCACATCCCATGAAAGAATACATCTTAATGATGGCACGGTGTTGAAATGGGGCAGGGGGTGGGGGATGTTGCTTCTACTGAACCTTTACCGTATAAAATCTGCCTCCCGGGAGACTGTGCATTAATGGACTTGTCTGTCTCGTCAGTGCTGACGGCGTATTTATGTAATCTTTTATTTAAATGATTAAACCCCTGCAGTACTAATAAGACTTTACCTCTCCAATTGAGGTCATTGCTTGTTGTTGATGTGAATGTTAACTGGCACTGCAGTGTAGCGTGAGACTTTCAATCTGTGCACCAGAAATCAAGCATTGTGATGTTAATGGCCATGTACCGTGCCTGAATGTGACATGTAACCAGCCTGAATGAAAGGGCAAATTCGGCCCCCGCCCCCAATCACACCCCCTCCCCCCGCTCCCCATCAGCAACCCCCCCACCCCCCCCCCGACACTCCCCGCAATCAGCATAGATGTGAATGAACACTGAATTTGCCCCAACCTATATCTCACCCCCAACCCACGGTGGTTAGCGCTGCAGCCTCACAGCGCCAGGGACCTGGGTTCGATTCCCGGCTTGGGTCACTGTCTGTGCGGAGTCTGCATGTTCTCCCCGTGGGTTCCCCCTCCCCCGGCTCCCGGGCGCTCCGGTTTCCAAAGGCATACTGGTTAGGTGCATTGGCCGTGCTAAATTCTCCCTCAGTGTAACCCGAACAGTGTGGCGACTAGGGGATTTTCACAGTAATTTCATTGCGGTGTTAATGTCAGCCTGCCTGCGACACTGATAAATAAACTCTCAACCTAATCACTTAGCTTCAGTGGCTGACCAGAGACAGGGATCATTTCTGAGTAAATAGATGCTGAAAACCTGAGTTTTGTGAATGAACAGAACGCTGCAAAGTGGCGAGTTCCAAGAATTGCTTCGGGATGATGTTTCGAAATAGAGGAGCATGCTGCTGACAATAGTAAACACCAGACATGGCATTGTCTCACTGCCAGATTGTGGTGGAGTATCAGAGACTGTCAACAACCGCCGCAATCAATTGAATACATTGCAGGAGCTGGTAATTATTGAATGAACAACTCTCCTCTCCAAGAATAGACGGAAACTGTAGCACTGGAACAGAAATGGAAGTGGCCCCGTTAACCCCCGCCTTACTGACTGGGGAGGAAGTTCCCCCCCACAGGGTGTGAGCCTGTGGGATTTAAACCTCATCCCGGTGAATAGATGCAAGTTGGCAGTGGGTAGAGGCAGCACTCCGCACAGGATCCCTGCACTGCCGCACAGCACTCATCCAGTCAGCAATTTAACCCTTTGGTTGGCTCAGTAGTCAATAACTCTTGATGATAAAAGGGAACAAGGGAAAGCTGGGAATCAGAAATAAAAAGAGAACATCTTAAGCATGCACAGTGAAAAGGGATGTTAACTCTTGAAAGGCAATGGGCTGTATTTCATAAGATCCCTACACTAGAGAAGGAGGCCATTCAGCCCATCGAGCCTCTACCAACAACATTCCCACCCACACCCTATCCCCATAACCCCAGATGTATATCCTGCTAGTCCCCCTGACACTCAGGGGCAATTTAGCATGGCCAATCCACCATTGGACTGTGGGAGGAAACCCACGCAAACACAGGGAGAACGTGCAAACTCCACACAGACAGTCACCCAAGACTGGAATTGAACCCAGGTCCCTGACGCTGTGAGGCAGCAGTGCTAACCACTGGGCCAGCGTGCTGCCCTTGGGGCAGTGTTCCCTCGAAGCTGCATCTCAACATAGCAATCTGCAATGTTCTGTGCAGAGAGCAAACAGGCCCTGCACAATAGTGGTCCCTTTAAGTTGTCTTAAAGGGACAGCACAGCGCTTCTCGGCAAAGATCAACATCAGATCAAGCCCAAAATAGGCTGCAATGCCTTGTCTTTTTCTTTAATTCATTTTTTTACAGGATGTAGGTTTTGCTGGCTAGGCCAGCATTTATTGCCCATCCCTAACTACCCTTCATTTCAAAGGCTATTTGAGAGTCAGTCTCTCTGCTGTGACTCCGGACTCCTCTGGTTCCCAATCTTTCTGGGCCATTTCAGTTAAGAGTCAACCATATTGATTGGATTTTGATTTGATTTACTATTGTCACATGTATTAGTATACAGTGAAAAGTATTGTTTCTTGTGCGCAATACAGACAAAGCCTACCGTTCATAGAGAAGAAAAAGGAGTGTAGGATGTAGTGTTATAGTCATAATGTGCAGAGAAAGATCAACTTAGTGCAAGGTAGATCTATTCAAATGTCTGACAGCAGCAGGGAAGAAACTGTTCTTGAGTCGGTTGGTACGTAACCTCAGACTTTTGTATCTTTCTCCGGACGGAGAAGGTGGAAGAAAGAATATCCAGGGTGTGTGGGATCCTTAATTACACTGGCTGCTTTGCTGAGGTAGCAGGAAGTGTAGACAGAGTCAGTGGATGGGAAGTTGATTTGCCTGATGGACTGGGCTACATTCATGACCTTGCTGTGAATATTGCTGCGAATCTGGAGTCATGTGTAGGCCAGACCAGCCAAGGATGGCAGATTTCCTTCCCTAAAGGATGTTTGTGAACCTTTGTGGTTTTTAACACTATCGGTGATTGGTGTCCTGGTCTGGGACTAGCTTCATAATCCAGATTCATTCATTGAATTTAAGTTTCACTGCCTGCCATGGTGAGTTATGAACCCATATTCCCAGAGCATTAGCCTGCACCTCTGTCTCCCCATTCTCTGCTCTAAGGAGACATTCCATGCTGCCAGCTGGAGTTTGCATCTGAACCTTTGGCACAGAGCAGTTTTCATGTATGAATCGAAATGAATGATCCATGCGTGTTGTGTGCCACAATATCCTGCACTTGTTTTCAGTGGATGAAACAGCTCGCTGCAATAATGTCCGTGTACAAAGCATACATATTCAGCCTTAATTATCCCACTTAGATTAGCATCTTCATTCATTATAGTAAGTCTGAGCAAAATCAGCATTAACCTACGAGGATCACCAATTGTCGTTTTCAAGTGGTTGAACTATTATGTCGAGGGGGGGCGGCACGATGGCACAGTGGTTAGCGCTGCTGCCTCACAGCGCAAGACATGCATGGAATCCCAAAGGGACCTGGGTTCATTTCCGGCCTTGGGTGACTGTGTGGAGTCTGCACATTCTCCCCGTGTCTGTGTGGGTTTCCTCCGGGTGCCCCGGTTTCCTCCCACAGTCCAAAGATATGTCGGTTAAGTGGATTGGCCATGCTAAATTTCCCTTTGGTGTCCCAAGATGTGTAGGTTAAAGGAATTAGCCATAGTAAATGCGTGGGGTTACTAGGATACTGTACTGTTGATGGGCTGAATGGCCTCCTTCTGCAATGTAAGGATTGTATGAAGTGGTAAAAGGCCTGCCTTTTGATTTATCCCAAGGATCTATCCTTGGCCACCTCCCCCCCCACCCCTATTTCTCATGCCCATGATGTCCCTTGGCAACATCATCTGAAAGCACATCATGTCTTCACGAGTACCCCAGTAACACGCAGCTCTGCCTGATCACCATCTCTTTCAGCCCCTCCACCGTCTCTGTATAGTCAGCCTGCTCACCCAGCATCCAGTGCTAGATCAGCAGAAATCTCCTCCAACTAACTGTTGCCAAGTTTGCATTCCCTGAGCTTTGGTCCTCACTGTGGGCGTGGTTCCTTCAGCCACTGACTCCATCCCTCTCCCTGGCAACTGCCTGAGGCCAAACCAGACGGAGCGCAGTCTCGCTGCGGTGTTTGAGCCCAGGATGAGCTTTCAGCCACGTATCCCGCACCATCACCAAGACCTTCCACTTCCACCTCCATAACAGCAGCAATCTCAGGCCACCAGCTGCTGAAACCCTTATCTGAGCCTTTGTTACCCCCAGACTTGATTATTCCACTGCACTCCTGACCAGCCTCCCATCTTCTACTCTCCATAAAATTACAGTCATCTAAAATTCTTCAGCTCGTAACCTAATTGCACCAAGTTCCATTCACCTCTTTGACCTATATCAACTAGTGCACCTCAGTTTTAAAATTCCCATTTTTTTTCAAACATCTCCGCCCTCTCCCTATCTCTGTAAACTCCTCCACGCCTCCAAGATATTTGCGCTGCTCTAACTCTAATCTCTTGAGTATCCCTGATTTTAATTACTTCAGCATTGATGGCCATGCCTTCAGCCGCCCAGGCCCCAGATCCTGGAATAATCTCCCCAAAACCTCTTTGCCTTGCCACCTTCTCTTCCCCCCCACCTTTCCCCCTCTTTGACCAAACGTTTGATCATCTGACCTAATAGCGCCTTCATGGCCTGGTGTCAGATGTTGTTTGGTAACACCCCTGTGAACTGCCTTCAGTCATTTCACTACATTAGGGCTCCCCGTGGTTAGCACTGTTTCTTCACAGCGCCAGGGACCGGGTTAAATTCCAGCCGTGGGTGACTGCCTGTGTGGAGTTTGCAGGTTCTCCCCGTGTCTGCGTGGATTTCCTTTGGATGCTCCTCTTTCTTCTCTGTCCAAAGATGTGCAGGTTAGGTGGGTTGGCCATGCTAAGTTGTCCCTTGGTGTCCAAAGACATGTAGATTAGGTGGATTGGCCATGCTAAGTTGCTCCTTAGTGTCCCAAGATGTGCAGGTTAGGTGGATTGGCCATGCTAAGTTGCTTCTTAGTGTCCCAAGATGTGCAGGTTAGGTGGATTGGCCATGCTAAGTTGCTCCTTAGTGTCCCAAGATGTGCAGGTTAGGTGGATTAGTCATGAGAAAGTGCCCTTGGTGTCCCAAGATGTGCAGGTTTAGGTGCATTGACCATGCTAAAATTGCCCCTTAATGTCCTTAGATGTATAGGTTAGGGGTATTGGCTGTGGTATATGTGCGGGGTTACAGGGATAGGGCAGAGGGGAGGGCCTGGTTGGGATGCTCTTTCAGACAGTTGATACAGACTCGATGGGCCGGATGGCCTCTTTCTGCACTGCACTGGTTCTGTTCTATTGAAGGCACTAAATAAGTTCCTGTTGTTTGCACTGGGCACGTTCAGAGACATGATGGGCGGGTTTCTACAGCCTCACTCAAGCGAGACCAGAAATTCCCGCCCGAGGTCAACGGACATTTCCGCTGTCCATTCCTGGCCTGCTCCGATTCCATAGCGGGCGAGGCGGGAGAATTCCGATGGATGACTGAAAACAACGTTAAAGTATATTGGCTTGAGTGAAATCTGTCTATTGTCATGTGGTGTCACCAACAGATTAATTAAACCTGGTGACAAGACAGTCTGCTTTGTGGAGATCAGCATTGTGTTCTGGGATTATAATTGAACTCTCGCTGCAGCTCTGGTGTTTACATTGGGAACTATCTTGGCCAAGCAACGTGTTAAGAGCTCTCGGAAGTTGACACGTCATGCTTTTGAGATGTGGAAATGTGGCTAACGTTGCGCAATGTGTGGTGACACGAGGGGGGTTGAACCGCGTGCGCAAGTTATTTACTAACAGCATCCTCAATTGTCTTAACTGAGGTGGTATCCCGGTAAACAGAAAGCACTGCCACAGCCAAGCTCTGACTCACGGCTGAATCATGCGGTCATGTGGTTGAAAGTGGAATTCCGCCAATTTGTGCACAAGCTTAAAACTGGATCCGCTTTTTCACTGTCAACTTTCTCTCTCCTGCCTGCTCGCTCGCCGCAGGCCAGTGCCGCAGGCCCGCGGGGACCCTCGCTTCTCCTCAAGCGGGGATGTTGTCTGGCAGTTCGGCCAGGCGGAGCATCACATCCCAAAGACATTGAGTGCATCGAGTCAAATTCTAGCCCTCACACCAGCCGCAATTGGCTAGTGTGATCAATCATGGAACCTTTCTGACTTGCATCCTATGTGTTGCTATATTCTGCTGAGATCTCAGAGGAGTCCATAGAAGTTTCTAGAAAATCACGTTCTTTTACCTAATAAAACTGTCATGATGGCTTCTGCTCATGTGCAAAGATGACAACTGAGATCTTATCCTATTTATAAGACCATAAGATACAGGAGCAGAATTAAGCCATTCGGCCCATCGAGTCTGCTCCGCCATTCCATCATGGCTGATAAACTTCTCAACCCCATTCTTCTGCCTTTTCCCCATAACCTTTAATCCCCTCACCAATCAAGAATCGACCCATCTCTGTCTTAGGCCTGGCCTCCACAGCCTTCTGTGCTAATGAATTCTCCAGATTCACCACCCTCTGGCTGAAGAAATTCCTCCTCATCTCTGTTCTAAAGGGTCATTGAGGGCCCCTTTACTCTGAGGCTATGTCCTCGAACCCTAGTTTTTCCTACCAATCGAAACATCTTCCCCACGTCCACTCTCTCCAGACCTTTCAGTATTCTATACGTTTCAATGAGATCCCCCCTCATCCTTCTAAACTCCATCGAGTGTAGAGCCAAAGTCCTCAACCATTCCTCATATATTTATAGGATAGGTCAGACAGTGATATGATCGTTTATATTCTGGAATCCAAAAAATTACTTTCAAATAAATGATGAGCAACAAATTTAAACCAATAAGAAGACTGATGTCAAGAATTCTCACACACGGAGTGATCAAACCTGGATCTCACCCAAACCCACTCCCCCCTCCTCCCCCACCTAACCTCACCATCCCTCTCCACCTCCCCAGTGAGAAAGTTGACATCTATTATGATTTGAGCCCATTTCCCAAAAGGTGAAAGGTCAGTGGTCAATCTGACTCTTTGGAAACAGATTGTTGCTCCTCTGCTGATTCAGTCGTTTAGTGAAGTGAGTCGCACGGACCAGAGTTCCTCTCGACTCGCTGGTGTTCATTGATCGGAGCTCTAGTGAGGTGATCACTGGGCTACAATGAGACTCAGCACTCTGAGGCTGGATAGGCTGTTCACTCCTGATCGTTGTCAGGTTATTGCAGCTGAAAGCTGCCGTGTGCAGATGTCAAACAAAGCTAAAATTGGGCTCTATTGTGTTGTCCTTAAATGGCCTATTGGCGTTTGGCTGTATACAGTCACATCTGAAGAATAACCACAGTGGCACACACTCGGAGGCGAGCTGTTTTCTGTAGGATACAACCACAACATGTCAGGACCTTCACGGATGAACTAAGGGAGGAATTGAACTTTGATATTTCTGTCCACAATCCCTCCCCTTCTCTCTCCCCCCCGCCTCCCCTTCTCTGTCCTCCTCTTTCTCCACATCTCCCCCCTCACTCCACCCCTCTCCCCCCTCGCCCTCCCCCTGCCTCTCCATCCTTCTCCCCCTTTCTCTCCCCTTTTTCCCCCCTCCTCTTCCTCTCTCTGTCCCCCTCTCACTCTAACCCTTTCTCTCCCTCTCTCCCTTTCATCCACCCCTCTCTCTACCCTCTCTCTCCACCCCTTTCCCCCACCCTTCTCTCCCCTGTTCCTCTCTTCCCCTTTCTCTGCACTCCTTTCTGTCCACCCTTCTCCCTCCCCATCTCACTCTCCCCCTGTCTCTCCACATCTCTCCCTCTCTCTCTTCCTCTCTCTCTCCACCCCTCTCTCTCTCTCCATCTCTCCCATCTCTCTTTCCCCCGTCTCTCCACCCTTTTTCCTCCACACCTCTTTCACTCCCCTGTCTCTCCACCTCTCCCCCCGTCTCTCTACCTCTCCTTGCCTCTCTCTCCCCTTCTTTCCCCACCACCCCCCTATCTCTCTCCCCCTCTCCTGCTTTCAGATGCTTTTTAAAACCTACCACCTTGACTAAGCTTTCAGTCATCCGCCCTAACATCCCGTTATGTGGCTTGGTGAAATGTTCTGTTTCATAAATCTCTTGTATAGCACGTTAAGATGTTTTATTACTTTAAAGGTGCTATACAGATACAAGTTGTTGTTGCTGTACAGGCATAGACCAGGCAACGCTTGTGGCACAGCGATTAGCACTGCTGCGTCACAGCGCCAGGGATCTGGGTTCAATTCTCAGCTTGGGTCACTCCCTGTGCAGAGTCTGCACGTTCTCCCCGTGTCTGCGTGGGTTTCCTCCGGTTTCCTCCCACAGTTCGAAAGACGGGCTGATTAGGTGCTAAGTTCTCCCTCAGCGTACCCGAACAGGTGCCGGTGTGTGGCAACTATGGGATTTTCACAGTGACTTCATTGCAGTGTTAATGTAAGCCTAACTGTGGCACTGATAAATAAACATAAAAAAAAGTCACCCTAAAACCATGAATACATAGCAAGTCACCGAGGACTTTGAATGACTGCGGGTTGATAATTAATTATAGAAAACATCTCTCTTGCTCAGCAGTTGCGAGGGAAAGAATAAAATCAGGAATAACACACTGGGGTTCCAGGTGGATAGAGCGCACTGTCTTAACTTAAGGGCTGCCTCGGGCATGAGTTGTACAGTATCTGTAAATCAGCAGCAAATAATAATAAAGAGAAAGCTATAGCCACACTTCTGGCAGGGAGCTGCACTCTGCTGGTGCACACACTGGGAACCTCGACAGGTGCAGCCCACACTTTTCCCGTTGCGTTGGCCCAAAACCCAGGAGCAGACATTCATAAAAGTACCCTTCATTCCACTGGGCACTGTATTAAGTGTGCAGAGAAGCCAGGTCCCGTGCACTTGGCAGCCTACGCAAGAAAGAGGTGCCACGCAAATGAGTTTTCACCACAACGTTTGGAACCACAAAGAGAAATTTGATTAGATTTTCCTTTCAACAACAGAAGGTCTAAAATCTGGACTGTTCTGAACACATTAAACCTCCTAAAAGGGACAGGTGAGCACAGCTATAATAAACCTCAACCAGGCAGGGCAAACAGAACCTCAGGAGCAAACGAACAATATCGCTTAGACTATTGAGCATTGATGTTTTGCATTGATGTTTCACCAATAACACATCCCAAGGCCCAGAAGGAATCACTATATTCTGCACAAGTTTCCATCTCGATAAACTGTTGATAAACCAGCATCTTTTGGTTGCCGATGGAGCTTCCGTTCAGTTCGAACATTTGAGTTTTTACTCTTCAATCCGGTTTCTCAGTCAGATATTTGTGTAGTTTTAATTATGTTTCAAGTATCTACATAGACATAGAAAACATCGAGGGCGGAGTTTTCCGGCTGCGGTTGCCCCAAGGCTGGAAAATCCCATCCGAGGTCAATGGGGATTTGCATAGTCCGTATCCCGCCCGCTGAGCTCCCATGGCAGGCGGAGGTCACGTACCAACCAACTCAAGAACAGCTTCTTCCCTGCTGCCATCAGACTTTTGAATGGACTTACCTCTATGCCCGAGCTATGACTGTAACACTACATTCTGCACCCTCTCCTTTCCTTCTCTATGAACGGTATGCTTTGTATGTATAGCGCGCAAGAAACAATACTTTTCATTGTATCCCAATACATGTAACAACACTAAATCAAATCAAATCAAAAAGTCTGCTCCACATGTCTAGAGACACATGAGGCACATGAGGTCCTCTTCCCCACCTCTCCCACCCCTCCCCTCCCCTTTACTCCCCTCCCCTCTCCCCCCGTCCTCTCTCCCCTGCCTCCTCCCCTCAGCCCCACAAGGCAGACACAAACGGCCTCATGTCTGTTTCTACCACTCGTTTTCCTGGAACAGGTTGCCAGAGACAGTAAACTGATGGACACCATTCCATGTGTAGGGGGGTGTAGGAGTAGAGCTAAGAGGGAAATCAGGAGGGCAAAAAGGGGACAAGAAATTGTTTTGGCAGATAAGGCAAAGGAGAATCCAAAGAGCTTCTACAAATATATAAAGGATAAAAGAGTAACAAGGGAGAGAGTAGGGCCTCTTAAGGATCAACAAGATAATCTATGTGCGGATCCACAAGAGATAGGTGAGATCCTAAATGAATATTTCTCATCAATATTTACTGTTGAGAAAAGCTTGGATGTTAGGGAACTTGGGAAATTAAATATTGATGTCTTGAGGAGTGTACATATTACAGAGAAGGAGATGTTGGAAGTCTTAAAGCACATTAAGGTAGATAAATCTGCAGGCCCTGATGAAGTGTATCCCAGGACACTGGGGGAGGCTAGGGAGGAAATTGCGGGTCCCCTCGCCAAGATATTTGAATCATCGATAGTCACGAGTGAGGTCTCTGAAGATTGGAGAGTGGCAAATGTTGTGCCTTTGTTTAAAAAGGGCTGCAGGGAAAAGCCTGGGAGCTACAGGCCAGTGAGCCTCACATCTCACATTTACGTTGGGTAAATTGTTGGATGGTATTTTGAGAGACAGGATCTACAGGCATTTAGAGATGCAAGAACTGATTAGGGACAGTCAGCACAGCTTTGTGAGTGGAAAATCATGTCTCACAAATTTATTTGAGTTTTTGAAGGAGTAACCAAGAAGGTAGATGAGGGCTGTGCAGTTGATGTTGTCTACATGAACTTTAGCAAGGCTTTTGACAAGGTAGGTTGTTGCATAAAGTTAAATCTCACGGGATCCAGGGTGAGGTATCTAAATGGATACAAAATTGGCTTCTTAACAGAAGCCAGAGGGCGGTTGTGGAGAACTGGTTTTCAAACTGGAGAACTGTGACCAGCGGTGTGCCTCAGGGCTCAGAGCTGGGCCCACTGTTTGTTGTCATATATACTAATGATTTGGATAAGCGTATAGGGGGCATGGTTAATAAGTTTGCAGATGACACCAAGATTGGTGGCATGGTGGACATGTTATCTCCAATTGCAGCGGGATCCTGATCAATTGGGCCAGTGGGCTGATGAATGGCAGATGGAGTTTAATTTAGACAAATGCGAGGTGATGCATTTTGGTAGATTGAACCAGGGCAGGACTTACTCAGTTAATGATAGGGCATTGGTGAGAGTTACAGAGCAAAGAGATCTAGGGGTTCATGTTCATAGCTCCTTGAAAGTGGAGTCACAGGTGCACAGCGTGGTGAAGAAGGCATTCGGCATGCTTGGTTTCATCAGTCAGAACATTGAATACAGGAGTTGGGACGTCTTGATGAAGTTGTACAAGACATTGGTAAGGCCGCACTTGGAATGCTGTGTGCAATTCTGGTCACCCTATTATAGAAAGGATATTAATAAACTAGAAAGAGTGCAGAAAAGATTTACGAGGATGCTACCAAGACTTGATGGATTGAGTTACAAGGAGAGGCTGAGTAGACTTTTTTCTCTGGAGCATAGAAGGCTGAAGGGTGATCTTATAGAGGTCTACAAAATAATGAGAGGCATAGACAAGGTAGATAGTCAATATCTTTTCCCAAAAGTAGGACAGTCTAAAACTAGAGGGCATAGGTTTAAGGTGAGAGGGGAGAAATACAAAAGTGTCCAGAGGGGCAATTCTTTCACACAGAGGTGGTGAGTGTCTGGAACAAGCTGCCAGCGTTATTAGTAGAGGTGCGTACAATTTTAGTTTTTCAAATGCATTTAGATAGTTGCATGGGTGTTATGGGTAAAGAGGGATATGGGCCAAATGTGGGCAATTAGGATTAGTTTAGAAAAAATAAGGGCGGCATCAACAAGTTAGGCCAAAGGGCCTGTTTCTATGCTGTAAACCTCTATGACCCTACATCAAGCACGGCTGAGCAGTGAGTCTCCCACTCTGCCTGCCATAGACATATTGGAGGAATTCACAGGTTAATAATTGGCCGTGTTGTAAGCACACCTTCCATGGTCATCAAGTCCCGGACTGGGACCAGAACCCAGAACTTCAGAGACTCAGAGGTAGGCAATGTTACCCGCCGGCACCAGCAGACCTCCAGACAAATATCTCTTTTGCTGTGTGAGAAAGAAATCATTCTGCCATCTGGGCTTGCTTAAACTTGCCAAACTTATTGTCAACACCTTAAGCTAAAATTGAACAACATGTTTTCAGCCATATTTTCAAAGTCTTCCGACATGTTTAAGACATTGACCATTGACCCCGCTGGGCCTTTTCCCCTCAGTCGAAAGCCAGATCAATTATGTTGGACTATTGCTGTATGGTGCAATGTGAGTCCCAGAATGATGGGTGTTCTTTCTTTAACCAGCAATCTCATTTGCCCTTTTAAAGATTTTGTACAGACATTTTCCAAATTGCTGAAATAACCTCCTTCAACTTGTAATTCCTTACTGTTGAGGTAAGTCACGGTGCTGGGGCCCAGTTTTTGCACAATCCTCATGTGAGACTGGGAGAGTTCCCAGAGTAGTCGTTTTTTCAGAATGCTTGTTACCGCACTCTTTTGTGACAGTGTTGGTAGGGAGCCTGGGGTCAGCAACAAGGGCATATGAGGTGAACCAACACACTTTGTAGCCAAATGGCCACATCTTGAGGTCAATCAGAAGCACCTTTTTTGATTGGTTGCTCCTTGAGTATGATATACACAGATTTACACAGATATACACAAATATACTCAGATTCACACAAATATACACAGATATACACAAATACACTTAGATTCACACAAATATACACAGATATACACAAATACACTCAGATTCACACAAATATACACAGATACACTGAGATTCACACAAATATACACAGATATACACAAATACACTCAGATTCACACAAATATACACAGATACACTGAGATTCACACAAATATACACAAAAATACACAGATTTATACAGATGGATACAGATAAACACAAATACACTCAGATTCATACAAATATACACAGATATACACAAATATACTCATTTACTTTGACATACACAGATATATACAGATATGCACAAATTTACACAGATGTACACAGATATACACAAATTTACACAGAGGTACACAGATATACACAAATATACACCAATATACACAGAGATATACGCAGATTTACACAAGTAGACACAGACTTACACAAAGAAACACATATAAGCACAAATATACTCAGGAGAGATCAACCAAAATCAACCAAAAATAATTACACTTCTTATTTATTTTAGATATTTGACACTCTGGAGTGTAGCTCCCAGAAGCCTGTCGGGCAGCACAGTGGAATAGTGGTTGACACTGCTGCCTCACAGTGCCAAGGATCAGGATTTGATTCCTGGCTTGCGTCACGGTCTGTGTGGAGTTTGCACATTCTCCCCGTGTCTGTGTGGGTTTCCTCCGGGTGCTCTGGTTTCCTCCCACAGTCCGAAAGACGTGCTGGTTAGGTGCATTGGCCATGCTGAATTCTCCCGCCGGAGACTCGAACAGGTGCCGGATTGTGGCGATTAGGGGATTTTCACAGTAACTTCATTGCAGTGTGAATGAAAGCCATACTTAGAATCATAGAATCCTGTATTGCAGAAGGAGGCCATTCAGCCCATCGAGCCTGCAATGACCACAGTCCCACCTAGGCCCTATCCCCATAACCCTATGCATTTACCCTAGCTAGTCCCTCTGACACTAAGGGCAATTTAGCATGGCCAATCCACCTAACCCACACATCTTTGGACTGTGGGAGGAAACTGGAGCACCCAGAGGAAACCCACGCAGATAGAGAGAGAACTCCACACAGACAGTCACACAAGCCAGGAATCGAATCCAGGTCCCCGGCACTGTGAGGCAGCAATGCTAACCACTGTGCCACCATGCCACCCCCCCCCCGCATCCTTGTGACATTAATACTTAAAGTAGAAAATAAAAGAAGATGGAGGCTATTCAGCTCTGACAAATAAACTTAAAGACATTGCAAGTAAAATTTAAGACCAAGTGTAGTCCTCAGGAGAAACAAGGTTAGTGGTAGATTGATTCTTGGTCAAGGGGGTGCAGATGTAAATCAGCCTCCATTTTAAAGCCAATATCTCCTGTCCCTATTGTTACATATTTCCATTTTGAATTTCATTGCCCATATTGGCAGTCTCCGTAAACTTATTGTGCTGTAATTACACCCTCCTGCCAGTGGCGACACTGCAGTACCATCATGTAGTGGGGGAAACATATCGTTACAGGATGATGTATTTGCACAAGCAATTTCATCATACATACGGTTAAGGTCATTTTAAGAATGACAAGAAGTGTCGGCCACTGTAGGAATTGTATCAGGTGAAAACTTAAAAATATTTGTAAATATATAATTAAAGATTTTGGGCAGACTTTACTCAGAAAAATTCTAAGTGTCGAACAGGTGAGAAAATGGGAGGTTTACTCACCTGTTCTTCCAGCGAGGTAAGTGGTGGTAATTTACAGCACTGCATGCAACACAGAGGCCATAATGTGATTCCCGCCAGCAGGGGGAGTGGACAGAATCTACTCACGCCAGGAAACTGGCTGCAGACTGTTAGGTGCACCATTGCACGGGCGTCCTGATCTACCAGCATACTGTGTATTAGCCTTACTGGGTGCAATGCTTATTTCCTCAGCAGAATAGGGCCAGCAATATCAGGAGAGTGGAGAAATTGGGCACGGACATGATTTTTCGCCTCTCCCTCATATCTCCTGTTCTGTTACGCTACTTGACCAGCACAACAGGGCAGAGAAATCCTGCCCTTTATCTGGCATTTCTCATTGTGAGTCAGATAACTCATTGGTTTATAACATGTAGAGGTTTTTATATCGCATGGGGATGTTTTGTGGCAACGTCTGTATCATCCTGGTGTTTGACTTGGAAGGTCTAAGTTTTATTCTTTTACTCTGCAAATCCTTCCAACATTCACTGACGTAGATAATAAGAGTGAGGGAGAGATTACTGGTCAGCCATGTGCTAGAAAGAAAGTTGGAGCTTCGACCATCACTATACATAGCTCCAAACGCCAACATGCTGGTGAAAGTGCCAGTTGCCACAACCAGTTGGACCCCCTGAGGGATAATGGGGTACTATCAGCTCTCCAACTTCCGAGAAATTCAAAAAAGGTGGGAGACTTGAACATGTTCCTTTTGTTTGCAGTGCACGGGTCGCTGGGTAAGTTGTGTCCCTTCTAGCAAGGGTAAGTTAGTTAGAGTCATAGAATCATAGAGGTTTACAGCATGGAAACAGGGCCTTCAGCCCAATTTGTCCATGCTGCCCTTTTTCTTAAACCCCTAAACTAGTCCCAAATGCTTGCATTTGGCCCATATCCCTGTATACCCATCGTATCCATGTAACTGTCTAAATGCTTTTTAAAAGACAAAATTGTACCCGCCTTTACTACTACCTCTGGCAGCTCGTTCTAGACACTCACCACCCTCTGTGTGAAAAAATTGCCCCTCTGGACACTTTTGTATCTCTCCCGTCTCACCTGAAATCTATGCCCTCTAGTTTTAGACTCCCCTATCTTTGGGAAAAGTTGCTTTCCCCATGGCAACACCTCAGCCAATCAGAGTCATCATGCGAACCAATCAGCACCCTTTTCCCCCATGATATAAATTATGATCATCTGAAGTTTGGTTTTCCTGTTTTTATCCTGATGGGTGAAAGATGAAAAGCTTCTGCAATATGTCTCCTTATCAGCAATATTCAGGTTCTGTGCTACTGAGAGAGTGATTGAATAAATTAAATCCCATTTTTACTCATTGGATTTTCCCTGGTGCTTTAAGAATTGAATTCCACAAATCTCTGAAAATTGTAAATGGATTTTACTTTTTATTTTCCCTGTTGAATTGTACATTTATTATAAGTATATTGCTTTCTTTGTATTTGTGTTTTCTTTTAATCTGTTGACATTTCAATGCTGGGAGAATAGAGCAAATGCAGGTACCTGGTCCATAACAGTACTTTCAGTTGAGGGAGGTGTCAACAGTGGCTCAGTTGCTAACACTCTCGCCTTCAAATATCAAGCATAGGATCAAGCCCAAGAACAGGTATAATGCCTGTTCTTGTCAGCTTGGATCTCATGTGTCTCTTTTATGGTACAATGGATGATAGAATCCCTACAGCGCAGGAGGCCATTCAGCCCATCGAGTCTGCACTGACTCTCTGACAAAGCATCTTCCATCCTCCGTCCTATCCCCATAACCCCATGCATTTCGCCCACTAATCCCCCTAGCCTACACATCTTGAGACCCTAAGGGACATTTACCATGGCCAGTCCACCTCACCTGCAAGTCTTTGGAGTGTGGGAGGAAGCCCACACAGAGTGAGGCAATGGCCAAGTGGTATTATCATTATTAATCCAGAAACTCAGCTAACCTTCTGGGAACCTGGGTTCGATTCCCGTCATGGCAGATGGTGGAATTTGAATTCAATAAACATGTCTGGGATCAGGAATCTACTGATGACCGTGAAACCATTGTCGATTGTCGGAAAAACCCACCTGGTTCACTAATGTTCTTTAGGGGAAGGAAATCTACTGTCTTTTCTTGGTCTGGCCTACCTGTGACTCCAGAGCCACAGCAATGTGGTTGACTCTCAACTGCCCTCTAAGGGCAACTAGGGATGGGCAATAAATGCTGGCCAGCCAGCGACACCCATGTCCCACGAATGAAAAAACACAGGGAGAAGAGGCCACACAGTCAGTGACCCGAGGCCGGATTCGAACCTGGGCACCTGGTGCTGTGAGGCAGCAGTGTTACCCACAGTGCCACCGTGCTGCCCACTATTTGATTCAATTTGAATTCAAATTTGGAGCAAGTAAGGTGATGCATTAAGGGCTTGCCCTGTCCACTCTGTCTGAGAAACGGATAAAAATAAAAAATTAAGGGCTCACAAGGATCTGTGTTCAAATCCTGCCCCAGAACTTGAGGAAATTCAAGGTTGAGACTCCAGTGTGGTATGAAGATAGTGCTGCACTATTGCAGGTGGTGAAATGTTAAACCGGGTCCTGTTACGCCTCGGATAGGGGTAAATGATCCCATAGTCTTACTGTTAGGAAGAAATGCAGGGGAATTCTCCCCAGAGTTCTGGCAAAGATTTATCCCTCAAACAACAGCAGCAGAAACAGATTATCCAGTCGTTACCACTTTGCGCCTGTGTGCAAATTGGTTGCTACAACTCCTGCACTATAACAGCGATTATATTTCACTGGCAGTGAAGTGCCAAGCACTAGATGAATGCAAGTCTTTTCTGCTGCACCTGGGGGAAGAGAGCTCTGCATTTTTCTAACACTGAGGAGGCATTCCTATGGTTACCCATCAAATCCTAGGGTGGGACTGGTCGATTGTATCAAAATGCACAGGTCCATCTATTGTTCATAACCAGCAAAGTACTGACTGCACTCAGTTATCCCGTGCTGGCAAAACCTACTGCACAGTGGCCAACATTGGATATAATTCCGAGATTGGACAAAAACAGAAAATGCTGGAAAACCTCAGCAGGTCTGACAGCATCTGTGGAGCAGGAATAGAGCCAACGTTCCAGGTCTGAATGACCTTTCGTCAGGGCTGAAGACAAAAGAAATGGGACGAGATTTGTGAGGGGGAGGTGGGGGGAATTGTGCAATTGACCAAGATGTCATAGACTAATAGACAAAGGAGCTGTAAATGATGGTGATAAAGGCTGAGAATGGTGCTAATAGCACCTATTAAGAGATTGAATGTGTAAATACAAGAACTAAGGTGCAGACTGTAAAAGGACAACCTGAAACATGTGGCAGGTGGCCCTAATTGGCGGCGGGGGGTGGGGGGGGGGGGTGGTGGGGGGTGCCGTGAGGAATGGGGGGTAGGGGGTGGAAACAAGATGGAAAGCAAAAGTTAGAAGTGAACAAATTAAATGATGGAAAAATTTAACATTAGAAGTAATAAACCGTCATGACTATGCTAAGAATTACACTAGTACTCAATTTAAGATGGTTAGTCAGTCTCACTAACGCAAGCAAGAAGCTACATATGTCCACACACAGGGCCCTGTCCTTTACAAACTAAAAGAACAGATCCACGCATTTCGCCAGTTTCAGTTAAACAAAAGCTGGGCGAGGAACCATTCCCTGGTACATTCCACGTGGCAATGCCTGCACCAATCAGAGTTGACCTGCCTTGTTTGAACTTAAACAAAAGCTTGGCAGTTAACTGTTACCTTGTGCATTCTCCATGGAAATGCCTCTACCAATCAAAGCCCACTTGCCAACCAATCAGCACCCTCTCCCCATGTAGTATAAATTGTTGTTCCGTGTGAGATTTGGTATTTTTGCGAATCCGTCCTGGTGAGTGCAAGGAGAAAAGCTTCAGCAACATGTCTTCTTTTCTCAACAACACTTAATGTTTTATCATTGATTAACAGAGGTGTATCTGTCCATCTCTCTGCCTCACTGTTTTGCTCTCTCTAAAAATGTTGGCGTTCAAATTACTATTGCCAGTTGACATTTGGAGCTTTCACAATTCTACAGTACTTAGAACATAGAACATTACAGCGCAGAACAGGCCCTTTGGCCCACGATGTTGCGCCGACCAGTTTTTTAAAAAAAAAACACTGACCCACTAATCTAAACCAATCCCTTTTCGTCCATAAACCTATCCACAGATCTCTTAAACGCCCCCAAACTAGGCGCATTTACAACTGCAGCAGGCAGGGCATTCCAGTCCCTCACTACCCTCTGGGTAAAGAACCAACCCCTGACATCCGTCCTATAACTACCACCCCTTAATTTAAAGCCATGCCCCCTTGTGCTAGCTTTCTCCATCTGAGGAAAAAGGCTATCACTATCCACCCTATCTAAACCTCTAATCATCTTATACGTTTCAATAAGATCCCCTCTTAGCCTCCTTCTTTCCAGCGAAAACAACCCCAAATCCCTCAGTCTCTCCTCATAGGACCTCCCCTCCATACCAGGCAACATCCTGGTAAACCTCCTCTGCACCCTCTCCAAAGCCTCCACGTCCTTCCTGTAATGTGGGGACCAGAACTGCACACAGTACTCCAAGTGCGGCCGCACCAGAGTTGTGTACAGTTGCAACATGACACTGCGACTCCTAAATTCAATCCCCCTACCAATAAACGCCAAGACACCGTATGCCTTCTTAACAACCTTATCTACTTGATTCCCAACTTTCAGGGATCTATGTACACATACACCTAGATCCCTCTGCTCCTCCACACTATTCAAAGTCCTCCCGTTAGCCCTATACTCAACACATCTGTTACTCCTACCGAAATGAATTACCTCACACTTCTCCGCATTAAACTCCATCCGCCACCTCGCGGCCCAGCTCTGCAACCTGTCTAAGTCACCCTGCAAACTATGACACCCTTCCTCACGATCTACCACACCTCCGACTTTGGTGTCATCAGCAAACTTACTAATCCACCCAACTATACCCTCATCCAGATCATTAATAAAAATTACAAACAGCAGTGGCCCCAAAACAGATCCCTGAGGCACACCACTCGTAACCGTAAAAACTTAGTTTTTTTTAATTTAAAAAGGCTTAAAAGAACAGAAAAGACATTCTGTTTCTCTCTCTTTCTATCTATCGCTGCCTGACAGATGTTAGCAATTTGAATGTCTACATAACACAGCTGTCAACATAACACAGGCAATAATCAGATGATTAATTAGCTTTTCTCAGTCAAGACAAAAAATCTATAATTTAAAAGATTGCGTCCAAAATTGTAATTTTAGTTTTGGAAGCTGAACTCATGGCAATGAGGAAAGACATTCCTTCAGCTTAGGATGGCACAGTAGCACTGTGGTTAGCACTGCTGCCTCACGGTGCCAGGGACCTGGATTCGATTCCTGATTTGGGTCACTGTCTGTGCAGAGTCTGCACATTCTCCCCGTGTCTGTGTGGGTTTCCTTGGATGCTTTGGTTTCCTCCCACAGTTCGAAAGACGGACTGGTTAGATGCATTGGCCATGCTAAATTCTCCCTCAGTTTACCCAAACAGGTGCCAGAATGTGGTGAGTAGGGGATTTTCACTGTAACTTCATTGCAATGTAAGCATACTTGTGACACTAATAAATAATCTTTGCTTTAATTTGACTGTGCGGAGTTTGCACGTTCCCCTCCCCCCCCGCCCCACACCTCACCGCCCCCCTCCCCCCGCTCGTGTCTGCGTGAGTTTCCTCCGGGTGCTCTGGTTTCCTCCCACAGTTCGAGAGATGTGCTGGTTAGGTGCATTGGCCGTGCTAAATTCTCCCTCAGTGTACCCGAACAGGTGCCAGAATGTGGTGACCGGGGGATTTTCACAGTAACTTCATTGCAGTGTTCATTTACACTGTAATTTACTCTTTTAAAAAAATCTAATCTGAAAAAGGGGACTGAAACTAGTTTTACTTCAAACAATTACGAAAAAAATAACAGCAGACCCTGCTTTGAGCTAAAGGTGAATATTCAATTAGTCCAGCTGAATTAATTGCACATCCCGGTGAGTTGAGATTCCAAATCACAATCCAAATTTAACTCATAGTACCACAGCCAGAAATATCAATCCAAAACCTTTAAGTCTCAGATCCTTTCAGACTATTTGGAAAGATTTGTGTCAGGAAGGTGATTATACTGTCACCCCGTGGTAAAATCGTGCAACTACACACACACACACACACACACAGACACACACACACACACACACAGACACACAGACGAGATTGATCATAAATAATACTCCTAACAAAAAAAACACTTCTAACTCGAACTCACTCAGGCTTTGAGTGAGTTGAATTTAGACATGGAGAGAGGGACTTCAAAGTGTAACAACAAATGTAACCAGGAGTAAAGTTCTGAGAACATAAAATGTGATATTTTAAAGGCGTGATGTGGAGATGTTGATGTTGGACTGAGGTGGGCACAGTAAGAAATCTCAACACCAGATTAAAGCCCAGCCAGTTTATTTGGAATTACGAGCTTTTGGAGCACTGCTCCTTCATCAGGTGAGTGAGTGACCTGACCTTTAACCTGGTGTTGTGAAACTCCATATTTTGAAGGGGATATAGACATTCTAAATCGATTTGTCGTTTCAATTCCCACACATAGTGGTGCCTGTTTCCTTAGCTAATTTTTCCTGGAATGGGTCGCGAGCCTGTCAACTTGAGGGACACCACTCCATGTCAAGCTTGGCTGACTGTGGGGGAGAGGTTTCCTGTCCCACCCACCGCGGGAATCAGAGTGGGTGGAGAGCGGACCACACGTTGATCTTGGGCAGGATTTTCCAGTTTAGGGGTGAGCACAGCCAGTAAAGCCTGCACGGGGAATCTCTCCCGCTCTTATTGCCAGCCATTGGTGTGTTTGGAAGGATTTGCAGGTCGGTGTTCAATCTGTCCCAGGTCTAGCGATGCTGAAATGTTCTGGGTCAAGGACATTTGATGATAGAGCAGTCTATAAATTTGGAAACATTGGGAAAGGGAGATCCTGAGTTCAAGGCTTGGTTAAAGAGTTAAGCTTCAAGGAGTGTCTGAAAAGGAGGAGAGAGCAATAGAAAGGTGGAGAGGTTTAAGGGAAGGAATTCCAGAGCTTAGGGCCGAGACAGTTGAAGGCACAGCCTCTGATGGTGGAATGATGAACATAAAGAATGGGCAATAATTCAGAATTGAGGAATGCAGAGATCTCAAACGGTTACGCTGGGGCTCTGAGCCCACATGAAAACATGAATGGTTTTCCAGTCCTGCTGTCAGCAATCCCTGCCATGGGTTGCCTGGTGGTAGAGGGCGTAAACAGCAGGAAGACCCATTGACAGCGGCGGGGCTGGAAGATTCTGCTGTTGGCTGATGGTGGAGCATGCCAGGGTGGAGCAGAGGGTGGAGCATCCTGTCTCATGTGTGTGTGTGTGTGTGTGTGTGTGTGTGTGTGTGTACGTGTATGTGTGTGTGTGTGTCCGGTTGCTCACCTGACAGAACGGATCCTGTTGGATAATTGGAGTGCGGCCAAGATTTTCCGCTAATGAGCTGGTGATGAGTAACGGGTATCGGAATTACGCTGGAAAGGTTCATGCAGTCAGGTTGCAGTGACATCACAACTCTGCGTACAGTGTGTAAAGAGGGAGATTTCTTTGCAGCGTGAGCCTGTGTGTACTGATGCCAGTATTTTTCCTGCCTTTGGTCTGGTCGCTGCAGAACGTTTGGGACCTTAATCCACTCTGGGAAAAAATTTACTACAGCCAATGAATGATCGGGGCAGCGGACCAGAAATCACAGATCTATTTATACCATAACTGTAAGCAATGAGGGCATTGTGCCCAATCAAAATGATTCAACCCATAGCTCAAGCAGTACAACAGCAGCGGTAACTCAGATGTACGCACTGTACTTGCCTCGTGATTGTCAGCTCATTTGCACAGAATGTAATTTTTGTGCATGATTTGCAGAAAATCGCCTCTTAACACCAAACAATTGCATGCGTTTGACTGTGCTACTAAAAATGATTTATTCACCAATTTTAAAAGTTCCTTCTTTGTCATGGATCAATGAATTAACACCATACGTCTAGCTTTCTTCTCTCCACTTGACCTCCTGAACTCACTCACCCTCGTGACGGGATACGGTTCCCAGCCTTACCGCGGGCTCAGCAGACAGAGCCAGGAGGACTAGTAAACATAGGCTGGTCCAGTCGAATCCTCCTTTTAAAGTTTATTTATTAGTGCCACAAAGTAGCCTTGCATTAACACTGCAATGAAGTTACTGTGAAAATCTTCTCGTCGCCACACTCTGGCGCCTGTTTGGATACACTGACGGCAGAGTGGGATTATCGCTAGGCTGTTTCCAGTCCTGCCGTTGGCAATCCCCGCCATGGGTTGCCTGGCCGTGGAGGGTGCAAGCAGCAGGAAGACTCATTGACAGTGGCTAATGTTCTGGGGACTCGGGTTCGAATCCCACCATGGCAGATGGTGGAACTTGAATTCAATAAAAAGTATCTGGAATTAAGAATCTACTGGTGACCACGAAACCATTGCCGATTGTTGGAAAAACTTACCTGGTTTACTAATGTCCTTTAGGGGAGGAAATCTGCTGGGCTTACCTGGTCTGGCCTCCATGTGACTCCAGAGCCACACCAATGTGGTGACTCTCAACTGCCTCGGGCAACTAGGGATGGACAATAAATGCTGGCCAGCCAGCGATGCCCATGTCCCACGAATGAATAAAAAAAAATTAGCATGGCCAAAGTACCTAACCTGCACGATTTTTGGACTGTGGGAGGAAACCGAAACGCTTGGAGGAAACTCACGCAGACATGGGGAGAATGTGCAGACTCCACACAGACAGTGACCCAGCCCGGAAATCGAACCCGGGTCCCTGACGCTGTGAGGAAGCAGTGCTAACCACTGTGACACCATGCCGCAATCCGAGTGCACTATCCCTGCACGGTTCATTGAGTGGCAGCCCGGAATGGGAATCTTACGTGATTTGCCCCCCTCCCCCAAGTCAGGGTGGGGGAACACTGGTGCTAGTTGCAGAGCCTTGACTGCAGCCCAGGTCTGGATGGGTTAACTCAGCCCGGCTCCAGGCAAAACTTGGGGATCTCCTTGGGCTGAATGACTCAGTGGCCTGCTGGATTTACCCAGTGAATCACTGGGAGCTATGTCCTGGATTGGTTGCGGGCAGAAGTTTGTGGTTTTGTGTGAGGAAAAAGGAGCTCCAAACAAGGATGGGTGAGTCAGTTCTAGTGCTTGACTCCTGAGTGCAACCCATGAAACTCAGCAATGGTGTCTCACAAAGCCCAGGTTCCTTACTTCCACTAATGCTTTGGCATTTAGTCGCTGAAGTCTTCTCTCTGAAATTAATAGGCCTGTGGATTTGGGAAGGGCTGTTCTCAATGTGGGTGAGCTGTGAACACCAGCTAAACCAAGTCTGTTTCATATTTATAACTGTAACGTTCCCTCCAGGGAACCTCAGGAGTTCAGTTGATGGCATTCCTTCTTCTCAGCTGGAAAGGCCCAGGTTTAGGTCCATGGGAAGTGTTTCATAGAATTCCTACAGTACATTGATTTATATACACCTCATGTGCAGCACCATTAAGATCTATCGGTAACCCATGAGGACAAATGCAAACTGGACATTCATAGAGTCACTCCTGGAACAATGTTTGTTCCTTTACAAATGGATGCACTGTTGGTTCCACGATAAGCACTGGGAGAGGCGATAGCCTTGTGGTATTATCGCGAGACTATTAAACCAGAAATTCAGCTAATGTTCTGGGGACTGGGTTCAAATCCTGCTACAGGGCAGATAGAGTTTGAATTCAACAAAAAAAATCTGGGAATTAAGATTCTATTGATGATCGTGAAATCATTGTCGGAGAAATCCATCTGGTTCACTAAACTGCTTTAGGGAAGGACCTTCCCCGCTCTGGCCTACATGAGATTCCAGAGCCCCAGCAATGAGATTGACTCTCAACTGCCCTCCAAGGGCAACTAGGGATGGGCAATAAATGCTGGCCAGCCAGTAGCTCCCATGAATGAATAAAATGTTTCCAAACGCAGTTGCTTTCGAGAAGCATTCCCGCTCCCCTGCTCCTAATTATGGGGTCAACAAATGACTGCCTGACTGACCCCTCCCAATCTCGCTTCTTGGCCAGCGGTCAAAACCAACTGTGCGCTTCCTATCATATGATATGCTCGTTCTGACTGGCCGAGTTCCCAGGCAGAGTGAGCAGCTCTGCAGGCAGGAGAACTCTGTGTCCTTCTTTTCCTCTTCAGCGTATAATCTCCCAGGCTGCCAGGGCAAAGAGGCCCACTCCCCCATACCTGCCATCCTCTGGACTGGACTCGAGTGCCCCAGCCAGCAGCAGCAGGAACGGGCCAGGCCCCAGTGCAGGTGGGGGGGGGCGGTGGAGTTAACCGCCAAAATCAAAACCCCTGAGGGACAGTGTCTTGGTTCGGCGGCAGGGGTGGAAGTGGAGCGGGGGGGGGGTGGGTGGAGGTGTGGTTGGCTTGGCCGGGTGTGCAGAGCGGAGTGAATGACTCATTACGAATTTGCAGGAAATGAAAGAGATCACAGTGCTGTAATCCTTCTGTGGTATGTGCTGGCAGAGTGGAGGATTTACTTTGCACTGGTTAAGCGTGGACAAACGTTTGGCGATTCTGAGCTTAAGGGTAGGGGGCTGGCTTAATTCACTTTGGACCACAAATACATCTCGGACATCGCAAAAACAAGGCAGGAGGCTTGCTCCCCTCTGGGGGTTTGTTTCGACGGAGATGCGCATTGATATTTCGAAGGTGAGGGGATAAAGCCGCCCGTTTGGTGAGGTGGTGGTGGTGGGGGATGGGGGATGGGGGGGGTGTCCTATCCAAGAGTTTTAGTAGATTTCATGCTGTTTCCCGTAGCCCTGGAAAAAAAGTTTATTACTTGTCGTCTGAAGCTGTGCTTTGGGCAGGCGCCTCGTCAGATTGTTGGGGAAATTCCAACAGAGGCCCCGTTTCAACAGCAGAAAAATAGCAACGGGCCGCCATCCAGGAATGACAGCGGTTAGATTGGATTTAAGCTCGTGGAAGCAGCTCCCTCCAACCCACACGTTGGCTTCTCCTTCCCGCTGCTCTCCGTGGCCTTCACCGACACACTGGCTGCACCCTCCAATCTGCGTCGCCCCCCCCCCACCCCCGCACTCTGGTCAGTCACGGGCCGTGACGTTACGGGGATAGAACTATTAATGGCGCAGATTGGCGTCCTTTCAAGTTCTTTGGCAGGTTGGAGCGGAAGTGGGAGCCTGCGCCTTTTTCTCACACTCCTCTCCTTGTCTGCCCCCTCCCCAAAACCCCCACCCCCCTCCCCCCACTCTTTCGTCCTTCCTGTTGTGTGCAGGCACCAGGCATGTCAGGAAGTGTAGGTCCTCTCTGAATGGGTGGATTACCACGGCATTGAATTTGGAAGCTCCACCTGATAGGTTCTTCCCCTCCGCTCGCCGCCACCGCGGTGTTCCGGGTTCCGGGGTAGCAGACAGTCTCCATCCCGAGCTCTGGAGGAAGCCGCAGGCAGTGTTCACATGAGTCCTGACTTCTGCACACCATGTTGCTCCTGGTGTCCTCTGCCCTGGTGTGTTTTCCCACTGGCGTTGCAGAGAATCAGGCATGAGGGGGGGGTGGGGACCGGGGAGGGATGTTCCAGTAGGGCCTTCACCTGCATCCCGGGATGCAAACTGGTTTCACGCCAATCTCACAGCGAATGAGATGTCAGCCTCGTGAATGCGAAAGTTGGCGGTAGGTTTTATGTAAATTCCCTACTCCAGGTAGGATTTTTGAGCCACACTCACCCCCAAACCCACAAAATCCTGCCCAAAGTCAACAGTCCTTTGAATGGTCTGCCCCTCGCCCACTACCATTCCCGTGGTGGGCGGGAAAGGAAAATTCCTCCCCTGCATTTTTATGCTAAATCCTATTGAAATTGAATTGATGGAGGTCTACAGGGGGGAGGGATTTGCACTATTCTGTCGTCTTCTTGTTCTACTTTCATAGAATCCTGCAGAGCAGAAGGAAGCCATTCGGCCCATCGGGTCTGCACCAACCACAATTCCACCCAGACCCTTTCCCCATCAACCTTTACCCTAGCTAGTCCCCCTGCCCCACTAAGGGGCAATTTAGCATGGCCAATCCACCAACCTGCGTATCTTTGGACTGTGGGAAGAAACCGGAGCGCCGGGAGGAAGCCCATGCAGACGCATGGAGAGCGTGCAGACTCCACATACACAGTGACCAAGAGGGAATCGAACCCGGGTACCTGGCACCGTGAGGTAACAGTGCTAACCACTGTGCCACCATACCAACCCTCATCTTTGCTCACTTTTATTTGTAAAACTCCTTCATAACGTTGTCAGTCTCTTTCCAAAAACCCTGGCATGCTTCAACTTGGCAAAACTGCAGATCCCATGAGCCATCAGGTGAGACCATAAGACCTAGGAACAGAATTAGGCCACTCGGCCCATCGAGTCTGCTCCACCATTCAATCATGGCTGATATTTTTCTCATCCCCATTCTCCTGCCTTTTCCCCATGACCCCTGATCCCCTTATTAATCAAGAATGCCTCTATCTCTGTCTTAAAGACACTCAGTGACCTGGCCTCCACAGCCTTCTGTGGCAAAGAGTTCCACAGATTCACCACTCTCTGGCTGAAGAAATTCCTGTTCATCTCTGTTTTAAAGGATCGTCCCTTTAGCCTGAGATTGTGCCTTCTGGTTCTAGTTTTTCCAACTTAGTGTGCCACTGAGGTTTGCGGGGAGTACTCATCATCTGAAGGAGGGGTTTCCAGGTTTGTGGTTGAGTTAGTCAGGGGAGATCGATCGAGGTCCACCTTTTGGCCTGCAAGGCTTCTCTCCAATATTTGTGATAATTGATTCCCTCTGTGACACTGTGTTTCCCGGCCTTGGATTAATCCTGGGGCTGTTTTACTCTGTGAGGCTCCAGGCCTCTTTGCTTTTCCCTTGCTTTGGCCCAATATTCCCTCATCAGGTGAGGAATTCTGGCAACTGTCCCTCCCCCACAGCAAGACAATATTGTGCCAAGTGTGGAAAAGGCTGTATTCCCCCAACGGCAAGCCGGTTGCACGAAGCTTCTTCCTGGCCCGGCTCCGTCCAAAGAAAGATTTGCATTTATATAGCCACCATCTCCAGTCCGCCCGAAGCGCTCTGCAGCCAGTGACGTGCTTTTGAAGTGTAGTCACTGTTGTAATGAAGGAAACAATGGGGGGAGTGATGGCCTAGTGGTAATATCGCTAGGCTATTAGTCCAGAAACTCAGCCAATATTCTAGAGACCCATGTTCGAATCCCACCATGGCAGATGGTGGAATTTGAATTCAACAAAAACAAAATCTGGAATTAAAAATCTACTGATGACCACGCAACCATTGTCAATTATCGGAAAAACCTACCTGGTTCACTAATGTCCTTTAGGGAAGGAAATCTGCTGTCCTTACCTAGAATGGTTTACGTGTGACCCCAGAGCCACAGCAATAGAGTTGACTCTCAACTGCCCTCTGAAATAGCCTAGCAATCCACTCAGTTCAAGGCAACTGCAGACGGGCGATAAATACTGGCCCAGCCAGCGACTGAATAAGAACATAAGAACATAAGAACATAAGAAATAGGAGCAGGAGTAGGCCATCTGGCCCTTCGAGCCTGCCCCGCCATTCAATAAGATCATGGCTGATCTGTCGTGGCTCAGTTCCACTTTCCCGCCCTCTCCCCATAACCCTTAATCCCCTCTCTTATCAAAAACCCATCAACCCGCTTCTTAAAAATATTTAGCGAGGCAGCCTCCACCACTTCAACGGGCAGAGAATTCCAGAGATTCACCACCCTTTGAGTGAAGAAGTTCCTCCTCAACTCCGTTCTGAACTGCCCCCCCTTTATCTTGAGGCTGTGCCCCCTAGTCCTACTGTCTTTTTTGAGCGGGGAGAGTCTTTCCACCTCTATCCTATCCATCCCATTCATCATCTTATACGTCTCAATGAGATCTCCCCTCATTCTTCTAAACTCCAACGAGTACAAGCCTAGTTTATTCAGCCTCTCCTCATAGCTCAACCCCCTCAACTCCGGTATCAGCCTAGTAAACCTCCTCTGCACTCCCTCCAAGGCCAAAATATCCAAGGCCAAATGAATAAAAAGAATTCTTAAAAAAACGAGATATGGCCATCAGTAATGTGATGGACTGGAATCTTACCGCTGCTCACGCCGGAAGGATTTTCTCATCCTGCTGCAGTGAACGGAGATTTGGCTGGGCGCCAAATTCCCCACCTCGCTGTAGCGGGAGCGTGGTATGAAAAGCCGATAACATCGCGCCCATCATGTTCTTTGATTAAGGGTGAGGGTACCTCAGGGAAAGCTGCTCTTTTTTCTGTAATAGGATCTCTTATTTAGCGGGCAGTCGGGACATTAGTTTAACATTTTGTGCGAGAGACAGCAGCTTTGTCAGTGCAGCGTTCCCTCGCATCTCAAGTGTCTGGAATGAGATTCGATCACACAACCTGCTGGCTTCGAGGTGATGGCATTACTTACGGTTGACACCTTTCCAGACAATTGCACCTTTGTTTCCAGAGTTCCACAGTCAGAACAAAGGTGGTCCCTGGAACAAACTAGAATGAGAAAGAAGCAAACTGCATGAAAATCCAAGCATGGAGTTCTCCCTTTCCCCAGCCAGCAAGGGGGGCATTCAGTTAGGAGTCGTAAAATCTGTTTTATGCTGGCATGAATTACCCGTATGATCTTCTGTTGGTGCCCGCCATGGCAGATTAAGATACCCACTGGAGGCTGGTGTGTATCCAACTAATGGACCAGGGACCAAGTGCTGGAAAATGACATTAGATTTCACAACAGTTCCACTACCAGCCGCTTCCCAAGGTACACATACACTACGTGCACACACATCTGGCTAAACCAATGGAGACAACTCCCAATGCACTGAACTAAATCCTAATTCCTATGGGTTAAGGTAAATGGGGAATAAATGTCCCTCCGGTCAGGATTATGTTCCTCATGTCAGGAGAATGGAAATGTTCTCCATGTCATTTCGGCGGCGCGGTGGCACAGTGGTTAGCACTGCTGCCTCACAGTGCCAGTGATCCATGTTTGATTCCCAACTTGGGTCACTCTCCATGTAGAGTATGCATGATCTCCCCATGTCTGCGTGGGTTTCCTCCGGGTGCTCCGATTTCTTCCCACATTCCAAGAATGTGCAGGATAGGTTGATTGACCGTGCTGAATTGTTCCTTGATGTCCTTAGTTGTGTAGGTTAGGGGGATTACCCATGGTAAATGTATGGGGTTATGGGGATAGGGCTGGGGAGAGGGCCTGGGTAAGAGTCAGGGCAAATGGCCTCTCCTGCACCGTAGAGATTCTATGATTCAGGGATTTTATGATGAGGCCCAACCGAAATCTACTCCCCACCCCCGATTCTCCACAGCACCAGTGGAAAAACACATTGGTGCAGAGAACGTCAGCAACAACACAGTGTGCAGAAGTCAGAACTCACGTGAACAATGCCTGGGGCTGGCTCCAGAGCTCGGAATGGAGAGTGCCAGCTACCCTGGACCCCGGAACACCACAGCGGTGGGTTGGGGGACAATCTATCAGGTGGAGCTTCCAAATTCACTGCCAATGGGGATGTCCACCTTCCAGCCTCAGTGTCTTCTGGGAAGTCCACCTTTTCCAGGAGGTTCATCTCCTTTCTCCAATGCGGGGTGGGAGGGGTTGTTGTTTTTTTTTAATTTATTCGTGAAACATGAGTGTCACTGGCTGGGCCAGCATTTATTGCCCATCCCTAGTCACCCTTGAACTGAGTGGCTTGGCCATCTCAGAGGGCAGTTGAGAGTTAACCACATTGCTGTGGCTCTGGAGTCACATGTAGGCCAGACCAGGTAAGGACGGCAGATTTCCTTCCCTAAACAACGTAAACCAAATGGGTTTTAATATGGTACCCAAATATGATGGCGGGACGTGCACCATTATGCCACACTGGATGCATAATTAATTAGGCCACTGCTGGAAGATATGACCTGGTTTCCTGCCAAACTCCACAGTGGGAAATGCTCGTCATTCCCACTTCAGCGGGGAACCTAGTCCCAGGTGGGAGAATTCCACCCCATGCGTTTAAAGGGGAATGTCTCTGCCATTTTGTGATGTTTTTGCAATGAAAGTCATAGCATCATAGAATCCCCACAGTGCAGAAAGAGGCCATTCAGCCCATTTACTCTGCACCGGCAGCAATTCCACCATGTAACCCCACACGTTCACCCAGCTAATTTCCCTGACACCAAGGGACAATTTAGCGTGGCCAATCCACCTAACCCGCACATCTTTGAACTGTGGAAGGAAACCGGAGCACTTGGAGGAAACCCACACAGACACGGGGAGAAGGTGCAAACTCCGCCCAGAGAGTCACCGAAGGCCAGATTCGAACCTGGTTCCCTGGCGCTGTGAGGCAGCAGCGCTAACCATTGTGTCACCGTGCCACCCAATTCTAGTTTCAGGCAGGGGCCCTGGATTTCCTCGCAGGTGCCTCTACCAACATGGCAGCCATACTTCATGCACAGAATGCGGGCCTGCACACCGCCTGTCACATTGGATAGTGAGACACCCACGTAAACCAGACACCACTCCAATAGCATCCAGATCAAAGTATCTATCTAGGGGTAAAAAGGAATGATGAAAGATTGATACGAGTTTTTCTGTTGCCCCAGCAACCAATCATGGCCTGGCCCGCTGCATACTGATGAGATTATCGAGTATTTTACATTAACAGCACGCTGTCCGCTGGGAGAGCACACAAGCCAGTTTCCCCATTGTGCCTCTTGGCTCACGATCAGAGACTCTAACTCCACTCTAATCCGATGTGACACTCTTCATTCCTAATCTTGTCGGCAGAGGAAATCACCGACAATATCTCCCCTTCAAACAGCATTTAGTGACCCAGTTTCTGCCATAAATGTGGTTACAGCAGCTTATTTCTGTTGTAAACAGCACAAAAGAAAATTAAATGCTGCAAAGGCAGAAGCAGGACCTGCGGTGGGGCCGGGGGGGGGGCAGGACCTGCGGTGGTGGGGGGGGGGGGGGGGGGGGGGTGGCAGGACCTGCGGTGGGGCAGGGGGAGGTGGGGGGGTGGGGGCAGGACCTGCGGTGGGGCCGGGGGAGGTGGAGGGGGGGGTGGGGGCAGGACCTGCGGTGGGGCCGGGGGAGGTGGGTGGGGGGAGGAGGCAGGACCTGCAGTGGGGCCGGGGGGAGGTGGGTGGGGGGGTGGGGGCAGGACCTGCGGTGGGGCCGGGGGGAGGTGGGTGGGGGGGAGGAGGCAGGACCTGCAGAGGGGCCGGGGGAGGTTGGGGGGGGGAGGAGGCAGGACCTGTGGAGGGGCCAGGGGGGTGGAGGGTTGGGGGGGGTGCGTGCAGCGGGTGCGGGACGGATGCAGTCCAATGTTCCAGACTGGAACTCAGGGGTGATTATAGAGAGCCAGATTGGAGGTGAGTGTTAGAAGAACAGATTGGCTAATGGAATACTTTGTCATCGACTCAGCCTCAAGAACAACATGGATTAAATCATCTTCATTCTGGAGATTCCCTTTTGCCAATTATTATATTTGGTCCAATGTTTGATGATTATCTGCAGCAATTTAATTCTCTTCCTTAACCTATTTTCCCTTCCCCCTTCACCTTATGACGCCTTGATTTCTTTTGATTTACTATTGTCGCATGTATTAGTCTACAATGAAAAGTGTTGTTTCTTGCGTGCTATACAGACAAAGCGTACCCTATAGAGAGAAGGAAAAGAGAGTGTGCAGAATGTAGTGTTACAGTCATAGCAAGGGTGTAGAGAAAGATCAGTGAGGTAGATCCATTCAAAAGTCTGACAGAAGCAGGGAAGAAGCTGTTCTTGAGTCAGTTGGTACATGATCTCAGACTTTTGTACCTTTTTCCTGACAGAAGAAGGTGGAAGAGAGAATGTCCAGAGGTCCTTGATTATGCTGGCTGCTTTTCCGAGGCAGCAAGAAATATAGACAGAGTCAATGGTGGGAGACTGGTTTACATGATGGATTGGTTTATGGTCACAAACCTTTGTTGTTTATTGAGGTCTTGGTCAGAGCAGGAGCCATACCAAGCTGTGATACAACCAGAAAGAATGCTTTCTATGGTGCATCTGAAGAAGTTGGTGAGAGTTGTAGTGGATGTGCCAAATTTTATTAGTCTCCTGAGAAAGTAGAGGTGTTGGCGGGCTTTCCTAACTATAGCGATGGCGTGGAGGAACCCGGAGCAGCTGGAGGAAACCCACACAGACATGGGGAGAACATGCAGACTCCGCACAGACAGTGACCCAAGCCAGGAATCGAATCGGGGTCCCTGGCACTGTGAGGTAGAGTTGAAGCCCATGGAATAAAAAGGACAGTGGCAGATGGATACAGTAGGCTAAGAGACAGGAAGCAGACAGTACTGGTGAATGTTGTTTATTGAACTGGAGGAATGTAAACAGCTGAGTCTCTCAGGGGATAGGATGAGGACCAAAAACAGAAAATGCTGGAAAAACCCAGCAGGTCTGACAATATCTGTGGAGAGAGAATAGAGCCAATGTTTCAAGTCAGGATGGATCGAAGCTCAGTCAGAGCTCAGTGTTAGGGCCACTGCTGTTTGTGGTCCATATCAATGACCTAGACTTGGGCGTGCAAGACATCATTTCAAAATCCGCATGTGACACAAAATTGGAAGTATTGTGACCTGCAAGTGTAGAATAAAATCCCTACAGTGCAGAAGGAGGCCATTCGGCCTATTGAATCTGCACCAACCACAATCCCACCTAGGTCCTATCTCCGTAATCCCACATATTTACCCTGCTAATCTCCCTGACACTAAGGGGCAATTTACCATGGCCAAACAACCTAACCTGCACATCTTTGGACTGTGGGGGGAAACTGGAGCACCCGGAAGAAATCCACGCAGACACGGGGAGAATGTGCAGACTCCACACAGACAGTGACCGGAGGCCAAAATTGAACCCGGGTCCCTGGCGCTGTGAGGCAGCAGTGCCAACCACAGTGCCACTAGGATAGGGATAGACTACAAGAGATGGGCTGATGGAATGGACGTGCCATTGGAAGTTAATGCAGAGAAGTGAAGGAACAGTGTGAAAGATGTGATAGATCTTGATGGAGGAACAAGGAGAGGCAATGAAGGACAATTCACAAGGGTTTGGAGGAGCACGTGGATTTGTCAGTAAACCATTGAAGGTGGCAGGACAGGTTTAGAGATCATTTAATAACTGGGCATATGAAATCCAGGGCTTTATAAAGAAAGCTTATAGCTAATCACTGTGTCATCGTGCCGCCCCGTAAATATAGGTCGTTCACATTCACAATTACCATAAGCCACACATCCCAATTCATATCGGCACAGAGGGCATAACTTCAGAGTAACAGGGGGTGGCCCATTTAAGACAGAGATGAGGAGGAATTTCTTCTCTCAGGGGGTAGTGAACCTGTGGAATTCTTAATTGCAGAGGACTGTCAAGGCTGGGTCATCCAGGGCTGAGATAGACAGATTTCTAATCAGTGAAGGAATCAAGGGTTACGGAGATAAGGTGGGAAAGTGGAGCTGAGGATTATCGCTCATGATCTCATTGAATAGCAGAGCAGAGTCAATGGGCCAAATGGCCTACATCTGCTCCTGTCTAATGGTCTTGCAGCACAAAGTAGTCTTACAAATATAAGAAGAACAAAGTTAATCATTTAATGAAGGGTTCTTCTGACTAGGAGTTAATTACAATATGGAAGAGGACAGTTCTGTATAGTTTATTCTTGTTGGGGATTCCACTGTGGAGATGGGGGCAACAAGTACTTATCAGGATATATCACAGCTGAGGAAGTTCAGAAAAAGGGAGAGTTCTCACTGCTTATTTCCTGCACTAAGGGTTTCCAGTCCGTGTGTTACATGTGGGCAAAGATGTAGGCCGAGATTCTCCGGCATCCCCGCCGTGTTTCCCGCCAGCGGGAGATGGTGCATTGTTTGCCAGCGGAGGGATTCCCTGGTCCAGTTGCCCGCTGTCAATGGGAATTCCCACTGACGTCACCCCAATGCCGGCGGGACCAGAGAGTCCCGCTGCCGTGAATGGCCAGAGAATTCCAGCCTTACCCTCTCCTGCCCGAACAATCCCTCTTAATCCCAATTTGGGAACAGCAGCTCCTGGCCAACCTAATGCCAAGTCAACATCAAATTGTGGTGGACTTGGCCCTCTTGTTCTGTACTCAGTCGGACCGGGATTGATGCTGCCCGGATTCATTTCGTTTCAGAGCCTGAGAATTAAGCAGCAGAGGAGGGGAGGGTGGGATCTGTAGCATCTGAGGAAAAGAAAGGAAAGCTTCCAGAGATGAACGGAAACCATTTCCACTGATTATACTACACAGTTCCTCTATAGAGAGAAGCCGAGGTTCCATTCTAACTCCATTCGAATCCCATTCACATACGTGCTGTTAAAACCAGGCCTTTAATGTGGGAGCCTCTCAGTGAAGTGAGGCTGAGGTCAAAGACGGGTCTTGTTATGTTTTTGAGCAGATTTGTAATGAACCCTTCCTTCTCCCTTACTCATAAAGTCCAATACTTTTCCTTCTAATTTTGACTGAGGGATCACATCCAAGCATTCGACTTGGACTGTCACCAATGAAAACAAAATGGAAGGAAGTTACAAATGGTGCGTTATTTTTGGTAACGATAATGGATAACATTGATTATTTGCACATCGGGGCTGTTTATTTGAGATTACTGAAAGGAATGAATAACATTTCGGGCCTAACTTTGAGTTTGCCACCCAATGAGCAGCTCGCATTGGCAGGGGGATGGAGTTTTGGATTGGATATTTCCACGTTTGAGCCAAAAAAAAGTATCTAAAATGCAGATCAGACACTTCAAAATGTGGGTTTGGCCAGAATGCCATAACGTGACATTGCGTGAGATGTCGGGCGCACATCCTGACGTCACGGTGTACTTGATACTTTGGTAAATAGGCATACGCGAGGGTCAGAAGCGTGCCCACCGATAATCAAGCTGGCGATTTAACCTGTTAAGGGGCTAACTGAATGCATTTTCTACCATCCAATTGGTAAGGCGGCCGTTCTTTTTAGCTACAGTCTCAAAGAACAATTGGGGTTGGACGGTGGCACAGTGGTTAGCGCCGCTGCCTCACAGCGCCAGGGACCCAGGTTTAATTCCAGCCTCCGATGACTTTCTGTGTGGAGTTTACACATTCTCCCTGTGTCTGCATGGGTTTCCTCCAGGTGCTCCAGTTTCCTCCTACAGTCCAAAGATGTGCGGGTTAGCTTGATTGGCCATTTTAAATTGTCCCTTAGTGTCAGGGATTAGCAGGGTAATATGTGGAGTTAAGGGTATAGTGCCTGGGTGGGACTGTTGTCGACGCAGGCTCGATGGGCTGAATAGCCTCCTTCTGCACTGTAGGGATTCTATGAACAAAGAAAATTACAGCACAGGAACAGGCCCTTTGGCTCTCTAAGCCTGCACCGACCGTGCTACCCAACTGAAACTAAAACCCGTACCATTCCAGGGACCATACCCCTCTATTTCCATCCTATTCATGTATTTGTCAAGACGCCCCTTAAAAGCTACTATCATATCAGCTTCCACTACTTCCCCTGGCAGTGAGTTCCAGACACCCACCACCTTCTGTGTAAAACACTTCCTTTGTCCATCTCCTTTAAACTTTGCCCCGTGCACCTTAAACCTTTGCCCCCGAGTAATTGACTCTTCCAGAAAGTTTCTGACTATCCAGAAGCTGACTATCTCAGTCCAGAGTGGAATGAAATGTAGGGGCCAAAGTAAGATTCAAATGGTTGTCTGGGGACTGAGGTTTGTGTTTGAACGCGCCGCCCAGACACTCGTTGCATAGATTTTCCCATTGATATTTATCAGTGACAGGAGTCAGGATCTCTCTGAGAAAGTTCCACAGCGGCTGTCCCCAGAGGGAGGACCTTGGAACCGCCATCCCTCACTGTCCCTTTTTATTGAGTCTTGCCCTCTTCCTGCCCTCCCTGACAGTGCTCAGCCTTTCGCTGTGTGCACTTCATTATTGCTGCCCGTTGCGGTGCCAGTCACAGCTGGAAGCGCACTTCCTGCCCTCTCCCTGGCACGCCAATCCCATGCCAGACGGATGAATAATTCAAGCCTCTGAAAGGACGGATCGACCTTTCCAGTTTGCTTGTGTGTTTGTTACGAGTTGGAGAAATCAGGAAAATAAAAGATCAGGAACAAATTACAACCCCTTCCCCCGGACATTCTCTCTTCCATCTTCTTATGTCGGGAAAAAGGTACAAAAGTCTGTGGTCTTGTACCAAGTGACTCTAGAGCAGCTTCTTCCCATCACGCGTTTGAATGGACCTACCTCACACTAAGTTGATCCTTCTCTACACCTTGGCTATGACTGTAACACTACATTCTGCACTCTCTCCTTTCCTTCTCTATGAACGGTATGCCTCGTCTGTACAGCGCGCAAGAAACAACGCCGTATGCTAATAATAAATCAAATCAAATCTGTCACGTGTCCAATGGTGGTAACTCATCAGTTCCTTTCCGGTGTCCTGGGGCCTTGTTATCTGTTGTCTCAGGAGCCCACAGGGTTTCCATGGGTCAGCAGTCAACTCCTGCATCAGGGATGATCATCTCAAAGTGCAGAGATGAGGCAGGGTGTCCAGAGAGAGGGGAAATTGGCGGACATGTTCAGCAGTCAATAGATGGCATTGGTAGAAATAGGTTAAGGTCACGAAGCTTCGCTGACAGCTCAGTACCTTGATAGCAGCACACTATGACAAAGAAAAAACACCATGGTTTTGTTAAGCTTTGTGAAGTACTCGCAGTCAGGTTTGTGGTAGGAATTGATCTCAACTTCCTGGAAAAATCTGTCATTCTTTTTATTGGAAATGGTTCTGCAATCTTAGAGTGATTATAGCACAGAATGAGGCCATTCAGCCCATCGTGTCACCTCCCCATTCCCTTTCTTTTCTCCATAGCCCTGCAAATCTTTTCTCTTTACAAAGTGATCCATAAGATATAGGAGCAGAATTAGACCTTTTGGCCCATCAGATCTATCCCGCCATTCAATCATGGCTGATAATGATTTTACCAATCATATTAAATCAGCGTTCTCTGGTTCTCGATTCTTCCGGCAATGGAACAGTTTCACCCTCTCCACTCTATCCAGAACCCTTATGATTTTGAACTGCTCTATTAAATCTCCTCTCGTTATTCTGCTCTCCAAGGAGAACAGTTCCAGCTTCTCCAATCTATCCACTGGCAGAAGTCTTTCATCCCCAGAACCATCCTCAGAAATATTTTCTACCTCTCCTCCAATTCCTTCACATCTTTTGCAAAGTGCGGTGCCCAGAATTGGACACAATACTCCAATCGAGGCTGAACCAGTCAGGTTCACCGTAACTTCCTTGCTTTGGTACTCTATGCTTATGGGCAGCATGGTGGCACAGTAGTTAGCGCTGCTGCCTCACAGCGCCAGGGGCCCGGGTTCGATTCCCAGCTTGGGGTCACTGTCTGTTTGCACACTCTCCCTGTATCCGCATGGGTTTCCTCCAGGTGTGCCGGTTCCCCCCCCACAGTCCGAAAGACATGCTCAATTCTCCCTCGGTGTACCTGAACAGGTAACTTCATTGCAGTGTGAATGTAAGCCTACTTGTGACACTAATAAATACACTTCAAAACTTTATATGCACTAACCGGCCTCCTTTGGCACTGCTTGCGGTATTCTGTTTCTCGGCGTGTAATGAAGCAAGTGTGAATTGGCCAGTGGCACCGTACACAAGATTTTGTATCTTGTAATGAACACGCATTAGACGTAAAAGCAGGAATTTCCTCATTATCCTTGGATCATAACAGACCAGAGAACAATTTCAAATATGAACCCATATTTGAAACACTTCTGTCACCAGAGAAAATATATGTTCGTGTGTGGATGGGTGCATGTCTGCTAAAGACTCTGTACTTTTGATTCTGAGAACACATGGGTTTGAAATTGGCATTTTTTTACCAACTTCAACACCCGAGTATTCAAATCTCTAATATGGATGAAGCTCTAACAAGCTTCTCAGATGGACTTCAGTGCTCCTGGCTTCCAAACCAATCCCCAAACCAGGCGACAAAGGCAGAGTGAATTAAAGTTTGTGCACAGTTCTATTTTAATAGCTTTAATTAATCCTTTGTAATATGTGCTGTTTGGGGAGGGCTGGATCAATTGAAGTAAAGTTTATTTATTAGTCACAAGTAAGGCTTACATTAACACTGCACTGAAGTTATTCTGAAATTCCCCTGGCCACCACAGTCCGGCACCTGTTCGGGTCAATGCACCTAACCAGCACGTCTTTCAGAATACGAGTGGAAACCGGAGCACCCGGAGGAAACCCATGCAGACACTATGTGCAAACTCCACGTAGACAGTGACCCAAGCCGGGAATCGAACCTGGGTCCCTGGTGCTGTGAGGCAGCAGTGCTAACCACTGTGCTGCCACCAAACAAAGTTAATTTTATACACATCACAAAAGTTGAATGTTATGAACATCCTTTTCTGCTGTGTGATTTGGAATGTGTTTGGGACACAGATGCAATGAGCACAAGTCTGGATTTGACCTCCTGGCAGGAATTTTACCGCCACGGGAATTGGAGTGGGCTAAGAGCAGACCATGGAAAGATCCATTGACCTTGGGTGGGATTTTACGGTTTTGGGACGAGCAGGGCTGTAAAATCCCGCTCCCTGTGTTGCTTGTCACCTGACTTTTGTTGATGGTGCAATGTTCAGGAGAGGAATATCTACCCCTTCAAAGTGCAACCTTCATTAACAAGAACCATGATTAGCTTTTTTGTCTATCCCTGATTATTTTGATACAGAAAATCTATGTGAAGAGTGGATACACTTTGCTCACTGCTGCCAAGGCAACTCCCACTTACTTAAGTCTTAAGTAAATCCCCCCCTACCCCACCCTCACAGAAGCATTACCAAACAGAATTTGCAACTGAGTCACATAAGGAGATGTAAGGAGGGAGGTTTAATATAGCGCCTTAGGAGAGGAGAGAGAGTTAAAGGGACAGGAAGGTTTGAGGAGGCAATTCCCAAGCTTGGGGCAGAGGCAGCTGAGTGCACGCCTGCCAATGGGGCAGCAGTTTAGGGATGGATAGAAGGAGAGAATTGAAGGAGTGCAGAGATTTTGGAGGGCTTGAGGGGGGGTTACAGAGATGGGGAGGAGTTGAGGCCATTGGAGGGAGAGGACTTAAAAGTTCAAGTGCTGATGCCATTAAACCCTGTAGCTTGAGCCTGCTTATCTTCCATCAGTTGTTCTGATCAGTTCTTGCAGAGAGGACGCAAGGGGAGCTACAGCTGGGAGATAACAAGCTCACTTGCAGATAATCTGGGCTCATTATTGGTATCCGGCCAATTCAGAATCCGCGAACACCCATTTTTCTGTCAGGATCAATGGATTGATTCCCAGTTGCATTTGCAGTTGGCGAGCTCTTGCAAAGAGAAGCAAGAAGTGCTGGAAAAACTCAGCCAGCCTAGCAGCAGAGATTGACAGTAAGAAATCTCACAACACCAGGTTAAAGCCCAACAGGTTTATCTGTAGCAAACGCCACAACTGTCAGAACTGGCTGGTAAGGAACAGCCAGCTCCGAAAACTAGTAGCATTTGCTACAAATAAACCTGTTGGACTTTAATCTGGTGTTGTGAGACTTCTTAATGTGTTTACCCCAGTCCAATGCCAGCATCTCCACAGCAGAGATTCATAGCAGTGATTCTACGAGCAACTCTGCTCTGTGTGCGAAGGGCTAGAGAGATTAATAAAACATACGGTATTCTGGGTTTTATTAATAGGGGCAGAGAGTACCAGAGCAAGGAAGTTATGCTGAAATCATACAAGATGCTAACTAGTTAGATCGCAGCTGCAGTATTGTGTACAGTTCTGGATGCCACACGTAACAGGAAGGATGTGAACATGTTGGAGAGAGAGCAGAGGTTTACAATAATTGCTCCAAGGATGAGAAAATTCATCTATGAGGATATATTGGAGAGGTTGGGAGTGTTCTTTTTTGGAGAGGAGAAAGATGACAGGAGATTTGATAGTAATGTTCAAAATCACGAGAGGGCTGGACAGAGTTGAGAGGGAGAATCGGACAGCACGGTGGCGCAGTGGTTAGCACTGCTGCCTCACAGTGCCAGGGACCCAGGTTTGATTCTGACCTTGGGTGACTGCGTAGAGTTTACACATTCTCCCTGTGTCTGCATGGGTTTCCTCCAGAGGCTCCGGTTTCCGCCCTCGGTCCAAAGATGTGCAGTTCAGGTTGGTTGGCCATGCTAAATTGGCCCAAGATGTGTAGGTTAGGTGGATTGGCCATGATAAATGCATGGGGATGGGACAGAGGGAAGGGGGTGGGGGGGAAATGGGTGGGATGCTAGGTGCAGACTTGATGGGCTGAATGGCCTCTTTCTGCAGTATAGGGATTCTATGGTTCTATGGAAATTACCCACGTCATGTTTGGCCTCAGGCCTCTGAAGAATTAGTCTGATACCCCAGGACCTGTATCTGTACATGGCATTTAACTGCCCAGGTGTTACAATAGGTGGAAAAAAACTTGCCAAATTCAAAGCCACGTCATAGAGTCATAGAATCCCAACAGTGCAGATGAAGGCCATTCAGCCCATTGAGCCTGTACCAACAACAATCCCACCCAGGCCCTATCCCCCTAACCCCAGATATTTACCCCACTAATCGCTGTAATTTACACATCCCAGGACACTAAGAGGCAATTTAATATGGCCAATCAACCTAACCCACACATCTTTGGACTGTGGGAGGAAACTGGAGCACCCAGAGGAAACCCACACAGACATGGGGAGAACGCGCAGACTCTGCACAGACTGTGACCCAAACCGGGAATCGAACCCAGGTTCCTGGAGCTGTGAGGCAGCAGTGCTGAGCTATGAGGAGAGGCTGAATAAACTAGGCTTGTACTCGTTGGAGTTTAGAAGAATGAGGGGAGATCTCATTGAGACGTATAAGATGATGAATGGGATGGATAGGATAGAGGTGGAGAGGCTCTTCCCGCTCAGAAAGGACAGTAGGAGTAGAGAGCACAGCCTCAAGATAAGGGGAGGGCAGTTTAGAACGGAGTTGAGGAGGAACTTCTTCACTCAAAGGGTGGTGAATCTCTGGAATTCTCTGCCCGTTGAAGCGGTGGAGGCTGCCTCGCTAAATATATTTAAGACGCAGGTAGATAGGTTTTTGATAGGCAAGGGGATTAAGGGTTATGGGGAGAAGGCGGGAAAATGGAACTGAGCCACGTCAGATCAGCCATGATCTTATTGAATAGCGGGGCAGGCTCGAAGGGCTAGATGGCCTACTCCTGCTCCTATTTCTTATGTTCTTATGTCCTTAGTGCCAACCACTGTGCCGCCCAAATATGCCATGTGTTCTCAGAGTCAGACCCCAGGCAGCTCTTTGCTCTAATCTTCTGGTCACAGCCCAAATGTAGGTCTTAAAGGAAGGCAAGAGATCCAGAGAAGGGGGGTGGGGGGGGCAGGGACGTAGCAATGACCATGGGGAGAGAGTCACTCGTGCAACCAAAGAGGGTCAGTTGAGCAATTAGGAGTAGGGTGGGGAAGACAGCAGCCTGTGGATTTACTGCAGAGCCATGAGGGGCACTCCTGCCCCTACAATTTTCATATTTCACATCTTAGAACTATGTATAAATGACACGAGTATCGGTATGTAGCACGATGCTTTAAAATGTCACTCCATGCTTCAGTTCTGGCTTCTAGCACTTTCTGCAACTTTGTTTACTTTCCTCTGATTCCACACCCAGGATTAACCAGTCAAACACAGTGAACATCAATAGAAAACAGACTTACATAATCAAACACAGAACAACTGAACACTACTGGCAATTTAGCAGTAGATGTTTGGTGAACCTGGGGGTCACCTTCATAGAATCATAGGCAAAGCAGGAAATTAGGCACAAAGACCCCAGATGGCAAGCAGAAATGCCTGAGATACTTGCCTTCCATCACTGGAGACTCCCAGGTAATCATACAATAATCTCCCTGAAGAAAATAGGCCTTTTGTCAAGGAACTAGACACTTTCTGAGACAAATAGCTGACTGAATGTTGCTTCTCCCTTACGGGTGCCGAATTGCAGAAGGAGTCCATTCGGCCCATCATGTCTGCACCAGCTCTCCAAACAAGCGTTATGACTTAGTGCCATTCCCCTGCCTTTTCCCTCTGCCCCTGCATTGAAGGGATACCTCGATTGAACCCTGTCTCCACCACACTTCCAGCCAGTGCATTCCAGACCCCAACCACTCGCTGCGTAAAAAAACTTTGTTCCCCACATTGCATTTGCTTCTTTTTCAAATCACTTTTAAAATCTGTGTCCCTTTTGTTCTCGATCCTTTTATGAGGGGGAACAGTTTCTCCATACCTACTCTATCCAGCCCCCTCGTGATTTTGAGTATCTCTATCAAATCTCCTCTTAGCTTTCTTCTCTCCAGGGAGAACAATCCCAACCTCTCCAATCTATCTTTATAACTGCAGGTTTTCATCCCTGGAACAATTATTGTCAACCTCTTCTGCTTTCTCTCCAACGTATTCACATCCATCCTATGCGTGGCACTGTACACAATGCTCCAGTTGCGATCTAACTGGTTAGTGTCTTGTATAATTTCAGCATAACCTCCTTGCTCTGCTGCTCTGTGCCCCTATTAATAAAACCCAGAATATCGTATGTTTTATTTATCTCTCTGGCTGCTTGCACACAGCAGCAGAGTAGCTCGTAGAATCACTGCTATGAATCTCTGCTGCATTTTTCCAACACTTTCTGTTTCCATTTGGAAAAGCTCCTGGACTACAAATACAACTGAGAATAAATCCATTGATTTTTCTGTGAAAAATCAATGGTTTGCAGATTCAGAATTGGCCAGATGCCAGTAATGAGCACGGATTATCTACAATCGTGGCACAGTGGTTAGCACTGCTGCCTCACAGCGACAGGGACCCGGGTTCGATTCCCTGCTTGGGTCACTGTCTGTGAGGAGCTTGCAAATTCTCCACCTATCTGCGTGGGTTTCCTCCGGGTGTGCCGGTTTCCTCCCATAGTCTGAAAGACGTGCTGTTTATGCTAAATTCTCCCTCAGTGTAGAATCCCCGTTGTGTCTGTACTAACCACATCCACCCCAGGCCCTATTCCCATAACCCCACACATTTACCCTGCTAATCCCCCTGACACTAGGGTCTGTTTAACATGGCCAATCAACCTAACCTGGACATCTTTGGACTGTGGGAGGAAACCAGAGCACCTGGAGGAAAACCACACAGTCACAGGGAGAAAGTGCAAACAGACAGTGACCCAAGCCGGGAATCGAACCCAGGTCCCTGGAGCTGTGAAGCAGCAGTGCTAACCACTGTGCTACCATGCCACAGAATATGAATCAGAATTTGACTTATTCAGGAGCAGTGAGCCTGTGGTACTGACTGTAAGTATGAAAGTGGATGAGGGTGGTGTAGGGGGGAGTGGGGTGCACCTTGTGGATGGGCATGTTTCTCTCACATTGCGTGCGTCACACCCAGCTGCCACTGGGAAGTTGCTCAGCAGAAGCTCCCTGTGTCCACAGGAATCCACCACATTAGTTGGGAAATCAGTTTTATGGAGCTCTTGTCAAACACACCAAAGCCTGGGGGCTGTTCTTTGTCTGGTCGGATTGCCAGCCTGGGTATGGAGCGAACTGAGCAGCAATGGAAACAACCTCGCATCCCACCATGCAGCTCGGAGCTGAATTGACTGCCTGGCTGAAGGGGAGACATTGGGCCGGATTTCACGGCCTCGCTCCTTCCGAAACTGTAAAATCCCACTGGAGTTGAACAGGCCTTCCCATGTTCTGTCCCTCGCCCGCTCCAATTCCCGTGGCAGGCGGGACTTTGATTTGATTTGGTTTATTATTGTTACATATATTAGTATACAGTGCAAAGTATTGTTTCTTGCGCACTAGACAGACAAAGCATACCATTCATAGAGAAGGAAAGGAGAGAGTGCAGAATGTATAGTGTTACAGTCATAGCTAGGGTGTGGAGAAAGATCAACATAATGCAAGCTAAGTCCATTCAAAAGTCTGACAGCAGCAGGGAAGAAGATGTTCTTGAGTCGGTTGCTACATGACCTCAGACTTTTGTATCTTTTTCCCTATGGAAGAAAGTGGAAGAGAGAATGTCCGGGGTGCGTGGAGTCCTTAATTATGCTGGCTGCTTTGCCGAGGCAGCGGGAAGTGTAGACAGAGTCAATGGATGGGAGGCTGGTTTGCGTGATGGATTGGGCTACATTCACGATCTTTTGTAGTGCCTTGCGGTTTTGGGCAGAGCAGGAGCCATACCAAGCTGTGATGCAACCAGAAAGAATACTTTCTATGGTGCATCTGTAAAAGTTGGTGAGAGTCATAGTTGACGTGCTAAGTTTCCTTAGCCTTCTGATTAAGTCGAGGCGTTGGTGGGGTTTCTTAACCATAGTGTCAGCATGGGCAGTCCAGGACAGGTTGTTGGTGATCTGGACACCTAAAAACTTGAAGCTCTACAGCTCTTTCTTCTTCATCCCCGTTGATGTAGACAGGGGCATGTTCTCCTCTACGCTTCCTGAAGTCGATGACAATCTCCTTCATTTTGCTGACATTGAAGGAGAGATTAGTGTTGCCACATCAGTTCACCAGGTTCTCTATCTCATTCCTGTACTCTGTCCCGTCACGATAAAATTCGGGCCATTGTGAGCCTCTCAGATGGACATTTGGAGTCGGGGACAGTTAGAACACGGTAAGCAAAGGAGGAGTGGCATAGTGGTTAGTGCTGCTGTCTCCCAGCGCCAGGAACCTGGGTTCAGTTCCAGCCTTGGGTGACTTCCTGTGTGGAGTTTGCACATTTTCCTTGTGTCTGCATGGGTTTCCTCCAGGTGCTCCGCTTTCCTGTCACAGTCCAGAGATGTGTGGGTTAGCTGGATTGGCTAAGTTTCCCTTTAGTGTCAGGGGAATTATCAGGGTAAATGTGTGGGGGTTACGGGGATAGGGCCTGGGTGGGACTGTGATTGGTGCAGGCTCGATGGGCCGAGTGGTCTCCTTCTGCACTGTAGACATTCTAAGCTTCTATGAAAAGTTGATCCAGGCATACACAATTCAGACTGGCCAGAAATTAGGTTTATTTTGACTGGGACCCCAGAGTCATTTCATACTGTGGCTTCCAGCTTGGGTTGGTGAAAATCCCGTGGATTTAATGGGGCAGTTTGACATCTGTAATTTATCCCTGGTCTTTTCTCATTTCACTGGGTGGGTTTTGCAGTGGCAGTGTTCGAGACTGCTCGCTGAGATTGGAAGGACTGCACTCACTGACGTCTTATTTTTCCCTTCCAGGTGGCCAAATGGAAAGAGAAAACGGAAGAACAGTCAGTCTTCAATGAAATCCACCAGCATGTCAGGTACTGTCTCACACACACAACTTTCAGAAAGGAACAGTAAACTGGCTAGCGGTGGGTAAGGGCTCACAGAGCAACTGGGTGGAATAGAGGAGCAATATTGCCAGAGTGTTGGGAACAGTAAGAGACATCCAGTGTTCTGTAAGGAAACCGTCTTCTTGAAATTTATTTATTAGTAGGCTTACATTAACACTGCAATGAAGTAACTCTAGTAATCCCCTAGTCGCCACACTCCGGCACCTGTTCAGGGACACTGAGGGAGAATTTAGCACGGCCAATGCACTTAACGACATCTTTCAAACTGTGGGAGAGAACCGAAGCACCTGGAGGAAACTCACGCAGACATGGAGAGAACATGCAAACTCTGCACAAACAGTGATCCAAGGCCGGAATCGAACCCGGATCCCCGGCACTGAGAGGCAGCAGTGCGAACCACTGCACTAGCGCGCTTCTTTGAAAGCAATCTCATGACGCAGATCAAGCTTGCAAAGAAGAAGGAGTGAGAGCTAACAGGTGCTGTTACTCTCCCTTTGTCTAAACGGTTCCAAAAGCTTGTCCTGCCAAATAAACCCGTTGGGCTCTAACTTGGTGTTGTGAGACTTCTTGCTGTCCATCCAATATCCCACAGGCCTGGAAAATCCGAACTGGTGTCAGTTCCTGTTTCACAGGAAATGAGAGTACGTGCACATCATTCAGCCCTTTGAGCCCACTCCGTCATTCATCGAGATCACGGATGATCTAAGTCAACTCCCTTTTCCCGCATTGTCCCTGTATCCCTCACTGCTTTGACCATGTAGAGATGTATCCAAAACAGCAAATGCTGGAAAATCTCAGCAGATCTGACAGCATCTGTGGAGAGAGAATGGAGCCAACGTTTCAAGTCTGGATGACCCTTCGTCAGAGCTCTGTTCGTCAGAGCTTTGCTCAGTTCTGACGAAGAGTCACCCAGACTTGAAATGTTGGCTCCATTCTCTCTCCACAGATGCTGTCAGACCTGCTGAGATTTTCCAGCATTTTCGATTTTTGTTTCAGATCCCGGGGGCATCCGCAGTACTTTGCTTTCTTCGAAATGTTTCAATCTCAGTTTTAAATGCATTCAATGACTGAGCAACCCCCCCCACCCTGCACTGTCCCCACCCTCCCTCACACTCACCCCCCACCCACCCAACACACATTTCCAAAAATCTGTGCAGTTATACTAAAGATTGAATTTGATTCAAGTATTCAAGACAGATCGGGGCGGGGGGGCGGGGGGCGCGGTGTGGTCAGTGGCACGGTTGTTAGCACTGTTACCTCACAGCGCCAGGAACCCAGGTTCAAATCCAGCCTCGGGTCACCGTGTGGAGTTTGCATGGTCTCCTGTGTGTCTGTGTGGGTTTCCTCCAGCTGCTCCAATTTCCTCTCACACTCCAACGATGGATTGGCCATGCTAAATTGACCCCTAAGTGTCAGAGAGACTAGCACTTTAAATATGTGATTACAGGGATAGGGCCTGAGTGGGATTGTGGTCAGTGCAGGCACGATGGGCCAAATGGTCTCCTTCTGCACTATGGGGATTGTTTTACTCACTGCAATTTTACACCTCTATTATTCTCTATTCATATGCTATAACTTGTTTTAAAGTATGCTTTTTAAGATGATTTATAAAGTGGATTTTCCCCACGGGGTAACTGCCTCACTATGTTATACTACCGCAACGTAAACAGTAGGGAGCTCCTGGATTGAAGTATCGGCCTGCGCTGGGTTAACTGATCCGGACTGGGGCACAGCTGGGGGCAGGGAAACAGGAATGTTGGCGTCAAGAAACCCTGGATGAGGCGACGCAAAGACCTTTCCGCATTCCTGCATTGTTACAGCGCACTGACCTCTGCTGGAAACACGGGTCAGTGCTGAGAAAAGACGGGATCCAGCAGTGGCTTTGACTCCTTCCGCCAAACAACAGCCGCCCACTGCAGCGAGAGGCATCGATAACTGGGGAAGGGACCAGAGGGCCGCCAGCCCCCCCTCCACCCCCCCCCCCCCCCCCCCGCCCCCCCAAACTGGCAAACAAGGGGGCAGAATGGGAGGGGGAGGGTGGGGGTGGTGTCAATACTGAAAGGCCCAGCTTGTCGGATTTCAACAATCAACCTTGTTTAACATTTTAAAAATTACTGTGTTTGATTCTGGAAAGTTGTTGGTGAAATGCACACCTGGATCCAGTTACTTGTGGTGCACGCTCCTAAGGCCCGGGCCCATTCAGACCAGAGCTGCGCAGGTTAGGTGGATTGGCCGTGCTAAATTGCCCCTTAGTGTCAGGGAGACCAGCTAGGGTAAATACCAGCGGTTACAGGGGTGGGGTGGGATTGTTGTCAGTGCAGGCTCGATGGGCCGAGAGGCCTCCTTCTGCACTGTGGGGATTCTAGGATCCGTCTATGATGCAATAAGAATTTTCACTCAGATTTGGTGAGGGTGCGACCAGCCACTAAACTGGCCCGCACAAAACGTGGCAATCGGCTGCTTTATCTTATTTCACATTCCCATATTTAGTCATTCACGGTCAATTTGTGGAAAATTCGGGGCCGTTGCTATAGTAACTATGTGGCTATAAATTGTACAGTGGGGAGTACGGTATCCCAAAAAAACACAGAAACACAGAGAGGAGGCCGTTTGGCCCTTCGAGCCTGCTCCGCCATTCATCACGATCATGGCTGATCGTCCAACTCAATCGCCTCATCCTGTTTTCTCCTCATAGAAAAGCGAGAAAAAAAACATTGCAACGCCCAGTCGGAACATTTTGTGTCCAGCACAGTCATGGTCCTGTGACTGGTGTTGTTGTAACCTGACAACAAACTAAAGTGACCTCGAATGTTTGATCGAATCACTCACTTCCGATGCCTTTGTAGAAGTAGGAGACATGTTGCCATAACCAATAAGCATTGTCACGCCGCTAACAGTCTGAAACATCCCCCCCCCCCCACTCCCCCCTCCCGTATAAATAGATCGCGCCCTCGCTGCCTTTGTGTTGTTTGTTGGAGTGGTGTGAATGCAACATAATCTAACATGACTGCAAAATAATTTAGCATGAGTCACCTCTATTTTTATGCCTCAACTTGGTGTGGAAATGCTTTTGGAGGCCTAAGGGGTTTAAATTGGCAGCAGTCGTTTTAACTGTTGCTATTCAAAGCTGAATTTAAGGACACGGGTTGCTGGACGTGTAAAACTGGGTGAACGTTTTGTCCCGTGATATCTGCCCATCAGTCTCACCGGACAACCCCCAGGTTCAATGTTTGCTGAATTAATTGATCTCGCCCAGTGTTCTATTTAATTCACAGAATTGGATCACAGCAGTTGCAAAAGGAGGCCATTTGGCCCATTTGTGCCTGTACTGGCTCTCCCAATCAGCATTTCGCTTAGTGTCAGTCTCCTGCCCCCTTTCCAGTAATCCTGTACATTGTTTCTTTCCAAATAATCATCCGATTCACTCTTGACTCTCTCTATTGTTCCTGCCTCCATCACACTCTCCGACAGTTCATTCCAGATCCTAAATGTTCTGTGTGTGAAAAAGTTTTTTTCTCACATTGTTTTTGCTTTTTTTTAACGATTACCTTTTAGTCTCTGCCCTCCCATTCTCAATCCTTCCACAAACAGGAACAGGTCCCCCTATCCACTCGGTCTGGATCCTGAGTTGGAATACTATCTGACCTCTGCTCAGCCATTTTATCTCCAAGGACAAGAGTCCCAACTTCTCCAATCTACCTTCACAATGGAAGTTTCTCATCCCTAGAACCATTCCAATTAACCTCTTCTCCAATGCAATACGATGACATAGTGGTTAGCACTGCTGCCTCACAGCACCAGGGACCCGGTTCAATTCCAGCCACGGGTGACTGTCTGCATGGAGTTTGCACGTTCTCCCTCTGTCTGTGTGGGTTTCCGCCCACAGTCCAAAGATGTGTGGGTAAGGTTGGTTGGCCAGGCTAAATTAACCCTAGTGTCAGGGGATTAGCAGGGTAAAAGTGTGGAGTTATGGGAATAGGGCTGGGTGGGACTGTGATCGCTGCAGACTTGATGGGCTGATTGGCCTCCTTCTGCACTGTAGGGATTCTTTGATAATGACTTCACATCCTTCCTAAAATGCATGATGTGGACATGCCAACCTGGTGTTGTGTGACTTCCTATGTTCCTAAAATACAGCACCCAGAACTGTACGCAGTACTCCAGCTAATGTCTTGTATAAGCTCAACATAACCTTCTTGCTCCTGTACTGTTTGCTGAGGACATTTTATTAACTGCTCTCTCAACCTGTGCTGGCACCTCAGTGACTTATGGACCCAGGTCCCTCTGCTCCCTCACTCCCTTGAGATCAGCAACCCCTTTTTATATTATCCTGTCCTTATATACGCCCTGTCCTTCCAACTCAAATGTATCATCTCACATTACTCTGTAGAACCTCGTTTGCCACCTATCTGCCCATTCCACCAAAGTGTGTTTAAAGTTTATTTATTAGTTACAAGTAGGCTTATGTTAACACTGCAATGAAGTTACTGTGAAAACCCCCTAGTTGCCACACTCCGCCACCTGTTCGGGTACACTGAGGGAGAATTTAGCACGGCCAATGCACCTAACCAGCACATCTTTCAGACTGTGGGAGGAAAGCCGAGCACCCGGAGGAAACCTATGCAGACACGGGGAGAACGTGCAGACTCTGCACAGACAGTGACTCAACCTGGAATTGAACCCAGGTCCCTGGCGCTGTGAGGCAGCAGTGCTGACCACTGAGCCACCATGCCACCCTTGTCTATGTCCTTCTAAAGTTCCACACTTTGATCCTCACAGTTTTCGATTCAGCCATGGAGTGCGGTTTTGCTGGTAGGGCAACATTCATTTCCGATCACTGCCTTTGAGACGGTGGTGATGAGCCATCTTCTCGAATACCGCTTGGTTTGTGAGGTTACTTCAGAGGGCAGTTTAAGAGTTAACCACACTCGTCTAGTCAGGTACCACATGGCAGAGGTCACATTTAGGCCAGACCACATATGGCTGGCAGATTTCCTTCTCGAAAGGACATTAGTGAACCATGTCATGTGGTTTCATGGTCAGCATTACTGATGCAATCTTTCTCTTGCAATTTTTATTTAATTAGTTTCATTTCCCCAGTTGCCATGGTGGCTTTTGAATTTATGTCACCAGGTCATTAATCCAGGTCTCTGGGTTACTCGTCCAATAACCAAACTACGCTACCATATCCTCAAGTAATTGGCAGCTTTACTCCCAGATTAGACAGAGGTACGGGTATATGAACATACGAACAAACTAGGAGCAAGTGTAGGCCATTTAGCACTTTGAGCCTGTTCCATCATTCAACAACATCATGGCTGATCTGACTGTAACTCCATCTTAAACAAGCGACCCCTTATTTTTAAACAGTGACCCCCTAATTCTAGATTCTCCAGCAAGAAACACCCTCTCCACATTCACCTTGTCGACACCCCTCAAGGTACCCCTTAAAGGTTTCAATCAAGTGGCCCCCTGCTCTTCTCAAGTGGATACAGAGGAAGTGGCTTAGTGGTATTGTCACTGGAACTCATAATCCAAAGACCCAGGACAAGGTCTTGTGGCCCAGGTTCAAATCCCACCGCGGCAGGTGGTGAAATTTGAATTCAACAAAAATCTGGAATTAAAAATCTAATGATTGTTGTTAAAACCCCACCAGGCTCACTCTGCCCTTTAGGGAAGGAAACATGCCATCCTTACATGGTAAAGTCTACATGTGACTCCAGATCCACAGTAATGCCATTGACTCTCAAATGCCTGCTGGAATGGAGGGCAGTCAGGGATGGGCAATAAATGCTGGCCCAGCCAGTGATGCCTGAATCTTGTAAATAAAAACCTTTCCTCATAAACCAGCTTGCCCATTCCGGGTATCATTCTAATAAGCCTTCTCTGAACTGCTTTCACACCTTTCCTGAAATAAGAAGACCAGTACTGTGCACAATACTCCAGATGTGGCCTCACCAATGCCTTGTACAACTGAAGCATAACCTCCCTACTTGTGTAATCAATTCCCCTCACAATAAACAGTAATATTCTATTAGCTTTCCTAATTACTTGCAAAAGATTATTGGGCTCTCAGTGCTGGTTGTGATCCATCAACACACTTCCTGTAAGAGACAGCCGTTTGGATGTTGTGCGAGTACATGACCAGGCTAGCCTGTGACGCCCCCAGCGTTCGAATAGCATACCCACACTCGCAATCAAGGCACGCGCATGAGCAAAGAAGCAAAAGGGCACCGATGCGTGTGATAAATCCGGTACAAAATAAAACTGTCATCAAGAAAAGAGAGCTGGGATGGATTTTTCCAGTTAAAATAAATTGCATGGCGCAGTAGTGACACTGTACAAAACATCAAAGGAGAAAAACAGCAAGCTGGCTAAATGATTACATCCATCCTGTCAAGGATCCAGGACAATAAATGGGATGTAATTTAATATTCTGGAGATTTGCTTCATTGGTTTCTGCTGAACTTACTTCAGGAGATTTGAACAGAAGTGAGGGATTCCATTAGCTGTTTGACCCATTGGAACAGTGGGCCCTTCCAGGAACTAGTCTATCACCCAACTAAACTTAGAATCATAGAATCCTACAGTGCAGAAGGAGGCTATTCGGTCCATCGAGTCTGCACCGACCACACAGGCCCTGTCCCTGTAACCCCATGCATTTATCCCAGCTAGACCCCCTGGCACTAAGGAGCAATTTATCATGGCCTACCCACCTAACCCGCACATCTTTGGACTGTGGGAGGAAACCGGAGCAGCTGGAGGAAACCCGCACAGACACGGGGAGAATGTACAAACTCCACACAGACAGTGATGTAAGGCTGGAATTGAACCTGGGTCCCTGGCGCTGTGAGGCAGCAGTGCTGATCATTGTATCACCATGTTGCCCTAGTCCATTCATTGGAATGCAGTGAACACCCCCTGTCTGATGGAGGGATGATCATTGATGAAGTGGCTGAAGGCGGCTAGACTTCAGACAAACTCCTGCTGCCATATTTTTATAAAGAACAAAGATAAGTACAGCTCAGGAACAGGCCCTTCAATCCTCCAAGCCCGTGCTGATCATGATGCCCTAAATAAACTAAAAACAAAACCTCCTACCCTTATTCAGTCCGCATCCCTCTATTCCCTCCCTACTCATATACCCATCCAGATGCATCTTAAATGTTGCTCGGGATGCCAGCTTCTACCACCACCCCTGGCAGCGTGTTCGAGGCACCCACCACTTACTGTGTGAAAAACTGCCCCCTGCACATCTCTCTTAAACTTTCCCCCTCTCATCCTGAATCTGTGTCCCCTTGTAATTGACCATTACACCCTAGGAAAGAGCCTCTGACTATCCACCCTCTCTGTGCCGCTCATAATTTTGTAGACCTCCATCAGGTTTCTCCTCAGCCTCCGTCTTTCCAGTGAAAACAATCCTAATTTACTCAACCTCTCCTCATCGTCAACACTCTGGAGACCAGGCAACATCCTGGTGGACTTTCTTTGCATTCTCTCCAAAGTGCTTCCAGTAGTGTGGCGAGCGGAACTGCACTTAATGCTCCAAATGCGGCCTAACCAAGATTTTATACAGCTGCAATATGATTTGCCAACTCTTGTACTTAATGTACATGGAGTCTACAATGATTAACCTCCTGTAACCAGAACTCCAACAACTGAAGGATTTTCCCTCCTGATTCCCATGGACTTAATTTTACCGGGATTATTTGGCCCGCCACCCCCCCCACACTCAGCTGAATGCTGCCTTGATGTCAAGAGCAGTTACAGCTCACTCCAGCTCCTGTGTTATGTTTAAACCAATGTGGTCTCGAGCACAGAAATGGTAGTGGTGCGACCCTGAGCAATCTTGGGTGAGCAGGGTTTGTTTTGATACCTTTTGGCACTTTTAGCCCAACTAAAATAGCCAATTCATGGTCCCCACATGAGGGTTAAACAAGATCCCAAGCTGAAAGGATGAGGCATTGCACCCCTGCCCGGGTTTGATCTAACACTTCATCTTAGCCAAAAGGTCAAGATGGCTTTAAAATATTGCATCAGGTAAAGCCTCAGTTTAACCTCATTGACTGCCCTGATCCTTTACTCTAGACTGAGCAAACCATCGTCACAAGCATCAGCATCCCCCCCTCAGTGTAATGGGCTAACCCATTCCCCTGCCCGATCATGGTTTCACCCCTGCCAGGTTTTTGATGACCACAGATCTCTTGATGGAGCTGGCACCTTGGCCAGAACTCTACCACCTCACCTGCCACGGAATTGGCACGAGCGAGGGTCTGACAACGGGAACCTCTGGCGGGAAGTTCCGGTCTCGTCCAAGCGAGGCTGTAAAATTCCGTCCCAGGTCTCCCTTGGTTGATGATCGAGAGTAGACTGATAGGGGATAATTTAGATTTAGATTTATCCTGCTTGTTGAGGACAGGACATGCATAGGAAACATTCCACATTGTCAGATGGATGCTAGGTTTGTATCTGCAATGCAACAGCTTGGTTAGAAGCGTGGCTGACTCTGCCGCACAGCTCCTCATTTATAATGCAATGCAGAATACAAAGCACAGTGCAGAATACACACTGTGAATACACAATACAGGGAAACACTTCCACCTTTCACCGCCTCAGGATGTTCCAAAGCACATTCCAGTCAACAAAGCGTCTTCAAAATTTGAGTGGCACAGTGGTTAGCGCTGCTGCCTCACAGTGCTAGGGACCTGGGTTCGATTCCCATCTTGGGTCACTGTCTGTGTGGAGATACCGGAGCATGGCGACTAGGGGATTTTCACAGTAACTTCATTGCAGTGATGTGGAGATGCCAGTGTTGGTCTGCAGTAGGCACAATAAGAAGTCTCACAACATCAGGCAAAGTCCTGGTGAATCACCTGATGAAGGAGCAAGCGCTCCGAAAGTTTGTGCTACCAAATAAACAAACCTGTTGGACTTTAACTTGGTGTTGGTAATTTACAGCACTCTGTGCAATACAGGGGCCGTAATGTGAACCAAGCAGCAGGGGGAGGGGTGGAGTCTCGACTCACCAGGAAGCCGGCTGCTGAATTCTTGGGGCGCCATTGTGCAGGTGCCCCAATCTCCCAGTATACTGTATACACTGTGCACTGGGAAATTGTCCTGCACCAATATTGACCTTCTTGGGCAGGAAGCTGATTTCACCGGCAAAATGGGGCTGGCTTAGAATCATAGAATCCTACAGCACAGAAAGAGGCCCTTTGAGTCTGCACCGAACACAATCCCATCCAGGCCCTACCCCCATATCCCTACATATTATACCCACTAATCCTTCTAACCTACGCATCCCTAGACACTAAGGGGCAATTTCTTAGCATGGCCAATCAACCTAACCCACACATCTTTACACTGTGGGAGGAAACCGGAGTACCCGGAGGAAACCCACGCAAACACGAGGAGAATGTGCAAACTCCACACAGACAGTGACCCGAGCCAGGAATTGAACCCAGGACCCTGGAGCTATGAAGCAGCAGTGCTAACCACTGTGGTACCATGCCGCCCATCTGGTTCATTAGTGTCCTTTAGGGAAGGAAATCTGCCACCTTTACCGAGTCTGGCCTACATGTGACTCCAGAGCCACAGCAATGTGGTTGCCTCTCAATTCCCTCTGAAATGGCTAAGAGAGCTACTTAGTTCAAGGGCAACTAGGGGTGGGCAATAAATGCTGGCCCAGCTAGAGATGCCCACGTCCCACACGTGAATAAAGAAATAAATAACTTGTCCTTGTTTCTCGTCCCTTTAGTTGAAGGAGGGATTGAGGTATCACGGTTGGTGGCTGTGAAAAGTGAGGCATGGGTGGGGAGAAATAGAAAGTGCACTGTGAAGAGTAGATTGGGTGCAGAGAGGATTGCAAATTCGACTCTCCAGCCAACCACTGGCCGGACTAAGCACATGACAACGGCTGTGATTATGGGTGAAGATAATTAACTAATTGCAGGCATATTCCAGATGACCTGCCTTGTTATTGTATTAAAGTCTCCGGTTAATGAAATGGTCTTTCCACAGAATCCACCGCAGCTGCTGTAGCGTACAGCAGAACTGCAAACTCCCCTTTGCTTATACACGAAACTGCCACGAAGCAGATTCCACCTCAGCCTGAGGTCATCGAAAACACGTTCGCGGTCACGATTCTGTCTTACCCTTCCACAAAAATATTGCCCTTTTTGTGACCTCCATCCAAGTTGTCACTGAACATCAGGGAGGCAAACAGGTATATGTGACCTTGCCGCCTCGTGCACCTGCAGTCAGGAGAATCGAACTGACTTAATACCTGTTTATCTCACGCACCTGTCACTGCATTAACATTAAAATCCCTCAGCAAAGAAAACATTACAATGAACCTGCCAGAGCAGTGGGACTTCAATCGTGGGCAGGAGTTTGCAGATGGCACAGTTTCCAAAGAGTCGGTGAGAGACGCATCTGGCCAATCAGAGCAGTCCCACGGCCATTTAATCCTCTGAGGAGCACTGATTGGCTGGGGACAGTCCCTCACTAGGGTGGACTTCCTGCCTCAGAGAGCTGTCAGCCAATCTGATTGGCCAGCTGCATTTTGATCCCAGCCAATGGCAGCCATGGCCATGACGAGGCCCAAGGTGTATGGGGCTCTTGGTTGAGAGGCTAAGAATGGAGGGGGCACATGCGGGGGGCAGAATTTGGGGCAGGGGCACCAGATGTCCCTCAGGAAAACAGGAAGATGCTTCGCTCCCGCCCCCCCCAACCCCCTCTGCTATTGCCCGAGGCACTTGTCAATTTTTTTTATTCATGGAACGTGGGTGTCACTGGCTGGCCAGCATTTATTGCCCCTCCCTAGTTGCCTGAGGGCAGTTGAGAGTTAACCACATAGCTGTGGCTCTGGAGTCACATGTAGGCCAGACCAGGTAAGAACAGCAGATTTCCTTGCCCAAAGAACATTTGTGAATCAGATGGTTTTTTTCTGACAAAGGTTTCATTGTCATCGGTAGATTCTTAAATCCAGATACTTTTTTATTCGAATTCAAATTTCACCATCTTTTTTATTTATTTAGTTATTAGTGTCACAAGTAGGCTTACATTAACGCTGCAATGAAGTTACTGTGAAAATCCCCTGGTTGCCACACTCCGGCACCTGTTTGGCTACACTGAGGGAGAATTTAGCATGGCCAACGCGCTTAACCCGCATGTCTTTTGGACTGTAGGAAGAAACCAGAACACCTGGAGGAAACCCACACAGCCACAGGTGAATTTACAGATTCCGCACAGACAGTGACCCAAGCCGGGAATCGAACCTAGGTCCCTGGCATTGTGAGGTAGCAGTGCTAACCATTGAGCGACCGTGCCACCCACCATGGCGGGATTTGAACCTGGGTCCCTAGAACATAAGCTGAGTTCCTGGACTAATAGTCTAGCAATAATACCACTAGGCTGTCAGCTCCCCTGATTAGGCCATTGCCTCTCCTGCAGTCTCACCCCCCCAGTACTGAATACCTCCTTAGAGAGACTGAGTGTGGAGCGGCCATTAAGGGGCCAGTAATTCCAGATAGGTCAAGGAAGGGCAGAAGGGCACCAGGGTGGCCACCTGAGGAACTTGTGCTGCCCCATATCTCAGCTTCATGAAAGACTGATCGACTGATTTACCCTATCGTCACCAACTTCTGATCTTTCACCAACAGTGTCCAGAGACCATTCTTGTGCTGATGCAATGAACAAAACACAGTGTACAATCCCTGCATCCTGTTTAGCTCCTGCTACTTCCTGTCACATACCAATTTGTTTGCGTTATCTCATTTAGTTTGATCTCTAAAATCGCTTACAGACCCATATCCCAGCTCACCCTTCTGTGACTCTTGCAATCTGGGATTCTCCTCCTTGGAGCCTCCACATCTCCAGCCTTCGCTTCAAGCAAGTCTTCAATCATCTTCATCCCATATTGAGGTGGGGTGGCGGGTGGGGATGGTGGTGTGGGAGGGGATGGGGGGATAATCCTTCTATCCTTTGATGGTCAACTTAACATAAAAGGCAAAAGTGAGTAGAGACTAGCATTTCCCACTTTGTACAATCATCATTTTGCACTAAATTAAGCTCCAGCAAGTAAACCTATCCACAGATCACTGACACTTGCCAGGGTCAGACTGAAGGAGCCCAGACACTACCACTTACACTCTATCTCAAGATTTTTAAAAGTTCATTCTCAGAGCGGAGTGACAATTATTGCCCAGAGGGGTTTCATAGAATGTACATCTTTTTGTCTTGCATTCATCAGGAATTCACAAGTTTATAAAGGGGGCAGCAATTTATACTGCATGGGAAGAGGGGGCCGATTGGTTGGCAAGTTGACTCTGACTGGTAGAGGTGTTCTAATGGAAAATGCACCAGGGAACAGTTAACTGCCAGGCTTTTGTTCAAATTCAAACTAGGCTGGTCAATTCTGATCAGTCTGTGTGTACTGATGAGTACAAGATGAAAAACTTTGGCAGCATGGGCGGGATTTTATGGCCTAGCTCCAGCAAGACTGGAAATTCCCGCCCGAGGTCAACGGACATTTTCGTTGTCCACCCCCCCTCGCCTGCTCCAATTCTGTGGTGGACGGGGCAGTAGAATTCCAGCACATGTCTCTTTTTCAGAGATATGCGTAGTTTCTTACCTCAGTGGGGAAATTTACATTCAATGAAAATAAAATTAGGTTTCCAGGGCCAGTGAGGGTGTTTGGCAGTAATCATAAAGTTAGTATGGCATTAAGAACCCAGTTACATCTCCTCAATAATGTGTGGAGATATAAAGGGTTATCACAGTGTAACAGAGTAAGAGTGTAAGTTTGCAGAGATCTCCCATTGACTGCAGTCTCAGAGACCTTAACGGCACCATCTGACAAAGCATAAAATCACTGACAATGACATCTGGATCTCCGTGTCGTTCTGCACATGGGAGAGGCTGCAATGTCGCTGTCACTTTCAGTAGAATATTAACAGGGAATGCTGACAATTTTGCTATCACTACCCCCACAAAGTCTGGGTCCAAGGAAACCGAAAGCAGTCAGTTTCTGCATGAGGCATTGACAAATTCCTACCCCTGCTTATATCCTTCACGGTTTGGGTACAGATGCACAGGCTAACAGTTCTTAAAACATCATCTTACCGTTTCTATTTACCTGTGCTGAAATCATAGAATCTCTACTGTGCAGAAGGAGGCCATTCGGCCCATCGAGTCTGCACCGACACTTTGACAGCAAGTCCTCTCCCCCCCCCCCCATCCCTGTTAACCCCATTTTAACATGGCTAATGCATCTAATTTACACATCTTAGGACACTAAGGGTTAATTTAGCATGGCCAATCCACCTAACCTGCTCATCTTTGGACTGTGGGAGGAAACCAGAGCACCCAGGGGAAATCAACACAGATACGGGGAGAATGTGCAAACTTCACACAGTCACCCAAGGCCAGAATTGAGCCTGGGTCCCTGGTGGGGTGCTAACCACAAGACCATAAGATATAGGAGCAGAATTAGGCCATTCAGCCCATTGAGTCCGCTCTGCTATTCAATCATGGCTGATTTGATTCTCATCCCCATTCTCCTGCCTTCTCCCCATAACCCTTGATCCCTTTATTGATCAAGATCCTATCTCTGTCTTAAAAGGCACTCAGTGACCCACTTTCACAGCCCTCTGTAGCAATGAGCTCCACAGATTCATCACCCTCTGGCTGAAGAAATTCCTCCTCATCTCTGTTTTAAACGAGTGTCCCTTCACTCTGAGGCTGTGCCCTCGAGTTCTAGTCTCTCCCATTAGTTGAATCTCTCTATGTCCACTCTATCTAGGACTCTCAATATTCTGGAAGTTTCAATTAGACCACCCCTCATCCTTCTAAACTCCAACGAGTACAGACCCAAACTCCTCAACCGCTACTGATATGACAAACCCTTCATTCCTAGAATCATTCTTGTGAACCTCCTCTGGACCCCCTCCAAGGCCAGCTCATCCTTCCTTAGGTATAGGGCCCGAAACTGCTCACAATATTCCAAATGGGGTCTGGCCAGAGTCTCATACAACCTCAGCAGCACATCCCTGCTTTTGTATTCTAGATCAATAGAAATGAATGCTAATGTTGAATTGGCCTTCCCTAACTGAACTTGCCAACTGAACTTGCAAGTTAACCTTAAGAGAGTCTTGAACCAGGACTCCCAAGCCCTTTTATGCCTCAGATTTCCGAAGCCTTTCACCATTTGGAAAATAAGCTAATGCCTCAAACCTCTGAAAGGTCTGCTTATAAATCAAGCACATTAATTTTTTTACACGTACTCGGGTTAATGTCTTTTTAACTTTTGCAGGGAGAGATTGCTGACAGAGTGTGCTCTATTTAATGAGCGTTTGACTCCTATTTGAAAGCAACATTATCTGCTTTTCAGTGCATCGAGGTTCATTCAAATAACAATGCAGGCTGTTCGAGCTCTCAAACACTTATTTAAAGAGCCTCGTTTTGTTTTTCTGTTTGACATGAGTCAGAATTTGCTGGTTAAATCTTTAATCAACAACTGTTCCACGCCAGTATCTCTCAAACCTATGACCCGTGACACCGCTGCAAGTTCCCCTCCAAGCCCCGCAGCATCCTGCCTTGGAAATATATCACCGTTCCTTCACTGTCACTGGATCAAAACCCTGGATTCTCACAGTATCTCCATTGCAGTGTGAATGTAAGCCTACTTCTGACTAATAAATAAAAAAAAAGCCGGAACTCCCTCCTGAATATAGAAACTAGAAGCATGAGTAGGCCGTTCAGCCCTTCAAGCCTGCTTTCCCATTCATTTTGATCATGGCTGATCATCAAATTCAATATCCTGATTCCCTCCCCTGCCATATCCCTTGAATCCTTTAGCCCCAAGAGCTGTGTCTAATTTCTTTTTGAAATCACATCACATTTTGGCCTCAACTACTTTCTGTGGTAGCGAATTCCACACATTCACCACTCTCTGGGTGAAGAAATTTCTCCTCACCTCAGTTCTAAAAGGTTATCCTCAAACTATGACCCCCTAGTTCAGGACTCCCCCGTCATTGGGAACGTTCTTTCTGAACCTACCTCTGTTTAACACTGTTAGAATTTTCTACATTTCCATGAGATCCCTTCTCACTGTTCTAAGCTCCATTGAATATAATCCTAACTGACTTAGTCTCTTCTCATATGACAGACCTGCCATCCCAGGAATCAGCCTGGTAAACGTTCGCTGTACTCCGTCTATAGTAAGGACATACAACACTGTTGGTTAGCCTACACCACATGGGCTGCAGCGTTCAAGAAGGCACCACTTTCTCAAGGATGCATAGGGATAGGCAACAATGATGCCCTTACCCTGTGAACAAATAAAAAAATGCTGTTTATTAAGTGAAATCCATAGTTTGAATTTTCCAGCAGGATTTGTGTTCACAACATGGGACCAAATGAGGGTTCCAAGACTGCAGCTGCCGGCAGCGAGACTGGCACAGGGAAATTCCTGGGGTGGCCTCATAATTGACCACCTCTGAGCTCATGTCCAGTTAAGGATGGGGTCACAGTCTCTCCAAATTGTTACGGTGCAGAAGGAAGCCATTCGGGCCATTGTGTCTGCATCAGTTCTCCAGAAAAACGTCACGTCAAATAAACATCAGGCCGAGATTTTCCGGCTGTTCACAACAGCGGGATTCTCTGGTCCCACGAGTCACGCACGCCCCCGCCATTGCATTTCCCACCAGCATGGGGTGACACCAGTGGGAATTCTCAATGACAGTGGCAGGACAAGAGAATCCCACCACTGGAAAGCAATGCGGTTTGGAGGCCAGAGAATCTCACCTCATGACTTAGTGGCATTTCCCATCCTTTTCCCCCCTACCACTGCTTGTTTCTATTTAAATAATCAAACAATGTCTTCTTGAATGCCTCGATTGAATCTGCGTCCACCAGACTTCCAGACAGCGCATTGCAGACCCCAGCGACTCGCCGTGGGAAAAAGATCTTTCTCAAGTCACATTTGCTTCTTTTGCAAATCATCTTAAATCTCGTTCTAGCTACTTTTACGAGTGGGAACAGTTGCTTCTTATCTACTCGTTCCAGAAGGTGGGGGAGTGGTACTGGGTGAGTTGCTCATTCAGAGAGCTGGTGCAGACATGATGGGCCAAATGGCCATCTTCTGCACTGTAACAATTCTATGATTCTGTCGTGGGGCCGAAATTCTCGAACACCCAAACGACCAACATTGTGTGAACGCCTCAACAACACAAACAGCAGTGCGTCAACAAGAAGAGCAAGCACCACCTTCCCTCGGGCAACTAGGGATGGGCAATCAATGCCGACCTTGCCAGTGGCATGTACGTGCCATGAGCAATTTTAGTCCAAACGTAAAAATTCTCAATGTAGGAGCTTCAGGGCACTGACAGAATGAAATCGGTTGTGAAAAAGCACACGCAGTGTTAGCCAGTCTCCGCCAACCTTCGTTAATCCTCTGACGTAGCCGCCTCTGTAACCTGTTCTCATCTCAGAGCTGGAAGAGAAACTTCTGCACCAAACTCAGGACGAGCATGTTGCCATCAGCTTCACCCGAATGCTCCTGTTTACCAATTTATTTGCAGTTTTACGTTCTGCATTTTAAAACCTGCAGTCACAATAAAGGTCAAAGAGGATTTTACTTTAATTTAGCTGCGAGCTGTGGTTCCAGAGTTAGCATTCTCACCATGGAGTTGAAAGGTTGTAGGTTCAAATCCTGCTCCAGAGTTTAGCACGTACAATAATCCAGACTGACGCCCCTGTGCAGTGCTGAGGTACAGCGAGGTGGCACAGTGGTTAGCACTGCTGCCTCACGGCGCCAGGGACCCGGGTTCGATTTGGGTCACTGTCTGTGTGAAGTCTGCACGTTCTCCCTGCGTCTGCGTGGATTTCCTCCGGATGCTCCAGTTTCCTCCCACAGTCCGAAAGACACGCTGGTTAGGTTCATTGGCCGTGCTAAATTCTCCCTCAGTGTACCCGAACAGGTGCCGGAGTGTGGCGACAGGGATTTTCAGTGTTAATGTAAGCCTACTTGTGACTCTAATAAATAAACTTTTAAACTTAAACTTTAATGGCAGAGATAACTGGCTGGAATTCTGGACGGCACAGAGACACAGTGGTTAGCACTGCTGTCTCACAGTGCCAGAGACCCAGGTTCAATACCCAGCCTTGGGTGACTGTCTGTGTGGAGTCTGCACGTTTGCCCCGTGTCTGTGTGGGTTTCCTCCGGGTGCTCCAGTTTCCTCCCACAGTCCAAAGATGTGCGGGTTAGGTTGATTGGCCAGGATAAATTGCCCCTCAGTATCCCGGGATGTGTAGGTTAGAGGGATTAGCAGGGTAAATATGTGGGGTTACGGGAATAGGGCCTAGGTGGGATTGGCGTCGGTGTGGACTCGATGGGCTGAATGGCCTCTTTCTGCACTATAGGGATTCTATGAATTCTCTGGCCATTCATGCCCCATTGCTGCTGCCAGCGAGAATGGAGAATCTGATGCTCAGCCAGACCTCCATTCACTGCAGCGGGGCTGGAAAATCCTAGCCATGGCAAGGTCAGAGGAACTGCCTTTCAGTCTGAAGCCCCAGCAGCTCCAGGGAAAAGAGGTCACTGTTTGAAGGGAGGGCTGGGAGGCTGGGGTTCTGACTGTTGTGCGATAACATTTATTCCTGAAACTTTTAAACGAAAGCAAAACTCTGCAGATGCTGGAAATCTGAAATAAAAACAGGAAATGCTGGTTAAACTCAGCGGGTCTGGCGGCATCTGTGGAGAGAGAAACAGAGTCGATGTTTCGCGTCTGTATGACTGCTCTTCTGAACTGAAGAGGGATGGAAATGTGTTGAATGATATGGTGGAGGAAGAGGGTGGAGGTAGTGAAACAGAATAGAAACTCTGCGATAGATCAGAGATAAAGAGAGATTAACAAAGATGTCATGGACAAAGTTAATGGTAGCGTGAAGGACTGCAGAACGCAGCTTTTATCTCGTTGCTGTGTGTGCAAATTGCCTGCCGCATTCCCTCCCTCATGATAGTGGCCACACTTCTAAAGTATTTCAGTGGCAGTGAACTGCTTCAGGAGATCCAGAGATTGTGAACTGTGCCGGAGAAATGCAAGTTCCTTCATTTTGCCGGCGTCCTGTGGCTCTCAGACCGTTCCAAAGTTGCGATGGGACTTTTACACAACGTTGCCCATCAGTGACATCACCAAGAAGCAGGCCCTGGGTCAAAAGTTGAGTCCCAACATTGAGTTACCAAAACAATTCCGGGAGACCGTTGTATTCTTCACACAAAGTGGGAGTGCTGTGGGGGAGGGATACTTTGAATAGAATGTAACTGCCCCAAGCTACCATCCCCATTGGCTTATGTATTGATGATATTAACTGTGATATGTGAGGCCAATCATTCATTAACCTACTGGTGGATGGTTGTGTTTAGGGTTGGATAACATGGCGATTTTCCGCTTCAGCCAACCCAGCAAGTGCTGGAAGTTCATATCTCGATGCTGTACACTCCAAAGCTCTGGAATTACTGCCCATTGGTTTGAAATGTTGGGATGAGGCTGGGCTGAGAATTCCTTCCTCTGGGATGCAGATATATGCCAAGAGAGTTTTTTTTTAACCAGAGGGTATAGTCTCAGAATAAAGGGGCGCTAATTTAAGACCAAGATGAGGAAGAAGTTCTTCCTTCAGCGTTGTAAGTCTTTGGAACTCCTTGCCACGATGGGGGCAGAGTCCTTGTGTATATTTAAGGCTGAGATGGATAGATTTTTGATCAGTAAGGGAATCAAGGGTTGTGGGGAAAGGGCTGGAAAGTGAATGTGAGGAATGTAGAATCAGCCATGATGGAGCAGCACGGTGGTTAGCACTGTTGCTTCACAGCGCCAGGGATCCAGGTTCAATTCCCGGCTTGGGTCACTGTCTGTGTGGAGTTTGCACATTCTCCCCGTGTCTGTGTGGGTTTCCTCCAGGTGCTCCAGTTTCCACACAGTCTGAAAAGCATTCTGGTTAGGTGCATTGACCCAAACAGGCGTCGGACTGTGGTGACTAGGGGAATTTCACAGTTACCTCATTGCAGTGTTAATGTAAGCCTTACTTGTGACTATTAAATAAATTTTAAATAACCATGGGGCAGCGTAGTAGCATAGTGGTGAGCACTGCTGCCTCACGGCGCCAGGGTTGTAGGTTCAATTTGGGACTCGGGTCACAGTCTACGTGGAGTTTGCACATTCTCCCCATGTCTACGTGGGTTTCCTGCTGGTGCTCCAATTTCCTCCCAAAGATGTGCAGGTTAGGTTGATTGGCCATGCTAAATTGACCCTGGTGTCAGGGGGATTAGCAAATAAATACTCGGGGTTGTGGAAATAGGGCCTGGGTGGGATTGTGGTCAGTGCAGACTCAATGGGTCAAACGGCCTCCTTCTGTACTGTAGGGATTCTAAAGCAAACCGTTCTATGATTTAACTTTATCCGATTGAATGGTGAAGCAGGCTTAAGGGGCCGAACGGCCTACTCTTGTTCCTGTTTCTTAAGGTTTTAGAAGCATAAAACTCCCCAGATATTCCTTTGTGGGAGTCCCAAATGATATTTTAAAGCTTGTTTTACTTTATTGGACATCAGCGATATTTTCTAATCTCTATTTACTGAATTTCACCCGATTGCCAGCTTACATTTGAGGTTTTTTTTCCCAGCGGGCATTTCTTTGTGCCGGAACGTAGCCAAGCATTACAGCACAAGAATGCCTAAGCTCCGAGTCCACACAGAACCCTGCCAGATGTTGTGGAAAACTGTGAGCAGTTTCCTTCTCCCAGGGTGGAACATTTCAGACACAACATAGTCGGGTTTTCTCAGATGCATTAGCGAAGGGTCGGTGCCACACCACCAGCACTTCCACAGGATAATAACCTGATTATGATTCTTTTAAATTAATTCAAGGGATGTTGATGTCACTGGCTGGGCCCGTAATTATTGCCCATCCCTAATTTCCCTTGAATTTGTACCCTGCCTCGACAACCTCTGCAAGATGTGCCAGATCATCGGCATGGATACCACTATCACACATGAGAACGCCACCCTGCAGGCACACCGTACATATTCTTGCAACTCGGCCAACATTGTCTACCTTATACGCTGCAGGAAAGGATGTCCCGAGGGATGGTACATTGAGGAGACCATGCAGACACTACGATAAGCAGATGAATGGACACCGCACAACAATCGCCCGGCAGGAGTGTTCCCTTCCTGTCGGGGAACACTTCAGCAGTCAGGGGCATTCAGCCTCCGATCTTTGGGTAAGCGTTCTCCAAGGCGGCCTTCAAGACACAAAATCGCCAAACAGAAACTGATAGCCAAGTTCTGCACACATGAGGATGGCCTCAACCAGGATCTTGGGTTCATGTCACACTACATGTAACCCCCATCATACTGCCTGCATTTGCAAAGTCCTACTAACTGTCCTGGCTTGAACAATTCACACCTCTTTAACCTGTGCTTAACCCTCCCTGCACTCACACTGTACCCGCAAAGATTTGATGACCTACAAATATTTGCATTCCAACCATTATCTTCCAGTTGTATCTTTGTCTATGTATGCCGTATTTGTGAATCCACCTCTCCACTCACCTGATGAAGGAGCAGTGCTCCGAAAGCTCGTGATTCCAAATAAACTTGTTGGTCTTCAACCTGCTGTTGTGAGACTTCTTACTGTAAACACTATGACTCTACGACTCAAGTTTAAGAAGATTGGTTTGGAATTCTCTGTCGAACTGTGACGTGCATGATCTTCATTTCACTGTGCGTGAGGAATTCCTTTGCTCTCTTCTGATTCTTTCTGTGTTTGTCTTTCAGGGTACATTCCCAGCTATCTGGAGAAGGATGAACCCTGTGTAGTTTGTGGCGATAAGGCGACAGGATACCATTACCGCTGCATCACATGTGAAGGCTGTAAGGTGAGAATGGAGGCTGGTGAATCCCACTTTACTCAGCTGGATATTCAACCTGTCTTTAACAAAGAGCCCAGAATTTACACATTCATAGAACATAGAAAAACTACAGCACAAACAGGCCATTCAGCCCACAAGTTGCGCCAATGATATCTACTAGGCTTACCTATAACCATCAATTCTATTAAGTTCCATGTACTCATCCAGAAGTCTCTTGAAAGACCCTATCGAATTTGCCTCCACCACCACCGATGGCAGCCGATTCCACTCACTCACCACCCTCTGAGTGAAAAACTTACCCCTGATATCTCCTCTGTGCCTACTCCCCAGCACCTTAAACCTGTGTCCTCTCGTAGCGACCATTTCAGCCCTGGGAAAAAACCTCTGAGAATCTACCCAATCTATACCTCTCAAATTCGCATTTGCAATTTCTCCCTTTTCTCCCCTGCAGTTTACTCAGTTGTACAGCCCAGTCAAACTCCAAGCTGCGCATCTGTCCACACTTTTTTTCCAAAGATCGTGCCTATGCAATAGAATCAGTTTCTTCTTTGGCAATCTCTCACACAAGCTAACATTCTTCTCACAGGAATCTAGAGAGTGTTGGCTGATGGTTCAATCTTAGTAGCACTGCAGGAAAGTAGCTTGCTTCCACCATGGAAATGGTAGCATAATGATTAAGTCACTGGACCAGTAATTCAGTATCATGAGCTCAAATCCCACCACGGCAACTGGGGAATTCGAATTTTGTTGATTAACTCCAATTCAAATATCAAGCTAGTATCAGCAAATAGTCACCGGAAAGCTGCAACCTCATCCGCAGCTGGGATTCTCCAGTGCCGCTGCAATGGATGGCATTTTGGTTGGATGCCAAATTCTCCATTCTTGCTGCCAGCTGCAGCTGGAATGAATGAGATGGGAGAATCCTGCCCAGTATCTAGTCTTGCGGGTGCGGTGGGAAGCATCCCTGTCTCTGAGCCGGAAGCTCCAGGTTCAAGTCCCACTCCAGCATTTGATGACCGCAATGCAGTGTGTTCAGACTGTGGCCAAACTGATTGATGTTCTATGGAAGGTGGTAAGAGTGGGAGAGTCTCCTTGTCTCCTCGTGCTTGATGTGAAGTGGTGCCCCTCGAGCTACATCCTCGAGCAGCCGCTTCAAGGAGAAGTGAGCCATGGTAACGTACGCAAGCATGTGCTTCATCTTATGTAGCAGCAGGCACTGGAAAGGAATAAAGAAAAGATCAGTAAGAGTGACCTTACTTTAAACTTAAGAGTTACTCTTCTAGAAAGCCACTGGGGTGTCAGGAATGGTAGAGTTTTTTTTCATTTATTCAGGAGGTGTCTACGTCACTAACTGACCCAGTGTTTATCAGCAGTGGCTTGCTGGACCATTTCAGAGGGCACTTAAGAGTCAGCCACACAGGGAGCGATGGTGGCATAATGTCATTGGACTAGTAATCCAGAAGTCCAGGCTTTAAAGGCAGCACGGTGGCACAGTGGTTATCACTGCTGCCTGGCCGTGTACGATTCCTGGCTTGGGTCATTGTCTGTGTAGAGACTGCATGTTCTCCCCGTGTCTGCGGGGGTTTCCTCCGGGTCCTCTGGTTTCCTCCCACTGGTTAGGTGCATTGGCCATGCTAAATTCTCCCTCAGTAATACCTGAACAGGCACTGGAGTGTGGTGACTGGGGGGGATTTTCACAGTAACTTCATTGCGGTGTTAATGTAAGCCTACTTGTGACAAATAAATAAAAGTTTTAATTTATTTTGTGGTTGAGGGGGAGGGGGAGCCCCTGATTATTATTTGGTGGAGGGGGGGGGGAAGGACCCTAGTACCTCCATGGTGGGGAGAGGGGGCTTACTCTGATGCTTGTAGGGGTGGGCCTTCAATGTCTCAGTGTGGGGGGAGAATATAATTTTAGATTAGGGCAGCCTTTTGAAGATGGCCAACATGGCATGAATGAATAAAAAAAGTTAACTTTTAATAAGTGCCATTTTGTTTCTGGGAAGTTGCGTGCCTGAGCTTGGAAATAGGGTGGGTGAAATTCATTAACATCTTTCGCTGTAGCAACAAGAGGTCGTCTTGTTGCTGGAGGCTTGTTCCACAATTCAATTAGACCGTGGCTGATCTGTATCTAAACTCCAACTACCTGCTTTGATTCCGTCGCCCTCAAGACCCTTGCTTAACAAAAATAATTGAGTCACTCAGTCTTGCTGCAACTTGCCTTGTGATTAGCGATGGGGATGGAAGGCTGAACAATAAATGCCCAAATTATTATAATAACATTGGAGAGACTGGGATCAGTGACATTGTAAATTACATGGGGAAGGGAATTGCGAAGCTGAGAGGCACAACTGAAGTTATGTAACTCAAATTACAAACCTCATTATCTTCACAATGACATGCCGTCTGATGAATGTGATACTAATTTGTTACCAATTTACTCAAATGAGAGGCTCCTTTTTTCGAACGTACTAATTAAACAAGGAATTGCACGGATTGAATCGTTAAAATTAAGAAAAAAATGTAAATTACTCTCATGGCATTTTCAGAAACAATTAGAGGCATTTGAATTAATAATTGAACCAGAAGTATGGTCACAGTGTCTGTATCAATGCAGATGATACACGACTAAGATGCCCATTGTCGCTGCAATTAATGGGGGACGTGCAGGCTCACTGAACTCAGGAGGTGCGCCCCTCCCTGCGCCTCCTTGATATTTCTTAAAGTGGAAGTTGAGATTTGCGAGAGTGATTTTTTGTTTAACTCAGACCCACAGTGTCACAGTGGTTAGCACTGTTACCTCACGGCGCCAGGGACCCGGGTTCGATTCTCGGCTTGGGTGGCTATCCGTCTGTGCGAAATCTCCCCACGTCTGCGTGGGTTTCCTCTGAGTGCTCTGGCTTTCTCCCACAGTCCAAAGATGTGCTGGTTTGGGGGATTAGCCATGCTAAATTTGTGTCCCAAGACATGTCGGTTGGGTGCATTGGCCATGCCAAATTCTCCCTCAGCGCAGCCAAACTGGCACCGGAGTGTGGTGACTAAGGGATTTTCACAGTAACTTCATTGCGGTGTTACTGTAAGCCTACTTGCAACACTAATAAATAAACTAATAAGATTCGACTACACAGAGTTGAAATCGTGCCCATTGTTACCAGATTTGTAAGCCAAAGAATATTTGCAAAACTGGAATTTAAAATTAGTCGCTGTGGAAGTGATGTTGTCAGGTTGTTGCCAAAACTCAACTGTTCTGTAATGGAAATAAGATATCAAACTGCCTTACGATTTGCCGTGTTCCGGCACTTAGGCAGAAAGTCAGAATCTACACTGACCCGCCGCTTAACCTTTCGATCAGCTACTGCGTTACCAAAGACCCTGCCCTTACACTTCTTTTCTCTCTCCTGTGGTTTATTTTAGGGTTTCTTCAGGAGAACAATCCAGAAAAACCTGCACCCTGCCTATTCCTGCAAATACGACGGCTGCTGCGTGATTGACAAAATCACCAGGAACCAATGCCAACTCTGCCGGTTCAAGAAATGTACGGCCGTCGGCATGGCAATGGACTGTAAGCGCCTCTGTTTGCGTATTTCCGGCCTCTCTCGTCTTTTTTTTTGTTTTTATTCCAATTCAATCGAACCAAGTCCAATTCAGAGTCTCAACAAGTTGGGACATTCCTGATCCAAGCTGACAAGACAGGGCTCTCACCGCCTGTCTTGGGCTTGATCTACATGATCCAAGCTGATTGGAGTAGGCGTAGCTCCTCCTCCAAGGCTTGATCTTAGCCAAATGGCCCAGATGCCGCTTTTAAAAATTGCTTCAAATGAAACTGACCCAAGCACAGCATGTCGATACTACACTTGATCTTAGCCAAAAGGCGTGGTGTTGTCTTATTGCTTGTCACACTCTTGAGCAAAGCGGAGGTGGAGTATTGTTCAGTAGAAGGAAGTCACCATGCCTGTTCTTTAGGGTCGGCCTACCCACGCCTCAAGCTAAATTTAACCTTTCCCTTCCTTGCAAGCACGTGGCAGACGCTGAGATGAACAGCAGAGATACATTTAAGGGGAATGTGGATAAATACATGAGGGGGGAAAGGAATACAAGGAATACGCTGATAGTGTTAGATGAAGAGACTCGGAGAACTAGGACTAGGACCAGTTGTGCCAAATGATCTGTTTCTGTGTTGCGCGACCTATGTAATTTTTCTCTTTCTCTCTCTCTCTGCCCACCCCTCCTCAACACCCCAGTTTCCCATCACTTTCTTGTTTCTTTCCTGAATATTGTTGCTCTTGTTCATCAGAATTTCCCAAGTATGCTTCCTCCTAAAGCCTTGCTGAGTTCAAATTCACCCGCCGCACCGTCTCCATGGTAACTCATTTGTTCCCAGAAGCCCTTGACTGCGCTGAAATCTCACCCAATATTTGATTTGATTTGATTTATTGTCACGTGTACTGGGACACGGTGGGAAGTATTGTTTCTTGCGTGCTATTCATACGAAAACATACCATTCATAGAATGCATGGGGGGTGCAGGAAAGGAAAAGTTGCAGGGTATCATAGAATGAGAGTAAAAGATGGAATTAGAGGTTATGCTGGCGACAGCTCGCAAGAAATTGCCTCGCTCCTGCTGGAACTTCCTCGGATTGGCAAACAGCCACCCGGTGCCCACTTATCTGCGCCAGGTTTCTTCCAGGCCTGCCTCAGGCTGGGTGAGATCCAGGCAGAGCACTTGTCCCCGAGGCCCAGTGTTGAAGTCTAATAGAGTTGGAGTGAGCCTCCTATTTTACTGCACTAGCTGCCATAAAGTCGATACGTTGAAAGATCTGACTGAAAGTGATAGGCCACGGACAGCCTAAAGTAAGTGGATAGGATTTGGGGGGTGAGGGGGGAGGGGTCGGAGATCAATGGGGGGGTGTTTGGCATTGTGGGGGGATGGCAGACATCGGATGGGGTCAGTTACCAGTTGGGGATGGAGACATTGATTTGATTTGATTTGATTTATTATTGTCACATGTATTAGTATACACTGAAAAGTGTTGCTTGTTGCGCGCCATACAGACAAAGCATACCATTCATAGAGAAGGAAAGGAGACAGTGCAGAATATAGTGTTACAGTCATAACTAGGGTGTAGAGAAAGATCAACTTAATGCGAGGTAGGTCCATTCAAAAGTCTGACAGGGAAGAAGCTGTTCTTGAGTCGGTTGGTACGTGACCTCAGACTTTTGTATCTTTTTCCTGATGAAAGAAGATGGATGTGAGAATGTCCAGGGTGCGCAGGGTCCTTAGGCTGGCTGCTTTGCCGAGGCAGCGGGAAGTGTAGACGGAGTCATCAAGGCGGTGGGAGTCAGGTTGGGAGAGGGTCTGGTCGAGGGGTTAAGTCAGGCTTAGGGGGGGTCCAGTCTGGTCAAGGGGTCAAGAGAAGTCAGGGTGATCCAGCAAGGTCAAGGGGTCAAGTCAGCTCGGGCAGTGGGGGGGCAATGGAGTGGCCGGATATTGATCAGGTCAGCCCACATTCCAACATCAGAAATGTGAAGTGCTGGAGTTCCTCATATTGGCCGGAATTTTCCAGCTGTTCACGGCCTACCGCCTCTGCCAGTGAGGAAGGAGAATTTGGCACTCAGTCCAAATGTCCCTTCACTTTAATGGGCCGGGAGAATCCCACTGGTGTGAATGGCCGGATAATTCCAGCCATAATCTCACAAGGTTTTGTTTTAGGTACAGATGTAAAGTGTATATCTATAAATTTGATATTCTGTATTCGGTGGATTACGGGGGTAGAGCCTGGGTGGGATTGTTGTCAGTACAGACTCAACAGGCCGAATGGCCTCCTTCTGCACTGTAGGGATTCTGTGATTCACAAACCCTACTGATTTGACGAGTAAGTTGTCAGTCAGAGCAGACCCACCCCTTCTAACAGTACGAGCTTTCAGGGAGATGGGTAGCACAGTGGCACAATGGTTGGCTGTGCTGTCTTACAGGTCCTGGGATCCAGGTTCAATCCTGGTCTTGGGTCACTCTGCGTGGAGTTTGCACATTCTCCTGTATCTGCATGGGTTTCCTCCAGATGCTCTGATTTCCTCCCATACTCCAAAGGTGTGACGGTTAGGTGGATTAGCCATGGTAAATGCACAGGGTTGCAGGGATAGGGTGGGCCCGGGTAAGATGCTCTTTTGGAGAGTCGGTGCTGGCCCAGTGGGCCAAATGGCCTCCCTCTGGACTGTAGACATTCTATGGATTTGAAGACAGGATGAGAATTTTACAATTAACTTAATCCAATGAGCAGATGGACCATTGAGACCAGAAAGGTCGTAGGTCAGTCCCCAGTTGCTGATCTTAACTGGAGTGGTGCGAGGGACATCGACACCCAGGGTTAGAGAAAGGAACTTCAGTCAGGATTCCCACTGTTGTATGAGGATGGTCGCAGGGGATAAGTCCACAATGACACATCAGATGGAAGCCTGCCCAATTCCACTGGTCAGGCGTCCTTTATGGGTTTCTCGTAATGGGAGGGCTGTACTTCCAGATGACACAATATCCAGACCAAATTCTGCTTAAAAACTCACAGCTCATCAGCAAGAGAGGCTGAGGGATAGCAATCTGGCGAATAGAGAGAGAAATTTCAAAAATACTGACATGGCTTCAAAGAGAGGGAAGTGCTCCGCACGGTTTTTAAAAATATTCTTCCTGTGAGATGTGGGTCTTGCTGGTAAAGTCAGCGTTTGTTGCTCATCCCTAATTGGTCTTGATCTAAAACAAATAAGATCCAAGCTGACAAGGTAAAGCTTTGCACCCTGTCTTGAGCGTTCCAGAGGGACGTTGGCACAGTGGTTAGCTCTGCTGCCTCATAGCACCCAGGGACCCGGGTTCGATTCCTGGCTTGGGTCACTGTCTGTCTAGAGTCCGCACGTTCTCCCTGTGTCTGCGTGGGTTTCCTCCCACAGTCCAAAAGATGTGCAGGTTAGATGAATTGGCCATGCTAAGTTCTCTCTCAGTGTACTCAAACAGCCGCCGGAAAGTGGCGACTAGGGGGCTTTCACAGTAACTTCATTACAGTGTTAATGTAAGGCTACTAGTGATTAATAAATAAATAAAATGATAGTTAAACGAGTCAACCGTATTGGTGTGGCTGTGGAGTCACATGTAGGCCAGACCAGGTAAGGACAGCAGATTTCTTTCCATGAAGAATACAAGTGAATCCATGTCCCCAGAGTATTAGCCTGGATCTCTGGTTTATCCGTCCATTAGCATTACCACAATGTCACCTCCTCCCTCATCCTCCTACGCTTCCTTGAAGGTCGTGATGCGGGAGTTGAGGGGAGAACGTATCCCTGAAAACTGTTGCCAGCAAGGAAAGCTCAGAGAAAGGCTGCGGAGAAAACCTGCAGTTTGAAATTCACCAGGTTGAATGTGCAAACAGTTTGATGACTTGACTGTGAAAGAAACAACACGATAACTGCTTGTGTGGTGAGCGCCAGTAAACCTCCCTGACTCAAAACTACAACTTCTGTCCGATAGATGGGGACCATATGTCAAAGCATCCGGCCTTCAGTCAGGGTGTCACACTTTAACCTGGGTTTTTAACCAGCTTTGAGAAAGTCAGAGGCAAACCCAGCCCCTCCCCCAATAGACCCTCCCTCCCCTCGTCCCTGCTACGTGGCGTGAGCTCTCTTCACATGGAGAACTTGACTTCCTCGGCTCAGACAAATCCTTTCTTTTCCCAAGCTGATGTGAAGCTTGGAATGGGAATTTGTGCGTGGGCCAGCTGTTGCTCACCGGATGTGGTCGCACTTGTTATTTGCAAGAAAAATAAAAGAACTGAACTCTGGGACACATGGTGCATGCAAATGCCCCCGATGCGGTGGGCATCCTGGGTTGGAAAGGGTCCTATCCACTGCTCAGCGTAATGCGAGGAATGAAATATCTCAATTCAATTCCATTTAAAATACAGCCAGGGAAAGCATCAACGTTTTAATCCTCTTCAGACTGGAGTCCCCCAGGACATTGCAAGCATTGCTAAATGTTTGGAGCACTTTATGAGCTGTCTGACACGCTGCCAGGGCCACTCCCTTATGGGCCACCATTGACTGCCAAAAGAATGCTCAAGGAAATCTCCCAGACGGAGATATTATCAGAAAGACTTTCAAATGACAATAACTTCCATTGGTTACAGGATTCGACAGGGCAGGTTTTAAGCTGCAGGTGTTTCCATCTGGAGTCAATCCAGATCTTTAGACACATACCAAAAGTACTCGGCAGGCCAAGCAGGATCTGTGGATAGAGAAATAAAAGTTTAAAGTTTATTTATTCGTGCTACAAGTAGGCTTACATTAACACCGCAATGATGTGATTGTGAAAATCCTCTAGTCGCCTGTACACTGAGGGAGAATTCAGCGTGGCCAATGCATCTAACCAGCACGTTTTTAGGACTGTGGGAGGAAACTGGAGCACCCGGAGGAAACCCACGCAGACACGGGGAGGACGTGCAGACTTAGCATACACAATCACCCATCAAGCCGGGAATCGAACCCAGGTCCCTGGCGCTGTGAGGCAGCAGTGCTAACCAACGTGCCGCCTTATGGTTAACAATTCAGGTCCATGATCTCTCACCCAAACTGGAAAATGTCACAGATGTTTAATTTTATTCATTCATGAGATCTGGCTGTCATTGGCTAGGCCAGCATTTATTGCCCATCCCTAATTGTCCCACGAGAAGGTGGTAATGAGCTGCTTTCTTGAATCACTGCAGTCCTGTGGTGTAGGTACACCAACAGTGCTGTTAGGGAGGGAATTTCAGGATTTTGACCCAGCAACAGTGAAGGAACGGTGAAATATTTCCAAGTCAGGATGGTGTATAGCTTGGAGGGAATTTCCAAGTGATGGTGTTCCCAGGTATCCGCTGTCCTTGTCCTTCTAGATGGTAGAGGGCGGGGGCTTGGAAGGTGCTGCCTAAGGAGCCTTGGTGAGTTGCTGCAGTGCGTCTTATTGATGGTACACATTGCTGAGGGAGTGAATGGGCTGCTTTGTCCTGGATGGTGTTGAGCTTCTTGAGTGTTGTTGGAGCTGCACTCATCCAGGCAAGTGGAGATTGTTCCATTACACTCCTGACTGGTGCCTCGTAGACAGGCTTTGGGGAGTGAGGAGGTGAGGTGGAAACTGCCACAGGTGGAACCAATTTTAAGAGAATGCAGAGGCAGCAGGAGAGCGAAGAAGGAAAAGATCTCGGATAAGGTGGAAAGTCGGAGAGATTTAGTGATCGGTCATTGCCAGCTGTTCACAAGAAGTCATTCTTACGATCTCAATTGTTGAACACAATGTTGAGTCCTGAGTGTTATCTTGGACTCTGATTGGCCCTCCAGCTTTGAGAGCCCGCCCTCTTCACTGGGGAGGGAGCGTGTCTCTTTGCCATGTGAAAATTAGATCCGCACTGATTAAAGTGGATTCTGAATATAGGCCGGTGGGCCCCTGCAGAGAGAGAGGTCAGATTCAGGAGAGAAGTGAAACACGCAGGATTGGCGAGCTCAATGAGAGTAGGCCTCCATTGGGTGCAGGGTGCCTGAATAGGAGAGAGCCTCTCCTACAGCCCTAAAAAAGGCTGCCACCATGTGGCGCGGACACATTGCCATTTAAGGGCCTCAACTGGCACAAGGGGGAGGGGCCCCCTTCCCCCAACCCCCCCATTGCTGACAAAGTATCAGTGGAAGTGGGTAGGCAACAGGCGTATCTCCGCTACCATGGTAACCGTTTTCATGACCCTCGTGCTTGCCAGCCTGATGCCAAGTGGGGCTGTAAAGTTCCAACCTATATTCTTTTGATAATATGGTGACCAGAAGGCTACAGAGTACTCTAAGTATGGTTGATAAAGATTTAACATACCTTCTCTACTTTTTAATTCAGTCCCTCTTGAAACAAACCCTAACTCTTGGCTTACTTTTGCTCTAGTCGTATTGGTGAGGGTTGTTTAGTGATTTGCCCCTGTTCGTGTCCCTGCTCCACCTAAACTTTTATTTCCCATGTAATATGTAACCTCTTTACTTGGCGCTGGGAATCTCGGTGCTGCCTTATCGCTGGGTTTCATGATTGTTTCAGTATTTGCCCCCCCCACTGTCGCTATTGGTGTGGGAAAGGCTAGGCCGAGGCAATGGCGGTGAACTGTTCTTATTTCCGTTCCTCTCCAGTGGTTTTGGACGACGATAAACGCATCGCCAAGAGGAAGCTGATCGAAGAGAACCGGGAGAAGCGGCGGCGAGAGGAGGTGGTGAAGACGATGCAGAGTAGGCCCGAGCCTAGTGCCGAGGAATGGGAGCTCATCAGGGTTGTCACGGAAGCGCACATGACGACCAACGCACAGGGTAGCCACTGGAAGCAGAAACGGAAATTTCTGGTAAGGCTTTCATGTCCACAATTACACAAATGTTGAAACTAGCGCGACTTAGCTGGTCTAGTGTTCAGTTTGTTTGTTAAGTTTGTTTAGTCTTTATTATGTTGCAAATAGGCTGACGTTAACGCTGCAATGAAGTTACTGTGAAAATCCCCCAGTTGCCACACTCCGCTGCCTGTTCGGGTACAGTGAGGGAGAATTTAGCCCAGCTAATGCACCCTCACCAGCACATCTTTCGGACTGTGGGAGGAAACCGGAGCGTCCGGAGGAACCCCACGTAGAGACGGGGAGAACGTGTAGATTCCACACAGATAGTGACCCAAACCGGGAATCAAACCCGGATTCTTGGTACTGTGAGGCAGCAATGCTCACCACTGTGCCACTCCCACATGCTCGAGCCAGGGGTCCAGTGAATGTCAGATGATGAGGAGGACTCAGTTAAAGCCACACACTTAATACAGGGACAGAGGAATTAGGAGCGGAAGTAGGCAAATTCAGCCCTTTGAACCTGCTCCGCCATTCAATCAGATCATGGCTGATCTCTCCCTGGTCTCAAATCCACCTCCCCACCTGTTCCCCATATCCCTTTAACCCATTTATTAAATCAGAAATTCACTCAAAGGGTGGTGAATCTCTGGAATTCTCTACCCGTTGAAGTGGTGGAGGCTGCCTCGCTAAATATTTTCAAGAAGCGGGTTGATGGGTTTTTGATAAGAGAGGGGATTAAGGGTTATGGGGAGAGGGCGGGAAAGTGGAACTGAGCCACGACAGATCAGCCATGATCTTATTGAATGGCGGGGCAGGCTCGAAGGGCCAGATGGCCTACTCCTGCTCCTATTTCTTATGTTCTTAAATATTTCTGTCTTCTTCTTGCAACCACTTAATGACTCAGCGCACTATGGGGCAGCAAGTTTTACCAACAATCCCAAGTTTCCTGTATCTGCTGTGCCCAGGCACTCAAATAGCTGTAAGCATCGCACCAGGAGTATCTGCCCCTTATTTGCTCCAGTCACAAATTCAGGGGAAAAGAACTCTCATGTAATGAATGAACACAGTTCAGAAAGAAAATTGTCTTTCTGCTTCTATTTCCAAATCAAACATATTCAATTGACATGCGAAACGCCTAAGGGGTCAGACATGAGAGGATTAAGTTTTAAAGCCATTCTAATTCCAATTGTCTCAAAGAACCATAGAATCCCTACAGTGCAGACAGAGGCCATCCCGCCCATCAAGTCTGTACTGATTGCAATCCCACCCGGCCCTATTCCCATAACCCCACGTTAATCTGCTAATCCTCCTCAAACTAGGGTCAATTTAACATGGCCAATCCACCTAACCCGCACGTCTTTGGACTGTGGGATAAAACCGGAGCAGCCAGAGGAAACCCACAGACACACGGGGAGAATGTGCAAACTCTGCACTGACAGTGACCCAAGCCAGTAATCGAACCAGAATCCCTGGCACTGTGAGGCAGCAGTGCTAACCCACTGTGCCGCCAGTATGTTGCATTATTAAGTTCCTCACAGGTCACAATGTGCAGCAATGTCCCTGAACGAAAGGTGTGGATTTCTGAAGAGGCAGGCTTTGCTGTGGATTAATTTATGCCCAGGGAGCAAGATTCTGAGACCCCTGTCAGGAGTCCAGGCCAGGAAGGAGCTGTTGAAATTAACAGCCAGGGAGGTGAATGCATGTCAAGGATTCTCCTCCATTTCAGAGATTAAAGACCACAGAGTCTTGCCGAGCTCAACTAACTCTTCATTTGTCATGATCCAGTAGTCCGATAGCCCTCATCCAATCTCTGGGTTATTACAGATTTCAAACAGATAAGGACTGCAGTAAATAAAGGCACTGAATGAACTTCCCAGATAGAGTGACTGCTGCTAGAATTACAACATGAATCTTCACATTCTGGCAAAGCCTTGATTTCCTTTCTATTAATTATGGTTGGAGGGAAACGTGTGGTCATTTAATCTCCCAACCCTGAATTGAAATACAGCACACATTAATCTTGCCATATTGTCCTCTTCGTTACGTCTGGGAAATGTTCGATCCCAGGGGAGCAGAGAACTAATGAGGACAGAGATTCACATCGGATTTACAGGCCATTCGGCCCAACAACTCCATGCTGGGGTGTTCATGCTCAACGTCATCCTCCTCCCATTCATCTAACCCTATCTTCTTGGGATGGCACGGTGGCATAGCGGCACAATGGCACTGCTGCCTCAGAGCTCCAGGGTCCTGGGTTTGATTCCTGGCTCGGGTCACTGTCCGTGCGGAGTTTGCACATTCTTCCCCCATTGTCGGTGCAGAGTCGATGGGCCAAATGGCCTCCTTCTGCGCTGTAGGGATTCTATGATTCTTAACCTTCCATTCCTTTCAGGCAGAAAGCTGGCAGTGAAGAGGATATAAAGATTTTACATGAGAGTATAGATAGGCAAGGAGGATGGGTTACAATTTGGCAGGTGGAGTTTAACGTGGATAAGTGTGAGGTCACCCATTTTGGTAGGAAAAAAGGAAGTAAAATTATTAACGAAATGGAAAGCAGAGGGATCTGGGTGTCTGTGTTCATGAATCGCAGAAAGTCGGTACACGGGTGCAACACGTAATCAAAAAGGCAAATGGGATGTTGGCATTTACAGAAAAAAAGGACTAGAGTATAAAAGTAAGAAGTGTTGCTGCAATTGTGTCGGGTGTTGGTGAGACCACATCTGGAGTATTGCGTCTAGTTATATGGAGAAGGATGAGGTATCTCACCCAGGCCCTACCCCATAATCCCATGGATTCACATTACTAATCCCCCTGACACTAAGGGGCAATTTAGCATAGGCAATCCACCTAACCCACACATCTTTGGACCGTGGGAGGAAATCGGAGCACCCAGAGGAAACCCACACAGACACGGGGAGAACGTGTAAACTCCACACAGTCACCCAAGACCGGAATTGAACTCGGGTCCCTGGAGCTGTGAGGCAGCGGTACTAACCATTGTGTCACCGTGTTATCCTAATGTTGTGAGGGTTCCTGCCTCTATCACCCTTCCAAGATGCGAGCTCACATGACACCGGGTTATGGTCCAACAGGTTTATTTGAAATCATGGCTGGGATATTACCACCCAGCCCACCACGGGAATCAGAGTGGGTGAGGGGCAAACAATTGGGAGGTCCACTGACCTCGGGCGGGATTTTATGGTTTCGGGACGAGCAAGGCCGTACAATCCCGCTGCACAAGCTTTCGGAGCGCTGCTCCTTCATCAGGTGAAGTCATCAGGAGTTCGCTTGACGAAGGACCAGTGCTCTGAAAGCTTGTGATTTCAAATAAACCTGGTGTCATGTGACCTCTCATCTTGTCCACCCCAGTCCAACACCGGCATCTCCACGTTGTACCAGCCTTTCAGGCAGTGAGTTCCAGATCCCCCCCACCCTCTGGGTGATAAAGTATTTCCTCAAATCCCCTCTAAATCTCTGTCTCTTACCTTGGATCTATGCCCCCGGTCACTGACCCCCCAACAAGGATAAAATGTTTCTTCATATCATCGAATCTACAGTGTAGGAGAAGGCCATTCAGCCCATTGAACCTGCACTGACCACAATCCCACCAAGGTCCCATCCCAGCCACCCCACATATTTACCCTCCTAATCCCCCTGGGGCAATTTATCATGGCCATTCAACCTAACCCGCAGATTTTCGGACTTTGGACTGTCTGTCCTGTCTCTGTCCCCAATAAATCAGAGATATCTGATGGCTCATGAAAAATGCTAAATAGGAGCAGCACAGTGGCACAGTGGTTAACACTTGTTGCCTCACAGCACCAGGGACCCGGGTTTGATTCCAGCCTTGGGTGACTGTCTGTGTTGAAGTTTGCATGTTCTCCCCGTGTCTGCCACAGTTTCTTCCAGGTTTTCTTCCGGTTTTCTCGTACAGCTCAAAGATGTACGGATTAGATGCTAAATTCTCCCTCAGTATACCCGAACAGTGTGGCAACCACGGGATTTTCACAGTAACTTCATTGCGGTGTTAATGTGAGCCTACTTGTGACACTAATAAATAAACTTAATCTCCATCTACTGTGACATATCAATAATCATGGCAAATCAATCTCAATCAATTAGTTTAGACACAAGGTGAAGCAAAACAGCACGGGCTTTAGAATCTTAGGAGTGAAGTCATGTATTCCTCCCTAATATGGAGAGCTGGCAAGACCACAGCATTGACACTTTTTGAGAAGGCCTACCAAACTGGGTGCCAATCAAGCCTGTAACTGGGCAGTGGGTGTAGGGGGGGCCTTCCTCAGAATCAAGGACCGCTGAGAGCAGTCAGCCAATAAGAGGCTGGGGCCACTGCTTGGCAGAGCCACGGGGTGGGGGAGGGGTGGGGGGAGAATATGTCAGTAACCCAAGGCCCAGGATCACCGAGGGACCCCAGGCCACAGGTGAACAATGGCGGGATGGAGTTCGCAGGGTAGGGACTGTGGGGGGGAGAAATGTCAGGAGGCTGGCTGTCCTTGGACCCGATGTTGGGTGGCTTGCTGGAGTATGAGAACCTCAGGTTTAATGGCCATTTCCACCACTACACGATCTGTGATAGCATAGGTTCAAGAGCTCCCAATAACATTACCCGCCATCCAGTGTGACTTGTCTCTCATTTGTCACAATCTCTGCCCACAGCCAGAAGACATCGGCCAATCTCCAATGGCTACGACACCAGAAGGAGATAAAGTGGATCTCGAAGCTTTCAGTCAGTTCACCAGGATTATCACCCCAGCCATTACCAGAGTGGTGGATTTTGCCAAAAAGCTACCTATGTTCTCAGAGGTACTTCTATCATCGAAAATCTTCTTGCCTTTGTCTTGTGTTTCGGTTCTTGATTAGTGGTGGCAGTGTGGGAGGGAGCACAGCTACTGTTTCGCATTTTTGAAAACACCAGGGGCAACCTTATCAAAAAAAATCCAAAGTGTCAAATGAATCTGGGCTCCCCCCAGTTGGCCCCACCCCCCAAACGCCCTGTCCCTTCGGCACTGCCCAGTATCCTGTGGGCAGTGCTAGTGTGCCAGGTTGGCACTGCCTGGTGCCCAGTGGGCAGTGACAGCATGCCACCTGCTCAGAGAATAACCCCCCAACACTCACCGCCCCCACCCTGCTGGGGGAGGGGACCCTCAAATGCGTCTGGTCCAATCTGCGAGGCCAGTACATCTAGTAGCGCCAGATATCCGGTGCTGCTGAGATCGCGAGAGGTGAGAAATCGGGCGCGAACTTGATTTCTCGGCTGCCTCGCAATCTTACCGGCTCACCCCGCCCATCAGCCAGCGTGGCAAAAAGGTAAGGTCACAACCCATGATTGTCACAATTGAACCTCATAACATTTAGCAGACAGTGTTGCTGCCACACTTGATTAACTTGCAAGTGGTGGGATTTTCAAAAGATTGTGCCATTTCCAGCAGTTTAAATTTAAAGTAAAAGTTTATTTCTCAGTCACAAGGCTTACATTAATACTGCAATGAAGTTACTATGTAATTCCCCTAGTTGCCACAGTCCAGTGCCGGTTCGATCAATGCACTTAACCAGCACATCTTTCAGGTCGTAGGGGGAAACTGAAGTACCCGGAGAAAACCCACACAGACACTGGGGGAATGTGCCAACTCCACACAGACGGTGACCCAAGCCGGGAATTGAATCTAGTTCCCCGGCGCTGTGAGGCAGCAGCGCTAACCAGTCACTGGTTTCGAGTGACCCACTGAGTGGAATTTACACATTCCCATTTCTGCATGGGTTTCCCCCCATAATCCAAAGATGTTGGGTTAGGTTGATTAGGTCATGCTAAATTGACCCTTAAGTGTCAGGACAGCTAGCAGGGGTTATGGGGATAAGGCCTGGGTGGGATTGTTGTCAGTGCAGCCTCGATAGGCTGAGTGGCCTCCTTCTGCACCACAGGGACTCTATGAGTCTTCTATGATTAGAATCCCTGCAGTCCAGAAGGAGGCCATTCAACCCATCAAGTCAGTGCTGACCACATCCCACCCAGGTCCTATACCTGTAACCCCACACATTTACCCTCCTAATCCCTCTAACGCTAGGTTCAATTTAGCATGGCCAATCAACCTAATCTGCACATCTTCTATGAATACACCAATTACTGAGCATTCACGGTTTGTCGGGGTCAGAAATTCCACAGATCCTCACCCCTCCGATGGACGAAGTACCTTCTCACCGCTGTGCCAAACAGCCGACCCCTCATTCTGAATCTGCGGGGATTATGATTTCAGTTGAAAATGTCAAAGCAACCCTTGAGAAGGAATTGGACAGGAGCCAGTCTTTGGGACTCGCAGTGATATTTTTTCTGTGTGTTTGCCTTTTCGTTGCATGCGGTCTCTCGCCTTGAATGATTTCCTTGCCCTGTTTGATTGCCTCTCCTCTAGGGGAGGAATGGAGATACGGGACAGAAAGTGTGCACACTTTGGCAGGTTATCTGATGCAAGATGCTCTACCAGATTTCTTTATAGAGGTCCAGCCAGCCAGCTGAAGAGTGATGCAATTGGTGATTCGCAGGTAAATATTCCTCGGTCACTTTAACTGAATAAGAAACTGGAACAGTATTTTAATAGATTGACGCTGACTTTGTTGTTCACTATAGTGACCGGAGGAATAAACACCTGTAGTCACCAAAACTCTCGCCAATTCTCCGTCCAACCTGATTAGAAAGGGGGCTGTTGTGGCTGGCAGGTGAGGGCAGGATCAGATTTGTCTGCGAGGTCCCCATGATCGGTTAGTTTGGTGGTGTTTTACATCTAGGCTTCACATGAGAAGAAGGCCCACTAGGCCCATAAGACCCCAGTGTGTGTGAGTGCCCTGAGGAAGAGAGGATGGAAAGGTTTTGCAGCACAGAGATAATTTAACATCTGTATAGAAGTGGATGCCAGTGAAAAATGGTATATACAGTCAGATGAGGTTTATGCGCAATATTACAACCCGTTCTTATAGGTGGCCCTAATTTACTGACCAGGGAAAGCCTTCCCCCAGTGTCCCAACTCAGAAAGTCGGTACGGTTACTAATTTCTTGTTGATGGAACTGCTTTGTGCTTTACTGTGTCGTGTTCTTTCTTGTTCAGCTGCCTTGCGAAGACCAGATCATCCTTTTGAAGGGTTGCTGCATGGAGATAATGTCTTTGAGGGCGGCGGTCCGTTACGACGCAGAGAGTGAGACACTGACACTAAATGGAGAAATGGCCGTCAAGAGAGAGCAGCTGAAGAACGGAGGCCTAGGGGTGGTCTCAGATGCCATATTTGAGCTGGGGAAATCTCTGGCTGCCTTCAGTCTGGATGACACGGAGGTGGCGCTACTCCAGGCAGTTTTGTTGATGTCCTCAGGTAACGCCCCTCTCAGCATTCAGTTTAACTGTTGTAGAAGGTGCTTTTCTTTCAACTCAAAGGTCAGAATTTGATGAAAGAAGTTCTAAGTGCCGAACAAGTGTGAAAATGGGAGAGAATCGCACTGGGCAAGCTCCCAGTCGCAATCATACGGCACTTAGTGCAAAACAGAAGAGCCAGGGTGCGATTCTCGCCAGTGGGGTGGGGGAGGTGGCAGCGGGGAGCCTAAACTCACTGAGGAAGCTGACTGCTGAGTTCTAGATGGGCCATTGCATGGGCACCCCCGTCTCCCAGTGTACCGGGAAATCTCCTGTTACAGTGGAATTTTGGCATTCATTACTTTGGAATCAGAATATAAAAGTAGGGAGGTGCTGTTGCAACTGTGTAGGACATTGCTGAAACCGCAGTTTTGATTCCCTTATTTGAGAAAGGACGTAAATACAGACTGGTTCAGAGGAAGTTCACTAGACTGATTCCAGGGATAAAGGACTCCTCTTATGAGGAGAGATTTCGCAGTTTAGGCCTGTACTTAATAGAGTTTAGAAGAATGAGATAAGATTTCATTGAGGCATTGAGGTTTTAACTTTCCAAATATCCTGTTATTACTTCAGTAATAATGGATTCCAACGATTTCCCAACAGCAGATGTTAGACTAACTGGTCTGTGGTTTCCTACCTTCTGCCTTTCTCCCTTTTTACATCAGCTTTGTTCCCAACCCACTGGAATCTTTCCAGAATCCAGAGAATTTGGGAATATTATAACCAATGCCTACATTATCTCCGTTACCACTTCCTTTAAGACCCTAGATTGTAGGCCGTTGGGGTCTTGGGGACTTGTCTGCTTCAATCCCAATAGCTTGCTCTGTATATTTTCCCTGGTATGGTATTTCAAATTTCTCCTTTCCAACAACGTGTGTATTTCCCGTTACTACTGGGATTGTTCTAGTGTCCTCCACCCTGTTAACTCAGGCAAAATATTGACTTAGTGTCTCTGCCATTTCTGCATTCCCCTTTGTTAACTCTTCAGTCTCGCCCTCTCAGGGACCAGCATTGACTTTAGCTACTCTCTTCCTTTTTACATGCTGAGAGAATCTTTTGCTCTCTGTTTTTATATTTTGTGCTAGATTTCTTTCATAATTTGTCCACCCTCCCTGATGCCTCCACCTCGCCTCTGTGCGTTCCCGATGAAGTCTCTCGATGTGTTCAGTGCCTACCCGCATGAACGTTCTTCATTTTGTTCGGTCACAAGACAGGGACTCCCATGATTTGCGGGGGGGGGGGGGGGGGGGGGATGTTCGACCTCTTCAGGGATGCTTTGAGGGCATCCCTAAAGCACTTCCCCTTTGCTCCTGGGTGTATCCAATGACCAAGCATCCAAAGATGTCTGGGATAGAGAAATCCAAAGATTCACGGAACACTGAGTGAAGCAATGGCTCTTTATTTCATTCACAACTGGCTGATCCCTTACCATGAGCCTATAGCCCCCTAGCTGTAAGCACCCCAGCCAGTGGAAACAGCTCTTCAGAACTGATACTTAATGGGAATCAATGTAAAAATCACCTTTAAGGCCTGCACAAGTGGCTGAACAGGTAACGTGAGATACACCCAAGTAATGGGCCTTCTGACCATAAGGTGTTGGAGGAGGTTAACCTGTTTCATAATAACCACAGCTACCCTCATGCGCAGAGAGTCATTAATATTGAATTTGCTGATGAACCAACGGCTCCCTTTAAAAGCAGGAACAAGTATAAAGAGCTGCAGGGGCCTTAATTATGGAGGCAGTGTGCAAGAGGAGGATTGGAGAGGGATAGGGGATTTGGAGATGGGGCACTACTCAAATAAAGGTAAATTTGGGAAAAACCAATTACAATAGCTTGCATTTATATAGCACCTTTACTGTAGGAAACTATGTTGAGTTGCACAATAAGTCCGCAGAGGCAGAAGCCCCTTCACCAAAATCCCTTTATTTGCAAGTCCGACAGCAGCACCCAGAGTGCTTTCAGTGAGCAGTCCAGACTCGGAGTCCCAGAGGAACTGACACTCCTGGTTAAATACAAAGCAAGAGGCTCCCTGATTAGCCCATCAATTTGGCCCTTAATCAGGGAGCTCATATTCTAACAGGCCCACCTCAGTTGCCTGATTAAAGTCATCACAAGTTGCTTCACAGAAGTGCTCTCAGAACAGAATAAGCCCATTCATTCTACTGTCCTTCCAACCTCAGTGTTGAGGTAGAAAAGTAAATCTCCACCGAACAGAGAGGAAAAGTGTGGAGCAAATTAAAACCAATGGATTTTGATCCATGGGTTACACATCTCCTCAGTGCATCACTGCCACCCCGATTCCAAATGGACAAGATAATGAAAGGATAATAGAAAATGCTGGAAAATCTCAGCAGGTCTGACAGCATCTGTGGAGAGAGATTAGAACCAACATTTCGAAGGGTCTAGAAACTTCTCTGTTTCTATAGGGCCCAAGGGAGAAAGGGTGAGGTGAGGATATTGAATTTGATGATCAGCCATGATCTAAATGAATGGCAAAGCAGGCTCGTAGGGCCAAATAGCCTACTCTTGCTTGTAGTTTCCATATTTCTAAGCTGAGATTTTCCAGCATTTTCTGTTTTTTTTTCCGATCCCAATATTTTGCTTTTGAGATAATGAAAGATTTGGAAAGGCACAATTGACAAAACTCTTGTTCTTGCTTCCAGATCGCACAGGGCTGACTTGTGTAGACAAAATAGAGAAGTGCCAAGAGGCCTACCTCCTAGCGTTTGAACACTACATAAACTATCGCAAACACAACATTCCACACTTCTGGCCAAAGCTGCTGATGAAGGTTACAGACCTACGGATGATCGGAGCGTGTCACGCCAGTCGCTTCCTGCACATGAAGGTTGAATGTCCCACAGAACTCTTCCCTCCCTTATTCCTGGAGGTGTTTGAGGACCAGGAAGTGTAGGCCCGAGTGAAAACTGGGAAACAAACAAACATAAAAAAAAACACACAATCACCGGCTAACTGCCTGGCTTCATGTCCATCGTGGATCATTTTGTCTATCTAAACTTGGCCGAAACTCAAAGAACCATTCCATGAATGCGGGTACCAGTTGCAAATATTTTGTAAATCATAGTAAAGTGTTCCCTGGTCTTTGTGCTCTGTCTTGCAAAAGGAAGGTCGTGCTGACTAGCTGTGCGTTGCTGCTTCTACAGCTGATTATATAAACAGCTAACTCCAAAACAAAATGGCCAACGGTCTCATCTTCAGTTCTCGCAAGTTCAACCTTTTCAGTGGCTTGTCAGTCAGTGGAAGCGCAGTTCCATCTTCGATCACCGTCGCGTGTGGAAAAAAAAGCCTCACATCATCGACCGGCGACTGCATTTTCACTTTACCTTCAACGGTTAAGAGAGGGAGTGAGTGAGAGAGAGAGACGGGAAGTGTCGGCATGAAGTGCCCTACCTCAGTGTCACGTGGGAGGAAGGAAGAGAAGCAGATAAAGAGCTGCAGAGAGGTGTTTATGGAAGACTTCTGTCAAGCGCGGTAGAATCAGTTTGCCCGCAAGCAGTTGCCGTGAGCTTACAGCGCCCTCGTCTGCAACCCAGTGCCAGCGTCTGTCGGAGAGTGGCAGCCCTGTGTGGGACCTCCTTCCTTCTCGATGAATCATCCGCAGGCCTCCCAGTTCCATCGGAGCTGAGGCCTCTTTTCCTTTGTGTCAGGTGAAGCCTCTTAGCTGCACAGACCTCACCTGCGGAGAATGAAACCTGCCATTTATATTCTTGACAAGGAGCGCGGTCGTAACGGCCTGTGAAGAAAGTGTAGGGCAAACTGAGAAGGGGCCACCGAGATTCTCCGGGCTCAGGAACAGCAGGGGGGGTGGGGGGTGGATTCCGCTGCTCGCAAAAGCATTGGAGTGAGAATGCACCGGCTGGCAAAATCCTGACAATACCGCAGCCGGAATTCTCCGACCTCGCCCACGGCTGGGGTTCTTTGGTCCCACCTCATTCTCCGTTCTCGCTGGCAGCGGCAGTGGGGCGGGGCGAGACTGGAGAATTCCAGCCCTAATTTTGGGCTCAAAATGTGCCCATAAGGGGGACGGGGGGTGGGGGGGGGGGGGGGGGTGCGGGGGTGGGGGGGGGTAGAATTTAACCCCTGCATCCTGAGCCTGAGTGACTTCCTTGGTAACCTTTTGCTTAACCCTTTAGTGGCTGTTTCCCAGGTGACACCATGTCTAAACCACACTCATACACTTTACGCCTCTCCAATTCTTGCAAGACACAACAATGAAGATCTCTCGTGTCTGAGTATTCTGACAATCTGCAAAGGTCATCTTCTTGGCGTTAAAAAACATCTCTGATTAAAAATCTCACATTCCTCTGACGCCGTACTCATTGTCAGGAACAAATAAAAGCAAGAACAAACCAGTATTAAATACAAGTGACCTTGAAGGTTGGAGATGCTATTGCTGGTAATATCCTCATGTTTCGGTGTCAGCCAGTGATTTTCAAATCCATGGATCTGAAACTCAGAATTGGCACATTAAGTTTTCACCAATCATCATTGGGCAGAAGTTCCGATTCCCTGTTTTAAATCCGTCTCCTCTACCCCGGACCCGCAAAAAAACATCACAGTGGCCAGAATTTTCCAGTCCTTCCCACCTGTGGGATCCTCCAGGCCCATTGATGGCGACATCCCATCACGGGATTCCCGGAGGTGGAGGGTGCATGAAGCGGGAAACCCCACTGACAGAGGCGGGGTCTTCTGGTCACTGAGCAAGTCGCAGTGAAACACCCAGCAGGAGGCGTGAAACCTCCCACCCGGCGTGTTACACCCAGCAGTCAGGAGATGCAGCTCCCCATTCTGTTTCCATTTGTTGAAGCTCGTCAGAGTCTAGCAGACACTCGGCAGCTAGTGTTCCTAACTGGGGTGTCGCAGTGGCACAGTGGTTAGCACTGCTGCTGCCTTACAGCGCCAGAGACCCATGGTTCAGTTCCCAGCTTGGGTGACTGCCTGTGTGGAGTCTGCACATTGTCCCCATGTCTGCGTGGGTTTGCTCCGCTGTCCTCCAAAAGACATGCTGGTTAGGTGGATCGGCCATGCTAAATTCTCCCTCAGGCGCCAGAGTGTGACAACTAGGGGATTTTCACAGTAACTGCATTGCAGTGTTAATTGTGACGAGTAAATAAACTACTACTTGTGACTAATAAAAAAACTTTTTTTTTTACGATTAAAGGATTATAATGCCAGGGGTGTGCCCAACCTGGAAACTCCCAGCGCCTGCTAGCTTACTTCTTCTTATATCCTTTCATGGCAGGTGGACATTGCTGGCAAGCCCAGCATTTGTTTGCCATCAGCAGCATCTACAACTGAGTGGGCATGCGTGACCCATTTCCATGGCTCTGGCATCACATGTAGGCCAGACCAGACAGCAGATTCTTCCCCTAAAGGACATTAACAAAGCAGATAGATTTTTACATCCATTGATGACAGTTGGATGGTCACCATTGCGGAGACTAGCTTTCGATTCCAGTTTTTTAAAAATTAATTAGTTGAATTGATTAGTTAGTTGAATTTAAACTCCACCAGCTGAGATTTGAACTCCAGCTGCCCAACCAGGGTACTCTGAATCACTACTCCAGAGATTGTTACTGCACCATCTCCTCCGCACCTCGCTCATAATCACTGCTTTAATCCTGTTTGAATTTTGAGAGGGGTTTTGAGGAGATCGATTATAACAGTGGTTTCCTCATGATGGTGAAATCCTAAGGCGGAACCCCCAAAAGGTGTATCGCCATCTAAACTTGGGATAACAACTAACTGATTGGAACACGGATTTGAACCTTCGATGCGTCGTTCGCCCAATGGCGCACGTCACAAAGACAATTAGCTGGGTCTGTACAGTAACACCATGTGTTTCAGATTCCGTGCGGTTTGAGAATCACAGGCCAGGAACGACATGGGAATTTGCTGAGGTCAATAACTCAGGTACATATACACCCTCCTTCACCACCTCAATCTCCGGACAGTCTCAACAGAGACCTTGTCTTACATTGCTATAAATAAGGTTTTCTCAAATATCCGCGAACTACTTGAATACACATTAATGAAATACTCAAAGCAGGGACGTTATTTTTCATGATACACTTCATCACTACCTGTAAAACCATACATTACCAAAGAGCTCAAATGCTCTACCGGTGCCCTCCAGTAACACTGCTGCTAACTAATGACAGAATAAGGCCACTCAAGGGTTAATGTTCAGATTTAAAAATAAAGTGAAGGATCTACTCAGGTATATTCAAACTGAATATAATTGTTATATACTTTTAAATATTTCATTTGGAGCTGTAACGAGGTTTTGAAAACAGAAACCATGTTTTTTTTCTTTCCATTACAATGTGAATGTGGCCCTCGTACAAAAGAGAAAAAGTTGTATTTGTGAAGCACCTTATCACATCTCTGAGCACTTGGCATTTAATCAATGACCTTGATGTGGCTGACTGCTGTTGTCTAAGCAAAGGTGGAAGTCGATTTGCCCACAGTAAGATCCCACACAACCTATGAGGACGAAGCTGTTTCTTGTGTTGGTTTTGAGGGAGGAATGTTGGCCAGGATACCAGAGGCAGAACTCTCTTATCTCAAATAGATCTTGAATGTGCATTCGAGTGGGTGGATTGGGTTCCTGTGCGGCACTTGAGTGAAACGAAGGCCACCTCTGACGGCGAAGCGCCCTCGCTACATCTCCTGAATGTTCGCATAGACCACAAGGTCAAACGCATGGCAGGAATTTTCCAACAGCACTGTGGGTGTGCCAACACCCCAGGGGCTGCAGCAGTTCGAGAAGGGTGGCTCGCCGCCACCTTCTCCAAAGCAGTTAGGGTTGGGCAACAAATGCTGGCCTTGCCAGTGACGCCCACATCCCATGAAAGAATTAAAAAGCTCATTCCCACAACTTCTGATCCAGTGGCTCGACATGTCCCCATGTTAATCGCAGTGGCATTTGTGTGAGCGTTTGGTTTTGGTGAAGGCGATTTAATAGCAAGTCCGGTACAGCTAGTATTTTGTGATGAAATATTTGTACAGATTCATTTTAACCCAATAAGAGCTGAATGGCCTTTTTTTACATTTTACAATGTACAGAACTGTTCTCGTACCTAGAACATCTATAAAACAAAATATTTACTGTAACTCTTTTAGTCATTAAGATTCTAAACTGGCAATGGGTAGCTCCACGATATTTGTAGCATCTGTAAAATTAACTTTATATTTTAGTCCCCTGAGGTAGATTTTGTAAGCTAGTACTCCCAGCACAGGGTTTTATGTGATGGGAATTTGCACTATTACACTGTAAGTGATTTGTAAATAATATCCCCTCTTGCAAGTCAGTTACAACCTGTAGAGATCTCAGACTGAGATACTTAGCCTGATGGCTCTGAAACAACAACATCTTGCATTTATAAAGCGCTCTTGACGTAGAAAAATGTCCCAAGACACTTCTCTGAGGTCTAATCAGGCAAAAATAGACACAACTTGAGGCATCGACTGCAACTTTCCCACATCCTTTCAAATACTTGTCCGAGCCCCTTTTAAAGTCTCGACTTTAAAAGACACTTGGACAAATCTCGAACTTAACAGCCAGCTATGGCAAAGTATTGTACTAACGCCATGTACAAAATAATTTTCTCTAACCTGCCTCTTTCAGTTAGTGATAATAGCCAATGCACGGTGGCACAGTTGTTAGTACTGCTCCCTCTCAGCATAAAGGACCTGGGTTCGATTCCAGCCTCGGGTCACTGTCTGTGTGGAATTTGCAAGTTCTCCTGCTGTCTGCGTGGGCTTCCTCCAGGTGCTCCGGTTTCCTCCCACACTCCAAAGATGTACAGATCAGGTGGATTGGTCGTGGTAAATCACGCCTCAGTGCCCCAAAATGGGTAGGTTAGATGGATTAGCCATGGTAGAGGCATGCGGTTACAGGAATAGGGCAGAGGTGTGGGCCTCAGTGAGATGCTCTTTGGGAGAGTTGGTACAAGCTTGATGGGCTGAATGGCCTCCTTTGGTGCTGTAGGAATCCTATGGTAACCAGTACTTCAATATTTGCCTTCTTGAAATTTTTGATAATTTTGAAAAGCTCTTATAGCTCATACTTCAGTCTTCCCATCCCCTGATGAAAAAACCCCCAATCTTCCTTCATAACTAGAAGTCTTCATTCCTGGGATTGTTTGAGTGAATCTTTCCTCCAGGATTCCAGTACCCTTGCTGTATGTGGAGAGCCCATCACTGTACACAGAACCTCCCCTGTATCCTCATTGCATAAATTCTCTCTGATTGGGTTTGTGCGATGGTCCTTTTTACACTGTAATCTCACCATTAAAGAATAATATGCCTCCAGCCCAAAAATACTCTTCCGGCATTCCATTACCTCTAGCGGCACATAAAAGCCAAGTCACACTTCTGCTGACAACATTTTGTCTTGCCCTAGTTTCGCTGATGGAAAAATACATTATTTTTAGAAGATCCAGCCAAATCTTCTGGAACAAAATGGAGAAATGTCTCAGAAACTTGGACATGTAGCCAAGAGTGAGAAAGAAAGTTAGTCTTCGTAAGACTGAGATAGACCAGTGGAATGGGCAAACACATGACAGATGAAATCCAATGCAAATAAATATTCATGCTATATTATCATAGAATTCCTATAGTGCAGATGGAGGCCATTCAGCCCATGAAGTCTGCACTGATTCTTAGCCAGGCTTACATCATAACTGCATGTATTTACAACACTAATCCCCCTAATCTATATATCTTGGGCAATTTAGCATGGCCACCTAATCCACACATCTTTGGACTGCGGTTGGAAACTGGATTACCCAGAGGAAACCCATGCCAACATAGGGAGAACGTGCAAACTCCACACAGACAGTGACTCAAGCCAGGAATCGGATCCTGGTCCCTGGTGCTGTGAGGCAGCAGTGCTAACCACTGTGCCGCCATGCCACTTAGGAACAGCATGGAGAGACAGTGCAAATTAAATAGTACAACTTGAAAAGGGTTGCAAGAAGAGAGAGAGAGAGAGAGACCTGTGGGTGTTTGTACACAGACCTTCACAGTTGGCAGGACAGGCTAACAAAGCAGTTCACAGAGTATGTCAGATCCTGGGCCTTTATGAATAGAGACGTCCAGAGTACAAAATCCAGGAAATTATGCTGAACTCATCAACTGGTGAACCCAGTTGGAGTTTTGTGTCCAATTCTGGTCACCACACTTCAGGATGGACATGAAGGGCGTGGAGGTCTACTAGATTTGTTCCACCATTGAGGGGTTGCAGTTACCTGGATGGACTATTGGACTGTTCAGTTTGCATTGTTTCTCCATGTCCTTCCCACGTGGCACAATGTTGCTCTTAGCGCAGAGAGGACTAAAGAGGAGATTTGATTGAGGCATTCAAAATCATAAGGAATTTAGACGTGAAGGGTAACTTTCTGATGGCTGAGAGAGCTGGCAAAGATTCAATGGGCCGAATGGTCTCCTTCATTGCTGCGCCATTCTATGATTCTATAACTCCTTCCCCCTTCCTTCATTTAACATGCTAGTTCCTGTCGGCCGGTTAATTTAGATGCAATAGCTAGGCCTTCGCGTTATTCCTCTTGTGGAGGAGACCAGAACTAGAAGACATGGTATAAAAATAAAAGGATCTCCCTTCTACGATGGAGAAGAGAGGGCTGGGTCATTGGATTGATTTAAGGCTGAGTTTGACATTTTTGAAACGATGGGGGAGTCAAAGTGTTATGGCGGGGTGGGGGACAGACAGTAAAATGGAATTAAGACTGCAATCAGATGAGCCATTATCATACTGAATGATGGGGCAGGCTCAAGAGGCAGAATGGCACACTCCTGTTCTTATTTCTAATATGCTGAAAGGTAAGATCTTTGTGGAAGTCTATGATTGCAGCAACCTACTTTCCCTCAAAGTATTCTGAATAGCTGAATAGAATTTTTAGTGAGACAGGATTCTTCACCTTGAAGATTCAAGGTGTATTGTGAAGAAACTGGTCTTCAACGCTGCTGAAGACAGGGAGGAAATCAGAGAACATATAGAGCAAGGGCAAGTGATTTATTGCATCCAAAATGTCATAATTGGGAACGCTATTTTAGTTTCTCCTCTCGCTATCGTTTTGTTTCCCAAATTTTAGCCATAAAATTGGTAAAAATACGTTGAATAGGAGTTCAAATTTGACTTTATGTAAAGGGAGAGATTTTCCCTCACCCCCCACAACATTCTTCACAGCAGCCACCATTTGCCAGCAGCGAGGTCTTCCAGTCCCGCCGCTGCCAATGGGGTTTCCCATTCTATATATCTGCTCCGCCATGGGAAAACCCGCGATGGGGGTTCGTCATCAATAGGAGCGGATGATCCCGCTGGTGAGAATGGCCAGAAAATTCCGACCAAAGTGTAATACAGAGCCGTCTATTTCAGTACTGTACCTCAGGGGCTTCACTACGATTCCCATTACAGGTTCTACTTGCAACCTACATTTACAGCTCATGTCAAACACCATCTGGTGCATACTGCCTGAGGGTCTTGACGCAGCTTCCAGCCCCTGGGTACAGTATAGCAGGAGGGCCTTAGTGGCCTTTCCCCCGTTGAGTCTTTGCAATGACTGCCCCAATATTTAGTGAGCTCCTCAGCATGTAGTCCAGAGCCTTGAGAACATGCCCGTCTGCAACACTTGGGTTGTTGGCAACTCCTTGCACTGAAGACGAACAAGTTTCAGGCAGCTGGAGAAGGTCGACATTCCCCAAGTTGATATGGATTTCAGTGTAGGTCCCTGGGAACACATCCTCTAGACACAGTTGTATTTTTAATCAGCTATGTGACTGAACGTATCAGTGTCCTTACATCACATAGCCTGATGCGACAGTGAAGGAACACCCTGGTGGCTCTTGGAGCCACCAACAAGCATGTTTAGTTCCACAATGTCCACTGAAACTGGAGTTTCCCATTCGAGACTGAGCCAAGCAAAACGCTTGCTGCTTTGGCTGTAAACTTCTCTCCCTGTTGGGTAATGGGATTTCCAGAATCCACTGCCCCACGTTGTCACGGTGGTTAGCACCGTGGCCTCACAGTGTCAGGGACCTGGGTTCGATTCCACTCTCGGGCGACTATCTGTGTGGAGTCTGCACATTCTGCCTGTGTCTGCGTGGGTTTCTTCCACGTGCTCCAGTTTCCTCACTAAAAATACAAAAATCTGAGCCCACACACCAACCGACTCAAGAACAGTTTCTTCCCTGCTGCCATCAGACTTTTGAAAAGATCTACCATATATTAAGCTGATCTTTCTCTACACTCTATCTGTGACCGCAGCACCATATCCCACACCCTCTCCTTTCCTTCTCCTCTATGTACTCTATGAACAGTATGTTTTGTCTGTATGCCTTCAAGAAACAATACTTTTCATTGCTTCCCAATACATGTGACAATGATAAATCAAATCAAATAAACATATGTAGGTTAGGGTGGATTAGGCTTGGTAAATGCGCGGGCTTATGGGGATAGGACTCAGAGAGTTGGTGCAGACTAGATGGGCCAAATGGCCTCCTTCTGCACTATAGGGATTCTATGATTTGAGAATGACTGTGATTGCAGAGATTGCCCTATAAAAGTTGTACTCTGAAAGGAAAATGGTGACAGCACACTGAATCACTTGCCTGCGTTGAAACATGTGAAAATGTATTGACACGGTTCCCACTGTCTGAAACATTTGTGCCCTTTAACCTCGGCTGAGAATAACGTGACTAATTGAACAGGGCAGGGCTTACATTAATAACGAAAAGATGGTTTACCATGCAAAGCTTCATTGCAGCTCCTAAGTTAATTATTGGTCCTCAACTTCTCCATGATGTATTTTTGTGTTTTCCAATTGCTGGTTTCGAGCAGTCGATATGTTGATTGCTCGGTCAATGTTAACTGTTGTCAATCTTTGTTTTAGCGCAGTCCAGAACAGATGTGTTTCCGATAAGACCTCAATGTCCCTTTGTAACTCCGAGCTCAGAGACAGGGCCAGACACGTTTTATTCCTGCAGTGAGGGTTATTTATTGGATAGCTTTCTGAAGGTTCTGGCACTTAATGTTTGAGAGCAAAGCTTCTGAAACCTAACTCGCTCACCTATTCGCTCGGCGCTGTTCGAGGAGTAGCGGAGTGCCGCACTATAAACCCGCTTGGTGGTGTCAACAACATCCACCCCAGCTTGTGTCTTGCCACCTTTGAGGTGTATTTCCCATCTTCATCTAACTTAGCGAGAAAGTTGGCGTGAGTACAAAGTGGGATCTGATTTTAAACGTCCAATTTGGAGTCATAGGGCACGACCTCACCGGCTGCTCACCCCACGCTCCCTCTGCAGCGAGGCCGGAGAATTTGTCACCCAGCCAAATCTCCGTTCACTGCAGTGGGATGGGAAAATCCCACCGGTGTGAACAGGCGTAAAATTCCAGCGATAAGAGTTCAACGGCACAGAAAGAGGCCCTTCGGCCCATTATGTCTGTCTGCGCCCACCCACCAAGCACCTATATTAATCCCATTTTGCAGCACATGCTCCATAGCTTTGTAAGCTATGGCGTTTCAAGAGTTCATCTCAATGCTTCTTAAGTGTGGTGAGGGGTTCTGCCTCTACCACCCTTTCAGGCAGCGAGTTCCAGACTCCCAACACCCACTGGGCGAAAACATTTCTTCCTCAAATCCCCTCTAGATCCCCTGACCTTACATCTATGCCCTGTGATTATTGACCCCTCTACTAAGGGGAAAAGTTTTTTTCCTATCTATCTATGTCCCTCATAATTTTGTACACCTCATCAGGTGCCCCCTCTGCCTCTTCCGCCGTAAGGAAAATAACCCCAGCCCAACCCAGCCTCTCTACGTGGCTCAATAAAACTCAGCAGAGTTGGCAATTTCTCCCACCCCTCTCCTGGGAATCTCTTTGCCCACCCACCCTGGTTATTTCAGTAAGCTTGTAGTGCAATCCAAAATAGAACAGTTTGCCTTGGCTGGGAGTAAGGCCGCAGATTCTGAAATCCACTCCATTGTTGGTGAGAATTCATCTTTCAGCCGCCTTCACGTGGCAACAGATGAATAGAAAGACTTGTATTTATATTGTGCTTTCCACAACGACCGCACACCTCAAAGTGCTTCACGTCCACTGACGTCCACTTACGTCCACATCTGAACTAAAGGCTGGAATCTTGCCGCCGTTCACGCCGGTGGGATTTTCCAGTCCTGCCGACAGCACATCCCCCACCACAGGTTTCCTGGCTGCGAGGGCCACATTTAACAGGAAAACCTCATTGACAATGGCAGGTCCATAAGATCCCACCGCCGGCCTGCGGCACACCACCTCCCAGTGCTGCGAAACACACCGCAGAGAGGGAGAAAAATCACACCCAGTGTCACTGTTGTGACGCAGACAGTGATATTGACCGGATAATTTCTTTGTGATGTTGATTAAAGGACAACAATTGGCTAGGACATCAGTGGTAATTCCTATCATGTCCTTCGACACAGGGGGAAGGGGCTTGGGTTTTATGTCTAATCCTAAAGGCCAGCATCTCAGACAGTGCAGCCCTGTGGTGGAGTGTCAGCCTTTGATTGATTTGCACTAAAGTCCTGGGGTGGGGACTTGAACCCACAGCCTTGTGACTTCAGAAGTCAGAGATGAGCCATGGCTGATAGGAAGGGGATAACGGCTTCAGCTTTAGAGTTGGGTATGCAACTTATATTCTGGAAACTTCCACCACCTGCTGGCTAAATGGGCGGCACAGTGGCACACGGGCAGCACGGTAACATCACTGTCTGTGTGGAGTTTGCACAGTCTCCCCGTGTCTGCGTGGGTTTCCTCCGGGTGCTCTGGTGTCTCCCATTGTCCAAAGATGTGTGGAATTGGTGGATTGGCCATGCTAAATTCTTCTTAGTGTCAGGGGGATAAGGAGGGTAAATATATGGGTGGGATTGTTGTCAGTGCAGGCTCGATGGGCCAAATAGCCTCGTTCTGCACTGTAGATTCTATGAAATAGAAGTGTGGGGTTCAAAATGGACAGGTAGTGACCCTAGACTGCGGGATGTCTGACTGTTTCCTCTCTGGCTAATCTTAGACCTCGTCTGAGTGGTGACTGAAGGGATCCTAATGAACATGAAAGAACCAGATAGGCTTTGTAACTCACAGTGAAGAAGGCGAAGAAGTTTTGGGTGGAAAAGTGGTTCCACCACAAGTTATGCTGCTCTGTTAGCTGCACTATTAATTGAATGGCTGAAAAAATTCTCCTCGAGCTGCTTGGTAATTTTATCTTGCATTTAATGCTTACTTATGTTTACATGTTGCCAAATGGAGAGAAGCACTTACATTGACCAGACCCAATAAATAATGTCCAACCCAATCCAATTCTAGCTGGTAGGCCAACAGATCCATAATTAATTGGCATTTGTTGAGCCAAAGGCCAATAATGCAGAGGATGAGAAACAAACATGGTTGAGCCCCAAGTAAGTTAGCGGTGTGTATCTCACTCCTTCTGGGAAAAGGGGCAAAGTCGCTAATATGCTCCTCGTGGAGGTCAAAATAAATGTAGAAATTACAGTGTTAATCAGTAAAAGTGACTGTTGGATTTTTAGAAAATAGAACTGATTCACTAATGTCCTTTCGAGAAGGAGCCCTGACACCCTCAGCTGCTCGAGCCTCTGTTTAATTCCGTTCCCACGCCAACCCAGTTGACTCTCAACTGCTCGACGCTGTGGCCAAACAAGCCATTTTGAGTTGCATCAAACCACTACAAAGAATCTACGGCGGTTCAGAAAGGACCACCGTGACCTTTTCAGGGCAGCCAGCAATGGGCAGTCAGTGCCAGCCTTTGCTGGTGATGCCCACACCCAGAGGAGTGATCTTTAGCAAGCTGGCACGCCCCCGTTGGCGCTGCTGCTGACTCCTGGCTGGTAATCACCAGAGCTTTCGATTCATTCTCCGTCAATCCCCACTTGGAAATTTAAACCCCTCATCAGAAACCAAGTGCAGAGGGTCAAACACCTTATTGTGACGCAAGCGCTATAAATAATTTATTTATATTTTTACAAAATGAACATTTACAACTCCTCCCTTATGTGCTCACCTTTTTCATATTAACAGTGGTTGGCAAAATGAGCTATAAGTATTTACAGTTTTAGACCATAAGGTATAGGAGCGGAAGTGGGCCATTCGGCCCATCCATTACGTGGCTTGCCAACAGGGCTCAGATCATGTCTTGTCTCAAGTAGGCTAATAAGGTGGGTTGTGACTGGCAGAGTTGACTAGCTTGGGCCATATTCAATCCTGATTGGTTAAGTCCACAAATGTATTCCTTTAACTGACTTTGGTGAAACCGTGATTTTAAAAGTTTAATGGTTTTGCACGTCAGTTTCTCTCGTGGTTACTTCTCTGTCGACCCTGGAGGCCAGTGCATTGGCCGGTGGAGCATTGGTCTTGCAGATCGAGTCCAGGGTTTCGTGAGCCTCGATTCTCCTGACTAGCCAAATGGACAAATGGAAAGCCGAGGCAGAGAACGAGAGCTCGGAGCGTTGACATGTTCACCGACTCGCGATGAACAAAGTTACGCCAGTTCTTTGGAATTGACACTAAAGGAGTTAGTTCTTCATCTCACTTTGGGCCGAAGGGACATAGAGATGGGGTGGGGGGGTGGGGGGAGGCACTGGGATTGGATGGGTGAGGGTGGGAAGGGGAGAGGTGAATTGTGGAGAGACTGTGGGGTGGTGGTCTGCTATCCTGAGAAGCCACACAATTTCAGATGACTGTTCAGCAATGGCCGCCGTGCGGTAGCTCAGTGTTGAGATGCACAATGCTGACAGGAAAGGTGAATTGGGAGGGTTGGGTATTGGGAATGAACAGCTTGCACTTTGTAGACTTGGAGGGAAGGGAGTAGGAAAGTTTATTGCCTTAACCGGGGATCAAAGTCCATGACCCCGAGACTGATGCACACAGGAAGTGACTTCATACGTGTGATAGATGACATGACATCACTTTTGAAGTTTGGTTCCTTCAATGATGGAAAATCGTGACCAAAGAGTGAGAGAGAGAGAGAGAGAGAGAGAGAAATTCAATATATTTTTGTAAAAATTCCGTTTGGAGCTGAATGTCTTTGTCAGAGAACACTGGGTCAAAACAGGAAGTGATGTCATGGGTATGGCCCTGTTTCTGTAGAAAGCACCTTGACGTGATATCATGTTCCCCACAAGCCAGTGGACAATGAATGTACCAGAGTTTAATTAAACATGAAGAACATTTTTAAAGGCCTATGTGGGCTTGATAACTTTATGAATCATAATGACTTTCCTCTCTTGGTTGTCTGTCGACCCCTGTGGACTTTAAACCTGTTAAAACAGAAATGGAGGATATGGTCATCTACTTCTAGGAGAATTAATTCATTAACATTTGATGAACCTGGAAGAAACCATTATGTTTTTTTTTAAACAAGGAATAACCGTGGGAGTAACTGCTTTGAAAATCATTTGATTTCTTGGATTTGTCCGTGAGAGAATGAATGGTGACATTTGTTTGTACGCAACAGTAACTCCACAGCTCTGTATAATTTATTATTTGACTCTAAGACTTCATTTTCCTACGCGCCAAATGGCCTTTTCATTACTCCCAATGTCCTGGAGCGGCCAACGTGATGAAAGAGACAGATGTATTTCCTCCTTTTGTAGTAAACAGGATTGTTGCTATGGAAACATAAATGCACCTTGGCGAGGCGGTCAGCACGCAAGGAAACCTTTTTCCGAGCAGAGGTGAAAGGGTGAAGCACGGTGGCGCAGCGGTCAGCACTGCTGCCTCACAGCGCCAGGGACCCGGGTTCGATTCCCGGCTCGGGTCACTGTCTGTGTGGAGTTTGCACATTCTCCTCGTGTCCGCATGGGTTTCCTCCGGGTGCTCCGGTTTCCTCCCACAGTCCAAAAGACGTGCTGGTTAGGTTGATTGGCCATGCTGAATTCTCCCTCGGTGTACCCGAACAGGCGCCGGAGTTTGGCAACTGGGGGATTTTCACAGTAACTTCATTGCAGCGTTAATGTAAGCCTACTTGTGACTAATAATTGAATAAACTTTTAAAAAAAGACTTTTTATATGGATGACAGTTGACTCCTCCTCCAGGACATTGTTATGGAAGGCGGCTGGCCAGCAGTTTGGCCCTGTGGTGGCCGGAATTTTATCGTACCACCCGCTACGGGAATCCAAGCGGGTGAAGGGGGCAGACCACAGAAAGGCCCGTTGACCTCGGGTGGGATTTTACAGTTCCAGGATGAGCCAGGCTGTAAAATCCCACCCTTCTGTGTTGACTGAGATAGAAAGCTCTCCTGGGGCTGCGGGGAAGGAGAGTGGGGCCAGGGAGAACATTATTCTTGGGCCAAACGCCTCATTCAGCTCTTTTGTCAACGTGAAGAGAGCCCCAATTTGGATTGAATTGACCAGTCCCAGAGCCACAAAGATACTGTTGGAATGGAATGCACCATTTAGACCCTCAGGGAGATGATGTGTAGCCAGGAAAGTGCTGGTCCGACTCAGCTTACTTCCTGAGTCGCGTAACATAGGAAAGTATTTAGCTGGAAGTTGGGGGAGGTGGGTGGCGTGAATGACCTAATGTTACAATCTGCATTATTTCACAATGTGTCGACACTCCCTGGGTTCAACCAGGGGTTTGCGCAGTGCCAGAGGAAACTAATCCAAACAAGTGGTGGCCACGCTGTTGACTCTCTGGACGCTAGAGGGAGAATGGAAGAATGAAAGAGCACTGGTCCACGGTCTAACAAGAGTGGTGCCGTTAGCAAACAGCTAATGCCATGATTTAGGTAGAGCTTCATGTCGTTTCACTTTAATATAGACAAAGATTCACGGAAAGCACCTTGTGGCGGCCTGTGCTACGGGCAAGCCAGCCTTTCCCACACTCAACCCACTCCCATCGGGCTACATCAGCCCAACACAGCTCCACAAATACACCGCCCCATTTTCCTCGTGCGGAAACCGGGCAGTGTATCTCCCGTGTAAAGGACCCTCCTCCCCCGCCCCCCAACACCCTCCCGCCACCCCTCCTTACGCCCCTGCCACGTTTTTCTTCTCTTTGTAAGAATTTTATTGCGGGGAGCAGGATTCAGGCCTTCTAGGAACCCGGGGTGGAGGTTCACGTCAAACCTCACCGATTTCAGGCTTCTTTCCGTCGACGGGACGACCGCTGACGGATTTATAAATGTGCTAATTCGCTTGTCGCAGGTCCTGTCCAGTGTTGTTGTTCTTCTTCTGTAATTATTGCTCATGGAATGAGTCTCTGTGTCCTCTTCCTTCACTGTGATGTAAATAAGGTAATGAAACTGCTGGAAGGGGAAGGCTGCTGTGAGCAGATTCCCGCAATAAAGATTGTGTTGTGTGTCAGATAGCTTTGGCTGGGGAACATCACTGAAGCTATTGACAATCACTGGGTGACGTGTAATGTGCGATTAAATCTTTGTCTATGGTTTGGATTTTAAAGGAAGATATTTTTATGGTTAATTGTTGCTGATCTATTTTACTATATATATTTATGTAATAAACATGACAGAAACATTTACTTTTCTCTGTGATCTCAATTCCTTTACGTGTGGTGCAAGCAAAAGAAAGAACTTACATTTACATAGCGCCTTTTTTAAATTATTATTCATTTGTGGGACACGGGCATCGTCGGCTGGGCCAGCATTTATTGCCCATCCAGGGCAGTTGGGAGTCAACTACATTGTCCTGGAGTCACATGTCGGCCAGACCCAGTAAGGACGGCAGATTTCCTTCGCTAAAGGAACATTAGTGAACCAGGTGGGTTCAATGACAATTGATGATTGCCATGATTGAGATTCACTTTCAATTCCAGGTTTTGTTCATTGAATTTAAATGTAACCAGTGGATTTGAACCCGTGCGCCCAAAGTTCTCCTGGGCCTCCAATCCAGTAATGTTACACCTCTGGCTCCTGTGACGCACTGGGACACTCTGTTACGTTAATCAAGCAATATAAAATAAAGTTGCGGGACTTGACCCCACAGCTTTCTGACATATTACCCAGAGCATCAGCACATGGCCAAGGCTTACACTTAGCAGCAGATAGCACACTCCCCGCTCTGTGAATGTACTGAAACAGCATGTTGGATGGCACAATGGTTAGCGCTGCTGCCTCACAGCGCCAGGGACCCAGGTTCGATTCCCGGTTTGGGTAACTGCTGGTGTGGAGTTTGCATGTTCCCCCTGTGTCTGCGCGGGTTTCCTCCGGGTGCTCCGGTTTCCTCCCACATTCCGAAAGACTTGCTGGTTAGGTGCATTGGCCGTGCTAAATTCTCCTTCAGTGTACCCAAACAGGTGCTGCCATAGTGTGGCGACTAGGGGATTTTCACAGTAACTTCATTGCAGTGATAACGTAAGCCGACTTGTGACACAAATCAATAAAGAGAGTCCTGTGTCCGATCAAAGTGCTGTGGAGCGAAGCAGATCAGAGCGTGCAGCCTCTCTTCAAATGGTTTCCAATTAGTTACTGCAAAGCTGCTCCACTATGAACAGCTGGAATGAAACAGAGCTACAGTGTTTTACACGCTCCAAGCTGCAATGAAACTGGAGATGTGAGCTATTCCAGGCAGGGAACAGCATGTAGAGCTATCCTGTCATTTGCTGCAATTTGCGTTACATGTGTTCAATCACTTCCCCTACTGCTCCTAAATCTCACACCTTACCAATGGATTGATGCTCAAAGCACAGGCTTCTGGAATGTTCCAGTAAATGTGACACCGGTGTCATGTGAGATGTAACTGATCTTTGGCAAATGTCACTAACAACCGCCTATCCATTGACTCTGTCCACACTTCCCACTGCCTCAGAAAAGCAGCCAGTATAATCAAGGACCCCAGCGCATCCCAGACATTCTCTCTTCCACCTTCTTCCGTCGGGAAAAAGGTACGAAAGTCTGAGGGTCACGTACCAACCAACTCAAGAACAGATTCTTCCCTTCTGCTGTCAGACCTACCTCGCATTAAGTTGATCTTTCTCTGCACCCTGGCTATGACTGTAACACTACACTCTGCATTCTCTCCTTTCCTCCTCTATGAACGGTATGCTTTGTCTGTATAGCGCACAAGAAACAATACTTTTCACTCTATGCTAACACATCTGACAATAATAAATCAAATCAAAATCAAACAGACGGATTGAAGGAGGCAGCAGAAGGGAATGTTCAATCCACCAGCTATTCTGCAGACCAGGTCGCACCCACCTTCTTGCACATTCCATATTAATTCTGTGTATTTCTCATTGCCCTCTCCCCAAAACCAGCCCCCCTACTGCCATGCTTTATCCACCTGTCAACTTTCTCATCTCTGCTCTCTTGGGGTGTTAAAATCCTTTCCTTCTCAAAAAAAAGAACATGAAGTTTGCTTTCCACAGTTTACTGCCCATCAGTGAACCCTGTCCTTTTATAATCTGGAGCCTGTACATTTCATGCAAACTACCCCTTTGCAAGGCCCCTTGGAGCAGGGCCCAGTGACAGCGAGTGCTCCAAACACAGTCACTAGGAATTAAGCTGGCTTGCCCTCAACATGAAGCAACAGTGATCGAAGCTAATCCAAGCTGCAATAGCCAAAGGAAAAGAGTTTTTATTTAAAATTCAAACACACAAGAGAAATAGGATTGTGATTAGGGGGCAGCATGGTGGCACAGTGGGTTAGCATTGCTGCCTCACAGCGCCAGGGTCCCAAGTTCAATTCTGGCCTCAGGTCACTGTCTGTGTGGAGTCTGCACATTCTCCCTGTGTCTATATGGGTTTCTTCTGAGTGCTCTGATTACCTCCCACAGTCAAAAAGACCTGCTGGTTAGGTGATTCTCCCTCAGTGTACCTGAACAGGCACTGGAATGTGTTGACGAGGGGATTTTCACAGTATCTTCACTGCAGCGTTAATGTGATATGCTACTTGTGATGCTAATAAATAAACTAAAAAAATTGGTTGTATAGAGTTTGCACACTTTTTCCTGTGTCTACATGGGTTTCCTCCAGGTACTCCAGTTTCCTCCCATTGTCCCAAAGTGTGTAGGTTAGATGGATTAGCCATGATACATTGTCCATTGGTGTCAGGGGGACTAGAAGGGTGGGTGTATGGGATTATAGGGATAGGGTCTAGGTGGGATCATTGTTGGTGCATGCTTGATGGGCCGAATGGTTTCCTTCTGCAGTGTAGGGATTCAATGATCTATGATTGGGTATTGTTGGCCAATGTGAAATAACTGATCAAATACATTCTTTGCAAAGTTGCCCATCTACCCTTTTGAATCTCTTGTTGAGAATGAGTATATTGACTGCACAGGCTTGCTGGGTATACTGTGACAGCCAAAGCTTCTATTTTCTCTTTCTCAACCCCTCATTCAGATTAATAAATGACCTCTCCTCGACATTCCAGAGTCAGTTTATTTAGGCAATATTTTCCTTAGTGGTCAGATTTCTAGACAGCTTTGGGCAATGGGCAACATTCATCTGGATGAATTTGTCTAATCACGAGACAGATAACAGGGGACCAATCATAATGAAAAGACTAGACTCCTACTCCAATCAGTATGGAAGATTAGGGGGAAGATTTAATGGAGAGCGCGGAGATGATGAAAGGAGTGGGTAGAAAATCGTAGAATCACTACAGTGCAGAAGGAGGCCATTCAGCCCATTGAGTCTGCACCAACAACAATCCCATCCAGACTCTTTCCCCGTAACCCCACATATTCATCCCAATAATCCTTCTAATATACGCATACTGGGACACCAAGGGGCAATTTAGCAAGGCCAGTCAACCTAACCCACACATCTTAGGAGGAAATGGGAGCACCCAGAGGAAACCCACGCAGACACGGGGACAAGGTGCAAACTCCACACAGACAGTGACCCAAGGCTGGAATTGAACCCGGGTCTCTGGCACTGTGAGGCAGCAGTGCTAACCACTGTGCCCATTGTGCTGCCCCATAGGTAGATAGAGAGAAACTATTTCCTCAGATGACCAATTCTAGAACTAGGTGAAATGTTTTAATTAAATTAGGGCCTGTGAAGGGTGATGTTAGGAATCAGTCGCTCACACAATAATGGCAGGGAAAATAGTATAAGGAGGCATCAGTCGCTCCTTTGAAGAGTTAATCACAAATTGTCTTTACCTGTACAGTGAATACCCAACAGAAGCAACCTTATTGAGACACGTACGCCGGAATTCTAACTCCCCATGCAATAGGGAACCGGAGCGGGTGAGGAGTGGACAACAGAAACATCCATTGACCTCAGGAGGGAATTTCCGGTCTCGCTTGAGCGAGGCTATAAAATCCCACCTATCTGCTGGAACGTTCCGGCTGTTCACGTCGGTGAGATTTTCCCATCCCGCTGCAGTAAATGGAGATTTGGCTGGGCACCAAATTCTCTGACTTCGCCATAGCGGGAGCGTGGTATAGATTTCCAGGGGCCCCATAGGATTTCCATGGGGCTTGACAGAGTAAATGCCGAAAGGTCGTTTCCCCTTGTGGGAGATTCTAGGACCAGAGGGATAACCTTAGAGGAAAGTGGGGTGGGTTATCCATTTAAGGCAGGGATGGGGAGGAACTCCTTCTCTCTGAGGGCAGTGAATCCGTGGAATTCTTTCCCAAGAAGGCTGTAGAGGCTGGGCCATTAAATATGTTCAAGGCTGAGACAGATTTTTAATCAGTCAGGGAATCAGGAAGGTTGTGGGGGTAAGAGGGGGAAAGTGGAGCTAAGGACTAACACATCAGATCGGTCAATGTCTCATTGAATGGTGGAATATCTGGACGTACCAAATAGCCTACATTTGCTCCTCGTCTCTTATAGTCACCTGGTTGCCTCCACTTTTCCTTCAAGGCCATGGGGGTGCCAGAAATGGACTTATTTGAGTTTAAAGGCAAAGTTTTTATTACAATCATTCATTACTACCGCAAATGGTTTGAAGTAGCACAGTAACATGACGGAGGCAGTCATTACATCCCTCCAAAGAATCCTCATGATACACATCACCCAAACATTGTGGTGACAGACAACTGTCCTCAATTTGCTAATGAGTTGCTCCATAATTTTGCTCAGGAATGTGGTTGCACGCGTGTGACTACAAAAGTTCATTAGTCACAAGTAGGCTTACATTAACACTGCAATGAAATTACCGTGAAAGTCCCCTATTTGCCACAATCTGGTGCCTGTTCGGGTACACTGAGGGCATTTTATTATGGTCAATGTGCCTAACCAGCGTGTCTTTCACACTGTGGGAAGAAACCAGAGCACCCGGAGGAAACCCACATCGACACAGAGAGAACGTGCAGACTCCCACACAGTGACACAAGCCTGGAATTGAACCTGGGACCCTGGCACTGTAAGGCAGCAGTGCTAACCACTGTGCCAGCGTGCTATTAGTTCGCCCAGATATCCTCATTCAAATGGAGAGGCAGAACGAAGAGTTGACAATCAAGGAATTAATGAGAAAAAAGCAAAGATATTAACCTAACCTTTCTTAACTACAAAACCTCATCATTAAAAAATGGATTCTCACCGGCAGAACTACAGATGGGAAGGCAGCTTTGAACACACACACACACACACACGCAGCTGTGAACACAACTTCTGGCTCTTCAACAAGTTGTACAACCCAACATTAGAATCATAGAATCCCTCCAGTGCAGAAGGAGGCCATTCGGCCCCAGATCTCCAAACTATGGATCTTTTGCTGCCGTCAGCTCCCTTTATAGAACCCTAACAGACTACCTCTTCATGCATCCTGGCTTTTCCTCCGAATCTCTTTCACCTTGTTGCTGTCCTGCGTTTTAGAAGCAAAGAATCCCTACAGTACAGAAGGAGGCCATTCAGCCCATCGAGCTTGCACCAACAACAATCCCACCCAGACTCCACCCCCGTAACCCCCACATGTCCACTCCGGCAATCCCTCCGACACTAAGGAGCAATTTAGCATGGCCAATCAGTCTAAACTGCCCATCTCTGGACTGTGGGAGGAAACTGGAGCACCCAGAGGAAACCCACACAGAGACGGGGAGAATGTGCAAACTCCACACAGACAGTGACCCGTGGCTGGAATTGAACCCGGGTCCTTGGTGCTGTAAGGCAGCAGTGCTAACCACTGTACCACCATGCCACCCTGCTGCCTGTGCCATAACACTGTTGTACCTCTGGTACAGGCAGTGTGTAGTGTGAGCAGATTGTGAGGAAGCGGAAAATGCCTGAGTCTTAGCCCACAAACTGTTTTGTTAAGTTTGCCCCCAACTGGTCACATTCACCGCCTGGAATCTTGCATGAAAATACTAACAGGAAGACACCAGAAGGGGGCAGACAGAGTCCAGGTTACAGAAAGAAATCAGTTTCTGTACAATGACAGAGTTTTAAACCTGGTTCTGATCACAGTCCATGATTTTATCTCTAATACTTAGGTCAATTCTTTTTTTAATCTCCTCTTAGATTATTATTCCCAGTGCTTTGGGACATCCTCAGGTTGCGGAGGATGTTTCGTAAACGCAGTAATGAAAGCCAAATACTGCCGATGTTGCAGTCTGAAACAGAAAATGCTGGAGAATCTCAGCAGGCGAGAGAACGCAGAGCTAATGTTTCGAGTGAGATCTCTAATGTCCACCTGAGATGTGGCTTTGGGTTAATGCCGCATCTTGATTTCTCCAAGAGTGAGAACATTCCTTAGAATCCCTACATTTGGCCCATTGGGTCTGCACTGACTCTCCCAAAGTGCATCTTACCCAGGCCCTCCTCTCAGCCTTATCTCCATATGTGTTTACCATGGCCAATTGGTCAATCCATCTATCCTATCCTAGACACTGTTTGGACTCTAAGGGACATTTTAGCACGGCCAAACCACCTAATCTTTAGTATGTGAGAGAAAACCGGAGCACCCAGAGGAAACCCACCCAGACACGAGAAGAACATGTAAACCCCACACAGTCACCTGAGGCCGGGATTGAACCCGGGTCCCTGGCGCTGTGAGGCAGCAGTGCTAACCACTGTGCCAGCTCCCAGACAGTAAGTAGTTCTTACTCTCACTCAAAGTTTGCATTGTGGTGGGAGATGCTGGATCTCCTTTTTATTCATTCGTGGGACATGGGCATCACTGTCAGGCCAGCCATTTATTGTCCATCTCTAGTTGCCCTTGAACTGAGTAGCTTGTTCAACAATTTCAGAGCGCAGTTGAGAGTCACCCACTCTGGAGTCACATGTAGGCCAGGCCAGGTAAGAACAGCAGATTTCTTTCCCTAAAGGGCATTAGTGAACCAGATGGGTTTTTCCGACAATGGTTTCATGGTCATCAGTAGATTCTTAATTCCAGATTTTTTTAAATTCAAATTCCATCATCTGCCGTGGCGGGATTTGAACCCGGGTCCCCAGAACATGGAGTTTCCTGGATTCATAGTATAGCAATAATACCACTAGGCCATCACCTTCCACTCTGAGCAGTGACGCTGGCTCCTTCACCTAGATCAGGGAAGACAAGCCCCTTTGCTATTCCACAGCTGAGTTCAAATAACTCAACACTGACAGGGAATTTGAGCCAGGGGCTTTCTTGTCTGGTGGCTCTCCAGGTGTGGCCCATGAATCATTGGTGGTCAGCAAGGGTCTTCTATGTGGTCCGTGGCTCAGGTGTAAAGTGTCAGTGACAAGCAATGCCACAGTTGAGGCCACAAGTATTATGTTTGCCCCTAAGGGTCCATAAAGAATCACAAGGTCCGGTTAATAATTTGAACACTGGGAGCCCTTCATTGAAGGCGTGCACTGTTACACAGTCAGGTCTAAGACTGCCCAATGGGGTCCCACACTGGGAGGAGCTAATTGACCAGGGAGTCACCTGACCCACACTCTTAAAGGGGCCGTCCACACCCCAAACCCTAACATACAATAAATACACGTGTATCACAATGAAAGAGATCAGGCCTCATTGAGGAGGTGCTGGCCTAGTGGTAATATCACTAGTCTATTAATCCAGAAATTCAGCTGATGTTCTGGGGACCCGGGTTCAAATCCCGCCACGGCAGATGGTGGAATTTGAATTCAATAAAAAAAAATCCGGAATTAAGAATCTACTGATGACCATGAGACCATTGTCGATTGTCAGAAAAACTCATCTGGTTCACTAATGTCCTTTAGGGAAGGAAATCTGCCGCCCTTACCCAGTCCGGCCTACATGTGACTCCAGAGCCACAGCAATGTGGGTGACTCTCAACTGCCCTCGGGCAACTAGAGATGGGCAGCCAGTGATGCCCATGTCCCATGAATGAATAAAAGAAAACTTACATAATGTTACATAATAACAACATTCCTGAATAGCTGGCACAAGTTGTCATAAGCACCAGCAGAAACAATGTAGTTTATAAGCAAGATTACTGCTGAGTTAACTGGCTCAATATTGATATAAGACGAATATCTCAGAAGATTTTATAATGGTTTGATATTGATCAGAATATTTCAATTAAATGTTTCCCATGACGTATTAATGTTAAAATATGAAAATACCTATACTTTTTTCAGCACAAGTTACTAAATTACTCACGATCTTTAATAAAAATAGAATGCACATTAAATTTTACAGTTAGCATTATGGCACAGTGGTTAGTGCTGCTGCCTCACAGCGCCAGGCACCCAGGTTCCCAGCTTGGGTCACTGTCTGTGGAGTCTGCGCATTCTCCCAGTGTCTGCATGGGTTTCCTCCGGCTGCTCCGGTTTGCTCCCCCGGTCCAAGGATGTTGAAGTTAAGTGGGTTGGGCATGCTAATTTCTCCTTTAGAGTCTGAAGATGAGTCGGTTAAATTGGTTAATGATGGGAAATGCACGGGGTTACAGGTATAGGACAAGGGACAGGGCCCAGGTGAGATATTCTGTCAGAGAGTCGGTGCAGACTTGATGGGCTGAATGGTCTTCTTCTGCATTGCAAGAATTCTATGAATTTATAGTACAGCAAGGAATGAGGCCATTCGGCCCAATTGTGCCTGTGCTAGCTCTTTAGTGCAGCCAACCCATTGATCCCAAATTTTTGCCGCTTCATCACTGGAGTGTAATTTTTTCTTCTTTATAGAAACAGTGTATCCACCACATCCCATTGAGCTGCCATCAAGGATGGAGGCAGAGTGGACTATCCCCATTGGCACTCCTACCTGGCTTTGATATCATTGAGTGTAGGCTTCCCTGTTGGTTCCCAGCTGTGAAGAGCAGAGACCTGACTGGGAAGTTTCCAGGTCCGAGTCCTGGGGCAGGATGTAACCTTACGGGAGCTCACGGTCTCCCGCACCCACTCCCCCACAACTCGCACTATACACACACACAAACACACGGGCACACACACACAGAGGCACACACACACACATACACACACACTCAAACACACATACACATACACACAAACACAGGCACACAAACACACACACACATATACACACACAAACACACACACACACAAACAAACAAGCACACACACAACACATGTAGACACATGCATACACACATATACACATGCACTCACAAACACACACATGTACGCACACATACACAAACACATACACACACACGTACACTTACAAGTACACATGCACGTGCACACATGCACTCACACACATACACACACACCAACACACATATATACACACACACACACATGCACACGCACACATGCAAACACACATGCACACACAAACACACATATACACACACACACACACACATACATGCAGAGTCAGTGAACCTTTGGATGGCTCATTGTAATTTACAGTTTCAGCCCCTGCAATGTTGGGGTGTGTAACTCCACCCAGTTTGTGGTTCTTTCACCCAGGACAGGACCACTAGTGCCACAGTTGGAAGGGATAATGCGACAGGTTCCCAGCTCCTGGACGCTCTCCAGGGAATGAGTGAGGGTGTATAACATGTTAGAGGAAGGAACCTCCCAGACTCAGTCACCTGGGTGGGGTTGCAGAAGATGAGCAGTTGCCCGAGAGACCCTAACCCAGGGATGTTAGACGGTGGGTGGGATGGCATTCCCCTTTAAGGGGCAGGTTTTCAGAGAGCCATGTGACCCACTCGGCTAAAAGGGGAGGAGCGTGTGAATCCTGGAGCTGAGGGCAGGATTCCGGAGTACCAGGTAGGGGCCTGGAGCTGTGGATTACGGCAGCCTTTATATCACTCTTTGTATATAATTACTTACTGTAATGACCTCAGTGAGGCCCAGGAGGGTGGCCTCTTGGAGTATGAGCTCCCTGATTGAGGTAATGATTGTCTGGGAGCCTCATCCGTGAGTATCGGGGCTACTGACAGCCCGGATTCTGACTATGCCTGAAGCACTCTGTGGAGTGGAGATAAGTTTGCAAGTAAAGAGAATCTGGTGAAAGGACACCGGCTTCTGAAGAATTATTTCACTTACCCTTTAAAAAACCCTTCATTGATCTATTTGGTGGTCACCCACCTTTGCAAGATTCTACAATGGGAAGATTTGGGGAGAAGAAGACAAACCACTGTTTTTTTTTAGTTTTAGATAGAGTCATAGAGGCTTAAAGGATGGAAACAGGCCCTTCTGTCTATGCCACCCTTTTTTAAATCCCGAAGCTAGTCCCAATTGCATTTGGCCCACATTCCTCTATACCTATCGTAGTCATGTAACTGTCTAAACTTTTTAAAAGACAAAATTGTACCTGCCTCTACCTATTGCCTCTGGCAGCTATGAGTGACACATACACTCACCACCCTCTGTGTGAAAAAATTGCCCCTCTGGACTCTTTTGGATCTCTCCCCTCTCACCTTAAACCTATGCCTCTAGTTTTAGACTCCCCTACCTTTGGGAAAAGATATTGACTATCAAGCTGATCTATGCCCCTCATTATTTTATAGACCTCTATCAGATCACCCTTCAGTCTTCTACACTTTAGAGAAAAAGGTCCCAGTCTACTCAGCCTCTCATAACTCAAACCGTCAAGTCCCGGTAGCATCCTAGTAAATTTGTCTGCACTCTTTTTAATTTAATAATATCCTTTCTGTAACAGGGTGACCAGAACTGTACACAGTATTCCAAGAGTGGTCTTCCCAATGTCTTGTATAATTTCAATAGGACGTCCCAACCCCTGTAGGATGGAAGATGGAAGAATATTTGGAGTAGAGGTAAATAAAAAATCAAACATTGAAAGCAACGCGCTTTTATAGATCAAAAACAGAAAATGCTCGAAAACCTCCGTGTGCCCTCCGACATAGTGACAACCTCACCCTATCAACCCTACGGCTCCCATTAACAACATGATAAACAGAACTCCAGCCTGGATTCCATTACAAATGCCAAAGGCCATCTCATCCAGTTCAACTCATCCAGCCCAGAATCACACATAAACACTGATATTTGGAGCTGGAGTAGGCCATTCAGCCCTTCTGACGCACTCCACCATTTAAAACTTTCCCTCCATTATACGAGTGGCTACAACTCAGAAGTATTTGATCGACTGTAAGGCAATTTGGGACATTGTGAAAGGTTCTGTAAATATTTGGCTTCTATCTTTCACAACTATACCTGCGTGCGATAGGCAGAGTGACTGTGCCAGTTGGAGACTCAATGTTTCTAAGGATAATTAATCCTATAAAGTCAACTGATATTAGGAACATGGCTATAAAGAAATCCCTACAGTTACAAAATAATTCAACTCTGTAACTAACCTCTCCCCAAACTCCCCGAACCTCATCTCCCCATCTCCACCAGCAACTCTTCCAACCCCCTCTAACCTCCCCCAGGCCTTACACCCCCCATCCCACACCAACCTCCCCCCATCCCCCACCAACCTCCCCCCATCCCCCACTCTAACCTCCCCCCCATCCCCCACTCTAATCTCCCCCCATCCCCCACTCTAACCTCCCCCCATCCCCCACTCTAACCTCCCCCCCATCCCCCACTCTAACCTCCCCCCCATCCCCCACCCCCCACTCTAACCTCCCCCCATCCCCCACTCTAACCTCCCCCCATCCCCCACTCTAACCTCCCCCCCATCCCCCACTCTAACCTCCCCCCCATCCCCCACTCTAATCTCCCCCCATCCCCCACTCTAACCTCCCCCCCATCCCCCACTCTAATCTCCCCCCCATCCCCCGCTCTAATCTCCCCCCATCCCCCGCTCTAATCTCCCCCCATCCCCCGCTCTAACCTCCCCCCCATCCCCCGCTCTAACCTCCCCCCATCCCCCGCTCTAACCTCCCCCCATCCCCCGCTCTAACCTCCCCCCATCCCCCGCTCTAACCTCCCCCCATCCCCCGCTCTAACCTCCCCCGCATCCCCCGCTCTAACCTCCCCCCCATCCCCCGCTCTAACCTCCCCCCCATCCCCCGCTCTAACCTCCCCCCCATCCCCCGCTCTAACCTCCCCCCCATCCCCCGCTCTAACCTCCCCCCCATCCCCCGCTCTAACCTCCCCCCCATCCCCCGCTCTAACCTCCCCCCCATCCCCCGCTCTAACCTCCCCCCCATCCCCCGCTCTAACCTCCCCCCCATCCCCCGCTCTAACCTCCCCCCCATCCCCCGCTCTAACCTCCCCCCCATCCCCCACCCCCCACTCTAACCTCCCCCCATCCCCCGCTCTAACCTCCCCCCCATCCCCCACTCTAACCTCCCCCCCATCCCCCACCCCCCACCCCCCACTCTAACCTCCCCCCATCCCCCACTCTAACCTCCCCCCATCCCCCACTCTAACCTCCCCCCCATCCCCCACTCTAACCTCCCCCCCATCCCCCACTCTAATCTCCCCCCATCCCCCACTCTAACCTCCCCCCCATCCCCCGCTCTAATCTCCCCCCATCCCCCGCTCTAATCTCCCCCCATCCCCCGCTCTAACCTCCCCCCATCCCCCGCTCTAACCTCCCCCCATCCCCCGCTCTAACCTCCCCCCATCCCCCGCTCTAACCTCCCCCCCATCCCCCGCTCTAACCTCCCCCCCATCCCCCGCTCTAACCTCCCCCCCATCCCCCGCTCTAACCTCCCCCCCATCCCCCGCTCTAACCTCCCCCCCATCCCCCGCTCTAACCTCCCCCCCATCCCCCGCTCTAACCTCCCCCCCATCCCCCACCCCCCACTCTAACCTCCCCCCATCCCCCGCTCTAACCTCCCCCCCATCCCCCACTCTAACCTCCCCCCCATCCCCCACCCCCCACTCTAACCTCCCCCCATCCCCCACTCTAACCTCCCCCCATCCCCCACTCTAACCTCCCCCCCATCCCCCACTCTAACCTCCCCCCCATCCCCCACTCTAATCTCCCCCCATCCCCCACTCTAACCTCCCCCCCATCCCCCGCTCTAATCTCCCCCCATCCCCCGCTCTAATCTCCCCCCATCCCCCGCTCTAACCTCCCCCCATCCCCCGCTCTAACCTCCCCCCCATCCCCCGCTCTAACCTCCCCCCATCCCCCGCTCTAACCTCCCCCCATCCCCCGCTCTAACCTCCCCCCATCCCCCGCTCTAACCTCCCCCCCATCCCCCGCTCTAACCTCCCCCCCATCCCCCGCTCTAACCTCCCCCCCATCCCCCGCTCTAACCTCCCCCCCATCCCCCGCTCTAACCTCCCCCCCATCCCCCGCTCTAACCTCCCCCCCATCCCCCGCTCTAACCTCCCCCCCATCCCCCGCTCTAACCTCCCCCCCATCCCCCGCTCTAACCTCCCCCCCATCCCCCGCTCTAACCTCCCCCCATCCCCCGCTCTAACCTCCCCCCATCCCCCGCTCTAACCTCCCCCCCATCCCCCGCTCTAACCTCCCCCCCATCCCCCGCTCTAACCTCCCCCCCATCCCCCGCTCTAACCTCCCCCCATCCTCCACTCTAACCTCCCCCCATCCCCCACTCTAACCTCCCCCCATCCCCCACTCTAATCTCCCCCCATCCCCCACTCTAATCTCCCCCCATCCCCCACTCTAACCTTTCCCCAACCCCCACTCTAACCTCCCCCCATCCCCCACTCTAACCTCCCCCCATCCCCCACTCTAACCTCCCCCCCATCCCCCACTCTAACCTCCCCCCCATCCCCCACTCTAACCTCCCCCCCATCCCCCACTCTAACCTCCCCCCATCCCCCATTCTAACCTCCCCCCCAACCCCCACTCTAACCTGCCCCCCATACGAACCTCCCCTCAACCCCCACTGTAACCTACCCCCAGACCCCCCACTCTAACCTCGCCCAAGCCCTGCAGCAACCACCCCCACCAGGACCCCGGTTCTTCAGGCCAGCTTTGAATCAAGGCTCTTCTTCCCAGTTGCCATCTAGTGACATCAGCCAGAAGTGTGAGCATGCATAGAATGGGTGTATACATGCACGTACTCATGTGTGTGTGTGTGTGTGTGTGTGTGCGCGCGCACACATGTGTATAGAAACCCTACAGTACGGAAGGAGGCCATTTGGCCCATTGAGTCTGCACCCACCACAATCCCACCCAGGCCCTACCCCCATATCTCTACATATTTACCCGCCAATCCCTCTAACCTACGCACCTCAGGACACTAAGGGTAATTTTTTTTAATCACGGCCTATCAACCTAACCCACACATCTTTGGACTGTGGGAGGAAACTGGAGGAAACCCATGCAGACACGAGGAGAATGTGCAAATTCCACACAGACAATAACCTGAGCTGGGAATCGAACCCAGGTCCCCGGAGCTGTGAAGCAGTGGTGCTAACCACTGTGCTACCGTGCCGCCCTACCGTGTATGTGTTGGGGGGGGGGGGGAGGGTAGTGGGGGGGCAGTGGGGGGCTTGTGTATGTGTGTGCATGAGTATATCTGTGTGTGTGTGTGTGTGTGTGTGTATGTGTGTTGGGAGGGCGTGTGTGTGTGTGGGTGTGTGTGTGTGTGAGGGGGCATGTGTGTGTGTGGGTGTATGTGTGTGCATGAGTATATATGTGTGTGTGTGTGTGTGCACTCATGTATGTGTGTGTGTGTGTGGGCATGCACATGTGTGTGTGAGTATATGTGTGCGTGTGTGTGTGTATCTGTGTGTGATTTTGACTCCATTATGGCCATTCTGATAAGAGGTCGTAGGGCGCTGTTGTGTCAGGATATCCTGGAGAGGAGTCAATGCTTTCAGGATGGGGGAGAGCAGCTCAATCATTTGGCATGGGCAGAGAGGAGCAGATTTTTCACAATTCCCTTGAAAGCCACAACATTTCCTAGAATGGGACCTCGTGTTTAAACAGCTCCTCCGCTGGGTGCACACGTGATGCTGCCCTGTTAAACCTGTGTGTATTTATTGATTACCTAACCATATCACCCTTCCAACTCCTGGAAATTACAGAAAGAAGGACTCATGTTTAACTGGCGTCTCCCACACACTTGGGACACTTTTGTAGCAACTTTTTGGTTTAAATGCAAAAGAAAGTATACACTGAAGTTATCACCCAAGAAACTCACCAAGACTCCTTAAACATCACGGCAGCACGGTAGCACAGTGGTTAGCACTGCTGGTTCAGAGCTCCAGGGACCTGGGTTCCATTCCTGGCTTGGGTCACTGTATGTGTGGAGTTTGCATATTCCCCTCGTGACTATGTGGGTTTCCTCCCATAGTCCAAAGTTGTGTGAGTTAGGTTGATTGGCTATGCTAAAAATTGCCCCTTAGAGTCCTGTTATGTACAGGTTAAAGGGATTAGTGGGTAAATATGGAGGGATAGGGCCTGGGTGGGATTGTGCTCAGTGCAGACTCAATGGGCCAAATGGCCTTTTTCTGCATTGTAGGGATTCTATGATTCTATGACGGGATATATTTGCACTGAAGGCAAAGTTTCCCGATAAGTGCAAGATGATTCATTTTGGTAGCACAAATTTGAATGCAGATTACAGGGTCAACGGCAGAGTTCTGAGGAACATGGAGAAACAGAGAGATCTTGGGGCTCATATCCACATATCTCTGAACGTTGTCATTCAAGTGGATAGAGCTGTGAAGACGGCTTATAGTTTGTTAGCATTTATTAACAGGAGGTTTGAGTTTAAGAGCCGTGGGGTTATGCTGCAACTATACCAGACCTTGGTGAGACCACATTTGGTATATTGTGTGCAGTTCTGGTCACCTCACTATAAGAAGGATGTGGAAGCATTGGAGAGAGTGCAGAGGAGATTTACCAGGATGCTGCCTGGTTTGGACGGTAGGTATTATGAGGAAAGGTTGAGGGAGCTGGGGCTTTTCTCTTCAGAGTGGAGGAGGATGAGAGGTGACTTAATAGAAGTTTATAAGATGATGAGGGGGATAGGTAGAGTGGATGTTCAAAGACCATTTCCTTGGGTGGATGTAGCTGTTACTAGGGGGCATAATTATAAGGTTCATGGTGGGAGATCTAGGACAGATGTCCAAGCTAGATTTTTTACTCAGAGGGTGATTGGGGTGTGGAATGCACTGCCTGTTGTGATAGTGGAGTCAGACACTTTAGGAACATTTAAGTGGTTATTGGATAGGCACATGGAGCACACTAGAATGATAGGGAGTGGGATAGCTTAATCTTGGATTCGGACATAGCTCGACACAACATCGAGGGCCAAAGGGCCTGTACTGTGCTGTACTGTTCTACGTTCTATTTCCATAGATTGGATCCTGGGATAAGAGTCTGCACATTCTCCCACGAGTTTCCTCCGGATGCTCTGGTTTCCTCCCACGGTCCAAAAGATGTGCTCATGAGGTGTATTGGCCATGCTAAATGCTCCCTCAGTGTACCCGAATAGCCGTTGGAGTGTGGCAACGAGGGGATTTTCACAGTAACTGCATTGCAGTGTTAATGTAAGCTTGTGACACTAATAAATAAACTAAAACTAAACATTAGACCAGCAAAGTCGCACTAGTTTTAACATTCGTGTAATTGTGGGCGAGAAAGCCTCACCAGAAATTTCTTTTTCTGCCAACTTGTGACTCTAATAAACAAACTTTATTGTTAAAACTTTGACAAAAATCCAGAGATTTGGCATACTTGAATCCTGCATTGCGGTGCTGATGGAGTGCTGCTCTGCCAAAAAGATGCCACCCATTGAGAGGTTAAACTGATGTCTCGGGCAGACGTTAGAACCCTGTGGCGCTACTCCAGGAAGAGAAGGTGGCACAGTGGTTTGCACTGCTGCCTCACAGTGCCAGCGACCTGTGTTCAATTCTGACTTTGGGTGACTGTCTGCATGGGTTTCCTCCCACCGTTCAAAGATGTACGGGTTAGATGGATTGGCTATGCTACATTGACCCTTAGTGTCAGGGGGATTAGCTGGGTGAATACATAGGATTATGGGGATAGGGCCTGGGTGGGATTGTCATTGGTACAGACTCGATGGGCTGAATGGCCTCCTTCTGCACTGCAGTGATTCTATGATTCTAAGGCCATTGTCCTGGACAGTACTTATCCCTCAACTCGCATTTCTGAAACTGATGATCTGGCCATTTACTGAATCCCACTCTGGGGATTTTTGATGTGCATAAAATGGCTGCCAGCCATTTTTTTTTATATGATATATAATTGGCTGCAAAGTGCTTTGGGGAGCCTTCAGGCTATGAAATGCACTTTATAAATGCAAGTTCTTCCCTTGTGCAGCTGGCTCATGCTAAATATAAAACAACAAGGACTCACTAAGACTGGCTGCTGGGAAGACCTATTTTTAGACATCTTTACGAGCCCTAACAGTTTTATATATAATAACCATGTTGCGGGAACCCTGGGGCACTGGCGCAAAGGAACTATTTGTGGCTCAGTGAGTTGTCTCCTACTCTTAACTCATTCATCCCCAGATCTCCAAATTAGTGATTTGTCAGCTCCCTTTAGAGACTTCCTTTTGATACAACCTCCGAATCTCTTTCGCCTTGTTGCTGTCCTGCACTTTAGAATCATCACAGAATCCCTCCAGTAAGTCCATTCGGCCCATCGAACCTGCACTGACAATCCCATCCTGACCCTATTCCCGCAACCCCAAGTATTTACCCCGCTAACCTCCCTGACACTAAAGAGCAATTTAGTACGTCCAATCCACCTAACCCGCACATCTTTGGAGCGTGGGAAGAATTCCTCGCAGACACAGGGGGAAAGACAAGTCGTCCAAGGCCAGAGTTGAACCTGGGTCCCTGGCGCCGTGAGGCAACAGTACCGACCACGGTGCCACCCCAGGTGAAAGTCAACGGCTAAAGTGCCGCCAGTTATAACAAACAGAGGTGAAGGAATCCCGATTTCCCTCGAGAAGTTCTACAGCGCTCCCAAGCGACTCATAATCCCACGAACAGCAGTTGCGAAACCTTCTCACCGATACTGCTGTCAAATGAGACGGGAGATTCGTTTTGTTATTTAACTCAGTGCATTCATTATTTTTATTTTTAGAAATTGTTAATGAATTCATCTGGATTCACATACACATCAATTATTCAACTACATTGAGACAGATGCAGTAACTCTATTTAATCGAGAGCAGGTTCTGTCCTGCTGCGACGGCCACACAGGTTTATTGTTGTTTTTAAGTTTGAAGCATTTCAGCTCCCGCACACCTCCTCTGTTGGGAGACAGTTCCACAAACGTCAGAGGGCCCTTCAATATCTCACCCCAAGTGTCCTTTCTTTGTGTGGGGGTTGGTGGTCAGTAGACTTTTCAATTTAAATATTGCGGATACCATTAAAAAAGAGTCATGCCGCGGGAGGTTTTCAGTTTCTATTCATCAGGATAGTTGCAAGAATACCAAATTTCAAAGGTTAAAAAAAGGGGAATAGGAACGGGTGCAGGCAATACATCTTTACTGAATTACAGGATAAATAGTTCCCTGGTGCATTTTCCATCGCAATCGGTGCCCGATTCTCACACAATGTAACAGGGACTTAGTAAGATTGACGGTTATAGGTAAGATAGATAAGTAGGTAGAGATGTTCAGCGCGACTTGTGGGCCGAAGGGCCTGTTTGTGCTGCAGTTTTTCTATGTTTCTATGTAAATTGTCGACCCCTTTGAAATTTGACATTCTTGCGTCTGTCCTGATAGGTGCAATACGAAAAGCTTCGACACACCTTACTTCAGTAACTCTTGAGCTCTTCGACTCAACAAAATGTCTAAAACCAACACCAGCATGCATCTCCCAACAGGTCATCCCCAACCCCCCCCCTCCGATACTCCCCCACTACACTCACCTCCCTAACCCAGGATACAGAGGCCAGTTACGGGTATCACTACCACTGCACCAGCTGACTCAGCAGACGGGAAGGGTGCAGTCTGGGGTTTTCTGCTCACTGGGTGAGGGTGTGGTTGGGGGTGGGGGGGGGGGGGGGATGGGGTGCGGACAGCTGATGTGTTGAATCTTCTGTAGATCTTAAATACGAGTAAACCACAAGCATGCAGCAACTTCCTCGCAAGCAGCTCCTGCCATTTAAAAGGCCAGCTTCGAGAGACACGCGTCGCGACTCGAGTTTGATCATCCCACTGCTTCCTGTGGAATGTCTGAAGCAGTTCTGAGGCTTCAGGCTAATCCGTGACTAGTCCACGAGACGAAACGTCGTTTGTTTGACGAAGGGAAATGAGATGGTGAGACGGGCGCTCTTCTCTGCCCCGGAAGGTGGTCGCAGGTCACCCTCTTGCCTTTGAACCTAGGTTAGGCTCGAACTTCCAAGGGTGGCGCGGCTGGCAACGCAACGGTGGTCTTCAGGTGACAGCATGGCGCTGGGACTCACTGTGGGTTCGGACACTGCAAACGTAGACCGCTAATCAGTCAAGGAGAGACTGTGGGAGGGACAACAGGTCAAAGGGCAGCGCGGATCGTTGTCTGCTCGCTGGTCAGGGTGCACAGGTCTTTGATTGCCTTTTATACAGTACTCCAAACCAGCAAGCAACCTCACAGTTAGTTCTACCATCAAGCTCAGGTATGCAGTCATATCCTCAGTCCCAAGGGACATTTTAAATATATTGATTTGTAGAACACTCCTTATAAGAATATATTACACTCCCCCCGACAGCTGGAAAATACACATATTTACAAGATGCTTTGCGACATGTCACCCCCACCGCACCCCCCCTCCCCCCCAAAACCAATGTTTGTTGAAATATAAATAAAAATTGCTTTAGAAATGTGCCGGTGTTAAGTCTGGTAGGGCCTGTGGTTTGACGGGAAGGCTCAGGGGTCTATCCGAAAGGCCAGCAGCTTTTCAGAGTGCATGTTGTTCAGGGTGCGCAGGTCCGGCAGCTTCAGGAGCAGCTTAGTAAAGCGGGTGCCCTCGTTGGGGTAGTTCTTCATCACCAGCGCCCTCAGGACTCGGATCAGCGTCTCTTGGAGCTGCTCCACCGAGTTGATGTTCTCGATTCCGGAACGATCTGTGGGTATTTAGAAATGTCACCTTGAAAACCCATCGGCAAACTCACTCCTCGGCAAACTCTTACTTTTATTATATATATATATATATAAATGGTTACCCCCACCCATCCCCACCCCCACCCCTCCCCACCCGCCTCCTCCCCGGGGCTGGGTGAGGAAATGGAGACGAACAATCCAATCCCATCCTCGCTCGAAAACTGCCGATCTTTTCGGAGAAACGACACAAAAGGGCGGGATTTTCCAGCCGCGTTCGCCCCCGAAACTGGAAAATCCCACCCGAGGTCAGCGGACCTATCCGCCCCTCCCACCCGTTACGATTTTCCCGTGGCAGGCGGAACAGGAGAGTTTGCCCCAGTGAGCAGGATCTAGAGCCCACACTCTCTCCCATCCAGGGGGGTCATCAGCAAGGGCTCAATCTGCGGCAAAACTCAGGAAATTGGGAATCTCGCTGGTCGGATCCGATTCCTGCTGTCCGTTGCCAATGGCCCACACCCACTGATATCAATACGTGAGTTAAAGCCCCCTTCCCCACCAGCAGGTTTTCATACCTTATAAATTATGCCCCTATCATGGGGACTCCCCCCACCCAACCCCCCATTGGTCAGGGGCACAGATGGCAGTATAGCCTCCGGAGAAATGGCCAAGCAATTGTCCCCAGCACTGTTCCTGGCACAGGCTGACACTACCAGGTTGACAGTGGGGTCAGTGGGGCCAGTGGGGGGGGTTGAATGTCGGTAACGACTGGAGTGGAGTAGACCACAGGTATTTGTGTAGTGGAGGGTTATCGGGACACCCTTTCAAAATGGTGCCCGATCTCAGTGGAGGCGAATCCTGGCTCAGAGGCTCTGCCTCGCCAGAATACGCCTACTCTTTGTTTTTTGGGAAGTTCAGTTGTGGGATCTGGCAGGTGGAGCCGAAGCGTTCCACACCAGTTTCCTCATCAGAATGGACACTCCGTCAAATTCTTGAAAGATTCCCACCCATTGAGCACTGAAGGAGTATTGGGGAGTTGGGGAGTTGGGCGGGGGGGGGGGGGTGGTGCGCAGGTGGGGGCGGCATGTTTGAGATTTGCATGAGGTTGCAGAGGCTGCACATCTGGCCTAGGGCGGAGTCAGGGGTAGGGGTGGGTAGACATTGGGGGGTTGGGTAGACACTGGGGACCCAGTCATGATCATCCTTCCAAGGCAGTCCAGGGAAGAGTGAACAATGCAGAGAGGGTCTCTGACAAAACAGTGGAGGTTGGAGAGAGACGGGTCAGTAACAATCGGGCAACATGAGGTGGGGGGAGTGAGGGGTGGCGGGTGGAGTTAACGCCCCCTGACATAGCCAGCTCAGAAGATCAGGCGACAGGCCTGCCAAGGACAACTAGGCTGTCAGCTGACCTGAAGGCTTTGCTGAGGCACTTGTGTAACAACAAGTGCTCTGCCACCTCTCAATGCGAGTATTCATACAACAGCGACAATCATGTCTGATGTGGAGTGTTTCAATTCGGACCTCCATTCCCATCCTCACAGACGCAAGTTAGCCACCAAACCCATCTCCACATCAAACCACTGGGTGACCACCCTCAAACTAGGGCCCGATTCCTGTTGCCACCCTGTCCTGGGTGGGGAAGCCTCAGGGGAAAGCAGCTCGACATGGCAATCAGTGCTGAAAACTAGTCAATATACTGGGTGTTAGGCCCAGCTGACAGGAACATGGCGCCTTTGTGGCAAAGTGAGCGAGTGTTAAACCTGCTAACAACAGTCGTGTTTCCTACATTTTCTAGGTTCAGCTGTACACCAGACATCAGGGAATTTCCCCATCCAGTTGTTGTTTCCAGACACTCTGACAGAGTTCCCGCTGGCACGGAACTAGATGGCAAAACATCAGTACAGGGCTTGCCTGTGGGCCCAGGGGAGTTAAGCACACCCACAGTGTGCCGCTGGGTTCCACAGATACCTGACGTTAGTCCACGTAGGTCTCAGCTGGAGGAACCAAGCAAGCCATTATGATTGGCTTCTGAGCCCATTCCACAAGTGACCAAGATTAACGACTTGCCCTTGGAGGGAGAACCTCAGCTCCCCGCCCCGACCCCAATCCTCACCTGCAGAGACGAGCACGACGGCAGTGAACAAGCCCAACTCTTCCTCGCTGAGGTGTAAGGAGCTCAGTTTTTCGCTGAAGTCGAACATGGAGTTGAGCAGGTCTCCCATCCTCATGCCTCGCAGCTCTTCGATGGAGTATGTGGTCCCGCTGATAAAAGTGACCGTCTGCTCCTTCATGTTGAACAGCGAGGCAAACCTCACCATCAGGACCTGTCGTACAAAGGGATCAAAGGAATCATACGTAAAAATGCCTTTCAGAAGGGGTTCTTTTTTCCTGCTGATAGCTAGTCAATATGCTGGGGTGGCACAATAGTTAGCATCTGCTGCCTCACAGCACCAGGAACTCGGGTTCGATTCCGGCCATGGGTGACTGTTTGTGAGGAACTTCCTCCCAGTATCTCCGTGGAATTCTTCTGGGTGCTCCGGTTTCCTCCCAAAGTCCAAAGATGTGCAGGTTAGGTGGACTGGCCATGATAAATTGATTCTTGATGTCCCAGGATGTGCAAGTTTGGGGGATTAGCAGGGTAAATACATGGAATTATAGGGCTAGGGCCTGGATAAGATGCTCTTTTGGAGGGTCAGTGCATACGATGGGCTGAATGGCTTCCTTCTGCACTGTAGTGATTCTATGAATATACACAGCAAATACACATGAAAACACAAGTTTGTCTTGCTAATGGTTCAGTGTACCAGTGAGTTACTTTGTATGTGAGAAATTGCTTCTGTCTCCTTTATATGAAAATGGGTTCTTATTTAATAATTATTTTGATCCTTGCTTTTAACTGTTTAGTCATCATTTTCTGATGCTCTGCCGTTCAGGTTTTGTCAACGGTGAGAGTGGATGGGGGACAATTCCTAAGCTTTCCTTCACCTTCATCCCCATGGGAATCTTCCTCGACTGCATCCTGGAAACTCTGCAAATGGTGATCACAATCCAGTGTGTTAACACACAGACAGCAGGGCAGAGATAGGGGCAGGAGTGAACTATGTGGCCTATTGAGCCTACTCCACTATTCAGTACAATCTGTGTGTGGGTTGGCCATGCTAGTGTTAGTGGGATTAGCAGGGTAAATGTGTGGGGTTACGGAGATAGAGCCTGGGTGGGATTGGGGTCAGTGCAGACTTGATGGGCCGAATGATCTCCTGTACTGTAGAGATTCGATTCTATGCGATGCAATTTGAATTGTTTTTGGAACAAGGAAGGAGTTGGACAAAAGGCCTTGCCTCACCCTCTCTGTGCATTAGCTTTGTTAACTTTAAGAATGGAGTTTTTTTTTTACATCTGTCTATCTCCCCCATTAATGTATTCAGGGATGGAGCTTCCACAGCCCTCAGGAAATTCCAAAGATTTACAACCCCTTTCAGTGAAAGTAATTCCTTCAAATCTCAGCCCTAAATGATTGGGCCGTTATCCTGAGACTGCGTTAGGTTCCCTGGCCAGTGGCCATAATCTCTCAGCGTCCAGTCATTCAAACCCCTTCAGAACCTGGTATGCTTCAATGAGGTCGCCTCTCATTCACCTAAACTCCAGAGAACACAGGCCCAATTTAATAAACTGGAGCATCAGGTATCACATAGACTTGAGTTACCATAGCAACACTTCTTCATAGCTGTGGCAAACCAGGCCTCAGTGATATCTGATTCAGTACTCAGGCCTTGGCAGTACAGTGCACCAACGATCACGTTTATACCGTGCGCGCCTGATACAAATTCAAGCAGCGCAGATTCAGAATGGTTCCAAATCCACAGCAGGTTAGGCTTTCATTCTACCCAAAGTAATGGATTAAAATTCCAGCGTGAATACTGAATGGATTCACCCTGCTAAATTTCTGCCATTCAATTTACTCCACCCAAGAGTACAAGCACTTAATCATGTAACAGAATGAGCGGGTTAATTAATTGTTTTGCTCTCCCACGTTTAGTAATGAACCTTGGAATTAACCCAACTTCTGGCATTTAACTTCTCACAATTGCGGATTTGCACATGTCAATCCTTTAATCCCATGATTTACCTCGAAGGTGCCAGCCTTCAGCAGGATGACCTGGTCGTGCTGGGACAGCTCCTTGAAACCCGGAATAAGTTTCGCAAACTCGACCACTTCTTTGACAGCCGGTGTGAAGCTCAAGGAGAAGTCCTCCCAGATCTGTTGTACGGAGCGATTGCCATCCACGTGCGGCTGGATGTTCATGGGGCAGGCCTGCAGAGAGAGAAATAAATGGGACTTTTCATAGAATCCCTACAGTGCACAAGGAGGCCATTTGGCCCATCAAGCCAACAACAATCCCACCTGGACTCTATCCCCTTTACCCCACATATTTACCCTCCTAATCCCCCTGACAGTAAGGGCCAACTTAGCATGGCCAATCCCCCTAACCTGCACATCTTTGGACTGTGGGAAGAAACCCACACAGACATGGGGAGAATGTGCAAACTCCACACAGATCGGAATTGAACCCAGGTCCCTGATGCTGTGAGGCAGCAGTGCAAACTACTCTGCCACCCTTTTAATTCATCTTTTATCCGCCCGTGATTGGGGTTAACTTCTGTGGATGTTTGCTCAGTGCGAGCAAGCAACTAACAGCAACAGCACCGCCTAGCTCAGGGAAGCTTTCAACAAAGTGAGCAGGACAGTAAGTGTTGTGTTTCTCGAAGCTCGGATACTCTTCCTCCAAGCTGCTTATTCCATTACTTGGTTAGTTGACAGCACAGTGTTTCTGAGGGTACTGGTTACCAATGGGAATCTGCTTGATTCAGAGAAGTGAAGTTTTTTTTAAGTTTATTTATTAGTCACAAGAAGGCTTACATTAACACAGCAATGAAGTTACTATGAAAATCCCCTAGTCGCCACACTCCAGCACTTGTTGGGGTACACTGAGAGAATTTAGCATGGCCATTGCACCTAATCAGCCTATCTTTCAAACTGTGGGAGGAAACCAGAGCATCTGAAGGAAACCCATGCAGACATGGGGAGAACATGCAGACTCCACACTGACCGTGACCCAAGCTGGGAATCGAACCTATGTTACTGGCGCTATGAAGCATCAGTGCCAACCATTGTGCCACCATGGAGTGCATGACCCCTGATCTGGTGCAAATAGCCTCCAGGGACAAGTAAACTCATTCAAGAATTATTAGTGAAATGGAGGTTGTTCTCTGTGGCAATTCCTGAAAGGGTTCTTGTGTGAACGGGCAACATAGAGAAACAACACACTCCAGAAGACTTAAGTAACAGAGGAATGACTTTCAAATGATCTTACAATCTATTTTAGATTTCAGCGTCAGTGTTTATATGATTATGCTAATCAAACTATCAAATTAACAACCACATTATGACTTTGTATTAAATGCTCTTGAATCTAACTAACTGATATTTTTAAGCTCTTCCTTCCACCCCACCCCAAAACCACATTTTGCTTCAGAGAATCAATTATCTATCTGACAAGCGTTCAAAGTTTAAAAGGGCAATTGCTCAGACAATGGCGTCAAGTTGTCACTGATGGAGCACTTGTATTTTCTACAAATTGGGCCAACTGGAATAAAGTGAAAGTGAGTGTACAAGCAAAAAAAAACTACAGCTTATTCATTAAAGGTTCAGAAATTAATGCTTTAACATTCCTTTGGTGTCCACTAAATGAAGGAAAGCTTTGACTGAGTTGAAATTAAGGATTTCCCACTTATCTTCTCTGCAGGGGGATTGTGTGTGGCACAGTTGTTAGCACTGCTGCCTCACAATGCCAGGGACCCAAGTTGGTTCCAATTCAATTGTGGAGTTTGCTCGGGTGTGTAAAACAGGCACTGAGTTGATTATAGGGGCGGCACAATGGCAAGCACAGTTGTCTCACAGCGCCAGGGACCCCGGTTCAATTCCCAGCTTGGGTCAATGTCTGTGCGGAGTTTGCACATTCTCCCAGTGTCTGCGTGGTTTTGCTCCAGTTTCCTCCCAGTCTAAAGACGTGCTGGTTAGGTACACTGTCCATGCTAAATGCTCCCTCAGTGTACCCAAACAGGCAGCAAAGTGTGGTGGCTGGGGACTTTCACAGTAACCTTGTTGCAGTGTTAATGTCAGCCTATTTGTGACACTAATAAATAAACTTTAAACTTATAAAACAAAAAAAAGTTTATCCTTTGCTTTTTCAGATAAAGAAAGCTAAAAAAAAATAAGAATTGGAATGAGTTGCCTACACACATTGTGAGGAAAACGTTATGGGGTCAAGGAATGGGAGTCTCTGGATTGCTCTACAGAGAGCTGGTATGGACTCAGTGGGGCAAATGACCTCCATCTGTACCAGAATGGCTCCTGACTAAATTCAATTTGAAACGATTTTACACCAAATAATTTAATGTAGTTGAGGGAAGGAGAGAGAACTAGGATATTTAATCAAAGCCAGACGTCTCGAGTGTTTCCAGGACAGGTGTAAAGTGTTCTGCTGACAACCTCAGGTTCCTTCTCAGATCTGCCATCCAGCACATACATAATTCTTTAGATTTTCTTTAAAAAGCAGATTAGGAGTAGGAAAATTCCAGTGGCTCAATTCAAGTGGGTTAATATCGCAGGATGATTCACTGAATATTAAATAGTTCATTGAAAAAAATAGATGCTTTCTAAGAAGGATTAATAGATATAGCGCAAATTTAAAAAGGTGGGTGCATAACATTGATCTACAAAAGGAGGACAGGCTTGTGGATTCTTCTTGTTCAATAAAACTGGTCTTAAGTTCTAACAGAGCTTCAAACTAAGAGAAGTTTTCCCGCTTTATATTGTGGTTGCTAAACTAACCATCCCCATTATTTAAGAATGTTTTGTTTTAGCACACATAGATGGCACAGTTAGCACTGCTGCCTCACAGCGCAAGGGACCTGGGTTTGAATCCTGGCTTGGGTGGCTGTGCAGAGTTTGCATGTTCTCCCCGTGTCTACATGGGTTTCCTTCAGGTGCTCCGGTTTCCTCTGACAGGCTGAAAGACATGCTGATTAGGTGCACTGGCTGTGCTAAATTCTCCCTCAGTGTATTCGAACAGGTGCCAGAATGTGGCGACTAGGGGTTTTTCACATTAACTTCATTGCAGCGTTAATGTAAGCCTACTTGTGACTAATACATAAACTTTAAACATGATTGTGTCTCCATGGGCACCTCAAGTTGGCATGTGCTTACTTTATTGATATTTTTATACGATCCCTACAGTGCAGGTGGAGGCCATTCGGCCCACCAAGTCTGCACTGCCTCTCCGACAGAGCATCCTACTCAAGCTCTATCCCCATAACCCCGCGCGTTCACTCTGCCATGTTTATTATTTACAAACATTTTAAATGGAGTTCCTACTCAAGAGAAATAGCAAATCATGTTTCACCAAATCAGGTATAAGTTGGGCAATTCCGTACCAGAATGACACTGTTTGCCCCTTTCCATGGGCAGGTCCTGCCATTGTCAGTCTCTATCTCATCGTTGGCACCGTACAAGTTTCTAGTGTGTAATTTGTGTCCATTGGTCTGATTTTGATAGTGCCCACTGATGTGCCCGTTAGTGTGAGCGTTGGAGAAGGAAGATGGGTAACATATGTTCTTCAGTCCGCCGTTATTGGCTTTGTGGAAGATGTTGTTCTCCTGATGGTAGATGGTGTTCATCCCGTTGACGTGGTACCCATTCAGGCAGCAATTGGCATTGCGGTTCATCAGTTCGATGTTGCGTCGGCAGGCTGCAGTGGTTTGCTTTAACTTGTCATGGGCATAGGTGAAGGTCTCTTTGTGTGCCCTGGAAATGGAGTAGATGACTTCTTCCATGGAGGCCTCGGTGCTGGGACAGTATAACTGCTGTGGGTTGTGTGGCTGCTGGGGGTGGAGGCTGGGGGATGACCGCTCCTGCGGTGGAGGTGCGATTGGAGCTGCCAGAGGAGGCTGGTGTTGCCAGTTTTGCTGCTGGGGCTGGATTTCGTTCTGTAGCTCTCCATTCAGCTGATTATTCACCATATTATTCATGGCACTTTGCATCTCCGCCAACATTCGCTGCTTCTCTCGCTTTGGAATGCGTCCAAAACGTACCGCTGTGTGGGGAAAAAAGGCAAAATGCTATCCTTAGTTCAACTTGTGTCTGCACCGTTCAAGACATCACACGCTTCTTAAAAATTCTTTCAGGGGATGTAGGCATCATTCACTGGGTCAATATTTATTGCCCATCCATCAGATACAGGAGCAGTATTAGGCCATTCGGCCCATCGACTCTGCTCCACCATTGGCTGATAAGTTTCTCAACCTTTTCTCCTGCTTATTGCACATAACCTTTGATCCCTTTACCAAAAAACCCATCTCTCTCTGTCTTAAATACACTCAATGGCCTGACCTCCGCAACCTTCTGTGGCAATGAATTCCATAGAGAGGAAGGTTAAGAGGTGACTTAATAGAGGCATATAAGATGATCTGAAGGCTAGATAGGGTGGACAGTGAGAGCCTTTTTCCTCAGATGGAGATGGCTAGCATGTGGGGACATAGCTTTAAATTACGGGGTGATAGATATAGGACAGATGTCAGAGACAGGTTCTTTACTCAGAGAGTAGTAAGGGTGTGGAATGCCCTGCCTGCAACAGTAGTGGACTCGCCAACCTTAAGGGCATTGAAATGGTCATTGGATAAACATATGGCTGATATTGGAATAGTGTAGGTTAGATGGGCTTTAGATTGTTGCGCTGACTTGTGAAACCAATGCCTGTACTGCGCTGTAATGTTCTATGTTCTAATAGATTCAACACTCCCTGGCTGAAGAAATTCCTCCTCATCTCTGTTCTGAAGGGCAGTCTCTTTATTCTTTAATTGCCCTTGAACTGAGTGGCTTACTGGGCCATTTCAGAGGGCATTTAAGAGTCAATCACATTGCTGTGGCTCTGGAGTCACGTGTAGGCCAGACCAGGTAAGGACAGCAGATTTCTTTCCCTAAAGGACATTAGTGAACCAGATGGGTTTTTATGGCAATCGACAATGGTGTCATGGTCATCATTAGACTTTTAATTACAGATTTTTTTTAATGTATGGGGTTATGGGAATAAGGCAGGGAAGAGGACCTGGGTAGAATAGCCTATTAGAGAATCGGTACAGGCTCAATGGACAAATAACCTCTTCTACACTGTAGGGATTCTATGAACTTGGAGGCAGTAGGTACAGGATTCTAATGGAAAGGAATGGTGTAATTAAAGTTACATTTACAAGCTAAATGCATGGCAATTCTCATCAAGGTGTTACTTTCTGATCAGTCAAACAGGAGAAGGAAAGAGAGAGACTCACCATCCCTGGACATACCAACTGCAAGACACTTCTTAAAGCGGCATTGCTGGCAGCGATTCCTGTTGATTCGCATAATGGTGCAGTTCTCATTCTTGAGGCACTTCTTGTACTGGATGTTTTGCTGAATGCTCCGTCTGAAGAAGCCCTGCAACAAGAGAAAGTGCTGTGTTACACAACGCCAACACAAACGGCACATTTAACCGACTAGGCGACAAGTGCAGCAGTGACATTTAGTAAGAAGCCTTGGTGAAGGGCCAACGCCCAAACTGCAGGAGACCAATGAGATTTGCAAGAGCAAAGGGGAAAGACAAATCATACCAAGAAGCACTGGTTAAGTGGCAGCACATTTGGTCTGTGAGGGCAATGGAAGTACCACAGCAGCCACCGTGCCCAGAGGCTCAAGCTAAAGCTCTGGGGACATGGGTCTGAATCTCACCATGGTGACTGGTAGAATGCAAATTTGATTGATAAACCTGGAATATAAAGCTATTCTTAGTAACAGTAACCAACATCACGGCACAGTGGTTAGCACTGCTGCCTCACAGTGCCAGGGGCCCAGGTTCGATTCCCAGCTTGGGTCACTATCTGTGTGAAGTCTGCATGTTCTCCCTGTGTCTGTGTAAGTTTCCACTGGGTGCTCTGGTTTCCTCCCATACTTCTAAAGACGTGCTGGTTAGCTGCATTGGCCGTGCTAAATTCTCCCTCAGTGTACCCAAACAGGCGTCTGAGTATGGCAATTAGAGGAGTTTCACAGTAACTTCATTGCAGTGTTAATGTAAGCCTTACTTGTGACAAGTAAATAAACTGAAATTGTAAATAACCCATCAGGTTCACTAACACACACATGCCATGCAAAAAAAACAATGGTTATTCATTTGTATCACTGACCTACATTAATTCCTAGTTAAGCAACATCTTGATTTTAAAATTCTCAGCCTTGTTTTCAAATCCCTTCTTGACTGTGCCCCTCCCTAGCTCTGTAATCTCTTCCAGCCACAATCCTCTGAGACAGCTACCCTTCTGGAATGTTAAGCAGTCCCTTTTTTCTACTCCATCCTTGAAGTTGCAAAGCCAATGCTCAGAGTGGACCGACCAAACCGAAATCCATTCCTTGCTTGCTCCAAAAACCAAATTCAAATTCCAATTGAATCCAATTCCCACAAGGAGACAAACAAGATCCAAGCTGACACGATAAGGCACGGCACCCCATCTTGACCAAAAGGCCGGGAAGTGACAATATCACTATTATTTGTGACCACGTCTTCAATTGTCCAGGGCTCGATCCCAAGCAATGGAATGTCCTCCCTACACCTCCTCACCGTGCTAGCTTCCTCCGAGATGCTCCTAAAATCCCACCTCTTCAACCAAGCTTATGGCCACGTGACCCATTACCTCTGTGTGGCTCACTGTCCCATTTTGTTTGATAACCGCACCCCCCACCGCCATGAAGCACCTTGGAATGTTCAATTATGTTAAAGGTGTTTCGCAAATTTAAATTGTTACTGTTGTCACACAGGCTATCTCCCACAGAAGTGATCAAACCTATCCTCGCCTCGTATGGGGAGGCAATGAACTAGTCGCTAGAGTCTTAATCCTGAAACTCAACTACTGTTTCCTGTTTGAATCCTGCCACAGCAGGATGGTGGAGTTTGAATTCAATGAAAAAAAATCTGGAATTAAGAATCTACCGATGGCCATGAAACCATCGTCAGAAAAATCCAACTGACTCACTAATGTCCTTTACGGAAGGAAATCTGCCGTCCTTATCTAGTCTGGTCTACATGTGACTCCAGATCCACAGCAATATGGGTGATACTCAACTGCTCTCTGAAATGGTCTAGCAAGCCACTCAGTTCACCATGATCTTCTCAGGGGTAAATAGGGATGAGCCAGCCAGCAACACCCACGTCCCACAAATGGAGGTAGGAGTTAAAGGTCGAGTTAATGCTAGAAATTTCTTTGGATGACACAGCTATGTCTCACGCAATGCCTCTGCTAACTGCGCCATTAGAAAACATACTGTGTACGTGTGCATCCACAGGCCATGTCTGCACGTGTGCATGCATTTACATTAGTTGCGGATGCATACTGGTATGGTCTTCTCAAGTGAGTACAACTTACCTTGCAACCTTCACAGGCATGCACTCCATAGTGGAAACCAGAGGCTACATCCCCACACACTTTACACAGCAGAATCATTCCACTGATTTCTAGATAAAAAAAAGGCGAACAAATAGAACGATGAGAGGTTTTGTCAAACCGTAAACAGCTTATTTAGAGAACTGTCAATAGCCAATGCAGTGTCAGTAAGAACTTGGGCCCACATCAAAACTGTGACTTCACTGCCCTGGTACAATGTGGAGCTTGGCCACATGGACCAAGAATGTGGGCCACGTCTGATTCCTTAGTCTGTGTTCTTAGCTGTTCTCCAGTGGACTGGTTGTTGGGTTATTACAATTGACCACCTAATTTAGAGGAAACCAGCTCTTTCATCTCCTGATTGCTACCCAGCGACCTCTATTGGGAAACGCACATGTACAAGTAAGAGACAGTTCCCATCCCTCCACAATTAACTGACAGACCAAATCTTGCAATCTAGGCTTATAACCTTTGGAATGAAATCTTGGGCAAGGTGCAGTGTGCGGCTAGCAACATTGGAAGAGCGTAAGTCAGCGTCTGCTGGCGAGATGGGAATGCAATTGAGGATAAGACAGAGATGATTTCCTGGTAAATCATTAACCGTTCTACCTCTGAAGCCCAAATATCACCATCAGATAAGGGAAATGAATTAATATTGATTCATGAGAAGTTCATTGACACTTTCATCTGCTTGTTACACATATTAATTCATCTCTCCTGCCAGGGGGATGGGCTTCCAATCAAAATTACCATCCCCACAGATGTCTGGAAGATAACTTTTCAAACTGTGGGAGCTGGAAATGCAACACCATCATCAGCTCTCCCGGCTGGCCCTTAGGGTGCCGCGTACAGTGAATCACTTTAGATAGATCCCACTGTGTTAAATAGGAGCAACACACTCTACCCCTGCCAGCAGGAAGACACAGGTAATGAATATCCAACTGGTCACCTCCTGACCCTGGACACATTTTCAAATCTTTCTCGGAGATGAGAGAAATTTGGAAACTATTGGTTTCCAAGAATATTTGAAAATTCTACTTTAAGTGGTGTATTGGGAGAGACAATGTGATAACAGGGAAGTAACTCACTTCCTCAATTGTTCTCATGACAACCCGGAGTTTTGTTTTTACAACATGCAATCAATTACAAACAATGTGCAGCATGGTGGCACAGTAGTTAGCACTGCTGCCTCGCAGCGCCAGGGACCCGGGTTCAATTCCAGCTTTGAATGGCTGCCCGTGTGGAATTTGCACGTTCTCCACGCGTCTGCGTGGGTTTCCTCCGGATGCTCCGGTTTCCTCCCACACTCCAAAGATGGGCAGGTTAGGATGTGAAGGGCCGTGCTAATTTAGTGTCCCAATGTTTTAGCTGGATAAATATGTGGGGTGACGGAGATAAGGCCTGGGTGGGATTCTCTGTCAGAGAGTCCGTGTAGACTCGTTGGGCCTCATTCTGCACTGTGGGGACTCTATGAGCACCCCCTGTAACGTGAAAGAATATCTCAAGAGCGTTTCACCAGAGAGGCTGAACAGTGGATGAAGGAGAAACTGACTGTACACCTCAAGAGGTAGGCTTCTTTTGGAGGAAAGGATCTGGGAGAGTTTCAAAAGGCCCACAAACCTCCAAAAATATATCATTCTCTATAAATGTCTGGTTATGAGTTACTTTTTGTTGGGGGAAGGTGTTGGGGCATTCACTCAATGACACCAAGCAGAAGGAGGAAAGAAACACTAGGGATCGCTTACTGGTGATGCCAGAGTTACTTTTTGAGGTGGAAACGGTGCTTCCGTCATCTGTGGAGAGCTTCAGGTTGCTGAAGGGCCCAGTGGTCGGGCAATCCTCTCCGGATCCTGACGAGTTACTTCTGTAGTGTTTGCCATCCGGGCAGCCAGAGCTGTTGGGTGACGGAGGTAACGGGGAACATGACTGGGACACGGACTGGAAACTACTGTTGGAGTTATCACTGTACAACAGTACTGGACTCGAAGAGGTACTGTTTGGTCCAATGTAGGTGATCACTCCACCTGCAACAGGAAGGACAGGAAGATAAACATACACAGCAGAGTCTGAGGTTTTAAAACCACGACAGTACTCGCCCAGCGATTTAACTTTAATACTCAGACAAAAGAAAATCTGCCAGATTTCATTCCCTAGCAATCAAATGAGGGCCACATCAGGCTCATCTGTGATGTCTCCAGTTACTGAATAGCCTTCTACCACTCACCTGTAAAGATTCACATATATTGTACTTAGTACTGTTGTGGCTTTGTTCACAAGATTCAACATTAGCCCTGCTTACACTATTAAACTGCCTCCCTTAACACCATTAAAGTGTGAGGGGAACCGATGGCTTAATGTTATTATCGCTAGACTATCCAGAAAACCAGCTAATGCTCTGGGGACCCGGGTTCGAATCCCGCCACGGCAGATGGTGGAATTTGAATTCAATAAAAAATCTGGAATTAAGAATCTGCTGATGACCGTGAATTTCATCGTTGACTGTCAGAAAAACCCCACCTGATTCACCCTTAGGGAAGGAACTCTGCCATCCTTACTTGGTCTGGCCTACCTGTGACTCCAGAGCCACACCAATGTGATTGACTCCCAGCTGCCCTCTGAAATGGCCGAGCAAGCCACTCAAAGGCAACTAGGGGTGGGCAATAAATGCTGGCCCAGCCAGCGGCGTCCATGTCCCACGAATGAGTTTAAAAAAAATGAAGTACCTTAGTAAGGTTATAAAACTGAACGTAAAAGGCTGGGGGCCAGAAGTTGCTGCTCTGGGACTTGAACATGATTAGCTGATTGCACGGTGGCACAGTGGTTAGCACCGCTGCCTCACAGCGCTAGGGTCCCAGGTTCGATTCCCGGCTCGGGTCGCTGTCTGTGTGGAGTTACACATTCTCCCTATGTCTGTGTTGGTTTCCTCCCACAGCCCAATGATGTGTGGGTTAGGTGGATTGGCCATGTTAAATTGCCCCTTGGTGCCAGGAGGACCAGTTAGGATAAATGCATGAGGATAGGGGCTGGGTGGAGTTGCGGTTGTACAGACTTGATGGGCCAAAGGGCCTCCTTCTGCACTGTAGGATTCTGAGACGCATAAAACACTAAGGCACCAAATCATGGCCCATGTGGGCAAGAGGTCACAGAGTGCCCAGGGCCTCCCACTGAGGAGTCAACACCCCCAGGGGACGGGAGGACAAACAAAAGTAGGCCAGAGGAAAATTGAAAATTGCAACAGACCTCCATTCATTGAAGAAAGGGCAGGGACAGTGAAACTTGCCCCCAGGAAAAACAGCACAGAACAAGAATCTGCACGAATACTCCCTTCATTGAATGGGAGTGCTTTGGCAATCAAACAAACCGTGGTATCGAGTTTACAGCTTTTGTTTTGAAGCCAACCTAAGCAAAAAAGTGCCAGACTGAAATATCAGAATGTCCTTGTTACAGTCATCTCAGCGCACACAGTGACTGCCCTGACATTATTCTGCCTAAACTGAAGAAAAGTAAAAAAAAATCAGTATTGACTCAGACCAACAGCAGATACTGGAAATCTGAAAACAAAAACAGGAAAAGCTGCAGTTATTTAGCAGGTCAGGTAACATCTGACAAACAGAAAATCAGTAAATTCACATTTGGAGACCCGACCTGCCCGCAGATGCTGCCTGACCTGCTTAATGTTTTCGGTTGACTGTGGCAGGGTTTTACCAACACCCGCCCCCACGCTCCCCCCCTCCCCCCCCAACCATTGTAAAGTTCTGCTCGTCTCTCTCATTACTGCAACGTTCCAGCCTATTATAGCTCAGGAATCCTGTGACAGAGCTGGAGTTTTTTTTTAATATTATGCTTGGCAGTGCCAAGTCTCACATGTTTACAGTTCCACCATTGGGATTGCTGCCAACTGTTTGAGGCTCATTTGGTGCAAAACAGAATTGCAGCAAAAACACTTTTATAGGGCAGGCCATAAAAACTGGGTTTGGCTGCACGCTTGGGTACTTGAGGTTTGTGCAACGCTCAGCCCATCTGCTGCTGAAGCACCTCGTCCATTGCCTTTGTTATTTCCCCAATTAATCCCATGCTCCCCTGGTCGTGTATGCACCCTCCCCAAACCTGAACCCATCCTCACTGCATTCAGACTCTCACTACATCCCGTTCATCCATCATAGCTGTGACCTACATTGGTTCCCTGTCTGGCAACACCTCCATTTTTAAATTCTTGTTGTTGTCTCCATATCCATCAGTAGCCTCTTGCATTCCTATCTCTGTAACTTCCTCCAGCCTTACACTGCTTTGCAATTCTAGCCCCCTTGAACAGCCCCGATGTTCAGCATCGGCTCCTGAGCCGCCTAATCCCTTAAACTCTAGCATTCCCTCCCTAAACCACCCACCTCTCTTTCCGCCTCTGAGGCATTCAGAATCCCTACAGAGGCCAATCAGCCCATCGAGACTGCACCGACCACAATCCCATCCAGGCCCTACTGCCACTAATCTCACTAAGGGGCAATTTAGTATGGCCCACGGGCCTAACCCACACATCTTTCAGACTGTGGGAGGAAACCTGAGCACCCGGAGGAATCCCACAGAGACATGGGGAGAATGCGCAAACCCCACACAGACAGTTACCCAAGGCTGGAATTGAACCTGGCTCCCTGGCGCTGTGAGACAGCAGTGCTAACCTCTGTGCCACCCCTTAAGAACTACCTCTGACTAAGCTTTTGGTCAGATTTAATATTCTCATGTGTCACTTGGTGCCAAATGTTGTTTAATAACCAGTTGCTACACTAAAAGGCACTATATAAATATATATAATATATAAGTCGTTGTCTGTACGGTGTTGACTGTCAAATGTCTTCTTTTGACATCACAGAGTCCCTACAATGTAGAAGTGGCCATTCAGTCCATCGAGTCTGCACTGACTCTCAGACAGAGTATCGTACCCAGGCCCTGCCCCCTGCTTTATCCCTGTAACCCCACACACATTTTCCATGGCTAATGGAACAATTTAGCATGGCCAATCCACCTAACCCACACATCTTTGGACATGGGATGCAGTGGTTAATTAGAAGCATTACAGAAGGTCCTCATCAAGAGTTCAGCATGGTGGCACGGTGGTTAGCATTGCTGCCTCACAGCACCAGGGACCCAGGTTCGATTCCCGGCTTGGGTCACTGTCTGTGCGGAGTCTGCACCTTCTGTCTATGTCTATGTGGATTTCCACCGGGTGCTCCGGTTTCCTTTCACAGTCCAAAGATGGTTAGGTGGAATGGCCATGCTGATTGACCTTTAGTGTCCCAAGATGTGTGGGTTAGATGGATTGGCCATGGTAAATGGATGGAGTTACGGGGATAGGGTGGCGGGAGAGCCCTGGTAAAATACTGTGACAGTCAATGCAGACTCAATGGGCTGAATGGCCTCTTCTGCACTTCAGGGATTCTATAATAATGATCTTGGACAATACCAATCCCATGCTTTACAGTTGGGGCCATAGCACAATAGTGTGCATTACACTAATTTGTCAACAGTGCTCAAAGGTTATGAGACAGTTAGTGTTATAGTCGAACAGTGAGGACAGCTATTCGACCCCTGCTACTCTGGATGCTAATCTCATGCTGGACTTAAATACTATTGCACCTTTATAGACATTTCAATATGGTCATTATTAATGTCCTTTTAAATGTATTGAAGGATCTCTGAGTGCAACATGACCTAGGCAGACTGCCTGAATATTATTGCATTGTGACAGCCATTTTGAAATATTTGCAATGTTTTTCAGGTATTTTACAAAGTATATTTTTACAAAAAATAAATGTTGTGCTGGATGATGGTTACAGAGATTCAAACAGCTCTCTCTACTTTGTCTGCATAGTCACTTGAAGGCGAGCTTAACTGGGAGTGTCAGTCAGCGATTCAACCACATGGGACATCACTGTCAAGGTCAATCCCAATCTTAATCCAGTTGTACTATTCCTGCTAGCGGGTCCACTGCATAAGAGAGATTTTCATCCTCTGAAATCAACTGCTCCTCAAACTCAGCATCCCTACAGTGCAGAAGGAAGCCATTCATTCCATCGGATCTGTGCCGATTGACTCTTTGACAGAATATCTTACCCCTTAAACTCTAGGATTCCCTCCCTAAACCACCCCCCCCACCCACACACACACACACACACACACAAACACCCACACACATTTACCACAGCTAATCCATCTAACCTGCACATCTTGCGACAGCTTAGGTTGGTTGGCCACACTAAATTGACTCTGGTGTCAGGGGGATTAGCAGGGTAAATGTGTGGGGTTATGGGAATAGGGATCTGGGTGGGACTATGGTCAGTGCAGATTTGATGGGCCAAATGGCCTTCTTCTGCACCATAGGGAGTCTATGCAATGTTAAGGGGCAATTTAGCACGGCCAATTCATCTAACCTGCACATCTTTGGACTGTGGGAGGAAACTGGAGCACCCGGAGGAAACCCATGCAGACACCGAGACAACGTGCAAACTCCACACAGTTCATCCAAGGTCAGAATCTAACCTGTGTCCCCGGCACTGCGAGGCAGCAATGCTAACCACTGTGCCACCCATGTTGTTGCTTCATTGTAACCTGTACGACATGGCAATTCATAATGCAGCAACAGAGTGGTAAACAGTGGAACTCGAATATCCCTATCACTGGGTGTCCTTTACTCAGTGACCCAAAAGTCCATTGGAGTCTAATAGAGTGATGCCTCAGTGTAATGTCGCAATCAAAAATGTTTTGGATTGAATGTCAAAATAATTAAATGTGAAGCCTGGAAAAAAGGGCGAGGGGGGGGGGGGCAAAATATTGGGATCACACCCTTGGGGGAGGGTACACATTAAAACGAAACTGGTGCTGCCCCAAAGCCCCCTTCTTGTGTTTAGTTTCATTTCAATTTCTGTTCCTCAGTCAGCCCGGCGCATTACAAACACACACACAAAAAGAGCAAACAAACATCATAGCGCTCGCTCTCCAGCACCCAGTGAATGAAGGTTATTCCTGAGGCAGGAGGATATTAATAGCATTTGTGTGGGGGTTGAGTCACCGGGCTGATCCACGTGTTGGCCGCAACTCGCGTGTCTCAGCAACGGGACCACCCCGCCTCCGGAATGCACGTGTTGGGCGAATGAAAGAGGGGAGGAGGAGGAGGGAGGGCAATGAGAGCTGGGTCACCTCCTGTTGACAGATGTTGCTAAAACAGCCATCACGTGTACTCCTCCAGGAAATGTACGTGTGTGTCATTTCAAACTGGAGATAAGGGGAGGCTCTCTCTCTCTCTCTCCCTCTCTTATCCAAAAATCTGAACTCCATCCGCCTTCCCAAGCAAGGAAGACACAACAAAATATATATTTCTGTGCAGCCAGATTCTGGGAGGGTCGAGAGTTAGCCCAGTGCAGGGGTATTGGAACCACCCGCACCTCATCTCCCATCCCTTAGAGAGAGACAGACAGAGGGAGAGACAGAGAGGGAGCGAGACAGACAGAAAGAGAGAGAGACAGACAGACAGAGATAGACAGAGAGAGAGAGACAGAAAGACAGAGAGAAACAGAGAGAGACAGAGGAAGACAGACAGAGAGGGAGACAGACAGAGAGGGAGAGAGAGACAGACAGACAACAGAAAGACAGAGAGAGACTGCGAGAGAGAGAGACAGACAGACATAGAGAGAAAGACAAGGAATGACAGTGAACCCAGTACAAAAGTTGGAACCGCCAGCGCCCCATCTCCCCATCATTGACCTATTTTTTTAAACACCAGCGCTGTTTCCATCCCAACAGATCATCCAAGTCACCCCCACCGCTACCACCGCGGGGCGTAGACAGGCATCCCAACCGAGACAAGGCTGAGCCTCAGCACCCAGCCTGGAAAATAACACCGTGGAAGGCACATTCCCCGCCTCCTGACCTGGATTACTGCTGCATCACCGGCTGTTTCCAGCCCACCTCTCCCAGCCACACGGTTAACTGTGTGGGTGCCGGCCGCTCACTGCTCTGCATTGGACTCGCAAACACGTCCCTGATGTGCTCGAAATACCTGCGTCCAGTGGCACCGCACTGGACCATTTCCCGTCTCCTACAACACACCTGCCATGGTAAAACATGCTGCTTTTCTGCATCTCAATGAACCCCAAGACAAAATAGGAAGTGTTTTTTTTCTCTTTAAACCGCACATTCAAAGAAACATTGAGGCTTTTTTTCACAGGAATTTTGCATTATTTTTCCCACACCCCCTCCCCCTCAAGAAAATGACATGTCTGTTTTCTCAATGAAACTCATCCAAAGGCATCAGATAACTGATAGCACCTTTCTGTGGAAGGATCATTTAGATCCGAAACGTTAACTCCTCGTTTTTTGTCCTCTCTCTCCACCGTTGCTGCCAGAGCTCTGAGTTAATCCAGCATTTTGTTTGTATTTATTCCAGCATCCCCCTTACCTAAGTGGGGGCGGGGGGGGCGGAAACCCCCTGAGCTTTCCTTGTTTTCGGGGAGTAAGGAAATATGAATTATAAAATAGATTTATTATTTAAAAATTACCTACCCCAGTGGGTTTACTAATTGAATTCTACTTAAGTCTGAACCTTCTTACGTGCAAACTCATTCAGAAATCTAATGCCTCGAATTAATTTATTAAAAAGATATGCTGTGGAGAATATAAATTCATTTCCTCCATGCTACAAGTTTATTTGACCAAGTGCAACCCAAAGTGGCTTCTTTGACCTTATCTTGGTATCCAATATGTACCATTAACCTCAAACTTGGAGCAAATGTATCTTTTCAAGGAGTGAGGAGGAGAGCAGTTCTGTGTGTCCCCCCTCTTCTCTCCAGTTGGACATTACGTCAGTATCTGGTCAGACTGAATCCAGCTCACCACCCTGCTGTATAAAATTGTGCGATTGAATGGGCGGCAATAGAGGAGGAGCAACACACACACAGGGTACACATGGCTAGGGAACAATGTCCATGTGAGTTTCTGCAAAATAACTTGCACCTCACTCAGACTGTGACCTACTTTATGGGGACTTGTGGAAAAAAAAACCACACAGTCCCATCCCAGTGACACCGGCCCTTTAAAAAAAACACACACAGCATCAATCAACAGCACAGCTCAACATAAGGGAGAAAGTGGACCAACGGTACAGGAAAGATACACCATAGTACAATAATATCCCAGTAATACTAACACAGAAACGTCAGTCAGACACAAATTACTCTGCGAAGTATAAAAATGCAAAGCATCTATTAATAGCCGATCTTGAATTCTGTCCAGTTAGCTCATAAATACGTGCACAGCCCAACCGTTTTAAGTAATAATTGTCATGAGAGAAAAAATATTGGACGAGATAGTACTGATCTAGGCCAACACAACTCGTAACGTTTGCACAGAAGACATCCAGGAATTATAACCATTGAGAACACCGTTTAAACTACAACGAACTGAAAATATCAATCCCTGCCTGACCCCAGTCATTTATTTATAAACACAGATCAGGTTATCTTATCGGGTACAAGTGCCCAGTTTAACAACATGTTGTTAAAAACACATACACTGCAATTGCTTGTGTCAAAATTTGTGTTTTGAAAAAGCATTTCCAATAGATACCCTTATTTCAGGAGCAGGAGTTAAATATATTTAACACACAAAGTATTTTTATCTGCATAAGAAAAGGGGTTCTTTTTCCATACCTGTGTTGTTCGAGTCCATAGCTGTCTCCCCTCAGGATTTTTGCTTCCTCCTACTGACCAAACTATTTCTAACCGACGTCCAAACTGCTGGACAATTTGCCAGCAGCGTTTTGGTTTTGGCTGTTGGGTCTTGGGAAGGAGTTGTTGAGTTGCTGTTTTTGAGTTCCTGCTTATCAATGCAGTTTCTCTCTCTCTCTCTTTGCACAGTTCCTACCGAAGGTGCTGAAATCCTGCTACAAGGGACAATCTCGCAGCCCAGTGGCTGTTTAAGACAACCTTCGCCGGTTGGCCTCTTGTCAAATCTTTCCCCCCCCCCCAACGAACGGGGCACAAGGAAGAGGGTTCAGCTCAGACAGAGATCCACTTCCCAGGGTCGGTCCTCTAAAATAATAATTTTAAAAAAACACACACACACAAACTCTGCCCTGCAGCACGGGAAGAGGGTGCCCTCTGTCAATCCCCTCCAACAGGGCAGCCCAACTACCGGTTTCTGCTGCAACAAATGTGCACTAGCACAACAGGAAGAGTTACTTACAGCCAGAGCCACACTGCAGTGAAACAGGCCGAGCTAGCAGATGAGACAAGCTCTCTGATTGGTGCCACTTATTGTTTCCAATACTTTGATTGAAACCCAGAGAGCAGGAAGAGTATAGAGTGCTGTGATTGGCTAATCTTTAGCTTTCATCCAATAGTTATGTATGCTCAGTGGCATTAGTGTATCTGAAGTAAAGATAAATATTCAACCTCAATATGCCCAATCTTTTTACTATTTATGCATTAGTGTCATTACTTTAACGCTGCAATGAAGTTACTGTGAAAATCCCCTAGTCGCCACACACTCTGGGCACCTGTTCGGGTACACTGAGGGAGAATTTAGCCCGGCCACTGCATCTAATCAGCACGTTTTTCGGGAGGAAACCGGAGCACCTGGAGGAAACCCATGTAGACACAGAGGGAATGTGCAAACTCCACACAAACAGCCACCCAAGGTTGGATTTGAACCTGGGTCCCTGGCGCTGTGAGGCAGCAGTGCTAACCACTGCTAACCCGGTTTTAATCTGACTATTTTGTATATTTTGTAAACCCACACTTCATTTCTCCCACCCCCCCCCACTTTGATCAAACCTGCACCTCTGCAATGAAAAATAAACTTATTTCAACTGCTGGTATTACAGAAAGAATACACTTTAAAAAACACGCATTTTTGACCAGATTCCTACAGATGTAATAAGCAAAACACTGCAGATGCTGGAATCTGAAATAAGAACAGAAAATGCTGGAAAATCTCAGCCGGTTTGACAGCATTTGTGGAGATAGAATAGAGCCAACAGAAAATGTTCTTTAAAAGTTTATTTATTATTGTTACAAGTAGGCTTACATTAACACTGCAATGAAGTTACTGTGAAAATTCCCAAATCGTCACACTCCGGTGCCTGTTCAGGTCCCTGGTGCCATGAGGCAGCAGTGCTAACCACTGTGCCACCCCAACTATTTTGTAAATGTAAACCTGCACTTTAACACGCCCGCCTCACCCCGATCAAATCTGCATCTCTATGATAAAAATAAACTTATTTCAACTGCTGGTGTGACAGAAACAGTACAGTTTTAAAAAATAACATGTATTTTTAATCAGATTCTGACTGATGTAAGCAAAATACTGCAGGCGCTGGAAACTGGAGCAAGAACAGAAAATACTGGAAAATCTCAACAGGTTTGACAGCATCTGTGGAGAGAGAATGAAGCCAATGTTTTGCGTGTGGATAACCTTTCATCAAAGGTTAAGATCTGAGGTCAGTGTTGAGGTCATCCAGGCTTGAAATGTACACTTATGCATGTATTGCCAAGTTCCATTTTCAAGTTTGCTAATGACACCACCTTAGTGGGTTGGATTTCAAATAATGGTGAGATGGAATACAGGAAAGAGATAGAGAATCTTGTGAACTGGTGCCACAACAATAATCTCTCCTTCAATGTCAGAAAGATGAAGGAGATAGTCAGCCAGTTCAGGAAGCGTAGTGGAAGACATGTCCCTGTCAGCATCATGATGTGGAGATGCCAGCGTTGGACTGGGGTGAACACAGTAAGAAGTCTCACAACACCAGTTAAAGTCTCAACCTTTTGGACTTTAACCTGGTATTGTGAGACTTCTTCCTGTCTACATCAACAGGGATAAAATGGGAATGGATGAGAGCTTCAAGTTTCTAGGTGTCCAGATCACCAACAACCTGTCCTGGTCCCTCCATGCTGATGCTATAGTTAAGAAAGCTCACCAATGCCTCAATTTTCTGAAGAAGCTAAGGAAATTTGGCATGTCTGCTATGACTCTCACTGGTTTTTACAGGTGCATCATAGAAAGCATCTTTTCTGGTTGGATCACTGCTTGGTATGGCTCCTGCTCTGACCAAGACCACAGAAGGCTACAAAAGGTCATGAATGAAGCTCAGTCCATCACTCAAACCAGCCTCCCATCCACTGACTCTGTCTACACTTTCCGCTGCCTCAGAAAAGCAGCCAGCATAATCAAGGACCCGGACATTCTCTCTCCCACCTTCTTCTGTCGGGGAAAAAGATACAAAAGTCTGAGATCACGTACCAACCGACTCAAGTACAGCTTCTTTCCTGCTGCCGTTGGACTTTTGAATGGACCTAACTTATATTAAGTTGATGTTTCTCTACACCCTAGCAATGACTGTAACAGTACATTGTGTATCATCTCCTTTTCTTCTCCCCTATGTACTCTATGCCTGTCTGTATTGCCCACAAGAAATATAACTTTTCATTGTATCCCAATACATGTGATAGTAATAAATCAAATGAAAATTTGAAACATTGGCTCTATTCTCTCTTCACAGACGCTATCAGACCTGCTGAGATTTTCCAACATTTTCTGCTTTTGTTTCAGATTCCAGTATCCGCAGTATTGTGCTTTTATACAAGTGAAAGGAACTGGATGAAGTGTTGAATTAAGAACAATACCCAGGAAATGTATTTTCATGCTAAATTAGCTTGACTCAAGTGCAATTTATCCCTGTAGTGTTTTTACTGCAACGCTGGGAATAACTTCCCTCAATTATACTGAGAGAGGAAACTCTCTGCTGCTGTTTCAATAGAAATATCCATGTGGCACAGCACTCACAGGGAAATTCTAATGATCTTAGGGCATTACAAAAGCACTTAACGGCTCATGAAGTGTAGTCACTGATGCAATTTCCCATAAACAGCAATGTTTATTTTATTATTGTCTCAAGTAGCCTTACATTAACACTGCAATGGAGTTACTGTGAAATTCCCCTAGTCGCCACGTTCCGGCCCCTATTCAGGTCAATGCACCTAACCAGCACATCTTTCGGACTGTGGGAGGAAACTGGAGCACCTGGAGGAAACCCACATAGAGGCGGGGAGAATGTGCAAACTCCCTGCAGACAGTGACCCAATTCGGGAATTGAACCTGGGTCCCCGGCACTGTGAGGCAGCAGTGCTAACCACTGTGCCACTGATGTGAAAATGGCCAAATAATCTGCGTTTTTGTGTTGTTAATCAAGAGATAAATTTTTTTTGATTTGATTCATTATTGTCACATGTGTCAGGATACAATGAAAAGTATTGTTTCTTTCACGTTATACAGACAAAGCGTACTGTTCATAGAGTATATAGGGGAGAAGGAAAGGAGAGGGTGCAGAATGTAGAGTTACAGTCATAGCTAGGGTATAGAGAAAGATCAGTTTAATATAAGATAGGTCCATTCAAAAGTCTGATGGCAGCAGGGAAGAAGTTGTTCTTGTGTCGGTTGGCACGTGATCTCAGACTTTTGTATCTTTTTCCCAACAGAAGAAGGTGGAAGAGAGAATGTCTGGGGTGCTTGTGTCCTTGATTATGCTGGCTGCTTTTCCGAGGCAACAGGAAGCTTAGATGGAGTCAATGGATGGGAGGCTGCTTTTAAGAAGAAACTGAATATCTCAGAAATGCCCAAGACCTAAGAACCACAGTTCAGCTACACGGTGAACCTGATTGTACGGATGTCGATCTTGGCAATGTCTGAATATCATTTCAAATGTTAATGGAGTGTTCAAATATTCTGCCTCCCATTCAACATCATCTACAACAGTCTGCCTATATGACCTGAAGGACTAATATCTCTGCGATTCCCCCACTTATGCCAACCTAACCATGACTATATATATACTATACATTCATTTTGAAAGGCACTAAATGGATCGAAAATATGCGTGAGAAGCGTTGCAGTCTGACATTTAAGTCACTTTGCTGGAACTGGGCTAAGTTCACAACCCTTTGTTGTTTCTTGTGGCCTTGGTCAGAACAGGAGCCATACCAAGCTGTGATACATCCAGAAAGGGTGCTTTCTATGGTACGTTTGCAAAACTTATATTGACCAAGGTACCAGTAATAACCCCCATTCCTTCTGCCCCTCACCTCCCCAAATGCTTTTCAAAATAGTACCAGGGTATCTTTTCTACCTGATGAAGAGTCATCCAGACTCGAAACATTGGCTCTGTTCTCTCTCCACAGTTGCTGTCAGACCTGCTGAGATTTTTCAGCGTCTCCTGATTCCAAAATCCACAGTACTTTGCTTTTGTCTTTTATATTCGCCTGAGAGAGCAGACAGGCCTCGATATCACATCTCAACTAAAATGCAGCGCTTTCAACAATGCAGCATTCTCTCGGCGCTGTGCTGGTTTGTCAGCCGAGATTTTTGCGTTTAAATAACCCCGCAGGCGATAGAGTGGGAGAATGGGAATGACTGGAGTGCTCTACAGAGAGCCAGCACAGGCTGTATGGGCCGAATGGCCTCCTCCTTTGCTGGGTGACACCATGACCACCATCTATGACCAACTCTCTACGGTGAATCTTAAGCCCTCAAGAGTTTGACTTAGAGATGAGAATGTTGTGGCTGTCGCGAGACCCATCAGCAAAATGTTTGTAAGGAAACAGAAAATGCTGGAAAATCTCAGCAGGTCTGACAGCATCTGTGGAGAGAGAATAGAGCCAACATCTCGTCCCCAATAATAAAATCTTTGCTGCATTGTAGTCACAGGAAACTACTGGTAATATTGGCCCTAGGCATACAGAAACAAGAAAAGCGGATGCTGGAAAAATTTCAGGACGTCTATTAGGAGAGAAATAGACCCCTTTGATTCTTCATCAGAACTGGAGGGAGGGAGAATCTAAAGGTTATCTGTTAGTGTTACAAGTATGCTTACATTAATACTGCAATAAAGTTACTGTGAAAATCTCCTAGTTAAATTCTTCCTCAGTGTACCCGAACACTAGGGTACTAAGGGATTTTCACAGTAACTTTGTTGCAGTGTTAATGTAAGCCTACTTGTGACACTAATAAATAAACTAAACTAATAAACTAAAACTGATCACCACACTCCGGTCCCGTGTTAGAGCTGTAGAGATTTCAACAAAAAGTAGCAACTTTAAGAACAAAAGACTGGAGGGGGAGAGGGAAGGGTGATTTGCACTGAAGCAATAGATGTATGTGATTTCAAATGAAAGAGGGGTTTAAGATAGAGGAGAACATCGAAAGTTGCCGAACCCAATGGTGAGTCCTGAGGGTTGAAACGTGCCCGACCAGAAGATGAGACGCTGCTCCACCAGCTTGCGCCAGGCTTCACTGGAGCATTGTCCCAGGACAGGGATGGATCAGTGGGCATGAGAGCAAGATGATGAGTTAAAATGGCACAGAACTGAAAGTTTGGAGTCATGCTCTGTCTTTGGACAGAGCAAAAGGTGGTTCACAAAGCAGTCACCCAATCTACGTTTAGTCTCCCCAGTGTAGAGGAGGCCACATTGGGAACAGCTGGTTTGTCTCCTCACAGGGAAAACCATATAAGGTTGATATGAAAGAAATCCATTTGTTACTTACATTAAAAGTCATAATGTTTTATCAACAAATTATAGAGCTACTATTCATTTCAACAGTGATCCAATTAATTTATGACCTTTCTGGTATGACTTGAAGTCCAGTTCTCTTGTCCAATCCATATTTAGGTCAATGATGTCAGCTAGTGGCAGAACCGCTGATGCATTATCCAACTGGATCTTTTCCAAGCCAGTAAAATTGACGTAGCTAGTCTCAACTAGACTGCTTCAACTCTGAACAAAACAACAAATACCTCCTCGCAGAGAGGAGACTTGCTTCATGAGTTCTCACCGTCTTCTCCCCCACAGCCAGTATTTGTGAGTCGAGACCTTCAGATTAAAAGTACACTCAGTCACTGAAGTCTGACTCTGCAGTGTGTTCATTCGGCTGACTTTAAACTGAGTCTGATTTATTGGAAAACCATTGGAAGAACTCCAGGCAAAAAGGAATTTCTTCCTTGCCTCCCCACAAACCCCCCCCACATCTTAAGAAGAAACTGAATGTCTCAGAAATGCCCAAGACCTAAGAACCACAGTTCAGCTACATGGTGAACCTGATTGTACGGATGTCGATCTCTGCAATGTCTGGATATCATTTCAAATGTTAATGGAGTGTTCAAATATTCTGCCTCCCATTCAACATCATCTACAACAGTCTGCCTATATGACCTGAAGGACTAATATCTCTGAGATTCCCCCACTTATGCCAACCTAACCATGACCATATATATACTATACATTCATTTTGAAAGGCATTAAATGGATAGAAAATATGCGTGAGAAGCGTTGCAGTCTGACATTTAAGTCACTTTGCTGGAACTTGATCTCTTGCCAAAATTCCCAGCAATGATGTAGCCAAAATGAATTTAGATAGGTGATCCTTTTACTGGTTCCTCCCAAATATCCCCGCATTCAATGTTTATGCTGGCTTGGATAGAAAATGTTTAGTGCAGTGGTTTCAAACTCGTTGCAATCATTCTGATTGCTACACACACAAGAAAACTTGGATGGAGAAGAGAGCACTCATCTCATTGAACCAGTCCTTTGAGAGTTCATGACTTCAGTCCTGAGCTCCCTTTCCCCCCACTCCAGTCAATACACAAGCCTTTGACATAGCAGGGTGTATTTCACGTACAAGTGATGATTAGAACTGACCATGAACACTGGATTTCAACTGCCTTCTGAGAAACCCAACCTTGCTCTACCATAAAGGGTGCCACAGTGGCACAGTGGCGAGCGCTGCTGCCTCACAGCGCCAGGGGCTGGGTTCGATTCCCGGCTTGGGTCACAGTCTGTGTGGACTTTGCACATTTTCCCCGTGCTTGCATATATTTCATCCAGGTGCTCCGCTTTCCTCCCACTGTCTGAAGATGTGTGGGTGAGGTTGATTAACCATGCTAAATTGCCACTTAGTGTCAAGAGACTAGCAGGGTAAATACATGGGGCTACAGAGGTCGAGTAGGATACTCTCCTTTCCTTCTCTATGAACGGTATGTTTAGTCTACATAGTGTGCAAGAAACAGTACTTTTCACCGTATATTAATACACGTGACAATAATAAATCATACAAACAAATAGGGGTGTAGAGGAACAAAACACCCAAGAAAAAAAAACTGGACTGACTTTAAAAAATATATATTCCTTCATTCATGGGATGTGGGCAGCATTGGCAAGTCCTCCATTTGTTCCTTAATCCATCAGCGTAGAAAATCTACTTGGGATTGTGGTCAGCACAGACTTGATGGGCTGAATGGCTTCCTTCTGCACTGTAGGGATTCTATGAATCTATGAAAACCAATAAGGGACAATATATTAGGAAGGATGACTCAAAGTTTGGTGAAACAGGGAGACTTTGAGTCGGGGCTTAAAACAGGTGTCAAGGCAGTGAAGCTTAGGGAGGTAATTTCCACGCTTAGGGGGCAGACAGTTAAAGGTTAAAGGTTACCCATAGTGAGGAAAATTGAATGGAGGATAACCAAGAGGCCAGGATTGAAGGAATGCAGAGTTTTTGGAGAGTTGTAGCGGTGGAGAAGGAAGGACAGTGAGGAGGGTGGAGGGATCTGAACAGAATGAGAATTTTAAATCTGGCGTATTGCTAAACAGGGAGTCAAAGTCAGTCAACAAGCAATGGGATGACTTGGTGCAGGTTAGGCAGAGTTTGGATGAGTTTGCAGAAAATGGAAAGTCAGCCAGGAAAACATTGGAATCTCATGTCTGAAGGTAAGAAAGTGTGGTTTATGGGGACCAGTGGAGAACAATAACGGGGTGACACTTTCTTTTAACAATATCGTCCTCCACTGGAGTCCATCAGTGATTAAATAAGGAAAAGGTGCCAAAGCAGTAAGGGGACAGACCAAGGGGCAATTTGACGATAAGGGCCACACTTGCCACCACATCAGATTGGGTGGGGGAGTTGGTGAAAGATATAGTCAGGTAGGCAGACCTCAGTGAGGAGCAAGGCTTTATCATGTATGAGAAGTCTCCATCAAGGCCATGATGTCAGTGCAACCATCATAAAGTCATGGCTGGCAAGGATTTTGTTTCCTTCATTCTACAGGGAATTCCTCATTATCTGTTGGCAGAGTCTAAGGTTGGATGTGTGGGATGGCAGGTTGTGCTCCCGGTGGGTGTGCTGGCTGGGAATCTTGACAAGAGAGTAAGGTAGGGATGGTGCGCAAAGGAGACAGCAGTGAATGCTTTGATGGGCCCTTGGAATGATAAGAGAAGCTCAGAGGAAAGGTGCAGGTAGAGCCTGGAATGGCAGCAGGAGTGTGGGAATTCAGAGGGATTGGAAGGTTTCAAATTTCTAGGAGTCCAGATCACTAACAACTGTCCTGGTTCTCCCCCCGACCCCCTCCCCCCTACCCCCATTGCGATGCCATACTTAGGCAGCCCATGACTGCTTCTACTTTCTCAGAAGATTAAGGAAAATTGGCATGTCCGCTACGAATCTCACCATAGAAAGCATTCTTTCTGATTGTATCACAGCTTGGCATGTCTCCTGCTCTACCCAAGACCACAAGAAACTACAAAGGGTTGTGAACAAAGCCCAGTCCATCATGTAAAACAGCCTCCCATCCACTGACACTGTCTGCACTTCTTGCTGCCTCGGAAAAGCAGCCAGCATAATTAAGGACCCCATGCACCTAAGACATTCTCTCTTCCACCTTCTCCCATCAGGAAAAGGATACAAAAGTCTGAGGATATGAACCAACCAACTCAAGAACAGCTTCTTCCCTGCTGCTAAAAGGTTTTTGAATGGACCTAGCTTGCATTAAGTTGATCTATCTCTATACCCTAGCTATGACTGTAACATTACATTCTTCAGTCTCTCCTTTCCTTCTCTATGAACAGTATGTTTTGTCTGTATAGTGCGCCAGAGGCAATACTTTTCACTTTGTACCAATATGTGTGACAATAATAGATCAAACAAACAAATAAGAATGTGGAGGGACAAAGCACCCAAGAAGGAAACAAAAATAAACTGAACTGACTTTAAAAAATATATATTCCTTCATTCATGAGATGTGGACATCACTGACAAGTCCTCCATTTATTCCTTAATCCATCAGTGAAGGAAATCTGCTATCTTTACCCGATCTGGCCTACATGCGATTCCAGATCCACAGCAATGTGGTTGAGTCTTAAATGCCCTTAATGATGGGCAACAAATGCTGGCCTGGCCAGTGACGCCCACATCTCATGAAGGGATATTAAAAAGAAATTGTCCTTGCTAAGGTGGGGGTGAGCCACCCATTTAATCTGCTGCAGTCTTTGTGGTGAAGATATTCCCAAAAGCTGTTAAGTAGGGAATTTTGCCCAACAATGATGAAGAAACATTGATATACTTTCAAATCAACACATTTGGCTTGGAGAAAATGAAAGGTTTATAGTTTATTTATTAGTCACAAATAAGGCTTACATTAACACTGCAATGAAGTTACTATGAAATTTCCCTAGTCGCCACAGTCCGGTGCCTATTCGGGTCAATGCATCTAACCAGCAAGTCTTTCAGACTGTGGGAGGAAACTGGAGCACCTGGAGGAAGTCCACGCAGACACAGGGAGAACATGCAAACACCACACAGACAGTGACCCAAGCTGGGAATTGAACCCAGGTGCCTGGTACTGTGTTACAATGCCACTCCAGTGGTGACGCTCACGTGTGTTTGCTGCCCTTTTCATTCTAGGTGGCAGAGATCATGGATTTATAAGGATCTGTAAAAGAAGCCTTGGTGAGTCAGTGCAATACATGTTGTAAGCAGTTGATTTGATTTGATTTATTATTGTCAAATGTATTAACGTACAGTGAAAAGTATTGTTTCTTGTGTGCTATACAGACAAAACATACCATTATAGATAAAGAAATGAGAAAGTGCAGAATGTAGTGTTACAGTCATAGTTAATGTGTAGAGAAAGATCAATTTAATGTGAGGTAGGTCCATTCAAAAGTCTGACAGCAGCAGGAAAGAAGCTGTTCTTGAGTCGGTTGCTACATGACCTCAAACATTTGCATCTTTTTCCCAAAGGAAGAAGTTGGAAGAGAGTATTTCCTGGATACGTGGGGTCCTTGATTATGCTGGCTGCTTTGCCGAGGCAGCAGGAAATGTAGGCAGAGTCAATGGTGGGAGACTGGTTTACGTGATGGATTGGGTTACGGTCACAAACATTTGTAGTTTATTGAGGTCGTGGGCAAAGCAGGAGCCATACAAAGCTGTGATACAACCAGAAAGAATGCTTTCTATGGTGCATGTGTAAAGATTGGTGAGAGCCCAGTTGGGCATGCCGAATTTCCTTAGCCATCTGAGAAAGTAGAAGCATTGATGGGCTTTCTTAACTATAGTATCGGCATTGAGGAACCAGGACAGATTGTTGGTGATCTGGACACCTAGAAACTTGACCATTTCCACTTTATTTCTGTTGATGTAGACAGGGGCATGTCCTCCCTTACATTTCTTCAGCATTGTTGGAATTGTTGTTCATCCAGACTAGTGGAACTCATTTCATTTCACTCCTGACTTATACCTTGAAGATAGTGGACAGTCTTTTGGGTGTCTAGAGGTGAGTCACTGTCTGCAGAATTACAGAATGTTTAAAGCGAGGACCAGGCCATTCAGCCTGTCTCGTCCATGCCAGCTCTGTGCAGGAGCAACTCAGCCAGTCCCACTTTGCCACCTTTTTCCCATAATGTGGGGCCCAGAATTGGACACAACACCAGTTGAGGCTGAACCAGTGTTGGTGGGGTATTCAACAATGGTAAAGGCATTGACTATCAAGGAAAATGTTTAGACTCTTGTTGTTGGATAAGGGTGACACCGTGACACAGTGGTTATCACTGCTGCCTCACAGTGCCAGGGACCCAATTTCAACTCCGGCCTTGGGTCACTGTCTGTGTGGAGTTTGCACATTCTCCCTGTGTCTGCGTGGGTTTCCTCCCAAACTGCAAAGGCGTGCAGGTTATGTTGATTGGCCGTGCTAAATTGTCCCTTAGTGTCAGGGGGATTAGCAGGGTAAATATGTGGAGTTACAGGGATAGGGCCTGGGTGGGATTTTTGCTGGTGGAGGCTCAATAGGCCAAATGGCCTCCTTCTGCACTGGAGGGATTCTATGATGCTATGAAAGTGTCAGTTATACTTTTGTTGTTGGATATAGTCCTGGCCTGGATAACATGAAGGGGAGGAGATAGGAGAGAAGGGCACGTATGTGGGAAAAGAAGGAAAAAGAGAGAAAGAAGAGTCAGGAGCAGTGGTCAAAATGCACACATGAATGCTCATGTTGGAAGTTCAGATAAAATAGGTAAAATAAAGATAAGATTGGATATGACCAGATTATAAGCAATAGGTTAGGGAGGAGGCAGTAATGGAGAAGTTAGACTAAGAGGGTGCAGTTAGTTTGGAGCACTGTATTTTAGGAAGAATGTAAAGGGTTTTGAGAAGATGCAGAGGAGATTTATGTGAGTATTTCCATTAACGAGGGACTTCAGTTACTTGAATAGATGGAACAGTGGGAGGGCTGCCCTCTTTAGATAAGAGTGCAGTATACACCAATGGATGCAATGTACAGGGGGAGAATGTGAAGAGCCCGCAGTAATGAGGAGCAGGAGGGAAGCAGTACGACAAAGTTGGGAGATGGTCTGTAGGTGGGAGAATGCCACCTTAAAAATTGAAGACAGACGAAAGTCATAGCAGCCAATTCTTCCAGTGCTGTCCAGTAGAGATTGTCACCTTGACTAAAGGACTCCAAATTAAATTTGAGCAGATTTCCAACCACTGAGGACCGCACAGTGAAACCAGAACATGCCAGGTCTCATGCCAGAGGACTCTGCATAGACCACTTCAAACTTGTGTCTTGAACTTGTAGTGAATGCATTTTAGCCTGACCTACACGAGTGAACGGATCTTAAGCAATAGAAGAGAGGACCAATTTCAACTCTGTTTAAGTGAACAAATGCACTTTTTAAACGCACAAACATCAGGCCTGAGATTGGTGTAGAGAGGACAAACAATGGCAAAGGTTAGGGTTCAAAGGAGAGGAGCTATTAAAGGTTTGCCAGTCCAAGACCATATCAATGTGGTAACCCTTTCTGAGACTTTCCGTCCTTCTAATGGAGCATATTTAAGCTTCCATTAATGTTAGTGATATTTCACATGCACTGTAGCTGTCAAACTGGCTTTAGGTCCATGGCTTTGCTTTGATACCTTTACGTTTATTTATTAGTCACATGTCAGCTTACATTTACACTGCAATGAAATTACTGTGAAAATCCCCCAGTCGCCACACTCCGGCGCCTGTTCGGGTACACTGAGGGAGAATTTAGCATAACCAAAGCACCTAACCAGCACATCTTTGGATTGTGGGAATAAACCTTTTCTGAAATGTAGCAATTTTGTACTACCGTTGAATCATAAAATCCCAAGTGCAGAAGGAGGCCATTTGGCCCATTGCACCTGCACCAACAACAATCCCACCCAGGCCCTAACCCAATAACTCGACGCATTTACCCTAGCTAGACTCCCTGATAGAAAGGGGCAATTTAGCATGGCCAATCCACCTAACCTAATCTTTGGACTATGGGAAAAAAACCAGAGCACCCGGAGGGAACCCACGCAGACACAGGGAGAACATGCAAACTCCACACAGACAGTGACCCAAGGCCGGAATTGAACTCGGGCCCCTGGCGCTGGGAGACAGCAGTTCCGCTTATTGGAGCAATTGCTATGAACCGTGTAAGTTAAGGGTTAAATTCAAAACAAATGCAACCCTCCCTCATGGAGTTTCTCTCAATCAACCCACTTCCAAAGAACTTCAGAATCAGTTTACCACCGATCTAACAAGTACAATTTTATGGACTCTGCTCTCAAATACAAAGCTCTTGTTTATTTATAGTTATCAGATGTGTTTTTTTTATTTCCAGTAATCAGTGTTGGATCAGTACTGAATAATTTATATACCTCAATAAAGAACTTAATAAAAGAAAAATCCCTGAGGTTGTTATTTATATTGAAGTGCTATCTGGATAATATCACATTTCTTCCCTCACCACATTCACCCCTCCCCTTCTGAAGGTGTGGGCTCCATATTAGGTTATGCTTCCACAGAGTGGCAACCAGCCAGTGACACATCCAAGTGGCTATAATTCATCTGATAGGCATGAGAGGGGGTGTTGGTAACTTATTTACTTTGCAGAGTCTTTCAATGAAAGCAACCCTCCGCTTAGCCCCTACACAGTGGCAAATTGAATCAATCCGCCTGCTGCCTCACGGCGCCAGGGACCCGGGTTCAATTCCCGGCTTGGGTCACTGTCTGTGTAGAGTCTGCATGTTCTGCTCGTGTCTGCGTGGGTTTCCTTTGGGTGCTCCGGTTTCCTTCCACAGTCCGAAAGACGTGCTGATCAGGTGCATCGGCCGTGTTAAATTCTCCCACTGTGTACCTGAACAGGTGCCGGAGTGTGGAGACCCGGGGATTTTCACAGTAACTTCATTGCAGTGTTAATGTAGTTTAAAGTTTATTTTATTAGTCTCACAGGTGGTACGTTGGCACACTGATTAACACTGCTGCCTTACAGTGTCAGGGACCCGGGGTTCGATTCCAGGCTTGAGTCACTGTCTGTGTGGAGTTTGTACATTCTCCCTGTATCTGCATGGGTTTCCTCCAGGTGATCCGGCTTCCTCCCACAGTCCAAAGATGTGCAGGTTAGGTGGATTGGCCATGCTAACTTGACAATAATATCAGGGCGTCTAGCTAGGGTAAATGTATGGATATAGGGCTTGGGTAGGATTGAGGTTGGTGCAGATTCAATGGCTGATGGCCTCCTTCTGCACTGTAGGATTCTATGAAAGAACTGTGAAAGTATTTTTACATTAACACTGCAATGAAGTTACTGTGAAAATCCCTTAATGGCCTGTTCAGGTACACTGAGGGAGAATTTAGCATGGCCAATGCACCTAACCAACAAGACTTTCAGAGGAAACCGGAGCACCTGGGGGAAACCCACCAGACACGAGGAGAATGTGCAGACTCTGCACAGACAGTGACTCAAGTAGAGAATCAAACCCCGGGTCCCTGGTGCTGTGAGGCAGTGGTGCTAATCAGTGTGTCACCGTGCCACTAACTTATACCAATGGGAGCACAGTACATGCACATGTCACAGATGTGAAGTGTTTGTACCTGTTTTCAAAATATGAAGTTTTTTTATCCAACATCCGCCAGATTGTCCAGTGTTTTCTCTTCAGATTTCTTCAGTTGATCCCTACACATTGGCCAACATAAAAAAGAATATGCTGCAAAATAGTGTAAACTGGGAACACAAACTGCAGAAGCGCTTTATTATATTAAGAGTAAATCTATTTATCTCCATTTTATTGCGGTCTGAATGAGCCACTTGTTGATGCAAATAGAACAATCTCTCTCACTGCTCTCTCTTTATCTCAGCATTATTCCCATCTGATGCCATGTCATGTTTTTAATAGCACAGAGAAACAAGCTTGGGGTCTTCTCCAGTCACACAAAGCCAATTTTTCACTATGCCAGTTTTTAGCTTCCACTGGCTTCCATTTCACACGAATGACAGAGAGCAATTTCACCCCCTCCCCTGGGCGCCTGAAACTAGCTGCTGAAACACACTAGAAACTAGAATCGGGCAACAATGTAACACAGCAAAAGGCCATTCACCCATTGTGTTTGTGCTAGCACACTGAAGGAGGAATTATCCAACAAAATCTGAAATAATGTGCAAACAACTTCTCCTTTTTGACACTTGTTGTTTAAGGGATGTTGTTCATGTTTATTTATGTATTGTCACAAGCAGGCTTACAAATGGGTAGCATGCTGGCACTGTGGTTAGCACTGCTGCCTCACACTGCTAGGGGACGTGGTTCGATTCCCAGTTTGGATCACTGTCCGTGTGGAGTCTGCACTTTCTCCCCGTGTCTGTGTGGGTTTCCTCCGGGTGCTCCGGTTTCCTCCCACAGTCTGAAAGAGGTGCTGACTAGGTGCATTGGCCATGCTAAATTCTCCCTTTTTGTACCCGAACAGGCGCCGGAGTGTGGCGACTAGGGGATTTTCACAGTAACTTCATTACAACGGTAATGTAAGTCTACTTGTAACACTAATAAATCAAGTTTTTCAAAATGCATTGTTCTAAATAACTTGCCACCTAAACACTATGTCTGTTTACCTGCAAAGAGTTTCCACCTGCTCGGAGAACCTACCACTGTGCACTTACAGCAGTCTGAGACTGGTATCTGTAGTGTAACAATGCTCAGTATGAAACAAGTCATTCCTTGAACAATTACATGAAGCTCAGTGAACTGTGAATAAATCATCAAATCCTACAGTGCAGGAGGAGGCCATTCAGCCCATCGAGTCTGCACCAGTAACAATCCCACCCAGGCCCTATCTCCATACATTTACCGTAGTTAGTCCCCCTGACACTAAGGGCCTATTTAGCATGGCCAATCCACCTAACCCGCACATCTTCGGACTGTGGGAGGAAACCGGAGCACCTGGAGGAAACCCACGCAGACATGGGGAAGAACATGCAGACTCTGCACACACAGTGACCCAAGCCGGGAATCGAACCCAGGACTCTAGCACTGTGAGGCAGCAGTGCTAACCACTGTGCCAGCGAGTCGCCCCAGATTTGCTGCTAATTTACAGACTTGATTGAAACCAGCACCCCCAAATCAGTCCCCATTTTAAAACTACAGGTCCAGGTACATGACAGAATAATATTGAAATGAGAACACTCAAACATTTGGAATAACCTGTCCATGCCGATGCTTATCCTTCACAGGAACAGCAACTCTAACCCTGTGTTTACTTTCTCCATATCCATTTTGCCTTATGTAAGCTGTGGATGACATCGTTTAAGGTTTTATCACTAATTCTGATAGTGCATCCCACCGTTTCTATGTAAAATGATTCTCCTGCTTTCACTCCCAAATACCTTACAGTTATTCTTCATCATATTTATAATTAAATGTCTTCTCACTTCCAACATGTGCAAGGAGCTCATGGATTTGTTTGTCAATAAAATTGAGACCATCTGATCCACTGCCTTGACTTATAGAACCCCTACAGTGCAAGAGAAGGCTATTCAGCCCATCGAGTCTGCACCGACAGCAATCCCACCCAGCTCCTATCCCCATAACCCCATACATTTACTCTAGCTAGTTCCTCTGACACAATGGGGCAATTTAACACAGCTAATCCACCCAACCCACACAGCTTTGGAATGTGGAAGAAAAATGGAAGAAACCTATGCAGACGCAGGGAGAACATGCAAACTGAGTGGGTTTCCTCCAGGTGCTCCAGTTTCCTCTCACACTCCAAAGATAAGCGGGTTAGGTGGATTGGCCATGCTAAATTGCCCTCTAGTGACCCAAAATGTGTAGGTTAGGGAGATTAGAGGTGTAAATATGTTGGCTCTGGGTAAGATGCTCTATCGGAGAAAACCAGTGCAGACTCGATGGACTGAGTGGCCTCTTATACATTGTATGGATTCTATGATATTACTGAGGGCAAAGTGTAAATGAGAAACCGGTGAAGGCTGGGGAAAGATCCAAATGGATAATTCCCACATTGAGTCAAATAGCCCTTTTCAAACCTTGAATTCAATCAATTTCTCAGCCAATAAGCAATAGTGTTCAATAAAATAAGAATCAATTTTTAAAATGCCCTTTCACTCTTCTGTCCAGGGGTGATTGCAGCAGTGTCTGCCTGGAGATCGATCATACAATTCCTGGAGACTCCAGGGCAATCCCAGAGGGTTAGCAACTTGGGGACAGGTAACTCATCCAGCTTTGTGTCTATAAACACACACCTGCACCCCTTCCCCCAACCCCCCAAGGGCAGAACACAAAAATGAAAGGAGAGAAATCTTGGAACAGAAACTGAAAAGGCTGGAAATACCCAGCCCATCCGAGAGGGAAACCAAAGAGATAACAATGTTTCAGATCAATGGCCTTATCTTTTCAGCTGAAACACTGTGCTACCATAGGCGGCACAGTAGCACAGTGGTTAGCACTGTTGCTTCACAGCTCCTGGGTTCAATTCCTAGCTTGGGTCACTGTCTGTGTAGTGTTTGCACATTCTCCTTGTGTCTACATGGGTTTCCTCCGGGGTGCTCCGGTTTCGTCCCATAGTCCAAAGATGTGTGGGTTAGGTTGATTGGCCATGCTAAAATTGCCCCTTAATGTTCTGAGATGTGTAGAGTAGTGGGTAAATATGTGGGGATAGGGGAATAGGGTCTGGGTGGGATTGTGCTCAGTGCAGACTTGATTGGCCAAATGGCCTGTTTCTGCACTGTAGGGTTTTTATGATTCTTCATTAAGTACGTCCCAGCATTTTCTCCTTTGCTGGGATAGTGAGGTTGATAATGTTAATACAACCCATTTCACAAAAGCATGGCATTCAGATATGAGGTTTACCCCAATCCAATGCCGGCATCTCTACATCATTCAGATACAAGGACATGTTTGACCTTTTCCAGCGCTGAATCTTTTAAGATGATGTAGGCGATGGCCGAATGGTATTTTCACCAGACTATTAATCTAGAAACTCAGTTAATGTTCTAGGGACCCAGTCTGAATCTCGCCACAACAGCTGGAAGCATTTGAATGAAAACTATCTGGAATTAAGGATCTACCGATGACCATGAAATCATTGTCGATCGTGGTGAGCACTGTTGCCTCACAGCGCTAGGGATCCAGGTTTGATTCCTTGCTTGGATCACTGTCTTTGCAGAGTCTGCATGTTCTCCTCATGTCTGCATGGGTTTCCTCCAGGGGCTCCGGTTTCCTTGCGCACTCCAAAAGACATGCTGGTTAGGTGCATTGGCCATTCTAAATTCTCCCTTATTATACCCAAACAGGTGCTAGAATGTGGCGACTAGGGGAATTTCACAGTAACTTCATTGCAGTGTTAATGTAAGCCTTACTTGTGACACTAATAAATAAACTTAAAACTTAAATTTAAAACTTAGTAAAAGCAAATTACTCTGTATGCTGGAATCTGAATCCAAAAGAGAAAACGCTGGAAAATCTCAGCAGGTCTGGCAGCATCTGTAAAGAGAGAAAACAGCTGACGTTTTGAATCCAGATGACCCTTTGTCAAAGCTTTGGGTCATCTGGAACTCAAAAAAGGGTAATCCAGACTTGAAATGTCAGTTCTTTTCTCTCCTTACCGATGCTGCCAGACCTGCTGAGATTTTCCAGCATTTTCTCTTTTGGGAACTTAACACTTAATGTCCTTTAGGGAGGGCAAACCATCTGCCGTCCTTACCTGGTCTGGCTGACATGTGAGTGGAGTCACAGCAGTTTACTCTAAACTGCCTTCTGAACAAGGGCAACTAGGGATGGGCAATAAATGCTGGCCAGCCAGTGATACCCATGTCCCACGAATGAATATATGTACATATATATTTAAAAAGAGATGTCTGTACATCAGTGCATTGTTAAGCTTATTTTTTTTGTGGGGGCGTTAGTGTTGGGAGAGGTTGCATTATTTGCAGTTCAGATCATGTTGAAAGGCTGATTGTGTTTTCCAGAGTACCAAGCAAGATTAGAATAGATGGGCTGTCTGAACTGTAGGCGGCTCCCTGTACACTTTGCAACAACGAGGCAGCGTTGATTTCCGCCTTGAAAACAGAAAGAAAAAAATAAGGACTCGTGTTGTGTCCCCGTGACTAAATTGGCAGCGCAGCCCCTGGGGTCTGCATGTGTTTGTGCTTGCAGGCATTAAAAGGACATTTTTATTTAGGAAAAAGCACGGTGGCTGCACACATGCCACTTGCTTTAAAAAAATCAAGAAACCATAGTTCCAAAAGTTACAACTGAGGTTGCAACGCAATGTTACAAAATAAAATGTGTCCAGATTTTTAAAAAATGTGTCAAGCCCAGTTAGGATACTGTGCGAACGATGCCAGAGAATTGTGACTGCAGATGTAAAATTTAAAGCCCCATTCAATATGTTGGGAGATGGAGGGGGTTTGAGAACACGTTGCAATGCAGAACATGTTACAGAGAGAGAGGCTGTTTTAAATGTAGGTCATGCAGCAGATCGCTGCTCCTGCTAACCTACTGTTCGCGTGACTTGCATAAAATAGTCTCGTCAACACCAGGCATCAGGGCTGATGCTATATAAGTAGTACCAAGAAGCTAAAAGCAGGTTTCACTTCCACTAGCAGAGAGAGAAAAAAACTCTCCCCCTTCCATAAAGAAATATTTCACAGCATTCTTCGGCAGCCTGCCCAGTTTCTTACATTTATACATATAAAAAAGGGTCTGGTTGGGAATGCAAACGACGGTCAGCATTTTACATTCTATGGCTCTTTTCGCCAATGCACATCAATAAATAAGCTTGGCCACCCTCTGTAGCGTGGGTTCCCCGAAAGAATTTCAATTCCGTCCTCCATAATAGTGGCTTAATAATAACGGCACTCAGTGATGTGACATTAGCAAACAAGGGCCTTTTAAGGAAGGTGTACGTGAGCACTGAATGCTGACCACCCACCCACTCACCACCCCCTCCCCTCTCCTTTTAAGACATTTCCAGAGGCAGAGATAGAGATCGCTGCTTACACGTGGCCCCTGCATGTGAGGTGACAGCTCCTTCTGCGCTAGTTTTCCCAACAAGTAATTACAGCAGTCTGGTGCAAGACGTGGGCGCTTCCTGATATAGAGGGGCAGTGGGCGTCTGGCACTCAGAAAATCACACAAGCTGAAATCAGAGCGAGAGCTTCACCTTCATCGTAAACCATTCCAGCATCACTGTGTGAGCACCCCCCCACCCCACCACCACCGTGTTAAATATATTCCTAAAATCCTTTTGATTTGATTTATTATTGCCACATTATTAACATACAGTGAAAAGTACTGTTTCTTGCGTGCTATACAAAGCATACCGTTCATATAGAAGGAAACGAGAGAGTACAGAATGTCCTGTTAGCTATGACTGTAACACTACATTCTGCACTCTCTTCCTTGTTTATGAACAGAAGGAATGAACCAGTGCAAGGAATGAACTATCCCTAAAATCCTGCTTTTGGTTGGTTGGGGGGGGACTATTGTTTTGTGGGCAGGGTGCTAAGGTAAAAGATGAGGTACCTGTGATGCCATCAACATCTATTAACTGTCTGGTGAACTGAATTACAGATCCAACCACCACCCCCCCTCCCTTTTATCCAGTTATTAACACGTGCTTAAATATTTTTTACAATGAATTTTTGAAAATTATCTAGTCATTAAAGTAAGCTGTAGCCTTTCATTTTGTTCCCCCCCCCCACAAGAATTTATTTTGAGAACAGCTTTGGTTAAAATTAAAATGCTGGCCTGTTCCTTTCTTTTTGAGGTAACCTAGTTTTTAAGATAGGTTAGTGTGTTGCTGCTACAGTAACCGCATTCCAACAAGAATGCAGGGATTCAGCTCTTGTTTTTAACTCCCTCCCAACCTCTCACCTACAATTGCCCTTCAAGGGCCAAAGAATGAACCAGTTGGCATTTTTCTTTCAAACAGCACCCACAGGGGGATCTTCTCAGAGATCGATTGCTCAGGGGCAATTAGGAATGACCAAACACGAAAGTTCATTGCATTTCCGACAGTACTAGTCTGTGCAGAGGCGAATGGGTCAAAGTCAGAAGACTCTTCTGAAGTTTGCTGATCCCAACTCAGGACTTCTAGACTTGGGTTCACCTACGCTGGCGGAAAGAATAGCCTAGGGCAATGGTTCCCAATCTTTGTCATGGCACATCTCTATACGTAAAAAAAAACTTGAAGCACAATTCCGAATATGTCCTGGTCCCCCCCATACCACCACTATAGTTAAGAATGCCCACCAACACCTCTACTTTCACAGGAGACTAAGGAAATTTGGCACATCCGCTACAAATCTCACCAACATTTACAGATGCATCATAGAAAGCATCCTTTCTGGATGTATCACAGCTTGGGATAGCTCCTGCTCTGTCCAAAACCACAAGAAGCTACAAAAGGCTCTGAACAAAACTCAGTTCATCACACAAACCAGCCTCCCATCCATTGACCATGTCTGCACTTTGCGCTGCCTCAGAAAAGCAGCCAGCATAATCTAGAACCCCATGCATCCCGGGTATACTTTCTCCCATTGGGAAAAAAGTACAAAAGTTTGAGGTAACGTAGCCACTGACTCAAGAACAGCTTCTTCCCTGCTGCCATCACTTTTGAATGGATCTACCTTGTATTAAGTTGATCTTTCTCTACACCCTAGCTATAACACTACATTCTGCACTGTCCTTTTCTTCTCTATGAACAGTATGCTTTATCTGCATAGAAACAACATATTCACTGTATACCAATATATGTGACAATAACAGATCAAATCTTGCTGGGAACTTTGTTCGTAACCTCTCGCTGTCTCTCACTTCTCTCAGGGATTTTGCACCCTTTTTGAGTATTTGCTTTTTATGCAGATGTATGGGACCTTTCTCTTAGCTCTAAGTCCCATTTTGGTCATGCACAAGGGCCCAACCAACATAAAAAATCTAAACCGTGCATAAGTGGCTCTTTCCTAGTTGGCAAGTGTGCAGGAGGCCCAAGATTCATTGGGTCTTGGAGATGCCAAACACAGATCTGAAGACAAAGGTTAGTTTTAGTTTAATTATGTGAAATTTGAATCATTTTGAATCACTCTGGTTGGGAATCACTGACCGAAGGCCTGACCATTCCTGGTAAATTGACAGTTCACCAGATTGATTTGTAGGATGAGGGCGCTGTCTACAATGGGAGGTGGAGTAGAGCAGGCTACGTGCAGAGTTTGGAAGAATGAGGGGGGGGGGGGCGACCTCACTGGGAAGTGTAAAAGGCTTCTTAAGGTTCAACAGGGTAGAATCAAAGGCAGCTTTGTCTGCTGGCTGGAGAGACTAGAACTAAAGATCTTAACAGGAAAAGCCACTTAGGACTGTAAGAAGTCTCACAACACCAGGTTAATATCCAACAGGTTTATTTGGTGCTGTTTAGTTGGCCTTTAACCCGGATGTCTTACTGTGATTATCCCAGTCCAACGCCGGCATCTCCAGATCATTACTCAGGACTGAGATAAGAAAATTCTTCAGGGAACTGTGAATCTTTGGAATTCTATGGGCCAGAGGACTATGGATGCTGAATCGAGTATATTCAACACAAGGGCCAGAACTTTACTGGCACACCTGCCCTGACTCTGCTGGGGAGGGGGGGCGGAAGAGCGATGTGGTGGTGGTGGCCAGGAGAGGCTTGAAGAATGACATTCTCCATTGGCCTTGGGTGGGATCGTGCTGGTAAAATTCCACCCACAGATTGATAGATTGCTGGAAAAGTAAGGGAATCAAAGTGACTTTGGAATAATATTGGAAACTGGAGTTGAGGTGGAAGTTCAGACATGAGCTAATGGCAGAGCGGTCTTCAGAGATTCCCTTTCTTATATTCTAGGCAGACGTAAACCGTGATTTGATGATGCTGCTGTTCAGCATCCATCCCCACACTCAGCTGAAGCTGACCATCACAAGTGGCTACTCCAAGGACTGTCAGGCACACGGAGCTTTAATCAATTAATCAGAGGTGGCTCAGCTCAATGGTAGAAGGTTCTGGGATCAGATTTCATTGCAGGACTTAAAAAAAAACCTGGACCACCATTTCAAGTGCAGCAGCAATGTATTCCCTCATTAGATGTTACAGCACATCTGTACATGCAGACAAGATCGTTCGTGCATATTTCAAACAGCAGGTAGCCTGGCCAACATTTTTCCCTCAATCAAAGCCACCAAGACAAATAACACAGTAACGGATTGTTGTTAGAAAATTGTGTGTGCAAACTGAATCTCCACCCTACAAAACCATCATTACACTTCATCTGCTCAAAAATGTTTTGGGATGCTCTGGGACATGAAAGACACTTGTGCATATAAAAAAACCCCACAAAATTGTCTTCTTGTTATACACTCAAGAAGTCTCACAACATCAGGTTAAAGTCCAACAGATTTATTTGGAATCATTAACTTTCGGAGCACTGCTCCTTCCTCAGCTGACTGTATAGACTCACCTGATAAAGGAGCAGTGCCCTGAAAGCTTGTGATTCCAAATAAACCTGTTGGACTTTAACCTGGTGTTGAGGCCTCTTACTGTGCCCACGCACCCCAGTCCAACAATGGCATCTCCACAACAGGTTACATTCAAGAAAGCCAACACAAAATAAAAAAGGCGGGTGTGGCAAATCCTGTGTCACCCAGGAAGGAGCTGCCTTTCCTGCAAGTTCACAGAACATACATTCTGGATTCTAAAAGTAGAATGGTTCTGTGAGAGTATGACACAAGGTTACCCGAGGAAAAGAACGAGTACAAAAGTTACCTGCCATGTTTATTTGTGTATCCACCAAAACATAAATTACAACATTCAAAACTGGAGCGTTTTTTTCTTCAAAACTTGAACTACACAGAAATTTTCCTGAAAGGTTTGCTTTCAGCCTTCCTTTCAGGACATGTGTGTTCATAATCTGAAAGGTGATAGTGCTGGGGAAAAATAAATCTAATTTAGCATCTAGTGACTTTTAACAACCAGAGGGCTGGACGTGGCATGAATCAGAACAATTCACAGCATTGCCTCCTTTAATCCTCAGTCCAATCGGGCAGAACTGTTAACAAAGTATCCATCCTGCTTCCCTATCGCTATGATCTATCTATTGCTCCCCACTCTCCCTCTCTAATGGCTGACTCTTGAGGTGTGTATTGTGATTTTACATCTACTGGATTCTGAAGCATTTAAAATTAAATTTCACTTTTATATATAAAACAAAAAGGTCCTCAACTCTGAAAAATGGAAAACTCCCCTGACCCCACCCCAGGATCAGCTAGATAGGAGACAGGTCCCAGACATGAAAAATAGAACATGTTCTATTCCTTTGTCAGCCAAAAAGACCTTCGGGTTTCCTCTCCCGTTGGATGAACCCCAACACAGGTTCCAGATCACCCACTGTGACAGCAAAGACATTTGCATCTTCTGCTCAGCCCATTCTCCAGTCTGGATCCTAGCGTTGATAGGAAAAGGGGTATGTCGTGTTGATTTAATCAACACTACCCCCCTCTCCCACCCCCAACCTCTCCCCCCAGGCTACAAGGAATGTTGGCAATTACCAGGTCTGAACAACAAGGTTCAGTAAGCTAACAAAAGGGGACATCATCTCTTTAATGTGTTGTCTTATTCAACTTGTTAGGGCAGGTATTATCTGGAAAAAACACAAATAACCAATTCCAAGAAGCAGAACTGTTTGCAACATTTTTACGTAACACAAACTTTTTTTTAAAAAAAGGTGCGAGATTGCTGTACAAGATCTCAAATCTTTCTGTACACGGTCAAATTTGCAGAATGAACTAAAACGGACCAAAACTCACTGTCCGAATTCAACAGACAAATACAGGAAAATAATTGATTTTCACTCCAGTAAGAGAAGTGAAAAGTATAAAGGCAAGAGACGAGACTATTCAGTTATTGATATAGCGACGATCAATTATAAACATCAATATAAACACTGAATGAGATCCATCAGGCAGGTGGTCCTTCGGAAAACCCACAGAGCTCGCTGCCAGTTGCCATCCTAAGTGCTGGCTTGCAGTACAGTTTGCAACTCGGCAGTGTACAAGTCAAATTTTTGTCCAAAGCATCTATTTGCGGCATGTTCGATGTGGCGTCTGTTTCTTCTGTATGTCTATCCTGCACCTGCTACGTTCATCCAACCACGGTAATTCAAAGTTCCTGCAGAGGAGGAGGAGGTGGACAGATAAATCTCGGGCGGTTTTACTTTGGGATTACACAGGTCTCCATTTCAAATGCTATTTTCTCCCCTCTCCTCTTCATTGTTCAATTTTAAACTGCCTACTATTCCTTCCAGAACATGATGTCAACAAATCTCTTGGGGTCACCCCACATCACCTATGCCAGCCCCAACCTCCAAGGTTACATGGAAAATAGAAGCAGCAGCAGGCCATTCAGGCCCTTGAACCTGCTCTGCCATTCATGATGATCACAGCTGATTTAAGAAAATTAATATCCTGATCCCCTCTTCCCCTCCAAATCCTTTAGCCCCAAGAGCTATATCTAATTTATTCTTGAAATCACACAATGTTTTGGCTTCAACTACTTTCTGTGGTGGTGAATTCCACAGATTCACCACTCTCTGGGTGAAGAAATTTCTCCTCACCACAGTCCTAAAAGGTTTACCCATTATCCTCAAACTATGACACCTAGTTCTGGACTCCCCCACCTTTGGGAACATTCTACAGGAGGGGATGCCTGGACCCAGGTGACTGAATACAAGAGGAGGTCGAAATATATGGAAAAACATAATTTGTATATCTGAGAATGTTGGTATTTGGTTGTTTTTTTTAGAAAAAAGTGTTCAATTAGATTACAAAGCTGTAAGAGAAAGCAACTAGAAAATTATACATAGTTGGAACAATTACATCCATGTGGCCATTCAGCCCATCTACTCAACAATCCAGAAAGAACCCTCATTCTTCCTATGGCAACATGAAACTATTGCTTAAATGATTCAATCTTAAATGATTTTCTTTTGCACTGACTGCTTTCTTGATCAGCCCATTCCATACACTGGACATACTGTAAGATGAAATTCCTAGATATGTCAGTTTTAACTTTGCCTTTTAATATTTTAAACCTTTGCTGTTCTGTCAGTTTAATTTGTATTTTAGATTTAACTTTACTGTACTATTCACCATTGTTTATATCTTTCAAGCTGGTTCACTCTTTGAACAGCTAAATTTCCTACATATTTTAAACGTGGGGCTGGTTAGCCTGAGGTTATTCTCCTTAGAGCAGAGAAGGCTGATGGGGTGAACAAAATTATAAAAGGACAAAGACAGGGTAGAGAGGAAGCAACGTTTCCCCGAGAACCAGGGGCCATAGGTTTAACATAATGGGCAGGAGATTTAGAGGGAATTTGAGGAAAAACGTCTTCATCCAGAGGGCAGTAGGAATCTGGAACTCACTGCCTGGAAAGGTGGTAGAGGTGAGAACCATCATAACATTTAAGTAGCCCCAAAGATGTGTGGGTTAGGTATTTTGGCCATGATAAATTGACCCTTAGTGTCAGGGGAAGTAGGAGGGTAAATATGTAGGGTTACAGCAGTAGGATCTGGGGGGAATTGTTGTTGGTGCAGGCTTGATGGGCCAAGTGGCCTCCTTCTGCTCCCCTATAGCTTCATTCTTGGTAAACACAAATATCATATGCAAATAGATTTGGGCCTATCCGATCCAACTTATAGCAAATGTGGTCCCACAGCACAAGTTCCCCATTCTCATTGATAAGAGGCCATATGATGGCTGGCCCAAGGACTGGAAACATTTTCACTGTGGTGCAGTAAGGAAAGTTTTGTTGAAGTTGAGACTTTGACATTAAAGTAGACAGAGCTTTATATTCTTCATCTTGATCACAAAAATACACGTTAAAAAACTCAAAGTATAAAGATTTCATCAAATCACAATGTTGGGCACTGAATGGACATTACAGCACATACAAAAATCAGGTCATTTTATTGCACAATTAATAACTTACTGTTGTGATAACTTAGGCAGAGGTCTCCCAAAAGCCACCACAGGTAGAAATGGGGTAATTACCAGAGATTCCACTATGAAGAAAAGAGAAAATAATTACTTACTATTGTACACTGAAACATTTAAGATTTATTTTTAATAAGAACATAAAAACTAGCCCCTTCAGCCTGCTCCTCCATTCAATAAGATCATGGCTGATCTTTCTGTGGACTCAGCTCCATTTACCCACCTGATCACCATAACTCTTAATTCCTTTACTGTTCAAAAAGGTATCTATCCTTGCCTGAAAAACATTCAATGAAGTAGCCTCAACTGCTTCTCTGGACAGGGAATTCCCACAGATGAATTTAAAGTTTAAATTTGTTGGGGGCCACTTGTAGTTTACCACAGTTTGATTCTCTAGGAATGGAAGCAGGTGGCCCATTGGAGAAGTTTTCCTTTCCAGAACATCTGGAAACTGGTATTATAGATTACTGTTTGAAACTCATGGTATTTAAACCTACCGTCATCAGGTTCGGGAAAAAAGGACAGGATTTCTGGTTCCGATTCCTGAATTCCTTTCTTTTTATACATCCGCAGTTGCAAACGTTGTAGCAGCCTTTGTTCCCTGATCCGCTGAATATCCCACCTGAAAGGAAAGGAAAACACAATGCAGAAGTTACAGATATCATCAGAAGGGTACGAGATTCTACCTGCAGCGGTTCCACAGTGCGCAGCAGCTCCGAGTGCTTTGCAGTTTGCCCCACTGGCAACGGGGAAAAATTCCACAATATCTGCCCTAGGAAACAATTGCAGGCTTCTGTTACTGCACAAAGTCAGAAAAATTAATGGTAAACAGTCCCGCCAAGGCTTTCCATTTTCATTAACTGCTGCCCCGGAGGGACAGTGTTAGAAAGCTATCTTCTCCAGCAGCAACAGGGATCATTCCTTCACATTTAATGCTGTCATTAAAATCCAAGAGCAGTACTGAAATACTGATCTTAAAAATCTGATTTATTATTGTCACATGTATTAACATACAGTGAAAAATATTGTTTCTTACACTATACAGACAAAACATACCGTTCATAGAGAAGGAAACAAGAGAATGCTGAATGTAGTGTCAAGAGTCATAGCTAAGGTGTAGAAAAAGATCAACTTAATGCAGGGTAGAAAAAGTTAACTGGATCATACCCCATAAAATTACCAGCCACTTTTTTCACTGTGTATTCTATACGGTGAACCGCATCTGTTTTTCTTTTGTGCAGTGCTGAATTAGAATGGATATCCAGGTAAATTGGCTATTATTTTTAAAAACTTTCAAGTGACAAGCCTTTTTAAAAAAAATTACCCCAAATATCATCAATATTTTTTGACGTGACAAGTGGCACACTTGTAAACACAATGGATCCAAAGTCCCTTGAATGCGTGGAAATAACCTTCCCTAGAAATACATTCCATATTGCTGCGATAAGTAGGACATTAGAATTAGGGCTTCCCCTTATCCCCAGTGGACAAGTGTACTAGTTCTCAGCCTAGCCTCCAGACTGTGTCTCGCACAATTGGAAAGTGTTCCACGTCAGTAGAAGAAGACAGCTGCCTGAGAGAAAATAGGCATCACCCCTGCCTCTTAAAGGACACCTACAATTTTTTTTTGAGCGAAACAGAGCACTAAGGTCAGAGATGTCCAGATTAGGCTGTTCATCCTGCTTTCCTTAATGACAGTTAGCCTGGGTGTAAAAAGGCAGATACTAAAAATGAAGGATAAAAAAGAAGTTTGAAGCCCCATTCTTGAAAAATATATTTGCTGTTACAGTCCCTCTTGACAACAGAGGAATACCAACCTTTCCCTGCTTCTCACAAAATAGCGTTTTCAAAAATCACATGTTTCAAAGTTGCGGCCCTCATAATATTAAAATTTAAGGAAAATAGACGTTTTCCCATTTTCTTGATTATGGAATTCAGCCCATTGCCTTTACACTAGCCCTTTGGAGATCTGATTAACATATGGCAGAAAATGCCAAGTCTTGGCCTCCAGTATACAGTTTCAATACACGTGGCCACATTTGTGACAAAGCATCTAAAATCCTAGTTCACTGGCTCGCTAGTCGATCCCTTTAACCTAGCTGCATCGGCCTGGTGATTGCAAAGTAGTTCTTCAATTAGTTAATAACTGGCAAAACAAAAGCTTGTCCTAAACAAAATGGCAATGATCCTTTCATCATCGACAGTACAAAAGTTCTCAGATACACTGGGATGTCAATTACCTTTTCCTTCTCTTTTCATCAAGTTCAAGCTTTGCATGTCGTTTCGCAAACACACAGTCATCTAAATTCTAAAATAAATAAAACAAGTTAGCGAATGAGGCCACTTTTAAAGCAGTATAGTTAACATTCCTAGATTTCTGCACAATTCAGATGAACCAGCTTGCAATGGTGACAGTCAAGATGGTTGTCAACTGTTAATGGATGGAGCCTGGGTGGTGCGGGAGAACATCTGCTTGGCAGGGAAAGTGTCACTAGAAGCACTCCATAATTAGATCACTTGTTTGGAAACAGACATTTACACAAAGCCATGTCATTGGTCTTCATACGTTTTCGTACACACACACACAAACGTCAGAACATTTCCATTCCAAGACCGGCCATAACTTATTTACGCTTTTATCATTTGAGATTTCTCTGGTCTTGAAGACAACCACACGGCATGGTGGCACAGTGGTTAGCACTGCTGCCTCACAGCACCAGGGGACGCAGGTTTGATTCCCAGCTTGGGTCATTGTGCAAACTCCACACAGACATTCTCCCCATGTCTGCGTGGGTTTCCTCCGGGTGCTCTGGTTTCCTCCCACCGTCTGAAGATGTGCTAGTTAGGTGCATTGACCCAAACAGGTGCTGGACTGTGGCGACTAAGAGATGAGGAAGAATTTCTTCAGCCAGAGAATGATGAATCAGTGGAACTCTTTGTCACAAAAGGCTGCGGAGGCCAGGTCATTGAGTGTTTTTAAGACAGAGATAGGCAGGTTCTTGATTAATAAGGGGATGGAGTTACGGGGGAAAGGCAGGAGAATGGAGGTGAGAAAAACATCAGCCATGACTGAATGGCAGAGCAGACTCGATGGGCCGAGTGGCCTAGTTCTGCTCCTATGGACTTAGGGGAATTTCACTGTAACTTCATTGCAATGTTAAGTAAGCCTCACTTGTGGCTAATAAATAAACGTTACTTTTACACACTGGTATCCAAGTAATTTCTCCTCACATTCAACCTTTTGTGGATATTTTAGTCACCAGGTTTCTCCAATAATGTGATGCTTTTCCAAAACATTGCACACTCAGTGCGGCTCCCATTCAAAGATGTCTACTGGTCAACAATTTCACTTCAACTTGTAATCACGAAATTAGTTTTACAAGTATGAACCAACGTTTCATTAGCTGATCTCATCTGGAAGTTCGAGTTCCCGACTTCTATACAGTGACCCCTAAAGAAAATATACATATGGGGACATCAGGGAAGGGTAGAACTGTGATGAGATAGATAGTTGGATAGCCACCTGACATTCATCAGGAAGCTCTACAAAATAACAATCAGCCACTTTGGACAAGGAAAAGAAACACTGTTTGCGCAATGTACCCCGAATATGGATTCAGGAGAGGGGCAAGACAATGGAAGAATCATAGATTCCCTACTGTGCAGAAGGAGGCTATTCAGTCCATCTAGTCAGCACAAACTCTTCCTGTAACTGCATACATTTACCCTTCTGATCCCCCTAACCTACACATCTTGGGACACTACAGGGCAATTTATTACCATGACTAATCCATGCAACCTGCACACCTTTGGACTGTGGGAAGAAACCAGAGGAAACCCATGCAGACACAGGGTGAACACACAAACTCCACACAGACAGTCACCCAAGATCGGAAGTGAACCTGTCTCCCTGGTTCTGCCAACATGCTGCCGATTGCCATTGTAGATAGGAATAACACTGAAAGTGACATTTATGAGTCCAAATTACACAGGCTTTGGAAACCATCAGAACTGTCATCTCAAATATCCTAAATGGGAGTGGCAGCATGGGAGAGAAAAAACTAACTGATCTGAAGAATGTTATCATTCAAAATGCATATAAATTACTAATGTTCTATAATTAATGGTCAAACGTAAGTAAGTTCAGAGTGTTGAGACTCCCCAGTTCCACCTGCTAACACCAGAGACTATATTCTGTGGGTGAAGTTCCAGCTGATAATGAAAGCAAAACAATGGTCCAGAATCTGCTGCTGAAATTACCTCCAGCAAAATGAACAGAGAGCTCACTGTTGGCACCAGAAAGGTCACGATCAATGTCTTGAATGTGAATGTGTGATCTCGATACTTCCTGCATTGTTAGAAATGCCCATTATTTGTTTCCAAAAATAGTCTTTTAATCTTCCCAAAGCACAACCTGACAACTTCACTATTGCAATCTACTCCAGTCATCTTTTTATAATAAATAAAAGAAAGGACTTTGTAGTTCATCCGTACGCCACACAGTGTTTCCCTCCTCTAAATGACCCAGATGATCTGGTGGTACACAAGACACCACTCATAGAAAAGCAAATCCTTTGTTCCCATTGGATGTTTTCTACTGTAAGTTGGGGGGAAAAACAATATCATATCTGAAACACCTTTGAGTTTCTAAGAAGCACTGCAATTTTGTAAAGCATACATCATAGACAAGTATCACAGAACCCCTACAATGCAGAAGAAAGCCATTCAGCCCATTGAGTCTGCACCAACCACAATCCCACCCAGGCCCTATTCCTGTAACCCCACATATTCACCCTCTAATCCCCCTGACACTAATGGGCAATTTAGCATAGCCAATCAACTCTAACCCGCACATCTTTGGACTGCGGGAGGAGCACCCAGAGAAAACCCACACAGACACAGTGAGAATGTGCAGATTCCACAGAGACAGTGACCCAAGGCAGGAATTGAACCTGTGACCCCCTGGCGCTGTGAGGCGGCAGTGCTAACCACTGTGCTACCGTGTCACAGCCCCGATATACTGTGAAAGAGGGAGAAAAAGAAAGACCCGAGTTGTCAACTTCAGCCTGTGCCTGTCATTGATGTCGATACAACAGCAAAAGAAAGAGCAAGAACCACATTTATTACTCGAGGGCCCTTCAGTATTTTGAATAACTTACTGATTAAGTTTGCTTAAAGCATCAAAATTTATATGCCTGGGTTAAATTGTTCTGAAACAATTGGATACAATAACATTTAGCAAAGTTTGCAAACAATTTATCCCCTTTTCACTGAAAAAAAAGTCTTTCTTCCAGCATTTCTCTAACTGGAGAGAAATGTGACGCTCAGAAGGGGTTAGTACTTAACAGTGGCAGACATTTTACCTCAAGGACTTTATTTGTGTCATTTTGTAATGCTGCAACAGCATATTCCTGCCACTAGAGGTTCCCCTGGTTATCTGTGCAAACAGAATTCCTTTAATGCCAGGCGACCAAATCTGTTGGCACTGCAACAGCACAGCAGCTATTATGGATCTGAAAAACATGCACTGAATCTCAGTAAAGAAATCCAGGCCTCCATTTTCATTACATAAGGTGGCTTAAAGGCAGCACAATGGTTAGCATTGCTACCTCACAGCACCAGGGTTCAATTCGGGCCTGGGCGAATGTGCATAATTTGCACATTCTCCCTGTGTGTGTGTGGGTTTCCTCCGGGTGCTCCAGTTTCCTCCCACAGTCCATTATTGTCACATGTATTAGTATACAGTGAAAAGTATTGTTTCTCGCGCGCTGTACAGAAAAAGCATTCTGTTCATAGAGGAGAAAACGATTGCACAATGTAGCGTTAAAGAAATTGAATTAAAGCATTGTTAGAGAGTTTAAGAGAGTCAGAATGAAGTTTTAGAAGCATAGAACGAGAATAAAAGATAGAATTAGAAGGTATGCTGGGCACAGCTTGCAAGAAGTCACCTTGCTCCAATGCCATCTTGGAAAAATGAAGGATGTGCAGGTTAGGTGGATTGGCTATGCTAAAATTGTCCCTTAGTATCTAAACATGTATGGGTTAGATAGCCCTGGGAAACGTGTGGGGTTACAAGGATAGGGTGGGAGAGAGGGCCGAGGTAAGATACTATCAGAGAGTCGGGGCAGACTCGATGGACTGAATAGTCTCTCCTGCATTGTAGGGATTGTATGACTGATTCTATGATTTCTGTGAAGCACCTTGGGATATTTGTACTTAGTGCCTCAAGATCTGCAGGTGAGAGGGATAAGTGGGATAAATGTGTGGGGTTACGGGGATAGGGCCTGGGCTGAATGCTCTGTCTGAGAATGGGTGAAGGCGCGATGGGCTGAATGGCCTCCTTCTACAGTGTAGGGATTCAATGACTTCAATCTGTACAAGTCTGGTGCAGTATAGTAAACTGCAAACTATGAATTCCATGTGTTTTACAGTGAAAATTTACACTCATTTTATGCTGCAAAAATTTGAAAAGACCAAAACAAAGGAAGGCTGACTCAGTATTGAGTTAAAAGCTCTGCATGAATGGCAGCCTTCTTAACAGTGACAATGCCTGTTTCCCAAACGGATAGCCATTGTCTGATGCCATTGACAAACCAAAGCTGTTGGTAGTAAGCTCCATCAGCCAAAGCCACCAAGGTGGTGAAGTGTCTGCATTTAATCTCCTCGGGTTAATGGAGCAGCAGCCCTTTACTTTTCAATCATCACAATCACATTGGAGGAGAAGAATAAATACAAGCCTGGAAGGAGGGTGCCATTATTTCACTTGTTAACAGCAAACAACTTGCAGTAATGCAGCCCATAGAGCAAAATGTCTCACAGCTGTTTACATTCAGTTCAGTGTTGGGAAAGCATTTGCAGCAAGAGGAAGTGACTATGCAAGTACTGACAGGACTCACAGTTGGAGGGAGGTAGCAGATAATGAGAATATGAAAGTAAGTCTGAAGAGTGCTCCATCCCATACAAATATCCAATAGTATGTTTCTGCCAGAAATTAATTTTCCTTTCAAAAATTCTCTTTCCTATTCCAGAAACTCCCACTTTTGATTAATTTCAACCATTTTTTGGACCAGGAAACATTAAAATGGGTTACAGATTCCGAATTGGCACCAAGCAGAAAGAAAACACCAACTAGTGCTATCAACTATAGCTTTTACTCTCCTTCAGTACTTTCCTGAAGGTGTTGCCTCACGAAATCCGGCCAAGTCCATATTAAAGATTATTTTTTAGTCTCTTGCCATCCTGTAAGGTCACCATGCAACCCATACTTTCAATAAGGTGGCCTGGACGCCATGGAACGGTAGCACAGTGAGGCAGCACAGTAGTTAGCACTGCTGCCTCACAGTGCCAGGGACCTGGATTCAATTCGATTCCCGGCTTCGGTCACTGTCTGTGCGGAGTCTGCACATTCTCCCCGTGTCTGCATGGAGTTTCTCCAGGTGTTCCAGTTTCCTCCCACTGTCCGAAAGACGTGCTGGTCAGATGCACTGACCATGCTAAACTCGCCCTCAGCGCACCCAAAGAAGCACCAGAGTGTGGCGACTAGGGTAATTTCACAATAATTTCATTGCAGTGTTAATGTAAACCTACTTGCGACACTAATAAATAAACTTTAAAACATCAGAACGGATGCTTTGGATCAATCAGCTGAGCACATAATGTCAGTGTGTGGTGTGTCACTGACCAGAGCTGGGTCCTTTTTAGTGAGAAAATGCTCGAAAATCTCAGGTCAGGTAGCATCTGTAAGGACAGAAAAGGACTGATGTTTCGAATTCAGATGAACCTTTGTCCAAGCTTTGACAAAAGCTCATCTGGACTTGAACTGTCAGCTCTTTCTCTCCTCACAGATGCCGCCAGGCCTGCTGGGACTTCCCAGCGTTTTCTCTTTAGGTTTCGGATTCCAGCATCCGCAGTAATTTGCTTTCACCCTGGATCCTATTTATCTAAGCCAATTCCTCAAGTGCTGAAGGTAAAATATAAAAATCTGCCCAGCGAGTAACAAAAACAAAAAACAAATCACGATCAGATGCCCCACATTTTGTTGCTATACCTCAATTATTTCATCAGGTTGCAGGTCTACGAGGGGTTCCGCCGAGTGTTCTTTCCAGGATGGAACTACAAAGAAACAAGATTTAAGGAAGGAAAAACACCAGGTTTAAATGTCACTTCATGGGCTCAGTCAAAGCTTCCTGTCAGTCAGAGCTTCCCGTCAGTCAGCACTGCTGATGCTGCACAGAAGGGGACCTATAACCCATTACTCAAACCACAGTACTTCCTGCCTTTGATCAGACCATTAAGCCACACAATCAGGGATTCAGCTCACAAAGATAAGGAATGCTGGTGGGTGTGTCATCCTGCACATTAATTTTCACATCTCAGTGGCACCATAACCCATCACTTAGTCTCTTATCCCTTTGTTTCAGTAGCACAAAATTTAAAAGTATCAAAAACAAGGCAGGAGTATTCTACCCTCTGTGTTCCAAACTTTCAAGTGGGAAAAGAACTCTGCCCAATACAGAATTTAATCAAAGGCTGTTCTGTCAATCATTAGGTTCGCACTGGGAGACAAAGGCTGGGGAAGCATCACTCTATTTGTGTGCTAGTGTGGATGTGTAGGGCTCTGCCTTTCCCAAAAGCAGGAAACAGACTTCGCTTCCTGCTTGTACTGTCTGGAAAATTGAGCTGCCTTGTGAATTGTGTCAACCCTGCAGTCCTGGATGCAGCGGCAGCAAAAATACTTTTCAATCTTCCAGTCTCTGGGATATGCAGTTCAGCACTTCCTTCCCCACCTCCCCCGAAAAACAACAACACAGCTTCGATGCAGCAGCATTGTAATAATTCCATCTCCATTCAACTAACATTCTCCTGTATTTTCAGCCTGGGGAGTAGACGTTTATGAATCCAAGTGCATTCTGCACAGGAAGGACAATATTTTTACTTTAAAAAAAGACTGCTTCGACCCAATAGCTCATTGGGTTTATTTACACAAGCAGCTGAGTAACTCAAAGGCAAGGTCACGAGCTCAAAACTTTAGCTGTGCCAAAATCAAGGCAATCACAGCTAGGACAACATTTCCCCTCAGTACTGTGGGTCAAGGAGTAAGGATGGTCAGAATGTTTGGTTGCTCCTCAGTGTGCCTGTGCACTAGAGATAAACATGCGTGGAGGGAGAAAGGAGAGGGATGATAGAACCTGTCTCAGCCGCACAGACTCTCTGAACAACACACTGGCAACCACAGTATATCACTTATGAACACTGTACAAAAGATCATTTGGATAAGTTCATTGGTCCTCATATTACTACATCAGATAGATTTCTAAACCTTCAGAAGACACTGGGAGAGGAGAATAACACATGAAGACTGAGCAACCCAGTGTAACTTGAGCAGTATTCACAGTTTCCAGAACATTAAATAGAAAACTAGAGAGCTTTGCTATAACATGATAAAGTGCATGGAGCCCATTAACTCAGAGGAATTACATTATCACAATGGACGTACCTTAATTTTACAAGCAGAGCAAATAAATTGACAAACCATACCAGAAAACAAATGGGAACAGTTTCTCACCTTTCAGTTCTGTAACCAGTTTGTCAACAAAAGAGAAAAGATAAACACCTACTTCAAGACTTGGACTCCCTCCACCACCCCCCCCTTCATTATCAGGCCATTCATTGAAGGTACCAAGGCCTCTAGATTGCCATGCTCTTTATACTAACTTGCCACAGTTTCTTCCTTCTTGGGTGAAGGCTCTCGCAGAGGGGAGGGCGACCGCTGATGCCACCGGCACAGGTACATCTCAGTGGTACAGAGGTACGGCTCCTCTTCTATGTCATTAGAAATTGGCTGTTCTTTGCTCGTGGGCAGACCTGGAGTCTTTAAAGTGGCTGAAGGTTTGTAGACTCCCTCAGTTTGAGATTTGGATTTCTCCGGAGTTTCTTTACTTCGCAGTTCTCGTTTTGAAACTTTGTCGGACAAAGGGCTGCAGGAGGCCTGTCGGAGCGGAGAGGATTTCGCCAATTTTGTCCGCACTCTTGAGAATTCAGCTGCAAGCTTTTTCACTGGTGCCTTTCTTTCTGTTGTGCCTAGTGCTGATTTCCTGAATTCAATCAAAATTCATAAGTGGTTTTAGTTTTTGCACCAGTCAAGATCAATGCTAAACATAATTCCATGATCAGGACTTCAGAAACTCTTTCTCTATGGCTATTGCTAAGCAGCAGGTAAAAGCTTCTAACTGCATAAAAAGCCTGTTACAGCAATTATGCCATATTGTTTTACATACATATAAACTAAGAGCAGTAGTAGGCACTTGGCCCTTCGAGTTTGCTCTGTCATTTGATAAGATCATGGCTGCTCTGACTGTAGCCTCTACTTTTCTAAAAAAGTCATCTTCAAAAAGTTTTCATCTCATTCTTAAATGGGAGACCCCTTATTTTTATGGTGTCCCCCAGTTCTTATCTTTCCCACAAGGGGAAAAAATTCTTTCAGCATCCACCCCATTAAAAGCCTGACGTTTCAATACAGTCAACTTTCATTCCTCTAAACTCCAATGGATACAGGCCCAACTGTTCCTCGTCAGACAAACCTTTCATCGCAGTCACGTACTTGCTCTGAACCGCTTCAAATACAATTATATCCTTTAAGCAAGTTAAGTAGAGTATTGCACTGCAATGTCAACATGTGCCATCGATTTGAGAGAGAGTAATGGTCTTTCACCTCAGCCTGGTCATTATAAATAGAACACCCTCTAGGGCTTCAGTTGCATGCTGGGGAGGAGGGGAAAGGGGCAAGAGAGGATAAAGTATCAGAGCAAGCAATGTTACTTTGATTAACAAGTGGTAAACCAAGGGGCTAAAATTTATATAATCCTTAAAGCTTTTCATCTTGCAGCCTGTGATCTACTGACAAAAATGATATTACCTGCGTTAGTAATATTGGCGTACTAGTACTATAAGATTCCTTATTGCCCCCACTGCCTCAGATCAGACACTGAATTTCTAATACTGGTGAAATCCTAACCCAGCCATCACAAAACAATTTTTACTGGTGTTTGGCTCGGCAGTTGAGTGAGATACTCTATTTGAATAAAGCTGAGGAATCAATGTGGGGGCTTTTGTCTTAACCCACATTTTAACCTTTTCCCAAACATTATAACCAGCCAACACAAGAGAGGGAAGAAACACTGCACTAACTGACAAGGTCAAACAAAATGACAAAAATGCAACTTTTATTCAGTGCCTGCTCAAATATTGAGGTATGACAAATTCAGAGAAAAATCTATGAAAGCCAGCACCTCAACCACTTTCTGCTGAGTGGAAAGCAGGACTTGAATTAGGAATATCAAAATTCTAGGATTCAGATCAGATTAGGAATGTCAGATTTCTTCAACCATCTATTCAGACCCCAGTATTCCATTTAATTTCCTCTCCCATCACAAGTATAATTAATTCCCACTTCACACCTCAAAGTATGGGTGGAATTTTTCAACTAAAATGGATGCACAAAGATAGGTTATTATGAATTTTAAGCTAATGCCAGTTTTGGAAAAATGACACCATAAATAATCCCGTTGTCATGGTGACCATGCTACTCATGTAATAAGTGCTACATTTTGGCAATACTGAACCACCAATTATGTGTGTACTATTTGCTCATTGACCAGCCACTTCATATCTTTTCAGCAAAACTACAAATCTAAATTCTAGAGTCCACACCTTTTGTAACCTTTCCCAGAGTGTGTCTCCGTTCGATTGCCTTGCGCCTGAACAAGAGGCTGTTCCGGGGTGATCTGTTGTTGATGCTCGGGCTGGATTTTCTCCACTTCCGTTGCATTCTTCTCCTCTGTCCCATCCACAGTTTGTACAAATCTGTGCTTGTCCTTCTCATTCTCTTTCTTCACCAGCTGCATCCTCCTTTCCATGCGCTCAAGGCGAGCCAGAAGCTATATTAAACAAAATTGAAGACCTGAAGTGCTTTGTATTTTAGAACAGGAGTTCCCAATATTACCAGGCAATCCAAATTGACTAGAATTTGCACATAGAATGTTAAAACCAAGCTTGATCTTCAGGTGAAGCAGGAATACAGAGTAGAAGATAAATGCATCCAGAATAAGATACAATGCAGCTCCCATTTTAAAAATCATGCATTCTGCCTTTATTCTCACATTTCTCGTATAAATTCCTGCATTCACATTTATAGCTAAAACTCCCTATGTAAACATCCCTGGCTGTATTTACACCCTCCCACCAATGGTTCTGCTGTACTGTCTTCAATGCTTGAAAGGCATGAATACAGTGCAACAAATTTAAAGAGCCAGTTTCCAGCACAAACTTGGCACAGGAATTCATAATACATAAACTGAACAGGAAAATCAGGAATAATACATATTTATAATTATTAAAAAACAGGTGGCAAATACTGGAAATTCTGAAACTAGACCAGATCTAAAATATTATTCTACTGTACTTTCAGCATTTTATGTTTTAGGCCAGAACTCCTACATCACTTTTAATCTTAAAGTAATAAACTTAATGATTAAAATCACCTTACATAAAAATTAAGACCCAATATAGCTGTTTATCACCCCCACCCTGTTGATTTTTGTATAAAAAAGGATCTTTTTCAACTTTGTACAACTAGTAGTCTACAATCAGCTGCAAGTATTGTAATGTCTCGCGCCACTTGCAAATAGCTATTTCATGGTCATGACGATGGAAAAGTATACAAACCATTTTTAAACACTGGAGTCCCAAGATAAACTGAATTTCTGCTGCTGGGGACTGATTAGGTGCGTTCTTGAGGTATTGAAAGTGCAGTGTACAGCTTTTTATTTGATCATTTTTAAACCCTGAAGGAAACCGGTTTTGCCAGCTCATATAAAACCTGTAAATATAATGCTGCAGGTTTATTGTGGTCAGCTTTAGAAAAGTGAATAAATTCAAAATACCATAAAACATCTAATCGAGCTACTTCTTTTGATTCAACATATTGTTGTCTACGGGAAAAGCAATCTGCTCCACAAATAACTCAAATCCTTCATCCCCAATCAAATATTAAGGTAAACACGTTTCATCAGTATTGTTCAATTGTCAGCTGATCAACTTTCCCACTGGGATTTTTCCCAAAATAATTTTCCCTTGTAATAAAATAGTTGTGTGTGATATTTTGTCCAAGGCCAAAAATTAAGGCACATAACCAAGTGGCTTTCGAAAGTTTGTTTTTGCAGTCACCAATAAAGCAGAAAGAGGGTAGACGTTTAATATTCAGTGTTATTGCTCTCCTTGGCCTAAATTACAGACTGTGTGGTACTTCTGAGCTGTGGTCTGTGCTCACTCAGAACTAGATTGAGACAACTGAACGTCTTTTTTTAGATGGCACCCCTGCAAAAAAACAGGAAAAAGATACTGTTCATCCTGTCAAGCTGTGCTGAATTTGAATCCAACTTAGTATTTATCCCAGCAATCCTGTTTCATGCCCCTTTCTATTTCATTTCCATTCTAACTGAAAAATAAAGGGATACTAAACCACTCAATGCAGGCAAACTGACTTTTTTCAACAAGGTGCACAATTGTAAGTAAAAGTCCTCATGGTTGTATGAATCATAACGACACATATCTTATTTTACTTCCAACCCCCCTTGCACTAAAAATATATTCTACAATACATCTCAACTTCCGTTATCACAAACTTCAAGAAGCGGATATTCAATGCAATTTCAGTGTAACATTCTCATTATGAACATGCATTACAGTAATTAGTACAGGATGAGTTTCAAACCCACACAGACCAATAACAAAAGCTTTTGGATCAGTCAGAACATCTTTTCTTCTAGAAGCAAATTGCTGCGCTCCTCGTAATTCGAGGTTAATAATTTACCATTGGAATGTAAAACTCTTCAATAAAAAAAACTGTGAACCAAATAGATAATATCCATTATTGACATTTTGCTGCACAAAGCAGATTTCTAAGGAATTGTTTGCACAGAACTGCTGGAATCTAACTAAAATGAAACCGAAAATGGCTAGAACACAAGGGTGCACATTTGAGAGACAGAACTAATGCTGCATCATTTTTAAGGGCAAGATTTCTTTTTAAATAAATTACCATTTGCCAAGATAAATTTACTACATGTGGTCACATTAGCACTGTAATACATTACACAGCTGACATCACAATGTACTTGTGCCCATTTAATGGAGCCAGGCTTGGTGCATTAGATCATTCAAAATAAAATCTCTACTGCAAAACAGACAATGCAATCAAGGAATGCTCCTAGTGACAGGAACTCAATTGTTCAGTATTATTCAATTGCCAAGCAAAATAGTTGAAGCAACATACTTGCACATATGAGGCATCTCTGTAAATGGCAAAAAAACTGAAGAGCACCATGGGCAGTGCTAATTAAGTGCTATACAGGGAAACATATGTGCAGAAATGAAGCCGTCTCCTTTCATCTGGGTTTTTTTTTTGAAAGAAAGAAATGGAGCTGCCTTTTCCCCCAAAGACTTTGAATTATAGGCCAGGCAGGAAGGGAGAGAGTGCTGATGACGTCATCACCCCGCGACCAAATGGACGTCCAGCTTGTCGCTCGCCCAGCAGGCTCCCGGGGCCGCCTGGGAGATGTAGTCCAATATCGACGTTAACACAACCGCTTCCAAACGCCCTCGGAGGGGGCGAGGACTACAACTCCCGGCGAGCCCCGCGGCCCCAGCGCCCGCCGCCATCTTACACCCTCTAAGATGGTTTCCCGATGCCCCAGCACCGAGCCGCCCGTCATTGTTAGCACCGGGCATCCGAACGCGCCTCCGCCATTTTATTTTTTTTCCCCTCACCGTCTCTTTCTCGGCCTTCAGCTCGTCGATCTCCCTCTCCTTGAGCTGGAGCTGCTGCTGTTGCTGCTCGATCAGGTCGAGCTGCAGGAGGACGATCTGCTTCAGGCGGGCGCTCTGACTGGGGCCCGGGCCCTGAGGCTGCGAGGAGGGCGGCTGTTGTTGCTGCTGCTGCTTCTTCACCTTCCCCCAGTGCGAGGCATCCAGGCCGGTCACGGCTCCTTCCCCGGGTCCGCCGCCGCCTCCTCCTCCGCGGCCTAGGCCGCCTCCATCTCCACCGGGGATGACGGCCGTCGCCCGGCCCCAGGGGCGGCTCCCTTTGGTGGCCGCTTTAGCCTCGCCGCCGTTCATCCGGCCCCGGCCGCCTTTGGAAGGAGGGGGATCACCGCCTGATGTGGGCGCCTCTCCGCCCGCTTCGTCTCCTCCTCCGCCGCCGTCCTGGTGGTGGTGGTGGTGATGGTGGTGATCCAGCTCCCCGCTCGCCGTCGAATAGTCCGCCGCCCGCTTCTCGGCCTCCGCCACCCCGCCCGGCTGCTTCAGCAAACCCGGCTTCATGGTCATGGCCTGCCGGGGGGTGAGCAGGCTGCCGCCCGGAGCTGGCGGAGGCTGGCTGCCGGCCCGGCGGGCGGCTTGTCGCCGTTTCCTTCGGCGGCCGATATTCCCCTCGGAGCCGCGGGCTGGGGTTTGGTTATCGGCGCTGCGGACCGCCTGCGTTTAATCAAGTGTCTTTTCTCTTTTATTGTGATTGGTATCATTGATTTGTGTCTGTGCTTGTCCCGTTCTCTCCGCTCTGGCGCTCTCTCTCCCCTAGCCCCCACCCCGGCTCCTGCTTCCCTCCCGGTTTGTTTTTTCCCCTCGGCCTCCCGGACCCGGCCAGCGCGCATGCGCCGCCAGGCACGCAAACTCACGTCGTACGCACGGATCACGTGGGAGGAAATGCGAACTCGCGTCCCCTAGAGAGGGAGGGTAGGGTCCCCACTTCCTCTCCCCCACGAGAGGGGGTCCCCATTACCTGCCCTCCAGAGATAGGGGAGGGTACCCACTGCCTGTCCGCCAGAGATAGTAAAAAGTCTGACAACACCAGGTTTTAGGGGCAGGGTCCCCACTGCTTTTTCCCTCACAAGAGGGGGAGGGCCCCCACTGTCCTCCAAAGAGGGAGAGAAGGGTCTCATTGTCTTCCCCAGAGAGAGTGTTCCACTGTCTGTTCCCCACTCAGAGAGATCCTCACTGTTTGTCCATCAGAAAAGAAACGGCCTCCACTGCCTGTCCCCCAAGAGAGAGGGTGAGGGCCCCCACTGCCTCTCTCCCCAGAGAAAGGGTGAAGGCCCGCCCTGACGGTTCCCCCCACAGTGTGGGAGGATCCCCCCTGCTTGTCCCTCCCAAGAGAGAGAGGGGGAGGGTCCCCAATGCCCGTCCCCCCAGAGAGGGAGGAAGGTCCCCACTGTATCTCCCACAGAGAGAGGGGGTAGGGTCCCCCTGCATGCCCCCTCCAGAGAGAGGGGGAGGATCCCCACTACCTGTCCCCAAGAGGGAGGGAGAGTGTCCCCACTGCCTGTCTCCCCTCCAACTCAGAGAGGAGGGAGGATCCTCACTGCCTGTCCTCCCCATAGACTGGGGGAGGGTCCCCACTGCCTGCTCCCCCCTCTCCATAGAGTGGGGGAGGGTCTCCAGTGCCTGTCCCTCCCCACAGAGTGAGGGAGGGTCCCCACTGCCTGATACCCTGAGATAGAGGAGGTGTATCTCCATTGCTTGTCCCTCTGAGAAAGGTTGAGGATCCCCACTGCCTGTTTTCCCCCCTCCCCCGAGAGACAGGGGGAGCATCCCCACTGTGTATCCCCAAAGTGGGAGATGGTCTGTCTACCTGACCCCAAGAGAGAGGGGAGTCCCACTGCCTTCTCTCATTGGGGGAGAGTGAGGATCCCAATAGCTGCCCCTCAGAGAGAGAAACCTTGTGTTGCCAATTAAACCTGTTGGACTTAACCTGGTATTGTGCTTACCTCAGTCCAGCACTGGCATCTCCACACACCAGAGAGAGACAGTATGAGTTTGCCTGTACTGAGATAGAGGGGTCCCACTTCCTGTCTCACAGAGCAGAGGGGAGAAGTGAGGGTCCCACTGTGAGTGAGAGTCACAATGCCTGTCCCACATAGGGGATCACACTGCGTGTCCCCCAAAGGGACAGAATGAGTGAGGGTATCAAAATCTGTCCCCCAGAGAGGGGCTGAATGAGTGAGGGTCCCACTGCTTGTCCCACAGAGTGAGGAGAGGGTAAGTGAGCAACTTACTGGCTGAGCCCCAAAGAGAGAGGACGTGAAGGATGTACCTGTCCCCCAGAGTGTGTGAGGTACCAGCTGCCCATGTCCCAGAGAGAGGGTGAGAAACTCACTGCCTGCTCCCCAGAGAATGAATGAGTGTGGGACCTACTGCCTGTCTCCACGGAGAAGGTGAGACCCACTTCCTGTCCCAAAGTAAAATGCAGGATTCTCCCCACCCACCATAGGCTGTGCAGGACCATCTCCCTCCCCTGAGCCTGCCCACAAAGTGCAGGATTCTCTCCCACCCCCATCATTCTCGCATCCTGTATGTAGAGTGTGGCATCTCCCCCCCCCCCCCCACTCATACTGCATGCAGATCATGAGCCCCCCTGTGCATCACATTCCACCACCCTGCAGAATGGGGGACGAGACCCTTTTTCTGAAACATATTCTAGGATGAATCCATTCATTCTGTATTCCTGGGAGCTGTAGAACCAGGGTCACTGTCAGAATAAGAGGCCATTTAAGACTGAGGTGAGGAGAAATTTCTTGAATCATAGGGTGATGAATCTTTGGAATTTTCCACTCCAGAGGAGGCTGAATCACAAGATTTAAGACAGAAATCAATAGATTTCTAAATATTAAGAGCGATGGGGATAGTGTAGGAAATCATCAGGAGGTAGAGGATCAGCCATGATCATGTTGAATCGTGGAACAGGCTGGAGGGGTTGAATGGCAGACTTCTGTTGCTATTTCTTACGTTAGTTAGAGTGTTACACTAATGGATTCACTTGTGTCAAGCTTACAGTCTGAGGTTGATACGCACAGTATGCCTGCAACAAGCTCAGACTTGTACGTTTTTTTCAAGTTTATTTATTAATGCCACAGGTAGTCTTACATAATTACTGCAATGAAGTTACTGTGAAAATCCCCTACTCGTCACACTCGGGTGGCGCCTGTTCGGATACACAGAGGGAGAATTTAGCATGGACAGTGCACCTTAACCAGCTCATCTTTCGGACTGTGGGTGAAATCTAGAGCACCCCGAGGAAACCCACGCAGTCATTGGGAGAACGTGCAGACTCTGCACAGTCAGTGACCCAACCCGGAATCGAACCTGGGACGCTGGGGCTGTGAGGCAGCGGTGCTTGCCACTGTGCCGCCCCTAAAATCAAATCAGCGTCCGTTTTACACACCCGGGCTGATCCATACAATGTCCCTGCTAGAGTGCAAGGCAGACATATGCTGCTGCAGTCTGAGACTGTTACGGTGTAAAGCTGATATGTTCACTTGGTATCCTAGCTGCTGTCAGACGTTGTCATTGCCCTTGCTGTATGTGAGTGAATCTATCAACTTCAATGTCCTTGATATAGTCTCAGGCTTACTCCTGAAGTGATTTTGCTGCAGTCTCCGTGATATCTACAATGTTCCTGTTTATTGTGTGAGCCTGATCTATTTACTCAGTGTCCCTGCTCGTGTCTGAAGCTTATATATTCACTCTGTCGTTGCTGCAGTCACAGGCTTGCATTCTCTCTATGGTGGCTGCAGACTGGTATGTTCACTCAATGTGGTGCAATAAATGCTAATGTTCCAAAGCAGCATTACAATTAATTCTGTTTGCTGAAGAAATTGTTGAATTTCAAAAGCTACGAAAAGCAGAAGTCATTTTGTTACGTTGTGATATTGGAAATGACCAAATCAGATAAGATTTGTCAACCTTGAACATAAGGGATTCAATTCCTTGAAGATTCCCCATGCTTTGCCATCGTTATTTTGGCAGAATTCCAGTTTACTAGTATAAATGAGATTCCCTTTGAACTCACACTGCTGAAATATTCACTCTGTCCCTTGCTGCAGTCTTTAGACTGATGTATTCCCTCAGAGACCTCGCAGATATATTCAGTGTCCCTGTTATGGTGTGAGGCTGATATATTCACTCGGTGTCCCAGCTGCTGTCAGACGTTCAGTGCTCCTTGCTGCAGTCACCGGCTGATAAATACATTCACTCCCCGTGCTGCAATTTCAGGCTAGTTATAATCGCTCTTACGTGTTTGCTGCAGTCCCAAACACCATTCAGTCACTGCCCTCTGCTGCTTTCTGAAGCTGCTGCATTCAGTCACTGTCCCTGCTACAGTCAAAATTGATGCGTTCGGTTACACTCGCCCCTCACAAGTCACATTTTCAGCTGTCAAGTCTAGTCAGTTGCTTTCCCCAAGATAGTTAAAGTCTGAGTTACTCTCGGTTGCTGACACTTGAAACAAGTCTCCTTGTCCCTGATCTGCTGTTCCATGATGTGCAGATGAACTGGGGTAAGCACAGTAACAAGTCTCACAACACCAGGTTAAAGTCCAACAAGTTTAGACTTTAACCTGATTTGTGAGACTTTTTACTGTGCCGTTCGATGACATATTTGAAAAACATGAAATCAGCTTCAATTTCTATTTCTATGACACCTAACCGTTCCTGTCTGCTAACACCCTTAATTCAATTGCCACTCGCACTGCCTCTCCACCACTTGAGCCCTGTCTAAAGCATCATGAAGCATGAGTAGTTCGTGGAATGGAAAAACAGAATATAAATATAGTCGTTATAAGGGATTCAAAAGCTTCAGTCGTGATTGAGAGTTCTGCAAAGCGTGTTGGCTTTCAGGTGTCAGATCTAGAAGCAGCTGGATCTGTATTGAAAGGGGATGGAAAGAACTGGTGCCGTTTTCATACAAATACCAACCTGGAATTCTCTTCCATAGAAGGGAAAGTTGGTGAACAATTGAGATGCAAATCCTACCGAATGGTAGAGGAGATTAGAGTGGCTGAATGGCTACTCATGTTCCTAAGCGGAAATTTCCTCAACATTGCCGAGGCCAAAACCTTCCTACCCAGCAGGAACCTTTTCATAGAATCCTACTGTGCAGAAGGAAGCCATTCAGCCCATTGAGTCTGTACCAAACCACAATCCCACCCAGGCCCAATCCCCATAACCCATGTATTTACCCCTTTCAGGCAATCCATGCCCCTCCTCGTTCAGGCTGAACCCATTCTCTACTACTGTCTCAGTTTTGTGCTTAAATGCAGTCACACTCTCAGCTATTATTATAGCTGGAGCCTTAACCCAGTCACTCTTCCAGTTCTCTGCTGCTGACCTTTATATACAAGACAATACCTGTCAGTACTGTCCTGAGCGTATGCTCTTCCAGACAAGTCTGCCTAAAGATCACTCACACAAGAACTTAATTTAGCATGGCCAATCAACCTAACCTGCACATCTTTAGACTGTGGGAGGAAACTGGAGCACCCAGAGGAAACCCATGCAGACATGGGGAGAAAGTGCAAACTCCGCACAGACAATGACCCAAGGCCGGAATTGAACCTGGGTCCCTGGTGCTGTGAGGCAGCAGTGCTAACCACTGTGTTGCCCTTCTGTTTGACACAGATAGTTAGAATGCCAATTTGTCAAGTCCCAACCTACTGACTTGGAACACACATTGCCTATCTCAGTAGGGCATCTGGGTCATCCGAGTGCTAATGTCTAGAAGTGAGATTACTGCACAAAAGGTCCCTCTAGTTATCAACAAGCAAACAAAGAGACATCATTCAAACTGCGGATTAGCAAAGGATGCACTCTGAGAGGTGGAGGCAGGAAAATCTCTATTCCACAGAGATTGCTGTGGAAATGCTGGCTCTCAATTTCAAAAGCTGGCACTTTGCAGCCAATAGTTAACTCATGCCAGACCATCTCATTTCTATTCTTGCATACTCATTTATTTTTAGTTGCAGAATTAAGTCAAGCTACTGGTGATTCAAATTCTTTGAAACGGGTGAGGCTAAGTTCTCATTTCTCACTTACAAAATCTTTAATTTGTTTGCTCCATCAAAGGGAAAGTAGAGATCAAATCATTCTGGAACAGGGAAATGAAGTTGCATGTTACCCTGGCCATACCAAGCATCCAATTGTGAGTGATGTTGAAGCTTGCTGAAATTTGCATCTAATGGACCTCACCTCTCCCTCTGTAATTTTTTCTAATTCATTAATGGGATATGGACATTACTGGCTGGCCAATATTTATTGCCCATCCCTAGTTGTCCAGTGGCAGTTGAGAGTCAACCATATTGCTGTGGCTGTGGAGTCACATGTAGGCCTGACCGGGTAAGAATGATAGATTTCCTTCCCTGAAGGGCATTAGTGAGCCAGATGGGTTTTTCCGACAATGGTTTCATGGTCACCAGTAGATTCTTAATTCCAGATATATTTTATTGAATTCAACTTCTACCATCTGCCACGGCAGGATTCAAACCCAGGTCCCCAGAACCTTAGCTGAATTTCTGGATTAATAGTCCAGCGATAATACCATGAGGCCATCGCCTTCCCTATATCTCATCCAGCAGCACAGCCCTCACATATTCTCACCCCTCTCATTCTCTTCACAATCCCTGATTTTAATTGCTCCGTAAGAAGTCTCACAACACCAGGTTAAAATCCAACAGGTTTATTTGGTAGCAAATGCCACTAGCTTTCGGGGCTCTGGCATCAGGTGAGTGGGGAGTTCTGATCACAAACAGGGCATATAAAGACACACACTCAGATTACAGAATACTGATTAGAATGCGAGTCTTCACAGCTAATCAAGTCTTAAAGGTGCAGATAATGTGAGTGGAGATAACACTAAGCATAGGTTAGAGAGATGTGTATTGTCTCCAGACAGGACAGTAAGTGAGATTTTGCAAGCCTAGGAAAGTCATGGGGTTACAAATAGTGTGACATTAACCCAAGATCCCGGTTGAGGCCAACCTCATGTGTGCGGAACTTGGCTATCAGTCTCTATTCAGCGACTCTGTGCTGTCGTGTGTCGTGAAGGCTGCCTTGGAGAAAGCTTACCTGAAGATCAGAGGCCAAATGCCCATGACCGCTGAAGTGTTCACCAACAGGAAGAGAGAACAGTCTTGCCTGGTGATTGTCGAGCGGTGTTCATTCATCCAATGTCGTAGTGTCTGCCTGGTCTCCCCAATGTACCATGTCTCGGGGCATCCTTTCCTGCTGCATATCAGGTAGACAATGTTGGCTGAGTTGCAAAAGTATGTACCATGTATCTGGTGGACGGTGTTCTCACGTGAGATGATGGCCTCCATGTCAATGATCCGGCATGCCTTGCAGAGGTTGTTGTGGCAGGGTTGTGTGGTGTCGTGACTTGCATTCTAATCAGTATTCTGTAATCTGAGTGTGAGTCTTTGTATGTCCTGTTTGTGATCAGAACTCCCCACTCACCTGACGAAGGAGCAGAGCCCTGAAAGCTAGTGGCATTTGCTACCAAATAAACTTGTTGGACTTTAACCTGGTGTTGTGAGACTTCTTACTTTTGTTTAGCCCAGTCCAATGCCAGCGTCTCCACATCATGACTTTAATTGCTGCACCATTGGTGGCCATACCTTCAGCTGTCAAGGCCCTGAGCTCCAGAATTTCCTCTCTAAATTTTTCCACTTTTCTAACTCACTCCTTTTAAGAGGTTGCTTCAAATCAGCCTCTCTGCCCAAGGTTTTGGATATCTATCCTATTTTCTTTGAGGTTGTAATGAGTAGGGTGCATCAGGAGGAGCCAGGAGATGTAATATGCTTGGGTTTCCAAAAGACAGTCGATAAGGTGCCACAGAAAAGGTTAATATGCAAAAAAAAGGCTCATTAAGTTAAGAGTAGTATATTGACATGGATAGAGGTTCGGATAACCGGCTGCAGGGAAAAAAGATAAACATTTTCAAGCCAAGAGTTTGATGGAATGGTCCCACTTTCTTGGATTAGTGCACCCACAATAACACTCAAGAAACTTGACACCATCCAGGGCAAAACAGCCCAACTGATTGCCAGCTCATCCCACTACCTTAAACATTCACTCCCTCCATTGCTGGTGCAGAGTGGAAGCAGTATATACTATCTACAGTGCACCGCAGCAACTCACCAAAATTCCTTCGACGGCACCTTCCAAACCCATGACCTCTATCATCTAGAAGGACAAGGGTAGCAGATGCATGAGAATACCACCACTTGCAAGTTCCCCTCCAAGCCGCACACCATCCTGACGTGGAAATATATTACCATTACTTCGTGGTCACTGGGTCAAAAACCTGGAATCCGCTTCCGAGCAATACAACAGTGTTGTGGACACACTGACACTAGGACTGTAGCGGTTCACCACCACCTGTCAGGGGACAATTAGGGATTGGCTAGAAATGCTGGCCCAGCCAGCAATGCTCACATCCCAAGAGCAAATAATTAAAAATATTGGCAAGCTGTATCTGTACTCTGCAAGGATCAGTGCTGGGGTCTCGGCTATTTTAATGACTTTGACGACAAGACTGAGAGTAATGTTTCCAAGTTTGCTAATGGTAAAAAGTTTGGTGAGAAACTAATGTAGTAAGAAGTCTCACAACACCAGGTTAAAGTCCAACCAGTTCATTTGTAAGTAATCCCACAAGCTTTCAGAAACGCTGTTCCTTCTTCAGGTGTGTGGAAGGTTCTGATCAGAGAAGAGCATATAAAGTCACATACAGTTTACAGAATACTTATTAGAATGCAAGTCTTTACAGCTAGCCTACTATTCAAGTCTTAAAGATGCAGACAATGTGAGTGGAGATAGCATTAGGCACAGGTTAAAGAGATGTGTATTGTCTCCAGACAGGACAGTAAGTGAGATTTTGCAAGACCAGGCAAGTCATGGGGGTTGCAGATAGTGCGACATGAACCCAAGATCCCGGTTGAGGCCATCCTCATGTGTGCGGAACCCAGACCCCCACTTCTTGCCTTCAAACAGACCATTGTTTGCAGCAAACTACCCAGCCTTCAGGAGAACAGTGACCACAACACTACACAACCCTGCCACAGCAACCTCTGCAAGACATGCCGGATAATTGACATGGTTGACATCATCTCACATGAAAACACCATCCACCAGGTACACGGCACGTACTCTTGCAATTTGGCTAATGTTGTCTACCGAATATGCTGCAGGAAAGAATGTCCCAAAGCATGGTACATTGGGGAGACCAGGCAGATGCTATGACAACAGATGAATGAACATCGTTTGACAATCACCAGGCAAGCCGTTCCCTTCCTGTTGGTGAATACTTCAGCGGTCACGCACATTCGGCCTCTGGCCTTCGGGTAAGCGTTCTCCAAGGTGGCCTTCATGACACGTGACAGCGCAGAGTCACTGAGCAGAGACTGATAGCCAAGTTCCACACACATGAGGACAGCCTCAACCGGGATCTTGGCTTCATGTCACACTATCTGTAACCCCCATGACTTCCCTAGGCTTGCAAAATCTCACTTACTGTCCTGTCTGGAGACAATATACATCTCTTTAACTGATGCTAATGCTATCTCCACTCACATTGTCTGCATCTTTAAGACTTGAATAGCAGGTTAGCTGTAAAGACTTGCATTCTAATCAGTATTCTGTAAACTGTGTGTGACTTTATATGCCCTTCTCTGATCAGAACTTTCCACACACCTGACGAAGGAACAGCATTTCTGAAAGTTTTTGGGATTACTATCAAATAAACTGGTTGGACTTTAACCTGGTGTTGTGAGACATCTTACTGTGTTTATCCCAGTCCAATGCTGGCAGCTCTACATCATGAGAAACTAATGGGCAGCACGGTGACACAGTAGTTAGCACTGCTTCCTCACAGTGCCAAGGACCCGGATTCAATTCCCGGCTTAGGCCACTGTGTGTGCAGACTTTGCATGTTCTCCACGTGTCTAAGTGTGTTTCCTCCAGATGCTCCAGTTTCCTCTCTCTGTACAAAAGACATGCTGGTTACGTGCATTGGCCATGCTAAATGTACCCGAATGGGTGCCAGAGTATGGTGACTGGGGGGTTTTCACAGTAACTTAATTGCAATGCAGTAAGCCTACTTGTGACAGTACTAAATAAACTAAACTAAGCTACGTGGACAATAATTGATTCCAAAGGGATATAGACAGCTTAAGTTAGTTGGTAATAATCAATGGCATTTTGTCCATATGAATAAAAAAGCAGAATGTCTTTTTAAAAACCACAAATCATCTAATTGTTGATATTCAGAGACTTGGATGTTCGTGTACAAGGAAAACAAAGTTAGTATGCAGGTGTGGCAAACAATTAGGAAGGTAATATTATTCCAAAGGGATTGGAGTACAAGAACAAGGAAACCTTGATACGATTGTGTAAAGCTTTGGTGAGACCATACCTGGAATACTGAGCAGTTTTGCTCTCTATATTTAGACAAGGATATGCTTGCATTGGCGGAGTTACAGTACAGATTGGTTCCAGAGATCAGATGGTTTTCCAATGATGAGGGGCTGACTAAATTGGGCCTGTACTCGAGTTCAGAAAAATCGGAAGTGATCTTGTTGAAATATACGAGATTCTGTTGGGGCTTCACAGGGTAGACAACAGGTTATTTCCCCTAGTTGTGGAATTTAGAACACTGGGGTAGAGTCTCAGATTAAGGGGTCAACCACTGAGAGCTGAGATGAGAAGAAATTTCATTCAGTTGGTTGTGAATCTTTGGAATTGTCTTCTCCCAAGTGTTGTGGATGCTCCATCATTGAGTATATTGAAGACTGAGAAAGACAGATGTTTGGTGACTCGTAATCAAGATATGGGGAGATGATGTGAAAGTTCAGTTGAGATAGAAGATCAGCCATTGAATGGTGAGCAGGCTTAAGAGGGTGTATGGTCTACTCATTACTTATATTCCATTTCCTTATGTATTTGGTGTCCCATTGTCTTTTATAACATCTAGGTGAAACACTTTGGTATGTTTTATTATGTCAAAGCTACTACATAAGTTCTTGTTTTACAATGCTCCTGTGAATCACTTTGGATCATTTCATTATCAAAGGCTCTATATAAATCACATTTCTTGTTGCAAACAATACATTAAACTCATGGCCTGTCTGTGTGTGTGAATGCAAGATGCAGATATATTTGCACCAGTTAATTGTTATCACATTACCACAGAATATGTTTCAGCCACTTAGTTCCCTTACTGTGTTAACTGGCTGAAATTAGCGTGCAGGTGGTTTCACGTTGGTGTCTCTGAAAGTGCTATTTATGACAGTCAGTCATAACGGGCAGTTACAGCTCAAAGTGTGTTGCAATGTGTGTTGACGCATCCGGTTACCATTGTGGGGAATCACCAGAATAAAAGACTTAAAGGATGTGAAAAATTGATTCACAAAGAAATTGAGAACAAAATGGCTCAGTGACATTTTTCTGGCGCAGTTGTTTATTGAAGGAACTTAATCCCTTTAACTTTCAGTTTTCAGAAGTAATTCACTCAGAATTCATAATGTTACATTTTCTTGGTTATTTTGTGCCTTGTTATTTGGACTTCTCACAGTTGTACCACCAGTTGTACCACAGTTACCACCAGATGTGTATTTTTTTACCATGAAATTAAGTTTAAAGTTATATTTTATTTATTAGTCACAAGTAGGCTTACATTCACGCTGCAAAGAAGTTACAATCAAAATCCCCTAGTTGCCATACTCCGGCACCTGTTTGGGTACACTGAGGGAGAATTTAGCATGGCTAATGCACCTAACCAGCACGTTTTAAGCTACCAAAATTCCAGAAGCTGCAGATCTCCATATAACAGCTAGAACATCACTACTGTTCTGTAGGAAAGTCAATTTGACCTGACTTTCTGTTGGTAAAGCCATGGTAGATCAGTATTGCTTTTACTGACTATGCCAATTTCCTCCCTTTTGTTTTCTTTGCCTTTGCAGTCCCAGGCACCATCTCCAAACAGACCACAGTTTTAAATCAGTTCAGCTTAGTGCAGGTATAAGCACCCAAGTCTCTGAGGCAGAGCGTTGTGTGTTCAGAACTGACTCCATTATTTGACCACATAATATGAATTGCCATTCTGTGGTACTGAAGGATCTGGGTGTTCTGGTAGATGAATCACCAGAAGTTAGTGTGCAGGTACAAATGATTAGGAAGATAGTTGTTGTTTATTGCAAGATAAATGAAATATAAAAGGTAGTCTTGTTACAACTGGGCATAGGTGTGAACAGTTTCGATCTTACTTGAGAAAGGATATTATAGCAGTTGAAGCACCTCAAAGAGCAGTTGAAGCACTCAACTGATCTCTGGGATAAAGACATTTTCTTCTGAGAGAGGCTAGGCACGCTTTTTCTGTATCTGTTTTGAGTTTAGAAGAATGAGAGGTGATCTTATTGATATTTATAAGAACCTGAGGGGATATGTGTCTGTGTGGGTTTCCTCTGGATGCTCTGGCTTCCTCCCACAATCCAAAGATGTGCAGGTTAGGTGGATTAACCATGGTAAATGGGTTACGGACATATGACAGAGGGGAGGACCTGGGTGGGATGCTTTTTCAGAGTTGGTGCAGACTCAATGGGCCAAATGGTCTCTTTCTGCATTTAGGAAGTCTATAGTTCTATGGCCGAATGACTTCTGCTCCTACTCAGTATGTATTCCAGTGCAGTACTGAAGGAGTGCTGAATTGTTCTGAGTTGCTGTATCTTTGGATGAAATGTTAAATTCCATTGACATACTGAATTATGTGTAAAAGATCACAAACACCCTTAAAGTTTTGGACTGTCCTAGTGTCCTAGCTAACGTTCTTCCTTTGTACAACATTATCAACATTAACTGACTATTAATTAATTTGCTACTTATGAATGCAAAATAACTGATATCTGCTTTGATAACAACAGTGACTATATCTCAAAGATGTCGATGCTTATTTTCCAAGTAACGTGTGACTTCCTTATTTTCCTTACCAAAATGTAATTCCTCATGCTTACCATAGAATCCCTACAATGCAGAAGAGGCCACTTGCTACATCTAGTCTGCGCCTACTCTCTGACAGAGTGTCTTAACTAAACCCTCTTCCTGGCCTTATTCCCGTAACCCTGCACATTTACCATGGCTAATCCATCTGACCAGCGCATCTTTGGACTGGGAGGAAACCGGAGCACCCGAAGGAAATCCATATAGAAGCAAAGAGAATATGGCGGCACGGTAGCACAGTGGTTAGCACTGCTGCTTCACAGCTCCAGGGACCTGCGTTCAATTCCTGGCTTGGGTCACTGTCTGTGCGGAGTTTGCACGTTCTCCTTTTGCCTGCGTGGGTTTCCTCCGGGTGCTCCAGTTTCCTCCCACAGTCCAAAGCTGTGTAGGTTAGGTTGATTGGCCTTGCTAAATTGACCGTAGATGCATAAGTTCAAGGATTTGTGGGTAAAATATGTATAGATATGGGGTAGGACCTGGGTGGGATTGTGGTCGGTGTAGACTCGATGGGTCAAATAACCTCTTCTTGTACTGTAGGGTTTCTATGATTTACTTCTATGAATATGTAAACTCCATGCAGATAGTCACCCGAGGCTGGAATCAAACTCGGGTTCCCAGTGGTGTGAGGCAGCAATGCTAACCACCCTGCTGCCCTCAACCTACGTTGAAATCCATTTGCCAATTAGATGTCCATCCTGCAAGTTTGTTAATGTATTTAGGTACTTTTTCTTTGTTTTGGCTATCCTTCTAAATTGGTGTTGTCTGAAAATTTAGAAATTGTGTTTATATAAATTGTGAATGGCAGTGGCCTCTGCAGGGAGCCTTGTGGAGCCTCTCTTCCCACTTCTCATAGCATTTGCACAATCTGCTTTTTGTCTTACAGCCTGTTAGCCATTCTATTACATGTCCACTGACTCTGCATGGTCTGACATTATTTATTAGTTTTTATGCCATATGATATTTTGATTTTTTTAATTTTGATTTGATTTATTATTGTCATATGTATTAGCATACACTGAAAAGTCTTGTTCCATGTGCGCTGTACAGACAAAACATACCATTCTTAGGAAATGAGAGAGTGCAGAATGTAATGTTACATTCATAGCTAAGGTGTAGAGAAAGATCAACTTAATGCAAGGTATGTTGACTCTGGGTCCTGAGCAACGGAATGGTATTGGATTAATCATGAAGCTAAAACATTGGAAGGAGGATATGAGGCGAGGTTCTCTGGCCTCATTCATGACCTATTGTAGTTCCTTGCAGCCTTGGGCCGAGCAAGAGCCATACCAAGCTGTGATACAACCAGAAAGAATGCTTTCTATGGAGAATCTGTAAAAGTCAGTGAGAGTCATAGCTGACATGCCAAATTTCCTTAGTCTTCTGAGAAAGTAGAGGCATTGGTGGGCTTTCTTAACTACAGTGTTGGCATTGAGAACAGAATAGAATCCTACAGTGCAGATAGAGGCTATTTGGCCCATCAAGTCAGCATCAACCACAATTCCACCCAGCCCTATCCCTATCCATGCAATATCCCTAGCCAGTATCCCTGATACTAAGTGGCAATTTTGTTTCACCAATCCACCTAACCTGCATATCTTTGAACTGTGAGAGGAAACCTTTATAGAAACCCTCTTTGTTACCACTTCAAAGAACTCAATGAGGTTGGTCAAGCAAGACTTCCCCCTTGAAAATCCATGTTGACATTCATTATTAAATTGTTGGTTTCAAGGTGTGACATCTAGTGTGCAGTTGGTCCATCACAGAAGAGATGCTACAGCTTTTATGTCATAGTCTGGGCACAACACCCATGTATATGAATATTTCATGCAACTCATGCCATTCATTGATAAAGTACAAATAAGCCCCAACTGAAGTGGTGGAGAATATTTAAACCAAATGTGAGCAATACAAATAGAGGGACAATCATGAGAAATGACTAAGGGCATATGAAAAGAATAAATGGAACGTGACTAGTGACTAAAATCGAGCAGTAAAAGAACACAATCTAATTGCTCTGAAAAGTACTTATGGAATCATTTTGCTTTTTCCACTAGGAGACTTAAATGTTTGAAACAAAAGGACACACAAAAATAATTAACAAGAAAATGATTAAACTCACTGAAACAATAAGACATAGCGTGGAATACTCCCACTTTAATATCCATGGCAGGGGTGGGAATGTGGAGTGTTTTCTGCTGCGGAAGCTGGCAGGAAAAGATGCCAAATCTTCCAGCCCTGTGATCTTGTGCATGCCTGGGATGGCCCTGGGGAAGGGCAACGTGGATTTCCAGAGCTACATTTGTGGCCTTCAATATCCAGTGGCTACCACAGGGACTGGAGTGTGGTATAAAAAAAATCAAGAATGAGAGATTTGAAGTGATTTGCGAAAGAAGCAGCAACTGTGATGTGAGGAAAAAAATTCCCCGCGGCAAGTAGTTTGGGTCTGGAATGAACAGCCTGGAAGTGTTATTTAAGAGGGTATTAATGGTGAACAGTGTCACAGTGGCTAGCGCTGCTGCCATACAACGCCAGGGACCCAGGTTTGATTCCTGGCTTAGGTCACTGCCTGTGCAGAGTCTGCATGTTCTCCGCGTGTCTGCGTGGGTTTCTTCCGGATGCTTTGGTTTCCTCCCATAGTCTGAAAGATGTGCTGGTTAGGTGGCCATGCTAAATTCTCCCTCAGTGTACCCGAAGAGGTGCCGGAGTGTGGCAACTAGGGGGTTTTCACAGTAAATTCATTGCAGTGTTAATGTAAGTCTACTAGTGACACGAATAAATAAACTTGAAAAACTTTAGGTGATTACTTGAATAGATGCAATTTGCAGAGGTACAGGGAAAAGGTAGAGGGGAGTGGCAGTAAGCAAATGTCACTTGTTTTGAGAGCCCAGGCAAACATCATGGCCCAAATGGCCTGCTTCTGCATCGTAAAAATTTTGTGTTAATAAGTATATAATTGTATACGTTTTCTACAATATGAAATAGCTTTTCTTAGTTGGACCCCACTTGAAAAAGGAATGCACTTTTGTTTGATGATGTGAAAATGCTGGCGTAGGATTGAGATGGGCACTGTAAGAAGTCTAACAACACCAGGTTAAAGTCCAACAGGTTTATTTGGTAGCATGAGCTTTCGGAGCACTGCTCCTTCATCAGATGAGTGTGATGAACGAGCAGTGCTCCAAAAACTCATGCTACCAATAAACCTGTTGGACTTTAACCTGGTGTTGTGAGACTTCTTTTTTTTGGCGGTATAGGAGCAAACCCTGCTTAGTGTCTCCTAATATAAAAGGACACCAATCTTTAGCTGGGAGAATGGCGTTTTGACACGGTTAAAACTACAATTCCCAGGATGCTACGGACGATGGACATAACGCTCACGCTGGCGATGCATTCTGGTAGTTGTAGTTTTTACTGGACGGGCCGCGCCCAATGTGGCGCGTCACTTCCCCCGCCGCCAGGGCTGCCGGAAGTTGTAGTTTGCCCACCAGATTTGCTGCATACAACTCCCGACATGCCCAACGCGCCGCGGGAGCCTTCCGGCCGCCGACAGACGGCAAGATGGCGGACAGGAGGCGGCGACGAGCCTCTCAGGACACGGACGAGGAGGATGAGGAGGTGCCGCGGGCGGAGGTGGAAGCCGCTCCCTCCGTCGCCTGCACCTTGGACCTGTCTGGCGTCCAGGCTCGCGAGGCCGAGTCTGAGTGTGTGAGTGTTCTCGGTGCGGTGGGATGAAGGAGGAGAACGGGGCCTGGGGGTGGGGGAGCCTGAGCGGGGCCTGGCGGCAGAGAGCGAGGGGATCAGGCTCCAGCCTGCAGTCAGCGGCCGGCCTCTGGGTCCAGTCCAGACCTTTGGCAAAGGGGAATACATTAATTCCCCGCCTAGCCTGCTACCCAAATGGAATATGGAGCTTACTGTATTTGTTAGGTTGAATTTGATGCAATAAAATTGTTTGCGAGGTTTCAGGATATGAGAGCAATGGGGATTGAATTCAGTGCCTCTCTAAAGATATAAGACGCCTGAAGAGTGGCACAGCAAGCTGGAGCTGGTGTTTGAACCTTGGGTTTTGCCTCGTTGTCTGATGGTTATTAGTTACGTGTGTTATAAATCAAGCCATGTGTCATCAAGGCTAGATCAAAATTGCTCAGACTTAGCAATGGGATAGCAATCTATCCATATTCTGGCCTAGCTGCACACTTCTCCTGATTGCAATATGTTGTGTACTTGGGTTCCAAGTGTCGTCGGCTCCCCTACACTGGTGTTTTTTCCAGTGGATGATGACTTGCTGATCTTGGGTGTGTTGCTGGGTTTAGGTTTGAGAGGAAATGGTTCTATTTCTGGTTATATTTATATCAATATTGAGCAGTAGGGAGAAGGGATTTGATAATGTCTAGTTACTTGGTTCATAGTTCCACTATCTGTTTATGGATGAAAGCTGGGAAATTACAAAATGAATAGATTTGTAATAGTTTGTTCCTGTAGCATTGTCACTGACAGGTTAAGGTTACTTGCATGTATCATTTGTTAGACGGATGTATTTTGGTAATGTATTAACATGCTTTAAAGTGTAAAGATTTTTAAACTGAGGATTTCTGCACATTTAAGAGTGACCTTTTAATTAGCTTGAACACATTTTATTGCAGTGTACATAACTTATATTAATGTCTTTTAAAATGCACTAATTTGCAGAAATGAAAGCATTTAAATTTCTGGTTACCTATTGATATGTTTTAATGTGGTGTATGAATGACAATGTACATTGGACACATAAATATAAAGTATATCTTTGTCCTACTGACTTTGTTTCTATTATAAGTATTGAAGCTTGGAAGAAACAGTTGGTTGCACTGTAAGGCAGTATGAATAAACACAAAAAAATGTTAAAATATACGGTTTCATCTGCATCTGGAAAGAGAAAGGTTATTGTTTTGAGTGGGAGCCTTCATGCAATCAAAAGAAGTAAGATTTTGACAGGATTGACCACATCCAAGAAAAGGAATGAGCAACAGTTAAATGATTGCAAATACAAACAAACTATAAAAGAATAGCTGATGGTTTAATAATGTTTAAAAAAATACAAAGCTGGGAAGGCAAAATACTGGGAAGCCCTGAAACGGTCTAGATGATGTGTGTAGGTTATAATTATTCAACCATGTTGTTTTTGATCAACCTAGGAATTTCAAAAGAGGTATAAATGGGCTTACAGGCCTTTTCTTCAGCGTTGATGAAGGCTCTGGACTGGAAATAATGATCTTTTTACTTTGAATGCTGATGGGCTTTCAGCATATTTCGAGCACTTTCCGTTTTATTTCAGCTCTTTTCATTTTAGCTCTAGGGTAAAACAGTAGAATTTCCAATGCTTTATTGACAAGCATCAAAATATCTCAGCTGCTATTGAACATGACAAATCGTATAGAAAGGATTCATTTCATATTTTCCGCTACATGTCAGTACAATCAATCTGATCAATACTCTAGCTTTTTTCAGCTTTATTCTCTGCTGGGTTTGCGAGAAACTCAATAATGATGTACGAATGATAATGGGTAAGAGTTAGAAAGCATTGTGACATCATCAAACCTTTTAGTCTTTATCTTCTTGATGTAATATTTGTCAAGTCACCAGTGACATTGTCAGAAAGTCTGCCTTGTGTGCAGGAGATAAAATAATATATAGTGACCTCATCTTTTGAGTTACTAAAATTTATGGCAGTTCAGATATCCAGCCTCTCAGTGCAGTAGCATTCCCACCCCGTGCCCCACTGCAGAGTTGTCACTGATACTGACTCTACCTAGAAAGGGGAGATTACCAGCCCCAGGAAGAATATTAATCCACACTTTTAAAACTGGTTAAAGGGTCACTGATGCTGAGCCACCTTGTTTAACAGGTAATACTATATATATTTAATGTCGCAATATTTATTTTTCTTGTAATTTGTTGCATTTGTAAAAAATACATAAAGGTGATGATAATTTGGACACAGGACAAATCCCAGTAATGTGAAAACAGGTCTTTTAAAAAATGCTCTTGGTGATTATCCCCTTACTTTGACAGATAGTGCTTGCTGCTCTTTGTACCTCTTGTGATTGTGGAAATCATTGGTTTAAGTCAAGGTGACCACAATTTTGAAGTTATCCCAATTCATAGCAAAGAATGTTATTTCTAAAGATCAGGTGTTAGAGTCTCAGATGTAAAGGCTCAGTGGATCACTGGGTTTGATTTGCTTCGCTGATCTACTTGGAGAGAAGGCTGCAAGATCAACTCTATTTCTAACAAGATAATGTAATAACAGATTGTGGCATTGCCCGAAGTTGCTATCCCTACTTTTTGGTTGGCTGAAGATTTCTATGATCTTTGGCTACTTTGACCTGGAAAGCTTTCACACAGATCTCAGTTGTGTGTCCTAGGGGAGTGCCAAACTTTGAGAACAGCATTACTGCTTCTTGTGTCATGAGGAGTTTTCAATGTGGAGTACACACCAGACCAGAATTAATAACCCTAACCACAGAACGCAGCGAGATCAATGGTCATTCAATTGGGCTGACTTTAAATGGGCTAAGCGTGTGTTATATGAAACATACTAATCTCCACTTGGTAGTTTTTCATCGAACATAATTTACATTTTCAGTTTCTGCCATGTTGGCAGTCAGGTCCATTTTAATTTTATAGGCAGACTTGCAAGTGCTGCTCGTAGAGCCAAGCATTTGTCTTAGAATCATCGATGGACAACTTTGAAGATTGTGACTAAAAGATGATCCATAGCAGAAGCTCTCCCAAGAAGTTCAATATTAGGGGTGAAAAGAACTATATTCATTGTTTCACTTCACTCAGGCCTAGAATTTCTACCATTAAAATTGCTTCTTGTGATGGAGCACAGATGGTGTAATCAGCAATGCAGCAGTTTACTGTGACAAAATCTTCCAGGCGATCTTCAAACCTTGCTGTTTCTGAGCTGTGAATTGCTGTGCCTCATTCACCATAATCCTTTAAACCTCCAGATCCAACTAGTTAGTAAATATGCCCTTGATACTTTCCTGTGTTACAAAATGTATAGCTTGGAGACTTTGGAGATGTATTGTATACAGTAATGTTTTGTATCGCTGGCACATTTTAAGTTCTAGACTATGGTATTGAACCTGCAAGAACTTCCTACTGCATGGGACTCTGAAAGATCTGTTGAATATTTCTGTAAGTGCAAGGGGTCTGAGAGAAATTGCTTTTTTGAGGTCCTGAGGGTAAAGCTTTTACAGATTTAGCAAAAAAATTATAATGTTTTTGTTTCTAAAGTTAGTTACTAGAAGTAATGCAGAGTTTGTTGATAGTGAATATTCATAGTAATGTAGGATAGAAAGTGTCTTCCCCTGCATGGTGAGGTTATTAATGTGACATGTTTTGGTTGGTGCAATGTTTGTGCTTGGATAGGTTTTGTGGCGTTATTATGTTTATCAAAACATGTTGGATATAGAAAGGTGCTGGCTACTGGAATTCTACAGTGTATATTTAATTCTGATTTTAATCTCTTTAAATCTCTTCTCAATTTAGTGATCCACATTGCCAGTTGCTTTAGATCGATAGCTGTCAACTTATGGAATTTTTGCTGGGAATAAGAAGTTGTGGTCCTCCCTAATAAATGTCAGTTTTGACCTCTTATTTAAAAATATGGTTTGGATAATATGTAATTTGAATCAAGTGTTTGAGATGTTTCATGCTGCGTAGGGTTCTGTGAAATGTCAGTATTTCAGGTTTACACTCTAGGGTTGAACTTGATGTGTGCCTCAGAACAGCATTAAGCATAGCATAGGAGTTAGTTCTGTTGGTTTTGTTCTGTGGCAGACGTGTATCTTGTGTAGAATCACTTGCTGAACCTGTGAATTGCAGGTCTAGGCAGATCCTTTTGGATAGATCCTGTGCTGACTTTATAGAGAGTACAGGTTTGCTGCATCTGTTTCCATGTTATGGTGGGATGTTTTCTCCTGTTTTGTTGGAGTTGCTGATTTGTAATGTTCTGTGTACTAAGGATTCCAGCAGTTGAGGGGAAACTTGTGAGTTGGGGGTAAAACTACTTGTTAGTCTTTGTTACTGGGTTTTATGTGTATAGGTTGATAATGGTGGAGGGCTGGTACCTCATATCAACTACAGGTAATATTTATTACAGGACCCATAAACATAAATTTAAAAATATAAATTACCATAGGATGGATACTAATGAAAGTTTGTTTCTTTCACAGGAGAGTGAAGATGGCATAGAAGGTGATGGTAAGTACCATGGCTACACCCAAACTTTATTGGTTTCAGCCAAATTCATTACAGCACATTAGGGCATCATTTCAAGTGCCACCTTCTTGTCCTTCCCTATCTAATTTGGAAAGCAATTCTCCTAATTAAGTGAGACTCAGTTTACAAACTATTTACTTTTTTATGCAGGTGAAAGGCAAGTCTTTCTTTGCCTGACCTGTCCAAACGCATTGACTGATGCTGGGATATGGTCCCACAGGCAGTGGCAGTGAATGTTAGCAAGTAGCTTTACCGTTGGAGGGTCTTTGAAACCAACCTAATCCTGTCCTCACCTGACATTCACAGCACTTTGCAGCAGAAAACATTGTGTAATGCATTATCAGCATTATCTGTTTCTTTCTCTTCCCCCAGCCCACAACCATTTTGTTGGCTTAAAATAAAAATACAATGATTAGTTCTGTGTTTATTTACTTGGTTCTGTTGTAATGTTTTGCAGTACTTTACTTTGATTACAAATTTGCTAATTTTTGTTCTTTAATTTCAGCTGTTGTGCTTTCAGACTATGAAAGTACAGAAGAGAATGGTTCTCAGAAATCTGTAAGTCCAGCAATTGATAACTGCAAGGCCTGTAGCTGTGTATTAGGAGGAATAGCATTGTGCTGGTAGTGGGCAGGTGGTATACTGTGAATATTATACTTGTGCTGTCGATGGCAATGCAGAGTACTGTTGCTGTGGCGAAGGTACAGTGCTGTACCTTGTCATACCTGTGTTGGTAATGTGGATGTTACCATTCTAATTTAATGGCAAGTACTGCCGGTTGCCAAATTTGCAGAGTTGTTTTTGATTTCCATTATTTTTGTGTGTTGCCGTGAGTGACAAAAGTTAGCCTAAGTCCTTTGGTGCATTCGCTCCATGTGGCCTTCCACAAATTGGTTGCACTCTGCATGTGCACTCTTCTCTCCCTTCTCTCCTGGCTCTGTGCTGCCGCTTCTGTTCCTGAGCCCTGCTTCTCACCTGAGCTTCTTTCTGTCTCTCTCTCTCTCTCCCTAGGTGAGAAATTGCCTCTTAATTTGGTTTCCTCGAGTCTGCTTCCTTTCTCCCATTCCTGGGCAGCCTGTTTTGTCTGATGTTTCCCGAGTGGCCGCTCGCTATTGTTTTGGCTTCTTTCGCATCATTTTTGATGAGCTTGTCTGTCTCATCTCTTCAAGCTCATTTTGGCTTGCTTCCATGCAGCATCTTAGCTGCACTTGCCTCTGATCTTTTTCACAAGATCTATCTTGTTCTGCTCTTGAATCTTATTTCGTTTGGCAATCGGAAGTATGGTCAGCCACTTGGATTTGAGTATTCCTTCCTGTGTGTATACACAAAAATAGCTCCATCAGTAGTATTTATACTATATTTTTTGTTTTTTTATCTCCGTGTATTGCGTAGTTTACAATTTTAATGATATATAAATCAATGGAATATATGCATTCAAAACAATGATGTTACTGTTAGAAATGGTGGCTTTGCATGAGAAGGGGAATTATCCTTTAATAGGATGGCTGGCAGATGCAATTTGGAACAGTGTAGTACTATCCGAGCTAATACGTGATGGAAAATTTCAAAACAGATAAGTTTTATATCATCTTAAATGTTGGTGGATGTCCGTATTCCATGAACTTTAACTGTGCAAATGTAACTGAGCATGCGTTCAGAGCCTGGTGGGGAGGAGGAAGGAAAAATGCTGACTTTCTGTTGAACAGAAGAACAATAAAAGCAGTGTACTGTATCTTAAATGAGGATTTTGTCAGTTGTATATACAGTGTGAATGTTTAGCTACTTTGTCTGCTGGCTTCCAATCAGAGCTAAATCTATATTTTAAAAAAATGCAAAACATTAAAACATTCTGGAATATTGTGAAATAACTGTTGCTGTTAGCACAGACATTCCTGCATTGCTGTTTCCTTTGTGAGTTACTTGCCGATTCATGTTGGCGGCACAGTGGTTAGCACTGCTACCTCAGTGCCAGTGACCTGGGTTCAATTCCAACCTTGGGCAACCGTCTATGTGGAGTTTGCACGTTCTGCCTGTATCTGCTTGGGTTTCCTCCTACAGTCCAAAGATGTGCAGATTAGGTTGATTGGCCATGCTACATTCCCCCTTATTGTTCCAAGATGTGTGGGTTTGGTAAATTAGCAGCATAAGTGTGGAGTTATGGGGACAGGGCCTGAGTAAGATTCTCTGTCGGAGAGTCGGTGCAGACTTGATAGGTTGAATGGCCGCCTTCTGCACTCTAGGGATGCTATGTTGTCATACCACAGCTCTCATTTTCTGGAGACAGATTAGTCAGAAATCTTTCTTTTGTAATAGGATGGCTAGGCTCAGATGCAGCACTCCTCACTTTATGCTGACTGGTCACTGTTTTGGTTCACACATGAACAGTGACCACTGAAATAAGGGGGTGTCCAAAGGCTGCTGGCACTGATAGAAGCCAGTGCACTTTTGTGCAAGTGAAATGTTCTTAGAAGGGAGTTACCCTGTAGTATCCTTGCAGTGAGGCACTTCAAATGACTGAGTCCTTTAGGCATGAATATTTTCATAATTATTTTTATAATTATGTAATTAATATATTAATGTATTTTCATAAGGATCCATGTTAATTTGACCTGTGCAACTGGCAGTCACCAATATTCATTATTTTGTTTATAGGATTTACCTATTTTAATATTTTCATGTGTAAGATGGAAAAGACCAACTGTGAAAACATAGCTAACCAAGCTTTCCTGCAGTCTGGCTAGGACTATCCATTTTTTTCCTCAACATCAGTTTGACAAAGTAGTTCCAGAACAGGTAGCCTATCTATCCGTGTTTTAAGGCCACACTGTTCTGTCAGAAGCACAGTCAACCCTCCAGCAGTATAAACGTTGCCATCAGCAGCCAGGTTGTAATCTTTTGTAAATGCTATCAAGTTGAGCAGGGCAGTGTAAGTAATGAGGCCGACAGTCTTTTTGCTCAGTAACTATTTAAAGCCCTATCCTCAAGGTACAAGGAAGGCAAAGCAGCTAGAAACATTGGTTATGATTCATTATGAGTTGCTTAAAATGCAGATACACAGTTGTAGTTAATGATTCCGTGATGTGGAATAAGAATGGTGTTTCTGCACAAGAGGTTTTGCTAACTACTGGTTTTTGAAATGGTCCTAAAATATCCCTACACAATTAGAAAGAGAGTTGTTACGATTTTCTCGGGGGGCTGGTGATGCAGTGCAAGGACGGCATGGTGGCACAGTGGTTAGCACTGCTGTCTCTCAGCGCCAAGGACCAAGGTTTGATTCCCAGCTTGGGTCACTCTGTGTGGAGTTTGCACATTCTCCCCATGTCTGCATAGGTTTCCTCCAGACATGCTGGTTAGGTGCATTGATCCAGACAGGTGCCAGAGTGTGGCGACTAGGGGAATTTCACGGTAATTTCATTGCAATGCTAATCTAAGCCTTACTTGTGACTAATAAATAAACTTTAGGATTCCTTTCAACTGAAAATAGATCTGTATTAGGATGGGTATTAAATATTTATGGAGGTGTTAGGGGAGACAGCTGGGGGGGGTGTTACTTAAAAAAAAATGTTTGATTTGGATTAGTTGAGGCATGTCCTTTGTTACCAATGCTTAACAAATTTTTGTCTGCAGGGGGATGAAGAGGAAGGCGAATATAGTGACGAGGAAGTTCCAAAGGAAGAAATAAAATCAGGCAATGCAGTGGACGAAGATGAAACGTCCAAAGAAGGAAAACCTGAAGAGAAAGGAGAGATTACTGGAGAAAGACAAAGTGGTGATGGGCAGGTAATAAAAACTGTGACAGTTCTGATGTGGGCAGAGTGTGGGTTTGAATCTTGAATAAAACTATTGGAATAGTAATTTATTAGAGATAACAATGTACGCGAGAAGAGTGGAGATAGAGTACAGGCATTCATCAACAACGGCATGGGATCCAGGTTTGATTCCCCGCGTGGGTCACTGTCTGTTTCATGTTTGCATTTCCTCCCATAGTCCAAAGATGTGCAGATTAGGTGGATTGGCGATGCTAAATTGTCCCTTAGTGTCAGGGGAGCTAGCTAAGTTAAATGCATGGGGTTATGGGGATAGGGCCTGGGTGGTGGGATTGTGGTCAGTGCAGACATCGGCTCTATAGGATTCTATGATTCTATCATTGAAAGCTTGCATTTTTATAGCACTTCAGCCCTTTACAACCAGGGTATTATTTTGCACTGTTACGCTATGTTATGAAGGCAAACACAGATGTCATTTGACCAGTTAATCCATTTTTGGCAACCTTACTTGAGGGAGCAATGTTGGCTGAGATTTTTGGAGAACGTCTTTCTCAATAGAGACATTGAATCTTTAACATCCACCAGAATAGGCAGAAGGACCTCAGTTTTGAAGCTTCACCTCTGACACCACCATTGTATAGAGTTGATGGCCTAGATTATGTGCTCGATTCTGAGTAAAGCTGCAAGCTTTTTATTCCAAGTGCTGAAGACTGTCATCCCTTTACGCGGTTAGAATTTCAACAGCAGGAAGAAGAATAAAATGATGTAAATCTTGTAGCAACATTGAAAAGAAATGAGAAATTAAATCATGTATTCCTTGATTGCTATCTTGAAGTAACTGCTAAATGTAAGAGTTCTATAGACGGAAGCTCAATGTTAATTTGCCAGACTTGAGCAGCTATTCTGAAATGTTGGTTTAGGCATAGAAATGCCCTCAGTGTGCTCTCCAGAGGCTCAACTGAAACATTTGGTCCTGGAAGACCCATGCTACAATCCCTGTCTGGCCAGATCTAACTAATCACACATTGAGTGGTACAATTGAGCTCAGTGGCCCTTGGGTTAAGAGAAAATTTGCCAGGGCTCCTGCTTTTCACGTCTAGCTATTGACTGCTGGTGAAAGTGCATGGCAGGGGCAGGGGGATGTTGTCAGACTTAACACCAAACTACTGGCTTGTATAAGCTGCCTGTGGACCTATTATCTGCAGCAGGAAATAAGTGGCTTCAGGAGAAAGGAATGCTATTGAGATTTTTAAGATTTGGGGCTGATAACAGTCCATACTCAAGAATAACATCATTTGGCCAAGTTACAGAAACTGGTTGCAGCCATATCCTTTTGAAAGTTAATACAGGTGAAAGCTGCTTTGTTCCTGCCTTGCAGATTGTTGCTTTCGTGTCAAGTCCTTTTACCTTCTCTCTTTTTTTTGCCCCTGCAGGAAAGTACAGAACCTGTTGAAAATAAACTGGGTAAAAAGAGCAGGCGACAACTGGACGATGACGAGGATCGGAAAAACCCTGCCTACATCCCACGGAAAGGACTTTTCTTTGAACATGATCTCCGAGGGCACACTGAACCCGAGGAAGTGAGGTTTGTAGCGGGCCATTCTCCTGTTTATTAGATTTAAGCCTGGGCTTTAAACTACTGTGAGTGAGTGGAATCAGCTGCCGACGGTGGTGGTAGAGGCAAACTCGCTGGGGTCTTTTAAGAGACTCCTGGATGAGTACATGGGATTTACTGAAATTGAGAGTTATAGATAGTTCTCTGGCCTGGTAGGTATGGATATGATCGGTGCAACTTGTGGGCCGAAGGGCCTGTTTGTGCTGTAGTGTTCTATGTTCTGCTGGAAGAATTAGGAGTCTTCAGTTATTGTAATGTTTAGGTAGCCAAATCACTTTGAGTGAGGGGGGCCATTCATGAGGAGAATGCATTACCCCCCGGAGCTAAAACTATAAAACCTTCATGCCTCTTTTTGATGACAAGTTTATAATTTAACTATCTGACTTTTCCAGTATGTAAGTGTTAACCAGACATAGAATAAGCCATTTCCCTTAAAAGTCCTGATATGCAGGATAGCCAGTGACTGCATGCATTTATACATTGCCTTAAGGTTAACAAAGTACTTCCCAAGGTACTTCACACAGGGATAATTTGATAATCACTAAACAAAAGATGCAGACATTAGCAGTTTAATCCAGAAGCTTAGTCAAAAGATGGGTTTTAAGGTGAGAGTTGGAGTAGAGAGGTTGTGGTGGGGCAGGGAGCGAGTAAGATCAATTGGGAAATTCCAGAGCAATGAGGCCTGGGTAGCTGGGGAGCTGCAGCAATGGTGGACCAAAGTAAAGGCATGGGTGCTTGAGGCCAGAGTCGGAGCATGGTTGGAAGCTCATGAAGGAATTTATTAAACATAATTTGAAATTGAGGTGTTAGTGAACCACAGGTAGTGGAGGTCAGCATGAACAGTTGTACAGGTTGTGCAGCACTTGGTTTGGGACCTCAATTAGGTAGCAAAGTTTTAGAAGAGTTGAAGTGTAACAGAACCTGGACTATGGGAGGCTGGCCAAAAGGGCATCAGAATACTGTAGTTGGGTCCGGAGGTGACCAAGGCATGAATGAGATCTTAAGGAGTAGATGGATGGAGGTAGGTGATGTCTCAAAGCTGCGTGTAAAGCATCCTCATGATGAAGGGGTAATTGGAATTGAATTGAATTGCCATGATGTGGAGATGCTGGTGTTGGACTGAGGTGGGCACAGTAAGATGTCTGTCAACACCAGGTTAAAGTCCAGCAGGTTAATTTGGAATCTCAAGCTTTTGGAGTGCTGCTCCTTCATTGAGTCACCAGTGACTCATCTGATGAAGGAGCAGCTCTCTGAAAGCTAGTGATTCCAAATAAACCTGTTGGACTTAACTTGGTGTTGTGAGTCTTACTGGAATTGAATAGGGCAATGAGGCTGCAAACAGCTTGGTTCAAACTGTTGGTGCTTGGGGAAGGAGCTGAAATCTGTGACATAGATCAACAGCTTGTGATGGAGGCCATAGACAACGGGGTTTTTTTTTCCCACATTTTTTGGGAGGAAATTGGTGATCATCCTACGTTAGATGTCAAATGAGATCACAGGCCTCCAAGGGATTGAGTTGGATATCGTCAGGGAATGCATAGAAAAGCATAGGTAGCCAAATCACTTTGAGTGAGGGGGGCCATTCATGAGGAGAATGCATTACCCCCAAGGTGTTGCATGATACCAGCAGGCAGAAAGAAATGAGAGAGGAGCCAAGAATAGATCCAAGGGATAATGGGCAGGGAGAGAATCCATTGATGAAGATACCTTTCTTGTTAAGAATGAAAGCGACGATGGCAATCCCGTTGAAATGTAAATCGTGGGCTAGTTATCAGAGGAGCATGGTATGGTTGACTATGTCAGCGGTTTCAAAGAGGTCAGGAACAGGGCAAATGCACCCGTGTTACAGTCCGAAGATGTAATTTATGACTTATAGGGCCATTTCAGTTCTTGGGAATAATGGACATGCAAGAATATTTTGAATTCTGGTTGGCATATTTAGTTGGCAACATTAGCAATCATCCAAGCCCTGTAGTGATATTGTTAATAAAAGAGACAGACATAGCATTTCACGACCACCAGATGTCTTCAAAGCACTTGCAACTTTGAAGTATGTGCACATGTTGTAATGAGGAAACTCAGCAACCAACTTGAACTTGGGCTTGAAACCAGCGTCATGAAATTCAGTGCTACCACTGAGACACAAGTTTTAGTTTTAATTTTAAACTGCTTTCTTGTATCTATTTTTAGACACAAGTTTCTCATGGGGCTTGACAGGGTAGTTGCTGAGTGGTTGTTTCCCCTTGTGCAAGAGTCTAGCACTAGAGGGCATAATCTCAGTAAGGGGTCACTCACTTAAGACAAAGATGAGGATGAATGTCTTCTCTGCGGGCAGTGAATCTGTGGAATTCCTTATTGTAGAGGCTGGGTCATAGAGAATGTCCAAGGTTCAGAGAGACAGATTCGTAATCAGTAAGTGATCAAGGGTTATGGGGATAAGGTGAGAAAGTGAATCTGAGGATTATCACAACAGATCAGTTATGATCTCATTGAATATGGAGCAGACTGGATAGGCTGAATTGCCTACTTCTGCATCTTATGGTCTTATTTTGTGTTTGATCTGTAATCAGTAGAAATTAACTGTTCAAACATATTGTTGTTAATATTTAAATATATTTACATTTAACATTTGCCAGCATGGGTTCAATGAAACATCATCTTGGCTTCTTACTTTGGACCTAACCAATGTCAAACAAAACATGGCTATTATCCAGGACAATTGATTTATCACTCATTCTAATTGCACAATTGAAGCATTTCACTAAATTGCGTTGTACACGGGAAGTGCAGATATTTTCACCCATTTTATTTACTGTGACAATGGCTCAATTTTAATAAGAAAAGTGCAGAAACAAAATGGAGAACAAGGCAGGCTGGTGCCAGTCTATCTTGCTCTACAAAAATTTGTTATTCTCTCCTTCCCACTCTCCCCTCCTGTCGCTCCCCCTCTCTCCTGCCCACTGCCATTCCAAAGATTTGAATGGTGTTCCTGTCACTAAAGACATTAAGCTTTTCCATATTTTTCATTGATACCTCAATAAAGGTGACGCAAGGTCTGGTAAGTCAGTGCTTGTTTATATTCTAAGGTATTCCCGAGCTTAGGTTGTCTCCATATATGTTTGTAGTTGAAAACATTTGCATTTAATTTTGGCAGTGGTAGCCCAGTGAAGGCTTCCCACACATTGTGTTTAATTAACTGTTATTTGAGAGCCAGCAAACCCTGCCGTGGAATCAAGATTTAAGATTCAATCCTGTAGTATGTTCACCTTACATCACGATGCACAGAGGTTGTGTGGGTTGTTCTCTGTATGCATTCATGCTGGTCTGTTTCTTCTTCGATATTAACGGGTGTAGTTGTGGAAACCCTGATTTGTTTTGAAGTCGTCAGTATTGAGTTTTTTTTCCCCTATTTACAGACCCAAAGTTCGCCAACGGAAGCTCTGGAAAGATGAAGGGCGATGGGTGCACGATAAATTCCAAGAAGATGAACAAGCACCTAAATCCCGAGATGAACTTATTTCCCTGTATGGTTATGACATCCGATCGGACAGGAATCCAGATGAAATAAGGCCGCGAAGGATAAGAAAGCCAAGGTTTGCGGCATTTCAGGAATCAGTGAGCTTTTCAGTGCATTGATGGAATCAGTGTAGCTTTAATCCCTCATTCCTTTTTCTCAAAGCACACTGATTTCAATTCAGTTTTATGTATAAACATAACTTTCTTCTCCCCTTAACCGCCATTCCCTTACTGCCTTCCCCCATAACCCCATGCATAGCCCCATGAGTAGACTGGGGCTATTAGAGTTCAGAGGAATAAGAGGAGAGTTTATAGAAACATAACATTGTGAAGGGAATTGATAAGATAGAAGGAGGGAAGTTGTTTTCACCAGCGGGTGAATCTAGAACCAGGGGGCTTGGCCTGAAAATAAGGGGAAGCAGATTTAGGGTTGAGTTGAGGAGGAACTTTGTCACACACACAGTTGTGAATCTGCGGAATTCCCTGCCCAGTGAAGCAGTTAAGGCTACCTCATTGAATGTTTTTAAGGCAAGAATAGATAAATTTTGAAACAATAAAGGAACCAAAGGTTATGGTGAGCGGGCAGGTAAGTGGAGCAGAGTCCACGAAAAGATCAGCCATGATCTTATTGAATGGCGGAGCAGGCATCAGGGGCCAGAAGGCCTACTCCTGCTCCTTGTTCTTACGTTCTTATAACCCTCTAGCCCACAACTGTAGAAGGGACAGCTGGAGCTTTTACACCATTGTGAAGTTTGTGGGGGCTTGGTAACATTAAGGAAATGGCAACTAAACTACTATAATGCTGGGTGGGAGATCTCTGGTTTGGTAAGCTGAGAGGAACTGCCATGGCTGGGATGACTTTGGAAGTATCTGGTGCCCGTCTCTGATGAGATGAGCTATCTGGGCTTCAGTAGCACCAGAAAGGAGGACTGCACTTGGTCAGCATTTGTTCTTGGGCTGTAAGAGCCAATTCCTACAGCCTGCCAACGTTGGGTGATGGATTCCTAAATGCCTGAAAGCTGGTAATGGGGAGATGAACAGGTCGCTGATTTCTGAGGTGACTGAGAAACCCCACCTGCCTTGGATGTAGAAACAGGCAAATTGTAATGGAAGACAGATTAATTTTTGATTTTGAAGAATTTGAGAATAAAAATTTCTTGGGACAACATATCTCCAAGACAGCAAAATCCTCAGTGAGGCGCTCAGAATTTCATTTGGAGATTTACAAAAATTAATTTACAGGATGTGGGCATTGCCGGCTGGGACAGCATTTATTGCCTGTTCCTAACTGCCCTCTGTTCAGAGGGCATTTGAGAATAAATCACATTGCTGTGTGCTGTGGATCTGAAATCATACGTAGGCCAGACCGAGTAAGGACAGCAGATTTCCCTAGAGGACATCAGTGAACCAGATGGGTTTTTAATTCCAGAATTTTATAGCATTCGAATTTCACTCTCTGCCATGGTGGGATTTGAACTCAGGTTCCCAGATCTTGCTCTGGATCTCCGGATTACCAGTGACCATACCACTATACCGCCACCTCCCCGGACCTCAGAGTTCTCATCAGTAAATAACTAATCTTACCTTGCTGACCAAGAAAGGAGACTGAACAAGCAAATAGAGGTAGTCTTCGTTATGTCATAGATGGTGTGAATGGGAGCAAGTATAATCATTGCATGCTATGCATATCCAAGGCTTCTGCATTGTTAATGTAAGCACTTGATGGTTTGTGTTAGTTCATCAGTGACCAGAGTAGATGGGAGAATAAGCCTGCCTTCACTAGTTGGCTGCAATTGGTAGTAACATACATAACTTAAATATGAGCTTATTGTCATCTTGAACGATGGGTGTAATTCTGTTTCTTTTTTAAAAGGTTTAGAAGTCCTCAAAATCGAGACCCTGATTGGATGGATGAACCGCCACTAAGGCCTTACGTGCGGAAACTTGGCAGTAGTGTTCCTTCTACAAGAACTTTTAACCGAAGAATGGGAGGCCCTGAACGGAGATCCCCAGCAAAAAGCTACTCCAAAAATGCTGCTTATAATGAAGACCGTAATAATATGAAACCGGCTGAAGTAAACCATTCAAAAAGCTACCACTCTTCAGGAGAATTATCTATTGGTGAAAATAAAATGGATGTGAAGAGTGTTGAGCAGGGTCATCTGAGGGAGAGTGTGATTGTGACAGACAACATACCGTCAGTGAAGAATAATGGTGTGGCAAGAGAGGATGCTCCCTTACAAAATCAGTCCCTCCCTGCTGAGGCTGTGCCGCAGGTACAGGAAAAGATGATCGAAAAGAAATCCTATTCTCGTATCCGTAGGACCAGGAACAAGGTCCCTGAGGTCGGAAAACCGCTGGCAGCGGAGGACATTTCTGTGCCAAGTTTGGTGGCTCCAGCTCAACCGATCCCTGTTCAGTCTGCCCCTCCTCCAGTACCAAAGGCAGGCTCCTGGGAGACTCCACCAGGAGACCCCACTCTGACTGGCTTAGAGCGTGAGATAACCCAGATTAATTTATCAGGGAAAAACTGGACGCCAAGTAGTCAACCGCAGTATGTACAACCACGAGAACTCCGCGGTAAGTTCTGTTTGATTTTCCTCTTGACCTATTTGAAGTGGCTTCTGTCAATATCATAACATTCCAATTGTGAGTGTTCTTCATTTGGGAGAGGGATTAGCATTTTTTTAAAACTATTTCGTGTTGAGAAGAGCTGATTTTTTTTTCTTGAAAATGGGAAAATTCTGGATGTCCCCTATTGTGATGTGGTGGCCAGGGTTTTGTTTGACTTTTATCTCCAGATCTTATCACCTCGCTCCCCTGACACGTCTTCCTCTTCTGAGTGTTTCACCTTTTACTCATTCCTACAACCCCTCTTCAAGGTCCTTATTATGCATTGTCCTCAAAAACACTCCTGGAGCAGCCTGAGGTGTTTCACAGCCTTTAAAGTGCTCCCATTATTACAATATAGGAGCCACAGAAGCTAATTTGCACACAGCAAAGCAATATGATGATAACTGTTAACAGTAACAACTGGCGATCCAATACTCATGAACAGAAAAGCAATCTGCTGTTCCACATTGAGGAATAATATATATTAATGGCTGTAGAGGCTACATATAGCATAGGGTGGAATATGACCCAACATTTCATGATCATAGACTGGTCTTGTTGCTAAGCTATAAAGGTAAAAGCCACCTCTGTTAATCTGGCACCTACTTTGGTTAGCCTGGCTGAATGTTTTATTCATTTATTTAAGAATAAGTACTTAAAGACAATATTTTAAATAAGTATAAATCTCCCTTAGTTCTGACAAGTAATCTGACTTACTGGGGATTTTCTTAGTAACTTCATTGCAATGTTAATGTAAGCCTACTTGTGACACTAACAAATAAACTTAAACTTTAAAAACTTTAATCTTTATTGAATGTGATTTGCAGCAGCAGCCGTGATATCATAGTTCTACAGTACCAAAGAGGCCCATCGTGGCAAAACTACACTAAATGTATGTTAATCCCACTTTCCAACACTTGGCCCATGGCCTTGAATGTTATTTCAAGTGCCAAACACTTTTGAAAGGTTGTGAGGTTTCCTGCCTCTTCCCAGGCAGTGCGTTCCAGGCTCCCACCTCCCTGTGTGAAAAATCTTTTCCTCAGATCTCCCATAAACAACTTGCCCCTCGTCTCTCGTTATTGACCTTTCAATTAAAGGGAACAGCTGCTTCCTATCCACCCTGACCGTACTTCTTGTGACCTTACCTCAATCAAACCCCCCACGCCTTATCTGCTCTAAAGAAATCAACCAGAGCCTATCCAGTCTGTCTTCATAGCTCAAATGCCCATGCCAGGCAACATCATGGTCAATATCCTCTCCAGTACAATCACATCATATAGTGAGGCAATTGGAACGGCACACCATACTCCAACTGTGGCCTAACCAAAAGCTTTGTACAGCTGCAACATAACATCCCTGCTCTTATAATCTGTGTCACAACTGATAAAGAATGTGTCCTGTATGCCACCTTGTTAATTACCCTATTGACTTGGCCTGTCAACTTCAGGGATCTGTGGACAAGCAACCCTAAATCACCCTGTTCCTCTGTCCTTCCTAATGTCTAGCCATTCATTTTTATTTTGCATAGAAATCATACTATGCAGAAGGAGGCCATTCAGCCCATCAAGTCTGCGCTGACAACAATCCCACCTAGGCCCTATCCGCATCATCCCCACATAGTTAGTCTGCTAATCCCTCTAACCTACGCATCCTGTGACAAAGGGGCAATCTAGCATGACCAATCAGCTTAACCCACACGTCTTTGGACTGTGGGAGGACAGCGGAGCACCCAGAGGAAACCTACGCAGACATGGGGGGAACGTGCAGACTCAGCACAGACAGTGACCCAAGTCGGAAATCAAACCTGGGTCTCTGACGCTGCGAGGCAGCAGTGCGCCGCCCCTTATGTTGGACAAATGCACCAAATACTGTGGGGTGCAGTGCAGGAAGTGCTTCAAAACCATGCTATCAACATTAGAAAATGTGTAATTTTGCCAAAATTGGGTCGGTGCAATAAGAATTCAAAATGTATTGAAAATTATCAGAGGGAGAGAAATGGCAATTGATTGCTATCTGGGTGATGTTGAGGGCTGTGTGGAAACAGAAATCAATCAGGAGTGGAACCAGTGAGGTCTTGAATTATTAGTTCCAAGTTTTGTTCGTGTCTAGAATATTGATGATGACAGTTCTTTCTTTAAATGCTATTTTTTAAAATAAAATTATACCACTGAAAATATTATTAATTGATAAGTTAATCATTCAGCACTGTATAGGAGATAGGAATTGACCGCTGTGTTTCTTCCAGGAATTCCTAATTCATTACACATTGGTGCTGCTCCTGCCCAGTATAACCGGGTGGAAGAAATGGTAAGCTGAACTGAGGTTGCTTTCAATTAGTCTAAATTTTAGAAAATAATAATTCAGTTGTGCCATGATGATTGAATGTTTATGTGTAAAATCATTGTAACTGTTAGTATGTGACCTGTATTGTTTTTCAAATATTTTTCCTGGAAGCCATTTGCTCAAGTATTTATTTTAAACTCCAGAGTGACAGAGTCAGACATTCCAAATTTATGAGCAACGATTGTTGTGAGTAAATGGCAGATGCAATCTTTAGAAGTGTTCTAAAGGAGTCAAAATGCTAGAACTCCTTCCCTAACAGTGCTGTAGGTGTACCTCTGTGAGATGGTGGTGTAGTGGTAATTTCACTGGACAGGTAAGCTGGTCCAGGCAAATGCTCTGGGGAGGTGATTCAAATCCCACCATAGTAGCCGGTGGAATTTAAATCTGGAATCAAGATGACTGTGACTATCATCCATTGTTATAAAAACCCACCTGGTTCCCTAATGCCCATTAGGGAAATAAATCTGCTGTCCTTGGCTGATCCAGCTTGCACATGACTCCAGCTCCACCACAATGTATTGATCCTGACGTGTTCCCTGAAATGGCCAAGCAAGCCACTCTGTTCAAGGGCAATTAGAGCAGGGTAACAAATAGTGGTCTTGCCATCAACACCTAAATCCCATGACAGAATTTTTTTTAAAACCTACCCTGGAGGAACTGCAGCGGTTCAAGAAGACAGATTACCACCAACTTGAATTGGGAAAGGGCAGCAAATGCTGACCTAGCCAGCGATGCCCACATCTCATGAACGAGGAAGCAAAACATTCTCGGTAAAAACAAAAATACTGCAGATGCTGGAATCTGAAACAAAAACAGAAAATGCTGGAGAAACTCAGCAGTTTTGACAGCATCTGTAGAGAAAGAATACATTGGTTCTATTCTCTCTCCAGCTCTATTAGACCTGCTGAGTTTCTCCACCATGTTCTGAGAAAACCATTCGACGTGTGGCAGTTTAATAAAATATAGATTTAATTAACCTAGGTCCTATGGCTCGAGAGCTGCTTGCTAATGTGTGATTGTTAGAAACATTAGCACTTTGGAAATGCCCCAAAGCACTTGAGCAACTTTGTCTTGTTAGCAACTAAACAAGCAAGCTAATATCCATAATGAGTAAACAGTGTTTCTAGGATGATGGTACCAAGGAAAGGGTGAAACAGACTATTACGGGTGGAAAAAGTGAGGGGGTGGCACCATGATTTGTTTGGTGGAAGAAGGAAGTGCATTTTGTCCCTGCGGAATTGTTGATTTTCCTGTGAGGAGTGTTTGAATTAAAATGGTTGGATGTGTTACAGGGTAGCCAAGGAAGACGGGCAAAGCGTTACTCATCTCAACGGCAACGACCAGTCCCCGAAGCGCCACCTCCACCTCCTCCTCCTGCTCCACCTGCACCTGCACCTGCACCAGCCCTGGGACCGGCTCCAGCTCCAGCCCCTGCACCTATGCACATCGGCCTCATGGAAGGACACTATTATGATCCACGTAAAGGGATTTGTTGCTAATTTTGTCGTGTGACCTGGTCTTCCAATAGCAAACTCAGTTTAATATTAGCTTAGAATGTTAGGGTCACAAAATATCTGCTGAGATTATTCTCGTAAGATTTCTTCTGAATTTCATAATTTGACCCAGTAACATGAGAGCAGTCAAAAACCAGCGCTTAGATCCTCAAAACTTAATGGAAGTAAGGTTTACTGTTAGTCTTAGAATATTTTGCTAATGGATTGAAAAAAAAACTGTCTTTTGAAAAACGATTCCATGTCTGTTTTGCAATGATTCACCACTGGGCGGGGGTGGGGTCGGTGACTGGAGTCACTCGCGGCTCGGTGGGGGCAACTGGAGTCACTTGTGTCTTTGTGGGGGGAGGGGGGGGGTCGCCTGGAGTCACCTGCAGCTGGTGGGGCAACTGGTGCCTCCATATATTCATGCTAACCACATATATTCTATGTACATCAAATAGGAGAGGAACTGAAGGGTAGTCGATATAAATTGAACCATTTGTAGAGATTTCTTGGGAGCTACTTATTGGACTTGTGAATAAGTTGATGATAGTTATTTTGTTCACAATCATTGTTTAAGTAGTGGTAAACATGAAAAGCAGATTCTGAAGGATTGATATACTAAATTAATGCAACTTTTTGGAACAATTAACTGTACAGCAGTTTATTTGAATGAGTATAGCTAAGCAGTTTCTCAATGCTCTGCTGTCGATGCTGTGACCTGTCTGCATAATTTAACTGTAGATTTTGTTTACAGTACAATTTCAAGGACCAATATATACCCACAATGAAAGCCCAACTCCTCTACCACCCCAAGGCATGATTGTCCAGCCAGATATGCACCTTCCTCACCCAGGTAGCTTACTCTTTTGAAACAAGAATAAAAGATTGACTAGCATTCAAATGTTCTTGGTAGGGAAAGGGGGAAGAATCTTAATTGATAATCTGTAAAGATAGACTGTTTTGACTACTTAAAGTCTCGCCATCGTCAGTTGAACATTTTTTTTTCATTGAACAATTTTTAAAAATCCTTTTTTTGTTCTTTGTACCTATAAATTTTTGTGGCTCCTTGTGTTTTTTTTTAAAAACTTCTCTTTTTACAGCACCCCATCCCATAGCTTTTTTTTTGTAACCATGTTTGTGGATCATCCTTTGGTATCTTTGTGAATTATCTTCAGCTTATCCCTCTGGCTAATTGCTAATGATTTGTCAGTTCCAGGTTTTAATCACCATCAGTCACCTGGCCACCTGACCAACCCTGGTCTCTACGCTCCACAAGTCCAAATGCCAGCCGGACAACCGCCTCCACCTCAGGTGCTGCCCCCTCCCTTCTTCACACCTGGAATGATGAACTATGGAAACCCCAGTTATCCGTACACAACTGGAGGCCTGCCACCTCATATTTATCCAACGACTCAGGTGAGGATGCCAACAGGGAAAAGGTCAATACGTTGGAGTTTATAGGTCAGAGTATATGATCCTTTGATTTATCGATGTGGAAAGTTTTGCCATGGGGACATTTGGAACAAAAGCAACTTTTAAAAAAAACAAAAATGTTTGCCACTTTTGTTTTAAGTGTTCACTGCAATTTCAGAATTTTCAGGGGGGCGAAGAGCAAATCAGACTGGATCACAAGCAAATAGCATAGTTACCACTATTTTTTGGTGGTTGCATATCATGGATGTAATCCATTTTGTGCATCTTGTGGTACAGATTAAGATCCTGCACAAATGCAAATGTTTTGTCTTTTAGACTGTTATAATTCCTCAGAAAATGCATTTACACTCCCTCATGGGAAAATGGGTTACGGCATAAGTCAAAGAGATGCAGTGGCAGATGTTGAAGGAGATTTTTGGTTACCCTGAGCAAAGATACATTCCAGTGAGAAAAAGACTCCAGGGGAAGGACGTACCATCCGTAGCAAACTAAGGGAGTTAAAAATGATGTCAAATAAAAAGATATTCCATTCTGCAAAGATTAGTGGCAGGTTAGAAGATGGGACAGAGTATAAAAAACAGCAAAGACTGACTTAAAATTGAGGGAGTGAGTTCAAGGGAAAGCTAGTTAGAAATATAAAAACAGATAGTAAGAGATTCTATTGATATTTGAAAAGGAAAGGAATATGTAAAGTGAATGTTGATCCTCTACAGAGTCAACCTGGGGAATTAATAATGGAATATAAGGAAGTGGCAGATAAATCAAGCAGATATTTTGCATGTCTGCGCTGTCAAGGATACAAATAATATCCCAGAAATAAGAGGTGATAAGGAAGGTGGAACTTAAAACAATTACAAGAAAAGGGCACTGAGGAAGTTATTATGCAGCAGGTGGAATATTCTTGTGGGTGGACAGTGGTTAGCGTTACTACACCGCAGCGCCAAGGTTCAGTTCCAGCCTCGGGTCTGTGTGAAGTTTGCACATTCTCCCTGTTGTCTGCATGGGGTTGCTCCAGTTGCTCTGGTTTCCTCCCATAGTCCAAAGATGTTGACTGGCTGTGCTAAATTGACCCTGTAGCAGAGTAAGTACGTGGGCTTACAGGGATAGAGTCTGTGTGGGGTAGTAGTTGGTGAAGGTTTGATGGGCTCAGTGGCCTTCTCCTGCACTGCTGAGATTCTATGGTTCTGCAAGAACTGAAGTCTGACAAGTCCCCTAGGATCTTGCAAAAGTAGCTGCAGAGGAATAGATGCAGTAGTTTTAATTTTCCAAAATTCCTGAGATTCTGGAAAGGACTTATCAGATTGGAAAATAGTAAATGTCGGTCCTCTCTATTCGAGATGGGAGAGAGACAAAAAGCAAAAAACTACAGGCCAGCTTAACATGAAAATCAATATTAATGACTTGGATGATGGGGCTGAATGTGTGGGACTAAAGTTGCTGATGACATAATGATGGGAATCATAGAATCCCTGCAGTGCAAAAGGAGACCATTCGGCCCATCAAATCTGCATCAACAATTCCACCCAGACCCTATCCCCATAACCCTGCTAATCCCTCTAACATATGCATCCTGGGACACTAAGAGGCAATTTAGCGTGGCCAATCAACCTAACCTTCACATTTTGGATTGTGTGAGGAGACCGGAGCACCCGGAGAAAACCCACGCAGACGTGGCAAGAATATGCAAACTGCACGTAGACAGTGACCCAAGCCGGGAATCAAACCTGGATCCCTGGAGCTGAGAGGCAGCAATGCTAACCACTGAGCCACCATGTTGCCCAATGGTGGGGAAGTAGGGAAGATTGGTAAGTAAGGGAATATAGATGGGGTTAAACATGTGGGCAGATGATGGTATGATATGAGAAAATGTGAACTTGTCCACTTCGGCAGGAAGAATTTTAAAAAAAGCATTGTTAATGGTGAGAGATTGCAGAACTCTGAGGTACAGAGGGAGCTCTGGCCAGTGCATCACAAAGTTAGTAGCAAGTGCAGCAAATGATTCAGAAGGGAAATTGAATGTTCTTGTTTATTGCAAAGGGAAATGGATTATAAAAATTAGGGATGTTTTGCTGCAGCTGTGTTGGGTATCAGTGAGACCATGTTTGGAGTGCTACAGACAGTTTTATAGAAGCAGGTGTAGGCCGTTCGGCCCTTTGAGTCTGTTCCGCCATTCATTTTGATCATAGCTGATCATCAAGTTCAATATCCTGATTCCCTCTTCCCCACATATCCCTTGATCCCTTTAGCCCCTAGAGCTATATCTAATTTCTTCTTGAAATCAGACAGTTTTGGTCTTAGCTACATTCTGTGGTAGTGAATTCCACAGATTCACCACTCTCTGGCTGAAGAAATTTTTCCTCATCTCAGTTCAAAAAGGTTTATCACTTACCCTCAAACTATGACCCCTAGTTCTGGATTCCCCCACCGTTAGGAACACTCTTTCTCGATCTACCCTGGCTAACCCTTTGAGATCTCCCCTCTTCTAAACTCCAGCGAATATAATCCTAACTGACTTGGTCTCTGCTCATATAACAGACCTGCCATCCCAGAAATCAGCCTAGTAAACCTTCACTGTACTCCCCTCTAAAGCAAGGGCATCATACCTCAGATAAGGACACCAAAACTGAACATAGTATTCCAGGTGTGGCCTCACCAACGCCCAAGACAATTGCAGCAAAACATTCCCATTCCTGTACTCAAATCCTCTTGCTATGAAGGCCAACATACCATTTGTCTTCTTTACTTCCTGCTCTACTTGTGTGCTTACTTTCAGTGAATAATGCAGAAGAACTCCTTTGGCCTCCTTATTTACGAAGGAATATAATTGTGTTAGAAGCAGTTCAGAGAAGGTACAGGACTGATTCCTGGAATGAGGGAGTTTTCTTATGGGGAAAGGCTGGACAGGTTCGGCCTGTATCCACTGGAGTTTAGCAGAATGAGATACAGTCTTGTTGAAACATAAGATCCTGAGGGGGCTTGACAGGGTTGATGCTGAAAGGATATTCCCTTTTGTGGAAAGACTAGAACTTGGGAGCACATTTTAAAAATGAAGGGTCTCCCATTTAGGACAGTGATCAGGAGAATTGTTTGAGATTAGAATTTTTTTTCTCTGAGGGTTGAGTGTCTGGAACTCTCTTTCCCAGAGAGCAGTGGAGACGGGGTCATTAAATATTTTTAAGGTGGTGTTAGATTCGTAATGGATATGGGGGTAGGAAGGAAAATGGAATTCGGGCTCTAACCAGATTAGCTGTGATTTTATTGAATGGCAGGGCAGGCTCAAGAGGCTGAATGGTCTACTCCAAATTTGTAGATGCAACAATGGTTAAAAATAGGTGACCAAAGCTTTCTTGCCTTCTGTACAGGCTTCCCGCTTGTGCAAAAGTAGCATAGTTCACAATTCATTACACTGACCTAAGTTGCCTTTGTGTTTATTTGCTCTCTGCATTAACTTAATGTTAATTTTGAAGCTTTTATTGTACCTTGTGAGCTATTATGATGCATTAAATCACCCACCACAAACAATGATAGTCTACTGAGGAAAGTACCGTAGAAAAATATTTCATGTTTGTTGCGCATCCTAATTGTCATTGGAAATAAGGAATTTCGGAAGTATTAACCATGTATTATGTGTGGTCAGGCCCAGTCTCAGGTCTTTGGTGGAGTCACGTACTACAACACTGTACAGCAGCAGGCACTGCCTAAACCATCACCTCCACGGAGACAATCGCAGCCTGTTACTGTTAAACCACCGCCACCTGAGGTACTTGATACATCCGTCATCTGGTTTCCATGCAGCTTAGGTACAACACCATCTGAAGCTGCAAAATACCATGTTGATGTAAAGATAACTTGTATAAATCCTTGTATCACCAATCTCTACTAATATCTAATGTTACTCTCTCTTTTGCTAAAAATATTCCCTTTTAAATTCCCTTCATCAATCGCTCCTCCACTCTTGCCAAGGATTCACTCTTTCACTTCTCATTCTGTTCCCTCTGTTGTGTTCTCCAAGCAACCAGTACTGTTCGTGTGTTAGGTGGTTAGCCTTTTCTTTCACTGTCTCTTTCCCTCCGTCTCTTTCTCCAACCTTCTCTTCCATCTGTCTCTCTTTCACTTAATTTATAAATCTGATTTATAATGTGTGCAAGTGATTTTGTGTTTTTGTTAAAGGATTTATGTATAAAAGTTGAGTTCTGAATAGGAGTATCTTTTAAACAAAGCTACATTAAAGTCTTCTGTATGACTCAGTGTATCAATGCACCATTTGATCTGAGGTATATAGTCCAGGAAGTTCTCCCGTTCTCCTTCAGTACCAGACAGTGAGGACATTCTGACTGTCCTTTGTTTGGATTGAAAAGTGGGAAATTTAGCCAGGTTACTCATGTGGACTTCAAGCATCAAGTTTTTCTCTGCTACCGTCACAGTGAATAACTTGCTCTCCTTCATCCATCACTGTTCCTTTCATGTGACAAAGAGTCTGGTTAACACTTGCTGTGACTCCTGATAACTTGGGTGGAAAATTGGACATCAGACACATGTCACAGAAGCTATCCCAGATGTATTGATAGATGTTGAAAAATAGCCCCACAGCCCTCTTAAATAACTCACCAAAGTAGCTCTTGACAGACTGATTCACTGTAGAGGACAAAGCAACTGAATTTACATATTGGGGTGGCACAGTGGTTAGCATTGCTGCCTCACAGAGCGAGGGACCCGAGTTGATTCCACTTTGATTGTGGAGTTTGCACGTTCTCCCCATGGGTCCCCTCTGGGTGATCTGGTTTCCTCCCACAGTCCAAATATGTGCAGATTAGGTGGAACGGCCATGCTAAATTGCCCCTTGATGTTCGAAGATGAATAAATTAGGGAGATTAGCAGGCTTAATGTGTGGAGTTACAGGGATCTGGCCCATGTAAGATTCTTCATCAGAGAGTTGGAGCCGTCTCCTGCACTGTCGGGGTTCTGTTCTATGATCATGACGTGAGATGCACGTGTAATTTCCAGGAATGATCAATGAACAGCGAACAGGATCAGAAGCCCAGGGTGATTTTCCTTCTCCCTAGCCTAAAGACCTTGAGGTTGTTTGTATTGTCCTAGAATGCATGTGTTCAAAATAATCAAATGCCTTTCATTGAAACTTAATAAGAATACCATTGTGGCATTTATTTAACTTGTGATAAAATAATTAGTGGCTCCAGTTTGTTGAGTTTTGAAGTTCTGCCGTTTATTTTTTCAGGACAGCCGAATTGAGAAGCTGAAAGAAAGGAATGAAGCTTAGCGCTGGGAGAAATATTTCTCTGTGAATTTGAAAGAAAATGAATCCATGTAGAAGTGAGCAGAACTCGACCGTCAATCAGAGTCCTCTGCTGGGGGTGCTGGCCGTCCTGGTGGCTCAGTGGAGTTGCCGACGTTGCTAAAGTTCACGGCCGTCCTTAACTCTGGCGTCAGGACTTGCCGGACCTCAACCAGGCAGCAGGCAGGGAGCACGTTTGCCTCCTTGAGTGCTTTTCTCGCACCTGTTCTTGAGTTCTGGTTCTTGGGCTGTTTCCATTAACGGTTTGAATGGTAACATTGCAGCAAACTAGCAGTCAATTCCATCAGGGCCTGCTTTTTGAATACGAGTCCTGTGGGATCAAGTGCGATTTAGTTCCAAAAAGGTACAGCAATAATCTCCTAACCACTGAACCTTGATTTTGATTAATATTGACTGAATTGTTGGTCAATCTGCTCTGGTCTTGACTTTCTGTTTCTAATAGTGTGTATTTATCAATATATGATCCAAAAATGTCTTCAGTGCAGCGCATAGTTGACCAGTCAACTGATTTTGTCTTTAACAGGGAGTGAGGAAAGATGTAGCCATAAGCAATGTACATACAGTCTAGGTTTCAGCCTGGCTTTTAAGGTGCTTCTATGTGTAGAGTATTAGTTCAGAGAAATGATTTCTCTGGTTTTGCTTAATCTTGCTTTTTCCTTTTTTAAAAAAAAACAATTCCTCCTCAATACCCCTCCACCCAGGTCAAGTCGCTCTGCAAGCGTACCTCAGTCAGTCGTCAGCAGTAATCAAAAACCTGTTGCCTCCATTGAGATTAATGCTTCAAAGAAAAAGCATGTTTTCTCATGCAGGGAAATGTGAGGTTGAGTACAAGCTGGGTGAAATGCATTTGGTTTACGCTACTGCAAATCGGATTGTATTTCAGTTTGTTAATACCATCTGCCACCACTGAGAGAAGGATGACTTTTTATCCCAATTGTAATTACAATACCAGCCTGAAACCTTGATCTGTTCTATAAATAATGCATTCTGCGTTCGCTGTACAGGATAGAGCCAACGTGACCATGTGATTACATCTCTTGTGCATCAACTCATCCATATTAAGCATTCATGCTGTAACAAGAGCACTTTACTTGGGGATATCCTTGACTTGTTGGTTTGTGGCAATGTGACCATTGGTACAAAAAAAATAGAAACGCGAGCAGAGTAACATTGCAAGCCAGGTCCAGGTGTTGAACATTTCATTGGTTTCTCAACCTGCTTTTTAAGGTCAAGACTGTGAAATTATTGATGTGAGTTTAGTGAGCTATTGGGGATTATGAGTAGTGAATTGTAGTATTACTTTATCCATTCTGCTACATGCCATTGCTTCCCAGAAGGCTGCGGAGGTTAAAATTGGTATTTACCAGGCCACAGGCCTGTATGTTTCTTTGTTGTTTACAGACCTAAACATTGATGCTGTTAACCTGGATTAATGTGTCTGCTACCCCTGGGGTCTGTCTAGCCTGTACCTGTTAGGCTGCTTTAGACAGGTTGTTTATATGTTAAAGGCTGACTAATAAGTGTGTAATTATTCCTTTATAACAGACATTTTCTAGTTCAAAAGAAATATGTCGAGTATTGCAGAGTGTAAACTTTCCAAAAGGTTGCATTTAAATGTAATGAATTTGTTTTTGTTTTTTTTGCCTTACAAAGATTGAAATGTATTTGTAAATTTCACATATCAGTTGTGTGACTAATCTAGACCCCAGAACACTGTGATGGCTAGTTTTTAATCTTCTTAGAAATGGAGATTTGTAATCAATATTTTTGTTGCCATTTGGTGGACACAGTTTAATAAAGTGTGGGAAGAAAACACATGAAAGTTCTTAGACTGAAGTTTGATTCACCCATTGTCAAAGTCCAGTTTTTCAGGTTTTGTGGGTCAATTCCGTGTTTGTATTCCCAGTTAGTTTTGTTTTAATAAGTACAGCCAATCCCCCTTCCCCTGCTGCTGCCCCTAGTCTGGGCTCCTCAGCCCACTTTGAGTGCAAACGAAATCAAAATACTCAACTCAGCAAGTCTGGCAGCATCTGTGAAGAGAGAAACACAGTTAACCTTTTGAATCCAATACAACTTTATTCAGCTCTGTTTCTCTGTCCACAGGTGTTGCCGGACCTGCCGAGTTTTTATTTCAGATTTCCAACATCTGCTTTTATTCTAGCTATAAAGGGTACCTTAGGGTAACTTGGCTGCTGATTAATCTCTGTCTGCTCTCCAATTTAAACCTGCCATTTCCTTTTCACAACACAGTTCTGAGCCCAGGAACTTGCCATGTGTTGAATATTGTTGCTGAGCAAACCACGTAAGTTACACCATAAACATGCTAGAAATGGATTAGCTTTGCCAATGCTTAGCTGTTTAAAGGTACCATCTAGTGACCCATGCACACCAGATGTCTGGCACAGTTTCCTGCATTTTTAATATTCATTTGTGGGACGTGGGTGTCGCTGGCTGGCCAGCATTTATTGCCCATCTTTAGTTGCCCTTGAGAAAGTGGTGGTGAGCCACCTGCTGCCTTGAATTGCTGCAGTCCAAGTGCTGTGGGTTGAACCACAAATGCCGTTAGGGAGGGAAATCCAGGATTTTGACCCAGCAACTGCAAAAGAACGGCAATATATTTCCAAGTCAGGACGGTGAGTGCTTGGAGGGAAACTTGCAGATGGTGGCATTCCCACGTATCTGCTGCCCTTGTTCTTGTAGATGGAAGTGGTCGTGGGTTTGGAGGATGCTGCCTAAGGATTTTTGATGAACTTCTGCAGTGCACACTGCTGCTACTGAGCATCGGTGAGTGGCACGGCAGCACAGTGGTTAGCACTGCTGCTTCGCAGTGCCAGAGACCCAGGTTTGATTCCCAGCTTGGGTCACTGTCTGTGTGGAGTTTACACATTCTCCCCGTGTCTGCTTGGGTTTCCTCCCTCAAAGAAATGCTGGTTAGGCACATTGTTCTGAACAGGCGCCGAACTGTAGCGACTAAGGGAATTTCACAGTAACTTCGTTATAGTGTCAATGTAAGCCTTACTTGTGACTAATAAATAAACTTTAATGGAGGGATTTGATTTATTATTGTCGTGAATTGGGATACAGTGAAACGTATTGTTTCTTGTGCGCTATACACACAAGGTGTACCGTTCATAAGTCCAAAGATGTGTGGATTGGATGGATTGTTCATGCTAAATTGTCCATTAGTATCAGGCACATTAACTCATTGAATACATGTGGTTAGGGGATTGGAGCTGGGTTGGGATTGTTGTCAGTGCAGGCTTGATGGGCCAAAAGGCCTACTGCATTGTGGGAATTCTAAGATTCAGAGTACATAGGGGAGAGGATGCAGAATATAGTGTTATAGTTACAAATAGATCAGCTTAATATATAGTAGATCCATTCAAAAGTCTGATGGCAGCAGGGAAGAAGCTGTTCTTGAGACGGATGATATGTGACCTCAGACTTTTGTATCTTTCTTCCACCTTCTTCCATCTGGAAAGAGTGTGTGGGGAGTTGGGGGGCGGTCTTGATTATGCTGGCTATATTTCCAAGGCAGCGGGTAGACAGAGTTGATGGATGAGAGGCTTTCCTGGGGAATGGATGTTTGTGGATGTGCCAATCAAGTGGGTTGTTTTGTCCTGGATGGTATCAAATTTTGAGTGTTGTTGGAGCTGCAAATGAGGAATATTTCATTACGCTCCTGCCTTGTCAGCTGCAGTCGCCTCTGACCTGCTCTTGTAGCCACTGTTTATCTGGTGAGATCCAGTTGAGTTTCTGGTCAGTGGTAATCCCCAGGGATGTTCTGCTGAACTTGGTATTATCTGTAGCAGAGACGAACAAAAACCTGGAAAGTTAGCCACCTCCAGCGGCTAACTGCTGCCCTCTGCTGGAAATGCAGTACATGGCTGACAGGTCAAAACAGAATCTGATTCTGCTATGATGGTGTCCACTGTGGAATCACCGAGCAGTAGTTGGGATACAGAAACAGCAGTATGTCATTCAGCCTGTCGAGCCTATTCCACAATTGAATTAGATCATTTCTGATCCGTATCCTTATCTAGGGGGAAAAATTGCTGTTTGTCTGAGTCATGAAGATTTCTTTTGACCTCCTGAATCCAAAACTTTTCATGGCAACAATTCCATGTATTTTTACTACCTTTTGAAGAAGTGTTTCCAGACTTTTCTGCTCAATGATGTAGCTCTAATCATAAGATTATGCTTACAAACTGCAGATATAATCTCCTCTTCCCACAATAACAATAGGTAAGGTTAGTTATGACGGGGCAGCATTTTGAGGTGGGCAGTGGGGTCAAACAGGATTGTGTTCTATCATTAACATTCGTTGGAGTATCTTTCTCTTTGCTCCTGTCTTATGTCTTCAGGTTATCTTATTATATACCAAAACACACAAAGCTATGCAGCCTTGCTCACCTGAGATCCAAAACAATGATGTTCCAAGTCTCCAATGATGCAACACTAGCATTCAATACTGAGGAACACTTTTAGTGACAAATGGGCAGATTCACTCACACTTCTGTAGTGTTTGGTTTGACCCATCAGCATCTGGAAGACAAATGTTAGGATTCAGGGTGTTGCAGTTCTGGTCGCCACAGTACTAGAAGGATGTTGAAGCTTTGGAGAGAGTGCAAAGTAGGTTCACAAGGATGTTGCCTGGTCTCAAAGGTGTTGGCTATGAGGAGAGGTTGAATAAACTAGGATTGTTTTCACTGGAAAGACAGACTGAGGGGAGACGTAATAGAGGCCTACAAAATTGAGAGGCATAGTGAGAGTGGTTAGTCAAAGGCTTTTTCTCAGTGTGGAAGTGTCAATTACAAGGGGGCACAGGTGAGAGGCGGGAGGTTTTTCACGCAAAGTGGTAGGTGTCTGGAATGTGCTGGCCGAGGAGGTAGTGAAAACAGACACATTAGCTATATTTAAGCATCTGAATGGGTACATGAATAGCGAGGGAACAGTGGGATATGGTCTAAGTAGGGGCAGGAGGCTTTTTTTTCAGTTAGCATCAAGATGAGCATAGGCTTGGAGTGTTGAAGTGTCTGTTCCTGTGCTGTACTTTTCTTTGATCTTATACCACCATCTTTTTTAATAGCCATTCATGGGAAGTGGGCATCGCTGGCAAGACAAGTATTTGATGCCCATCCCTAATAGTGCTTGAACTGAATGACTTGTTCAGCCATTTAGGAGGGCAGTTAAGAGCCAACCAAATTGCTGTGGGTCACCTGTTGGCCAGAGGGTAAGCATAGCAGATTTCCTTCCCTAAAGGTAATTGAATTTTTACAACAATCCATAATAGTATCATGGTCATCATTAGACCTTTAATTCCTGTCTTTTATTGAATTCAAATTTCAACATCTGTCATGGTAAGATTCGAACCTGATCTCCAGAGCATTACCCTGGAACACTGGATTACTAGTCCAGTGACATTACCACTGCACTATTACCTCCCCCTAATGATGTGATACTGGTGGTTGTTGGTAGCTTCACATATCTTGGCTTCACAATTACCACCAATCAGACACTTGATGCTGAAATGCACACATTGCAAAAGCTGCAGCTATGTCAAATACGTGTGTGGGAAAACAGCAAACTGACTGAGAACAGCAGCTGAATCAACTGAGTGTCTCCCAGGTTTGCATCCTCAGCGCAGTCCTCTACAGCAGGGAGACTTGGACAACATGTGCTAGGCGGCAAAAAAGACTGAACAGTTTTCAGCTTGGCTGCCTCAGATGTATTGTTGGCATCCCCTGGTAGGACAAGATCATCTTTCCAAAGTCCTGGGACACCATCAGCATAAACTCATTACTACACCAACAACATGTGTTGGCTGCTGCCATGTTTATCAAAGGAACACTGTACAGGTTTTTGAGTATATAACCAATGAACTGGCTACTGGATCACTACCTGGTGGCCATCCAAGCCTTTACAGGAAGGACACTTTGAGATATGAAGATGGGTGGACATTTGAAACTTGACAACTGGGAGACAGTCGCTGACAGGTGTGATCTCTGGAGGAATGAAAGGGCATTGGAAGAGGTGAGCAGAAATGAAAAGCATAGCTGGCCAAGAAGCCAGCGAATCATTCACCTTTCTCAGACTACTGCCTCCCTGAGCAACAAGTGCAGCAGAGGCTGCTGTGCCAGAGTGGGACTTGTGAGCCAAGCAGATGATGCTTAAGAGAGGGTTGACCACCACAGGATGAACCATCTGAGATATAAAGCTGGCACTAAAGAAAAACTTTGCTTTGGATTGCCCCACCAGAAGAAATAGCTTCTCTGTACTGAATAATATCATTTTAAGCATATTAGATCATTCCTTGCCTTTCTAAAAGCAAGTACAAGCCCTATTTGTGGAACTTTCCCCTCAGGATCTAACCATCCGATATTATTCTGATTGTTTACTGTCTCACTTTCTAAATATCCTCGTTCAGGAAGTTGGGGCCTGACACTGGAGGGTAATCGCCTACTATCCATCGAACCCTTCCAGTGCAGAAGGAGGCCATTTGGCCCATTGAGTCTTCATTGACAGCAGTCCCACTCGCACCCTATTTCTGCAACACCACTTATCTACCCTGCTAATCCCCCTGATGCTAAGTGGCAATTTAGCATGGTCAATCCACCTAACCTGCACATCTTTGGACTATGGGAGGAAACCCATGTAGACATGGGGAAAATGTCTGTGTGGAGTTTGCACAGTCACCCAAGGCTGGGATCAAAGCCAGGTCCCTGGGGCTGTGAGGCAGCGTTGCTAACCACTGTGGCACCATGCTGTCCCCTACTGGATCCCAGCAAGAGTTACAACTTCAGCGGCAAATGAGGAAAAGGAGCAGATGGTTCTGGTACTCCTGACCTGCCATGGCGCCTTAGCCTGTGCCCCTCAGCGTAGCTGTCTTTCTTTAGGCTTCATGTCACACTGTGGAATTACCCGAGTTTAGAGTAGGTGCTATTGGCCACCTTTGCTTCGCCGCAAAGGAGACTAGGGGAGCATCTAATGCCAGCATCAATCAAAGAGCCCTGTTAAAGAATGATTGATCCCATGGTTTTTGTCCTGTCCCTGAGGGGAATTGTCCCTATAACATAATTGAAATTGGGAGTGGAGAACTGCATGTTCTTGTGCACCAAAGTGAAATAATCCTGAGCGTAGTCTACAGGATTTATTAGGCCTTTGAAACAAGAATGTGAGAGTAATAGTGCACATGGGCCTTTTGGAAGGGTTCTCAAACTTGCTTATTAAATTTGAGGTTAACTTGTCTCTGGGAATTTGTGGAGATCTGGTGGTAATGGATGACTTACCACAAATGAAGTCCCTGAAGTGTTTTGTATGTAAATTTATGGGGAGGCAGTGGCATAGTGCTATTTATTGTCACTGGATTAGTAATCCAGAGACCCAGAGTAAGATCTGGGAGCCCCAGTTCAAATTCCACCATCTCACAGATGCTGAAATTTAAATTCAATAAAATATCTGGAATTAAAAGTCTAATGATGACTTTAAGGGGGTTTTCCAGGAGGCTTTGCTCTGTTGCCACCCAGTTAATACAAAGACTCGTGAAAGACAGTTTGCAGTTAAATGGTGATCTTATTGAATGGCGGGGCAGGCTCGAAGGGCTAGTTGGCCTACTCCTGCTCCTATTTCTTATGTTCTTATTTGACCAATATGCATTAGGAGAGAGACGGCTGGAGGATTCCAACTTCTCCCTGACATTACAGTACATGTGTAAAACTCTTTCTCGAAGGTTTGTTTCTCCTGCACAACCAGTCATCCAAACTGGATGATCCAGTTACATTAGTACACATTATTTACCTTGGCCAATAAAAGTCTACCTTTTAGTAGAATTGGGAATTCATTAGTCAAATAGACCCAGAAGTTCTTTCCCCCACCTCCTCTGCCCCCCATTGCCTAGCAACTTTATGCAAATCCAGTAGATTCAAGGGTCACCCTCACCACTTGCAAACTATGGGAATGGAGAGGGAGTCATTCTCTCTGTCTGCTAGCGACCCCCTTATCAGCAAAAGCTGAATACATCAATTCACTGCACCCACAAGCTAAATACCTCTGTTCATTTTAAGACCTTGGTAGCTTGCAGCTGCAGGGTCTTTTACCAATAAAAGTTGAATATATTCTGTACCTTATTGTTTCCAAAGAATGTGGCCTGTCTAGTTCTGCATGTTTCTCATTATGCTTTGGAGCAGGCTGCATCTTGGCCAAAGCTTACAAGACATTAGAAAATACATTTTAAATCTACAATACTTGTTCAAAATGCTCTATCAGTGATTATATATGTGTCTATGCAGACAATACCTTCACGTATATTTATGAGGTACTTTGCAATTCCTTATTGTACATGTAAGGCACACTGATTCCTATTCTAGTCTACTTTGTTTTAATATTCTGCAAAATTCCAAGCATTTCGGTATCCCCTTCTACAATGACCATGAAACCATTGGAAGATCTGCTGGTCTGGCCTACATGGAACTCCAGACCCGCAGCAATGTGGCTAACTTTCAAATGCCCTTTTAAAATGGAGGGCAGTTAGTGTTGGACAATAGACTCTGATCCAACCAATGATGCTCATATCCCATAATGAATGAAGTAAATAAATAAAAGCTGTATTGGCTCCATTCCTCCTTCAGAAATGTTGTGATGTATGAAAGGCTATCAACGGGATTTGGATCAGAGTTCTTTGGTATTCATACTTGCGAAGCTACAATTGGACCATGATTCTCATGCTGGCCACAGCACCATGAAAGCTACTCATGAGGAAAATGTGTATATCACCATAGGTCAAATCTCCAGACCTGATGTTCTAAGAAGAGTACTCTGTTTTAAAAATAAATTCTTGAAAATTAATTTGGTGCCTCTATTAAGTGACAGAATACTGTGTTAAAGAGATGTTTGTGTCTGTACATGGACCTATCATAGAATCCCTCCAGTGCAGAAGAGGCTATTTGGCCCATCAAGTAGTCTGCACCGACTCTCTGACAGAGTATCTTGCCCACGCCATGTCCTAACCCTGTAAGCCCACACTTTTTGCCATGGCTAATCCATTTAATCTACACATCTTTGGACACTAAGGGGCAATTTAGCTCGGCCAATCTAACTAATCTTTGAAGGAAGAAACGCACCCAGACATGGGGAGAACATGCAAATTCCACACAGCCAGTCATCCAAGACCAGAATCAAACTTGGTCCCTGGAGCTGTGCGGCAGCAATGCTTACAACTGTGCCACCATGCTGTCGCCTTTTTTGTATTACAAAACTCAGGCTGTCATCCAACACAGGAAGGATCCACGTTCCATGCCGAGTTCCTTTATTTCCGGGTGCCCTGTTTAATTAAAGCTCCATCACAGAGTTGTGCTTAGAAAAGTACTTAGAAAAGTCAAGTTACGTGTGCTAATGTTACAACCGCAGCAGATGTTAGTTGTAGAGCAAGCCAAATCCTGAAGGGAAACTTATCTTACTGATCATAACCCTTTATTTTTGTATTCTGAAAATTAGGAGAAATCTACTGAGCATAGAAGACCAGTAGCACTTTTGGAGATATTAAAAATGAAAAGATTATTAACAAGAAGAAAAGAAAACTAAAGAACACAAGTCTAAAATTACACAGATAAAACAATCCTACAAAACCTCTCCAAAAGAATCCACTTGTTCAGAGCACGCAAGTAAACACCTTCTTGGCAACACACCCTTATAGATGTTTAACTCTAAAACTTCAGTAATATTATCCAGTAAAATTATATTATGACTTTAATAAAGAGATAACACACAACTTTATTTATTTAGTTGTGTCACAAGCAGACTTACGTTAACACTGCAATGAAGTTACTGTGAAAATCCCCTAGTCGGTGCACTCTGGTGCATGTTTGGGTGACTGAGGAAGAATTTAGCATAGCCATTGCATCTAACCAGCATGTCTTTCGGACTGTGGGAGGAAACCGGAGCACCCAGAGGAACCTCACGTTGACACTGGGAGAATGTGCAGACTCCGCGCACACACTCAAGTCAGGAATCTAATCCAAGCCCCTGGTGCTGTGAGGTGGCAGTGCTAACCACTGTGCCACCCCTATTTCTCACTGTCACATTTCTGTTGAACTCCAAGAAACTTTAGAAATAAAACTACTTTCTGAAACAAAGTCTTTCTGCTTTCTGCTTGGCTGCTTCAGATTCACACCTTCTCTCTGCACAGCAGTGGTCCCTGGATGTCTTCCTCCACACAGCCAACACACCTCTGCTCAACTTCTTTTAACTATCCTTTTCCTCTTCCATCTCAATTCCATTGGTCTCTGCACCTCTTTGAAATCAATTGTTCCAAAATATAAGATCTTTCATGTTTTCCCATCGTCTCCCCTTATATGTCAAATATATTAGACTAGTCTTCTGTTATTTTCATATGAAACCTTTGTAAGTTGTAAAAATCCCTTAAACTTCCCTGTGTTATTTAACAGCTTCAAACCACTGAGACCTGTTATTGCAAATGCATGCATCTGGCACCTTTCTTCCTTCTACCTCTCAACTCCCCCAGACAAGTTGTCTCTATTAACCTTTCCCCCCAGCTTAATTTTAAAAAGCATTTAGACAATTACATGGATAAGATGGGTATACAGGGAGATGGGTCAAACGTGGGCAATTGGGACTAGCGTGGTGGTTAAAAAAAAGGGCAGCATGGTCAAGTTGGGTCGAAGGGCCTTTTTCCATGCTGTAAACTTCTATGATTCTATTCCCTTATAATTAAGTTAATTATACACTTGATGACTTCAGCTAGGCTAATGAGGTTGGCTTGCTGGAGTATGAGATGTAAAAAGAGGTACCCAATGAGTCCTAATTGATGGGGTTAAATCAGGGAATCTCATGGTCCCTGTTTAAAGCAAGTGTTTCAGGCTCCCCAGCCTGCATTCTGCAGGGAGCAACTGGAGAGCTGGCTGTATGATGTAAATAAAGTAACTTGGTGACGGGACTTTTGCCTCCATGGAGTTATTACATACACACACACGATCTTCTTTACAGAATCATACAATATTCCTCAAAAATATTTTTTTAAAAAACCCGTCCTCACTTTAAGCATAGTATTTTGTAGGATTTGTTTTGCATTTATTTGCCTGAGACATTGCTGGCTTACTGTCTGAACTTCCACCTGGCATTTAACTAGCCTTGGCTTAATTGGTCTGCAGATTCATTGTGTATAATTAGGAGATATTGATCAGAGCTCAACCCTCCCCTACACAGGTACAAAGTAATCAAAAAGTTACAGGAATGTTTTACAGCTCCAGGTATTATCTGATCGAGCAATGTTAGTAACAAAATAATGCATTGAAGCCAAAAGATTTGAGGACTTGCTGTGGATTAGCAAAATAAACATTGCTTGTTCTAACAGCATTTCTTATTGTTGACGCAGGTTTTGCAGAATAGTGTTTAAAGCAAAAGCATTCTCTGGAAACTGCTTCACACCACCACACTCATGTTGTAAACCTCAGCATTCTGTACCCGCAGATAGTGGTGAGCACAGTTTGATGGGGTGTTAACCATGCATTTCCCAATTGCTCCCTTTGACGGTGGTGACTGATGCTGGTTCCAGGACTCTCACAAGGCTATCTGACCCTGCTGGAGATGTCCCTGTGATTGGATTTTTATCTCCCTACTTCACATGGGCATTGCATTTCATAAGTTGTCAAGACACAACATTTCATTGGGTGATGGAGCTTAAAATTCAGTGTGCGTTATGTCTGATAAATCCAACTGCAGACGTGAGCACAATTCGATTAGGAGGTTCCGTCGACATACACTACTCATTTTACGGATTGAGAAGGAAAATCGCCGAGAATCTAAATTAGAAATGCACAGCAAAACTTTTGAGATTTGAAGGAGAAAATCGGGATATGTCCCTTTTTTAATCTAACCCAACATTCTTTTAAATTTTAAACTTTCAGATACAATTCCAGAAAATAGAATCATAGAATTCATACGGTACAGAACAGGGCCATTCAGCCCATCGAGTCTGCACCAACTCTCCGACAGAGCACCTTACTCAGGCCCCATCCCTGTAGCACAACGTATTTATCCCACTAATCCCCCTAACTTCCACGTTGAGGGACACTATGGGGCACTTAGCACAGAAAATAACGCACAGAGCGGCATGAATAGCACTGTTGTCTCACAGTGCCAGGGTCTCAGGTTCAATTCTGGCCTCAGGTCACTTTCTGTGTGGAGTCTGCACATTCTCCCTGTGTCTGTGTGGGTTTCCTCTGGGTGCTCCGGTTTCTTCCAAAAATCCAAAGATGTGCAGGTTAGGTTGATTGGCCATGCTAAAATGACTGGTGTCAGGGGGATTAGCAGGGTAAATATGTGGGGTTACGGGAATAGGGCCTCTGTGGGATTGTGATCAGTACAGACTCGTTGGGCCGAATGGCCTCCTTCTGAACTGTAGGGATTCTATGCATTATTCTGTTATCCAATAAATTCTACTATCCAAAGATGTGCAGGGTAGGTGGATTGGCCATGCTAAGTTACCCCTTAGTGTCCCTCAATATGTAGGTTAGGGGGATTAGTGGGATAAATACGTAATATTACAGGGATGGAGCCTGGGTAGGATACTCTGTCAGACAGTTGGTGCAAACTCGATCGGCCGAATGGCCCTGTTCTGGACTGTATGGATTCTGTGATTGTATTTTCTGAAATTGTATCTGCAAGTTTAAAATATTCCTATTGTTTCCCAGCTATCCACTGCAGCTGCTTGTTGAAAACTCTCAGGGACTATGTAACAGATAGCTGGATGAAGCTTTCTGCTGCACCTGTCCCATACAAAAACCTGAAGTAAAAACAAAGACGACCTATCTCTGACACAAGAACAGGAAATCTCAGCAGGTCCAACAGCATCTGTAGAAAGAGAGAATAGAGCAAATGTTTCAAGTCTGGATGACTCTTCATCAGAGCCGACCTAACTTAGTGTTGGTGCTGGTTACCCTACTGAGATTGACACAGAAGTAAAGTTCAAATATCAATGATGGTGGCACAATGGTTAGCACTGCTGCTTCACAGCGCCAAGGACCCGGGTTCAATCCCAGGCTGGGGTCACTGCCTGTGTGAGTTGGCACGTTCTCCCCATATCTGCGTGGGTTTCCTCCAGGTACTCTGGTTTTCAAAGACGTGTGGGTTAGGTGGATTGGCCATGCTAAATTGGCCCTAGTGTCAGGGGAAGTATATGGGGTTGCGGAATAGGGCCTGGGTAGGATTGTGGTTGATGCAGACTCGATGGGCTGAATGGCCTCCTTCTGCACTGTAGGCATTCTGTAACGTGGAAGGAATGGTTTGTTTCCCTTCTACCTAATTGATCTTTATTTATACAGCTTACCTCCTGCTCTATAAATTGGCTGTAAGTTAGGCCAGACAAACTCCGAAGATGTGATTCTATGTTTGAAAATATTCCGTTATTAAAGCATCTGTGACTTTATAATTCTTCAGCAAATTGAATGATGTTTGGATGCTGCATTGCAGAGAAACTGCAGGTATCCAAGTAATACCAGTGTCTGGCTCTTGCTCTGATACTTTCTGTGAATGAACAATCTGCATGTACTTGCCATCAAGACTCACACGCAGAGAATGCACATTGGCTAAGGTATCGAGGAACTGTACCTCAGCAAGAATGAACACAGTCAGGAAAGAGGAGGTTAGGAAATGAACTTTCTTGGTGGTAATTTCCAAACTGAACTGATTTTTTTTAGTGCACAGTGACTTACCCTTATATAATGACTTTCACAAACATCTCGACACGATATCAGAGAGAGAGAGACTGGTCACATTTTAGACGAGGATTCTGGACAAAGGCACAGTTTTTAAAAATCCAAGAGCCGTGACTTTCACCAACATTAACGAGATGTAGCCATTCGATTCACATCCTGGCTGAACTCACAAGGCAAATAAAACCTGCTGATCGGGAAGGCTATTCGGGAAGATCAGCAAATGTTTCAACCATGCTCACTTCTTTTTAAGTTTAAGTTTAATGTTTATTTATTAGTGTCACAAGTAAGCTTACATTAACACCGCAATGAAGTTACTGTGAAAATCCCCTAGCCAGCACTTGTTCGGGTACACTGAGGGAGAATTTAGCATGGCCATGCATCTAATCAGCACGTCTTTCAGACTGTGGGAGGAACCTAGAGGAACCCCCTGGGGACACTGGGGAGAAGGTGCAGAGTCCACACAGACAGATCCAAAGAATCAAACGGACACAGAGCGTTTACCCTGTTTCTTTTTCCACAGATGCTGCCAGACCTGCTGTGTTTTTCTGTTTTTATTGCAGGTTTCCAGCATCTGCAGTACTTTGCTTCCATTTTAAAGAAAATTAAAATCCTGTGTGTGGACACAGGGGCTGCAGCTCTCTCACCTCGCCCGCCATGGAATCGGCATGGGCAAGGGTCCGACCACGGAAATTTCCATTGACCTCAGATGGGAATTTCCAGTCTCGCTCGAGCAAGTCTGTAAAATCCCACCCATTACCTTTGCCAGGGTTCTGCATTAGTGCTACACACTCTGAATTTTCCTCCGAATCCCAGTAAAATCTGGAATCTGATCCCAAGAGCATTGTTCAAAATGTGAAGTAACAAAAATGGCATTCATCCTTTTCCATCCGGGTAAATCAGTGGCCTCGATGATGCCTTTGTCAAAGTCTCAGTGCGGGTGGTTGCTAAATTACATATTCATCCGTCATGCACTGCGCATATTTTTTTAATTTGTTGATTCTGCAACAACCTCGTGCAGATAGTACTCCCTGTGAAGAATTCCCAGTGCAATCGTCATGTGAAGAATATGAGGTTGGGCATCTCAATAGGGAACAAATTACATGCAAAGGAAAAACTGCAAATGTTGGGAATTTGGAACAAAAATGGAACATACTAAAAACACACAGCAGGTCCAAGCAGCAAAGAACAAGACAAATGAACAGCAGGAATGCTGATTATTTTCCCTTTGTGGATGCGGACTCGATCTGCTGTGCACTTTCAGCTTTTTCTCCTTGTATTTCGGAAATCCAGCTTTTCATTTAATAATTGTCACTTTTGATCGAGTTTACTTTCCTTCTCTGGGAAATATCAGAAATAAAACATTCTTTTGTCATTTTTAATGAACACTAGTACTCTGGGCATGTGTCCTTTTGAGAAGTGAATTTGATTTGATTTGATTTGATTTATTAGTGTAACATGTATTGGGATATGTGAAAAGTATTGTTCCTTGTGCGCTATGCAGACAAAGCATACCGCTCATAGGGTACGTAGGGCAGGAGGAAAGGATAGGATGCAGAATGTAGTGTTACGGTCATAGCTAGGGTGTAGAGAAAGATCAGCCTAATATACATTGCCATTCAAAAGTCTGATGGCAACAGGGAAGAAGCTGCTCTTGAGTTGGTTGTTGTGTGAACTCAGACTTTTGTATCCTTTTTCCCAACAGAAGAAGATGGAAGAGAATATGCCCAGGGTGCATGGGGTCTTGATTATGCTGGCTGCTACTCCATGGCATTGGGAGGTGTCAGCAAAGTCAATGGATGGGAGGCTGGTTTGTGTGATGGACTGGGCTATGTTCACAACCCTTTGTTGTTTCTTGTGGTCTTGGGCAGAACAAGAGCCATACCAAGCTGTGAGGTAACTGGAAAAGATGCTTTTTAAGTTGCATATGTAAAAGTTGGTGAGAGGCGTAGGGGATGTGCAAAATTTCCTTAACCGCCTGAGAGATTGGAGGCATTGGTGGAATTAATACCTTCCGAGCTCCTTTCAGAGAACTTTTGCCAGTATTTAAGCACAAGACTTGTTGCTGTGCCATAATCCATAGCACAACCCAATGCCCATTTCATCCCAAGTAGCTATCACTTCACACTGTAAGGAGTTTGTGTAATGGTGATGGTTTTGTGCATCTGAGAAGTTGGTATATGTATATATTCCTGTTTCCTATGGGTCATCAAAGATCAGAAAATATAACCATCCTCAACATCATTCACTATTCTGGCCACTCTATTCTTGGAGACTATAAATTACATGATTGCTTGTTTGCAGATTTTTTGCCACAGTGGATCGTGTCCCTGCTTCTGAGCCAGAAGCTCTGAATTTGATTCCAACCCTTGGATTTGATATCCGAAGAAGTTGCATTCATATCGCAGCCAAGAAGGTGGAGTAGCAACTTGTACATCTTTCCAATAGATGCCAATGGTGAGCAGTAAGAGTGGGAGAAACACCCGGTTAACCATGTGCTGGAATGAAACCAGAACCTCTACCATCACTACCCATAGCTTAGACTACAACATGCATATAACTTGTATGTTGCCACAGCAACTTAGTCTCCTGGTAGGTGCGGTTGATCTGAGTGGCTGGTCATAAAATCATAGAAACACTGCAGTGCAGAAGGAGGCCATTTGGCCCATTGAGGCTGCACAAAATCTCTGACAGATTGACACTAAGGAGAAATTTAGCATGGTCAATCCACCTAATGTGCATCTCTTTGAACAGTGGGAGGAAACCAGAGCACCCGGTGGAAACCCAGATAGATGCAGGAAGAACATGCAAAGTCCATTGTAATGATACTGTGCCTTTAAGAAATATATTTGAGTTATGTATATTGTGCAGAATTTTTTTAACAGCCTGAAAAGTCCGTTCAATGCTAATTCCTTAATGGAATTGGCATCCTGTGTTGTTACTGCAGCAGCATAATTGTTCCTAATTGCTGGAATGTTTGTTTTAATCTGAACTAATGCTGTTCTGCTGTTTTGAGTCTTTTCTCCTGGGGCTTTGCAGAGTGGGAGTTGATTAGGTTGAGTGACAGGAAAACTTGAGTGGAGCTAGGCTTACACAAAGAAATCAAGGGCAGTCTGCTGTTTGTAAAGTTTATTGATTAGTGTCACAAGTGAGGCTTACATTAACACTGCAATGAAGTTACCATGAAATTCTCCTAGTCACCATAGTCTGGCGCCTGTTTCGATCAATGCATCTAACCAGCACAATTTTCAGAATGTGATAGGAAATCAGAGCATCCTGAGGAAACCCACACAGACACAGGGAGAACATGCAAACTTCACTCAGACAGTCACCTAAGCTGGGAATTGAACCTGGGTCCCTGGCGCTGTGAAGCAGCAGTGTTAACCACTGCACCACTGTGCCACCCCTTTAGATCTTTAGAGAGAGATTTCTCTGTCTCTCTTTCTCTCTCTGGATTTAGAGACTGGAATCTGCCAAGAAATAAATCCCTTTCTCTGAGAATTCTGCTGCTTGGGGGTGGATCTTTCTCTGGAGGTTGTATGAGAATTAGAAGACAATTGTCTGTCTGGGTCTCTGTCCCGAGGTGTTAAAAGGCTGGAAATCTAGCATCCATGTTAGCATATCAGTTTTTGGTTCTAACAGGTTCTGAAAAAGGTTTTTAAGTCTATGGGGCATGTTGCTTAAAGTGGAACTACAGAGATTACTAGTTGTTAAGAATTATACTTTGTCATGTTTAAGTATTTTAACTGATAAAAGTTATGCTCATTCTTTTTGTTATATTCTATGTTCTTAAATAAAGTTTGTTTTGCTAAAAGCTTCCTAGTAGGTCACTTGAATCATACCTGGAGTGAAACACTTTATGATCACTCTAATGCCAAAATCAAAAGGAAGAGTTAGGGTCTGGGCTAACATCATAACATTCCTTGAGATTCTTGATCTGGTCCCTAACACCACACAGACAGGATCTCGAGGTTGGAATCGAATAGGGATCCTTGGCACTGTGAGGCAGCAATGCAAATCTCTCTGCCAGCGTGCTGCCCTGGTGTGGATCAAAATGATGCCAGTGGCACAGGGTTTTAATAGAACATAGAACAGTACAGGCCCTCAATGTTGTGCAAGCTTTGTCTGAAATCAAGATCAAGCTATCCCACTCCCTGTCATTCTGGTGTGCTCCATGTGCCTATCCAATAACCGCTTGAAAGTTCCTCAAGTGTCCAACTCCACTATCACAGCAGGCAGTGCATTCCACACCCCAACCACTCTCTGAGTAAAGAACCTACCTCAGACATCCCTCCTATATCTCCCACCACGAACCTTATAGTTATGCCCCCTAGTAACAGCTACATCCACCCAAGGAAATAGTCTCTGAACGTCCATTCTATCTATCCCCATCATCATCCCCTTTCTGGAGGGATGGATTTGGGATCTCCCATCTGTAGTAGGTGCTGTGGGTCAAATCTGCCTCAAAGCAGTGAGCTCACGAAGGAGATGCTTTTTTACATTAATTAATACCACTGTGGTCTTTGAGAGTTTCGCTTGGTTTAAAAAATGACTTTAATTTTATTTAACCTTATTTAATTTGCTGAGACTTCTAAATGGAGAGCTGAGACTATCATGGACTCGGGTTAAAAATAAAGTAGACAAGAGGACAATGGGAATGGATGAGTGGTGGTATTTTGTATTTTAAGGCTTGTAGCTTCTAGGAGAGTGGGACAGGTGATTTGATGTCTTAACATAAGAATTAGGGGCAGAAGTGGGCAATTCAGCCCTTTGAACCTGCTCTGCCATTCAATCAGATCATGGCTGATCTCTCCCTGGTCCCTACTTATTCCCCATATCCTCTAAACCCCCTTCTTTAAAATCAGGGATCTCCTTCTTGAAACCATCCAACGATTCAGACTTCACCGCACTGCAGGGCAACAGTGTTCCACAAATTCATCAGCCTCTGCATGAAGTAGTTCCTCCCCTTCTCAGATCTACCATCCACCCGTTTGCCTTTTGTACATCTTACATGATGATTGTTCATTAATGTTTAACTAACAAATAGATTTAAAATCGAATGTTAACATGTTCCCTTCAGATAGCGGCAAACGTCTTGGCTCTTTCAATGTGTTCACTTCTAGTTGTATCATTCAGGAGTAACTTACATGGATTGGCTTTGCAAAGAACAAACTGATAAGAGTTATGTACATACATGAGAAAATGTGACTTTCGGAGAGCAGGGTCCGATCAGTCAGTGATGTTATATTTGTGTTTCTGTAGAATTCCTGTATTTGCATGTAGTTAATGAACAAACTCTTTGAACCTCTTCGCAGTAATTGGTGAGTACGTCCAACCAGAAGGTCCACGATTGGCACAACCAATTGAAACTCAAGTTCAGGCTGTCTAAGATTTTTGTCATTGGTGGGAGCAAATACCAGATAACCTGTTCATGAATACATATCTGATAGTGAAAGGGTGGGACTAAACACTCAGGATTGAAGGATCAAAGGTTAATCTATGCAGCACAAACTGGAAGCTCCATTTCAATCAAAATTCTAACAGGTCAGTAGTATCGTAATAAGATTCCCCTCCACCCGCAATATTCCTTCCATTCTGGATATTGGAACATGTATGCAAAGAGGAATCTGAATCAGTAATGTGGACCTTCCTTGTCTATTTCTGAACCATCGTTTAAAATTTAAAAATGGCTTTGGGGCTCTCAAAAATTTTGAGTTTTCTCGTGCTGTGTACTTTACTGTCTCATGGAAGCGCTCAGTGGTGGAACTGGTTCAGAAAGCCAGAAACTACAACACTTCGACCTGTGGAAACTACAATACCTCACTCTGCAGAAATTGCCGAAGATCAACCTGCAGAGATTGCCACAACTCAACCTGCAGAGATTGCCGCAACTCAACCTGCAGAGATTGCCACAACTCAACCTGCAGAGATTGCCACAACTCAACCTGCAGAGATTGCCACAACTCAACCTGCAGAGATTGCCACAACTCAACCTGCAGAGATTGCCACAACTCAACCTGCAGAGATTGCCACAACTCAACCTGCAGAGATTGCCGCAACTCAACCTGCAGAGATTGCAGCAACTCAACCTGCAGAGATTGCAGCAACTCAACCTGCAGAGATTGCAGCAACTCAACCTGCAGAGATTGCAGCAACTCAACCTGCAGAGATTGCAGCAACTCAACCTGCAGAGATTGCCACAACTCAACCTGCAGAGATTGCAGCAACTCAACCTGCAGAGATTGCTTCAACTCAACCTGCAGAGATTGCCACAACTCAACCTGCAGAGATTGCAGCAACTCAACCTGCAGAGATTGTCACAACTCAACCTGCAGAGATTGCCACAACTCAACCTGCAGAGATTGCCACAACTCAACCTGCAGAGATTGCAGCAACTCAACCTGCAGAGATTGCCACAACTCAACCTGCAGAGATTGCAGCAACTCAACCTGCAGAGATTGCCACAACTCAACCTGCAGAGATTGCCACAACTCAACCTGCAGAGATTGCCACAACTCAACCTGCAGAGATTGCAGCAACTCAACCTGCAGAGATTGCCACAACTCAACCTGCAGAGATTGCCACAACTCAACCTGCAGAGATTGCCACAACTCAACCTGCAGAGATTGCCACAACTCAACCTGCAGAGATTGCCACAACTCAACCTGCAGAGATTGCAGCAACTCAACCTGCAGAGATTGCCACAACTCAACCTGCAGAGATTGCTGCAACTCAACCTGCAGAGATTGCAGCAACTCAACCTGCAGAGATTGCCACAACTCAACCTGCAGAGATTGTCACAACTCAACCTGCAGAGATTGCCACAACTCAACCTGCAGAGATTGCCACAACTCAACCTGCAGAGATTGCAGCAACTCAACCTGTAGAGATTGCCACAACTCAACCTGCAGAGATTGTCACAACTCAACCTGCAGAGATTGCCACAACTCAACCTGCAGAGATTGCTGCAACTCAACCTGCAGAGGCTGCCACAACTCAACCGGCAGAGATTGCCACAACTCAACCTGCAGAGGTTGTCACAACTCAACCTGCAGAGATTGCTGCAACTCAACCTGCACAGATTGTCACAACTCAACCTGCAGAGATTGCCACAACTCAACCGGCAGAGATTGTCACAACTCAACCTGCAGAGATTGCCACAACTCAACCTGCAGAGATTGTCACAACTCAACCGGCAGAGATTGTCACAACTCAACCTGCACAGATTGTCACAACTCAACCTGCAGAGATTGCCACAACTCAACCTGCAGAGATTGTCACAACTCAACCTGCAGAGATTGCCACAACTCAACCTGCAGAGATTGTCACAACTCAACCTGCAGAGATTGCCACAACTCAACCTGCAGAGATTGCCACAACTCAACCTGCAGAGATTGCCACAACTCAACCTGCAGAGATTGTCACAACTCAACCTGCAGAGATTGTCACAACTCAACCTGCAGAGATTGTCACAACTCAACCTGCAGAGATTGTCACAACTCAACCTGCAGAGATTGTCACAACTCAACCTGCAGAGATTGTCACAACTCAACCTGCAGAGATTGCTGCAACTCAACCTGTAGAGATTGCAGCAACTCAACCTGCAGAGATTGCTGCAACTCAACCTGCAGAGATTGTCACAACTCAACCTGCAGAGATTGCCACAACTCAACCTGCAGAGATTGTCACAACTCAACCTGCAGAGATTGTCACAACTCAACCTGCAGAGATTGCCGCAACTCAACCTGCAGAGATTGCCACAACTCAACCTGCAGAGATTGCCACAACTCAACCTGCAGAGATTGCCACAACTCAACCTGCAGAGATTGCCACAACTCAACCTGCAGAGATTGCCACAACTCAACCTGCAGAGATTGCCACAACTCAACCTGCAGAGATTGCCACAACTCAACCTGCAGAGATTGCCACAACTCAACCTGCAGAGATTGTCACAACTCAACCTGCAGAGATTGCCACAACTCAACCTGCAGAGATTGTCACAACTCAACCTGCAGAGATTGCCACAACTCAACCTGCAGAGATTGCCACAACTCAACCTGCAGAGATTGCCACAACTCAACCTGCAGAGATTGCCACAACTCAACCTGCAGCGATTGCCACAACTCAACCTGCAGAGATTGCCACAACTCAACCTGCAGAGATTGCCACAACTCAACCTGCAGAGATTGCCACAACTCAACCTGCAGAGATTGCAGCAACAATGGGGACCGTGAGGAATGTTACCGCATTCTTCCCTAGCTCTGCGACAGAAACCACCCAGCGCATCCCTGGAATGCTTGAAACTCCCAAGCACGTCAGCCCTGATGACAGTGAAGGAGAAAGTGATCATGATTTGGGAAGAGAGAAAGATGAAACAAAAGTGGACCTGGAATCTCTGGGCTCAATCTCACCCCTAACAGGAAATGTCACAACCCCAGCACCAGAAGCTAAACCCTCAGTTCCACCAGGTCAGTGATACATTCTACAAATCTTTCTGTTTTCCCAATTTCTAAGGATACTTAAGGATGGTATGGTGGCACAGTGCCTCACAGTGCCAGGGAACCAGGTTCGATTCTGGCCTTGTGGATTTTGCACGTTCTCCCTGTATCTGCGTGGGTTTACTCCGGTTTCCTCCCACACTCCAAAGATGTATGGGTTAGGTTGATTGGCCATACTAAATTGTCTCTTAGCGTCCCAAGATGTGTAGGTTAGGGGGATTAGCAGGGTAAATGCATGGGGTTATATGGATAATGGGATGGGCTTGGGAAAGATGTTCTGTCGGAGAGTTGGTGCAGACTCGATGGGCTAAATGGTCTCCTTCTGCACTGCAGAAATTCTATGATTCTACTTTCTCTTTGGATCATGTCCTTTACCTGTTGTTGAGCTGAACAAGAATTTTTTACTTCTGTTGGGATATTATAATAAACAGAGCACTCAATATTGTTGTTGTTCGTCCATCGTCAACGATGAGGACCTCGACACCATTAGTTATTTCGAGGCTGGTTGCGGTGTGTCCGAAGATGACTGATCAGGCCAATTCGGGCACGGAATGTCCTGGCACATATTGGACAGACTTGTGTAGACGCTGTAGTTGTTGCGCTGGTGGCTCTGGACTTGCACAGCTCGCACTTAAGTTGTGCTTCAGTAATACACCTTGCTTTGTGAGCTTGACAGCCCTTGAGGATGAGGCAGCGCCAGGTACGGAGGTTTTGTGCCAGCGTTTCCCAGGTGGTCGTGTCTATGTCAAGCGACTTCAGGGAGGTCTTGAGTGTGTCTTTCTTCTGCCCTCCATGCGAGCGTCTTCCAGCAGAGAGTTCCCCAAAAAGGAGCTGCTTGGGTACGCGCTTGTCTGACATAACGGATGACATGACCTGCCCACCGGGTCTGCGCTCTCATCAGCAGTGTGTGGACTGATGGTAGACTTGCTCTAGAGAGAACTTCAGTGTCTGGTACTTTGTCTTGCTAACGGATGCGTAATATCCTGCGAAGACAAGTCATGCGGAAATGATTGAGTTGTCTTGCATGCCTTCGATATACAGTCCACGTTTCACAGACATACAGGAGGGTAGTGAGTACCGCAGCGCTGTAGACCTTCAGTTTTGTTTCTGGGCTGATTCCGCGACGTTCCCGTACAGTGGAGCGCAGCCTATCAAAAGCAGAACTTGCCTTTGCTATTCTGCAGTTAACTTCTGTGTCAATAGTCACTGTTTGGGAGAGGCTCCTGCCAAGATGAGTGAACTGGTCTACTGCCTGTAGTTCCTGCCCTTTGATTGTGATTATGGGTTCTGTGTATGTTGCATAAGGAGCAGGCTGGTGCATGACTTCGGTCTTTTTAATGTTGATGGTGAGTCCAAAGTTGTCACAAGACGTGGAAAATTTGTCCATACTGACTTGCATCTCTGGCTCTGAGCCAGTATACAGGGCACTGTCATCGGCAAAGAGGAAATCTCTCAGAACAGTCTCCTTCACTTCAGTAATAGCTTGAAGTCTCCTCAGGTTGAAGAGCTTCCCATCCACTCTGTACTTAAGGCTGATTCCCGCAACACTGCCCTGGAAGGCATCATTCAGCATAGCAGTAAACATCATGCTGAACAGTGTGGGTGCGAGCACACAGCCCTGTTTGACACCATTGGTGACTGGGAATGCCTCAGAGGATTCTCCGCCATCCAGTACTCTGGCCATCATGCCATCATGGAACTGGCGTACCATCTGAATGAATTTGGGAGGGCAGCTGAACTTTGACATGATCCTCCACTGGCCTTGTCGGCTTCCAGTGTCGAAGGCTTTCGCGAGGTCAACAAAGGTTGTGTAGAACTCGTGATTCTGCTCCTGACACCCCCTGAAGTTGGCGCGCAGCAAAAATCATGTCAGTTAGCCCCACGACCTTTGCGGAAGCCACACTGTGACTCTGGAAGCAGGCCCAGCTCCAGACAAGTGACCAGACGATTAAGCAGGATTCTTGAAAGGGTTTTCCCTATAATGGAGAGCAGCGAGATTCCTCGGTGGTTGTCGCATACTTGTCGATTACCCTTCCTCTTGTAGAGATGTACGATGGAAGCATCTTTAAGTTCCTGAGGAATGGATCCTTGCTTCCAAGAAAAATGCATTTACCAGTGCTCGCAGGACAGTCCAGAATAAACTGCATAAAATGCAGGATGCCTGGCTGAGCACCAAGGCAGATGAAATACAGGGGTACGCTGACAGAAACAGCTTGAAACGGTTCTATGAAACCCTCAACACCCTCTATGGACCTCAATCTCTCGGGAGATCCCCCCTCCTGAGTACAGATGGTACAACTCTCATTACAGAGAAGGCTCAGATCCTGCGGAGATGGGCTGAACACTTTGAAGATGTCCTCAACCGATTGTCATCTATTAACGATGAGGCAGTAGACAGGATTCCCCAGGTTGATATCAACAGCACCATGGATGATCCATCGGTAGTAGCTGAAATCACGAAAGCTGTCAGCCAGCCATCCAGTGGTAAAGCCCCAGGGGCAGGTGCCATACCCGCAGAGATCTATAAAGCTGCTAGTCCTGCACTTACCGAGAAGCTCACTGAGTTGTACTTAATATTATCCCTGACAATGATGCTGATCTCTCCTTCCTGTCCCCCTTTGTGCCTTGTCCTTCACCCAGGAGGTTAGACTGTAGCCACCGTACTCCAACTCCCAGTGAATTTGATTGCTTTTGACTCCTCCTCATGTTTGGTATTCACCTTGTGTCTGTTTCATTGAGAACTGACACTGTGACATTAACAGTCTTCGTCTCTTCTTCCCGTACGCACTCCAATTCATCCTCCACACCTTTAGCTCTAATTTCCTGATTACAAAAATGTTACTGTGATAGGACAGAAGGAATGTTATCTTGACCAGACCGAGTGTCAATTATCTGACAACTCCTCTCTTTGCCCACTGGCTCTCAGCAGCATGTGGTTCCATTGGTAGCTCTCCTATCTTGCTTCTGGGTTTATGTCTCGGGGACTTCAGCGTGAAAATTCAAAGCTGATGCTCTACTGTAGTACTTAAGGAGTGCTGCACTGTCAGAGGTGCTGTCTTTCAGATGAGATGCTAAAGTCTGGTGGATGAGAAAGATCCTATGACTCTATTTGGAAAAAGTATAGGGGAGTTATTCCCTTTTTATTTATTCATTTGTAGGAATTGGATATCGGTGGCTGGCCAGCATTTATTGCCTATCCCTGGTTGGCTAAGCCATTTCAGGAAGCAGTTGAGAGTCAAATACATTGCTGTGGATCTGGAGTCACATTCAGACCAGACCAGGTAAAGACAGCAGATTTCCTTCCCTAAAGGGCAATAGTGAAGTTTTTCTGACTTTCAACAAAGGTTGTGAATGAAGCCCAGTCCATCACGCAAACCAGCCTCTCATCCATTGACTCTGTCTACATTTCCCTCTGCCTTGGGAAAGCAGCCAACATAATTAAGGACCCCTCGCACCCCGGACGTTCTCTCTTCCACCTCCTTCCGTTGGGAAAAAGGTACAAAAATCTGGGGTCATGTACCAAAGGATTCAAGAACAGCTTCTTCCCTGCTGCTGTCAGACTTTTTAATGGACGTACCTCGCATTAAGTTTATCTTTCTCTGCACCCTAGTTATGACTTTAACACTACGTTCTGCGCTGTCTCCTTTCTTTCTCAATGAATGGTGTGTGCTGTCTCTATAGTGAGCAAGAAACAATACTTTTCATTGTACGATAATAAATGTGACAATAGTAAATCAACTCAATGGTTTAGTGGTCAATTAGACTTTAAATTGCAGATAGCTTTTATTGAATTCAGATTCCACTATTGTGGGAGTCAAACCCAGGTGCCCAGAATATGAGCTGAGTTTCTGGATTAATATTCTAGCAATAATATCCGATCAATATTTATCCCTCAATCAACATCAGAGCAGATTATCTGGTCATTTTCACATTTGTGGGAACTTGCTGTGCATGAATTAGCTGTTGTGTTTCCTACAGTACAACTCATTGAAAGTACTGCATTGGCTGGGGACCCGGGTTTGAATCCCATTGCTGCAGATGGTGAAAATTGAATTCAATAAAAACCTGGATCTAAAATCTAATGATGACCATGAAACCATTGTCAATTGTTGTAAAAACCCATCTGGTTCACTAATGGCCTACATGTGACTCCAGACCCACAGCAATATGGTTGACTGTTAAATCCCCTCTGAAATGGTCTAGCAAGTTCAAGGCAGTATTGGAATATTGTGAACAGTTTTGGGCCCCGTGTGTAAAGAGGGACGTGCTGGCCTTGCAAAGGGTCCTGAGGAGGTTCGCAAGAATGAACCCTGGAATGAAGAGCTTGTCATGTGAGGAACGGTCAAGGACCCTTTGGAGTTTAGAAGGGTGAGGGAGGATGGTATTGAAATTTACAGGACACTGCGCAGGCTGGATAGAGTGGACGTGGAGAGGATGTTTCCACTAGTAGGAGAAACTAGAATTAGAGGGCACAACCTCAGGCTTAAGGGACTATCCTTCAGAACAGAGATGAAAGAGACTCCAGGATGGCATGTTGTCTCCCTGGTGTCAGGGTCCAGGATGTCTTTGAACGGGCAGAAAGCATTCTGTTGGGAGAGGGTAAACAGCCAGAGATCATGGTTCATATTGGTAGTGATGACATGGTAGTGAGTAGGGCCAGTAAGACTCAGAGAAACAGCAGGCAGAGTGGGATTGCTAATCAAAGACAGTCTTGTGGATTGAAGTGCATTTGTTTCAATGCGAGAAGTGTAACAGGTAAGGCAGATGGATTTGGAGCTTGGATTAGTACTAGGAACTATGATTTGTTGCTATTACAGAGACTTGGTTAAAGGAAGGACAGGATTGGCAGCTTAACTTCCCAGGATACAGATATTTCAGATGGGATAGAGCGGGGTTATAAAAGGGCGGAGGAGTTGCACTACTGTTTAAGAAGAGTATCACAGCTATACTAGGTCACCATGGAGAGCTCATACTGTGAAGCAATAGAAAGGGTGTAGTCACAATATTGGGGGTTTACTGTAGGCCACCTAACTACCAGTGGGAGATAGAGGAACAGATATGTCGGCAGATTTTAGCAACATGTAAAAGTAACAAGGTTATTGTGGTGGGAGATTTTAACTTCCCCTGTATTGATTGGGTTTCACTTAGTGCTAGGGACATGGATGTGGCAGAATCTGCAAGGAGCATCCAGAAGAGCTTCTTGAAACATTATGTAGATAGTCTAACTAGGGAAGGGGCCATACTGGACCTGGGGAATAAGCCTGGCCAGGTGGTCAATGTTTCAGTAGGGGAGCAGGTCGGGAACAGTGACCACAGTTCAGTAAGCTTTACGGTAATGATGGATAAAGTTGTGTAGTCCTCAAGTTAACATATTAAATTGGGGGAAGGCTAATTACAACAATATTAGGCAGGAACTGAAGAATATAGATTGGGGGAAGAAGTTTGAGGGCAAATCAACATCTGGCATGTGGGAGGCTTTCAAGTGTAAGTTGATAGGGCTTCAGGGCCGACACATTCCTGTAAGGATGAAGGATAAGTATGGCAAGTTTTGGGAACCTTGGATAATGAGAGATATTGTGAACCTAGGCAAAGAGAAAAAGGAAGCATTCATCAAAGCTAGGAAGCTGGGAACACACAAAACAAGTGTGGAATACAAGGAAAGTAGAAAGAAACATCAGCAAGGAGTAAGGAGCGCTAAAAGGCATCATGAAAAAGCATTGGCCAGCAGGACTAAGGAAAATCCCAAGGCTTTTTACACATATATAAAGAGCAAGAAGGTAGCCAGGGAGAGGGTTGGTCCACTCAAGGACAAGGAAGGGAATCTATGTGTGGGGCCAGAGGAAATGGCTCCAGATATTAAATGAGTACTTTGCGTCAGTATTCACCAAAGAGAAGGACTTGATGGATGATGAGTCTGGGAAAGGATGTGTAGATAGTTTCAGTCATATTGAGATCAAAAAGGAGGAGGTATTGGTATTCTTGAGAAACATTAAGGTAGACAAGTTCCCAGAGCCTACACCCCAGAATACTGGGAGGCAAGGGAGAAAATTGCTGGGGCCTTGAGAGAAATTTTTGTATCCTTACTGGCTACAGGGGAGGTAACACAGTAAAAAGTCTGACAACACCAGGTTTTAGTCCAACCTATTTATTTGATAATATTCTCACTAGCTTTCGAGGGGACAGCCTCTTCGTCAGGTGAATGGAGAGTTCTGGCCAGAACTCTCCATTCACCTGACGAAGAGGCTGTCCCCTCGAAAGCTAGTGAGAATATTATCAAATAAATAGGTTGGACTAAAACCTGGTGTTGTCAGACTTTTTACTGTGTTTACGCCAGTCCAACGCCGGCATACCCACATCATGACTACAGGGGAGGTCCCAGAGGATTGGAGAATAGCCAATATTATTCCCTTGTTTAAGAAAGGTAGCAAGAATAATTACAGGCCAGTGAGCCTTACATCAGTGGTAGGGAAATTATTGGTGAGGATTCTTCGAGATGGGATTTATTCCAACTTGGAAATAAATGGAAGTATTAATGAGAGGCAACATGGTTTTGTGAAGGTGAAATAGTGTCTCACTAACTTGATTGAGTTTTTGGAGGAAGTGACGAAGATGATTGATTGAGGGTAGGAAAGTGGATATTGTCTACATGGACTTCAGTAAGGCAAGATCCCTCATGGCAGACTGGTGCGGGAGGTAAAGTTGCATGGGATCAGAGGTGAGCTGGCAAGGTGGATACAAAACCGGCTCAGTTAAAGAAGACAGAGGGCAGCAGCTGGGAGGGTGCTTTTCTGAATGGGGGGCTGTGACAAATGGCATTCCTCAGGGATCAGTGCTGGGACCTTTGCTGTTTGAAATATATATAAATGATTTGAAGGAAAATGTAACTGGATTGATTAGTAAATTTGCAGACGACACAAAGGTTGGTGGATGTGCAGATGGCGATGAGGACCATCAGAGGATGCAGCAGGGTATAGATCAGTTGGAGACTTGGGCAGAGAGATGGCAGATGGAGTTTAATCTGGACAAATGTGAGGTAATGCATTTTGGAAGGACTAATACAAATAGGAAATATACAGCAAATGGCAGAACTCTTAAAAGTATTAACAGGCAGAGGGATCTGGGTGTACAGATTTACATGTCACTGAAAGTGGCAATGCAGGTGGAGAAGGTAGTCAAGAAGGCATACAGCATGCTTGCATTCATTGGCCAGGGCATTGAGTTTAAAAATTGGCAAGTCATGTTGCAGCTTTATAGAACCTTAGGCCGCACTTGGAATATAGTCTTCAATTCTGGTCGCCACACTACCAGAAGGATGTGGAGGCTTTGGAGAGGGTACAGAAAAGATTTACCAGGGTGTTGCCTGGTATGGAGGGCATCAGCTATGAGGAGAGGTTGGAGAAACTTGGTTTGTTCTCACTGGAACGAAGGAGGTTGAGGGGTGACCCCATAAAAGTCTACAAGGTTATGACAGGCATGGACAGAGTGGATAGTCAGAAGCAATTTCCCACAGTGGAAGGGTCAATTACTAATAAGCACAGGTTTAAGGTGCGGGGGACAAGGTTTAAAGGAGGTGTATGAGGCAGATTTTTTACACAGAGGCTGGTGGGTGCCTGGAGCTCACTGTCGGGGGAGGTAGTGGAAGCAGGTAAGATCGTGACTTTTAAGGTACGTCTTGACAAATACATAAATAGGATGGGAATAGAGGTATATGGTCCCTGGAAGGGTAGGGGGTTTTAGTTAAGTAGAGTAGCATGGTCGGTGCAGGCTTGGAGGGCCAAAGGGCCTGTTCCTGTGCTGTAATTTTCTTTGTTCTTCATTCTTTGAAGTGGAATTTCTTCAGTCATAGAAGGCTGTGGATGCCAGGTCATTGAGTGTCTTCAAGACAGAGATAGATAGGTTCTTGATTAACAAGGGGATCAGGGGTTATAGGGAAAAGGCAGGAGAATGCGGGTGAGAACAATATCAGTCATGATTTGATTTGATTTATTATTGTCACATTTATTAACATACAAACAGTGAAAAGTCTTGTTTCTTACACGCTATACAGACAAAACATACCGTTCACAGAGAAGGAAACGAGAGAGTGCAGATGTAGCGTTACAGTCATAGCTGGGGTGTAGAGAAAGATCAATTTAGTTCTCTCTGGCCGGAATGTTACGGGCACACCCACCCTGGTTCTGGGAGTGGGCGAGGCTCGGACATTGGCATTCTCTGTTGGCCTCCGGCGGGATCATATGAAACTCAGGCAGACGTGTTGGAAAAATTCCGGTCTCTACCTTGCTTTCCTTCTCTAAGGCACTCCTTAAAATTTACCTGCCTGACCAAGTTTCTGGTCATCTGATCTAACAGTCCCTTTTGTGTCTTGTTGTTGTACTTTCTTTTAGAACACTCCTGTGAAACGTTTTAGGGTGCTTGACTACACACATATCATAGATCACAGAATCATTGAATCCCAACAGTGCAGAAAGAGGCCATTAGGCACACCAAGTCTGCATTGACCCTCCGACAGAGCGTCTTACCCAGGCCCAACCCGCACCCTATCCCCATGGGTGGCACAGTGCTTATCACTGTTGCCTTATAGTGCCAGGGACCAGGCTTTGATTCCCCGCTTCTGTCACTGTCAGCGCGGAGTCTGCACATTCTCCCCGTGTCTGCATGGGTTTCCTCTGGGTGCTCCAGTTTCCTCCTACAGTCCAAAAGACGTGCTGGTTAGGTGCATCTACCATGCTAAATTCTCCCTCAGTGTACCTGAACAGGAGTGCGGCGACTGGAGAATTTTCACAGTAGTTTCATTGCAGTGTTAATGTAAACCTACTTGTGCCACTAATAGATAAACTTTTAAACCAAACTTTAAAATCGAACACAGGTCCCCTGGTGCTGTGAGGCAGCAGTGCTAACCACTGTGCCACCCAGTTTGTTGTTGTTATTTCCCATACGATTACCATTCTGCCCTCTCTGGAAATCACCAATCCTTGCAGTCTGCTAAACCCACACAACCTGTTAGAAAAAGAAACAAAAAGTTGCTGGATGGACTCAGCAGGTCTGGCAGCATCTGTGGAGAGAGACAGAGACAGAGTGAACATTTCAGATCTAAATGATCCTGCTGAAACAAGGTAGAAATGTGCAGAATGGTGGAGGGATTGGAGACCCAGGAGGGGTCAGGCAAAGGAGATGTGGATAAACTAGTTTTGGACCTGAAACAATGGTGCCATTGAGGGATGAAGAGAGCTAATAGTGGCAACAAGTGAGGTGGCAGCATGTGTTAATAGAACTGTGGGGTGTCAGGGTATCACAGTGCTTGGCACTGCTGCCTCACAACACCAGGGACCTGGGTTCGATTCCCAGCTTGGATCATTGTCTGTGCGGAGTCTGCACATTCACCCCGTGCCTGCATGGGTTTCCTCTGGGTGCTCCGGTTTCCTCCCATGGTCCGAAAGACGTGCTGGTTAGGTGCATTGGCTGTGCTAAGTTCTCCCAAACAGGCGCTGGAGTGAGGCGACTTGGGGAATTTCACAGTAACTTCATTGCAGTGTTAATGTAAGCCAACTTGTGACACTAATAAAAAAAACTTAAAACTGAATAGCTAGGGGCAAATGAGGGAGGGTGGTGTTGTGTTGGGGAGGGGTGGGGTTTTGTTGGGGCAGGCAAAGAGCTGAGAAACAATGGACAACAAACTACAAGGAGGGGGGATAAGGCGAAGGAGGAAGTTTACTGTTTAAATTTGTTGAAAGTTGAGTCCAGTATGCTGTAACGTGCCTGATCACAAAATGAGATGTTGTTCTTCCAGTTTCCATTGGGCATCGCAGGAGCATTGTATCCTGTGTCCATTTCTTTACTAACACACACAAACTAGTCCTGTCCTGACAGTCTGCTTAAGCCTATGACTAGGAAGTGAAAGTGCTGGAGGATGTTTAGCCTGTCACTGGAACTGCGATGGTTGAACTGCTTCCTGGAACTTCCTGTCTAATATTATTATGCGAATTCCACTGCCATAAGATCTACAGTTGTTTAAGTAGAAAGGCCCTCTGCATCTCCTCGTGCTATCTGGGGATGAGTAGTAGATATGGTTTTGTCAGCATCACCCACAATTCAACAGCAAGCAAAGAGAATAGTCACACTCTCAGGATGAATAACTGATCTCATTAGGAAACGCGAGGTTTTTTTCCATTCATTTAAGGAATCTGAGTGGCACTGGCTGGACCAGCATTTACTGCCCATCCTTAACTGTCCTTGAGAAGGCGAGCTGCCTTCCTGAATGGCTGCAGTCCCTGAGGACACCCATAGTGCTCTTAGGGAGGGAATTCCATAGAATCCATAGGAATTCTGCAGTGCAACTGAAGGCCATTCGGCCCATCAAGTCTGCACTGACTCTCCAAAAAACCATCTTACCCAGGTCCAACCCCCCCCCAATCCTATCCCCCAACGCTATTCACTTACCTGCTGTCTTTGAACACTAACAGGCAATTTAGCAAGGCCAATCCACTTAACCTACAAATCTTTGGACTATGAGAGAAAACATCCAGCATGGATGGAGCATCCAGAGGAAACCCACGCAGACATGGGGAGAACATGCAAATTCTGCACAGACAATGCACAAGCACAGGATCGACCCCTGGAGCCATGAGACATGATCCAAGCTGGGAATTGAACCCAGGTCCCTGGAACTGTGAGACAGCAGTGCTAACCACTGCGCCGCCCACAATTTTGACCCAGTGGCAGTGAAAGAATAGCAGTATATTTCCAAGTCAGGGTACCTCCATTTGAGCAATGGAGAGGCAGCATGAGTGATATTAGGTTCGATCCCTGCCTTGGGTCACTGTCTGTGCAGAGTTTGCATGTTCTCCCCGTGTCTGCTTGGGTTTCCTCCAGGTGCTCCAGTTTCCTCCCATCTTTTCCTCAGTCTGAAAGACGTGTTGGTTAGGTGCATTGACCCAAACAGGGAAAGAGGGAAAGTTCACAATAACTTCATTGCAATGTAAGCCTTACTTGTGACTAATAAATTAACTTTATTTCTCCTGACGATTTTTTCAAACTACCTTTCACTACACTGATAGATTTTTTTATTTGCTTCCGTTAAAAAGTAACCTAAGTACTCAGGTGCCAAGTTCACGCAAATATGCCTCCGAATTTAAATTGTGATGACAGGAAAAAGTCCAATGAAAAGGACATGTCTGCTGAGGTGCCTTCTGGTTAATGGTAACCCCCAGGATGTTGGTAGTTAGTAGATTCAGCAATGGTAATGCCATTGAATGTTCGGGTCTGGATAGGTTTCTATGGGAGTTGAGATGTCTGGTAATCTGTAAGTGATTATTTATCCAATCAAAGTTTGATCTCCTCATCGTTTTGATGGTGAAGTTACAAGACAAAGTTTTGCGGGAATGTGGATCTTAACCAATCAATTAGGTGTATAACAAAGGTTTTGCAAGTCAGGTCAAATAATTGGGGGCAGCATGGTTAGCACAATGAGGCAAGAGTGGTTAGCACTGCTGCCTCACAGCCCCAGGGATCCGGGTTCAATTCCGGCCTCAAGTGACTGTGCAAACTCCACATAGACATTCTCCCCACGTCTGCATGGATTTCCTCCGGGTGGTCCAATTTCCTCCCACACTCCAAATATATGCAGGTTAGGTTGATTGGCCATGACAAATTGCCCCTTAATAACAAAAAACAATACAGCACAGGAAATAGGCCCTTCAAGCCTGCACCACTCATTGGTCGAACTCGACCATTCTTTTGTATCTCTCCATTCCCAGTCTGCTCATGTGACTATCCAGATAAGTCTTAAACACACAGACAGTGACCCGAGCCAGGAATCAAACCCAGGACCCTGGAGCTGTGAAGCAGCAGTGCTAACCACTGTGCTACTGGGGGATTAGGAGAGTAGGTACGTGAGGTTACGGGGATAGGACAGGGCTTGTGTGGGATTGTTGTCAGTGCAGGCTCGAAAGGCCAAATGACCTCTCTCTGTACTGTAGATTCTATGATTCTATAATTTTCAAATACTAGATTGCAAATTTGTTCTGCAAAAATACACTTTATTCATAAAATATCTGCAAGAACATTGCAAAATACTGCACAATGGCCATCACATAAAATACGATAATATTCAGGTTCTTTACATGCATCGAGTAACACTCTGAGATGCTTCAGTAAAGTCAAGGAAATATTTTTCTCAGACAAAACCTCACAGAATATAATTTCAGAAACATTTGCTGGAATTCTCAGGCCTTTCACGCCCCACTCCCTCTGTCAGCGAGGACGGAGAATTTGACGCTCAGCCAAATCACTGCAGCGGGACTGGAAAACCCCACTGGTGAGAACGGCTGGAAAATTCCACCCATTGTTGTTTGAGTTGGAGTGGGCGATGTTTTACCGCAATTATATTAGCGCACTCCATCCTTTGCCAGTTTGCTTTTCACTGATGTCGACTTTTCTGTGTGGGATACTGAAACTCAGCAAGTCTACTTCACCAGGGATCAGGGGCTTCGGTTGGGGGAGATAGGAAAAGTTGCTTTTCTTCTCCTCAGAAAAGATAAGAGGGGACTTGATGGAAGCATTTTGATAGCAGGAAATAAGGAGAAGCTGTTCCACTGGCAGATTGTTGGGTAGCCTATGTTTATTTATTCCTGTCACAAGTAGGCTTACATTAACACTGTAATGAAGTTACTGTGAAAATCCTCTAGTCGCCACACTCCGGTGCCTGTTCGGGCACACAGAAGGAGAAGTTAGCATGGCCAATGCACCTAACCAATTCGTCTTTTGGACTATGGGAGGAAACTGGAGCACCCAGAGGTAACCCACACAGGCACGGGGATTCCTCGTAGATAGTAACCCAAGCTGAGAATTGAACCTGGATCCCTGGCTGGACTAAAACCTGGTGTTGTCAGACTTTTTGCTGTGAGGCAACAGTGCTAACTGCTGTATCACCCTGGTAACCAGTGGACACAAATTTAAAGTGATTGGCAAAAGAAGCAAAAATGACAGGAGGAAACATGTCTAGAACTGGTTTGGAAAGAACGGAATTCTAATTTGACTTTTATTTATGTCTTTGTCACAGTGAATAGGAGGACAGGAAAGTAGGAAGAATAATTAATGTTCCTTTAAGAAAATATTAAGTAGGTTTATAGAAAATAAACAGCAATCAATTACGGAAATGTAAGTATTCATCTTTTGGTGTGTGGCCTCTTATTAAGTGGATTCCCAAAGTAAAAAGTTGAATAAATCTCTCACATCCTCACTGACAGCACACTGGCAACAAGCTTCTTAAACAGAATAAACTTCTGTGATGTAGTTGGGAATGCGCCAGGCAGTCATCCTTGACACCTTATCAGGGCTCAGGGACGATAACAAAGTGTTTAAGAGGTGAGTTTGAGCTCGTTGCTGACTTCAGAGCATTTCCCAGCTCGTGTGAGGGGCATGACGTGAGGTCTGACACAGGCGGCTGAGCGATCCCAGACCGAGTTTAAAATCATTGCGAATCTTCTCCGGAAAGAGCCTCTGCCCCCTCCGCCATGCCTCCGTCCTGCTTCAGTCTCTTGGGCTTGCTGGTGCTCTGTGATCTCTGCCATCCGGTAAGATCATGGTGGTGGAACTCAGTCGAGGATAGCACCTCACCAACTCCACAGTCAACAGAGCAGCCTGAGGTGACAACAGCCTCTTGGGACATAGGGGACGAGGATTTGCAGTTAATTCACACCTCCACACGGGCAGCTGATGGAAACAAAGTGCAAGGTACGGAGTTTTCTCTTTTGCTAAGATCGGGACTAAATCTGTTAGCGAAAGCTGGGGAGAACCCAGTTGGGAGAGTCTGGGGCATCGCACCGGAGGACAATTCCCTTGAGCTGGGGAGGGGACAACTGGGACAATTCCCTTGAGGGCCAGAGTTCCTGCAATCTATTGACTATTGCTGGGAAAATGCATTGTGTGCAAGTTGATTGACGAGAAAGCAAGACTTGACTGTGATGCTTCGCTGGCTGAATAGTCTCCTGATATTCACTGTCGTAGTTCGTAAATGAACAAAGGTCATTTTGGACAAGTACAGAAGAGGCGCGGCTGGTAAATGTCCTCACCAGGTGGAGAACAAAGTGGCACAAAATATATCTGCAGACATTCCATTAACTTAGTCTTGTTTTCCTCAAGCATCTCAAATATTCTTGCTCCTATTATATGTATTTTTAAATCTTGTTAGTTTGTGCAACGATGAAATCAATTGTATTATCCAATCAGTAGTGAAATCAGGGAAGCAACATACATACTCAGCCCGTTGCTGTTGGAATCCCTACAGTGCAGAAGGAGACCATTCAGTCCATCGAGCCTGCACTGACACAATCCCACCCAGGCCCTATCCCCATAACACCATGCATTAACCTAGTAAACCCCCGAACATTCAGGGGAAATTTAATATGGCCAAACAACCTAACCTGCACGTCTTTGGACTATGGGAGGAAACTAGAGCACCCAGAGGAAACCCACGCAGACACGGGGAGAATGTGCAAACTCCACACAGACTGTGCCCTGATGCTGGAATTGAACTCAGATCTCTGGCAGCAGTGCTAACCACTGTGCCATTGCTTAGAACCATACAACCCCTACAGTGCAGAAGGAGGCCATTTGGCCCATCAAGTCTATGCTCTCTGAAAGGGCATTTCACCCAGGTCCACCCCCTGCCCTATCCCCGTAACCCTGCGCATTTAGCGTGGCTTATCCAGCTCACTTGGCACACCTTTGGACTGTGGGAGGAACACAGTAAAAAGTCTGACAACACCAGGTTTTAGTCCAACCTATTTATTTGATAATATTCTCACAAGCTTTCGAGGGGTTACCCTCTTCGTCAGGTGAATGGAGAGTGAATGGTCTAGAGGGGAGGACCTGGGTAGGTACTGATGCGATGGGCTCTTTCTGCACTGCAGGGATTCTATGGGATGTTTCTATTAAAAAAATCTCTGCTATATTCTTCAATAGTTAAGTGGGTGGATGAATGCTGTATCCTGTGACTAAGACATAGCGATGAGAAAGGACCCAGATTCAGAGAGGAGGGACATTATGCTTGTCAAAACTAATTGCAGTGTCACCTGACGAAGAGGGTAACCCCTCGAAAGCTTGTGAGAATATTATCAAATAAATAGGTTGGACTAAAACCTGGTGTTGTCAGACTTTTTACTGTGTTTACGCCAGTCCAACGCCAGCATACCCACATCATGACTACTGTGGGAGGAAACCAGAGCACCCGGAGGAAACTCATACATGGACATGGGAGGACGTGCAGACTCTACACAGACTGTCACCCAAGGCTGGAATCAAACCTGGGTTTCTGGCGCTGTGAGGTAGCAGTGCTAACCACTGTGCCACCCGAGTCTTGTTCAGCTAACATGGGGGAAAGCTTGTTTGCCAGCTTGCTTACATATTTTCCCGGTAAAATGGCTTCAATAGGGCAAGACATAAGGCAATTCAACTTGTAATTTACTTAATTCAATGTTTCCACTTTTTAACGAAACTTACCACTGAGGAGAAAGCAGGACTTGGCGGTGATGCTTCATGGGCTGAATAGTCTGTGGAGATTCAGCATCCTGGCTCAGTGTCCACGATTCTCATTAATGTTTTAGAGGCGTAATGTTAGTACCTTCTCGTCAGTCTGATTGGACGTGGGTGCTTAAAAAACGTGGTGATTGGGCAGCTCGTACCTGAATCAAGTGCACAGGTGTTGTACACTGTAGCCAAGAGACCTCCCACCCTGTCAGATAGCGGTAACTCCGCAGAGTCAGATAGCGGTAAATCAGGGACAATTTTACTGTTCAAACACAAACATAGAAGATAGGAACAAGAGGAGGCCATACGGTCCTTTGAGCATTCATCACGATCGTGGCTGATTGTCCAATTCAATAGCCTAATCCTGCTTTCTCCTCATAACCTTCAATCCCATTTGCTCCGAGTGCTATATCCAATCACGTCTTGAATACATTCAATGTTTTGGCATCAACTACTTCCTGTGGTAATGAATTCCACAGGCTCCCACTTTTTGGGTGAAGAACTGTCTCCTCACCTCTGTCCGAAATGGTCAACCCCGAGTCCTCAGATTGTGATCCCCTGGGTCTGGATTCCCCCACCATCGGGAACATGCTCCCTGCATCTACCCTGTCTCGTCCTGCTAGAATTTTGTAAGTCTCAATGAGATCCCCCCTCATTCATCTGAACTCCAGCAAAAATAATCCTAACCTAGTCAATTTCTCCTCATATATCAGTCCCGCAATCCCCGGAATCAGCCTGGTAGACTTTCGAGAGCAAGAATATCCTCTCTTTGGTTTGAATCCAGCCTAGACTGGAGGCTGGAAGTGTTATGAGTTATGTGGAATTTCAGTACAGGTACTGGATAACTGCATCGGAACTTTCTTGATCTGGTTAATTATCTTTTGTTTGGTTTTGCTATGAATTTTATTGTCTGTGATCCGTGGAGCTAGTGACCCAGAGCAGGAACCCTTGAGGATTTCCTTCCTTCCCTCTCCCAGGGACACTGCAATTAGTTTTGACAAGCATAATGTCCCTCCTCTCTGAATCTGGGTCCTTTCTCGTCGCTATGTCTTAGTCACAGGATACAACATTCATCCACCCACTTAACTATTGAAGAATATAGCAGAGATTTTTTTAATAGAAACATCCCATAGAATCCCTGCAGTGCAGAAAGAGCCCATCGCATCAGTACCTACCCAGGTCCTCCCCTCTAGACCATCCCCACACATCCACCACACTAACCACCCAATCCACACATCCTTGGACACCAAGGGGCAATTTTCCATGGCTAATCCACCAAACCTACACATCTCAGGGCACTAAGGGGCAATTTACCATGACCAATCCGCCTAACCTACACAACTCGGGACACTAGGGGCAATTTAGAATGACCAATCCACCTAACCTACACAACTCGGGACACTAGGGGCAATTTAGAATGACCAATCCACCTAACCTACACAACTCGGGACACTAGGGGCAATTTAGAATGACCAATCCACCTAACCTACACATCCCGGGACACTAGGGGCAATTTAGAATGACCAATCCACCTAACCTACACATCTTTGGAGTGGTAGAAAACTGGAGCACCCGGAGGAAACCCATGCAGACGGGGAGAAACAGTGCAGGTCACTGGTATCGAGAATTGTTGAGTTGCTCTTGGCTATGCAACAACTTGTATCTGAAATGAATCAGTGTTGGAGCTTGAATTTCCTTCCAGCAGATCTCTCTTGTGTTGTCTGGAGAGTTTATAATGTCCTTGTGCAACATCATACTTCAATTGCTTTTCACACGAGAGAAGCAGCCGGTAAACTGGATATGATAGCATCATTCATAATCTTTCCGTTGTTAATGCTGCCAATGTTCTTGCAAACTTAATTACGGGAACTGATTTAAAAAGGCAAGAGAATAGGATGAGATGTACCACGGAGAAATCAGACTGGACGATGGATCACAAACTCTGACATTTATGTTGCAGCTGAGAAATTGAAGCTCCATTTGTGTTAAAAGTTCATAAATCCAAAGTTTGCAGTTTGTTTCTATCATAGTTTAACAGTTATTAGGGTTTAGCATTGTATTGAGACTTTATAATAACCTGTACGCTTTGGTTCCTATTTATTACACAGTTTGAAATGTTTTCCTCACTTATATTTATATTTCCGATGTTTCCATTTCCTCATTCTCACCACATCTTGTGCTACTCCTGAGGGAAGAAGCTAGCAGTAGACTCTCTTACAAGTTTCGATTCATGCTTTTTTTTTAGTTTGTATGTTCTGTGTGTTGGAGTAACCAAGAGAGACCCTTGCAGGTAGAACAGAGGAATGGGACTGACTGGGTTGCTCTACAGACAGCAGGCATAGACTTGATGGGCCGAATTGCCTCTTTCTGTGCTGTATTGACTCTGTCCCTAACTTCTCTCCCAGTGCTCTTCTCCAACCGATGGGCAAAAAATGTTGGCTGTGTCAGCTTGCTCGCATCCTATGATCAAGTGAAAAAATAGACTTTAATCAATTCAGTTGACTGACTATCTAAAACCATTTAAGTGGTTGAATCCTAAATGAGTCTCACTCTTTTATATAATCTCAACTGTAAATTCATAATTAGCATAATGTTAATACTTACTTAATGTGACATGGGAGGCACAGTGTCACACTGGTTCGCACTGCTGCCTCACAGCGCCAGGGATCTGGGTTCAATTTTGGTCTCTGGTCACTGTTGGTGTGGAGTTTGCATGTTCTCCCCATGTCTGCATGGGTTTCCTCCAGGTGCTCTGGTTTCCTCCCACTATCAAAGATGTGCAGGACAGGTGGTTTGGCCATGCTAAATTGCCCCTTCGTGTCAGGGGGATTAGCAAGCTCAATACATGGGGTTACAGGGATAGAGCCTGGGTGGGATTGTTGTCAGTGCAGGCTCAGTGGGCCAAATGGCCTCCTTCTGCACCAGTAACTGTGAGATTAACATTTCTTTTTTGACCCCTTATTTATGTCATAATTGATCCCATTGACTAATTATTTGCACTTTCAATGTTGAAGTGCTGCTACCTATGGTTGTTCTCTGCCTGGTGTGGAGGGGGATGGGGAAGAAGGTGGACCTCCTCCTGAACCTGGGCTTGGCAAGGTATTCCACCAATAGGTCCAGGCAATGGGCGACCGAGGGGGCCATCCAACCTGACTGTCTGCCCCTCTACCGCAACTATATTAGAGGCCAAGTGTCCCTGGAAAGGGTGAATGCGGTGTCCCAGGGCTCAGCTGACACCTTTTGTGTCCGCTGTGCACTGCAGGGACTAGAGTGTATTATTGACCCCTCTAATCACATTTTAATTTGATGTTTTAAGTTTCCTTTCTGCTTTGTTTTTTGTTTTGGACAGTTCCTCTCCTTTCAGGATGCTGCCCTTTCTGAGTTGCCCCTAAATTAATATGATTGCGTTTATTTGGTACACTAAAAAGAGGCACCTATGATTGTTCTTAGTTTTGATGTCTGACTTGCTGATAACTGGCATGTACAGAGTGAACTCCTTCACTGGGGTTGGGCAGTTAGTGATGTAACTGTGAATTGGTTGAAACATGGCAATTTATTGAGCCAGTTTCAGACATCACCAACTCCGAGAAATGGAGAGCATTACTTTATTCTACGCTTCCCTCAGCTTTTCACACCCTTTGATCTTTACCGACTCCACCTGTGCTGGCTTCTCAAAAAAATAAAACTCAAAGTAACAATAATGTGAGGGAAAATGGGATAAAAGCTCTTGGGGATTAATTTACCTGTAAAATTATGAAGCACAATTTTTTGGAGACAAATAATTGTCTCAAATGTCTGCAAAAAAAATCCTGTACAGATTTGGATCTCCAATTCCCACCCTTTCCCTCCTCTCCTGAAGTTTTTTAAACCATAGAATTCCTACAATGACAGAAGGGGACCATTGTAAGGAAATTTGTACTCAATATGTAAGCATGTTAGTACTTAGAGAATTTGTACTGAATAATTGTGCCTAAACTGGATATGAAATACGGAAGCACGGATAGTATTAGAATGTCTTCCTTGAAGTGGAATTAGGATGGGTAATCAAGTATAGCTGATTTGTAACCTAATATAATCAAGTGTAGCAAATGTGATCAAAGCAGGAGGCCCAGAGAAGCAGTATAGCAGTTACTTACTAGCAAATGCAACCAATAGTCCCTTGGGGGGACAATGGACACAACCCAGCTGTCCAGCTTGAGATTGACCGTAATAAAAAGGAAGTAATAAAGTGAGCATGTTTTTCTTCACATTCGGCCTAAGTCAGCTAAACCACTATTAGTGTACAAGCAGAGTCGTAAAGATAAAAGCAAGGGATGTAACCACCATGGTTTCAAGAAGAAAAGAGAGGAAACAGGGGGTGATCAATCTCAAGCAAGACAGATAAAGGGTCAGTGGGTCGTAAAAGCGAGATAAGGATCTTGAGGTATGGAGCTGAAATGTGCTTAAAAAGACTGTAAGCCGATGGCTCGTTGGAGTGTTCCGGACATCCCGGCTTTATTTCTCTTGTACTGGAAATAAAGTCTATTGCTTGGAGGATTACAACTCAGACTCTCTGTTTCAATCGGGTTAAATAAGTTGTCGTCTTGGGGAACCACGACACCATTCAGCCCATTAACTCTTGTGCTGACTCACCAAAAGAACATCCTACCCAGGCCCACTCTATCCCTGTGACTGCCTCCCCTGCCCCAATGCATTTACCACAGCTAATCCACCTAGCCTGCACATCTTGGGACACGAAGGGACAATTTACTATGGCCAATCCACCTAACCTGCACATCTTTTGGACTGTGGGAGAAAACCAGAGCCCGGAGGAAACCCACGCAGACACGGGGAGTATGTGCAAACTCCACACAGTCAACCGTGGCCGGAATTGAACCGGGTACCTGCTGCTGTGAGCAGTGTTGTCATGTAAGCAAACACTGCAGTTGATTTGTGCACCGTATGGACATGACACACGGGAAGAGAGATGAATGATTAGTAAGCCTGTTTGGGTGTAATATTTGAGGGATCAATACTGGCTAAGAGACCAGGGGAAACTATGTTATAGCTCGGAAAAGTGCCACTGGGGTCTCTACAACCAACAGAGCAAGTGGACAGAGTTCCATCAGCTGATGTGAAAAGCTGCGCAATGCTTTCCAAAGGAAATTAGATGGGCATTTGAGGGAAATAAATTTACAGGGCGATGGGGATATGGGAATGATTGGATCACTTTACAGAGAGCTAGCATGGATCCAATGGGCCAAAAGGCCATCCTGTTGTGCCGAATGATTCAAAGATCAATAATCTCCTGGTACCGCACTGAAGGGTCAGCCTGGATCTTGTGATCAAATGAGGTTTGAACCCAGACACCCATCACACAAATCTGAAAATGCTATCCCTGACCTGAGTTGACTTACAATGGGGATGGAATTTACAGCTAGCACACAATACAACAGAGTCCCAGAGAAAAGAGGCTGGACAGACTGGCACTTTCCTCCCCGAAACGTAGGAGACTTAGGGGTGATCTTATAGAGGTCTACCAAATAAAGAGAGGCATAGCTCAGCTAAATAGTCAACGTCTTTTCCCAATGGTAGGGGAGTCTAAAACTAGAGGACATAAGTTTAAGGTGAGAGGGGAGAGATACAAAAGGGTCCAGAGGGGCAATTTTTTTCACACAGAAGGTGGTGACTGTCTGGAACAAGCTGCCTGAGGTAGTAGTAGAGGCAGGTACAATTTTTAAAAAAGCGTTTAGATAGTTACATGGGTAAGATGGGTATAGAGGGATGTGGGCCAAATGCTGGCAATTGGGATTAGATTAGTGATAAAAATGGGGCAGCATGGACAAGTTGGGCTGAAAAGCCTGTCTCCATGCTGTAAACCTCAATGACTTTATGACTCTAAAAGGCGTGAGCTGGGAGGAAAGAGATTGTGCAAATAGTTGTGTTGAAGAGGGAGATACTTATCTTCCATGAGTTATGTTGAATAAGCTCAAAGTGAGAATGAAAGAAATCTAAGCGTGTTAACACTGGTGTACCTGGTGAAGTGATTCCATGTCAGACCGACCGTCCACAAGTGATCATTCTTTACTTATTTTGTTTGTGAGTATCGCTGGCAGAAACCAGCATTTGTTACCCATCCCTAATTGCCCTTAAGAAGGTGGTGGTGAGGCATGTTCTTGAACCACTGCAGTCCATGTGGTGTAGGTGCACTCACATTGCTGTCAGGAATGGAGTTCCAGGATTTTGATTTAGTGACAGTGAAGAAACAGCGTTATGTTTCCACGTCAGGTTGGTGGGGAGCTTGCAGGTGGTGGTATTCCAAAATGTTTGCTGTCCTTGCTGTTCTATATGATGGGGTTAGGTGTTTTGAAGGTGCTGCTGAAGGCCCCTTGACAAGTTTGTCTTGCAGTGTACCTTGTATATGGTGCGCTCTGCGGCCACTGTGCGCTGGTGATGAATGGAGTGAATGTTAAAGGTGGTGGATTGGATTTCAGTCAAATGGTCATTATATCCTAGGGGTTTATTTTTCCTGGGGATTTTCACAGTAACTTCATTGCAGTGTTAATGTAAGCCTATTTATGACTAATAAATAAACTTTCATTTTGGGAGTTTATGCTTCAGCTGTATAGGACATCAGTGAGACCACATCTGGAGTACTGTACACAGCCTTGGTCTCCTTATTGGGGGTGGCTCGGTGGCACAGTGGTTAGCACGGCTGCCTCACAGCTCCAGGAACCTGGGTCTGATTCCCAGTTTGGGTCACTGTCTGTGTGAAATTTGCACCTTCTCCCTGTGTCTGCGTGGGTTTCTTCTGGGTGCTCTGGTTTCCTCCCACACTCCAGAGATGTGCGGGTTAGGTTGATTGGTTATGCTAAATTGCCCATAGTGTCCCAGGATGTGTAGGTTAGAGGGATTAGCAGGGTAAATCTATGGGGTTATGGGAATAGGGCCTGGGGTAGAATTGTTGCCAGTGCAGACTTGATGGGCCAAATGGCCTCTTTCTGCACTGTAGAGATGCTATGGCTCTCTATTTAAGGAAGGATGTAAATGCACTGGAAGCAGTTCAGAGAAGCTTTACCACAATCAGTTTTGCCTCCCCTTGCACCTACAAGTCATGGATTTTATTGTGACTCCGAATCTTTAACGTCAACTATTTGTTATCGCAGAGTTTCCCCTTGAATTCACTTTTTGTTTCCAGTTTTCAGGCACTGTTGCATTATCCCCAGACAAACACTCGATTGGTTTGTTGGAAAAAAAATTGTGCTTAACTCAGGACCTTTAGAAGCTTTTGAATAGGAAGCTGGCTCGCGAATTTTAACGGCACAATTCACTTAACCATTCAGACAAGAACAGCAGTATTTGCTGAAACAGATGCAGCCTGTATAGCTGCCCTTACTCACGTGGCAGAACCTGCAACACAGACCTTTGCACCTTAAATCCAAGCCTTTTAGCTGTAGTTTTTGAAATTAAGAATGGGTGCTGTAATGACTTCAATCAGGCAACTTGAGGTGGGCCTGTTAGAATATGAACTCCCTGCTAAAGGGCCACATTGATGGGCCAATCACGGAGCCTCTTGCTTTATATTTAACCAGGAGTGTCAGTTCCTCTGGCACTCCAAGTGTGGACTGCTCACTGAAAGCTCTCTGTGTGCTGCTGTCGGACTTGTAAATAAAGGGATATTAGTGAAGTGATATTACTACCTCTGAGGACTTATTACAGGACGATGGGGAGCCTTGGGCTATTTCTCCATTCATTAACATGACAACTTTATTGCGAGGGGAATTGTATACAAAAGTAGGGAGGTTACACTTTAGCTGTACGGGGCACTGTATCCCAGATGTACCCCAGACCACATCTGGGGTGCAGTGTACAGTATAGGTCACCTTATTTAGGGAAGGACGTAGACGTACTGGAAGTGGTTCAGAAAAGCTTTACCAGAGTAATACTTGGGCCAGCTGTCTGAAAGATTGAACAGGTTAGGCTTTTGTCCACTGGATTATAGAGAATGACGATTGAAATATATTGGCTGGAATTCTCTGGCCGTTCACGCCACACTGCTGCTGCAAGCGAGGACAGAGAATTTGGCACTCAACCAAATCTCCGTTCACTGCATCAGGACCAGAGAATTCTGCTGGCGTGAACAGCTGGAAAGTTCCGGCCATAATATCTTGAGAGGTCTTGGCAAGGTAGACGGGGAGAGGACGTTTCCCCTTGGGCAAGAATCTAAAACTGGAGGTCACTGTTTAAAAATGAGGGGGTCACCCGTTCAAAACGTAAATGAGGCAAAATGTTTTCTGAGTGTTTCAGAGTAAGAAGTCTCATAACACCAGGTTGGAGTCCAACCAGTTTATTTGATAGTAATCCCACAAGCTTTCCACACACCTGACAAATGAACACCGTTTCCAAAAGCTCGTAAGATTACGATAAAATAAACTGGTTGGACTCTAACATGGTGCTGTGAGACTTCTTACTGTGTTTACCCCAGTCCAACGCCAGCATCTCTACGTCATGTCTCAGAGGGCACAGTGGTTAGCACTGCTGTCTCACAGTGCCAAGGACCTGGGTTCAATTCCCAGCCTGGGTCACTGTCTGTGCAGAGTCTGCACTTTCGCCCCGTGTCTGCATGGGTTTCCTCTGATTGCTCCAGTTTCCTCCCACAGTCCATAAGATGTGCTGGTTAGGAGCACCATGCTAAATTCTCCCTCAGTGCACCCAAACAGGCACCAGAGTTTGGCAACTAGAGGATTCTCACAATAACTTGTAAGCCTACTTGTGACAACAATAAATAAATTTCAATCTTTGGAACCCTCTTTCCAAAAAGGTAGTCGAGGCAGAATCTTTGAATATTTTTAAGGCAAAGGTAGCTAGATTCTTGGTAAGCAAAGGGGATGATAGGTTATTGGGGTAGGCAGGATGCAGATTTGAGGTTACAGTAAGAAGCCTCACAACACCAGGTTAAAGCCCAACAGGTTTATTTGGCATCACAAGCTTTTGGAATGCAGCTCTTTCATGCACCTGATGAAGGGGCAGTGCTCCGAATGCTCATGCCACCAAATAACCCTGATGGACTTTAACCTGGTGTTGTGAGACTACTTATTGTGCCCACCCCAGTCCAGCGTCGGCAAGTCCACATCATGGTTTTGAGGTTACTATCGGATCAGCCATGATCTTATTAAATGGCGGAGCCGGCCTGATGGGCTGAATGGCCTGCTGCTGCTCCTTGTTTGTATGCATGTTCTCATGTACAGAGGGTTTGAAAGCTAAACCACTTTGTATCAATAATATTGTTAGAATGTTAATGCAGCCTTAGATGCGTAAAATACTTTAACCATAAGGAACTGGCAGATATTCAGAGAATGGCTCACCAATAAACTTTCTGAGCGTTCCCTTCAGGATCCTTCTCACTCTGGGGGTCAGTCACCTTTTCTAATACATCTGGTTGTTTCTTGCGATAAAAGATGTTGTTCTCTGTACATAACTGAAAATTAAACACCGAAGATTGTGTTTATCTCCTTATACAAGGTCTTTGGTAGAATAATCCACAACACCTCCAGTATAGAGACGCAGAAGTTAAAAGCATAGAAATAGGCTCATTGGCCCAACTTGTCCATGCTGCCCTTTCCTTTGAACCACTAAGCTAATTCCAATTGCCTGCATTTGGCCCATATCCCTCTATACCCATCTTACCCATGTAACTGTCTAAGTGCTTTTTAAAAGACACAGTTGTACCCCCTCTTTTAAGGTTAAAGTTAAAGTTTATTTATTAGTCACAAGTAAGGCTTACGTTAACACCACAATGAAATTACTGTGAAATGCCCCTAGCCGCCACACTCTGGCACCTGTTCGGATCACTGCACATAACCAGCACGTCTTTCAGACTGTGGGAGGAAACCGGAGCACCCGGAGGAAACCCACGCCGACACAGGGAGAACGTGCAAACTCCTCACAGACAGTGACCCAAACCCAGCTCCCTGGCACTGTGAGGCAGTAGTGCTAACCACTGTGCCACTGTGCTGTCCCTACTACCACCTCTAGCAGCTTATTCCAGTCACTCACTACCCTCCGAGTGAAAAACTTGCCCCTCTGGACCCTTTTGTATCTCTCCCCTCTGATTTAGAATGTAGTCCTGTCTGTTGATTTTACAGAAAGCTGGGGCCAGATTTTCAGACCTCACCTGCAGATGGCATTCTCCAGTCCCGCAGCGGTGAACGGAGATTTAGCTGAGCACCATATTTTCCGTTCTGGCAGCGGGGTCAGGGCACGAACGGCTGGAGGATTAGTATTTTAGCTCCTAAAGCCCCAGCGTTTTATAGCTTGTTGAAAAAATTACTGATCTTACTTGGTCTAACCTGCATGCATCTCCACACGCACACCACCTCACTCATTCTGAGGTGATCTACTGAGTTCCTCAGGTGTCCCTGTGACTAGGGATAGGAATAAATGTCAGCCTTGGTATTGGATGGCTGTGGCGCAGCTTCCTAAGCCCTAAGGTGGAGACTTCCCGCCTAAACCTCTCTGCCTCTCTCTATCTCTCTTCAAGATGTTCCTTACAACCCGACACTTTGTCCCAATCTTTCACTCGCCTTTTCTTACTATCTCCTTACGTGGCCTGATGTCAAATCTTTGTCTGAAAATCATCCCTCCAAAATGACTTGAGACGGTTTACTGTAGGAAAGGCACCATACAAATGCAAGTTGTTGTTGTCAATTATGCCCGGATTTAAAAGTTTGATCCTTGAGCATGTTGGGTACTGCGCAACCTTATTCATCGAATCATAGAATCCCTACAGTACAGAAGGGCCATTCGGCCCATCAAACTTGCACCAACAATAATCTCACCCAGGCCCTAACCCCGCAACTCCACACATTTACCCTGCTAATCTCCCTGACACTAAAGGGGCAACTTTAACATCCACCTAATCTGCATTCTTTCGGACTTTGGGAGGAAATCTGAGCACCCAGAGAAAATCCATGCAGACAAACCCACTGTGAGGCAGCAGTGCTAACCATGCCGCCCTTTTCATTTTGTTTGAAAATGCATAACTTAAAATCTAATTTTCATATTGTGACTGTGGAATCAAATCTTCAGACGGTGCTCCTTCAGAAGTGAAAAATACAACAAAGCCCATGATAAGGCTGTAGGGGAAATATGTGGCCTTGTGTTCATGCCCACAGTGAACGGACAATCTGCTGCCACTCATTGCCAAGACCTGTGCCAGGGCAATAACCACTTGGGTGATGAAGGGGTATGAAGCTGTGCGCAGCAGGGCAAAGTTTATAATTGGGGCAGAGGTAATTATGATGTGATTAGGCAAGAATTAGGCAGCATAGGATGGGAATAGAAACTGTCAGGTAAAGGCACAAATGAAAAGTGGAGCTTGCTCAAGGAACAAATACTGCGTGTCCTTGATAAGTATGTCCCTGTCAGGCAGGGAGGAAATGGCCGAGTGAAATAACCATGGTTCACAAAGGAGGTTGAATGTCTTGTCAAGAGGGAAAAGGAAGTGTATGTAAGGATGAGAAAACAAGGTTCAATTGGGTCGCTTGAGGATAGCTAGGAATGAGTTCAGAAAAAGGGCTTAGGAGAGCTAGGAGGGGGCATGAGAAGTCCTTGGCAGGTCAGATCAAGGAAAACCCCAAGGCTTTTTACTCTTATGTGAGAAATAAAAGAATGACCAGGGTGAGGTTAGGGCCAGTCAAGGATAGTAGTAGAAACTTGTGCATGGAGTTAGAAGAGATGGGTGAAGCGTTGAATGAATACTTTTATTCAATGTTCACTAAAGAGAGGGGCCATGTTTTTGAGGATGAAAGTGTGAAACAGGCTGATAGGATGGAGGAGGTAGATGTTCTGAGGGAAGATGTATTAGCAATTTTGAAAAACCTGAGGGTCAATAAGTCCCCTGGGCCAGATGGAATACATCCTAGGATACTTTGGGAGACAAGGGATGTGATTGCGGAGCCTTTAGCTTTGATCTTTGGATCCTCACTGTCCACGGGGATTGTGCCAGAGGACTGGAGACTGGCGAATGTTGTTCCTCTCTTCAAGAAAGAAATAGGAACAACCCTGGTAATTATAGGCCAGTCAGTCTTACTTCGGTGTTCGGTAAGTTAATAGAAAAGGTCCTGGGGTATAAGATTTATGACCATTTGGAAAGATGCAGCTTAATCCGGGATAGTCAGTGCAGTTTTGTGAGGGGTAAGTCCTGCCTCACAAATTTGATTGAATTCTTTGAGGAGGTAACTAAGTTTGTAGTCGAAGATAGAGCAGTTGATGTTGTATACATGGATTTTAGTAAGGTGTTTGATAAGGCTCCCCATGGCAGGCTCATGAAGAAGATAAGGAAGTGTAGGATAGAAGAAAATTTGGCCGATTGGATAAGTAACTGGCTGTCTCATAGAAGACAGAGGGTGGTGGCGGAAGGAAAATTTTCAGACTGGAGGGCAGTTACCAGCGGTGTACCACAGGGACCAATGCTGGGACCTCTGCTATTTGTGATTTTTATCAATGACTTGGAAGAGGGGCTGAAGGGTGGGTTAGTAAATTTGCTGATGACACCAAGATTGTTGGAGTAGTGGATGAGGTGGAGGGCTCTTGTAGGCTGCAAAGAGACATTTGATAAGATGCAGAGCTGGGCCAAAAAGTGGCAGATTGAGTTTAATACTGATAAGTGTGCGGTGATCATTTTGGTGGGACAAACTTGAATACAGATTACAGGGTCAACGGCAGGGTTCTGAGGAATGTGGAGGAACAGAGAGATCTTGGGGTTCATATCCACACATCTCTAAAGGTTGCCACTCAAGTGGATAGAGCCGGGTAGGAGGCTTATAGTGTGTTAGCGTTTATTAACTTAGGGTTTGAGTTTAAGAGCCATGGGGTTATGCTGCAACTATACAGGACATTGCTGAGACCACATTTGGAATAATGTGTGCAGTTGTGTCAACACCCCAGTGACATCACCATCAACTCATGTGATCTGCTCTTAAAGCAACCCGCAACCCTTTTAAATATATAACAAGTCCACAGTTACTTAAACCCAGAATGTTGTGCTTTGCGTTATTAATTTGTATCCATCTTACTTTTGTGCTTTTACTCCACTGAGTTGCAATGCTAGGAATAATTAAGAAGAACAACTTTTTTTTATTCGTTTGTGAGACATGGATGTTGCTGGTTGATAGCATTTATTGCCCATCCCTAGTTGCTGTTGCGAAGGTGGTGGTCAGTTGCCTTCTTGAATCACTGCGGTCCATGTTCAGTCCATTGTCCATGACCCACAATGCCGTAAGGAAGGGAATTCCAGGATTTTGACCCAGAGACTATGAAGGAATGGCAGTATATTTCCAAGTCCATGTCTGCCTCATTCCCTCACATTCCCTCTAAATAACATGTTTGTCTTCCAGAGATTGGACTAGAAGACATCAGTTTGCTGCGTCTGGTTTCTCAAAAGACTTCACATGTCTCCGTGGTTAAAGGATTGGATGAAGATGGAACAGCGTTTAATTTTCACACTGGTTTCACTCCCACACCACATTCGACTAGATCCGTCTTTCCGAAACCATTTTACAAAGACTTTGTTGTCCTTGCCACACTGAAACAAACCAATCTGAACGGTGGGGTGATCTTTGCTGTGGTGGATTCTACCGAGAAGGTCATCAGCCTTGGGGTTAAACTGTCCCCAGTGGAGGACGGCACCCAGAATATCGAACTTTACTATACCCCACCTCGCGCAGAAGTTTCCAGAAAGGTGACTTCCTTCAAAGTGCCAGCCAGGATAAAAAGATGGACACGCTTTGGGCTCCGGATTGAAGGCAACACAGTGACTCTGCATCAGCAATGTCAGAGACCCCAGCGACTTAAATTCAAAAGGTCATGGGAGCCTCTGGAGTTCGAACCAAATTCGAAAATACTCATCGCTAACGCTGCAAAAGCAGACAAGGACCAATACACTGTGAGTACTCCCGACATACATAGAATCATAGAATCCGACAGTGCAAAAGGAGGCCATTCGGCCCATTGAGTCTGTACTGACCACAATCCCACTCAGGCTCTATCCCCGTAACCCCATGCTTGTCCCCCTGACATTAAGGGGCAATTTAGCATGACAAATCCACTTGACCTGGGGCACCTTTGGACTGTGGGAGGAAACCAGAGCACCTGAGGAAACCCACGCAGACACAGGGAGAACTCTACACACACAGCTGGGAATCGAACCCGGGTCTCATGCACTGTGAGGCAGCACTGCTAACCATTGTATCACAGTGCCACTGCCTTACACGCACCTTTAAGATCCAGATTAAGTTTTTAATGTATAGGGTAACAAGGGAGATGGTGATGGTGTAGCAGTAATGTCACTGGATGAGAAATGCAGAGGCTATTGTGCCAACATCTTTCTGCCCTTTACCCCGGTGGGATCTTATGGGTGGGCCTTTCCAGCCACGCTCGCCCCGAAACTGGAAAATCCCACCTGAGGTCAGTGGATCTTTCCATGGTCCACCCCTCGCCCACTACGATTCCCAAGGCGGGCAGAGCAGGAAAATTTGCCCCTATGGTCCTGCCCACCGATGGTGCACACCTGCCATGGGTTTCCTGGGGGCAAGGGATACATTCAGTAGGAAACCCCATTGAAAACAAAGCAACCGTAAGACCCCGCCACAAGCAAGCAGCGTGCCACCTCCCACCATCGCAAAACACGCCACGGGGAGGGAGAAAAATCCCACTCATTTCAAATCTCACAATCTAAATCCAATGAGTAAAATCTGGAATATCAGCTAGTATCATTAATGGTGATCATGAAACCATCACTGATTGTTGTAAAAATCCATTGGGATGACTAATCTCCTTTAGGGAAGAAAATCGGCAATCACCCAGTTAATAAGGGACGGCCTGTGATGTCCACATCCACAAATTGTGCGCAATTTTGGTGTCCTTATCTGAGGAAGGATGCCCTTGTTATAGAGGGAGCACAGCGAAGGTTTACCAGGCTGATTCCTGGGATAGCAGATCTGTCATATGAGGCGAGACTGAGTCAGTTAGGATTGTATTCATTGGAGTTTCGAAGAGCAAGAGGCGATCACATAGAAACTGATAAAATTCTAACAGGATTTGACAGGGTAGATTCAGAAAGAATGTTCCCGATGGTGGGGGAGTCCAGAACTAGGGGTTATGGTTTGAGGATAAGGGGTAAACCTTTTAGGACTGAGGTGAGGAGAAATTTCTTCACTCAGAGAGTGGCGAATGTGTGGAGTTCACTACCACAGAAAGTACTTGAGGCCAAGACGTTGTGTGATTTCAAGGAGAAATTAGATATAGCTCTTGGGGCTAAAGCGATTAAGGGATTTGAGGGGGAAAGAGGGATCAGGATATTGAAGTCGATGAACAGTCACAATCGAAGTGAATGGAGCAGCAGGCTCAAAGGGCCAAATGGCCTACTCATACTTCTAATTTCTATGTTTCTATTCCATGAAAGAATAAATTAGGGAGGTTATCTATGCAACAGTATAGCATTTAATGAGATTTAATTTGGTTAAAAGTCTTATTATTTGATAGATATCATAAGTCAAAATATTGTCTACTGAGTGAGTTAGTTTAACCATCATAATGTCTCATAGAATCATACAGTGCAGAAGGAGACCATGTGGCCCATCAAGACTGCGCCGAGCACAATCCAATCCAGGCCCTATTGCCATAACCCTATACATTTATCAAAGCTTGTTCCCCTGACACTAAGGGGCAATTTAGCGTGGCCAATCCACTTAACCCCCACATCTTTGGACTGTGGGAGGAAACCAGAGCACCCAGAGGAAACCCACGCAGACATGGGGAGAATGGGCAAACACCACACAGACAGTGACCCAAGCCAGGAATTGAACCCATGTTTCTGGCACTGTGAGGCAGCAGTGCTGACCACTGTGCCACCATTCCACCTCAATCCAGATTAGATTCACTGCCCTCAAATCCTGTGACTCCAATTTAAAAATCTTCATTATGCGGCCTGAAAAAGGACAGATGAACAATGATTTGGGAGCATTGGGTTACATGGTCACAGCACACGGAGGGGAGTTCATTAACAAGACTCCATCTCCATTGCTCCCACCAGACGTCCTGAAGATAGGAGTGTTTATTCATTAGCCGCAAAACCTGGTTCAATGTGTTCTTGTAGGACAACAAGTACACGAATAAAGTAAAAACAGTGACACACCTGGAACACTGTCAACAGTTTTGGTGCCCTTGTCTAAGGAACAAAATATTTGGAGGCATTGCAGGCAGTCCAGAGAAGGTTCACTAAGCTGACCCTGGGTATGGAGGGATTTTCTTGTGAGAGGATTGAGTACGTTGGCCGTGCACTCATTACAGTTTAGAAGAATGAGAGAAAACCTTATTGAGACACAGAGGATTCTCAGGGGGCTTCACAGGGAAGATACCGAGAGGTTGTTTCCCCTTGTGGGGGAGTCTAGAACCAGAGGACACAATCTCAGAGTGAGGGGCTACCCATTTAAGACAGAAACGAGGAGGAGTTTCCTCTCTCAGAAGGTAGTGGAATTATTAACCGTAGAGGGTTCTAAAGACAAGGCCATTAAGTATGTTCAAGGCTGAGATAGACAGACTTTTAATCGGTAAGGGAATCAAAGGTTATCAAGATAAGGCTGGAAATTAGAATTGAGGATTATCAGAACAGATCAGTCGTCCTCTTATTGAACGGTGGAGCAGACTCGATGGGCTGAATGGCCTACTTCTGCTCCCACCTCTTAAGATCGTAACATGAAGAGAGAAAAACTCTTCCCATTGGAGGAAGGGCTGTGAGGCTGAGGGCATTGATTTAAGGTGATTGATCCAATGACAACATGAGGGGAACATTTCTCCGCTGTGAGTGGTTAGGATCTGGAATGCACTGCCTGAGAGAATGCCAGAGGCAGGTTCAATCATGATTTTCAACAGGGAATTGGAGGAAGGAAAAGGAACTGTGGGGCTATTGGCGAAAGAGTGGGGGGTTGGGGGAGGTATGGACTAAATTACTCTTGCAGAGAACTGACATATAGTCAAGTGACTAAACATTGCTGTTCCTCCTATAAAGATTTTTCTTTATTTTGGTTAGCTGGGAAAAGTTTTAAATCAAAGGCCCTTTAGGAAGTTACTTTGCTAGACACTGTCAGCAGAAGTTAAAACAATCCCAGTGAGTACATTGTGTCTTCATTAGGCAACTAATGACCATGAAACCATTGTTGATTATTGGAAAAACCCATCTGGTTCACTAATGTCCTTTAGGGAAGGAAATCTGCCGTCCTCACCTGGTCTGGCCTACATGTGACTCCAGAGCCACAGCAATGTGGTTGACTCTCAACTGACCTCTGAAATGGCCTGGCAAGTAGCTCAGTTCAAGGGCAGCTAGGGATGGGCAGTAAATGCTGGCCCAGCCAGCGATGCCCATGACCCACGAATGAATAACAAAAAAAAATTGCAATGAGACAGCGTGCACTTTGTTTCACGATTTTATCTGCTCCCGACTGTTCACTTTTTCCTCATTGTAAAACCAATCACTTCAAAATCTTGTGGACACTTTGCAAAATGTGTATTATAACTGGCCTCACTGAGAGCCATTGAGTTTTTGCATCACAGAAGAGGCCTTTTGGTCCATCATGTGTGTGCTAGCCATTAAGCACCTATCTATTCTAATCCCATTTTCCAGCACTTGGATGGTAGCTTTGTATGCTATGGCATTTCAAGCACCCATCTAAATGCTTCTTAGCTGTTGTGAGGATTCCCATGTCTGACTGAGAAAATTTGAAACCTTTAGGGTGGAAATTTGTTGTCAGTCTTAACTCTAAATGTTTAAACCTTTAAACCGTCCTTTGCAAAAGCTGCAGAGAGGTCTATTTCTTTGTTAATATCTGTATACAATTACTCCATGCTTATGTGGACTATTGCCCTGTTCTCCAGGAATATCCTCCTTGCGCAAGATGTCCCATAAAGTAATTTAGCTTATAGGCTGATAAAACCCATTGTACAACAGCCTGGAGAATTGGCTAAAACCCAGATGCCTCGGAAATGATGCTGTGTAATCGGGGGAATCAGGCAAGGTTAGAATAGTGTCTGTCCCTTGCTAGACTAAGGAATTGTCACCTCAACAAAGCTGAAACTCAGCATTCATCAGTGGGACATGGGCATCGCTGGCTGGCTCAGCCTAAATTGCCCATCCCCAGTTGCCCTTGAACTGAGTTGCCTGCCAGACCATTTCAGAGGGCAGTTGAGAGTCAACCACATTGCTGTGACACTGGAGCCACATGTCGGCCAGACCAGGTGAGGACGACAGATTTCCTTCCCTAAAGGACAATGAACAGTTGGGGGAACTGGAGTGCCAGGCAATGCTACAGCTCACATAGAAGTATGTAGGGTAGGATTACATAGGATAGCGCAGAAACAAGGCATTCAGATTAATTAATCCAATGATACTTATGCTCCACTTGAATCTCCTCCAATCTTTTCTCATTTTCTGCTTTCCTGTAGTTCCTCTTTAAATGAATCTGTATCATTTCTTTCTAACTTGTTCTGTTGTAGCAAGCTCCTCACTCTTTGGGTAAAGAAGTTTCTTCTGAATTCCCTATCGGATTTCTGGATGACTATCTTCCCTCGATGGCCTCTAGTCTTCCCACAGGGGGAAATATTTGATAGACGATTGGCTAACAATGGGTTTTACATTGAATCTTTGAAGGTTGGGAAGATGATTTGGTTTGCAAGTCAGTTGCCAGCAGTAACAATAGCAGCCCTCTCAGTGGCTGTGTTACAGTTCTTCTGAATGTTTTGTTCTATCTATTTATGGCTTGTAGACAACATGACATCAAAATAAAAGATCAGACTTTTCGAAACAACAACACTGACAAAAAGACAAAAACAAGAGATTTTATAATCTCAATGTTTAGACGTTCAGAAAATGGAAAATTAAGCTCTAAGAAATATGTAGGACACCTTGTATCTGTTTGTAGTTGTGTGGTGTGATAATAATGCACTGCTGGGACAGTCAAGGTTGGTTCAAAAATACAATGAATATTTCACATTTCTTAAACCACCTTTGTCAAAAGTAACTGTATCTTGTATAGTGTCTAACTCAACACAACTTAGGAAATAATACAGCCTCAGTGATACAGGTAGCACAGTGGTATGGTGGTTAGCACTGATACCTGACAGTGCCAGGGACCCGCATTCAATTCTGGCCTCGGGTCACTTGTCTGTGTGGAGTTTGCGCTTTATCCCCTATGTCTGCGTGGGCTTCCTCCAGTCACCTCCCACACTCCAAAGATGTGTGGGTTAGGTTGATTGGTCATGCTAAACTGCCCTTTGGTGTCTGGGTAAATACTTGGGGATAGGGCCTGGGTGGGACTGTTCTCGATGCATAATTGATGGGCCAAATGGCCTTCTTCTGCACTGTAGGGATTCTATCATGCGAGTTTGGGTTATTGTGGGGCAGTTTATTTCTTCACTGGAGGTTGTAGGAAGTGACCACAAAACATTTAGCAAGTCCTAATAAAAACCCATAAATAAAATTACCCTGTTTAAGAACAACAGCATTACTGAAACATTGCCCCCATTTTGTCTTATAACTTTTTATGGTAAATCAAAACACAACAATAAAAAGACTGGTTAAAAACAGTGATCCACCGGGGCTGCTCCCTCCGTACTCCTCCTTTTAGATCTTCCATCAGGTACTTATCCAACTTTCCCTGGATTTACTGAGGGACTCAGTCCTTAATCCGGCCCTGAACAATACATTCCATGCATTAATGTTCCTTCTTCAAGAATGAAATATTGAAATTCTGGCGCTGAATTCAGATCTGAGGAACCTGAACTCAGCCTCCCCCCTCCCCCGATGCCAAATATAATGTCAAACTTTATCTGCATGCATTCATCCCTGTTTGTCTGAACTGCCCCTAAAGTGCCATCATTATTCTCTTTCAGGGAGTCATTCAGCATTTGTCCATCACATCAAATCTCGAGGATGCAGAGAAGCCAGAATTCATGAAATGTGACGATAGCCTGGAGGATGATGATGATGATGAAGATGATCCAGAGGTATGAAGTGCAGAGTTCGTGTAACTGACTCTGGCGCAGGCTGTTAGAATATTGCCTTCTGATGTTCCCGTAGCCAAGAGGGCTTGGTTCACAGATGTGTCAGTAACTTTGTTTTAATGCAGCTGTTAATCAACAGCTGGAATAGATTTCCAGAAAAGGTGGCTTGGTCCAGGTACTAAGGTGAGTAATATTGTCACTAGATATTAATCCAGAAAGTCAGCTAATATTCTGGGAACCTGTGTTCGAATCCCACCACGGCAGGGGAAGCAATGGCCTAGTGGTATTATTGCTAGACTATTAATCCAGAAAATCAGCAAATGTTCTGGAACCCGGGTTTGAATCCCACTGTAGCAGATGGTGCGATTTGAATTCGATCTTAAAAAAGCTGGAATTAAGAGTCTTGACCATGAAACCAATGTCAGTTGTCATAAAGATCCAGCTGGTTCACTAATGTCCATTAGGGAAGGAAATCTACTGTCCTTACCTGGTCTGGCCTACATGTGACTCCAGAGCCACAGCAATGTGGCTGACTCTCAACTGCCCTCGGGCAACTAGGGATGGGTAATAAATGCTGGCCAGCCAGCGACGCCCATGTCCCATAAATGAATTTTAAAAAAACCTTAAGAAGCAGAAGCTAAAATGGAAAGATGGCTGGATTCATATTCCTGAAGGCTGAAGGGATTTCTTTACTTTAATTTATCTTTTTGACTTACACCACGCCTCCAGCTGTGGATCTCAACTATTCCAGAATGAAAGTCAATAAGTTGCCACAGAACTGGCAGTGAAATTTACAGTAGAATGGTGCCAGAAAGGACAATTTATTCTGGGGTGATTGTGCAAGTAGTTTGGGGTAAAGGTTCACACTAATCCAGCAAAATAGAAAGACCTAACCACGAATTGTATGTTCCTGGCATTGACTGACCTTTATCCTTCACCCTAACTGGCACTAAAAAAGATGAACTCGCTACACAAACAAAAGCAAGCATTTCACAATTATAGAATGATATTAGGGGCATGATTTGACTTCTGTTTTATTGCCTCATATCAATCGATCCCTTCCCTACAACTCTCTGCTTCGTTTTCCTTTCATGAAGACATTCCTTAAAACGTACCAAGTCATCAGATCTAATGCCTCCTTATGGGGCACAGTTACGTACCTTGTTTTATAATGCCCCAGCGAAGTACTTTGGGGCTTTTATTACACTAAAAGGTGTATATAAATACAAATTGTTGTTTCAAAAAATAATGGAGTTTTGAAACAGTCCTCATAGATGTATAAATTTGATACAAATGAACTGTTAGATATGGCTGGTGGGCCAGTCCTACAGATCACTGGCATATCTGTTAATGAAACTCCAAGGTATATTATGAAGTTACCCTAGATCTCAACTTTAGCATTTGATTTTGGCATGAGGGTGAGCATAAGGTACTTTACTCCAGATATGATTCAATTGACCTGCTAGGAAGCTTTTATCAAAACAAACTTTATTTACAAACTTTGTTTAAGAACACAGATAGAATATAACAAAAAAAATTAGCATAACTTTTACCAATAAAAATACTTAGACATGGCAAAGTACAATCCATGACAGCTAGCTATCTCTGTTGTTCCAATTTAAAGGAAGGTATACATCCTTCTTCAGAATTAGTTAGCATAAAAACAAGCCTGCTCACATGATGCTGGATTTTCAGCTTTTTAACACTTTTGGACCGAGATCCAGGCAGCAGTTTTCAGAGAAAGATCCAATCCCATACAGCAGAGTCTCCAAAAAAGAAACTTATCTCCTGGTAGATTCCAGTCTCCAACTTCAGAGTTGGGGGGGGGGGGGAGAGCGGGGTGGGGTGGTGGTAGTTGGGGGGCAGGTAAAGATCAACACTGCTCTCTCTCAACTCCAAAAGCAGCATCTAAGCTTGAATAGTCCGTGTAAGCCCAGCTACCCTTATAACATGACCATACCTACCAATCATCCCAAACAAGCCCCACTCTGCATAATTCCAGGGGAAAGCAGCAGGACAGCATTAGTTTAGATTAAAACTAACATTCTAGCCATTAGAAGCAATTATACTGCTGCAGTAACAATACAGGATGCTGGTAGGTAGAACAGCTCGTAGAGTCATAGAACCCCAACAGTGCAGAAGGAGGCTATTTGGTCCATCAAGTCTGCGCTGACCACAATCCCACCTATTCTCATCTCCTCACACATTTGCCCTACTAATCCCCTGACACTAGGGTCTATTAAGCATGGTCAATGAACCTAACCTGCATATCTTTGCAGTGTGGGAGGAAACTGGAGCACCTGGAGGAAATTCATGCAGACATGGGGAGAATGTGCAAACTCCACACAGACAGTGACCTGAGGTTGGAATTGAACTCGGGTCCCTGGCGCTGTGAGGCAGCAATGCTGACCACTGTGCCACCAGTCTTGCTGATGTTGGTGAAATCTGTGGCTCATCCATTCAGGGCAATCTGCTACAACAGATCCTACACAAGTACTTGGCTCAGATACATTTCTTAAAGGCGCAGTATCGTCACATATCTAAGAGGTCAGTCACTGATCTCGGCTATGCCACTGAAGGAGGTGGTGCAGAGACATATTTCTCAAGTAACGGGGGAAATCAGAGGAAGAGCTACCCCAGGCCACCCTTATAGCACTCAGCTCATGTCCATTGGTGTGGGCCAGCCCTTGGTTGAAGAATGGTGGGAGACATTGCGTAGCATCCGGTTACATTGACCTCATGATACTCAAATTTTAAAGCAGCTTGCTTTCATCTCTATTGGAGCTTTCTTCCATTGCTTTCCCGGGTCAGCTCACAAGAACAGCTCACAAACATGGCAAGGTGCAGCCAGGGTAGCTTGGAGAGCTAAAAGAGATCACGTCACACCTAGGAACTGGATTGTCTTATTTTCACATCATCTTTGCATTTAGTGTAACACTAGAGGACACTAATATTCACTGAATACTGTCATTGGTCATTAAAGTAAATAAAGCTGGTTGCTCCAAATAACACTCGGGGCAGAGTCATGAAGGGAGTTGTTTTCTCCAGGCAAATAATCCTTTGACATAATTAAATCAGGGAAGTCTGCAAATCGTTTCCCTCTTTCAGATTTGACTAATTGGTATCTTTTCCACCCACAGTTTTCTGGAGGAATGGAGGAGGCCGAGGACCCAGACCTTCGGATCACCACACCACAACCGGTAGGTGGAGAATGCGTAAAGTGGTCGATGTGCCCTCTGTTACAGCTGGAATCAATGTTCGGGTCAGTGGCTGGTGGCGTCCCGAAGAGATGACATGTACCAGCCTCCCAGCAGATACCAGTGAGGACAAAGGTTATATATTTTTTGGTAGCGATGATGTGGAGATGCTGGCGTTGGATTGGGGTGGGCACAGTAAGAGGTCTCTCAACACCAGGTTAAATTCCAACAGGTTTATTTGGTAGCACGAGCTTTTGGAGCACTGCTTTAACCTGGTGATGTGAGACCTCTTACTGTATCTTTTTTCTAAACTCATGGATTTTATTCGGGAATAACCTAATATGACAGCCTCCAGCGCATGGATTTCAAAGGCAAGATCCTGGATAATCAATATGTTTGATCACTTTGACATCCCAGATAAACTATGGAAACTTCAGCAACATGGTCCACTTATAAGAAGCACAAAAGGATACTAGGTAAGGTCAAATTGGTGCATCATTCAGGTGAACCTTGGGAATGGGCAAGAAATTGGTCCGAGGTTGGAAAGTGTTGGCAGGAATATTTTAAAGGGTTGATGGTGTGGGTTGATAATGGATCTGCTGAGTTCTGAATTTACACCACAAACTTGCATCATTTGCAGTTCACAAAATCAGGTATTGATAAAAGACTAAGGAGTGTAAGGACTACTCAGAAAATATATACCAGAGGTCATTCACATATGAGTATTGTGGCAATATATAGAGACAATGAAAACTAATAAATTACAGTTCAGGATGTCAGTCAGCCCTTCTTCACACAGTTGTGTGGATCAGCACTGCTTTATAACCTGTTACAAAGGTAGATAATCAGTGCCACCCTACTCTTTCCTCCACCTTGTTGAATCAAAAACATTGATGGTTGATTTATTAAAATATACAGAAGTTGGGAGGAGCTGCCAATGCGGTAGCAGCATTGTAAACATTCCTTCTTACGTTGTGGCAAATGTTAATTGCCATAATAGAATGTGGTGAAGGAATAAGTCTGAAGCTTCTCTTTTAACTCCAATATCAGAGGGGCGTTTTTTACGCAGAGGGTGGTGGGGGCCTGGAAGGCGCTGCCAAGTAGGGTGGTGGAGGCAGACACGTTGGCATTGTTTAAGAATTACCTGGATAGACACATGAGCAGCCTGGGAATGGAGGGATACAAACGAATGGTCTAATTGGACCAATGCACGGCACAGGCTTAGAGGGCCGAAGGGCCTGTTTCCTGTGCTGTACTGTTCTTTGTTCTTTACCTTAAGCAATTTTATTCTCAGAATGGTTCCGCCTAGTCTTCTGCTTCCCCAGACCCAGCTGTTCCAGCTGTGTCCATTTCTATTCTTTTAAACGTCATACCAATGACATCACCTGACTCTGACAATGCAATTGGCTTCACAATGCCATTACCAAAGGATGGAATTTCTGACACATTGACAGGTTCCCCTCTATTTCTTTTAAATTAAAACTTTAAAAAGAAACAAAATTCAAGGACACTTTTTAGAAGCAAAAGTTGGGTGTTTTAACATTATAGACCCCTATTCATATATAAACATAACTATAAAGCAAAAATATTTAGCTTTCCTTATAAAACAAAATGCCCCTTTTCCAACATGTGTTGCAATTTCTTGGAGTAGACATTTTTTTTTAATAGTCTAATAATTGGAGATGTGTGTCAACTCATCATGTCTCCCTTCTCTCTAACAGTGCAGAGATTCAAGATGAGAAGGGGAAAGTTTAAGGGAGATGTGTGGGGGAAGTTTTTCACACAGACAGTGGTGGATGCCTGGAATGAGGGTGGTGGAAGCAGGCACATTAGTAAGATTTAAGAGACACCTGATGGGCACATGAATAGGGAGGGAATACAGGGATATGGACCGAGTAAGGGTAGAAGGTTTTGTTTTAGTTTACTTATGATCGGCATGGACCTAAAAACCAAAGGGCCCGTTCCTGTGTTGTACTTTTCTTCTTTGTTGTTTTACACTTTTCTTATCCTCTTCTTAGTGATGTTTTTCGTTGAGTCGACATTGTCCCACAGGGATGGGTTATGACCTGTGGACAAATCTTTCTCACGTTCCCCTTTGTGTTGTATGTCTGCCAGTACCTTGCATAAGTAGACCATCCCATATCTACTGCTAATGCCAGTGTTTTAGCAGCTAAGGTACTTCTCAGGACTCGTTCAATTTTCTTGACTTCCCAAGCCAATGGTTAACATTTATCATTCTTTCCCACCAAGAATATGATACATCCTGTCGTGCTAGAATATCCATTTGGAGGATTGGCTTGCAAAGTATCGCTAAAAGTGGCCAACTTCATATCATCTGGTTCACCCAAGGCTGGAAACTTGGGTGCCTTTCTCTAAATTTAATGTCTGTAATGTTTTGTTAGCTTTCTGAACTTCCTCTACTGTAACATACATCATCAGAGTATTCCACTCCAACACATCGTAACCAGCATCAGTCTGAGTGTCCAACCAGTTCCGCCATCCAACCAAGCTTCTCAATTGATCTGATTTCTGATTTTGATGCTGGATCTTTTTCTTGTGAGGAACTGACCTGATTTATCAGGATGTGACTAATGTTTTCTAGATAAGGTTGTTGATCCAGTGATCCTGACCTGTTTCGCTTAATGTCTAAACCCGTGTATTTAAAACCTTGAATTCCTTTTTGGATTTATCTATCACCCATTGTTCAAACTTATCAGAACCTCCCCACAGGAAGTTATCCACATGCATGATAAAGATTTCTGCTAGAATCATAAAAGGAGGCCATCCAGCCCATTGAGCCTGCACTGACAACAATCCCAGCCAGCCCTATCCCCACATATTTAATCTCCCTGACACTAAGAGTCAATTTTACCATGGCCAATCCACCTAATCCGCATATCTTTGGACGATGGGAGGAAACAGGAGCACCTGGAGGAAACCCACACAGACACAGGGAGGACATGCTGACTCCGCACAGACAGTGACCCAGCCAGGAATCGTATCCGGGTCCCTGGCGCCGTGGGGCAGCGGTGCTAACCACTGTGCCACCTGCCACCCATTTAAGATTTTATGATTTTCATGGCACCTCCTATTTTACATCATTTACGACTGCAAGAAATAATTGAATCCTTAGTTGATTTTAATTGTGTGTTTGGAACCCGGAATAAGATTATTCCAGATATATTGAACCACGATTGACATCTCAATAACATTTCTCCCCCCCACTCTTACAACCTCTTCATTGTTCTGCTGTAGGCTGATTTTGATTTGATTTGATTTATTATTGCATTAGTTTACAGTGAAAAGTATTGTTTCTTGCATGTTATACGGAGAAAACATACCGTTCATAGAGAAGGAAACAAAAGAGTGGAGGATGTAATGTTACAGTCATAGCTGGGGTGTAGAGAAAGATCAATTTAATGCGAGGTAGGTCCATTCAAAAGTCTGATGGCAGCAGGGAAGAAGCTGTTGTTGTGTCAGCTGGTGCGTGACCTCAGACTTTTGTATCTTTTTCCCAACGGAAGAAGGTGGAATAGAGAATGTCCGGGAATGTTGAAGTATAGTCCTTTGGTTTTCCAATGTCAATCACATCACATGGTGAACTCCAACCGGCTGGAGTATCTCTGAGCTAGAAGGCCCCAAGTTCAAGTCCCACTCTGGGACATGTTGGCTCCGGCAGAACCCAACCACTGGGGCAGGCAAACCAGTGTGTATCAGTGACGGTCCCCAGTCCAGATAAACATGGAGGGTTAGAGGCAGGAAGGGTGCAGTAAAGGCAACTTGTTTTAGCTTCAACAATGAATGATTTGTTATCAATATACTGGTAGAACTACTGCATAAATCTACTCCCTTCTCCACCCTGGACCAAGCTGAGGTTCATCCTCAACCCAGGATGTACGCCCTCACCGATTGGCTCAGCTTCCCAGGCAGCCTCTTGGAGGGTTTGGCTCAATCACATGGTCCCTTAGAGGGGCCACATTAACACAAAGGCCACCTGACTGTTAGTCACCCATCAAATGCAAATAAAAATCGATGGCTGATATGGAAATGATCAGTTGACATTGTGGTGACCCCATATAGCACAGGAAAAGCTGGAAGAGGAACCAACCAGCTGCGATGAGCTCTGACCCCAATGTCAATCGGCTTTGAGTCAAGTGGGGGAAGGTTCATCGCTAAGCCTAATCCTACTGTCACTGACATCACTGTGAGGAACAGCAGCCTATTCTAACACATCCAACATAGGGACACTAAAGTTAGTTGAAGCAACCCCACTGCCAACCTAATCAGCAATGTTGAGCCTACAAGCTTGAAACTTGAATGGACGACACGGTGGCACAGCGGTTAGCATTGCTACCTCACAGCGCCAGGGACCCAGGTTCGGTTCCCAGCTCGGGTCACTGTTTGTGTGGAGTTTGCACATTCTCCCTGTGTCTGCGTGGGTTTTCTCCGGGTGCTCAGGTTTCCTCCCACAGTCCAAAGATGTGCAGGTTAGCTGCACTGGTCATGCTAAAGTCTCCCTCAGGGTACCCAAACAGGCACCGGAGTGTGGCGACAAGGGGATTCTCACAGTAATTTCACTGCAATGTTCATGTAAGCCTACGTGTGACTAATAAGTAAACTTTACTTTACACTATGATTGGGTTGCATGGAGAGGCAGTGCATGTCTCCACTGAGCCAGTAAGCGGCAATTTCACTTGGAGTTTGAGGGCATCTGCTCTTAGGCTTTTTAACACACTTCAGATTTTTCTGTTGTTCTGAATCAGGTATGGATAAGGTATCTGTATCTGATTACATTCCAACCTTTGTCACACTACCTGTTTACCCTCGGTTATTAATGTACACAAAGTAGATTACGAAATGACTGTAGCTGAAAACAACATGGCTGCCCTGTACTCACACCACCCCTCCCCACCCCTCAACGTCCTCCCTTATTCCCAAACACAAGACCTTTTGTACTGACAAGAATAAATCGCAAGTTTGTAAATTTATGACAGAATCGCTTATTGTAAAGTTTCCAATCAAAGGTTTTTTTCCTCTTAGCCGGGAAGATAACAATTACCTGTGCGGATGTCATAAAACATCCAGATAGGAATCCACGCAACTTCAGCTCGCCATTCATATCGGCCTCCTGAAACATTTATTGTTTTATCATGCAGTGGATTCTCTTTCGGGGTTTATTATTCTTAACCAGAATCGTTAACCCTCGGAGGGTTAAAGGAGTTCACGTGAACACTATAACGAGGGGTTACAGGAATAGAAACATAGAAACTAGAAGCAGGAGTAGGCCCTTCGAGCCTGTTCTGCCATTGAATTCAATGATCCCCCGCCATTCTGCCTTGATCCCTTGAGCCTCAAGAGCTACATCTAATTTCTTCTTGAAATCACGCAATGTTTTGGCCTCAACTACTTTCTGAGGCAGTGAATTCCACACATTCACCATCCTCTGGGTGAAGAAATTTCTCCTCACCTCAGTCCTAAAAGGTTTATTCCTTCTCCTCAAACTATGACCCATAGTTCTGGACACCCCCACCATTAGGAACGTTGACCGTGATTCTCCCAAAAGCGCTGAATTGGCGGGAAAACTGTTCTAAATCCTGACCGTTTTGTCAGTTCAGCTTTTCACCTGAATCTCCGCGCTCTGTGCACTGTAAAGGTTCCAGTTGTGAATATCATTACAAACCCATGGGGGGGGTGGGGCTTATTCACACCGGAGTCTAACAGCCCTGGAACTCTGCACGTGCACAGTGGTCCCCGATCTGTCAGTCTCCCCGTTTGCTGGCCAGCTCGGTACCCCTGCAGAGCTGCCCCTCCAACACCCCTCCACGGCCCAAACGCAGCCCCCATGACAATTCCCAGGCCAACCCTGACCCCCCCGTCCCGGAGCGCACCAATGTACAGCCCATACCCAACCCCCCCACCCAACCACTTCCACCCGCCCTCCCCCAGCAGTGGTGATCCCCTCACCTCAGCAGACCCCCCCCTCCCCAGAGGCAGCCTTCCCTCCTCTTCATTCCAGTGGGGTCTCCCGCTAGTTCCCCGAACGTGGGGAGCTAGCCAGAACTAGGGAATGAAGTACTTCTGGTGGGGTGGGAGTTTCAATCGGGATTGGAAAGTTCCTAATAATTACCTTGAAAACATATTTAAAATGCATTTAAAACTGATCTAAATTACTTACCTGTCTACCCGCTGGTTTCCAGTGTGGTCTCACCGGCGACTGTTCACTGGCTCTGGGGGATGCGCATGCATTCCCGGCGCATGTACAAATCCCGATACAAGGCTGGCAACGCGCATCTCCCACCACGACCCAAAGCTGCAAGTCACGATGGCAGAATCGCAGCCATTCTTTCTGAATCTACTCTGTCTAACCCTGTCAGAATTTTATAAGTTTCTGTGAGCTCTCTCTTCTAAACTCCAATCAATATAATCCCAAACAATGCAAATACTTCAGTGCAAAAAGGGAGATAGGATGAACTGGGTTACCGTTGACGAGTCAATCTATTATGAGCGAGGGTAGATTCCCAAAGGCCGTATTATGGAATAAAAGTTAATGTGTCTTTATAAATGCATACATTGATGAATGCCAGCTGTATAGATTTCTAAAAGACAAGCCATGTCTGACAATTGGAATAAATGTCTTTCAGGAAAGATGACAGATTGAATGGTTTCCTGTTACACTCTTGAGATATACTCATTCTCAAAAATAGTCAGAAACTATTCATCATCTCACTCAAGAGATTAAATAAGTAGGGTTTCTTTTATACTTTTATGCAATTTGGGCATTCCTGGTGAGCACAGTAAGAAGTCTCACAGCACCAGGTTAAAGTCCAACAGGTTTATTTGGAAGCACGAGCTTTCGGAGCGCTGCTCCTTCTTCAGGTGAGTGACTCAGCATCTCCACGTCATTCCTGTTGAAGCCAGCATTTATTGCCCATCCCTAATGGCCCTTGAAAAGGTGATGGTGAGCTGCCTTCAATCCGTGTGGTGTAGCTACGTCCACAGTGCTGTTTGGGAGGGAGGTCCAGGATTTTGCCCCAGTGACAGTAAAGGAACAGTGAGGTATTTCCAAGTCAGGATGGTGAGTGACTTGGAAGAGAACTTGCAGGTGGTGTTCCCATGTGTCTGGTAGAGATTACAGCTGCTGTTGAAGTATCCAAGTGATAAGGCACACTGGAAGTGATCTGTGTAAGGACACTGGTTCAGATGGGTTTTGCAATTTATACAGCAATTGTTCCTCAGTTACAACATGTAGTCACACACATGACTATATGTCACGATGAGTGAGTGGTGGAAAGATACACGTTCAGATAGTTCCTGATTACATCACCCTGAAACCCCTGAAATCACAGAATGTGGTAGGCACTGCCGCCTCACAGCACCAGGGACCCAGGTTCAATTCCGGCCTTGGGAATGACTGTGTGGAGTTTGCATGTTCTCCGCATGTCTGCGTGGGTTTCCTCCAGGTACTCCAGCTTCCTCCCACAGTCAAAGATGTGCGGGTTAGATCAATTGGCCATGCTAAATTGCCCCTTAGTGTCAGGGAGATTAGCAGGGTAAATATGTGGGGTCATGGGGATAGGGTTTGGGTGGGATTGTTGTGAATGGCCTCCTTCTGCACTGTAGGGGTTCTATGACTCCGTGAAGTTAAGTGCAATGAAAGATTTGCCAGCTATTTTTGCATTTAACAATGCTTCGTTGGTGTGTGAAGTCACTGTTTGCTGCTTTATGTAATTTATCATTTACTTTCTTTTGTAGAAAACCCCCTATCCAATAGAAACAACGCCTGATCTGAAATCTATGCCAGGCTCTGGGGAAGAGGCAATCACCAGTCTGCCCGTAGAGGAGGACACCTCAGATGTTAAAACAGGTGAACATTGAATCCCAACAATGTTTCAGAATCATCCAAGCTAAAGACCATTTATGTGGAATCATGGCCATTGCTTTATTAAACCCAAAAATGTACTTTATTCATCAAATTTATAAAGGTACATTGCATAGGACGACATGGTGGCACAGTGGGTAGCACTGTTGGCTTACAGTGCCAGGGTCCCAGGTTCGATTCTGACCTTGGGTGTGTGGAGTTTGTACGTTCTCCCCATGTCTGCGTGGGTTTCCTCCGGGTGCTCTGGTTCCTCCCAGAGGAAGGTTGCGCGTTAGGTTGATTGGTCATGCTAAATTGATCCTAGTGTTAGGGAGATTAGCAGGCTAAATGTGTGGCATTAGGAGATTAGGGCCTGAGTGAGATTGTGGTTAGTACAGAGTCAATGGGCCAAATGGCCTCCTTCTGTACTGTAGGGATTCTATAATAGTTCAAAATTTACATTATAGAATGTCCAGTGCATGTGTCATTCTGAAAGTCAAATGAGACACCTCAGTTACAGGGACATTTATTTCACGTCAAACATACAACCCAAAGGGTTTTCCACAGGTTCCGGCCTCTCAGTGTACCGTGGTGGAGGGCCTTAGACTGTGGTCTTTCTCCAGAACCTTTACAGCGATTGCCTCAAGCTTTATTGCTTCATTCAGTATGTAGCCCCAGTCTTGGGGCTAAGATCAAGTGTCAGATCAAGCCCAAGATGGGGTTCAATGCCAAATTTTGTGAGCTTGGATCTTGTTTCTCTCTCTAAGGGGAACCATGGATTCAATTGGAATTTGAATTTGATTTTTGGAGCAAGCAGTGAGATGGATTTGGGTTTGGCCAGTTCACTCTGAGCTTTGGCTTTGTAACTTTAAGGATGGAGTAAAAAATTAATTAAGTAAAAATATGGTTCTAGGCCTTGGAATGTGGCAGTCTGCAACAACTGGAGGGGTTGGGGGGGGATTCTCCCAGCTCACTATGCTGCTCGAGTACCACAGTGGGCCGGGGGACATCAGCGGGGGGCCTGTAGCGGGATTCGCGACCAGCATCCAGCCAATCACGAGTCTCCCAGGTCAGGCCTTTCAACAGGATCAGCCTCAGGCTGGAACCCAGCACGAGGCTGACTAGTATATTGAAATGGACAGTAGTCTCCCAGGCTCGCTCTCTGCTCCACCCGCTAGACAGGTACCATCAGTGGGGATTAAAGCTGGTCCCCATAGAGGTGGGGGGGCGTGGGGGCTAAACATGATCACCCTGCTGGTGGGGACAGAGGCCCCCCTCCCCCCAGGAGGCTGGGGCAGGGGGTGCCACTTGGGCAATGGGAACTATAGAAAAGATATTATTAAGCTCGAAAGAGTGCAGAAAAGATTTACTAGGATGCTACCGGGACTTGATGGTTTGAGTTATAAGGAGAGGTTGGATAGACTGGGGCTTCTTGCCTGGGGTGTAGGAGGCTGAGGAGTGATCTTATTGAGGTCTATAAAATAATGAAGGGCACAGATCAGCTCGGTGGTCAAGATGTTTTCCCAGAGGGAGGGGAGTCTAAAACTAGAGGGCATGGGTTTAGGGTGAGAGAGGAGAGATACAAAAGGGTCCAGAGGGGCAATTTTTTTCACTCAGAGAGTGGTGAGTGTTTGGAACAAGCTGCCAGAGGTAGTAGGTAGAGGCGGGTACAACTTTGCCTTTTATAAAGTATTCAGTAACACGGGTAAGGTGGGTGTAGAGGGATATGAGGGGGGGGGGCGGGGGAGGTGGACCATGCAAAAGTCCATTAACTTGAGCAGGATTTCGCTGTTTTGGGGGGGGGTGTGCGTTTCGGGGCGAGCGTGGCCGAAAAATGCCACCCATGGTGTGAAAGGTACAGGATTTTGCAACATTATCAATTAATAATCATTAAAAAATATGCTAAAGTGATTTATTTATTGCTAGATGTGGAGGAAGGCAATGACATCGACTCTGAGAATGAAGAGGCATCACTATTGCCCAAAGGAGACAAGGTGAACTGGAGTAGAACAATTATCTGGAATGTTCTATCATGGCAAATGACCCCATCAGATCACCAAAATTAAAAACGCCAACTCAGAGCCGGGTTAACCTGTTACTGGGATGAGATTTATTTGTTTTCTCTCCAAATCTCCTCATTTCTCTTCAGAAACAGCAAGTGGGGAGGGAGAGTTGGGGGGAAGGAGAGAGTAAAACTACAAGAGGCATAACGGTTAATGGAGACCGGGTTAGTACATGAGGAGAAGGTAGAGGTTTATAGGATGAACAGGCATTCATCCTGTTGCAGCGGACATTGCAGACAATAAGAAGTGGAAAGTGCTGGAAATGGCAACATCTGTGGAGAGATAAGTTAACAAGAGTTAAAGGGAACAAATAAACCATCTAATGACCCTAGGCCGGAGGCCCAGAGTTTTGGTAAAATGAGGTTGGGAAGGAATAACTTTTAAGACAGACAAAGTCTGAGATCCAAGACACCTGCTGAGAGAATAAAGGTCAGAAAACTAAAACAATTTACAATATTTATCTTATATTCCAATATTCAGGGCTGCTTTGAGGGTACATGTGAATTAACAGGCAAACTGGGGCCAAATATACCTGAATCCACAACCAATGCATCCGTTATCTCTGCTGCCACCTCCCCTAGGATGCAGGCCATCAGGTCCCAGAGACTTATCTGCCTTTAATCCCACTAATTTACTCAATACCCCCTCCCTTGTGATGGTTATTGCACCAAGTTCCTCTGCATTAACAGTGATGTGGAGTTGCCGGCGTTGGACTGGGGTGGGCACAGTAAGAAGTCTCACAACACCAGATTAAAGTCCAACAGGTTTATTTGGTAGCACGAGCTTTCGGAGAACTGCACCTTCATCAGCTGCCCCTTCATCAGCTGACTCACCCGATGAAGCGGCAGTGATTACTGCTATCAAGATGATTTTTCCTTTGTTTTTTATTTCCACCCAGATTGGTTCATTGTGTAGGCCCTCAGTGCCAATATCATTTCTTGATTTAATCTTTAATCAATAAAGCAACTCCACCTCCTGTCACATCTTGTCTATCCTTTCAGAATACTGAGTCCCTTGGACATTCAATTCTCCGTTCTGGTCCTCCTGTAACCATGTTTCAGTAATCCCCACCAAATCATACCCACTTGCCTCTATTCGTGCCGTCAATTCATTGACCTTATTCCGAACCCTGCATGCATTTAGGTACAGGGTTTTAAATATGTCCTACTGGTTTGTTTTTCTCTTGCAGGATTTTCTTGTACACTACATTTTCCACACATTTTGACCTCCTTTATTAATCTCTGATGTTATTAGACTGGTCCTGCCTGTTCATCCTATAAACCTCTACCTTCTCCTCATGTACTAACCCGGTCTCCATTAACCGTTATGCCTCTTGTAGTTTTACTCTCTCCTTCCCCCCAACTCTCCCTCCCCACTTGCTGTCTCTCTCATGAGGATCTCAGATCTTCCCCTTTTTGAAGATCTAACTTTTTAACTCTCTCCAGATGTCACTCCCAACTTAGACAGCATTGACGACAGGCCACTTCACAGGGTTTCCACCTTATCTGCCAAGATTCTGTTAACCTGAATTCTTGAATATGCAGTCAAGCACCAACTCACAAGCACAACTTCAACTAATGGCAGAACACTGCTGCTCCAAAGGGGTGCCGTTGCCCCACTGCTGTGGCACCAAGTCACCAGCCTTTGGCTGTCTTCCTCACTTAAACTCTGCTGCCCGTGATCCTTTCCCTCTTTGGAGACTATTTCTCTGCTCCTCTCTTTTTAACTCCTTTTTTTTCCCCTGTCCCCTCACTGGGCCTCTTCTTTTGGTGCCTCTCCCTGCCCCCTCTCTCTGTCTCCTGCCTGGGACACTAGTCCTCCCTGGCCTTCCCCTCCAGGTCACCTTATCTGGGCTTTTGTGCCTTGTTTTTTCTTGCACAGGCATGTCGGGCTCAAGGAGCATAAAAATTACAGAACTGGGCCCGCACAGCCCACTCCGAAGGCTGGTCGGGAGGTGAGGTTCCTGACCTCTGTTCTCAATGTGTTAAGTATGACTTCAATAACAATCACTCCACACCCTGTGACTCTGCAGGACTAAACTGTTTTGTCTTTCAGTCCCTCCAGTCTTTCACTCTATCACAGGCCTCCCCTTTTGTCCATTTTCCCACCAGCCTAACATTCCCAGTCCTGATCAAACACAAATGTTGGCTCTGTTTCTCCCTGCACAGATGTTGCCAGATCTGCTGGGTGTTCCCAACACTTCATGTCTTTATTTTAGATTTCCAGCACCTGCAGAATGGACCCTGTCATTCAATGGTCGGAGCAATGGTTGAAGTTGGAAATTGCCAGACCTTTTGCTTCCCCTGAGTTGGGAGAACTCATGTTATTTTATCCATTATCACCATGATAAAGGTAAAGGTCTTGTGGCACCCCTGGGCCAGAAGCTCTGGGTTCGAGTCCAATGCCAGGACTTGTTGGCCATGGAAGGACCATCCAATGGACGGGCGGCATGGTAGCACAGTGGTTAGCACTAATGCTTCACAGCTCCAGGGACCTGGGTTCGATTCCCGGCTTGGGTCACTGTCTGTGTGGAGTTTGCACATTCTCCTTGTGTTTGCGTGGGTTTCCTCCGGGTGCTCCAGTTTCCTCCCACAGTCCAAGGATGTGCGGGTTATGTTGATTGGCCATGCTAAATTGCCCCTTAGTGTCCTGAGATGCGTAGGTTAGGGGGGGGTTGAGCGGGTAAATGTAGGGATATTGGGCTAGGGTCTGGGTGGGATTGTGGTCGGTGCAGACTCGATGGGTCAGATAGCCTCTTTCTGCACTGTAGGGTTACTATTATTCGATGACTCTGGAAATCCTTTCCCCACTATTCCCGTAGGGTAACAAACAGTGTGAGTGTGAAGATGCGATGAAGGTGACAAATTCTGCTGCAGTTATAGTTAACTAAAGAGCGCCACGGGATTGATATTCACTGTCGTTGAGCTCTGATGAGATTTCTTTTGATTTCCCAGGATCAAGTTAGTTCCTGTGTCTGTCCCGTGTCTCCTGGACCGCCAGGCCCCAAGGTATGGAAATGATTGAACATTCAACAGTTATAGCGGAGATTTTATCAGTAAGGAATCACCTCTGATAGGGCAACATTTTTATGGCCAGAATATTCCCATGACCTTCCCACCATCTGTGGAGTCCGCGGCAAACACATCCCCGCCCATACCAGCTGCCCCGCAATCATTTCATGCTCCAAGCAGCATCAATCGATTAGGGGCTGGGACTTCGACCGCTCACACATGAGGAAGACCCACTTCAGAGAGATGTCGGCATGGTGGCACAGTAGTCAGCACTGCAGCCTCACTGTGCCAGGGACCCAAGTTCAACTCCCCGCCTTGGTTCACTGCCTGTACGGAGACTGCGTGTTCTCTCAGTGTCTGCGTGGGTTTCCTCTGGATGCTCCAGTTCCCTCCCACAGTCCGAAAGACGTGCTGGTTGGGTGCATTGGCCAGGCTAAATTCTCCCTCAGTGTACCTGAACAGGCGCCGGAGTGTGGTGACTAGGGGATTTTCACAGTCACTTCAAGCCTACTTGTGACACTAATAAACATTAACTTTGAACTTCAAACCTTAATGGTAATTAAACCATCAGATTACCTTAAAGCCCATCTTTCAGAGGAGGAAATCTGCCTTCCCTAACTGATCTGGCCTAAGTACAGCTCCAAGGCCATAGGTGGTCAATTCTTAGCTGCACAGCCAGTTATCTATCAGCATCAAACTGTTACAGAAAAATGAACTGTGGGTGTACCTATACCACATGGATTGTAGTGACTCAAGAAGGGTGCTCACCACCATCTTCTCAAGGGCAATTAGGGATGGGTAATAAATTGCACTGATGCCCACATCCCATCAGTGGCTAAAAATAAATCTTCATTGAGTTGGAGGTTCCCTCAGCCAAACTCAGTTACACCCTCACCTGGCCTTCTTGCCCCACACTTCCCAGCAGTCAGCCGTAATTAACAATTAAATTGATTCTTTCCTGGGATGTAGGGGTCGCTGACAAGGCCAGCATTCATTGCCCGTGGCTAATTGCCCAGAATGCCTTGGCACATCATTGCAGAGGCCAATCAGAGTCAGGCGCATTGCTGTGGATCTGGAGTTACCTGTAGGCCAGACAGGGTAAGGATGGTAGATTTCCTTCCCTAAAGGACATTAGTGAACCAGATGGATACCAAAAACACTCAGCAGGCCTGGCAGATTACACATTCTCCTCGTCTTTGCGTGGGTTTCCTCTGGGAGCTTTTTCCTTCCACAGTCCTAAGTTGTGGGGGTTAGGTGGATTAGCCATGCTAAATTGCCTCTTAAGGTCCAAGATGTGTAGGTTAGGGGGTAAGTATGTGGGGTTACAGGGATTCGGTGTGGGTAAGATGCTATATTGGAGAACCAGTGTGGACTTAATGGGCCAAATGGCCTCCTTCTGCATGGCAGGGATTCTATGAAAGGGAAGCAGTGTTGATGTTTACAATGAACTGTGACTTCTTTAGAACAGAGGGGGAGTCGTTGGACACAAAGCGTTAACTCTCTCTCTCCTCTGACGCCACCAGACTAATACTGAGACCTTGGCAAGTTGGTTCCATGTGTCAACTCAATCCCAGGCCAACTGGTGTGATATGAAACTAGATGCTGAGACTCCAATCCATGGTGAATCCAGCATTTAAAAAAAATCCCTGTGTCATTCATTGCACCCCACCCCAATCCACCCTCCACCCCTCTCCAGTACCTTTTAACAAACTTGTGCCAAAGTTTTTAATGTAAGGGCCAGACTGATACTTTCATCACTGCTACTATAGTTATTGATGGATAGATTATAGACGTTTCCTATGTGTTAAAATACATCTGCATAGAGACAACTCAGACTGGAAGAATATCAAAGGGTTATGATCCACACCTCACATCACTCTGATTATAACTCCACAGAGCTACAGCTTTCCTCGGCAATTGGGAAAGATATCGCAGTCAATTCCTTTCATTGATTTTTCTGGCAGGGAGATGCTGGCCTTCCGGGCCAACCTGGTCTACCTGGAGAAAATGGACGCCCAGGCCCAGCAGGTCCAGCTGGTCCCAGGGGGCCACCAGGATCCCCTGGCCTACCCGGATTACCAGGAGCACCAGGATCCAAAAAACAAACTGGCTGGTTTGGCACGGTGGTGAGTCCCGTCACTGTGGAGGCATGATTGTGTGGCAGTTGTGTTCAGTGCGTTGCCTACATCTTTCATTCAGTTCACAGTGTGTTGTTTGGTAGGTCACCTTGCTTTATAGGGTGTGTGCTCTCGGCAATGGGAACCTTTCCAACATTACAGCAAAATTTCACTGACCACTTCTGAAATAGGTGCTGGATAGGGGCACCCAGTCAGTGCTGTAACAGGGCACACACTGGGACTGTGCTGTAACAAAACACACACTGGGACAGTGCTGTAACAGAGCACACACTGGGACAGTGCTGTAACAGAGCACATGGTGGGACAATGCTGTAACAGAGCACACACTGGGACAGTGCTGTAACACAGCACACACTGGGACAGTGCTGTAACAGAGCACGCACTGGGACAGTGCTGTAACAGAGCACACACTGGGACAGTGCTGTAACAGAGCACATGGTGGGACAGTGCTGTAACAGAGCACGTGGTGGGACAGTGCTGTAACAGAGCACACACTGGGACAGTGCTGTAACACAGCACACACTGGGACAGTGCTGCAACAGAGCACGCACTGGGACAGTGCTGTAACAGAGCGCCCACTGGGACAGTGCTGTAACAGAGCACATGGTGGGACAGTGCTGTAACAAAACACACCTTGGGATAGTGCTGTAACGAAGCACATCCTGGGACAGTGCTGTAACGTAGCACACACACTGGGACAGTGTTGTAACAAAACACACCCCAGGACAGTGCTGTAACAGAGCACACACCGGGACAATGCTGTAACAAAGCACATCCTGAGACAGTGCTGTAATGAAGCACATCCTGAGACAGTGCTGTAACGCAGCAGAAAGTGAATCAGGTGCTTTAGGGCTGATGTTATAAAGTTACACTCCTACGAGGTAACTTTGTTTTGTCTACTGTTGCTTTGGGAGAAGAATAAGGGGTCATATTTTAAAATGTTCTTACATATGTAATAATATCTACTTTCTTTTTCAGAATGAAGAAGTTTCTGGAAGCCCTGGCAAACCTGGTGAACCTGGTTCAGATGGACAACCAGGACCAAGGGTAAGAATCAGGCTTAAAATGGGCTTCAAATCTGTTACATTTGGATTGGATGCAATACTATATATATATGTATATATATATATGTATATATAATATTGTAAATGTGAAGACCCATAACACTTTTTTCTTCTACTTAGAAACTTTTCTTGATGAAACAAAGTCCTGGCTCATCACCAATTTTCTTTTTGTAATGTCTTAACTATGTTAGGGGTTGTAGGGTTTAAATGAGAAAGAAACGATGTGGTTTGCACATGTAGATTTTCCAAGTAGCACACAACTGTTTTATTGAAAGAGATGTTGCCTGTACAGAGTACCAACTGAAACTAAAAGCAGGAACCTCTGAGACACCCCAATGACATCACCACCAAATCATGTGACCCCTACCTCTTAAAACAATCATGCAACTACTTACATATATAAAAGTGATACACAATCCTTCCCTCTATTGTTTAAGGCTGTTTGCAATCTTAAAACATACAGAACATAGAATAGTACAGCACTGTACAGGCCCTTCGGCCCTTGATGTTGTGCCAAGCTATGTCTGAACCCAAGATCAAGCTATCCCATTCCCTGTCATTCTGGTGTGCTCCATGTGCCTATCTAATAACTGCTTGAAAGTTCCTAAAGTGTCCAACTCCACTATCACAGCAGGCAGTGCATTCCACACCCCAACCATTCTCTGAATAAAGAATCTACCTCGGACATCCCTCCTATATCTCCCACCATGAACCTTATAGTTATGCCCCCTAGTAACAGCTACATCCACCCGAGGAAATAGTCTCTGCACGTCCACTCTATCTATCCCCCTCATCAACTTATAAACCTCTATTAAGTTGCCTCTCATCCTCCTCCGCTCTAAAGAGAAAAGCCCCAGCTCCCTCAACCTTTCCTCATAAGACCTACCCTCCAAACCAGGCAGCATCCTGGTAAATCTCCTCTGCACTCTCTCCAATGCTTACACATCCTTCTTACAATGAAGCGATGAGAACTGCACACAATATTCCAAATGTGGTCTCACCAAGGTCCTGTACAGTGGCAGCATAACCCCACGACCCTTAAACTCAAACCCCCTGTTAATAAACGCTAACACACTATAAGCCTTCTTCACGGCCCTATCCGCTTGAGTGGCAGCCTTCAAAGATCTGTGGATATGAACCCCAAGATCTCTCTGTTCCTGCACGTTCCTCAGAACCCTGCTGTTGACTCTGTAATCTGCATTCAAGTTTGTTGTACCAAAATGAATCACCTCGCACTTATCAGGGTTAAACTCCATCTGCCACTTTTTGGTCCAGCTCTGCATCCTATCAATGTCTCTTGATGTCCAGTTTGGCCTTGAGATAAGTTCCACATAACCGTGACATCACTGAGACCATCGATCTCCATAACCCCGTACGATCTCACCACTGCCTCGGCTGACCTGCGGCTGAAACCTGCTTCCATGTCTCAGTTAAACGTGACTCTTCCTCAGTTCCCCTGGGTGCTCCTTTCATCCTCCACAAATTCCAACATATCCAAACCTCATACTGCCCATATCTGAGCTGGCACTATGTTCTGATGAAGAGGTCTTGCGGGCGCAGTGGATCGCATCCCTGCTTCTGAGTCAGAAGCTCTGGGTTTGAGTCCCACCCCGGGACTTGATGGGCAAGAAAGGTGCACTCAAAACACGGTCAGATAGGTTGAGAGTTGACCTGCCAAACTCTTCCAATACGCCAACGGCTGGCAGTAAGAGTGGGAGAGACTCCTGGCCAGCCTCACTTGATGTGGAATGGCGTCCCTTTAAGCTAAAAGCCTCTGGTGACAGACCAGTGACCTGTTCCTGGAGAAACCTCACCATGAGAGCAGATGGAAATGTGCCTTGTGCAGTGAAGGAAGAGAAATGATTACATTCCCATCATCCCGGAATCCTAGTCCGGCAATTCTTCCACTTTAAAATTCAATTCCTTGTTTCCAAATGTCTCCATGGATTTGTCCCTCCAGATCTCAACCCTCCGAGACGCCTATGCGTCTCCAGTTCTAGCCTCTGGCGCAATCCAAAACATTGGATGTATTTAAGAGGCGTCTGGATTTAGCACTTGGGATGAATGGGATCAAAGGTTATGGGGAAAAAGCAGGATTGCGCTATTGAATTGGATGATCAGCCATGACCGTGATGAATGGTGGAGCAGGCCTCCCCCTGCTCCTATCTTCTATGTTTCTATGTTATCCTCCGTTTAGAAGCCATGTCTTCAACTGTCTTGCTCTTAAACTTTGGACCCTTGAGTTTCCCCCAAACCTCACTGTCGCTCTCTCTGCCTCCCTCTGTAAAACCTCCCCGTTGTCCCAATATCTCCTTTTACGATTCAGTATTAAACCTTGTTTGATGATGCTCCTGTGAACTGTCTTGTGGTGGTTTACTATTGGTAAAGGCTCTACATAAACGACAAGATGTTGCTGGTGATAAATATCACCCCCTGTTGCTCAGTCAAACGAAATCATGGAAACATTGAATCGCTGCAATACAGAAAGAGGCCATTCGGCCCATCGAGCCTACGCCAACCACAATCCCACCCTTGCCCTATCCCATAACCCCACATATTTACCCTAGCTAATCCGCCTGACACTAAGGGGCAATTTAGTATGGCCAATCCACCTAACTCACACATCTTTGGATGGTGGGAGAAAACCAAAGGAAACGCATGCTGACAGAAGAAGAACATGTAAACTCCACACAAACAGTGACCCAAGGCTGGAATTGAACCCGGGTCCTTGGCACTGTGAGGCAGCAGTGCCAACCACTGTGCTGTCCCTAAAGTAAGAAGGTGGCTTGGATTAATTGCCAGGCTTGATGCTGTTTTCGGCTGGGGTCGATTTAGAGGGTATTGCAATCATTCTCTGAAATTTGGAAGGGGTAGGAGTACAAGTGGTATTGACCACAAACAGTTTGTATTACGCGACATTTCAGCCCTGATTTTTTTTTCACAAAACCTAGCAAACAATTTCTCAACAAGTCTGAACTGCAGCACAATGAACTGAACTTCAGGAATTCTGGCTTGTGTACACCACTCTCAATAACAACCAACGCTGCATTGTCAAATAGTCACGATGTGGAGATGCTGACGTTGGACTGGGGTAAACACAGTAAGAAGTCTCACAACACCAGGTTAAAATCCAACAGGTTTATTGTAGCAAATGCCACTAGCTTTCGGGGTTTGCCCCTTCGTCAGGTCACCTGACGAAGGGGCAAACCCCAAAAGCTAGTGGCGTTTACTACTAAATAAACCTGTTGGATTTTAACCTGGTGTTGTGAGACTTCTTACTTGTCAAATACTGCCATCATCTGGCCCTGGTCAGTAACTACAGCTACAGTGTCTCAAACCCGACTGACCATAAAATGCCAATGTCCAGAAATCGGACATTTTTTGAGCTGCTGCATATTAATTTTACTTTTTGTGAAATGAGTAAAATAACATACCGGCTCATTTGGCTATGTGCTGTATTAGCATGGTGGGGCACCAACTGTTTATTGGCTTTGGTGCACGGTGACACAGTGGTTAGCACTGCTGCCTCACAGCGCCAGGGACCCCGGTTCGATTCCAGCCTCCGGTCACTGTCTGTGTGGAGTTTGCACATTCTCCCCGTGTCTGCGTAGGTTTCTTCCCGCAATCCAAAGATGTACGGGTTAGGCGCATTGGCCATGGTAAATTGCCCCTTAGTGTCAGGGGGATTAGCAGGGTAAATATGTGGGTTACGGGGATAGGACCTGGGCAGGATTGTTGTCGGTGCAGACTCACTGGGCTGAATTGCCTCCTTCTGTACTGTGGGGATTTTGTGATTCAGGCGCCCGTCTATTCCTGCAGTCTGAGTGACCCTTGACCCCAAACAATCTGCCCTGAAACACCGGACCCGGAAGCTGGCAAAACGCGGCAGGGATTTGGCTCTGAGGTTGCTGGTTTTGGGAGTCCACACCATTGAAATTCACCACAAGGCAGTTTTTAATCTCAGTTACTACCTCTCAAATCTTTGAAATCTTCTGAATTGAAACTCATGATTTTGAAATGAGATATGGAACATTAATCTCCAGGTGCTCAATGTGTCTAAAATTCCTCTCTCTGCCATTTTAGCACCAACTTTAGCTGTTAGAATCTGACCTGAGTTCAAACACAACCCAGGTATAATGCTGGATTCTGAAGCAGAAACAGAAGATGCTGGTAAATCTCAGCGGGTCTGAAGAAGCACTGCTCTTCTCTCTGTTTGTCTCCTTCACCCTATCCACCTTCATTGCTTTCCATTTCCCTCCTGGTGTTTGACATGGTGATGACCGAAACCCGCTCCCACGGCCATATTTTCCTCCTCAGTGGCCGCTGTCAGTACACTTCTTAGCCACGATCACCACCATTTACATTCCCTTTGCCTTTCTGTCTATGACATCTTTGTCAATCCCCGAACAGCAACAAGCACATCCTTTTTTTCTTGGTCTTCAGCTCCGACAAAGTGTCGTCGAGACTCAAAATGTTGGCTCTATTTTCTCTCCACTGATGCTGCCAGGCCTGCTGAGATTTTCCAGCATTTTCTGTTCCAGGTATAATTTTCATTTGGATGCTGTGATTCGAAGAGCGTTGGACAGTTTCAATTATTTCCTCTTCTGTTGTCCTAGGGCTTACCCGGTGAGACTGGTTTGCCAGGATTACCAGGCCCACGTGGACCAGCAGGACCTCCGGTCAGTACCACATGATGTAAGATTGAAGTGATTGAGACACTGATGTTCAAAGGAGCTTTCCTGCCACCCCACCAACCTTAGTGTAGAAATCAATAAGGTTCGTTCAGTTACTCCTGATCCGCTGTCACAGATTCTGATGCAGCATCAACATACTGCACACACACATGCACACGCACATGTGCACACTTGCTCACACGCATATGTACACACAACATGCACACGCACATGCATACACATACACACTCGGACATGCACACACGTGTGCACACACAAATACACACTCACATAAGGCACATGCACACATACACACACTCTCACTTACACACTCATGCACACACACACACATGCCCACAGATGCATGCACATGTATGGTATATGCATAGGAGAGATGGCGACGCAATGGTAACAACAGTGGAATAGTAATCCAAAGATCTGGATAATAGTCTGAAGCCATGGGTTCGAATCCCATAGCTAGTGAAATTTAAATCCAATATCGACTCTTGGAAATATAAAGCTAGCTTCAGTAATGGTGACCATGGAACCATTGTCGATTGTCGGAAAAACCCATCTGGTTCATTAATGTCCTTTAGGGAAGGAAATCTGCCATCCTTGCCTGGTCTGGCCTACATGTGAGGCACAGCAATGTGGCTGGCTCATAAGTGCCCTCGGAAACAACCTTGCAAGCCACTCGGTTCAAAGGAAATTCGGGATGCGTAACAAATACTGGTCCAGCGAGTGACACTCACATCCCTCGAAAGAATTAAATAAAAAACATTCAGCGCATTGAGAATTCCCTCTTGATAAATCACTGTTCATTCATGGAGCTAAAATAAGCAGATGCCAAATGTCTGATCTTCAAAGCATTTATAGAGGAACTGTTTCAAGATAGCGCTTTGTAACAAGAAATATAACACGTGACTGTGGATGAAGCTCTCTCGATGCCCTAGTGGGGAAAGGCACCTTTAATAAGTGCTTGGACTCTGGTTTACCCAGTCACTGCTCTATGCCATGTATATCAGCCGGTGCCAGGTTCAATTCCCAGCCCCTGCTGAACTATCTGCTTTCAATCATGTACAGGGCCAGGGCATCATTGATTGGTCTTATCAGCCTGGGGTCACAGAAGGTCAGCCAGGGCTTCCAGGCCTGGTCACTATTTAGCGACTTGTGCTGGATGTCGCAGGGCAGGGGAAGGATTGGGCTGGCCTGTGATGTTGAGTAGCCCACTTCAAAATGGCGGAGAGCTGTTGGCACCTGTGGAAGTATGACCCAGCGAGAGTTACAATTAATAGGAGAAGATGGACTGAGGGAGGCAGGGAGTTGGAGAGCAACCCTAGTTTGGATGACCAGGGTAGGAATTTTCCAGCCATTCACGCTGGCAGATTCTCCAGTCCCGCTGCAGTGAAGGGAGATTTGGGCTGAGCTCCAAATTCCCCTTCCTCACTTGCAGCAGCAGCGGAGAGGTGGACAGCTGGAAAATTCCAGCCAGTATGTTTTTGTAACTTTCTCTGAACATTTCCTTTTACTAATTACAAAAATGGGAAAATAGAGGCTGTTTGGCTGACAGTTGTCAAGTGCCATAAAATTGGGTAATGAGTATTTTTGCTTTGTAATTGGCCTAGGAAGACATTGCGCCACAAGGATGGATGTGTGGGCTGACCAAGGGGGAGAGCGTGGGGCAATTCATGTGATGAAACTTCCAGGAATGCATTTACGCCCAGTTGGAAATCCTACTGTTTGATTTGATTTATTATTGTCCATGTATTAACATACAGTGAAAAGTATTGTTTCTTGCGTGCTATACAGATAGAGCATACCGTTTATAGAGAAGGAACGTAGAGTGTGCAGAATGTAGTGTTACTAGGGTGTAGAGAAAGATAAACTCAATATAAAGTAGGTCCATTCAAACGTGTGATGGCAGCAGGGAAGAAGCTGTTCTTGAGTCGGTTGGTACATGACCTCAGACTTTTGTATCTTTTTCCCAATGGAAGAAGGTGGATGAGAGAGTGTCCGAGGTCTATGGGGTCCTTGATTATGCTGGCTGCTTTTCCCTGAGGCAGCAGGAAGTGTGCTCAGAGTCAATGATGGGAGGCTGGTTTGCCTGATGGACAGGGCATCATTCATGACCGTTTGTAGTTTCATAAGAACATAAGAAATAGGAGCAGGAGTAGGCAATCCAGCCCCTCGAGCCTGCCCCGCCATTCAATAAGATCATGGCTGATCTGTTGTGGCTCAGTTCCACATTCCCGCCCTCTCCCCATAACCCTTAATCCCCTTGCCTATGTCGTGGTTCCCCAAGACGACAACTTATTTAACCCGATTAAAACAGAGAGTCTGAGTTGTAATCTTCCAAGCAATAGACTTTATTTCCAGTACAAGAGAAATAAAGCCGGGAGGTCCGGAACACTCCACAGAGCCCTCGGCTTACAGTCTTTTTATGCACATTTCAGCTCCATATCTCAAGATTCTTATCTCGCTTTTACAATGCGACCTCGTTTAGCCACCATTGTTTCTGTACTGACCCCTTATTTACCTTGCTTGAGATTGGTCACCCATTGTTACATCTCTTTTCCTCTCGAAACCATGGTGGTTACATCCTTTGCCCTTATCTTTACGACTCTGCTTGTACAACAATAGTGGTTTAGCTGACTTAGGCCGAATGTGAAGAAAAACATGCTCACTTTATTCTTTCTTGCTTGTTACGATCATATATTAAGCTGGACAGCTGTATAGTACCCATTGTCTCCCCAAGTGACTGCTGTTTGCGTTTGCTAATAAGTAACTGCTATACTACTTCTCTGGGCCTCCTGCTTTGATCACATTTGCTACACTTGATTATATTAGGTTACAAATCAGCTATACTTGATTACCCATCCTAATTCTACTTCAAGGAAGACACTCTAATACTATCCATGATTCCATATTTCATACCCAGTTTAGGTACAATTATTCAGTACATATTGAGTACAAATTTCCTTACATATCCCCCCTTTGAGACTATCCCCTAGTCTCATCCCAATTACCAAGGCCAGCTCAGATAGTCCCCCTTGTTTGACCCTGTTCACATGCACATATTTAATCACACTTGTAGGCAACGTGGGGGAGCCAAGTACTTTGGCCAGGGATCAATGTCCCCATTCTAGTCTTATCATGGCTTGTCTAGCAAAAGTCCTGATTTTTAGGTTGCTCCCCCAGATTGCCTGCCCCTAACAGTCATCAGCCAAAAACCTTCCCATCCTTGTCTAGGGAAGGGAAAAAGACTGATTCCTGTGTACAGACTAAGTCTCTTGGTCTCCGTAGGCATCGGTGAGGTTGTAGAACAATCCTCCACTAGTGCAGCTATTTCGCAAACTGACAGGTTTCAATTTCAACCAGGGTCATTGTGAATTCATCCAGCGGGGGCAGTTCAATGTTTCCCCATTCCTTAGTTGTCCCTCCCAAACGTGGGTTGCTTGTCACTTGTGTCACCATTTGTCGCACTGCCAATCTAGCAAGGAGAGATCTCAGGACAGGTAAAAAACAGCAAAATATTAATCCCAGGATGGTTATTGTCATGGCTGCCACAACTCCAGCTTTAGCAAACCAGACCCCCCATCTTCCTAACATATTGTCCAGCCAATTCCATATCCCATTGTGACTGTGGCTGCCTTTTCGTATGCCCACCAAGCTGCTGCCAGACCTTGATAGCAAGGAGGATACCCCATTGCTACGTCGTCTAGCTTGGTGCTGTAATATGCTACAGCCTGCCTTCGTCTGCCCTTGCAATTCTCCTGCATTAACACTGCTGTAGCAAACCCTGCTTCTCTGTTACTCACAAATAAGTCAAAAGGTTTGTCATAGGTTGGTAAAGCCAATGCTGGTGCCTGTGCCATTTCTTTCTTTATATTCTCAAATGCTTCTGAAGCATCTTTGTCCCATTTTAGTTTGGCTTTTAACTCTTCACATCCCGCCTCTTTCATTATTTTCCGTAGTGCCTGTGTTTTTTCTGCATAGCTTTCCACCCATTCTGAACTGAATCCTGTCATTCCCAAAAATGTCATCATTTGCCCTACTGTCTGTGGTTTTGAAACCTTTAATACCGCTTCTATCTGCTGTAAAGCTATTCTTTTTTGTCCTTCCGATATTTCCCTCAATTGCTTCTGCCTTAATCGGATACTGTGGTCTGTAAGGTCCTTGTTGTCCGGTCTTTAGTCTAACCTCCACTGGATTAGCGTTTTTAACCCTTCCCACATCCGTGTCCTGTCTGGACCATAGCTCCTGTGGGATGGAATTCAAATCTCTTTCTAGACCTTCTCTCCACTCCTGTTCTTGCTCTCCGGTTTCTAACTCTATCTTTACCTGCTTTGGTTTCCCAAGTATCTTATCATCCAAAATTATTTTTATCATTTGTCCATTAGTGGACATCCAAATATCTACGTTTTCTGTCCGAACAAATTCTAATTCCCGTGCTCTCAGCACCATTGGTCCTAGGTCCTTTGATCTATATCCCGGATTCACTTTCAGTGTAACATGTGGTTCTGCTCCAGGTACAGAGAACCATTTATTAACCCATTCATCTCTAACAACCGCGAGGGCCGCTCCCTCTGGGCCAACTAAAATACTTTCTGACCTTATCTCTTGTTCTCGTCCTGCTTCCTTTTCCCATTTCTCCTGTATCTCGGGTTTCTGTTCTTCATCAAATATTATTGTGCTGTGCAGTTCTGTCCTTGGCCATTCGGCCTGTGGAACCCAAGTGTCTATCAGCTCCCCCCAAACTTCCCATACCTGTTTTTTAACTTGCTCCTCTATGTCTCCCAACCAGTACACATTAACCCCTTCCTTTCCTGGTACTCCAAGTAAATACACTCCCATCAAATCAATTCCTTGTTCTGTACATTCTAATTTTAGTCCTAAACTTAGGATTGCATCTCTTCCTAATAAATTTAATGGCGTTCTATCACACACTAATATAGGTACATGAGTAGTTTTGCTTCCAATGGTGACAGGTACCGGCGTTGTCAGCTGAGTTAACGTTACTTTCCCCGAGAACCCCACAGTTTTCACAAACTGGTTTGATAATGGTAGGTGATTCGCATATTTTGTTTGTATGCACGTACACGTGGCGCCGGTGTCTATCATCATGGGGACCTCAACCCCTCCTACTCTAACCCCAATTATGGGTTCCTGATCTGCTGTATCTGTTATTTGTACGTACTGTCCTGCCATTTCAGGGTTCTCAGGGCCCCCCTATAGGGAGCTCTGAAAATTCACAGGTCCCTGCAGCACGGGGGTGTTATTCAACGGCATTTGCGCCATTTGCTGGCCTATCTGCTGCTGGTTTTCTCCCTGCCTGTAAGAGTTCTGTGGGCAATTTCTTTTTATATGTCCTGCTTCCCCGCACCCCCAGCATACGCCTGGAGGGCCAGGCGGCAGTCCCTGCCTTAGAAGCTGCTGATTTCCCTGTCCCTGTCCTCTCTGATTCTGATAGGGTGGCCTGCCACTTCCCTGTCCTTTCTCATTTCTATTCCAATCAGTCTGATTTTGTGGAGCATAAGGGTTTTGATAATTTAAGCCATAGCCTCCTGGGTTCGTGGACAGCGGGAAGGCAGAAATGTTGTAGGTTATGATGGGCTGGCCTCCATCTCCGTTCCTCCCTAGCATCGGTGCAGGTATTTCCTCTGTCTTTTGGTTCACCACCATCGGTGCTATTTTCTTGGGTGTGGGGTCTTCTTTCACTTTCAGCTTTTCCTTACTTTTAATTTCTTCCAGCTGGGCTTGCAGGAGTTTGCGTTGTATCTCCTTCAACTGTTTGTCTGCATTTTTTTTCCTCCCTGCGGTGTCTCTCCACTGCATGGGCAACATAGTCCACAAACTCTCAGTAGTTTTTCGAATCCAGGCCCACCACTTCTTCCAGTCTTGCCTTAGCTGAAGTCGGCAGGCCTTCTAGGATTGCGGCTCGGAACATGGAGTTGGTCAGCGAGTCTGTTAGAATGTCCCTCTCCGTGTCCCTTCTCCACCTTCTTAATTGGTTTTCTATGTACACGGCCGCATTCTCTTCCTCACCCAACGGTTCCCCTCTCAGAGTTTTTATATCCATCCAATTGGGGTACATATCCCGTAGTGCTTGCCAAATGTCGTGGCGGTATGGATCCATTAGTGTTCCATCCACATCCGGGTCATAGGCTGCGGTCGGGATGCCAGCACGTCTCATTACTTCAGCCATTTGGTCCATTCCCAGCACTTTTGTCAGGAGAGCTTTGATGTCACCCAGCACCATCCTCTTTCCCATCATTCCAACCTCCAGCTGTCCAATCCACCTTCCGGCTCCGTCCAAAATATTGGGTAATTCGTTAATTAAATTAGGCAAGTCCTGACCTGACCAAGGAATATATTGCAGTCTGCCACCCTTCAGAATCACCGGGAACGTCCCTTTCTCCCTTCGTTCCTCGGCTGGATATTTTACAGGTTGGTGTCTTTTCCGCATTGATTTTCTTCGTCCCCCTAACACTAACTGTCTCTCCTCCTCTTCACTACTTTCTTCTGTCCCTCCTTCCATTCTTTCCTCTATTCTTTCTCTCTCTGGGTGCTTCCATGTCCAGGCTTTCCCAAACTTTCGTCTGTCACCCCCTCTTTGTACTTCCCAGCATTTTTCCTCTGTGCTGCTTTCTGTCTCTTTTTCCTCTTTCCTCCCTCGGACTCTCTTTCCTTCTATCTTTTCTTGTGGTATCTCACTTTCACATTCGTGGAGATCCTCTCTCATTTTCTGCTCGCACTCTTTTCTGGCCCCAGTCCCTCTTCTTTCGTGCCTCTTGTTTCCTTCTCCTTCTATTATCTTTTTTGCCCATTCCAAAAGATCTACCACGTTTACTTCTGCCTCTAACTGCCTCCTCCTTTGAATTAACCCATTCAGGTTTTCTTCCATCCTCTTAGACTCTTCCTCAATACCTTGTCTCCTTTCTTCCTCCTTCTGTGCCCACTGTTCCTTTGTCATTTGCTTTACGTCAAACTCTCCCTCAAAATTCATTGTACCTGATATAACTGGGTACAGTCCTACGGGATTTGACCCTTCCAGGTATGGGGGTGGGGCTACGTTTGGGTCCTCCAGTTCCTTTTTTTCCTGAGCTTGGACTGGCATTTGCATCCTACCCCTCCCCCATGCCCTTCTTCTCTCTCTCCCTTCTTCTTCGAACAACGCTAATATCTCTAACTCCTTTTCTCGCTTCTCCCTTCTTTTGCTCGATCTATCCTTGATTTTATAGTTCTTTATCATTCCCTTCTGATCCTCACACCTCTCTATGCACCAGGTGCCTTCCTCCGGCCACTGTGTATTTGTCTTACTTGTTCTTTTAGCCCACTTTTTAGAGATATGTGCTATATCCCCTCTGAGGGCTGGGAACTTATCCTCTAACATCTCCACTGGTGTTTTAGCTTTGCTTGCCATTATTTGTACTCTCGTCTCGCTGCCGTGATCTTTATTGCTTAATTCGTCAGAGTTTGGTATTATAGTTATTATCACTCGATGTACTGTTTTTCCAGGCTCGGTCCCCCGTTCACTTATCCCTTGCGACTCCCCTGCCAGTATTTGTAACTCTAACCGGGGTTCCGATATCCACTTCCCCGTAGCCCCCTGTCCTGGCACTATCTTTCTTTACTCCGGCGATCTCTCAGACAGATTCTTTCTTACTCTCATCTGAACATCACATCCCAGGCATCCTTTTCTAGCCTTTACACTCACTTCAAACTTCTGAGCTTCGCATAGGGGGCTACCCCTCTTAACAACTGGTCTAAGGCTGGGTGTAAAGACAGACACCTCCTTATTTGCACGTGCTCAGCTCAGACCTCTCACACACTCTCACACTCTTTCATCACAGATGAGCACCTACTGTACTTTGATTCACTCCCTTAAATTCGGTAATCTATTCCGGAGCTCTGGTTGTGGCCATTCAACCGGACCCATAAACAGATCCCAGGTTTCAGCACCAATTCTTGTAGGTAAAGATACCTCTGAGACTAATTGTGAGTCAAAGTACAGCAGTTTAATTAACTAAAGCCTGATTCAGAAAATCCAAAATAAGATTTATTTTTATCACCTTTAAATATCCTCACTAAATCAAGACCCTTGCACCTTCTTACAATTCTGGTACAATAAAACAAAACATCACTTGGAACACAGATGCACGAAGAAATACTGAAAGCATTCTAATGTGCAATTTACATGTTTAATTATTTCTACAGCTCTGCCTTTGTAACCAACACAGGCAAGTACAAAATCAAATCTACTGTGTGCCTAAATGGTTAACTCTCCTTACAACTTTAAGATGCAATGTAATGCCACCTTTCCCACTTGGCAGAATTCAAATCTCTGTCTGATCCCTGCATAATTTAGTAAACTTAAAGCAATTCACTTTGATTGGCTATACCTATTACATCACCTGAGGGTCTCAATTACACAGTTCCACCCTCTCTCTCTCTCTCTCTCTCTCTGTACCATACAGAGTCAGCCTGCTTGTCTCTTTTTTAACCCTTTACTGGTGGGAGCTCACTGGCCTCTAATAAATTTGATGGGTGTCTCATGTCGTGACAAATCCCCTTCTCTCTCAAACAGTCATATAGTCATGCACAATTCCAAATACATAACTGCTATTAGCGTTCACCCCGCACCTCAGTAAAAGCCTATGTCAGGGTTCCCAGTTCCACTGACATACTTCTCTCTACTCTTTCTGCTCCCTCATCACATAACCTCCCCTTAGTTTTAACTACCGTATTAGGTAAGAGAGCAATCTCTCACAGACCTCTCTCCCTCTCGGTTGACGTCTTTTCCCCGAGGTCCTGGGTAGGTTCGGACTGGCAGGCCTTCCTACACTTACTCTCCTTGGGCAAGTCGTAACCTGGAATCCCGCTCCAAACCGCTTGACTTAACCTAGTTGCATCGATTAGCGTTCGGTTCTTTTTGCGTCGCACTTTTTACCCATTCACAGACAACACAGTATTCGCAGCGCGCTTTGCATGCAAAACTCTACCCTTCAGATCAGACTCAGTCTCTCAAAATGTTTTTCCCAATTTAGTTTTACCTATGCAGGATGTTCTTTGGGTTGGGGAGATCCAGGACCAGCAGAGAGCCGGGTGCGCTGGGCCTCGAGATCCCTTTTTCCCGACAACAAGGATTTACATGCAATATAAGTCTGCTCACCTTGCTGTCAGAATGCCGGCTTTGGGATGTCCAGCCCCAGTCGGACCACCGTCTCCGCTACTCCTTCCAGATGCTATTTTCTGGGCGATTTCCCACAACACCCTGCTCGCAGCGCCAATTTTGTCGTGGTTCCCCAAGACGACAACTTATTTAACCCGATTAAAACAGAGAGTCTGAGTTGTAATCTTCCAAGCAATAGACTTTATTTCCAGTACAAGAGAAATAAAGCCGGGAGGTCCGGAACACTCCACAGAGCCCTCGGCTTACAGTCTTTTTATGCACATTTCAGCTCCATATCTCAAGATTCTTATCTCGCTTTTACAATGCGACCTCGTTTAGCCACCATTGTTTCTGTACTGACCCCTTATTTACCTTGCTTGAGATTGGTCACCCATTGTTACATCTCTTTTCCTCTCGAAACCATGGTGGTTACATCCTTTGCCCTTATCTTTACGACTCTGCTTGTACAACAATAGTGGTTTAGCTGACTTAGGCCGAATGTGAAGAAAAACATGCTCACTTTATTCTTTCTTGCTTGTTACGATCATATATTAAGCTGGACAGCTGTATAGTACCCATTGTCTCCCCAAGTGACTGCTGTTTGCGTTTGCTAATAAGTAACTGCTATACTACTTCTCTGGGCCTCCTGCTTTGATCACATTTGCTACACTTGATTATATTAGGTTACAAATCAGCTATACTTGATTACCCATCCTAATTCTACTTCAAGGAAGACACTCTAATACTATCCATGATTCCATATTTCATACCCAGTTTAGGTACAATTATTCAGTACATATTGAGTACAAATTTCCTTACACCTATCAAAAACCTATCAACCCGCGTCTTAAAAATATTTAGCGAGGCAGCCTCCACCACTTCAACGGGCAGAGAATTCCAGAGATTCACCACCCTTTGAGTGAAGAAGTTCCTCCTCAACTCCGTTGTAAACCTCCCCCCCTTTATCTTGAGGCTGTGCCCTCTAGTCCTACTGTCCTTTCTGAGCGGGAAGAGTCTCTCCACCTCTATCCTATCCATCCCATTCATCATCTTATATGTCTCAATGAGATCTCCCCTCATTCTTTAAACTCTAACGAGTACAAGCCTAGTTTATTCAGCCTCTCCTCATAGCTCAACCCCTTCACCTCCGGTATCAGCCTAGTAAACCTCCTCTGCACTCCCTCCAAGGCCAAAATATCCTTGCGTAAGTGCGGCGACCAAAACTGCACACAGTACTCCAGCTGCGGCCTCACCAGTGCCCTATACAGCTGCAGCAAGACCTCCCTACTTTTATATTCAATCCCCCTCGCTATGAAGGCCAGCATCCCATTCGCCTTCCTGACCACCTGCTGCACCTGTAGGCTGGGTTTTTGCGACTCATGCACAAGGACCCCGAGGTCCTTCTGCACCGTTGCATGCTGCAGTTTTTCGCCATGTAAGTAATAGTCCTTCCTACCATTATTCCTACGAAAGTGGACAACCTCACATTTGCCAATATTAAATTCCATTTGCCAGTTCCTGGCCCATTCGCCCAGCCTATCGAGATCCTTCTGCAGACTCTCCACACCCTCCGCACAATTTGCCGTTCCGCCAATCTTGGTGTCATCAGCAAATTTTGACACCATACACTCGGTTCCCTCCTCCAGATCATCTATATAAATGGTAAATAGCTGAGGCTATAAATGGTAAATAGTTGTGGTCTTGGGCAGAGCAGGAGCCATTCCAAGCTGTGAATCACCTGGAAAGGATGTTTTCTATGGTGCATCTGTAGAAGTTGGTAAGATTTGCAGCAGATATGCCAAATTTCCTTAGTCTCCTGAGAAAATAGAGGCATTGGTGTGTTTTCTTAACTATAGCATTCGCATGGAGGGACCAGGACAAGTTGTTAGTGATCTGGACACCTAAAAACTTGAAGCTTTCAACTGTTTCAACTTCGTGCCCATTGATGTAGACAGGGACATTTCCTCCACTACACTCCCTGATGACCAAGCATTTGGTCATCTGACCTAACATCTCCTTATTTGGAAATCTGTCAATGTTTTACCTAATGTTGTTGTGGAAGGCCAATTTACTGTGTGGAAGGCGCAATATAAAATAAATGTTGTTGTTGTTAATGCTGATTAACTCACATCCAAATTATTTTCTTAGGGACAAAAAGGAGAGAAAGGGGATACAGGATCCAAGGTCAGTACCATCAATCTTTCAGAGATTTAATCCATTTTGCATAAAGTTATTGAATGGAAATTAGGATCAAGGGCATATGGAAAAAGTCGGAATAAATGCCTGCGTAAGCAGCATGCTGGAAATCTGAAGTAAGAACAGAAAATGCTGGAAACTTTCAGCAGAGCCGTGTAGAGGAACAGAGTTAACAATTCAAGCCCATATGAGAGTCATATTGGACTTGAAATGTTCACAGTGGCACAATGGTTAGCATTGCTGCTTCACAACACCAGGGATCCGGGTTCTATTCCGACCTTGGGTCACTGTCTGTGTGGAGTCTGCACGTTCTTCCCGTGTCTGTGTGGGTTTTCTCTGGGTGCTCCAGTTTCGTCCTACAGTCCAAAAGACGTGCTGGTTAGGTACATTGGCCATGCTAAACTCTCCCTCAGTGTACCCGAACAGGCAACTCAGAGATTTTTACAGTAACTTCATTGCAGCGTTAAGGTAAGCCTGCTTGTGACGCTAATAAACTTTCAGAATGATTCCTGTTTTATTTAAACCTTGTATTCATTCTCAAACATTGCTGACTCTTTTCTGAATTAAAGAATAATGAGTTATTTAGCTGACCTTTCTGTTTGCCTAGGGTGAGAAAGGGCAAGAAGGACAACGCGGGATTGGCTATTCTGGAGCCAAGGTAATGCTGACCATTGAATGGACATTTCCTGGTTATTAATAAATGTTAGGAAATGATTGTGCTGATGAAACTGGGGAGTAATTAAATAGAGTCTGGTTTATGCTGGAGACAATGTAGAGAATAAGAAATACACAGAATGAACTGTAAAGTTAACTCTTCTTTTATTGCAAATATGCTGTTGTTTCCCTCTTGTTACGGAATGATAATTTATCTTAATAACATCTTCAATCTTCAATCAGGAGATGGTTATACATTAACGCAGTGAATGGTGGCTAATGAGTGGGCCACATGATTGAAATTGGGCTTGTTCACTAACTATGACCCCATGATTTGATTTGATTTATTATTGTCACACGTATTGTCACAATACAATGAGAAATATTGTTTCTTCCATGGTATGCAGACAAAGCAAAGCGTTCATAGAGAAGGAAGGAAGAGGGTGCAGAACGTAATGTTACAGTCTTAGCTTGGGTGTAGAAAAAGATCAACTTAGTGCGAGGTAAATCCATTCAAAAGTCTGACGGCAGCAGGGAAGAAGCTGTTCTTGAGTCGTGGTACGTGCCCTCAGACTTTTATATCTTTTTCCCAATGGAAGAAGATGGAAGAGAGAATGTCCAGGGTGACTGGGATCCTTAATTATGCATGAATAAGATTAAATGCAATTAATACATACCGAACATTTGACAACAAGTTATAGAAAATACTTAACTATTTATATAAATAGCACTATCATGAACTTCAAATGGTTAGCAACGAAATGGACATTTACTGGTTGGACACAGAGGGAGTACATGGGCTCTCACAGTCAATGTTGTGTGCAATCAGCACCTACCTCACTTCACTTACCTTTGCTTTACGTGCACGTCACTTCAGTTAAACGGGTAGGAAAAAAGTTACGTGGATGGAAACCAGCAAATTGTGGCAACCCTGCACATGGGCAACAGTCAACAAAATATCTCAGAACCTAGAAGGGCTGCATATGTTCCCTGGGGCTGCGGATTGCCCACTGCATTAATGAATGCCTTGACATGGGGATATAGTTATATGACAAACAAAACAGCTCGTGACAGGGGCTGAGGCCATTTAAGGACCTCTCAGTAATCCAGTACTGGTTTTCTATTATTCCCAGTATCACTTCACTGCTCTTCACTGGACTCTCCAACCTCACCGTGTATAATAGAACACTATTCTCCTCACCCTGAATTCCACAAATTACCTTTTCTGGCAGTGCTGCTTCCAAACTACACAACTCCTCATCTCTTACCATCAAAGATGAAGTTGATCCCGTATCTCTTAAAATTTTAACTTCTTTACCTCCTGGTACACATGAGTAAATTCTTTAAACAGATCCTTATCAATCAACTCCTGATCAGGTTGTACATTCTTTTGCACCCCTTCCGCTTCAACTAGGCTTCCCTTTGCCACTTTTAAAAAACCCCGTCACTCCTGTTTTACCACGTCACTCTTCCTAATGCTTTTTTTAAACCACCAACGCTGTAACTTTGCATAGCCTAATTTATTACAGTGAAAACATCAGAGGCTTTCCATTTCTCTTCCACCATCCTGTGTTTCCTTTTTAACCTGAGGTACATTGTCTTTATTATCTCCCACAAGATCTCCTTTATCTTTACCACCTGAAGATTTCTCTTTTCCCCATTTTCTATTCCTTTTGGCTGAAACTGATGTTGGAAACCAAACTTTGATTTATGCACTCATCTGCCATTTCTGCAGCTAACCTCACAGTTTTAACCCTCTGCTCTTCCACATGAGATCTCACTACATCAGGAAGTGAATTTGCTCAGTTTCCTAAACTGTTGTCTGGAGGCTTCTGGCGCTAGTTTATATGCACCTCAGATCTTTTCATTTCATTATACCTCCCAGATATCTCCTCTAATCGTGATCCAAACACCTCATTAGCTGTTTGAATCAGTAATACCCACCTGGTCTGTGGTAATTTCATTTATTTAACCACTTTCTCAAATGAAATGAGAAAAGTTTCTACATCCTTTTCATCAAACCTTGGAAACACTTGGACATATTTAAATAGATCCCCACCAAGCCTTTGACTATGAAGCTGTTGCTGCTTCTCACTGTCACCATCCCTATCCTTTTCCCTTTACCTAATTTAAACCGACATTCATTTTATATTGTCAGTTTCCAAAGTTCAAATCCTCTCTCTTCCTTTTTCTTCTGCTTGGTCCATCCTTTTCCCTTTCCCTTACCTGCAATTCAAGCAGTTTTATTTCATTTTCCTTTTGTTCCTCGCTTTTTCTGCTCAATGGCCTCCCCTTTCTTGGGCTTTCACTATTCTTCCTCTTTCCTTTACTTTAAATTCAAGCTGCTTTAATTCTTTTTCATGTTCAAGCTGTTCCATTTGTTATTGAATTCTAGCCATTTCCAATGATTCTGACTGTGTTTCTGGCCCATTTTAAATGCTATCGCTGCAATTATCTCTCCTTTCCTTATGGAAAAAAAAGTACATGAATAGGATGGGAATAGAAGGATACAGTCCCCGGAAGGGTAGGGGGTTTTACTTCAGTCGGGCAGCATGGTCGGTGCAGGCTTGGAGGCCGAGAGGCCTGTTCCCGTGCTGTAATTTTCTTTGTTCATCAGGCAATGTTTTTGCCAATTCCTAAAGCTTCGTTTCAGTCACTTCTGTAATCCATCTTGCATGACTTCTTCCACCCTCAAGAACTTCTTAGCCTCTGAAAGTGCCATGATTCCGCGAGACTCTCCCTATTTAAACCTGAATACAACACCTGAAGAGAAAACACCAATATGCTCACCACTCAGGGGCCGGAATTCTCCCAAAAAATTCTAAATGTCGAATTTGTGTGAAAGCTGGAGGAATTCACGCTGGTTTTTTTCAGTGGGAGTTCAGAGAAGAATCTCCCACACTCTGTAGAGGCCACCAATGTAAATATCATTTAAAAACCAAGAGACAGGACAATCCCGCTGGAGAGGATGATATCAGCCCACTGAGTAGGCCATTGCGCGTGCGCTGATCCGTCAGCACCGAGATTGGCACATGCACAGCGGCCCTGCACTGATTGCCTCCCGTGTGCTGGGCAGCTCAATCGCTGTCCAGCCCCACGACCCCTGCAAAGTCGGCTCTTCACCCGTCCCCCATGACTCGATCGCTATCTCGCCGACCATTCCTGGGCCCAGACCCATCTCTCCCAATCTCCCCATGACAGTTACTGCTCCCCCCCTGCAGTGCCAACCCCCTCCCCCCCAAGCAGGCTGACTCCCCCTCCTCACCGAGCACACCTTGATTGCTGTCCTCCCTCCTTCCCCTACCAATCTCTGTGCAGAGTGACAGCAGGAAACCCCCCATCCCCAGTGATCGCCTCCCCTCCCCAAGCCCTGTCCCCTTGGCACTGCCCCATGCCTGATGGGGAGTACCAACGTGCCTCTGGACATTGCCCCTTCAGCAATGTCAGGGGGCACAGGCTGGCATTGCTTGGGTGCCAGTGGTCAGGGGGCATCCCTGCCACCCAACCCTCTGGGGTGCTGTGATTGCCCCTTCTTCATTCCAGTGGGATCAGGCTGGTAGTTCCTGTTAGTGGGGAGCTACTGTCACTCCCACTGGAGTGAAGCATACTGGCGAGGGGGGGGTGGGGAGACGCTAATGGGCCTGGAGGTTTCAGTTCTGGGCCCACTAATCGCATTGAAATTATATTGAAATAACCATTTAAATGATCTTTGCACCTCCCCGTCGAGTTCCAGCCTGAAGCAGATGCTAGCAGGACAAGAATGTGCACATGAACCCCATAAATCAGTCGACATGAGAATTGCCCAGCCCTAAAAAAATTAGCACAGAGGGATGGGAGAATTGCGGCCACTGTCTTTGAGTTCAATAATCCCAAATCAATCAGGAAATATAGATTTTAATCCCGCAAGAGATTGTTATGGCTCAGGTTAGAAACTCCAAAATACTTTATGGAGCCTGCCTGGATCACAAGTTTTTGCATCTCGAATTTGGCTAGGGTAAGCATGATGGGTTTCACTTCAGATATGATTCAAATGACCCACTAGGGAGCTTTTACCAAACCAAGTTTAATTAAGAATATAGTTAACATGTATGGAAAGAAAATTAGCAGTAATTTTTATCAATTACAAACAAAAACAAATCAACCACAATAATGTATAATCCTTAACAAGTATATCTAAGATGTTCCAATCAAACTGAAACCTTTCATCGATAAAACCCTTTAAACATGTTCAACACAACAAATCAGCTCACGTGATTCTGGAATTGAGCCCTTTGTTTGAAGAATTGAGTAGTCCTCCTAACACACCCAAAATAGTTTGAAGTTAGAACAGTCTCCCAGAACCCTAGGTAGACTCTGGTCAAGCCACCAACAGCAGATTCTCCCCTTTAGAAAGGCAAGACCTTGTTTTCAGATAACCAGCAGAATTTGCAAATGAAATAGGGAGAGGAAGAAACACTTTTTCCTGCTTGCTGTCCCTTCTAAAACTAAAACTCAAACTGCAGCCAAAACAAAAAAAAACCTTCAATTTCCTTGGAAGGGAAAAAAAAACCTGTTCAGAACCCATGACCTTTTCTCCTCTCAATGCAGGGACATAAAACTAATCCCAGAGTAAATATAAACAACTCCCATTTAAGCTACTTAAGGAGCTATGAAAGGATTCCTCATAGCTAGCCCGACAACTATGACACCAGCTAAGGCTGTGAGCTGCAGAGAGCATGATTTAAAAAAAACTCTTAAAGGTACACTAACATCACACTCATTTTGCCAATCTTTCCCAGAGTGCCCCAAAGTAGTTTACCATCAATTAAGCATTCTTGAAGCTCAGTCATTGTTGTGATGTAGGAAACATGGAAATCATATTATGCACAGCAAGATCCCACAAATAGCACTAGGAATTGGAATGGGACTGACTGAAGATTATTATTTACAGTTGGACATTTCAATAGTGAGGGAGGGAGGGAGGATGTGTTGGGATTAGTATAAACTGGACTCTGAAATGGGCCCCTGAGAGGAAGGGAAGAATTGCCGCCCGCAATTCTCCTGTTTCATCCCTGATCCAATTACTTCCCTATGAAAATTCCTATTTTCATCTGTCATGTAGAAAGGCTTGCATTTATGTGGTGCCATTTATCTCCAGAAGCCCCCCAGCGCACTCTCGAATCACTTTGGGGAGTATCCATTTTGTAATGCAGCAACTGAGCTGCAGATAGCAAGATCCCAGAAGCAGCAAGATCACAATGTCCAGATAGTCCATTGTAGAGATTGTGATTGAGGGGTAAACATTGACTGCAATGTCAGGCACAACTCCCCCACAAATAGGGCCACAGGATCTTTTACCCCACCTGAGAGGGCAGGCGGGACCTTGGTTTAACATCTGATCTGAAGGATGGCATGTCAGGCAGTCCAGCACTCCCTCGGTACTGCACAGGAACATCAGCTGAGATTTCGTGCTCAAGTTTCTGAAATGGGCCTTGAAACCACAACTTCACACAGAGGGTGGTGGGTGCCTGGAACATGCTGCCAGCAGGGGAGATCATGCAAGCAGAATAGATAGTGATTTTTAAGGGGCGTCTGGACAAATACATGAATAGGATAGGAATAGAGGGATACGACCTCCGGAAGGGTAGGGGGTTTTAGTTCATGTGGTCAGTGCAGGCTTGGAGGGTCAAAGGGCCTGTTCCTGTGCTGTAATTTTCTTTGTTCTTTGTTCTAACTCCCATGGTTTGGAGGCAGGAGTGTGACACACACACACAGCACAGCACAGGTTTGGAGGGCAGTGAGTTATCTGACTGAATTATATGTTTTGGTGTTGACAGGGTGAAAAAGGTGACCTTGGACTGCCAGGGCCCCGAGGGCCCCCAGGGCCCCCATCACCGTGTGGTTCAGGTTATCCCTGTGAAGACGACATTGAAAGTGGCAAAAAGGTTAGTCTTAGTTCAGTACTTTCTCTCAGTAACATTTCCCGATATATTGTTGATTATTTTGTTCCCTAAATCTCCCCATCCCGTCCCAAACCCCTTAGCATAAATTGGAACATTCTTTAGCCAAGATGGCAAACTGCCAAAACCCTTCTAAAGTGTTAATAATCTGTAGTCTCCACCTCAGAGGAGCACAATCAGTCAATGGATCTTTTGCGGTGGCACAGTGGTTAGCACTGCTGCCTCACGGCATCAGGGACCTGGGTTCGATTCCTGCCTCGTGTCACTGTCTGTGCAGGGTCTGCACCTTTTCCCCGTGTCTGCGTGGATTTCCTTCGGTGCTCCGGGTTCCTCCCACAGTCCGAAAGACGTGCTGGTTATGTGCATTGGCCGTGCTAAATTCTCCCTCAGTGTAACCCGAACCTGGTAACAGGGGGATTTTCACAGTAACTTCATTGCAATGTTAACGTAAACCTACTTGCGACATGAATAAATAAACTTGTAAAAACTTTTTCACTTTAAGTCTTAGCCCCCATATCTGCTGCCCTTGTCCTCCTAGGTGGTGGAGGTTGCGGGTTTGGAAGACAGGGGAAACCTTGGTGCGTTTGCAACTAAAATATTTATTTACACCAGCTGGTGATGCTTTTCAGTTTTGAGGGTGCATCACACGGAGAGAGGGCAGAGCCATCACATTGAATATCCTCAATGAGAGGGGCCTGCCAGTTCCACCTGCTTTGACTGTTAACCAGTCTCTCAGCCCACTCCAAAATCAGCAGGCAGAACATTGACAGGAACCAGCTAGTGAATAAGGCACCATCATTTCTGGCCCATTATTGCGTCATTCTTTCCCAGTAACTTAACCCCACTTGGCAGCACATTGCAATGTTCCCCTAAAGCCCCTTAGGAAACGTTTAACACTGCGTGCTAATCTCATTATGACCCTGGTTTTCATTTTCATGTGGGAGCCGTTTTTTAAAAATATATTCTTTCAGGGGGTTTGAGCCTTGCTGGCTGGGCCAGTATCTGTTGCCCATCCCTAATTGCCCTTGAGAAGGTGGTGGAGAGAGACCTTGCCTCAAACCACTGCAGTCCCAGTGTTGTAAGTACACCCACTGTGCAACTAGGCCATAAGATATAGGAGCAGAATTAGGCCACTTGGTCCATCGAGTCAGCTGCGCCATTCGATCATGATGATATGTTTCTCAACCCCATTCTCCTGTCTTTTCCCTGTAACTTTAATCCCCTTACTAATCTGGGAATCAGCCAGGGAGTCCTGGGATTTTGACCTAGCAATAATGAACCAACAGTCATATAGTCCCAAATCAGGATGGTGAATGGAACGGAATGGAACTTGCTGCTGGTGGTTTTCCCCCATATCTGCTGTCCTTGTCCTTCTCGGTGGTGGAGGTCATGGGTTTGGAAGACGGGGGAAGCCTTGGTGCGTTGCTGCACTGCATTCTGTATATCGTACACACTGCAGCCACTGTACGTGGGTGGTGTTTTTCCAGACATTCCCTTAAGGCAGCAGGATGACCTGAACGGTGTACCATTGTGTCTCTTAGAATGGACACCAGAGACCCCTGTACACACAACCTGAGCTTCCTCCTGTCTGCTAACTTTGGGATTGTGGCTGGAATTGAGACATGCGGAAAATGAATCAAATCATACAACTTGCAAAGGAAGTAACTGGGGAAGAAAATCTCTTGTTTCTGTTGGAGGTGATCATTGTTTTCAACTAAATTAGGATGACCATGAAGCTGGAGTCTCTCAATCACATTGGCTCTGTTAAGATTTTAATGCTATTCCTTATGTGGCTATAGGGGGAGAAAGGCGACACAGGTCCTTCAGGTGAACGGGTAAGTTTATTTTGTTATTCTCTCAAATTATTTCGTTCAGACTTTTAATGTATCATTTGTCTCAATTGCACAGACACATGATGGGTGAGATTCTCTGGCCTCCCAGCTGCGTGTTTCATGGTGGTCAGAGGTGGTGTGCTGTTCACTGGCGGCAGGATTTTCCAGTCCCGCCACAGTCAGTGGGATTTCCTACTGAAGGCACCGAAACCACTGGGAAACCCGAAGGCAAGGGTCCACTGCCGGCAGGACCAGAGTATCCTGCTGGAGCAAACAGCCAGAGAATTCTGGCCCATGTCAATCCTTTTGATTCAAAGGCCAGTTCAAATGCTGTAACCATGGTGATTATCCCTTTTAAGGATCAATTGCATGACCCAGGGAACCAATTGGGGAGCAGGATAGGGGATCACCCTGGTAAGCAGGGGTCTCTGTCCCAGAACATTCTTGGGAGTTGGCTGCAGCCACGAGGCTGCAAGCCTATGTACAGCCTTTAAACATGTTGTTGTTTATCCCTTAACCAGTGAACAAAAATAATGACAGTAACCTTGACAAGTAACACATGTCTTGGCAACCTGGTGGTTAAGAGACTATTTTGTGTTGATTGTAAGGTAGATAGTACAAAGAGCTTCTCCCAGCCTTGGATAATTATCTCTGGTCTACAGATACTATCTCTTCATGGTAAACCCGTCAATAATTAGAAAAGATGACAGTGTAGTTTTCTTCTTTAGCCACCGATTTGAGATAGGGGTGATTGGCATTGGAGCAGGGTCTTTGGGGCTACACTCTGAAACTTCTTAGCCATCAGATTACCATGTGTTATGTTACTTTTGAATGATGCAGTCCTACTGTGTGCCAGTGTGGTGTGCCAACCCCAAGTGGCATCGAGCAAGAGGAGGCTGGTTTTTCTTTACACTTGATGATCTTAGTCATGCCTGAGGTGGCTGGAATACTGTTCCAGTTCAAAAAGAGGACTGCGAGACACAATTTTACTTATCTGACGCACAACAGATTGGGTTAATGTTTATGAGTGGCACCACTGACAGTGCAGGACTCCCTTAGTACCTCACAGAAAAGTCACTATTGATTATGTGCTCAAGCGATGGAGTGGGATTTGAACTCACTACTGTAATGACCTCAATGAGGAGGACTACTGACACTCCAGATTCTGTCTGTGTACCTGAAGCGTTCTTAGGAGTGGAGATAAGTTTGTAAATAAAGGGAGTCTGATGAAGGGACATAGGCCTCTGAGGAGATAGTTGAACAGCCTTTTGACACAGAAGCAAGAGTGCTATTACTGAACTGAGCTACACTTAATTATGCATTGCTGTAGTCTTCAATTGTTTAATTATTCTACATTCACTTACATGAGTCCATTCTGATGTATGCTGACTGTGCTTGATTGGTTATGCCTGAGTGTTGGCTTAGAGCTAAAGTGAACAGAAGGGTGGAGGAGAAACTGGGCTGTAAGCCAGAGTGTAGACATTATATTGATTGCAGAGGTAATTTAAAGCGTGTAAATAAGGCTGTTGCATACTTAAAAACTAATGTCATCACTACATTGCACTGACACAAATCAAATGTATAAAAATTACAACAAGCAAGTAGAAACACAATAGTGACTGCAAATATTTCAATACATGGAAAAATCTTGCTCTCTGACTGATAAAACAAAATCTCCTCTTTCTGCCTATCAACTCTAGGGTTTTCCTGGACCGGCTGGACTTCCTGGAATTCCAGGCCCCATTGGACCACCAGGGCTCATGGTTAGTATGAAGTCTCCCAAATTTTCTTTGGAAGTTTAGCCCTTGGCCTCGTGGCTTCACCTTCTAAGTGGCTGAGTTCAAATCTAACTGTGTGAATAGTTGGGGGAATTTTGATTTGCTCTAACAATAAGTTACATCATTCTGCAAAGTTTCATCATGTCAGATGGTGATTTGTTCTCTCCAATGTGCCTGCAGTATAATCCTGACCTTTTTTTCTTCATTCCCCCATGAGATGAGGGCATCTCTGGCAAGACCAGCAATTTTCACCCTTCTCTAATTGCCCTTGAACTGAGTGACTTGCAAAACCATTTCAGAGGGCAGCCAAGAGTCAACCACATTGCTGTGGGTCTGGAGTCACGTGTAGGCCAGACCAGGTAAGGACGGCACATTTCCTTCCTGAAAATGAACCGGATTGGTTTTTCCAACAACTGACAATGGTTTCATGATCATTAGTATTGAAACCAGCTTTTCAACTCCAGTTGAATTTAAATTCCATCACCTATTTTGGGGCATGAATCCTTGTCCTCAGAGCATTAGCCAATAATCCAATGATGTTAGCACTGCGCCACCGTCTGGTAGTTGATATCAAAAAAACCATCCGATTCACTAATATCCTTTAGGGAAGGAAATCTGCTGCCCTTACTCTCAATTGCCCTAAAGGGCAACTAGGGATGGGCAATAAATGCTGGCCAGCCAATGACGGCCATGTCCCACAAATGAATAAATTCCATCCAGGAACCTGATCAAGAACCCAAAGAACATATCCACCCAAGATAAGAGATATGGCGATCTTGTGCTGACTCTTCACTCAGGAGTCAGAGTTCACTGTCAATGATCGAACCACATTGTGTTCATAGAGTCATAGAATCCACAGTGCAGAAGGAGGCCATTTGGCCCATCGAGCCTGCACCGACAACAATCCCACCCAGCTCCTATCCCATTAACCCCACATATTTATCTTCCTAATCGCCCCTGATACCCAGGGGAAATTTATCATGGCCAATCAAACTAACCCACGCATCTTTGGACTGTGGGAGGAAACCAGAGCACCCGGAGGAAACCCACGCTGACATGGGGAGAACTGCAAATTCCACACAGTCACCCGAGGCCGGAGTTGAACCCGGGTCCCTAGTGCTGTGAGGCAGCAGTGCTAATCACTGTGCCACCATGCCGCCCGTGCCAGGTTGATTGAACTCAAATCTCTGAACCTCATTTACAGAAGTTAAACAATTCTTACCCCTCTTAATTGGCAGACTTCACCCTTCCTTGTTGACTTCTGTGCCAGGTGTGAAGATGCCAGCACCATTTGGATCGGGTCTGCTGTCTCATCCATATTCCCTAATGAACAAGCCTAGTGCATGATGAAAGTGACTGTAGCAGATTCCCTATGTTTAACACATACAACAATTTTTTGGTTATATTTTCAACCCTCCATGCAACTAATCCTATACTGCAATGTGGAAGTGCCAGACTGAAGATAGGTGCCTACTTTCCCAAGAGAGAAATGGAAATTCTGATGGAAAGTCAAACGTACCGCCTTAGAATTGAGTCAAGATGGCATTTTAAAAGAATTAATTCGTGGTGCTGGCTAGGCTAGCATTTATTGCCCATCTCTACATAGCCCTTGAGAAAGTGGTGGTGAGCCGCCTTCTTGAACTGCTGCAAGTCCATGTGGTAAATATTCATAAACATTGATGAGAAGTCTAAATCCTTTGAAGGATGGGGGAGTGTAACAACTCTGCAGACAACAAAGTAATTTTATACCATTAAAAAATAAAAACCACGTTGATATCATTAAGAATAAAACCATATCTGTTTTAAGATATTCTTTTTATTTTCTGGCACTCTAAAGGTTTGAAAGCTGTCCAAGTGATTATTTAATCTCTTCATGCATTGGTAATGGAGACTGACTAACAAAGCTGGTTTGAGTATAATTTTCGAGGACAATAATCCAGTCCCTCGTATGTGATAAATCATTTCTTTTTCTTTTCATGATGTGTGGAACAGGGTGTCTGTGATCAAGAATGTGTCTGTAAGCCAGGACCCCAAGGCCCACCGGGACCCCCAGGACCACCCAGTTCCCAAGTGTTTGACACTTCTTTCGATCAGGTAAATGTCATCACACATTTCACTCTCTTACGGATCCACGGCAGCTATTCTGATGTCCCAGGTTTACTTCAAATCAACCCTTTAGTTCAAATCAAGTCAATCAATTGCTCCAAATGGATAGAATAAAAGTTTTTTTCTCTCTTTTTGAAAAAGGTTTTGCATGAAATAAGTCTTAGGCAACTTAGGCTGTGGGTAGGGCCGGGTTGATTGAATTCAAATCTCTGAACCTTCTTTACAGAAGTCAAATAATTCTTACCCCTCTTAGTTGGCGGACTTCACCCTTACCCGTTGTCTTTAATTGGTCAGCGCCCTCAGAAAGATGACTGTTCGGGCATGGAAAATGATTGCAATTGCAGCAAGGCGCAGAGTTGAGTCAATGGGAAGTTTTCCTTCAAGTCATACTTAAAATGGAGTGTTCTTGGTAATAGTGCAATGGGATGTGTCAAATTCACAGCATTAACATCCTCCATCTTTGTATACACATTAACAAATAAACTCAACACTTATTCAGTCCATTTACATAAGAACATAAGAACTAGCAGCAGTGGTAGGCCATCTGGCCCCTCGAGCCTTCTCTGCCATTTAATAAGATCTTTTCATGGATTCAGTTCCATTTACCCACCCGCCCACTATAATCTTGAATTCCTTTACTGTTCAAAAATCTATCTATCCTTGCCTTAAAAATATTCAATGAGGTAGCCTCAACTGCTTCACTGGGCAGGGAATTCCACAGATTCACAACCCTTTGGGTGAAGAAGTTCCTCTTCAACTCAGTCCTAAATCTGCTCCCCCTTATTTTACACAATTATATAGAATTTTAAAAACAAAGTATATTTCATTACAGATTTTTGGCAGGCGTATTAACATATATTAATACATTAAAAAAATTATGTCTGCTTGCAACACCTTTTTTCTCCTATATAATTTAGAATATAAAAAGCCCATGTAAATTTGTCAAAATGCTACCTAATATGAAAACCTCCCTGCAGTGAAGGAGCTATAGCATCACCAATGGTACAAAGTTACACTTATAGTATGATAAGTTTACATAGGGGTTTTTCATTTTGTGGACATAGAAATTTATAATGGAAATATGTAAATAAGAGCAAAAAGCATAGCTTTAAAATTGAGACTGAATTATTTAATATGCCCCAACCTCTATTGTCTAAATCAGCACCCAACTCACTGGATGCTGTGAGGATTTGTTATTTGTATTTTTGGGCAATGTTATGTTATTCTGTAACGAAGGTTGTTTGTCTGCGTGTATAAATAATTTAATTAAGCTGGAGAAAGGTTGATAGAGACAACTTGTCCGGGAGAGTTGAAAGATAAAAGGGGTGAAAGTGCTAAATGCATATATTTACATTAAGAGGCCATGGTAAAATGGATTTATAGGTAAAGGGGTTAGGTTTAGAAATTTGCATTAGATAATAGATAATGACTTGACTTTTCAGTTGTTGATTTTCAAAGGAGAGAAAGGCACATTTACAACTTGCAAAGATCTCATAACTAAACAAGGGGAGGTTCTAAATTTTATTTACACCAAAAGGAGAGGCAGTAGGGATACATGAAAGATTTTATATTTTGAAAAAGTTGAGTTCAAGAGGTATAAGTACAGTGGAATTGAAATTGAAAGGCAAAAAGAATATTGAAGTAGAGTGATTGAGTTGTGTTGGGTGTGTGAAGAAGGCACCCTGAAGATAATTCTGGTAGGTATGAAATCTAAAGCAGGTATTCAAAAACCAGAAAAAAATATGGTTTCAGAAACTCTTGTTTCTGGATTTTCTTGGATTTGCACAGCAGAGTGGAAGTGAGTTTGGGAGATCTGTAATATTACTTTGCTACAGTAACAGCAGTTTTGCCTTGGGTAATATTATTGGATTTTTACAGTTAAACATCTAAAAGGGAATGTTGCCTAGAAGATGTTTACATGTGTTTTCTGACCAAATTGTTTCATTTTGGGAATGTTTTGTAACACTGTTTTAAATGTGTAGCTTTGAACTTGTATGTTTAAATTTTCCTTCCTTCTTGTTAATAATTTTGTTTATTTTTAAAATCCAAGAAGCGATACTGGAATTCTATGCTCCTGGGGTCAGTAGTTTCTTTCCCTTTGTTTCCAGAATACAAAAGAAAAGGGTTATGATCAGTAAGACAAGTTTCCCTCTGGTATTTGATTTGCTCAGCAAATAACATTTGCTCACAACTCCAGGGTATCTTCCCACACAGTTGGGTGTGACAATGCAAATAAGGCATTAGTATATTCACAAGACAGTGAACGCAGGAGTGTTGATGGAATGCTTGGCTGTTGTTTTAAAGGACTCAAATCAGTGTGGAACATTTTAATACTGATTTTCCTTTTTGGTTTTGGCACAGATGCTGGAGAAATTGAGGGGAGAAGTTGGCCTGCCTGGGAGACCGGTAAGGATAGGATTACATTGAACATATGGTACTATAATGGGCCCTTAAGCCTAACCAGTTTTTATGCTGGTGTTTACAACACCAGGTTAAAGTCCAACAGGTTTATTTGGAATTACGAGCTTTCGGAGCACTGCTCTTCCTCAGGTGAGTGGAGGTTAGTTCACAAAGAAATTCCAATCTGTAATTATCTTGCAATTGTGTCTTTGCCCATATATGCTGTGTTTATGAATCTACCTCCACTCACCTGATGAAGAAGCAGCACTGCAAAAGCTCGTGATTCCAAATAAACCTGTTGGACTTTAACCTGGTGTTGTGAGACTTCTTAAAGTAAATAATACATTGGTTTATGGTGCTTCTATATCCTTTTTGTAATTAGACAAACAGTATTGCACATAGCACTCTAAGTATGATCTGAACCAAGGTTTAATACAGATTTAACATAACTTCCTTACTTCTACATTTTGAAAAAAGAGGTATGCTTTCAAAGTTTTTGATCTTGTACTCATCAGGACATGTGCAAGAATACCAAATTTCAAAGGCCACAACAATTTATAATGTATGAGGAAAAAGTGCTGATTGGCTGGCAAGTTGGCTCTGACTGGTTGAGACATTGCCATGGTGAATGCAACAGGGAACTTTTCAGTCAGATGCCATCCCTTCCATGAAATATTCAGCTCTCTGTTTCTCCTTCACTGATACCGCCTGACCTGCTGAGTATTTCAAGCAAATTCTGCTTTTATTTCAGGTTTCCTGCATCTGCAGCACCTTACTTTTCGATTTTTGATTCTCTTCCATTTTGACAGGGTCGACCAGGACTGAAGGGGGAGAAGGGAGAACGTGGTGCTTCAGGAGGACATGGGACAGCTCCTTGTGTGAGTCAATATAAATGCTAAATCAGGAAAGTTAGCAGTGGCAAAGGACCATTTAGATTCTTAATGGACTTCAGAATTCCTCTAGAGTGTTAAGCCTCTCAGTTGCAGTCCAGTAATAAAAGATACGCAAGTCCAGCTTCTTCCCAAACTCACTTGATTCTCTTTTACAACGCTGCCTAATTACCTCAACACCCAGTGCCACGTGTAACCCCTTTATATATCCTGGTGGGTGCTATTAAACAATTAACATACAGATTAGGTCTATAGTGGAAGATTGCAGTTAACACATTCCCAATGTAGATACCCAGCTGCACTTCAAATGCTTTCATCAAGCCTGACAGGCCAATAAAGTCTCAGATTAAATCCATATGGCAGATTGATTGAATTGATCTCAGTGTGAATGGTAGTTGATGAGTCAACAGCATCTTTGAATTAGGTTAGTAAAAGCCAGTCAAGGTTCCCTCTCTCTCTCTCTCTCTCCACCTGATGCCAAGGGAGGCAGAGAAGGAGGAGGACCTTCTCATGAACCTGCTCCTGGGCCTGACAAAGCTTGCCATAAACTGGTTCAAACAGCGGATGACCAAAAGGGTTGCCCGATTCGACAGTCTGCCCCTCTACCTTGGCTACATTTGAGGGCGGGTGTTCCTGGAGAGGCAGCTTGCGGTCTCCGAGGGCAGTGTTAATGCTTTCTGTGCCCGCTGGGCACCACAGGGACTGGGGTGCATTATTGACCCCTTTAATCACACTTTGATCGTTATAAGTTTCCTTTCCACTTTGACCTTTGTCACGGGCAATTCCCCTCCTTTTGGGAGCTTCCCATTTTAATTTGTCCCTTCGTTAATTTGATTTGGTTGGCCAAAAAGAGTGGTTCCCTCTCTCTTTCCCTCTCTATTGTCAATTTATGTTTGGTGAATCTATATTTCATATTAATATATAGTTGATATATTTATGGCATTAGTTAGTCATTGTATTGCATCCTATACTTTCATCCACTGTGACACAATGGCTGGGATTCGATGGAGCAGAGGTGGCTTCAACCCATTGACCACGAAGTCAGGGGCTTATTCACCTTCAGCCTGCACAGAAGCCCTATCCAGCTTTTGCACTCGTCAGGCAGTTAAGTGCTGACAGTTGCGGCTTCCACCCCACTGAGGCAGTGTGTCTTGGGTAAGATATCAACTCGTGTCCGGGAGAGGTACTTTAGCAAAGGCCATCGCTTCCAGAAAAATTGGAATTTAAAAAATACCTGTGCAATGGCAAAATGTTTACTTTATCCCAAGCTGCTGTGATGGAGATCTCTAGAAAAGAACATTTCACAATCAGTGGTATTGTACTTCTTGACATTGTATTTCGGAACATCTGTGCGTCTGCTAGAATTACTACCAGTATTGAGAAAGAAGTTTACAACATCAAGATCTCTGGATTTGAAGGGCAGTGCTTGCAGCACAGCTTGCTGCATGTAGCGTTCAATGGTTTAATTGTTCTGTGTTTGATTACATGCAGCTGGTAGCTCAGCAAACTCACTGTGTTTGATTGATCAAGCCTGGGTGTTCAGTCAGAGCTGAAGTAAACACACCACATAACCTGCTAGGAGCTGGGAGAAGCACCGGGCAATTTTGTGATCACAGGGATATTGAAAAGCTTTGTAAATGAAACCCATTGCATGCTTTGAAACCGTGTGTCATCTCTGTACTGCTGCGAAGCAAAATGAGATGCACTTCAATGTGATTGAGACAAAAGATCAGAACCATGTTTATTAGAGTTCTTTGCGCATTTGACTTGTATTGGATTTGTACTGGATGTTACTGGGTGGGATTTTCTGTCACACCCCCACGCCCCCGCCCTGGCATGTTTTGTGGTGGCCTACTATTGGCTGATGGTGGGATCTTCCAGTCCTGCAATCGTAAATGAGGGTTTCTCATCATTTCTCACCTGCTGCCATTGGGTTTTCCAGCGACAGGGGTGTCTTCAATGGCGGGGGCGGTGGCAAAATTCCACCCACTGAGGGCCATCAGAACATGAGGAGAAAATGACTCAAATCCCAAGCATCTTCATGAATTTAACCTTACAGTTTTTTTCATTAACCAAGTTAACACATTATTTTATCTCTCAAATGTTACATTCTAGGGAATTCCAGGTACACCAGGCGTTCCTGGTATCCCGGGACCTCCAGGCCCACCAGGAATTCCGGGATCGTTTTACTACAACGTAAGCCCCATTCAGCAATTCACTCATTTCCATTCATAATGGTGTTTCGATATGTCTAAAGTTTGCTCCTTTCTTGTGCATTGCAGAGAGTTTTCCCTGTTCCGCCAAGACCTCACTGCAAAATACCTGCAAGTATTTGGTTTTAACATCTAATTGAACCGATGCAAGTCGTCTTGATTTCCAATGTAAAGCGAAAGGGACTTTGGATACACAAGGGAGCGAGGGACTTTGTGGTCTCTCTCTCTCTCTCTCTTTCTCTCGCTCAGGCCCAACTGAATTAAAGAATGGGCGTGGAAGGGGCCCGGAACTGGCTCCAGGGGGCACGCTAGTTTCCTCGCACTATTGCCAGTGTCACCATTTTGAGGGAGGGATGTTTCAGGGCTTGGGAAAACAAGCAAGCAGCTGATTAGGCTTATTTGGAGCCTTATTAAAGGTCAGCAACACAGGTCCATTGGGACTTTCCAACCTCCAGGTTTCCTCACACACTCCACAGATGTGCGGGTTACATTGATTCGCCATGCTAAATTGCCCCCTAGTGCCAGGGGGATGAGCAGTGGGTGTTAAATGGATAAGGCCTGGGTGGGATTGGTGTTGGTGCTGGCGCAATGGGCCAAACTGCCTGCTAGTGCACGGCAGGGATTCTATGATTTCTATGAAAATGGTACCAAAAGGTTCGTAGATGAACAGAAAGACAGTACAGAGCAATAGAGATTACAAATAGCTTTCTGTCAGAGAGCAGTCCATCTCAGATTCTGCATTGGCATTGTGTGTTAGTTTGATTCTGACAATAGCACACACACTTGTCTTTGAGTCAGAAAATTCTGCATGGAAGTTGCACCAGGATTCCAGTGTATAACCTAGCCTGACTCGTCAATGCAACATGAAAGGAGTGCTGCATTGTTGGAAGTGCCCGTCTTCTGCCTGTCCAGGTCATTAAAGATCCTGTTACACTTTGCAAAGGTAAGCCGGAAATTCTCCCAGGATCCTGGCTGGCATTCGGTCTCTCAAGCTACATTCCTTATGAAAGAGAGTAACAGGGTGTATGGTTTTTGATCTGCTCAAACCGGTTGCTGGATGACAGTCGAAGTTGGGTCCTCGTGTTTCTCTCCCGTCTCTCTGCAACGTTATCGTTTTGCTTCAGAATTAAGAAATCACATTTGAATGTGTATCTGAGTGCCTTCAGGATCGGAGTGAAAGTTACACAGCTCAATCTCTCCCATCAGTATCTTTCTCATACGTTACTGATCACCACATCACACCCCTTGTTCCTGTCTCCTTTAACAATTTGACATGTTTATTTCTGCAGGTGGATCATGAGCATCACCACAATGGTCATAACTTCAGGAACAAAGGTATTTGTTGCAAGATTGCAGGGGTCTATTTGGACCAAAATTGAAAATATATCACAGCTGTGAATTTTCACTATCGAGGCAGGACTCTTAAGTTGCGAATGTTCCCCGCACATCTGCCTCCATCCTATTAGACCCAATTTTCACTCTGGGGAGGCAGTGGGATCAAGTAGGGCAGATGTTTACTATCCAATTGCCAATGCAGGCTTGTTACCGCCTACAATCAACGTGGGTGCTGTTAGGATTTCTAATCTTTATCGAAGATTAAAAGTTAAAGTCTATTTATTGGTCATAAGTAAGGCTTACATTAATACTGCAATGAAGTAACTGTGAAATTCTCCTAGTCGCCACAGTCCGGTGCCTATTTGGGTCAATGCATCTAACCAGCACATCTTTCAGAATCGGGAGGAAACCGGAGCACTCGGAGGAAACCCACGCAGACAAGAGGAGAATGTGCAGACTCCTCACAGACAGTGACTCAAGCAGTCAGAGGCAAGGGGGATGCTCCTTGGGCAGTGCTAGCCTGAAGGTGGAGGCTGCTATACACTCCTATTCTTCTGGAGGTGGCAATCAAATATTCAACACATAGCTTTGGTAGATCTCTTGGCTTCCGCCACCCATCAAAACCTGACTTCAGCTAGTTATAACCTTGTGGAGTCCGAGTAATTTTTTCAAAGATATTTTTTACTCCATCTTTAAAGTCACAAAGCCAATGCTCAGAGTGGACTGGGGAAGCCTGAACCCATTCCTTGCTTGCTCCAAAATCCAAATTCAGATTCCAATTGAATGCAATTCAAAGTCCCCACAAGGGAGGCAAACAAGATCCAAGCTGATTAGATGAGGTATTGCGCTCCATCTTGGGCTTGATCTTAGCCAAAAGGCCATTGATGGCACAGGATCCCAATTTTCATATTGAAGAAGCATTCTGCTTGAACCTGGCATGCCCTTTGGCCACCTAATCATAGGGCCCTTTCAACATGGAGCCAGTGCATTGCTGGTGTTGAAAGGGCGGTGAGGCAACTGATCCTTTTTAAGGCCTTAACAACAACAGTATTGAGCTGCACTTATATAGCACCTACAGAGTAGTACAAGGTGCTTCACAGGGGTACTCTAGCCCACAATCTGAATTTGACACCAAGCCATATGAGGATCAAATCTGGCCCAACAGTATAGGTTTAAGGAAAGGTAGAGAGATGGAGGGATTCAGGTCGGGAATTCCAGAGCTTAGGGCCCTGGCAGCTGAAGGCACAGTCGCCAATGATAAAGCAATTAACATAAGGACATAAGAACATAAGAAATAGGAGCAGGAGTAGGCCATCTAGCCCTTCGAGCCTGCCCCACCATTCAATAAGATCATGGCTGATCTGTTGTGTCTCAGTTCCACATTCCCGCCCTCTCCCCATAACCCTTAATCCCCTTGCCTATCAAAAACCTATCAACCCGCGTCTTAAATATATTTAGCGAGGCAGCCTCCACCACTTCAACGGGCAGAGAATTCCAGAGATTCACCACCCTTTGAGTGAAGAAGTTCCTCCTCAACTCCGTTCTAAACTGCTCCCCCTTTATCTTGAGGCTATGCCCTCTAGTCCTACTGTCCCTTCTGAGCGGGAAGAGCCTCTCCACCTCTATCCTATCCATCCCATTCATCATCTTATATATCTCAATGAGATCTCCCCTCATTCTTCTAAATTCTAACAAGTACAAGCCTAGTTTATTCAGCCTCTCCTCATAGTTCAACCCCTTCACCTCCGGTATCAGCCTAGTAAACCTCCTCTGCACTCCCTCCAAGGCCAAAATATCCTTGCATAAGTGCGGCGACCAAAACTGCACACAGTACTCCAGCTGCGGCCTCACCAATGCCCTATACAGCTGCAGCAAGACCTCCCTACTTTTATATTCAATCCCCCTCGCTATGAAGGCCAGCATCCCACTCGCCTTCCTGACCACCTGCTGCACCTGCAGGCTGGGTTTTTGTGACTCATGCACAAGGACCCCGAGGTCCCTCTGCACCGTCGCATGCTGCAGTTTTTCGCCATGTAAGTAATAGCCCTTCCTACCATTATTCCTACCAAAGTGGACAACTTCACATTTGCCAACACTAAATTCCATTTGCCAGTTCCTGGTCCATTCGCCCAGCCTATCTAGATCCTTCTGCAGACTCTCCACACCCTCCGCACAATTTGCTGTTCCACCAATCTTGGTGTCATCAGCAAATTTCGACACCATACACTCGGTTCCCTCCTCCAGATCATCTATATAAATGGTAAATAGCTGAGGCCCCAGCACCGACCCCTGGGGCACTCCACTAGTCACCAACCGCCAATCCGAATAGTACTCATTGACCCCCACTCTCTGCCTCCTATTTGACAGCCAATCCCCTATCCACGCTAACACCCTACCTCCAACTCCATGCCCCCTGACCTTCTGTAATAACCTCTTGTGAAGGACAAACAGGAGTTCAGAATTGGAGGAACAACAGAAAGCAAAATCGATCTCATTGACTCGATTTGGAAAACGTCCAAGTGGACACTAATTTCCTCAGGCATTGTCCTGCTTCATGAAATCCAGGAGGAGGAGAATTTTGGAAGAAATTTATCACCTCAACTTAAGCGTATTTGCCAGAAGGTTATTGATGAAATACTGCACTCCTTTAAGTCCTTCCGTCTGCCAAATATTGTTTACAGCAGCTCAAACCCCAAGTTGATGAATAAATAACTAATTCATAACCTTGTAACAGGATGCCAAATCTTGAAATTCTACCAAGCACTATCTTAAAAGGAATGGGGTCAGCTAGTATAAAACTCAGCAATACTCTTTGGCAGGCCTCATCAGTAGAACTTACACGAGATAAGTATTTTGTTAAATACAGTGCTTAATTAAATCTCAGCTTAGTGTCTCCACTGTGGAATCTCCCTGCATAATGATATTAATAGTGACTTACTTGTTAATGGGATGTGTGGGAGCACTTTGGGTTGGCGGTGGTGTAGTGGTAGTGTCACTGGACAAGTAATCCAGAGACCTAGGGTAATATCCCAGGCACCCGGGTTCGAATCGCACCACAACAGATGGTGAAATTTGAATTCAGTAAAAATCTGGAATTAAAAGCCTATTAATGATGACCATGCAATCATTGTTGCTTTAAAAAAAATCCGGTTCACTGATGCCCCTTTAACTGCCATCCTCATCCGATTCACATCAATGTGGTTGACCCTGAAATGGCCTCAGTTCAAGGGCAATTAGGAGTGGGCAATAAATGCTGACCGAATGAATTAAAAATTAACTCCAATAGAAGTATTCCATTACCAAAGTAATTCCATAAAAATATCAATCTTACTGACACGATACACCAGTGTAATAATCATGAGAAAACTATGCTAGTGCTTATCGCCTATTGAAAATAGAGATTCACCACACATACTTGGGTGGCACAGTGGTTAGCACTGCTGCCTCACAGCTCCAGGGACCAGGTTCAATTCTAGCCCTGGGTGACTGTGTATAGTTTGCACATTTCCCTTCTGTCTGTGGGGGTTTCTTCTGGGTGCTCCGGTTTCCTCCCACACTCCAAAATGTGCAGGTTATGGGGCAGCACGGTAGCACAGTGGTTAGTACTGCTGCCTCACAGCGCCAGGGACCTGGGTTCAATTCCAGGCTTGGGTCACTGTCTGTGCGGAGTCTGCACGTTCTCCCCGTGTCTGCGTGGGTCTCCTTCGGGTGTTCCAGTTTCCTCCCACAGTCTGAAAGACGTTCTGATTAGATGGCCATGCTAAATTCTTCCTCAATGTACCTGAACAGGTGCCAGTGTGTGGTGACTAGGAGATTTTCACCGTAATTTCATTTCAGTGTTAATGTTAGCCTACTTGTAACACTGACAAAATAAACTTAAACTTAGGTCTGGTGGATTGGCTGTCGTAAATGCATGGGGATATTGGGATAGGGTAAGATAGTCTGTCAGAGAGTCAGTGCAGACTCATAGTGCAGAAGAGGCCATTCGGCCCCATTGGGATTCTATTCTGTGACTCCCACCCACTACCTCCCACTCGTAACTAAACACAACTGTTCTTCCTAGACTCTCCGGGTCACACAGCCAGTGACAATCTTTTGGATGGCACTCTGAAGGTAAATAATTTATTTTGGTGATCTTCATTATTGTGATGTAGCCATTCACACTACATTTGGACACAACCTTTGTCTCTTTTCCATACCTGTTACCACTCTCTTGGGCTTTTGCATCAAGAAATCTTTTTGTTATTTAATCTCTCTCACCCACCAGCCAATCGCAGATATTTTGCTCCTTTCACTGACTTAAAAACTCTCACGTTTCTATCTCTTTTCAGTTTTGAAGAAAGGTCATCAATCTGAAACGTTAACTCTGTTTCTCTCCCCACAGATGCTGCCAGACCTGCTGACCATTTCCAGAATTTTCTGTCTTTATTACAGATTTCCGGTCTCTGCCGCATTTTGCCTTAGTGCAGTGGCGGATCATGGGTTGTTGAACTATGACCCTTGGAAAGATCCCAGGGTATTCAGGGGTTTCCTGATCTCTGAATCTTCCTATATTTGTTTTTCTGTTGCATTGCAGCATTAACTCTGTTCCCTGCACAGGTCCAGAGCAATACGTCAATATTTCTATGGAGACCCCTACTTGGGATGGCACAGTGGTTAGCACAGCTGCCTCACAGCGCCAGGGACCCGGGTTCAATTCCAGCCAGTCTGTGTGGAGTTTGTACATTCTCCCCATGTCTGTGTGGGTTTCCTCCCACACACCAAAGATGTGTGTATAAGATGGATTGACCATGGTAATTTGCCCCTTAGTGTCCCACAATGTGTAGGTGAGGTGGATTAGCCACAGGCGGGCTTACGAAGATACAGCAGTGTGGGCTGAGTGGCCTTTTTCTGCACTGTAGCGATACTATGTCTCAATGGAAAAAAATTCCATTGAGTTCCATTGAATTCCAGGAGCTTAGAGCAATGGTTGAGTTGCAAACCAGAGCTCTAATGCTGGCACTGCATCAATGTCAGAAATGTTGAACTCTCCACACCAATATCCAAATTGTAATTAAATATAATGTTAGTGAAGAACCGTTTAAGAATATAGAATGTAGAATTGAAGGGCGGCACAGTAGCACAGTGGTTAGCACTGCTGCTTCACAGTTCCAGGGACCTGGGTTCAAATCCTGGCTCGGGTCACTGTCTGTGTGGAGTTTGCACAGTCTCTCTGTGTCTGCATGGGTTTCCTCGGGGTGCTCTGGTTTCCTCCCACAGTCCAAAGATGTGGGGGCTAGGTTGATTGGCCATTCTAAATTGCCCCTTAGTGTCCCGGGATGCATAGGTTAGAGGGATTAGTGGGTAAATATTTGGGATATGGGGATAGGGCCTGGGTGGGATTGTGGTTGGTGCAGACTCAATGGGCCTAATGGCCTCTTTCTGCACTGTAGGGTTCTATAATATGTTCTCAGGGTATGGGCTTTGCTGGCAAGGCCAACTCATCCCCAGTGAGTGATTCAGTTGCCAACACTGATTTCAACGTGGCCTTTTTTAGTCATAGACTAGACTGCATATAGGAGCATGCTGGCGGTTGTATTTCCTTAATCTCTTGTGATAGCTGCCACCATACACAAGGCCCGACCACTCAAGGTGGGACCAGTAACACAATAACACAGGTTCTTTATTCAAGAACTGTTTTGCAAGTATATACAGGCCTTCCCTGTACCTCCAGATTGCTAAAATGCAGACGTCACATAGTGTGATACATCCCTTACACTGCTTTGGAAATATTACCACACTTCTTAAAAGTGTACCGCAACGCCACCTTTCTTTCCCAAAGAAGAACATATCCCTCTCAATTAGATGAGAAAACTAACTATGTAAAAGTAAACAATGGTAATAGAGGATAGATATATATCGTACAAAGCAGTAATGGAAACTTATCAACCTATCTGTCAGGATAATATAGTTGGCTTAATCAAATGGCCTAATCTTGAAACAGGATAACTGCTCTTGGAATCTAAAGCAGGTTTGCACGGACTCTTCCCTGTGGAAGGAAAATGCATGGACGCTGAGACAGTGGGCGGAATTTTACGAGAAAAACTTCAAGTGTCTAGCTAGCGTAAAAATGGGAGAGTTGTAGATCTGTTTTTTTGGGCGAGTCTTTATTCCCGGTCTTATGCACTTAGTGCATGAAAAAATGGGCTAGATTGTTTCCAGCTATTAGAGGCAGTGGGCACGGCTTAATTCGCCAGCCAGCTTGCTCTAGCAAAAGAGGAAGCTATTGCGCATGTGTAGACCTCTGTGGCTGCACATGCGCAATTGCAACAGCAGAGGGCTGACAGAGAGAAGGCTGCCAGGTCTCTGCTGTTGCAGCCAATCGCAACAAACCCCCACCCCCCCCGCTATGATTGATTGTGAGCCCCACCTCACCCAGAAAAAAATCACCCCTACCACATCCCCGCCGCACAGACCAATCTCACACCCCCCCCAACCAATCATAAGCAGAGGAGCAGCGGGCCCTCTCCCACACCCACAAATCATGATGCAGAGCAACAGCAAGCTATCCCCTCCCTGATCAGGCTGCACTAACCTGGCCCCACCCCATAGACTCCATCCCTTTGTGCCCTGCCCTCATGGGCCCTGCCTCCTTCAGGCCCTGCACCCCATAGACTCTGCCCCTTCAGGCCTCGCCCTAATACTGATTTATGGGCATTGCCAAGGTGCCAGGGTGACATGGCCCAAGGGGCACAGCCCCCCCTTTGCCCCAATTTAATGGGGACTTAATGGTCTCTGGTTCTACCAGCGAGGCCAACATGACTATTCCCCATTCATGAGGAGCAGGCTTTCCTCACCAGAGAGAACCTCTCCCAGCGAGGCCACAAAGGCAAGTGAGCCCAGATGATTGCACCCAAATCTCGCTAATGCCACGCAAACTAGTATTTAAATAAATTATTCTGCCTTTTGCCAGAAATGAGTGAAAGGCTGATTGTGATAGGAATCCAGTGCCGATAAGATCATGAGAGGGCAGAAATTGGGCATGATCCTGTTTTCTCAGCTCTCGTGTGATTTTACTGGGGGCGAACCAGTAAAACCGCAGCCAGTGTCTTTGATGTCATCCAATTTTCTATAGAATCTTCCAACAATCTGAGATCATGGACTGTTTTGACCTGACCTCTGTTCCAATGCAACATAACACCAGTTGTAACCTCAGATGTGCTTGATTCTAGCTGAACATTGGAGACTTTAATATTACTCCATGTTACAGGATTTGGTATCATGACTTGTTGTCCTACCGGTAATTTGGAAAGCTGACCTCCAGCATGACTATCACGGTCCTCTTTCAGCTCCCCCATTGCTTCAAAGGAGGGTCCCTAACTTCAAAATCAAGTGATTGCCAAGTGTCTCTTTGCAAGGGTTGATAGTCTGTATTATCAACGAAAGTTTTTTTCTGTGTGAACCCTGTGCTCTCTCTGGGCAGTCCCACACTGGACTGCAAGCTTTCCAAAATGTTCTTTGCAATAATCGCAAGCTGTCCTGCAGAGATATGACCGAATACTTAAATATTAGATCTGTCACAAACCACTCAACTGGATTGAGGGGCACTCATTTTGGGTGAAGAACATAATTTCAGCCCTCTTGTTGGCTCCATGAGATTGTCCACTCGCTACCTCAGCACGATGAAGAAGAGGCTTGTCTCAGATTTGATCACAATTCTGCGCTATGTTTGCCAATCTGACCGAGGTTACGGCAGCGACACGTGACGTTGGACCTCAGTGACAAGCTGGGATCGCCACCCGAGGCTTTTTGTTCAGGTTGCTGTTCGGTAAATCCTGGCGGAATGTGGAACGTGGTGAGGGAGGAAACGTGGAAATGAAGGATGGGAATGGATTGGTGCAGGGAAGGGAGAGGGGTTGGTGCGGGGGTGGGAGAGGGGTGGTGCACGAGAGGGGTGGTACCGGAGAGGGAGATGGGTGGTGCGAGGCGGCAGGGAGCAGGGAAAGGGTGATGCAGGGGGGAGAGGATAGCACGGGCGGAGAAGATGGGGTGGGGGGAGGGGTGGTGCAGGGGGAGGGGGTAGTTTTGGGGGAGCAGGTGGTGATTGGACAGAGCCTTCACTGGTCACAAGATTGGGCTCAGCTCTGATCATCACCACCGCCCCCCCCCCAACCCCCCCACCCCCCGCCGTCCTCCCTGACATGCTGTCACTCAGTATCAGGACTCAGACGTGAGTGATGACCATGTAACCAAGGCCAGGGAGGGTGAGTGCCAATTGGAGAATTGTGCCCAGCAAAGACATCAATGACGTCCGCAGAGGATAAAATTGGCAGGGAAAATAAATCGATAAAAGAATTGCGCCATGTTTGAGTTCAATTTGAAATAAAAATCCATTCCCATCTTTCACATGGAATGGTGATGAATCTCAATCCGAACCTTTCCCCAGTGTGAACCGTTCTGTTTTGTATGGCTACTCAGTGAGCTAAATATGCTTCATCCGTAACAGAGTCAAGTATTCAAGAATGTTGAAGCCATGCTGAAGGCAACTCCAACGGTATCTGAAGGCTCCTTTGTCTATGTGACAGAAGGAAGTAAGGTCTTCATTCGACTGCTCAATGGCTGGAGCAAACTCTGTGTGAGTATGTTTATTCACAGGATTTAAGCTGCACTGATGTGCAGATTGGGCGTTGGGTGGCACGGTGGCACAGTGGTCAGCACTGCTGCTTCACAGCGCCAGGGACCCAGGTTCAATTCTGGTCACTGTCTGTGTTGAGTTTGCACATTCTCCCCATGTCTGTGTGGGTTTGCTCCGGTTTCCTCCCACAATCCAAATAGGTGCGGGTTAGGTGGATTGGCCATGCTAAATTGACCCTTAGTGTCAGGGGGATTAACAGGGTAAATATGTGGGATTATGGGAAATAGGGGCTGGGTGTGATTATGATTGGTGCAGACTCGATGGGCCGAGTGGCATCCTTCTGCCCTGTAGGGATCCTATGATTGCATTTAAATAGTGCCTTTCACCTCACTTGGACACTACCTTATCTTTTCGAATGTGTGGCCATGACACGTTCTTGCTTGTAATCTACAAGATGGAAGTTTGAATATTTAGCTCTGTTTAAGTGAAAAAATTTTAGAAAGTCAAGGGACAACTGAAGTAAAGGGCTTGAAAATTGTAGGGTGGGTCAGTCCATGCACCCTTGGCTGAAATGTCAGGGGTAAGCGGACCACTACAATCCCAATGACTGCCCTCTAGCAGTTTAACCCTGAGAGCAGCATTAATTGCTTTAAGGCGAGATTTCCGCTCTCATCTCAGTAGCAAGTTTAATTGCTGTGCCCCCCACTGCCGAATAGCTTCCTGACACCATTTGGGCTCATAAATGTAGAAACTAGACTTGGAAACGGGATTGGAGAGCTGCACAGATCAAGAAGGCGATGGCCTTTATTGCGAAGGGGATAGAATATAAAAGCAGGGAGGTCTTGCTGCAACTGTACAGGGCGCTGGTGAGGCCGCAGCTGGAGTACTGTGTGCAGTTTTGTTCGCCGCACTTGCGCAAGGATATTTTGGCCTTGGAGGGAGTGCAGAGGAGGTTCACTAGGCTGATACCGGAGATGAGGGGGTTGGCCTATGAAGAGAGACTAAATAGACTGGGTCTGTACTCGTTGGAGTTTAGAAGGATGAGGGGAGATCTTATAGAGACGTATAAGATAATGAAGGGGATGGATAGGGTAGAGGTAGAGAGATTCTTCCCGCTCAGAAAGGACAGCAGGACTAGAGGGCACAGCCTCAAGATAAGAGGGGGGGGAGTTTAGAACGGAGTTGAGGAGGAACTTCTTCACTCAAAGGGTGGTGAATCTCTGGAATTCTCTGCCCATTGAAGTGGTGGAGGCTACCTCACTAAATATATTTAAGTCACAGGTAGATAAGTTTTTGGTAGGCAAGGAAATTAAGGGTTATGGGGAGAAAGCGGGAAAGTGAAACTGAGCCACGACAGATCAGCCATGATCTTATTGAATGGCAGGGCAGGCTCGAAGGGCTAGATGGCCTACTCCTGCTCCTACTTCTTATGTTCTTATGTTCAGCAGCACTTACCTCAAAGAGAGCAAAAAAGAGCTGATTGTTACTTTTAAAAAAGCATTATTTTATAAACTGAATAATTTCACGAGACAGCGCACTTGATTCTGAAATATTTTGAATAGTTTAAGTTTGGAATTTTGTTGAATTAGGAGGCAGTGATAATAACAGCAGCAGCAGCAATAACTTTGCATTTATATAGTGCTGTTCATGCAAACACAAACCTGCTCATTACCATTTTTAGACATAGTTTTTTAATATATTTCTGATCTTCTTGTCAGCTTGAAGACTTCTTCCCTGGGGTTGCTTCTGATGATCCTGCAGTATCAGTAAGTATGCTGCACTCCAGCTACAGACAGCATTGCCTCCGTGCTATTAATGAGCACAATATCTGTTGATGCCAAGGATTGCGATGACTTTTTAATCTATAAGCGAGTCATGTGGAATGTTTTCCGTGTGTAAAATCTGATATTGTCACTGCTTTGTACACTCTTATATATGTGGCAATTAATAACTGTAGGGGTCAACTTTCACTAAGTATGAAAGACTTTCTCTCTCTCTCTTTCTACACCGTGGATCAGGGTCAAGCCAACTTCCTAGGATTTTCTAAAGAGCTGAATAAAACATCACACAATCACAGATGAAAACAAATCTGTCTTTCCTTTAAAGCTATCACGCACATTGTGTACTGGGCATCAGCATCAGGCTCTGACCAGATAAATACTTCCAAACCTTGGTGTTCAATCTGGACTACGGAACATAGAACATAGAACAGTACAGTACAGGCCCTTTGGCCCTCAGTGTTGTGCCGAGCTATGTCCAAACCCAAGATCAAACTTTCCCACTCCCTATAATTCTGTGCTCCATGTGCTTATCCAATAACCGCTTGAAAGTTCCTCAAGTGTCCAAATCCATTATCACAGCAGGCAGTGCATTCCACACCCCAACCAATCTCTGAGTGAAGAATCTACCTCAGACATCCCTCCTATGTCTCCCACCATGAACCTTATGCCCCCTAGTAACAGCTACTTCCACCCGAGGAAATAGTCTCTGCACATCCACTCTATCTATCCCCCTCATCTTCTTATAAACCTCTACTAAGTCACCTCTCATCCTCCTCTGCTCTAAAGAGAAAAGCCCCAGCTCCCTCAGCCTTTCCTCATAAGACCTACCCTCCAAACCAGGCAGCATCCTGGTAAATCTCCTCTGCACTCTCTCCAATGCTTCCACATCCTTCTTATAGTGAGATGACCAGAACTGAACACAATATTCCAAATGTGGTCTCACCAAGGTCCGGTATAGTTGCAGCATAACCCCACGGCTCTTAAACTCAATCCCCTTGTTAATAAACGCTAACACACTATAAGCCTTCTTCACGGCTCTATCCACTTGAGTGGCAACCTTCAGAGATGTGTGGATATGAACCCCAAGATCTCTCTGTTCCTCTACATTCCTCAAAACTCTGCCGTTGATCCTGTAATCAGCGTTCAAGTTTGTCCTACCAAAATGCATCACCTCACACTTATCAGTATTAAACTCCATCTGCCACTTTTCGGCCCAGCTCTACATCTTATCAAATGTCTCTTTGCAGCCTACAAGAGCCCTCCACCTCATCCACTACTCCACCAATCTTGGTGTCATCAGCAAATTTACTAACCCACCCTTCAGCCCCCTCTTCCAAGACATTGATAAAAATCACAAATAGCAGAGGTCCCAGCACTGACCCTTGTGGTACACCGCTGGTAACTGCCCTCCAGTCTGAAAATTTTCCTTCCGCCACCACCCTCTGTCTTCTATGAGACATGATGTGGGTATGCCGGCGTTGGACTGGCGTAAACACAGTAAAAAGTCTGACAACACCAGGTTTTAGTCCAACCTATTTATTTGATAATATTCTCACTAGTGAGAATATTATCAAATAAATAGGTTGGACTAAAACCTGGTGTTGTCAGACTTTTTCTATGAGACAGCCAGTTACTTATCCAATCGGCCAAATTTTCTTCTATCCCACACCTCCTTATCTTCTTCATGAGCCTGCCATGGGGAACCTTATCAAACACCTTACTAAAATCCATGTATACAACATCAACTGTCTACTTTCGTCTACACACTTAGTTACCTCCTCAAAGAATTCAATCAAATTTGTGAGGCAGGACTTACCCCTCACGAAACCGTGCTGACTACCCCAGATTAAATGACATCTTTCCAAGTGGTCATAAATCCTATCTCTCAGGACCCTTTCCATTAACTTACCGACCACCAAAGTAAGACTAACTGGCCTATAATTACCAGGGTCATTCCTGTTTCCTTTCTTGACAAGAGGAACAACATTCGCCACTCTCCAGTCTTCTGGCACAGTTCCCGTGGACAGTGAGGACCCAAAGAGCAAAGCTAAAGGCTCCGCAATCTCATCCCTTGCCTCCCAAAGTATCCTAGGATGTATTCCATCTGGCCCAGGCGACTTATCGACCCTCAGGTTTCTCAAAATTGCTAATAAATCTTTCCTCAGAACATCTACCTCCTCTATCCTATCAGCCTGTATCACGCACTCATCCTCAAAAACATGGCCCCTCTCCTTAGTGAATACTGAAGAAAAGTATTCGTTCAACGCCTCAATAGAAATGGAACAATGTAGACTATAGAGGCTTGAGCGCCTTAAAATGAATTGAAAATGGGAAGAGGCAATGGGTAATGCTCTGGCGAACCGGATTAAAATCCCACCATGGCAGATGGTGAAATTTGAATTCAGTAAAAATCTGGCATCAAAATGGAAGGATTAAATTACAGTCATAAAAGCCCAGCTGGTATGTTAATGTCCTTACCTTGGAAGGAAATCTGCCATCCTTACCTGGTCTGTCCCACATGTGGACTCAAATTCAAAACAATGTGGTTGACTCCTAAATGTCCTCTGAAATGGCCTAGCAAGCCATTCAGTTAAAGGGCAATTCTCCTGAGGTCGGGGGAGGTGGGGTTTGGAATGAAGGGAATGTGTTGAAGGGACACCGGCCTCTGAGAAGTTACTTGTTAACTTAATCAGTGAGTGAGAGGGTTAGAGACAACATATGGATAGAGTAGGAAATATCTGGTTCCTCATTTCCAACAAGATTGATACTGGGTCTAATGCATGTTTTCTTCCCTTACTCCCAGGTTAAAGCGACTGATGTTTCACCAAGGCGAGGAGCTGTGGTGAGTCATTGATCCTTTCAACTGGATTATTTTGGGTATACAACATCAACTAAAAATCAGTCCTAATGAATATCGGGAACGTATCTCCCGAGTATTGATCAGATCATATCCCATAAGCTTCTTGACTACATCCACTTTTCTTGCACACCATAATTTATATTGCTCCCAAATCAATATCTTCCCCAAATGTAAATTCCTGGTAATTGAAACAAATAAAACTCTTCCTCAATTGCTTGCTGGAGTTCTGATGACAGTATTTCGTACCCAGTGAATTGTAACTCCTTCTGCTTCCCTGAGGGATAATACTGATGGATTACTGGACATTTTCGCTGGAATTTTACAGCCTCGCCCACTACAGAGTTGGAGCCGGGGGAGGGGGGGGGCAGACAATGGAAATGTCTGTTAAACTCAGGCAGGATTTTCCAGTCTCGCTTGAGCCAGGCCGTAAAATCTCGCATGTCATCTCTGATGCTCTCACTCTACGATTAAGTTAACGTATTTGAAATAACTCCTCAGAGGCTGGCGTCCCTTCACCAGATTCCCTTTATTTACAAACTCCTAGAGTGCTTCAGGTACAAAGTCAGAGTCAAGAGTGCCGGCAGACCTGACACTCCTATTTCTATAGACAGCCGAGGGTCCCTGATTGGGCAGGTAATTATGCCCTCAATCAGGGTGCTCATACTCCAGGAGTCCCACCCCCTTGAAGACATTACAATATTTGTACCATCAGATGTATTTAGAGGTGGATTTTTTTTAAAGGAAGGAAGAGAACATGTAGATCTCAGAATAAGTTTTGGAACAACAACATTGCAGTGTTGCAATGACATTTGAGTGATCTGATAACATCTTTGCTACTCTCGGAGCATTGACTATTGATGAGTATATTTTCAAAGAGGATTTGTCCCGGGGGATTAGGGCAGCACAGTAGTTCAGTGTTCCTCTGAATTTAGTGGAAAATCTTAACATTTCCTTTCACATCTCTGACTGAGAAGGAATGGCAATGTGCCATTTATTTTTCAGAGTAAACTGAGTGTGTTCGGAGTTGAACTTGATCCCGTACTGATCTATCTTTCATGTATAGTGAATGTTGAAGGGTAATTGAACCAAAGTAGGGGGAGCATCGCATTGAGCCTGATCTTGACCTCACTTTAATTCTGCAAACAGGTACTTAGGCTAGCATTCAGGAGCAGGAACTGTAGTGTACAGTTCATCTGTGTTTAATTATGGCTGTTGGTTTACTATTGATACTCACTGGGCTTGATTCATTACGAAGTTTCACAACACCAGGTTAAAGTCTAACAGGTTTATTTGGTAGCAAATTTGGTTTACTACCAAATAAACCTGTTGGACTTTAACCTGGTGTTGTGAGACTTCTTACTGTGTTTACCCCAGTCTGACGCTGGCATCTCCACATCTTGATTCATTAAGCCAGGGTGTGGATTTAGCTGAAAATAATGCTGTAGAAAGAACTGGAAGTATTGAGAGACCTTTTAAAACATTGCACACATAGAATCATTGAATCCCTACAGTGCAGGAGGAGGCTATTCGGCCCACTGAGCCTGTACCGACAACAATGCCACCCAGGCTCCATCCCCTTATCCCCATGCATTTACCCGACTAATCCCCCTGACACGAAGGGCAATTTATCATAGCCAATCCACCTAACTTGCACACCTTTGGATTGTGGGAGGAAACCCACGCAGACATGGGGAGAACATGCAAACTCCACACAGACAGCCATCCCAAGGCTGGAATCGAACTCAGGTCCTGGCACTGTGAGGCAGCAGAGCTAACCACTGTGCCACCGTGCCGACTAGCTAGTGTCATCTGTAATGACTACAGTGAGGTCCATGAGGTAGGCTTCTTGGAGTATGAGCTCCCTGATTGAGGTAATGATTACCTGCCCAATCAGGCAGTCTCACCTGCGTATAAATATGGGAATGTTAGATCTTCTTCGGATTCTGACTGTGCACCTGAAGCACTCTTAGGAGTGGAGATGAGTTTGTAAAGAAAGGGAATCTGGTGAAGGGACACTGGCCTCTGAGGAGATGTTTCATCATCTCTGCATGGTTCTGAGATTTATGAAATATACAACAGGAACCCTTGTTGATTTTAACTTTCCTAGTCCAAGTTTGTTGAGGCCAATGAGCTTGGTGCCACTGCAACCAACCCAGCAAAAACCAGGGGACTGAAACTGTTTCCTACAGATTGGCATTTCTTTACAATAAATTACCTGGACCAGCTGATCCAAGTGTTATGTGACTCTTAATTTTTTTAAGCATTAGTGAACGTCCCATGTCTTTTCTCACACTCGTCTGGACGAGGACAAAGGGGGATTGGATGGTATAATGGACAGTGCATAATTCTGCTGCTAAGTTATAGTTTGCTTGAACCCTGTCTGCTCTTTAAAGGCCACAAAGTTGAATTGCTGTAAATAGCAACATGCTGAGGCCAACTAGAAATGAATAGCTGGGAGCAAGGGAAATGTGGAGATTGGCGGGTGCTTGTAAATTCCTGACCCGAAGGTTAAAAGAAACGAGTGTGAAGCAACAGCCTTTCTTTGTTCTAAATCTATTTTTGGGATTTTGTTCTGTGACAGGCTTTATGTGCAAGACTCACTGTAGTGAGTCATGAGAGTATTGAAACCATAACCCACAATCGCAATTAATGTTGAAATAAGGGAGAACGCCATTGACCATTACAAGGAATCATCAAAGTGAATAACGGTCACAAGCCATGATTTCTTTCAAGAAGCTTTTATGTAAAGATGTAACGTTTTGGTCTGCCTGGCAGGCTAAAACTTTACATAAAAGTTTCCTTTGGAGGGAGATGAGTGAGAATGGTTATTTTCAACCGTGAGGGACTGAATAGTGTCACTGTGGTGCGATCAGTCAGTCAAAGGGTAGACATGGTGGCAAGGGGTGGCTCCATCACAGCATCAGGGAGTGCCGCTACTTTTTGAAGTTCTACCTGTCCCAAGTGTTGCGGAGGATGGGTCTGGCCACACTGCCGCGGAACGCTCCAAGTAGTTGGACCGTACCGCAGCACCTGTCCTTCATGGAGAAATTTTTCCGCAAACACACCTTTGACCAATGGCGATCAAGCAGTTGTCAGCGTGTAACATCCTTGAGGCCCTGAGAGAAAAAGAGATGGCAGATCCTGTTGGATGGTTCCCTGAGCAGACTGTCAGTGTCATCTGGCAGAATGCCTCATCACCAGAACTCACAAACAAGAACTAAGACCTGGCTTGGCTGGTGGGGAGAAGGGCACTCCCCATCAGATCCTTTATGCACATTCGAAGTCTCAACATCACCGCATGCTGCCCTCGAAGCGGCTGCGGGGGTGATGAGATGGTGGCACACCTCCTTGTGGAATATGCCTTTGCAAAGAAAGTCTGGAGCGAGATGCAATGATATTTGTCAAGGTTTGTCCCAAGCAGCTCGGTGACGCAGGACTCTGTGCTCTATGGACTATTTCCGGGGACGCACACCGAGACAAATATCAGCTGCTGCTGGAGGGTCATCAACTCGGTGAAGGACACACTTTGGTCCGCCCGAAGCTTGCTGATCTTCCAGTTAAAAGATTTGTCCTCGACCGAGTGTTGCAGACTGGTACATTCCAAGGTCCAGGACTATGTGCTGAGGGACGCACAGAAGCTTGGGACAGCCGCCGCAGAGACACAATAGGGAAAGGTTGCCTTGCAACCGAGGCAGATCGAGGGCCCGGTAACTGCAAAATACCCTCGGCCTGCATAACTGTGTGCCAATCTGAAAAATAACAGCATACAGTAAAATCTGAGATATGTAAATAGTCTTGAGTAATGAAATGTAATGAATGTAATGTCGTGTAAATAAGCACAGTATTGTACTGGAAACATGATTCTTTTCTTGCACTGTTTGTAATTTTTGGATCTGTCGTTTTGCAATAGTTTATTTGAGAGTTTTTTATGAATAAAGTATATTTTTGAAATAGAAAAGAAATCATGGAGTATCACTTAGCCTTTTGGCTAAGATCAAGTGTAGTATCGACATGCTGTGCTTGGTTCAAGTCATTAGGTTACATTTTAGCTTCATTTGAAGCAATTTTTAAAAGTGGCATCTCGGCCTTTTGGCTAAGATGCAAATGAGATCAAGCCTTGGAGGTGGTGCAATGCCTACTCCAATCAGCTTGGATCATGTGGATCAAGACAGGAGGTGAGAGCCCTGTCTTGTCTGCTTGGATCGGGAATGTCTCAACTTGTTGAGACTCTGAATTGGACTTGATTTGATTGAATCTGTGTCTGCGTGGATTTCCTCCGGGTGCTTTGGTTTCCTCCCACAATCTGAAAGACGTGCTGGTTAGGTGCATTGGCCATGCTAAACTTTCCTTCAGTGCACCCAAACAGACATCAGAGTGTGGCAACTAGGGGATTCTCACAGTCACTTCATTACAGTGTTAATATAAGCCTATTTGTGACACTAATAAAAACTTTAACTTTAAAATATAAAAGTCATTAGCAGGATTAAATTGACCTTGAAAACAACCTGTTGACTGGTACCCAGTGTCCTGAAGCAAGTGCTTCTAACACTCTGATGAATAGTCATTCAGACTCGAAACATTGGCTCTATTCTCTCTCCACGGATGCTGTCAGACCTGCTGAGATTCTCCAGCATTTTCTGTTTTTGACTCTGTTCTCTTTACTATCCTCAATGACCCCCCTCAACCTTTATCTGATACAAAAGGTATGCAGAACACACCGAATCAAAGGAGTGGATATGTATTAACAAAATTCAGAGTGGAAATTTGTCTAACCAGAGTGCAGTGGCCAAGTCCAACAAAAACATTGATTCCCATTGCCATTGCCTTCATAATTAATTACAATGGGGTTGTTAACTTTGTTTGGACACATCATCACATTGTAAATGGTGGGAGGTTTACTAGGCTGATACCGGAGTTGAGGGGGTTGAGCTATGAGGAGAGGCTGAATAAACTAGGCTTGTACTCGTTAGAGTTTAGAAGAATGAGGGGAGATCTCATTGAGACGTATAAGATGATGAATGGGATGGATAGGATAGAGGTGGAGAGACTCCTCCTGCTCAAAAAAGACAGTAGGACTAGGGGGCACAGCCTCAAGATAAAGGGGAGGCGGTTTAGAACGGAGTTGAGGAGGAACTTCTTCACTCAAAGGGTGGTGAATCTCTGGAATTCTCTGCCCGTTGAAGTGGTGGAGGCTGCCTCGCTAAATATTTTTAAGAAGCGGGTTGATGGGTTCTTGATAAGAGAGAGGATTAAGGGTTATGGGGAGAGGGCGGGAAAGTGGAACTGAGCCACGACAGATCAGCCATGATCTTATTGAATGGCGGGGCAGGCTCGAAGGGCTAGATGGCCTACTCCTGCTCCTATTTCTTATGTTCTTATGTTAACTCTATGGTTAAGATATTTTTGTGAAGGGCATTGTTTAATTCTGTGCTAGAGCACATATGAAGAGAGACTGCTGGGACATAGGGGTTAGTGTAGAGGAAGCAGACCCATATAATGCTGCCTTCTGTAAATAGATAGATCTCACACCCATCAGAGCAGAATTAGGCCACTCAGCCCATCGAGTCTGCTCCGCCATTCAATCATGGCTGATACTTTTCTCATCTCCATTCTCCTGCCTTTTCCCCATCACCCCTGGTCCTCTTATCAATCAAGAACCTATCTATCTCGGTCTTAAAAACACTCAATGACCTGGCCTCCACAGCAAAGAGTTCCACGGATTCACCACTCTCTGGCTGAAGAAATTCCTCCTCATCTCTGTTTTAAAGAATTGTCCCTGCGGTTGTGCCTCTGGTTCTAGTATTTCCTACCAGTGGAAACATCCTCTCCATGTCCATTCTATCCAGGTCTCGCAATATCCTATAAGTTTAAATAAGATCCCCCCTCATCCTTTTAAAAACCAATAGTACAAAGCCAGAGTCCTCAACCGTTCCTCATAAGACAAGCTCTTTATTCCAGGAATCATTCTTGTGAACCTCGTCTGGGCCCTTTCCAAGGCAAGCACATCCTTCCTTAGATACAGGGTCCAAAACTGCTCACAATACTCCAAATGGGGTCTCAGAAGTACATCCCTGCTCTTGTATTCTAATAATTTTGCTTGTGTAAACCACCTTGGAATGCTTCAATATGTTAAAGGCACTGTGTAGAAATGTAAGTTGTTTTACCTCCATTGTATCTACTTGTCATTTATTTTTCCTTTCTGCAGCTTCACCTGGTGGCGTTGAATACTCCCCTCATGGGGATAATGGCCGGGATTCGCACTGCTGATCTCCAGTGTTTCCAACAGGCTCAGGAAGCCGGACTGCAGGGAACTTTCCGAGCCTTCCTCACCTCAAGTAACCAGGACTTGATTTCCATCGTGAAGAGGTCTGACAGGACATCGGTGCCAATCGTTAACCTCAAGGCAAGTCTTTGTTGTGTGGGAAAGCTGTGAAAAACCCTACTGTTGTGCCTGATGCATCAATGCCATGGGGGAGGCAGTGGTGGAGTGGCATTATCACTGGACTATTAATGCAGAGACTCAGAGTGATGTTGTGGGGACCCAGGATCAAAACCCACCACAGCAGCTGCCAAAATTTGAATTCAATAAAAATCCGGAATTAAAAGTAATCAATACCAAGAAACCATGGTCGATTGTTGTAAAAAACCCATCTGATTCACTAATGTCCTTTAGAGAAGGAAATCTGTTGTCCTTACCCAGTCTGGCCGACACGTGACTTCAGACCCATAACTAAAGTTTATTTATTAGTCACAAGTAAGGCTTACATTAACACAGCACTGAAATTACTGTAAAATTCCCCTAGTCGCCACACTCTGGCGCCTGTTCGGGTCAATGCACCTAACCAACACATCTTTCAGACTGTGGGAGGAAACCGGAGCACCCGAAGGAAACCCACACTGACACGGGGAGAACATGCAAACTCCACACAGACAGCGACCCAAGCCGGGAATTGAACCCAGGTTGCTTGCGCTGTGAGGCAGCAGTGCTAACCACTGTGCCACTGTACCGCCCCAACTCTTAACTCTTACCCGCCCTTTGAGCAAGCCACTCAGTTCAAGTTTTATTTGTTCATTAAGGATGTGGGCGTCACTGGCCAGGCCATTATTTTTGCCCATCCCTAATTGCCCTTGAACTGAACAGCTTGCTAGGTCATTTCAGAGGGCAGCTAAGAATTGGGTGGCATGGTGGCACAGTGATTAGCACTGCTGCCTCAGAGCGCCAGGGACCCGGGTACGATTCCCAGCTTGGGTCACTGTTTGTGTGGAGTTTGCACGTTCTCACTGTGTCTGTGTGGGTTTCCTCCCACATTCTGAAAAACATGCCGGTCAGGTGCATTAACCTGGACAGGCGCCAGAGTGTGGCGACTAGGGAAATTTCACCGTAATTTCACTGCAGTGTTAATGTAAACCTTACTTGTGACTAATAAATAAACTTTAACTTTATTTTAGTTGTGGGTCTGAAGTCACACGTTGGCCAGACCAGGTAAGGATGGCAGATGGGAACACCATCCCTGCAAGCTCTCTCCCAAGCCAAACACCATCCTGACTTGCAAATAAATCAGTCGTTCCTTCCCTGTCGCTGGGTCAAAATCCTGGAACTGCCTCCCTAACAGCGCTATGGGTGTGCCTACACCAAATGGACTGCAGCAGTTTAAGAAGGCAGCTCACCTCAAGGGGCAACTAAGGATGGGCAATAAACGCTGGCCTGGCCAGCCATGTCACATCTCATGAACAATAAAAAGAAGCTAATTGTAACTCCATGGACTGACTTTATTAGCAATGATGTGGACATGTCAGCATTGGACTGGGGTGGGCACGGTAAGAAGTCTCACAACACCAGCCATTCACCTGATGAAGGAGCAGCGCTCCAAAAGCTTGTGATACCAAATAAACCTGTTGGACTTTAACCTGGGGTTGTGAGACTTTTTACTAGCAATGGAATACAATTATTTAATATTTATGGTATTGAGCTACTGAATCCTACCACAGAATTAATTTCTTTTTAGTCTTTGAATCCTTTTTTTCCCAAGTCTGTTGTTTATTTTGTCCTTTCTTGCTCTTTCTGTCTTCAGGGCTCAACCTGCTCTGTTATGTTTAGCCTAACACTGTAGTGAAGCCACTTTATATGTTTGCCCTTTCTTACAGGGGGAAATGCTCTTTTACAGCTGGGACACTCTCTTCAGTGGCGCTGGTGGACATTTTAACCCCAAAGTGCCTATTTATTCATTCAGTGGTGAAAATGTCATGGCTGATTCCACATGGTGAGTATGGAAAAAGAGCCAAAACACGGTCTTTAGCCTTGTGGCAACATGAGGCCATGCATGAATACACAATGCAGTAACTTTCCTGTTAAATTATACACTGCTCAGGAGCAACAGGATTAGCTGTAATGTAGCAGATAGATGCTGGGTTGTGCCGCCATGAAATTGGTGCAATTTGTCAAAGTATATTAGCGCACAAAAAGCTTGCACCAACAGCAATGAGGTAATGATCAGACAATCTCTTCTTTTGACATGTTGATTGAGAGGTAAATATTGAACAGGACACAGAAACCATAATCAGGAGTAGGCCATTTGGCCCTATGAACCTGCTCCGCCATTCATTATAATCACGGCTGATCATTAAATTCAATATCCTGAACCCCCTTCCCCCCATATCCCTTGATCCCTTTAACCCCAAGGGCTATATCTAATTTCTTCTTGAAATCCGGCAACATTTTGGCCTCAACTACTTTCTGTGGTAGTGAATTCCACCACTCTCTGGCTGAAGAAATTTTATTCCCATCTCAGTCCTATAATGTTTACCCCTTATCCTCAAACTGTGACCCCCTAATTCTGGACTCTCCCACCTTTTGGACACAAGGGATAACACCCCAGCTCCTCTTCGAAATAGTGCAACAGCCACCTCTTACATCCCAAGCAGGCAGACTGGCCTCAGATTAACATCTCGTCTGAGAACCAGCACCTGTGACAGTGCAGGACTCCCTCAGTACTGCACCGGGAATGTGGTGGCCTTTGAATATCATCTTTAAGCCCTAGAGTGGAACTTTTACTGTAACTTCAGAGGCAAAAAGTGCTAAAATGAGCCACAGCTGACAGAGGTCAGAAGTTCACAGATTATGGCAGTTGACCGTAGAGATCAGCAAAATGTCTTAAAATCCCAAAACTCCTTCCTGAACAGCACCTACCGACACATGGACTGCAGCAGTTCAAGAAGGCGGCTCACCACCAGCTCCTCAAGGGGCAATTAGGAATGGGCAGTAAAGGCTGGCCCAGCAACTGACATCCACATCCCATGAATTCTAATGAAAAAAGGGATTGGGGGCAGTTTAGTTTGTTTATTAGTGTCACAGGTCGGCTTACATTAACATTGCAATGAAGTTACTTTGAGAATCCTCTAGTCACCACATTCCGGCGCCTGTTCGGGTACAATGCACCTAATCAGTACATTTTTTGAACTGCGGGAAGAAACCAGAGCACTCGGAGGAACCCCACATAGACATGGGGAGAATGTGCAGATTCCACACAGTGACCCAAGCCGGGAATCGAACCCGGGTCCCTAGCACTGTGAGGCAGCAGTGCTAACCACTGTGCCACCCAAATGCTGAATAGGTGGGGAGGTAGATTTGAGACCAGGGAGAGATCAGCCATGATCTAATTAAATGGTGGAGCAGGCTCGAAGGGCTGTATTTTCCCTACTTCTGCTCCTTGTTCCTATGAACAAATGTTTTTTTAAAATTGTAAGATGACGATTAACCAATTTTATTTACATTACCAGGCCCCGTAAATTAGTCTGGCATGGATCAAGCACCCGAGGGATTCGAGTTTCAGACAATAATTGTAATGAATGGAGAAAGGGCTTTGGTGCAAAAGGACTGGCAACATCACTGATGAACGGGAAACTTCTGGAACAACATTCATATAGCTGCACCAATGCCTTCATTGTGCTCTGCATTGAAAACAGTGTTACACACCAACATGGCAGGGCGAAATAATTGTTAGAATCTGTCATGTATTTTCTGCTTTTACACAAGGTCAAGTGACAAAGATTCCCATTTTTGCACTATCGTGAGGAAGAATTATATTGGGCTTTCTTTCCAACATTGCTCAGATCTGTGCCCTTAGTTAGTTCTTTGTAACATTTCCCAGTGATGTATGTATTGCCTCTGTTGCTGTTTTAATTGAATAAAAAGTCACTGAGGTAACACTCATGCAAATAAGATTCTCATTGCCATTTCTCAGTTTCCTAGCAATGTATTTAAATGTGAAGAGATTGAAATTGGGACGGTGACCTGTCTCGGAGTGTAGTGATTGTGGCGCTTGTCCCTTTAAGGGCAGCACAGCAGAAGAGGGTCAGTTGGCATGAGGGGCCAATTGGGACTGAGATTGGGTAATCACCCCAGGGGCTGGGGTCCTCTCTTGGGCAGAAAGTCTGAAGACATGGAGGGACTAGGGTAGGGCAGGGCAGCCATGAGACTGTGAGCCTCTGTACAGTTTTGTCTTATTAATACATGCCCTTTGTGTTCCTCGTGAAGTCTGTAGCATGCATCAATACACAGCGAGAGTGAGGACGTGTGGTGAGGCGAGTGACGGAGATGGACATGGCACTGTCAGGAAGCAGGAGAAGTTGAAGACCTAAGACCAGATGGAAAGACATGGTGGCGAGAGATTTTGATGCAGGAAGAGGAATTGATAACTGACAGAAGGAGATGGAGAAGGATGATTAACTGACATCCACAACACCTACTCCTCCACCACCGACACTCAATAACAGCAGTATGTACCATCTACAAGATGCACTGCAACAATTCATCAAAGATCCTTAGAGAGCACCTTCCAAACCTATGACCATTTCCACCTAGAAGGAGAAGTGGCAGCAGATACATAGGAACACCACCATCTGCGAGTTCCCCTCCAAGCCACTCACCATCCTGACTTGGAAATATATCGCCGTTCCTTCGCAGTTGCTGGGTCAAAATCCTGGAATTCCCTCCCACACAGCAAATGGACTGCAGTGATTCAAGATGGCAGCTCACCACCACCTTCTCGAGGGCAAGTAGGGATGTGCAATAAATGCTGGCCAACCACCGACGCCCATGTCCCATGAATGAATAAAAATTATGGTGCATGCCAAGTAAACTGAGAGAAGCTGAATGAAGAAGATTTGGGCCAGACCGGTCTGAGTCCAGTTGGTGTGGATTAGTTCCTGGTACACTCAGCTCTGGGCCTCCATGTTTTGATTCAACCCATCACAAGGATGCAAGACAGACTGATGGAATTAAAGTCTTCTGTTGAAAGGCTTCCGAGTGAAATGGGCTTGGACAACTCAATTTCTAGTTAACAGGAACAACAACATAATATTGTCGGGAAATCAACGCTATATTTTTGGTCACTCCCCAGGAAGCCAGTGAAGATGACCGATCTGAGAAAATGCCACACTGGGTGGCACAGAGAATTCTCCTCTCAGGCGAGCAAAGAGCTTTATTCTGCATCGAACTAACCTCAGACCGTCTGATGTTGGATTGGGACGTAAAAATGGAAATGGGCACCCAGCTTCTGTAGGAAGCGATTCATTCTCCTGAACCCACTACCGTCTGGAACCAAGGAACAATCTTACCTGTGGCTATGCAGGCTTAGCCACATCAACTGACATCCAACTTAATGATGGCAAGATCCTACAGGTTGGCTAAAAGATTCTTTGTGTTAGCAATATCTTTTTCTTGCGAAATGCATGAATGCAGTCTGCTGCAAGCGGCATCTAATATTCCCAGACCCGACGCTGTGAGGCGTCGCTTCCTGGGAAATACAATAAAACATCACCAGAGGCTGACTTTGGTGTAATATTTCATCAGGTGGCAAACATTTCCAGGTAGGAGGAAGAACATCAGAAAATGTAGCATGTCGATCCCATCCTGGAGTCTGACGAAGGGTCGTCCAGACTCGAAACGTTGGCTCTATTCTCTCTCCACAGATGCCGTCAGACCTGCTGAGATTTTCCAGCATTTTCTGTTTTTGTTTTAGCATCTGCAGTAAATTGCTTGGACCATCCTGGGATCTATTAACTGAAGACTTTAGCACATAACAATGTATTAAGAAACATCAGGGATGGGATTTTATGGCCTCACTGGATATTTCCATTCTCCGTCCTCGCCCTCTTGAATTCTGTGGCGGGCGAAGCAGCAGAATTCCGGCGCTGGAGTGACGTAACTTGCAACAATCTGGAAACATGTACAGATGGAGTTTATTTTAAAGAGTAACAGATGTCAGAACAGGTCTCGTTTTAAAACCATTATTTCTCTCTTTGAGAGAAACCTGAGATAAGAGTGATTCACTTTTGCAATGACTGATGTTTAACAGCTCTGCAAAATCAAAGCCATCAGCATGTAGAAAATGTCAGGGGGAGTGAGAGACAGAACATTTTAGAAAGTTTTTTGATTTGATTTGATTTATTATTATCACATGTATTGGAATACAGTGAAAAGTATTGTTTCTTGCAAGCTATACAGGCAAAACATACCATTCATAGAGTTCAGAGATTTCTTCACCCAGAGAGTGGTGAATGTGTGGAATTCACTACCACAGAAAGTAGTCGAGGCCAGAATGTTGTGTGATTTCAAGAAGAAATTAGATATAGCTCTTGGGGCTAAAAGTATCAGGGGATATGGGAGGAAAGAGGGATCAAAGAATATGGGAGGAAAGTGGGATTGCGGTCTTGAATTTACTGATCAGCTGTAATCACAATAAATGGCGGAGCAGGCTCGAATGGCCAAATGGCCTCCTCCTGCTTCTAGTTTCTACATTTACATAGGGGAGAAGGAAAGAGTGCAGAATATTGAGTTCAACATTGAAACATTGAGTTCAATTGTGTGGAGTTTGCACATTCTCTCCGTGTCTGCGTGGATTTCCTCTGGGTGCTCTGGTTTCCTCCTACAGTCCAAAGATGTGCCGGTTAGGTGGATTGGTCATGTTAAATTGCACCTTTGTGTCAGGAAGATTAGCAGGGTAAATACAAGATATTGCAGGGCCTGGGTGGGATTGTTGTCGGTGCAAGCTCGATGGGCTGAATGGCCTCCTTCTACACTATAGGGATTCTATGATTCTATAATATCCAACACATTTTCACTCTCTTTAATTCTGATGAAGGGTCAAATGGACTTAAAAAGTTAATTCTGTTTTCTCTCCAAACAGACGCTGGAAAGCCTGCTGAGTTTTTCCAGTGTTCCCTATTTGTGTTTAGAAAGAGTGAGATTGTTTTAATTGATGGGATGTTGTTGCTCCCCTCTGCAGAATCCCTGTATTGGGATCGTCATAAGTTAAATGCAAACTACTGCAGTTGCTGGAACTCTGAGATAAAAACAGAACATGATTGAAATACTCAGCCTGTGGAGTTTCCAGCCCAATGTAACTTACTGAGAAGAATGAACATGGCTCTGGCGACCTCCTACCGTAAGAAGTCTCACAACACCAGGTTAAAGTCCAACAGGTTTATTTGACAGCAAAAGCCACTAGCTTTATGAGTGCTGCCCCTTCATAATGTGAGTGAGAGTGCTGCTGGCTGTGAACAGAAGTCCCACTCACCTGATGAAGGAGCAGCGCTCCGAAAGCTAGTGGCTTTTGCTACCAAAGACACCTGTTGTACTTTAACCTGGTGTTGTGAGACTTCTTACCCCAGTCCAACGCCGGCATCTCCACTTCATGGCCTCCCACAGCCAGGGGCAGTGTGAGCTGGCTGACCTCCACTCACATTGTTTGCACCTTTAAGACTTGACTAGCTGTAAAGACTCGCATTCTAATCAGGATTCTGTAAATTGAGTGTGTGTCTTTATATGCCCTGTTTGTGATCAGAACTCTCCACTCACCTGATGAAGGGGCGGAGCCCCGAAAGCTAGTGGCTACCAAATAAACCTGTTGGACTTTAACCTGGTGTTGCGAGATTTCTTATTGTGTTGACCTCCCACCACCGGGGGAGTGTGAGCCGGCTGACCTCCCACCCACTGAGGGCAGTGTGAGCTGACTGACCCCACCAAAAAACCACGTCACCAGGTAAGACTGTTCTCTTCCTGTTGGGGAACACTGCAGTGGTCATGGGCATTTGGCCTTTGATCTTCGGGTAAGCGTTCGCCAAGGCGGTCTTCACAACACAAGACAGCGCAGAGTCGCTGAGCAGAGACTGATAGTCAAGTTCCGCACACACGAGGACGGCCTCAATGGGGATCTTGGGTTCATGTCGCACTATCTGTAACCCCTGTGATTTGCCTGAACTTGCAACATCTCACTTACTGTCCTGTCTGGAGATGATACACATCTCTCTAGCCTATACTAATGCTATCTCCACTCACATTGTCTGCACCTTTAAGACTTGAATAGCAGGTTAGCTGTAAAGACTCGCATTCTAATCAGTATTCTGTAAACTGTGTGTGCCTTTATACGCCCTTCTCCAATCAGAACTTTCCACACCTGACGAAGGAACAGTGTTTCCGAAAGCTTTACCATCAAATAAACTGGTTGGACTTTAACCTGGTGCTGTGAGACTTCTTACTGTGCTTACCCCAGTCCAAGGCTGGCATCTCCGCATCATGACCTCCCACCGCCAGAGAGCAGTGTGGGCTGGCTGACCTCCCACCACCTGAGGGCAGTGTGAGCTGGCTGACCTCCACCAACCTGAGGGCAGTGCGAGCCGGCTAGCCGGCCCCCACGGGGCGGGGGCGGGGGCCGGGGCGGGGGCCGGGGCGGGGCGAAGGAGAGCTGGCTGACCTCCCACCAGCGGAGGGCAGTGTGTGCTGGCTGACTGCCTTCTGAGATGGCGTCATGGCGCGCTGACGTCACAGAGAGGTGGGGGCGGGGCTGGCAGAGGGAGTGAAGTTGAACAAGTGGCGGAGAGAAGCTAAGGGCCTCTGGGTTTCCCGTGTTAAAGACAATTGCAGCCCCTCTCCAGGTAAGAGACGGAGGGAGCTGCCCGCCGCCCGTTCGAGGATTGAGGGAGGGTGGATTGAGTGGAGGGGGATTTGGGGAAAGGGGGGAGGGGGATTGGGGGGAGGGGGTATTTAGGGGAGGAGGTGGGGGGAGCTGGTGACAGGGAGCGATTGTGGAGGGCCTGCGGAGGACAGTGGTGTGCATGGGTGATTTGGGGAGGAATTGGGCAGGGAGTGAGGGTAAAGGGGTGATTTGGGGGAGGGGTTGAGAAGATGGGAGAGTGGGATTCTGGGGAAGGAAGAGTGGGATGGTGGCGAAGGGGGAGTGACAATGGGGGATAAGGTAGTCAGGGCTGGGGTGGGAGTGTTGGGTAGGGAATGGGTTTAGGAGGAATGGAGGCCAGGAAGGGGGAATGGAGATAGTTGAATGGTCAAGAGGCAGTAGTGTGGGTAGTTTGGAGCTGGGTCCGTGCAAACCTAGTGCTTTAAATAGTGATCCCAGTTTAGTGAGGTCTCTGGTGTAGGAATGGTGAGAAGGAGCTTATCAGACCGAGGAGGAATATAGAGGATGGTCTGATTAGCTTCGTTATTTTCTGTTTTTTTTAAAAAAATGTCAAAAAGTATTGCCAGCTTTGTAGAAAGTGAATTAACAATGTGAGGGATAGATAGTCTTACTGGAAAAACCATGAGATTATATATAGTTTGTACCTCGCATCATGTTTGGTAATATTGATGGCCATTTATTGGTTTTCTTTTGAAAAAAAAAAATTACGAGAGGACATTGCAAGTTGTTTATCTCATGGCCCTCATTCAGGTTAGTCACTGCTTGTTGCAGCTGAAATTTCTAATTCAGGAATTGGATTGCAGATAAGTGGTGAATTTTGGTTGCATCCCAAAATACTGTCTTGCTTCCAACCAGAACTAAAAGCATTAGCTTCTCAATTGAGTGAATGAAAATGAAATTGTGCCTACGATTGCCAAGTATTAGGTAGTTAAGCCTTTGTCTGGATGTGACATTGAGAAGACCACTGAATCCTCCTGAAAGGGAGATGGTTCATGTCAGCAGTCTGAATTGTTGAGAAATACTGTAGACACGAAGAGACAGACTTATTATAGAATCATCCACTGGTACAGCACTGAAAGAGGCCATTTGGACCATCCTGTGTGTTCCAGCTGATTGAAAGAACTATCCAATCTAAGGTAAAGTTTATTTACTAGTAACAAATAGGCTTACATTCATACTGCAACAAAGTTATTGTGAAAATCTCCTTGTCGCCGCACTCCAGTGCCTGTTTGGGTACACTGAAGGAGAATTTAGCACTGTGGGGGGAAACTGGGGCACCTGGAGGAAACGCACGCAGACACAGGGAGAATGTGCAAACTCTGATTAGTCCCTCTTTCTGTTCTTTCCCTGTAATGTTGCAGTCTTTTTGCTTTTGAAAGCTGTTGTTGAATCTGCTTCCATCACCTTTTCAGACAACATGTTCCAGGTCACTATTAAAAAGCTTATTTATTACTCACAAGTGAGGCTTACATTAACACTGCAATGAAGTTACTGTGAAAATTCTCCTAGTCGCCACACTCTGGTGCTTGCTCCGGTGGATGCACCTAACCAGCACGTCTTTCAGATTGTGGGAGGAAACCGGAGCACCCAGAGGAAACCCAAGCTGACACGGAGAGAACATGCAAACTCTGCACAGACAGTGACCCAAGCTGGGAATTGAACCCGGTCCCTGGCATTGTGAGGCAGCAGTGCTAAGCACTGTGCTGTCCCTTGCTGTATATTTCTATCGCCCTTGTGTTGCTTCTTTTTAAACAATCAGGAAGAGAATATTTTCAAGCAGGCACACAGACTCTGAACAGAGGTTGATGACAGCTCAGAGATTGGCTTTGCATGCCTTGCACTTGGGGTTTTGAGGTTTCTATCTTGGGTGACGGTCCTTGTTTGGTTGGGATATTGTGGTGACTTTTGGTGTGTTGTAGGGTTTCTGAACTGCGCTAATGACTGAATCAGTAGTGTTCGGTTGAGTAAGCTCGCAATTTAGAATGCTGTTGTGACATCTTAAGGTTGAGAGAGAACCTCAATCACAGATTGTTTCTCCTAAATATTTTGGTTAGAGAACTGAGAATATGTAATTTTTTCCTTGCCATGGCTGCTCTGCTGAAGATGCTGATTCAAGGGGGTAGGTTTCCACTGGTGCTGTTTCACGTTGCAACCAGATTGTGCTGTGACAGCAAGATAAAGACAAAATACTGCAGGTGTTGGAATCTGAAACAAAAACCAAAAATTTTGGAAAATCTCAGCAGGTCTGATCGCATCTGCAGAGAGAGAATAGAGCCAGTGTTTTGAGTCTGAATGACCCTTCGTCATAACTCTGACAAAGAGTCATCCAGATTCAACGTTGGCTCTTATCTATCTCTCAACAGATGTCAGACCTGCTAAGACGTTACAGCAGTTTCTGTTTTTGAGTTGACAGTAGAGTTGATAATAAAAAACATCGTGGCTAAGCTAGACAATTTTGTTTTGCATCAAGGACCATAGCATGGGTTGGCGATCAGGAATGAGATCTATAACAGGTTGTCCTGTACCTGAGAGATTGTAGTGCGTCAATCGCTGCAAAGCCTCTGAATTTAACCTGCCAGAAAATTTGTCTATATGGATGTTGGGTCAGGGCAGGCTTAAGCTTGACTATGATGTCTAAATGATAGAATTGTCTATTGACACAGACTGTCTCGGCTCAGTAATAAAGAATGACTTGTGGAAAATGTCAGTCAGCTACTGGCAGCCATAGAACTATATTTTACTTAGTCTGTTATCTATTGACATTGATATAATTATCTCCCTTGACTTCAAGTGGCACTCTCACATCTCTTCTATTTTTAAATTTGCTCTCGAGAAACTGGCCGTTGCTTTTCTCAGTTTCCACTCATCATTCAGTAACACGTAGTGAAATCTGTGCAAATATCAAATGCTGTTCCTATCTCTGGCAGCTTCTTCACGTATCTATCTTGCACTCCTGCGTAGGATATGTTAAAAATAATTCTTGATGAGCTGTGTCTTATTTCCAACTTTTCTGTTGGAGTCTTGCTCATCCTTGTTTGTCAGTCCATTCTACTCTGAAATATCTGCCTGTGTTTCTCTTCCCTTTTGCAGATTAATTTCTTAAGTACTTAAAATACACTCTCCTTTTTGCTGTCTCCAACCTTGAGGTTGGTCATTTGATTTATTATTGCCGCACATATTAGGATACGGTGAAAAGTACTGTTTCTTGCGCACGATGCAGACAGAGCATAGAGAAAGAAAGGAGTGCATGCAGTATATTGTGTTACAGTCATAGCTGGGGTGTAGAGAAAGATCGTCTTAGTGCGAGGTAGGTCCGTTCCAAAGTCCGAAAGCAGCACGGAAGAAGGTGGAAGAGAGAAAGTCCAGAGTGCTTGGCGTCCTTGATTATGCTGGCTGCTTTTCTGAGGCAGTAGGAAGTGTAGGCAGTCAATGGATGGGAGGCTAGTTTGCGTGATGGACTGGGCTTCGTTCACGATCCCCATGTAGCTTCTTGTGGTCTTGATTTATAAAATCAAGGTTGTTTAGGGTCAGGGCCATAAGCTGCCTGGAGAAGGATGGGATTTTGCTGAGCGTTCTGGCTGCTGTGGTTTGGGGCCAGGGAAGGAGAGAGTAGAAAGCTTCATTTATTTAGTCTGCATGAAAGAACATTCCATTTCCTTAGGGCAGGCAAAGGAGGCAAACAGGGTAATGGGAGAAGAGGAGGCGAGATCTTGTGGGCCCCGTTTGCTGTTCAGATCCTTGTTTTTTCTATTTTTCTTCTGCCAAGTATGAAGTCTCTTTTTGTTGCTGTTTCACCTGGCCTAAATTGGCATTGGGCCCATGTCCAATCAATATGGTTATGGTCCATAAGTATACCCTATTGGCTGCACACATCGTAATGGACTGTCATTGGAAATGAGCTGGGTGTAATGTGAAAAAAAAAACAGGCACCAAAATTCAATTAACATGGAGTTTTACTGGTGATAGTTCTTAGTGAACTTCTGTTTGCCCATATTTCAGTGTCAATCCATGCACCAAGGAAATTCAGCGTTGTTTATCTTTTCTACTTTGGTCTTTTTTTTAGCTGTGTGTTTCATTTTTTGGGTTGTTTGTATTTTTTTTAAGCAGGTCAGTGTGACGACTCAAGAGTTTCTTGTTTCCGTGCATGCTATGAAGAAGGAGTGTAGTCCGAGACAAGGTTGAAATGAATAGGAAAGCTCATGACGTAAATTGATACACACTCGGACTTTCAAAACCTCTGCACTTTGTGAAGGAGAGTTTGAAGGCAGTAAAGAGTTCCACAGTTCTGAGATCCTGGGAACGTTTTCAACAAATATGCCAGCAGAAGTTTATTTCCCCCCCTCCCTCCCTCGAGACCAGATTGTGCTTGTGTGAGCACTTTCCTCAATGATAATAAGATTGCACACACAGCACATTTTCCTATTAATCTGGTCAGAATGTCTCGTTCACTCCCAGCGATATGCTTCCATTTACTTTGAATCAGATAAAGTACCGACACAAAGGCTGGCTGGGGGGAGGGGAATAGTTTGCAATAGTCTGAATGTATTGACAGTGCCGGGACTCCGTGATGCATGACTGTGCTGCATCTGACCCTGGTGACTCGCCTCTGAGTCTTCGTCTTTGAATGCTCCTCTGGTTGCTGAACTCATTTTGAGGGCTTTTGTACCAACATGAAGCCCCATAATGATAGGAGTCACGTGCACTCCTTCACATTGGTGATTCTCAAATTCTCCCAGCTCATTTATCGATTTGTAAACAGCAGTAAGAGAAGACTGTCCATCGCTGCCAGAGAATTCACAGTTGTTGATGCACTAAAGGCTTTGTCCTTCGGGTCAATTTTAATCATTCATTTATTCCTTAGTCTGGTACTGAGAGTTATTAGTGGGGGATGCTATTTCAGTGTGTTCTGCAATTTCTTGTCATCTTCATTGCAGTGGCTAGCATCGAAGGTCGCTGCTGCAGCATGTTTGGCAGCTGTTGTGCATTGTTTCATTGTTGTTTAGGAAGACACTTGCTTGAGGCTCTCGGTCGTCTGTTTACCTTGGGTTACTCTTATTTGAGGTCCTAATGAGAGAAAGTGACAATGCTGAAGTTTATTTATTAGTCATAAGTAAAGCTTAAGTTAACACTGCAATGAAGTTCCTGTGAAAATCCCCTAGACATCACACTCGGTGCCTGTTCGGAGAATTTAGCCTGGCCAATGCACCTAACCGGCGCATCTTTCGAATTGCGGGAGGAAACCGGAGCACCCAGAGGAAACCCACTCAGACATGGGAGAACGTGCAAAACTTCACACAGACAGTGACCCAAGCTTGGATAGCACCCAGGTCCCTGGTGCTGTGAGGCAGCACTGTGCCAGCATGACACCCCCTACAAGGAATAAATTACCTTGTAATAGAATGAGCACAGTTATACACTTTTTTGTTTACCTTACCCAGATACTTTGACTATCTGCAGTTTGCAGTTTAATGTTATAAGTTGGAGCTCATGGATACAGAATAAATTGCATAATATGACACATGAATCAGCATCAGCATTCCTGAGTAATAAGTAGAGTCATTAAAATCTGTTCAGCCTAAGGTGCCTTTGCGACTTCAGCTATAGTATCCTCCTCACGAGTGGTGTCAGCTGGATGCTTCACAGTTCCTTTTTCTGTGTCCTGATTTTAGTTAGCACAGTGAGGACGTATTCATCATGTTCCTCACTTCAGAAATTCTATCTCTGATTCTGTGTGAGTACAGCAATTCGGTTAGGAACTAAGGCATTGTTCAAATGATCACCAATTTTATTCCTTTCTCAGCTGCTTTTATTGAGCATGTAGAATCCTTACTGGGCCAGTTTCACTGGAATCAGTTTTCCTTCTGCGTTTTCCAAGTGACCATCCTTCGTTTGTGAGGATGAAGGTGGAAATTGAGGATGCATCGTGGCACCGAGCATGAGGAAAGCCTGAGCTCTGCAGTCATTTCAGTTCCAGCTTGTCGCTGCAGGAGTTCCTCCGCGTAGTGTCATAGGTCCAATCATCTTAATTGCTTAATCAGTGACCTACCTTTCATTATAAGTCCAAACTGGGGATGCATGCTGATGATTGTACTACTTGCAACATTTCGGATACTGAAGCAGTCCTTGTCCATATGCAACAAGACCTGGGCAATATTCGTACTTGAGCCAATAAATGGTAGATAACAACATAAATGCCACGCATATTCCAGACAGTTATCATCTTCAACCAGTGAAAATTTTACCCATCCCCCTTTGACATTCAATGGCATTACCGTCGCTAAATGCCCCACTATTTTTGATCACAAACCAAACTGCACGATACAAATATATTGGTCACGAGCAGGTCAGAGGCTGGGATTTCTGACTCCTCAAAGCCTGTCCACCATCTACAAGGCATGAGTCAGGAATGCGATGAATATTCTCTACTTATCTGGATGAGTGTAACTCCAATGGCAGTCAAGAAGCTCAACACCAGCCCATTTAGTTGACACCCCACCTATCACCTTGAATCTCCGTTTTTTGCCCCCCGCAACCCCCTTTACTTTTTATACAGAATTTATGCAATTTGTGCCATTTACGAGATGCATTGCAGCAATTCATAAAGGCTCCTTCGACAGCACCTTCCAAAATGGCGACCTCTGCCACTTCGAAGAGCCATGCCAGCAGAGGCACGGGAACACCATCATCAGCAAGTTCCTTCCCAAGTCTCTCACCATCTTAACTATTGCTGGATTTTCACTATCATTGGGTCAAAATCCTGAAACGCCCTTCCTAACAGCACTGTGGTTATACCTACACCACATGGACTGCGGCAATTCAAGAAGGCAGCTCACCATCATTTACTCAAGGGCAACTAGGGATGGGTAATAAGTGGTTACCTGCCCAATAACACCCATATCCTGTGAATGAATAAAGAAAAAGAATCATGCTGTCACCAGATGACCATGCAGATATTTGCAGCTAGTGGCTCAGAGTTGTCCAAGCTGGGAACCATGGCTGAGCATTTTTCTCTCTCCTCAACTGAAGGACTGTCGGACTATCACCAATTGAGGGCAGATTTTGGTGAGAATGAGACAGTTAACCCTGAGACTTTTCCTGACCTGAGTCTGTGTCTCATTCAACTAAGCACTTCTGATTTGAGTGCTGAAACTCCTTGTCCCTTCTAACCTAAGCTAATGGTTTCTTGCCCAGCTCCAGCCGAGGTACGGCAGTTCAACATGCACTTTTCTACGCAAGTTTGTAGTCTGGAGCTGTGAATAGTGCTGGTAGAGGCACCAATTCTCCTTCCACTTGGCTGGCCAGGAATCTCTTCTCTTACCAGCTGCCATTGACATGTGTTGGAAGGATTGACAAGTCGATCTTCAAACTGTTTGACCATGTTATAAATGCACTTTCCTTCACCATCAAGTCCTCAGGTGGAACTCTTTATGCTTTAAATGATGTGGATTTATTGGCGAGGCCAGCATTTGATGCTGATCCTTACTTGCTGTTGAACAGAATGACTTGCTGGGCTATTTCAGAGAGCATGTTGCTGCGGACCTGGAATCACGTAGGCCAGACCAGGTAAGGACCAACAGATTTCCTTCCCCGACAGACACTAGTGAACCAGATGGACTTTTCTGACAATCACTGAAAGTTTAATCACCATCAATGAGATTAGCTTTGAGTTGAGCTTAAATTCCACCAACTGGAAATAATTATTAGTTCCAGTGTATGAATTCAAGATAGAGAAAAGATGGTTGATAGAGTTTAATGAGAACAATGCTTCTTAACAATTGTGTATTATTTATTAGTCACAAATCAGGCTTACGTTAACACTGCAATGAAGTTGCTGTGAAATTCCCTTACTTGCCACACTCAGGCACCTGTTCAGGTCAATGCAGCTAACTAGCACATCTTTCAGAATGTGGGAGGAAGCTGGAGCACCCGGAGGAAACCTACACCAGCATGGGGAGAACATGCAAACTCCATACAGACAGCGAGCCAAACTGGGAATCGAACCTAGGTCCCTGGTGCTCTGAGGCACCAGTGCTAACCACTGTGCTAATGGTGTTGTGACCCAAATCCCTAGATTAATGGAAGAAGAAACAGGAATTTACTAGTTTGCAACAAATGCCAGATTGTGCACTACAGCAGCAATCTTCTGATTTAATGTTTGAGGTTTCAAAAAAGCTTCATTCATGCCGAATGTTTGAAATTGAATGTGTAGTGCTTGTGAATGAAACCAGTTGCACTGCAAACTAATGTTTTCCACTTGTTTCCTTGTTTCCACTCAATTGCTGTTTAAACACTTGGATGTACTGACAAAAAAGAATGGACTCTGCAATTTGAAATACTGTGCTACATTACAAAAGCAGCATAGAGTTTTTGATGTGGTCAGTGACTCCATGAAGTAAATGAGATTTTGTCACCAAAAATCTAAACTTTCATTGACCTTATTACAGAATTGCAGGATGTCCTTCAGTCTTCTAGAATCAAGTTGGATTGCCACATATTGTAATTAACAGAACAAGTACTGATATGTTATCTCTTGATGCGATGACTTATCATTCTCGGATACAGTCCTATCTCCCTCCTCCTTCAGCCATCATCTTTCTCCTCAAAGCCCCTGTGACAATGCCATCATTGTAAATTCTCCATATCTTGTGCCCCTCACGTTTCAAATAGCTGTCCTCCCAAATTAATTTGATTTATCATCGCCACGTGTACTGGGATACAATGAAAAGTGTTGTTTCTTGTGCACTATGCAGACAAAACATACCGTTCAGAGTACATAGGGGAGAAGGAGAGGAGAGAGGTGCAGAGTGTTACAGTCATAGCTAAGGTGTAGAGTAAGATCAGTTTAATATGTGGTAGATCTGTTCAAAAGCCTGATGGCAGCAGGGAAGAAGCTCGATTGGTACATGATCCAAAACTCCATATTTGAATTTCTCCAATCAGGTTTTTTTGCCGTTGCCATAGTAGTGAAACATAGGGTCTTCTCAAAGTCACAACTGGCATTCTGTGCAACTGAATAAGGTAAGCTGTTCTTCCATTTTCCACTTGTGAACTGAAACAGCCCATGTCAGCAGGCTATTTTGTTTGGTTGTTTGGATGGCTGGCATTTGTGGAAACTCAGCACTTTGCATAAAAGTCTCCAATGAATCCTGCAGAGAAATTCACATGATTGCATTTTCTGAATATAAAGTACATCTTTGCCAGTAAAAGTTGTCCTAATTAAATTCAGCAAAAGTAGCTAGCAAGAAAGTTGTACTGCTGGAATTGAACTAGCTGTAGCTTACCATGTAGTGAATTGCTGCTTTTACAAGAATTGCTGTACCCACTAGCTTGTAAGATTGTCTGGAACTGAGCTAAATTCCACTGCATGAGTAAAGTTTATTAGTCACAAGTAAGGCTTACATTAACACTGTAAGGATAGAACATAGAACATTACAGCGCGGAACAGGCCCTTCGGCCCACAATGTTGCGCCGACCAGTCTTATTTTTAAAAAAAAACATTGACCCACTAATCTAAACCAATCCCTTTTCGTCCATAAACCTATCCACCAATCTCTTATTTTGGATATTTTGGCCTTGGAGGGAGTGCAGAGGAGGTTTACTAGGCTGATGCCGGAGTTGAGGGGGTTGAGCTATGAGGAGAGGCTGAATAAATTAGGCTTGTACTCGTTAGAGTTTAGAAGAATGAGGGGAGATCTCATTGAGATGTATAAGGTGATGAATGGGATGGATAGGATAGAGGTGGAGAGACTCTTCCCGCTCAGAAAGGATAGTAGGACTAGGGGGCACAGCCTCAAGATAAAGGCGGGGGGGGTGCGGTTTAGAACGGAGTTGAGGAGGAACTTCTTCACTCAAAGGGTGGTGAATCTCTGGAATTCTCTGCCCGTTGAAGTGGTGGAGGCTACCTCGCTAAATATTTTTAAGACGCGGGTTGATGGGTTTTTGATAAGCGAGGGGATTAAGGGTTATGGGGAGAGGGCGGGAATGTGGAGCTGAGCCAAGACAGATCAGCCATGATCTTATTGAATGGTGGGGCAGGCTCGAAGGGCTAGTTGGCCTACTCCTGCTCCTATTTCTTATGTTATGTTCTTATGTAATGAAGTTATCGTGAAATTCTCCTAGTCACCACAATCCGGTCAGAGTCTTCTCAGGTCAATGCACCTAATTAGTATGTCTTTCAGAATGTGGGAGGAAACTGGAGCACCCGGAGGAAACCCACGCAGACACGGGAGAATGTGCAAACTCCACACAGACAGTGACGCAAGCCAGGAATTGAACTCGGGTCCCTGTGAAGTAGCAGTGCTAACCACTGTGCCATTGCGTATTCACTACATGAGCCCAACTTCTTTGAAGAAAGAGCAAAGCTTGTATTTCAAGCTAACATTGGCATCCACCAGAGCCACATATGCTGTGATAATGTCCCTGGTATCTTCTAGTCAATAACTTTTCTGAACTGTGCAAAAAGATAATATTGCCCTCATGGACACCCATTGTCAAATCTTGGTGGCTTGTCTGTTCACGATGGTGAACTGACCTCACTAGATGAACAGGGGAGTCTGCCAACCCCACAGTGTCTTCTGCTGAAGGTACTGTCAAGGCCTCTTGGGGGCTGCCCCTCCTGTATCATCCATTACATCAGTGAAGATTTCAAATAGGGTGGGTGATAATGCAAAGCTGTGCCTCTCTCAATGAAGATGCCAGCAAGTTTCCCATCTATTGTGCCACAGAAGTTGAAGCTGCAGTAAATTTTAAAGAGGATCCAAGATTTGCCATGTTTTTTATGGTTTCCAACATAACTGGGGAGCTGCCTTGAGTGGCAGATTTTAACCTCACCATGGGGCGGCACAGTGCAAAGTGGCTAGCACTGCTGCCTCACCAGTGCCAGGGACCCAGGTTCAGTTCCCAGTTTGGGCTTCTATCTGTGTGGAGTTTGCACATTCTCCCTGTATATGCATGGATTTCCTCCCACAGACTAAAAAACGTACTGGTTAGGCACATTGATCCGAACAGGCGCTGGATTGTGGCGACTAGGGGAATTTCACAGTAACTTCAGTGCAGTGTTAATGTAAGCCTGGCTGTTGACAAATAAATAAACTGCTTTCATCAACTTTGTTAAAAGTCAACGTAGGTTGCTTTCTTCTGATTCTTATGAGATTCCACAATCTTGTACATGAGTAAAATCCAAGCTATTCCCTTTCAATTGCTGTTAGCCTCCAAATCATATATATCTTGTGACAACCCAAAAAAGCACCTCTTAAGTGCTTTTGTTCCCAACTGGACAACTCAAGTCTCTCTTTTTTGATTTCTGCCAGCAGCTTTATTAATCCATCAGAATATCAAACTGGGAAAACAATTTAGTATAGTTTTGGACAATCAGCATAGAGGACACTGTATATAAAAAAAACCCCACTAACAACAACATATCCATGGATCAAATATACTTTTCTGAATTTGCCTAAAATCAAAGTGAACAATTTGACTTTCAATGAACCAATGACTAACATTTATGTTAATGACACTTTGAATCTTATTAACCGGTCAGTTGTAGTTACTGCATCATTCCATTTTAAAATCATGGTACGAATCCTTCAAGCACCATCAACAAATTAGTCTTGCACACTAACTTTTCCTGTACTCGTAAAACAGTACCCACTTTCTCTTAACAACTACAAGACCCCCAAAAAACAAAAAAAGAGAAAGCACAAATGGGAGCTGCAAGTCGATGACCATCCATTGCTTCAGTCTTCCTGGTGACTATCAGATTTGTGGTCACTCGGTGACCTGGATTTCGATATAGACCTGGGTCTTGAATGGCTGCATGATCTTGATTGTGACCGTGTCTTAGAATCCTTTCTGGATGCCGATTTTGATCTGGATTTAGATCAGGACCTGAATCTAGATCTGGAATAAGAACCAATGGCAATGCCTCAGGTTTCTCTGACGTGACAGGAACTATGGTTGGAGTCTAGATAGCTGAGACTAGGCTGGTCAGAAAATCAGTCAACAGAATCACCCGAGAAGGGGCATTTTCTTCAGCTGCTGAAGGGTAATCTCCGAGGAGAATTGCTGGAATTGATGACCATTGCCAGATACCTCTTTTCCTACTCTATCTCTCACACACAACCTTACAGAAAAGCTCAATTAAGTTCCTTTTCTTTATTCGTGGAATGAGAGCATTGCTGATTGGGCATTTGAGTCAACCACATTGATGTGGCTCTGGAGGCACATGTAAGCCAGATCCGGTAAAGATGGCAGACTTCCTTCCCTAAACGATATTAGTTAGTTTCATGGTCATCGTTAGACTTTTTGATTCTAGATTTTATTTTTAATTGAATTCAGATTTCACTCCTGCTGTGGTGGGATTTGAACCCGGGTCCCCAGAACATTACCCTGGGTTTCAGGATCACTAGTCCAGCGACAATACCATTTATGCCATCACCACCCCTACTATGTACTTTCCAGCTGATTCAATCACACTTTTAATGATGTGACTGGTTATTGCCATCCTGAGATTCGCAAACAGGTCAGTTGTTGTAGCATCTTGTTTTTTTCTAAATAGATTTATTATTTCATTATTTTCTCTCTCTGCATCCCATCACCAAAATCTAAAACCCTGAATTATATATCTTAGTCTAACCACTAGTAAATGGCATGCTAATTTTTATTTCAATGTTTTCCTTCCTTTTTTTGGAAGATCTATATTTTGTTGAAGTAGTATTATTCTGTGGAACTGCAAACCAAACCCACATCCTGATTCTGGCATAGAACGTGGAAGAGCTTAAACATGACATGCCAAAATTTTGCCTCCGTTATCTTTTCTGATGCCTTGGTTGTTACTAGAGGTGGAAAATGGCCATACATTAAATCCACCAGTTGGAAGCTCTCTTCCTGTGTTAACCTCCAAATTGTTCGGGTCTTTACTCTCTAGGAAAATATGAAATTTACTTTTGTTTCATTTTTAAAGTTTATTTATTAGTCACAAGTAAGGCATATATTAACACTGCAATGATGTTACTGTGAAAATACCCCAGTCACCACACTCTGGCACCTGTTCAGGTCAATGCAGCTAACCAGCACACGTCTTAGACTGTTGGAGGAAACCTACGCAGACACGGGGAGAACATGCAAATTCGACACAGTGACCCAAGCCAGGAATCGAACCCGGGTCCCTGTTGCGGTTTGCTCTGGCTTCTCACTAGCAACTATCTTGATCTGCTCGGGTATTAGAAGTTCAAACTATCACAAGGGCAAATGATTTTGGATGGCACCATGCAAATATTCACCCTCTTAATATGATTTGTGGCCTGACTACCACAGCTTTGCATAACGAAAACTAATGATCCGTGTGAAAATAGCAAGTGCTTTTATCTTTCAGACTGTTATAATAGATCACCTGTCGTCATGCTGTGCATTCCTGGTTTTTATTTATTTTGAAAATAATGTAAAAATAGCAGCCAGTATATTTGGGATTCTGGCATGTTCAGTCATGTCTATGTTCAGAGCCACAATAGAAAGCGCACCCAGCAAAGTGTGTTGAAACATCCTCTTACGTTTGTGTGCCAAACATATCTTCCCCTCCTTGCCCTACCTCTAACCCTTCCACTACCCCACTCGCTGCCTCTGTACCAGCTTAAAATTTGTTACATGGCTAACTTCAAGTTCTTATGAAAGGTCCTAACACAAGCTAACTCTCCACAAATGCTGCATGCTCTGATGAGTATTTTGAGCATTTGTTTATATTTTGCTGTAAGCAGTCTGGTTATTTCATTGTTCCTTTGGTGGGAACAGGAAAAGAAGAGTGTTGTTTGACAAGGCATTGTGGGGGTTGGTTTGTGTCTGTGTGAGATGTAGCTTGGTCCCAGTTTCCATTCCCAGTCTGCTGCGACTGGGAATCTCTCTCACCCATTTCTTGGCCCCTTGGGTAGCTAGGGAAAGGCCACACACAGCTGATGCTCCTAAACACTATCTGTTGACCTCTGTGTATCTATGTAGATTTGGTTCAGGCGCATTGACCACGATGTTCCCATCCTGCTCCCCAAACCTTTAGCACGGCGGGGCAGGAGATTGTTGCGTTGGCTGATTCGCGGGGTTTGTGCCACAATAGCATCTCCCAGCGCTGGCTTTGTGGTGGCATCTGCTCCACGCTGGAATTTGGTGGGGAGGCAGAAAGACTATAAACGTGGTTATTTTAATCTCATTTAAATGAGATTAGCGGGCCTGGGACTTTGGGATAAAGTGCAGCTGTCCAAGGGCACCTTGACACTGCCCATCGGGTATGGGGCAGCTCCAAGAGGGCAGGGCATATGGGGGCAGGGCCTAGGGTCCGATTGGTGGGGAGGTCCCATTGCCACTCTGCATAGGGATCAGTGGGGGAATGAGGCAGGGCTGTGATTGGGGCAGCTGGAGACGAGGGGGTCAGCGATTGGGTTGGCACTGCAAGTGAGGTAACTAGGGGTGGCAGAATTGGTAATGGGGGTTGCTGAGATTGGGGGAGTCCAGGGATGGGGAGGGTGCACAGTTGGGGCTCAGCCCAGGGATGATCGGTAAGGTGGGCAGCAAACGAACTGGCCAGTAATCAAGAGGCCATCAGTGCAGGGCCACGGTGCATTCACCAATCTCAGTGCTGACAGATGCACGTGCAGTGGCCCACTCAGCATGCTGATTTCAGCCTCACCGGTGGGGAATAGCCCTGCCCCTTGGAATCTAATGATATTCGCGCTGATGGCCTCTGCAGTGCACACAATGTGGGAGATTCTTCTCCTGAATTCCCACTGAAAAAAAAACCAGCGTGAATTACTGCAGTTTTCATGTAAATTCGACACTTGGAATTGATGTGGAGGATTCCACCCATTGGGCCGGACTTCATACTCGGTGTAATTAAATATCTTGCCTGCCATCTGAAAGGAAGAATGGATAGGAGGGCAAAGCAGCAGGGGATGAATAGTGCCAACAAATCATTCGGCTGCAAGAAGTCATTTTTTTAAAAGGTGGGGGGAGCGGGATCAGTGGTAGCAAGAAGAGCTTTAAAAAGCAAAAGGTTGAAAGTTTAGATGTTTCTTGTTTAGCTATCAGCTTCAGGAATTCATTCTTTCCTCTTACTAGCTATATGAAGTGTCAGGATGCATTTGAGCATAAAATACCAACTAACCGAACTTCTTCAGTGGGTCAAGAAAACGGATACAGTTTCCTAGAGCAGAATGTTCTAGTTGTTGCAAAATCCTTTACTTTGCTTCCCTTTGCTACTGAAATATACAAATTCACATTTGATGAATCAACTTAATAGACAGTTAGCAAGCTAGTTTCAGAATTCCGTTATATTCTAAGAAGCTTCATTTTTTGACCATTGTTTAGTTATTAAAGGATTATGTATCAATTACCCTTTTAAATCCGATTCGAACAAAAACCACGACAAGGTGCTGTACATGGATAATTTGATTTGGTTTATTGTCACATGCATTAGTATGCAGTGAAAAGTATTGTTTCTTGCACGCTATACAAAGTATACCATTCATAGAGCAGGAAAGGAGAGAGTGCAGAATGTAGTGTTACAGTCACAGCTAAGGTGTAGACAAAGATCAACTTAATGTGCGATAGGCCCATTCAAAAGTCTGATGGCAGCAGGGAAGAAGCTGTTCTTGATTCGGGTTGGTACATGACCTCCAATTTTTGTATCTTTTTCATGACGGAAGAAGGTGGAAGAGAGTTTATTTATTAAGTCTCAAGTAGGCTTACATTAACATTGCAATGAAGTTACTGTGAAAATCCCCTGGTCACAACACTCTGTACATTCGAGTGCACCTGAGGGAGAATTTATCATGGCCCATGCACCTAATCACGTTTTTTTTAGCACTGTGGGAGGAAAACTGGGGTACCCGGAGAAAACCTGGGGAAAATGTGTAGACTTAGCACAGACAGTGACCCAAGCCTGGACTATGAGGTAGCAGTGCTAGCTAGCCACTATGCCACCGTGTCGCCCCTAATTGTGGCATTCGGAAGGAAATTGAATAGTCAGCTGAATAGAAAAAATTTGCAGGGCTGTGGAAAAAGTGTAAGGGAATGTGACCAGCTGAGTTGCTTGTGCGGAGTGCTGACAATGGATTCCGCATTGTGACCACTCTGTTATTCTCAGAGGGGAAAATCATATGGTGAGACATCTTGCAGACTCCCTTCATCATATTTCCTGGCCTAGGAGAAGCATGACGCTGGCAGGAGTTCTTTAATGATCCTAATTGAAGTTTTCATAGTTCAGCTGCATACATTAAGGATGTTTGAGAAAACTGTATGAATCATTGCGGACTTCTTTCACACAATTAAATCCCATGCTAAAGGTAATGACTCTTGGGCCAAGGGCACAGTTAACATTTTGCTGCTGACGCACAAAATATTCACTATTAAATCAACGATCCAACTAAGAGGGCTTCTCTTTCATTCATTTATGTGTCATGTCCATCACTGGCTGGCCAGTCACTAGTTGCCCAAGGGGCAGTTGAGAGTCAATCACATGTAGGCCAGACCAGGTAAAGACAGCAGATTTCCTTCCTGAAAGGGCATTAGTGAACCAGATGGGTTTTTCCGAAAATCAACAATGGTTTCGTGATCATCAGTAGGTTCTTAATTCACGTTTTTTTTTATTATTGAATTCAAATTCCACCATCCTGCCATGCGTCGTCCCTATGTCTGCTTGGCTTTCCTCCCGTTGGTCCGGTTCCCTCCCACAGTCTTAAAAACTGCTGGTTAGGTGCATTGGCCATGCTAAATTTTCCCTCAGTCTACCGAAACAGGTGCCAGAGTGTTGAGACTAAGGGACAGTAACTTCATTGCAATGTTAATGTCAGTTAATGTGACACTAAGAAATAAACTTTATATAAAACTTGTTTAAAAATTTTGCTGACGTTTATGAAAACTAATAAAGTGGGCACTTAATAAAAAGTGCATTTTTTCTAATTAGTCTTAGTGAAATATGTTGACGTTTTTCTACATACAAAACACTGATAGGTGCTGGTTGTTTTGCCATGTATCCTGCAACCCTTTGAAGTAATCCAAATGTAACTCAATTTCTCCCTTGCACGATATGTTTTGATCAGGGAGGCGTCATGCAGCCTCATTTGCTATCTTGATCCCCACCTTAAAGCAGTGCACGTGTGTTGAACTTTATGTAAGGGTGTTGCTTAACAGGGCAAAAGGTTGTAAACATTGTATTCTTGAGGAGTAAGAAGTTAAATAATTTTATGGCTTTAAGGAATTAAGTCAAACTTTGGTTGTGCAGTGCAGTTTGGAGAGTGGGAGTTCTCGCCCACCTGACGAAGAATTCCCACCCATCTGACAAAGGAACAGCCAGTTCCGAAAGCTAGTGGTGTTTGCTACAAATAAACCTGTTGGACTTTAACCTGGTGTCGTGAGACTTCTTACTTGGTCTTGCAGCCAGAGTACTTAGATGGCTTGTCCATTTTAAGTTCCTGGTCGGTGGAGACCCCCTGCATTTTGATGATTGTAAGGATATTGAATGTCAAGAGGACGTGATCAGACACTTCCCTGTTGGACATAGTCAGTCATAGCCTGGTGCTTGTGTTGCACAAATTTCATTGCAGTATTAATATAAACCTACTTGTGACTAGTAAATGAACTTTGCTTTAAATCTTACTTGCCATTTAATCCAAGCCTGAGTATTGGACAGACCTTGCTGTATGTGGATATTCATTGCTTCTGTATCTGGTGAGTTGCGAATGGAATTATACACCATGCGTGCATCAAAAAAAAATCCCCATCTCTACCTTGTGATGGAGAAGGTCATTGATGAAGTAGCTGAAGATGGTTGGGCCTAGAACACTATGCTGAGGAACTCCTGCAGTGGTGTCCCGAGACTGAACTGGTTGGCCGCCTTCAACCACAGCTGATGAGTTTTGTATGAGGTATGACTAGCCAGTGGAGAGTGTCCCCTGATTTCCCATTGTCTTTAATTGTGTCAGAGGAGTGTAGCCTGATCCTTTCTGTAGATGCCGATGAGGCATTTATAACATAAGAACATAAGAAATAGGAGCAGGAGTAGGCCATCTAGCCCTTCGAGCCTGCCCCGCCATTCAATAAGATCATGGCTGATCTGTCGCTGCTCAGTTCCACTTTCCCGCCCTCTCCCCATAACCTTTAATCCCCTCTCTTATCAAAAACCCATCAACCCGCGTCTTAAAAATATTTAGCGAGGCAGCCTCCACCACTTCAACGGGCAGAGAATTCCAGAGATTCACCACCCTTTGAGTGAAGAAGTTCCTCCTCAACTCCGTTCTAAACCGCCCCCCTTTTATCTTGAGGCTGTGTCCCCTAGTCCTACTGTCTTTTTTGAGTGGGAAGAGTCTTTCCACCTCTATCCTATCCATCCCATTCATCATCTTATACGTCTCAATGAGATCTCCCCTCATTCTTCTAAACTCTAACGAGTACAAGCCCAGTTTATTCAGCCTCTCCTCATAGCTCAACCCCCTCAACTCCGGTATCAGCCTAGTAAACCTCCTCTGCACTCCCTCCAGGGCCAAAATATCTTTGCGCAGGTGCGGCGCCCAAAACTGCACATGGCCTTTGTTGCAAGGGATACTGGAAGTTTGGGGAAAACATTTTCTCAGTTCTAATGTGACTCTGTCGGCTTCAGTGGAATAGTATGGCTGTTGATGGACTTTCCCTTCTATCGTTCCTGCTTTTTCTTCATTCTGAATTTTTTTTTAAAAAAGCAGAAATTCTGTTGCACGTAACACTTTAAAAAATACTGTTGCAAAAAATTATTGATGTGTGAAGGATTTTTCTGACATGTTTATTTATAATGATGCTACAGTTTTCTTTGTGTAAAAACTTCATCTCTCCCTCCTCATTTTCTCCTCTCTCACTGCAATGGCGAGGCCTGTTGCCACTTCTGTGCAGATTATGTGGTCTCAGACCTTGGCTAAGGCTGTTTCCTAAAGGGATCCAGACCAGATAACTAATCCAGTTTATCCTCAGAAAGCATCAGTGGGTGACGTGAGTTAACACTGGCACGTCGCCATGTGCCTGCCATAGCGATGATACTTCAGTGAGCCTTGTTGCCCAGTGTACTGGGAAAACAAAAATTGCTTTCCTTCTCTCTTTATATTCTAATTTTTTTTTAATGTCGCTGGTCTTTCGTATCTGATTTGGATACTGGGATAGATCATGATAGTCAATCCTGTACTTAGTGCATTCAAGGAAACAACTGGAAGAGCTGAGAGTGTGACGGTTAATCTCAGATTATAAACTCATTCAGTTGTTACTGCATCAGGAGACAATTCAGCATAACGATTTTGTGCATTAGAATTCAATGCTAGGGGTGAGTTTTTTTTGGTGTAAGATCAATGCTGATTTCTAAAGCAACCTGCTCCATTCTGAAAGCTTGTATGTTCTCAGCAGTTCCAATCTCAGGTTGCTGCTGCGCAGCACTGCTGTGTCTCCCCTTTTCCCTCTTACGGTTGTATGGGCACATTGTCTTTAGGAATTTTGGATTTGGAAACCAAGAGCTGCTTACAAAGCAGCAACTCTTTTCACAGAGTATCCAAGGTAATGGCTGGCATGGGAGTCGACTGTGAACTTTTACAATAGAGCAGATTCCTGAGAGTTTCAGAAGAATGATTCCTGTGTAAGAAATGTCTGCCCGCTACTTAGCGTTGTGTAGGTCTGGTATTAATCCATTTCCGGAGCCAACCAGACAGTTTGTTTTATAGGGTGAAGTATCCACCGGTTGTATCTTTTTGGTTTATTTTCCACATTTGTGGCTTAGTTTTCAAGTTTGTGCTGGATGCGTAATATTTAACATGAGGATTATTTAAAAGTTCTTTGAGATTATTTAACTCTGTAAGCAGTTTTGGACTCGAACAGTAGCTGAGTTGCTCTTGCCATCTTTTTTATTCATGTATCGGACACAATTCTCGGTATTACAGGTTGTGAAATACAGATTTCGGAAGAGAAAGCACTGAGTTGTATTCTAGTTTTTTTAAGAATGAAATCTGACACTACTGTTGTCTGTGAAACTGGATCTTAAAATGGTGGCTGTTATTGGAATGAAATGCAGTTTCACTTGTAAGTTTTGCAAATCATTTTGTAGATGGTGATTTGTTTTAATTTGGCAAAATTTACTTCTAAATAAGGAATGCAGTTCTTTGAGAACTAAAATCTTGAAGACATTCCTAGCTTATAAGAGCATTCTGTAGCTGTTATTATCATGGACCATGACTATTTTTGGTCTAAATTTCTGCACTTGCACTGAATATATTGTAGACTAGAGTTCTAATCCAGTGAACCTATCTGAGGTTGACTTTGAAGCCATGAGTATATGGGGCATGTCACAGCTTGTATGTTCAGAATATAAAAAAAAAGCCTCTGTTCCTTTCGTGATAACAGGTTATCTCAAATATGCTTTCCAGCCAATGATGTAATTTTGAAGTTTTTTTGTTTGCATGCAAACATGTGATACTTGTCCCTCCCTGTACACGGTACTAGGCTTCCACGGAAACCTTGTGCTTTTTATCTGTAGCTTTTTCTAAAGCTGCCTTATGGCAGAGAATTAGAATGGTTGCTGCTTGTTTGAACTCAGCCCAGGTCAGCGTGATAAAAGTTTGCTGGCTGCAAGATCCCTGTGTCATGTACATAGTCCAGTTCTAAATACTTGAAACTAGTCCAAGGCCAACACAGCATTGGATGTGGAAAATTGAAATCGTACAGCAGGTGAGATCTGGCTAGATTGTGATTTACCAAAAAGTGTCTGGGCTTTTTTGGCAGGGACTTAATTTGCATCCAACCACCAGAGTGGCTGAATGTGGAAAGTTTTATTTTTCGTTCCCTCATCCTCCTTGTTTGTAACCTCTGAGTATAACATTCAGTCATTGAATTTAAGTGGGCAGCAAAACCACTGTCGGGTTCAAAGATGTCAGTGGGTTGAAAGGATATAGGCATGGCTGATTTTGGACTCGAATCTAAAATATGAAGATAGACTGTAAACTAAATTTCTTTCAGAGATTTTTTAAATAAGTAAGATTGGACAACATATTTTCAGCCTCAATGGTGAATCCAGTGCAAAATAATGGATGTATGTGGGCTTCATTAACTTTAATGGTTTTCAGGTGAGGGAACATAGATTAATGGCAAATTTTCATGCCATTCCTAGCCAAAGGAAATAGTTGCACTTGTAAGTTATAATTAGACATAGGTGATACTTTATAGCATGCTTATGACAGAAATAACTGGAGGAAATTGTTTTTTGTGACTTGCTGCACTTGGAAATTTTGGATTACTTTAGATGGGGGTTTTGACCTTTTGGTCAAGCATCATATATTGAACGGATTGGACTTGCTCACGATTTCATTTTCCAGTGTTACAGAGAAGGGAAGACCTTGCTTCAGACTCTCTTCTTCAACCACTAAACAACAAAATAAGTTGCTTCGGGACATGTGCTTTTTGGAGAATGCTGAGAGTTCTGCAAGATTGCCAACATTTGAAAAAAAGACATTTAATGTTTCATGTCTTTGTACCTCGAAGATTTCCCTTTTGTGTTTTCAGATTTTCGAAACTCTTACCCTTAACGTGATCTAAACATTTAGCCACCATTCTAACATTGATCTCAATTATCTGGAAGGCACCAAGCAGACACCAGATGCTTTCCCTGTAAGAAATTAAACATAAGAGGATATATGAGCTGGGCCATTTTTGTGTGCCTCTTAGCAACCAGTCACACGGCGAGACTGTCAGAGTCCAATGGATAGGTGGCCTAATTTGCCCTTGATGCTGCTATGATGCATGGTGTAATAAAGTGCAAATCTAACTTATCAAAACAGTCTTCCTATAAAATACATGATAAAAATATTGAGAAAGTGTTTGTAAAGTGTTAGAAACTCTGCATTGATAAGTCCGTAAAAACAATTGAGGCATCATTTAAGTATCACGATACAATTAAATATGCTTTGCATATAGGTCAGCCATTAAATCTGAATGATCACAAGGCTACAGGCTCAACTTTTCTTTTGTGAAGAGCTGGTGATCTTTGCATTGATATAAGATACTGAGAGGGAGACCAGGCAGCTGCGGTGAGATTGAAAGCCATAAAGGGAGGCTTCCCTCCCCTGTTGCGTACTTGCTGTTATCTTGTGAAGAGCATGCTGGCGAACAGTGTTAGCTGAGAGTTACTCCTGCAGCTTTCTGATATTTTAAAGTTTTTTTTGCACTGAAAAAAATTGGAATTATCCCATTCTTTTAATTAAAGAATGCAAATAAAACATCATAGAGGGAATTTAGTGCTTAGAAAATTGAATAACCAGATCATTTGAAGTAAGTGAAGACTTTCATTTGTATAGTGCTTTTTAGGACCACTGGATGTCTAAAAGTGCTTTACAACCAATTAAGTCACAAGTTTATTTATTAGTGTCAGAAGTCGGCTTACAAACTATTACTACAAATTAACACTACCATGAAGTTACTGCAGAAAATCCCCTAGTCACCACACTGTGGTGCCTGTTTGGGTACACTGAGGATCAATTTAGCACAGCACTTAACCAGCATGTCTTTCAGACTGTAGGAGGAAGCCAGACCACCCAGAGGACACCCACGCAGGCATGGGGAGAGTGTGCAGACTCTACACAGATAGTGACCTGAGCTGGGAATCAAACCCAGATCCCTGGTGCTGAGAGGTAGCTGTGCTAACCACTATGCCACCATGTTGCCCCAGATTATTGTACACCACTTTTCAGAACTGCTGGATGTCTCAGTGCTTTACAGCTAATCAAGTCACTGTTGTAATGTAAGAAGTGCTGACTCCCACAAACAACAATGTTATAACAACCACACCGTCTTTTTTTTTTGTTGATTATAGATTGAAGAATAAGTATTGACCAGGACACTGGGGAGAATTCCTCTGCTCTTCTTTGGAATAAGGTCATGGAATGTTTTGCATTGACCTGAGCAGACAGATCGGCCTTGGTCTCAGTTTAACATCTCACTTGAAATATGGCATCTCTGACAGTGCAGTGCTCCACTGGCACAGTACTGGCGTGTCAGCCTTGATTTTTATGTTGAAACCCTGGAGTGAGGAGTTGAATTTCATGGCTCAGAGGTGAAAGTGCTATCAGTTTGAGCTACGGTGTTAACATAATTAATTGGAATTCTAGGATATTTTCAGTTAGTGTTATGAAGTGTTTTACACTTTGTTTGCACAAGAGCTTCCTAATTGTTGTAATTGGGATTTGTTGATGCTGGAGGCCAGGAAATCATTGGGGATTTATGAGACCGGATATCTCTACATGGCGTAACCAGTCATAATTTGGGCATCTCTGCATTATATTTGTGCACAATAAGAGGTCTCACAACACCAGGTTAAAGTCCAAAAGATTGATTTGGAATCATGAGCTTTCGGAGCGCAGCTCCTTCATCAGGTGAGAGACGCACCTGATGCAGGAGCAGTGCTCCAAAAGCTTGTGATTCCATATAAACCTGTTGGACTTTAACCTGGTGTTGTGAGATTCCTTACTGTGCCCACCCCAGTCCTACGCTGGCATCTCCATATTGTTTTTGGGGATCTGCACGATTTAAATGCATAATTTAATGCAAAGCAGTTATTATCTACGTTTGTGATTGTGACAACAGAAACTGCCAATTGTTACATTCAGACATTGCTGTGTGACATAACTTTATATTGTAACATAAATTTAATCTTGTATGTAAAGTATTGTGTGGGAAGAGTTACTTGCAAGTAAACGTTAGAAGTAAGTTTTTTTTTAACATTTATAACAACAATATTTAATTCAAAGATAAGGAAAGCAGACTAGCCCGTTCCACCCCAAATGATGGGAACAAAGGCATCACAATTACTTTTCACCAAGACAGTTAATTTCTTTTCCTTGGTCAACTTTGTCAAGGTTAAAGTTATAATTCCTTTCCTGTTACGTAAAATTGACTTAATAAGTCTATTGTGCTGGTATTATGAATTCAACTTTATCTCGATAGTACAGAGCATGTTAGTACAGGCGTTTTTTTTTTGTTCAGGGGAACTCTATTCTATTCTGCCACTTAACTTCGTTGATGCTATTTGTAGACTGTTCTGCAGGATTTAATAGTCTATTTCTCTGCACAAGACCAGTGGTAAATTTTGTTTGGCATGCTGTTTTGTGGCATTCCATTGGAAAGTATTCTTGCAGAAAGAAGCCCTTTGAGATTTTTTAAGAGGATAATTCTGTTGGTGACATGCAGCAAACATGAATATTTATTAAAGTGCTTTTAAAGGCTGCAAATCTCACCTAAACTTAAAATTGTTTGAAAACAAATTTAGTTCCAATTTTTTTGTGTGGGTGTACACAGATTGACAACATTCATGTTCCGTTTAAAATTTATTTATTCATCACAAATAGGCTTACATTAACACTGCAATGAAGTTACTGTGAAAATCACTTAGTCGCCACACCCCAGCACCTGTCAGGGTACATGGAAGGAGAATTTAGTATGGCCAATAGACGTAACCAGCCAATCTTTCAGACTGTGGGAGGAAGCACTCACAGGGAGAGAGTGCAGACTCCACACAGACAGTGATCCAAGCGGGGAATCAAACCCGGGTCCCTGGCACTACAAGGCAGCAGTGCTAACCATTGTGTCACTGAAGAAGATTTATATTCAAGTTATCCATAAGTGAGTTCTCAATCTTGGATGTGTTAAATGAGATACACATGCATTACTGTTGAGCAGTCCTTGATATCCGATTGAAAGTATCCAAGGCCTTCCAGTGACAATGAAAAATGAAGCTCAAAAATCTGCGAAAAGTGATGAATTTGCTTATTCCATGAATGAAAAAGACCACGTGATTCACATTTGTCAAGTAGACTAACCAAGAAACTGCTATGTTGTATGTAACTCTATCTTTAATCATTCCTAACTGGTGTATATTGCACTACAGTATGGCTGAATAACTGACAAAATGTCCAACGCGTGTAATCCAAAGATGTGTAGGTTAGATGGATTGACCATGCTAAATTGCCCCTTAGTCCCCCTGACAATATGTGGGGTTTGGGGTTATGGGGATAGGGCCTGGGTAGGATTGTGCAGCTGGTGCAGACTCAATAGGCCGAATGGCCTCCTGCACTGTAGAGATTCTATGATTGTCTGATATGAAGATTACAAGACAGCCAAGTATGAGCTCTGCACTATATTTTACAGTAATGATGTTGAGTTTTAAAATTGTGATTAATTTCAAGATCCTTGGGCTAGTGAGGACAAAGGGTTTCTGTACTTGGTCACTCCAATGATCCCTCTCTGTTTGTTTGTACATGCTGAGTCAGTAGTAGGTGGCTGGTCAGACCCTTGCTGATCATCACTGCCTAAACGCGATTGAAGGGCTAGTTTGAAGATACAAACGTATGAATAGGGACGTATGAGTAGGCCATTTGGTCCTTCGAGCCTATTTCATTAAGATCATGTTTAGTGAGTAGACTGGGGCTGTACTGATTAGAATTCAGAAGAATGAGGGAGATGTTATAGAAACATAAGATTATGAAGGGAATAGATACGATAGAAGCAGGGAAGTTGTTTCCACTGGCGGGTAAAACTAGAACCAGGGGGCATAGCCTCAAAGTAAGTGGGGGGGGGGGCAGATTTAGGACTATGTGAAGAAGTCCCTCCTCAACTCAAAGGATTGTGAATCTGTGGAATTCCCTGCCCAGTGAAGCAGTTGAGGCTACCTCATTGAATGTTTTTAAGGCAAGGATAGATAAATTTTTGAACAGTAAAGGAGTCAATGGTTATGGTGAGTGGTCAGGTAAGTGGAGCTGAGGCCAGAAAAAATCAGCCGTGATCTTATTGAATGGCGGAGCAGGCTCGAGGGGCCAGATGGCCTACTCCTGCTCCTAGTTCTTATGTTCTTATGTTTGACCTGACTCCACGTTCCACCCGGTAACCTTTGATTCCCTTGTTAGTTCAAGAATCAGTCTACCTCTTGAAAATATTCAATGACCAGCTTCCACTGCTCTCCGGGGACGTGAATTCCAAAAACTCAACCTTCTGAGAGAGAAACTTTCTTCTCACCTTTGTCCTAAATGGGAGACTCCTTTTTAAACTCTCTTTCCTAGTTCTTGTTTCTCCTTCAAGGGAAAACATTCTTTCACCATCCACCCTATGGAGCCCCCTCAAAATCTTGTATGTCTCTGATGAGATCACCTCTTTATTCTTCTGAACTCCAACGTATGCAGGCTCCGCCTTTACAGCCTTTCATCATAGAATAACTGCCCCATCCAGGACCAGCTGAGTCAACCTTCTCGGAAATGCTTCTAATACGTTTATACCCTTATTACACAGCACTCCAGATATGGACATACCAACACCCTCTAAAGCTGCAACAAAACATCCCTACATTGCATTCCCCTTTGCCATAACTGGCAATATTTCATTTGCCTTCCTAATCACTTGTACCTGCATACTTATTTTGTGAGTCATGCACTAGGATTCCCAGATCCGTCTTAACCTCAAGTTCATAGAATCACAGAAACCTTACAGTGCAGAAAGAGGCCACTGGCCCATTGAGTCTGCACCAACCACAATCCCACCCAGACCCCAGCCCCATATCCCTACACACTTACTCGCTAATCCTACTAACGTACGCATCTCTAGACTCTAAGGGGCAATTTTAGCATGGCCAATCAACCTAACCCGCACATCTTTGGACTGTGGGAGGAAACCCATGCAGACACGAGGAGAATATGCAACTCCACACAGACAGTGACCCAAGATGGAAATCGAACCTAGGTCCCTGAAGCTGTGTAGCAGCAGTGCTAACCACTATGCTCCCGTGCCACCCAAGTTCTGTATTCTCTCCTCATTTAGATAACATGCTGTTTTTCTAGTTTTCTTCTGAAGTGGATAAGGTCTCATTTTCCCACATTACACTCCATCTACCAAACTTTTGTCCACTCATTTCACCTATCTGTATCCCTTTTGCAGGCTCCTTTATATCCTCTTCCCAGCTGACTTTCTGGAATGCTATAAACAATAGTTAAGGGTCATGGGTGGAGGGGGGAACTGGTAATGTTAAAATGGCAGCGTGGGCTTGTTGGGCCGAAGGGCCTGTTTCCAGGGCTGTTTTTGTTCTTTGTTCTTTTTTCTGTCCCTTCATCCAAGTCAAATTGCGAATGGTCAAGACTCTAGACTGAGTCCTGTGGCGGCACTCTGGTTCTGAGGCTGTTAAGGATGCGAAAAATACCAGCTGTGATTGAGTCTGCTCTGCCATTCAATGGGCTGAGTGGCCTAATTTTGTTCCTATGTCTTGCGATTTTATACGTTGCCAGTCCGAAAGTTACCTATTTATGCCTATTCTGTTAGCTAACCAATCCTCTATCCATGTTGATACGTTATCCCATACACAACCTTTTGTTTTTGGGAGTTGGGGGGGAGATGATTCACAAATCACTGCTTTGAGAAGGGATGGAAAGTGGGAAAAGAAAGAAAATTTGTAGAGAATATTTTTGTTTTCAGATGCAGCATGTGAACTTAGTAATTTAGTTATCTGTGTTTGCATGACAACTTCACCCAGTTGATAAGAGATAAGCGCATATCTTAATGTTTTACGTGAAGCCAGCCATTCAGTCAAGGTCCAGGGTTTAAAGTGGCTCCCCACTGATAGGGAACTGGTGGCCCAGCCTCACTAGAGTGAACGAGGGGCAATTGGGGGATGCCCCCAGGGGGTCAGTGGCAAGGAGTGCCCCTGCACATTGGCACTCTGGTGCCAATGCCTGGGGGGGCACCTTAGCACTGCCCTTCAGGCATCAGGCAGTGCCAATGGGGCAGGACACATGAGGTACCTAATGGGAGCGGTGGGGGGAGTCCCATTGCAAAGGGTTTCATAAGGGGCAGAGGGAGGTCAGTGACCGGGTTGAGCTGGTAGGGGGATAAGAGGGGGAGTGGGTCTGTGGGAGTTGGGGGACTGGAGATTGGCGTGGCCCAGGAAGGGGGGTGGTGGGGGGAGTGCTGGTGTCAGGCATGGGACCGGAAATGGTCAAGGGGCCAGCGATTGGGCTGTGGGGGGGGCAGGAAGCCGGTGTTATCGGGGTCGTTGTAGGGGTTGAGCTGGCCAATAATCAGGAGGCCATCAGTGCAGGGCCACTGCGCACGCGCCGATCTCAGCACTGACAGATCGGTGTATGCACGGTAGCCCACTGATTTCAGAACGGGCACTTCCCCTAGCTTTTAATATTCACGTTGGTGGCCTCTGCAGTGCATGCAATGTAGAAAGTTTTTCTCTAAACTCCCACTGAAAAAAACAATGAATTCCTCCAGTTTCCAAGTGAATTCAACACTTAGAATTGTTTTGGGAGAATTGTGGCCGTCATGTGAAATCAGTGAAGGACTGGGTGGGGAGAACAGAGGCGCCCGCCTTAACATTCCACCACCACCACCTCTCCCAGAAAGATATATTGGTATGCAGTTGGTTCCAACTCCTTTTTTAAAAAATTTGAGCAGGGTTCAATGAAGGCGTGACCAAAATATCTTGCCCTCGAATATTACAGCACATTTCAAAGTTAGGTGTATCTCCAAAAGAATCGGGAAGCTGTTAAATATGGAGAAGTATTTAACTTCAAAGGGCTTTATTTACAGGTTTCAGGAAAAAAGACGTTTTTGTGTTGTGAATTTTATTTTTATGTAAAATGAGATAAAACGTTGTTTATTGGGAGAGACAATGGCATAATGGTTAACACTGTTGTGTCTCAGTGCCAGAGACCCAGGTTCCATTCCCGGCTTGGGTCACAGTCTGTGCAGAGTCTGCATGTTCTCCCCATATCTGCGTGGGTTTCCTCCGACAGTACGAAATATGTTCTGGTTAGGTGCATTGGCTGTGCTAAATTCTCCCTCAGTGTACCCAAATAGGTGCCAGATTGTGGCAACTAGGGGATTTTTACAGTAACTTCATTGCACTGTTAATGTCAGCCTACTTGACGCTGGTAAAATTAAAAAGAATGCTAGTCAATTTCAGTGGCTCATTTTGAGTTCATCCACAAAAACTTTGTTTTTCTTTTTGCCCCGTGCACACCTTTCTTCATGAGCCTGCCTTTGTGAGCACATACCATTGTAAATTAACTTGTTGATATAGAACGTAGAACATTGAACATTACAGCGCAGAACAGGCCCTTCGGCCCACGATGTTGCGCCGACCAATTAAGAGAAAAGCAATGACCCTCTAACCTAAACCAATCCCTTTCCATCCATAAACCTATCCACGGACCTCTTAAACGCCCCCAAACTAGGCGCATCTACAACTGCAGCAGGCAGGGCATTCCATTCCCCCACCACCCTCTGGGTAAAGAATCTACCTCTGACATCCGTCCTATAACTACCACCCCTTAATTTAAAGCTATGTCCCCTCGTGCTAGCTTTCTCCATCGGAGGAAAAAGGCTATCACTATCCACCCTATCTATACCTCTAATCATCTTGTATGTTTCAATAAGGTCTCCTCTTAGCCGCCTTCTTTCCAACGAAAACAGCCCCAAATCCCTCAGTCTCTCCTCATAGGACCTTCCCTCCATACCAGGCAACATCCTGGTAAACCTCCTCTGCACCCTCTCCAATGCCTTCACATCCTTCCTATAATGTGGGGACCAGAACTGTACACAATACTCCAAGTGCGGCCGCACCAGAGTTTTGTACAGTTGCAACATGACGTTGCGGCTCCTAAATTCAATCCCCCTACCAATAAACGCCAAGACACCGTATGCCTTCCTAACAACCTTATCGACTTGATTTCCAACTTTCAGGGATCTGTGCACATATACACCTAGATCCCTCTGTTCATCAACACTATTCAGAGTCCTACCGTTAGCCCTATACTCTACACATCTGTTATTCCTGCCAAAGTGAATTACCTCACACTTTTCCACATTAAACTCCATCCGCCACCTCTTGGCCCAGCTCTGCAACTTGTCCAAGTCTCTCTGTAAACTATGATACCCCTCTTCACTATCTACCACTCCTCCGACTTTGGTGTCATCAGCAAATTTAGTAATCCACCCTTCTATACCCTCATCCAGATCATTTATAAAAATTACAAACAGCAGTGGCCCCAAAACAGATCCCTGAGGCACACCACTTGTAACCGAACTCCATGACGAATACTTCCCATCAACCACCACCCTCTGTCTTCTATCAGCTAGCCAATTCCTGATCCAATTAACTAAATCACCTTCAATCCCATACATCTGCATTTTCTGCAGAAGCCTTCCATGGTGAACCTTATCAAACGCCTTACTAAAGTCCATATATACCACGTCAACTTCCTTACCCCCATCCACCTCTTTGGCCACTTTTTCAAAAAACTCAATAAGGTTAGTAAGGCATGACCTACCCTTCACAAAACCGTGCTGACTATCTCCAATCAATTCATTACTCTCTAAATAACTATAAATCCTATCCCTAATAATTTTTTCTAATACTTTGCCCACAACAGAAGTAAGACTCACCAGTCTATAATTCCCAGGGAAGTGTCTATTCCCCTTCTTAAACAATGGGACAACATTCGCTATCCTCCAGTCTTCTGGCACTATACCCGTGACCAACGATGACCTGAAGATCAGAGTCAGAGGCTCTCTTGCCTCCCAGAGAATCCTAGGGTAAATCCCATCTGGCCCAGGGGACTTATCTATTTTCAAACCGTCAAGAATATCTATTTTCCATATGCCTTCATTTTTGCTGAGTCAATGTAACTGCAGGCTCTGAAAGTCGAGGAGCTCTGTGTATTGGATTGTTGAAGTTTTTCCCAACGCTACAAAACTTTTAACTGTCAACTGGGCGGTGCCACTGGTTATTGACTTTAGCTTTCTTGCTTATTAAGAATGCAAAGAGCAAAGCTTGTGATTATGAACCATGGTAATATAACCAGGATTATAGTTCAGAATAAGTTGAAGCCAATTCTGCAGTAGCCAAACTTGCACAGGTAAGACTATTTGTTGCATAATAGAAATATATATATTCATGCCTTTCCCTATTTCTCTTCCCCCATCACTTCCCAAAAAAAATCTGCAGTAAAAGACTGGTTTAGATTCTTAAGCAGTTTGTTGATATTGTCAGCATTTTGGGGAAGTGAAGGAAGAAAAGTCTAATTTTATTGGGGTGGCTGCTAACGGAGTGGTTTTCAGGAGGAAAAAAGATGCAGGAAATGTGACGTTTGGTTCTCAAAGCACAGTTTTAAAAATCTGGAATTCCATGCAATGGAAACCAGACAGTGACTTATTCTGCCACTTCTTCAGTGACCCTGATTATTGGTGCCATTGTGCCTTCCAGTGGCTGCTGTCAGCTTGATAGGAATATAATAAATATCCATGATAATTCTTAATAATAGATAATTATTGTCCAAGAAACACAAATCGATCTGTCAAACCCAGTCACTGAACCATTAAAGGGAGCTTACAGCCAATGGGTAGATGACGCAATCTTTTTGACAAAAACAATTGAGTTAAATAATAGCAAAGACTAGAATTGCAAGACGGCAATGCATGTACATTGCAAGAGTCATAAAAATTTCCTCTTCGTCCATTTTATTTTTAGATGGGATGGAGTGGGATTCCTATTTGTTTTTTATCATTTCTGTAGTCAGTAATGTTGCGCGGCCTGTTTATGTCCCTTGGAACAACAGACGTTGCTGTTTTTCATTCAAGAATTGTTAATTCTGTATTTCTCTCTCCCCCTTAGGTTGTAAAGAAACAAACCATGAATGTGGGCACCGCTCACAGTGAAGTCAATCCAAATACCCGGGTTATGAACAGCCGTGGGATCTGGCTGTCTTATATCCTGGGCATCGGTTTGCTTCATATCATTCTCTTGAGCATCCCTTTCTTCAGTGTGCCGGTAGTATGGACGCTCACTAACGTAATTCACAATTTGGTAAGACTGGTTGAAAAAAGCAGATCGTTGATAAAGATGCAGTGACATTTTTCTGACTGTTTTAGGTACTTTTATTTAGGTGTGCTAAGATGATACTCTGGGGCAGCACAGTGGTTAGCACTGATGCCTCAGCACCAAGGACGCTGGTTCAATTCTAACCTCGGGTCACTGTCTGTGTGAAATTTGCACATTCTCCCTGTGTCTGCATGGGTTTCCTCCAGGTGCTCCAGTTGCCTCCCACACTCCAAAGATGTGCAGGTTAGGTGGATTGGACATGCTAAATTGTCCTTTTAGTGTCAGGGACTAGCAGGGTAAATATGTGGGGTTATGAGGATAGGGCCTGGGTGGGATTGTTGTCATTGCAGGCTCGATGAGCCAAATGGCCTCCTGTACTGTAGGGATTCTACACTCTGCTATTTTGTCCCCCTGGTTTCGTTCTTTATTTTGCATTTTGATTTCTTTTAGATTTAATTTTTTTCTCCTCCTCTAAGTCAGTTGCCATAAAGTTTAAGTTTTAAAAAGGCAGAGGGTAAGCACAATAAAACATGAAGATGGAAAGCTTTAAAATCAGCCTGCAGTACCCAAGAATTCCCGGGCTTATATGCAATTGTATAGGCTTCTCAGCTTTGTTTTCCCAACTTGCTGCAAGATGGGACACCTGACTGGAGAAGTTGCTTTGTGATGGAATAGAGTGTTTTATAATCAAGGAGTACTCTATTTAATTCCATGCACCATCCTTCAGGATAGTTAGTGGCCTCAGAGAGGCTGCCGCACACATTCAACTGAATCGTACCAGAGCTAATAGTGTTAAATTTATGAGGACAGATTGCGTGGACTGAGCTGGCATTCCCTTGACTATAGAAGATTAAGGAGTAATCTAGTTGAAGTTTCTAAGATGCTTAAATGCTTTGTTTAGGTAGATAGAGGGAAACCATTTCCTGTGGAGGACAAATCCAGAACATGGGGGCTTAACCTCAAAATTACAACTGTGTTGTTCAGGAATGATGTGAGGAAACCCTCCTTCACACAAAAGGGACTGAAATCTGAAACTCTGTTCCTCCCAAAAAAAAGCCGACACTATTTTAAAACTGCTTATGATACTTTTTTCCAACAAAAATCTATTTCAGGATATGGAACCAAGGCAGCGAAATGGAGTTAAAATACAAATCCACTTTAATCTGTTCAGCAGCAGAGCAGACTGGAGTGGCTGAATGACCTACTTCTGTTCCTAGGTTTCTGTTCTGTCTGAAATAGCTGAACTGACTTACTCAGCTTGTATTAATATGCACGAGGCAGTCACTTGTACATCTACAAAGTTATTGCCATCTCGTGCATATGAATGCAAGCTAAAGCAAAAGAAGCAAATGCTGGAAAATCTCAGCAGGTCTGACAGCATATGTGGGGAGAGAATAGACCCAATGTTTCAAGTCTAGATGACCCTTCATCAGAGCTGGTGCAGTGCAAATTGGGCTAGTCATTTGTCTATCTATTGAGTTAATGCCTTCATTGATCAATGCTGGTTAGCTTCGAATTTTCCCACGAATTCCACCCCTCCAACTTAAACAAAGATGAAGTGTAACAGCTAATGTTGCTGATAATTCAACTAAATCATTTTTTAGTTACTTGAATCAAGGTAACTATTAAGTAGATCAGTCATTGCTATTGTGATGTATAACCATAGAATCCCCTACAGTGCAAATGGAGGCCATGCAGCCCATAAAATCTGCACTAGCTGTCTGATAGAGTATCTTACCCAGCCCCTCTTCCCCCACCCTATCCTTGTTACCCCACATAGTTATCCCACTAATCCCCCTAATTTACACGTCTTAGGACACTAAGGGGCATTTATCATGGCCAATCCACCTAACCTGAACAGTGGGAGGATGCAGGAGCACCTGGACAGAACCCACATGGACACAGGGAGAACGTGCAAACTCCATACAGACAGTCACTCCAGGCTGGAATCAAACCTGGCTCTCTGGCACTGAGAGGCAGCAGTGCTGACCACTGTACCATTGGAACTTCTAAAATAATTCAGTGTGAATATTTGCTGACTCTGATCAGTTGTTCTGTGAATGTATCATCTTGTGTCAATTTCCAAAATCTGGAGTTATCTTCAAGATTCTAATGGCATTGGTTTATGATAGGTTCCATAGAATCATGGAATACCTACAGTGCAGAAAGAGACCATTTGCCCCATGGAGTTTGCACTAACAACAATCCCATCCAGACCCTATCCCTGTAACTCCACACATTTGCCCTGCTAATACTCCTAACACTAAGGGACAATTTCTCATGACCAGTCAACCTAACCCACACATCTTTGGACTGTGGGATGAAACTGGAGCACCCAGAGGAAGCCCATGGGGAAAATGTCTGTGTGGAGTTTGCACAATGACCCAAGCCAGGAATTGAACATGGGTCTCTGGCACTGCGAGGCAGCAGTGCTAACCGCTGTGCCACAGGTGCCGCCCTTATTCCTGGCTTCCTGATTTTTGTTACACCTCCATGATTTATTTTATCTTGAATTTGTGAAAGATGTTATTTAAGTACAATTTTACTCTTATCCACTCATGAACTTTGAATCTCTGCATTGTTTGTTTGTTTGTTCTTTTCATTCACAACCTCTTTATACTGTGCCCATGTTAGCCCAAGGATACTGCACTTTTTGAGTGTTAAGGTGTTGGAATGTTTGGCCTGACTGCCTCTCCCACTGGGCTGAACACTGCACAGCCCAGAACACGCAGCTATTATTCTTCTCCCACTGTCACTGAGAGAATCTCTCTCATTTGAGTTATACTTTTCCAGCAGTACATTTTTGACAGTCACGTTTCCAGACTCTAGCGGTGTCAACCTTTGTGGCTGCCCAAATGCAATCTATCAGCGAAATTTAACATTGAGCAATTCTCCAATTTCACCGATAAAGATTGGCTCTTAAGTAGGAGGCATTGGTCTGATTCACTGTCGAAAATTCATGCTCAGCATGTGCCTGCTAACCCTCGCAAACGGCATCCACAAATCCAGCTTGCTGCTGTTGGTACTTTTTCCTTCTTACACTTTTCATGCAATTATTTTCAGCAACCACTGCAGGAAAACCATCTTGGGAACCACATAATGCTGAGAGGCAAACTGATAGGTACATGACCGGAGATTGGTGGGGGAGTCCATGCGTGTGCACGTCAGTTACAACTTGTCCTTCCTAAACATCAAGTCTGTCAGGTGGTTTATTATGGCTTCTGAAGAAATGTTCAGAAGTGGATGTTGCTGAGCCTTTATCCTTGGTTGGCTGAGCAGGTGTTGGGTTTCTGCAGTCATGTGGTTTTGGCATGCCAAGCATATTTTACTAACACTAGGATGAATTTAAGCCTTATTTATAAACTATTGCTAAACAGTGTCTGGTGATGTGGGCCCTCATCTTTTGTTAATCGTTCAAAGGATGTGGACTTCTCTGTCTAAGCCAGCATTCATTGCCTATCCCTAATTGTCCTTGAGAAGGTGGTGGTGAGCTGCCTTCTTGAATCGCTGCACTCCATGTAGGTAGAGCCACTGTGTTAGGGAGGGAATTTCAGCGTTTTGACCCAGCAACATTGAATGAATAGCAATGTAGTTCTGAGTCAGGATGGTGAGTGACTTGCAGGTGGTAGTGTACCCAGGTATCTGCTGCCCTCTTCCTTCTAGAAGGTGTACTCATGGGTTTCGAAGATACTGTCTACTGAGTCTTGGTGAGATATAGATGATACACAGTGCTGCCACTGCATCAGGGGTGGAGGGAGTGAATATTTGTAGAAGGGGTGCTAATGAAGTGGGCTGCTTTGTTCTGGATGGTGACAAGCTTCTTGAGTGTTGGAGCTGCACTCATCTGGTCAAGGGGAGAATATTCCATCATGCTCCTGACTTCTGCCTTGTAGATGGTGGACAGGCTTTAAAATCAGGAGGTGAGTTACTAGCTGCAGGATTCCTAATCTCCCATATTTTTTAGTCTTCTCCTAATACTGTGCAATGGTGCTTTCACACCAAAAGCATGCATTGCATTTTAAATAAATTATTCACCTACAAGCAGCTGAGTTTGTCTGTTTAAGACGAATGATAACAGAAGATGGCAGATGCAGTGCTAAAGTTGGAAGAAAGATGGAGATGATAAAGGATGTGTTAACAACAAGAAAACCTACGTTTGCAACAAGGAGAAAAACTCATAAGATGCAACATTCCATCCACTTTCCTATCTGCCTCAGAAACCTGGATAATAAAGATCTATGGAAGAAAATAGACATGTAGATGCTGAGGCATATGCTTAAAAATTCCATATACAGACCCTCAGACAAATAAATAACAAGAGCAAAAAGAACTTTAAAAAAGCAACATCTTTAAAAGAAAATGTCAGCATTTGATCAGAGCTAAAAAGCTACAGAGATCTCTTCCACAGAGTAAAGTGAAGGACAGCAGAACAAGGGGTGGACCTAGGGGTAGTTGGAAGATGGACTTCGCAGAGCGGTTGCAGTGGATGTGAGAATGATACAAGACAGACCCACGTGAATACCATGACAGCAGATCTCCTGGCCGGAGGAGCTGCCAACAGCAGCAGCAGCATTTACATCTGGCCTATATTCAGCACTGATCCCAAATCTATTCAATCCGAACTCCAGTTTTAATCCGTGCAAATCCACTGTAATAAGTTAGAATTTCTGCTCAGAGGTCATGTGGTGGAAGTTCCATACTTCTCTAATAGGGGACACCTCTGAGGTTCTGATTAAGCATTTTAACATGAATAATAAAAGTGGATTCTACTTGATTGCGTTTGTCTTTTATGCTGAGCCTCAGAGTTCTCAATGCTGATACGGTGCCAAAAATGTTGAAGTGTTCTGATCCAGAAAACAAACATTGCTCAGCGTGATTACCACACACGTACCTAACTGGACCCTAATGCGGTAATTTGATAATCTTAGAAACAGACCTTGATCTTTGAATTCTTTTAACAGTGAACAACAAATAAATGTAGAAAATGTTGCCTATTCTCTTCCATTTTATTTCCCAATTATGACATTTGGAACATACTTTTGAAGAAGATTTTTTTAGTAAAAAATCTATTCAAGCAGCTTTTTGACTTTGTTATCGCAATTTCACGTTCAATTATAGACTGGTTTGTCAAGTTAATTATCAGGGGCCATTGAGCAACCTCAAGGCAAAATACTGTGGATGCTGGAATCTGAAACAAACAGAAAATGCTGGAAAATCTCAGCAGGTCCAACAGCATCCAGGAAAGAGAATAGAGCCAACATTTCAAATCTGGATGACTCTTCATCAGAGCTTAGCAACAGTTAGTTTGAGACATTTGCTTAGGATTTTTCAGTCATGTTGTTTGAGAAGATTCTGATGGAAAACAACATGGTTACATGTGATCCCTGTGAAGTTGCACCAATTTTTAAGTTTCTATCTCCTGCCACCACGACTTGGCTGTACAAGATCACTTGCCTGTCCATGCTGGTTGGTCCACAATGAGATCCAGTAACATGCACATGTTTACTCAGCTCACCATCAACTTATTTTGCTTTCTAACTCGGTCTTGCAATACGGCTCCCACACACCACTTAGTCGGCAGGTTGCTTGTAACACCTAGCTCACCAGCATTTTACTAACACTTGGACAAAATGTTACTCTGCAGCAGTTTAGTGAAGGGGCAAAATCCTGCCTTAAAATGCCTTCGTATTCTGTTACATTCTTAAATCTCTTCAGTTTAGGAAGGGTCAGTGAATTAGTGATATTGCTGAGCAAAATATGATTTTGCAAAGTACTGGCAGCCACTTTATTTTGACGTGATACATAATTCTTGCAAGTAAATGAGAGTAGGTTCATGCTGCATGTAGCCCTCTATAAAGATAGTGGCCATACGTACATAGTGTTGGCAGCAAGCACAGCCTTTTAAGTGTACTAGGCAATTTGCTTACAGAAAGGAATGTGAGCAAGGGTGAAAAGTTGTCTGCTTTGATCATAGAATCCCTACAGTGCAGAAGAGGTTATTCGGCCCATTGCGTCTGCACCTTCTCTCTGACAGAGTATCTTACCCAGGCCCCCTCCCATCCTATCCTTTTACCTCTCACATTTACACAGATAATCCACCTAAGGGGTTAAGGACACTAAGGAGCAATTTAGCATGGCCAATCAACCTAACCCACACACCTTTGGACTGTGGGAGGAAACTGGAGCACCTCAGAGGAAACCCACACAGACATGGTGAGAACGTGCAAACTCCATGCAGTCACCCAAGGCCGAATGGAACCTGGGTCCCTGGAGCTGCGAGGTAGTCACGCTAACCACTGTGTCACCCTGAGTAAATGGCATTGAGTTGAAACTCTGAAGTGGGATTTTATGAAGTGAGGTAGTAGTCTTCTAGATGTGCACAGAACAGGGTAACAGTATATGTGTGAACCGAGGAATGAAATTAAGATAGTGGTTGGAAAATTTGAGACAACTATAACAGCAACATTGAATAGCACAGCACAATGGTGAGAGCTGAGGTGAAAGATGGGGAAGATTTTGAAACTTGACAGGTTACTGAGAAAGAAGAGGTGTGGAGGTCAACATTGCAGGGCAAGAAGTGTGTGTTGATTGCAATGTTATGTAGTAGAATGTTGAAAAAATAAGTGGATTGCTTGTAATTGCCCCTTGTTTTTTGAGCAAATCATGCTTGCTATGAGCATACTTATGTGTTTGACACAGCTCAAGTTCATAAGTTACAACTCTAACAAAAGAGGTAAATTGTGGTTAAGCGATATCTAATGGAGATAGTTTATCTGGATTTTTGGAATATGTTTGAAGCCTGGTTAATGAAGCTCCTAAATACTGAGACTGGTGGAGTAAATGACAGATTTAGCTACATTGGAAACTGGCTGACCAGTACAAATGAGCAGCTGGAAATAGAAGAAGACTTTAGCTTGGGGGAGGAAGGGTTATGGTGATTTTTAGACCTCTACCTAATATCTGGAACGTGGAGGCAAAGAGATTTTTTTTTAATTCATTTGTGGGACGTGGGCGAAGCTGGTAGCCCATCCCTAATTGCCCTTAAACTGAGTGGTTCACAAGGCCATTTCAGAGGGCAGTTGAGAGTCAACCACATTGATGTGCCTCTGGGATTACGTGTAGGCTAGACTGGGAAAGGACAGCACGTTTCCTTCCCTGAAGGGTGTTTGTGAACCAGATGGGTTTTTCCAACAATTGACAATGGTTTCATGGTCATCAGTAGATTCTTAATTCCATATATTTCTTATTGAATTCAAATTCCACCATCTGCAACAGTGGGATTCAAACCCAGGTTTCCAGAACATTAGATGAAGTACAGTAAGAATAAATGAACTAATAAGCTATGGCTAGGTGAAGACTCTAATGGAGATTGTGCCCCTCAAAGGATCTAGACAAGTGAGTGTGCTTAAATGATGGACGTAGGTAGAGATGGCTCGCATGTTACATGCATGGAAGTGTGTACACAATGAAGTGCTCCTTGACCAAGACAGAATGTCGATGTGTTTGCAGGATATTCGCAAAGTATATAGTAAATGTGAAGCCCAGATGTTGAAAGGGATAATCAATTACTGAGAATTACTCGATTGTTGGAGTGCAAATAGATTTCTTTAAAAATCCACCTGGTGCCCTGGTGAGTAAAAGCCTGCGTAGTCCACTGTTCAGTCAAGTAGACTGAAAGGCCTTGGGTTCAAAGAGATCTGTTTAATGCAAGCCACTCCACCCTGTGAAAGAACATGGATGCATGGAGAAAATTTGGAGGAAAGTAATCAGAATGGCTCTGATTTGAGGCAGTAGTTCAGGAAGCGACTCAAGTAAACATCAGTGATTGAATAAGAGTTTAACAATCATTATGTTCTGGATCTTCAGAATGGTGAGAGGCATGGATAATGTAAATGTAGGCTGACTATTTAGTTAACAACTACTTTCATGTGTTTTGCTGCCTTTTAATGTAGAATTTGTGTACAACAAATTAAAAAATGCAAGGAAACAATGGATGATGAGTCAAAGGAAGAGAGATTATAATGTGTAACCAAAAGTACGTTTAAGATTAAAGGCCATAAAAGGAAAAGGGAAGATGGCACAATCTCGAGGGAATTTCAAAACTTGGCTGATAAGTGGGGTGAAGGAATGTTAGGGTGCATAACAGGTCAGAGTCAAGAGTTTGAGAGGCTCTGTATAGCTACCGGAGGTTACAGAAATAGGAAGGGGTGAAGCCATGAAAGGATTTGAACACTTAAGATGAGAATATCAAATTTAAGCTGTTGGGAGACAGATCAAAAGATCTACAATAGAGGAGTAAGATTGGGAACGGGCGGTGGAATTATGAAAGAACAGGTTTATGAAAGGGAGGATGGAAAGACACTGAGTAGATTATTGTGAGTCTGGTAGTAAAGTTCAACTCAAGGTCACATCTTTAGCCTGCTTTGGTTAAATGGCCTGCAGATGTTCATGCATCATGTAAGTGGTGAATAATCACCTGGGTGGAATGTCAGGTTGCCACGAGCATTTGAACTGTGCCCCAGTATAAACCTTTTTCTGCCTGAGGGGAGAAAAGATTGCATCCTACGTGAGTACCCATGTAGCAACTGGGCCAGATACATTGCAAAGTATAAGGGCATAAGAAGTAATAGAAGGTGTAGGCCATTCAGTCCATTGGGCCTGCTCTCCATTCAATAAGATCATTCATGGAGTTATAGAATCCTGACAGTGAGACCATTCAGCTCATCAAGTCTGCATTGATTCTTGCCTGGGCTCTAATCTCCGTAACCCCACATATTTGCCTTACTAATTGGCCTTAACCTATACCTTGGGACATTAAGGGGTAATTTAGCATAGCCAATCAATCTAATCTGCACCTCTTTAGACCATGGGAGGAAATCGGAGCACCCGTTGGAAATCCACGCAGACATGGGGAGAGCGTGCAAATTCCATAGTGACAGTCACCCAAGGCCGGAATTGAACCAGTGTCCCTGGCGCTGAGAGTGCTCACCACTGTGCTGCCCAATTGACTGATCTGATTTAAGGCCTTAACAACACCTTTCTGCGTGCCATCTCTTCCCACCCCCCCCTCCACCCCTGAACTCTTGTCAATCAAAAATTTGTCTAACTCCATCTTGAACATATTCAATATCAGATCTGATCCATGCTGATAGATTCAATGAAGATGGATTTGAAATATTTTGTGGTAAAATATGGAATTAATTTCCCTAATTCAAGAGGCCTTATTTTCCAAATTTATAGATAAGTTCATTATTCTATGGCACCCACCACTTAGTAAAACATGACAGCTGTCGAGGTCAACAGACTTGAGAAGCTTTTTGCGATTTGTACTGGATATTTCTTTGAACTGAAACACTAATATCTTGCATATCGGTGTCAGTACCAGTCATCTTGAGATAAACCTATCTTAATATTTTTGCTGTAAACTGGATTGAAGGAATGTATTGGCATGTTTACAGCATTCCAGGTATCTGTAATCCTCTTTTTCCTCTCTGCCTCCAGGGAATGTACATATTCCTGCACACCGTAAAGGGAACACCATTTGAAACTCCAGACCAAGGAAAGGCACGGCTGTTGACTCACTGGGAGCAGATGGATTATGGAGTGCAGTTTACAGCCTCGCGCAAATTCCTCACAATCACACCTATTATCTTGTGAGTCTGAGACGTAACTATTGAAGACTGAGTCAGTCCAAGGAGCAGTGACCAATCTGGCACTCGTGATTTTATCTTCCTTTTAAGCATAGACTTTGTAATGCATCATCCCTGAAAAATAATAGAAAACTTCCCTTCTTTTCCATCACTGATTATACAAAACCTTTGATCCTGAGCTGTACACTTCAGAAAACTACCAACTTCTGGTCCAACCAGAGCACCACTGGGGTTTCAACAATTGCTTTACACACTCTTATCAAAACTAGAAGAGATGGGGCTAGGGTTGGACATCAGCCAGGATTCCCATTGTTGTTAGTTAGCTATGAAATCTGGAACTCCCTTGTCAGGGTACACAGTGGCCTTTTGGTTGTAGTGGCCTCCAAGATCAAATAGTCTGACAATGCTATTAGTATTCAAGGTGGTGAACAATTGGAGGACTTTTATCACCCACAGCAACACACTTCGACACAACTCACTGCCTTCATGAGAAATAAGGGGAGATAAAAAGTTCAAGAAAGCTGTTCCATTATTGGCTGTGCTCTTGTCATGTTTAAATGTTTCTACAAAATAGAAGAAACAAATAATTTATCAATGAGTTATCAAAATTTAGAATCTTTATGATCTGAATTCAAAGATCTGTAAATAGGGCAGCAAGGTGGCACAGTGGTTAGCACTGCTGCCTCACAGCACCAAAGACCTTGGTTCACTTCCTGGCTTGGGTCACTGTCTGTGTGGAGTCTGCATGTTCTCCCCATGTCTGTGTGGGGTTCCTTTTGTGTGCTCTGTTTTCCTCCCACAGTCCGGAAGACATGTCGGTTAGGTGCATTGGCCATGCTAAATTCTCCCTCAGTGTACCCAAACAGGCTCCGGAGTGTGGCAATTAGGGGATTTTCTCAGTAACTTTATTGCAGTGTTAGATTTGGGCTTTGTTGTGAAAATGTTGCCAAGTCTTCAGGAAGGTTTTGATGCTTTATTTTTGTCTTTTCATTTCAAAAACAGGTATTTTCTTACCAGTTTTTACACAAAATACGACAAGTTACATTTTGTTATAAATACAGTTTCGCTGATGAGTGTCCTCATCCCGAAGCTGCCTCAACTTCATGGAGTCAGAATCTTTGGCATCAACAAGTACTGAATGCGACAATACAAGTGTGAAAGAAAACGCTTTTGGAACAGCCATCAGCAGCAAGGACACATCATGTTCAGATATTAGGACTTATACCTGGCACCCTATAATCCCTTATCATGGACGTTTTAATTATGAGTAGTATCTTTGTGAATGAAGCAGCTCACGTTGGTTGCTCAGGTATCGCATATTAAATATTTGCAGTGCTCGGAGTAGAAAGCCTGCTTTTTTTTTTGTTTACTGCCTGTAGATCCTATTCTCCCAGACAATATTTCTGACGCCTTGATTGCCATATTAAGTGGAGGAAACTTGGGTGTGGTAGACATTTAGTTGATACGGTGTGCGAATTTTGCTGTCTATTGTGACCAAACGGATGTAAAAGTATAATATGTAAATACTGTAATGAAAGTAGATTTATGAAGATATGCTGTTTGATATTTGCAGAAGATTTGTTTTCAGTGTCACAATGGAAGCAGTTGCTGAAGGCTATAAAATCAATGCATTTATATGTATGCTCCAATATGGCAGGATTAGCTGTCCTTCACGATGTTAAGGTACTTGGAAACATGGTCTATATGGCTTAGTAGCCTCTTTAAAGAGACAGTGCTGGTCTTACTGTGCATTTTAATTACCATCTTTTGCAGATAATTTTTATTTATTTTGTTTTCTTTTTTCTCTATCTCATGCATTCAGTGTTGTGTGTGGAAAAATTCACTTGGGAGAATGTAAACACTAGTGAGGATGTGTTTTGAAGCACAACATATGAATGTTTGATTTAAAGAGGTGTTTGTTGGATTTTTTATAAAGCATCTGAAGTGTTAAATAATTTAGATCCTGTGTGTTTAAATGAGGACAGTGATTGAGGCTGGATACTTAAATTTGTCTACCCAGGACCTGTTTGTACGGAATCTCAATATGATTTTTATTTTGACATTCAAAACCAAATCAGGATGTTAGTTGTTGGAATACTGCAAAACATCAGCAATCATGCAATTTTCCTGTAAGTTTGCCACTTGCCTAACTTTTGTTCCTTTTTTAACAAAAATGTAATTTTGGTTGTCTTCTGTCAAAGTATGTTGTAATTTGACCAGCTGAAGAAATATGTACGAAGTTCATTTGATTTTTCCCCCCTGGATGGTAGCAATGTATATGACTTTCATATTCTATGGTATTCCTGCTGCATACTTGAAGTACGGGCTCGTTCTGCTGGTCCTGCTTGCAGTCTGCTAGGACTACAAAAATCATAGCACTGTGAATTGTTTTAAGCAATAACATATGGAGACGTACCACAGCAAGGGATTGAAACTATGCCTGGGTGGGATATAGTGGGTTAGTTAGACTGCTGAACTTCTGCTTTTAGGAATTGGGCTTTGAAGCCAACGCGTGGTGGGAGGAAAGAAAAGTTAGATTTTGACTTCTCAACCCAGTTCCTAAGACTGTCTGTCTGATTTGGCAAAATCTGTCAAGACCATGAAGTTAACAGATCTGGGAAATGCTATGATAATAGTGTAGTTGGGGTTAAGACAGATTGCTGCAACTTCAGTGAACATCTGATTTGTGCCATCCCTGATCTGACTGTCTGATACTGGTACAGGGTGCTTTAGGAGATGTGAAGTATTATTTTCCCCCAGTGATTTTAGACAAAAAAGTTGTCAGCCACTCACATTGGTTCAGTGTGTTTCCATCGCGATTAATTGAGTCATATAGATCAGGAAGGAGGGAGAAGCCAGGGACATGCCCTGTTTTAAATGTGTCAGCTAACTAGCTAGGGCAGTGGTAGAGACCCACAATTGGTCTCATTGACTCTAGTTTACAGAGGAGAAAACAGTCTCTTCATAAACAGAGTCCAGCAACTAGCCTCTTCTGGAGATGTGCTTGTGTGGATGTTGGGCAAGATGATTGAACGCTGCTAAAGTGTCCCTTTAATGACTGAACTAGTAACTCTGAAGACCCACGCATTAATAACTAGGAACAAACACAGGAATTGATTGAAATAACGCACAATCGTGAATAGTGTCTTCCACCTTGGACAAAGCTTATTGCTGTGTGGAACCCTACGCCAGTGAGGGCTTGATGGTGTTGGCGGCATAAAGGAGAAAGCTAGAGAGCAAGTAAACCAATTTCCATTACCATCTGTATTTCCCTGCTGAGGTACACATGCAAATATGTTACTACTTTTCAATTAGACCTTGAATGATGCTGAGCTTCTAAAGAAATCTGCCATATATTTGTCTTTTAAAAAGTTGTTATACTCACTGGGAAGAGTATCCTGAGGTGTTTTGGGTTGAGAGCCAACGTGGAATTGTCTACCAGTATAACCTAATGAGCAGAATACATTATTGGCAATAATTGAAAGTTTACATATTTTTAAATCTTGGAATTTAATCATAATCCTCTCTCTTGCACTATTACTCAATTGTAGAAGAAATGGTAAAGTTGCACTTTTTAAAATGTTTACAAACTGACACCAGTTTTCTGCAGTGAAAAGGAAAGTAGGAGGAAAGCAATTGGACTGCAGACTCGCATTTAAAAAGTCCTGTGCGAAATTGAACAATGTTCTGCAAATCGATTGTAATTCTACCTGAAGCATTACTTATCAAACAAGTTAACACTTGCAGCAGGTAACCCTGTCACCTTTGATCCTGCAGCAGCACAGACTCGTGTGTGTGTGTGTGTGTGTGTGTGTGTAAACCTCTGATTTATTTTTGCAAGTTGCTAAAGTCTGTCTGCTGATCTTTATTTGCAAAATGCTTGCAGGCATTTTGTCAAGTCGTTCAAACTCAGTGCAAGGATGAACCAGTGAAAAGGTTAATCTGCTGTAATCAGGAATTGTTAAACATTTTAAAATATTGCTTGACTATTCTAATCCGATGCCTTGTACAAGATGATTAAAGCTTTGAATTTATAGTTTTTTGAATGCTGGTAAATAAAGACATCATGGAAGGCTGTTTTTATAGTATTTTGGGTTCCGGATTGTCAAAAACTTGCAAACCTTTGTGGTGAAAGTACAGTATTTTTTTTTGTTTAACTTCCTTCCACTTTCAGTACGTAACTTAAATAGTAATGGGTGATGGGTTGGGGCTGATGCAGTATCAGTGCTTAATGCGCCCCGCCCCCTCAACATAGCAAATGTGGGAATTGATGGAGTGATTCAAGTTCAGGACAACCCAGGTCAAACACCTGCACTATTTTTATAGTGGCTGTAAGAGGTACGAATACCAAAATTATTTTGGTGGAATCTAAATTAAATATGTGCCAGGCTGGGCCTTTGAATTTTATGCCAGTCTATCAGTTGTGATATTAACCATTTGAAGAATTATTTGCATTGGGGACTAGTGTGTTTGTGTATTTGAACATCTTGTAAATAAGAATTAATTTAGCATCTGGTTGCAAAAGGGTCCTGTAAGCCAACTGCCCTTCTGCACGCAGATGTTTTTCATCTAGATCTTTGTAAGAAAGTGTGAATAATATTTTTATTACTCCTTTGTACAGTATTCTGATATTTAATAAAGGTCAGTATTCATGTAAACTTGTGCAGTCTCTTTTGTTCTCGCATTACAACGCAGTTGAATGCGACCTGTTGCATTCAACGATGTTCACTGGAACTTTCAACGATGAGTGTGTTGGGTGTAAGATTGGAGATGCCTGATTGCCCAAACCCTCCCTCCTTCCAATATATACATCCAAAAGTAGTCTGAAACATAAGTGAGAGATCATGCCTTAGCCCCACAACCCCAGCATGTTGCATGACCTATTGCTGTAAGCAGAATGTTTTAAAAAAAGCTATGGTAATTGCCACTGTGCCCCTAATCACTGAAGCTTGTTTCATTTAACAGTTGCAACTTTATTGTAAGATATGGCAGCATTTTAACTCCAATTCCTTTACGGTAAATGCCGAACTTATAAAACTTAATTAAAAGTGCAGAAGGTTCAAAATCTGATCACTTACCCTGTTTAATTCCTTTTCTTGTGGTTTATGATGCTAGTTTCAAGTATTTGAAGATTTAGCACTGGAAATATCCCTAACTTTCTCCAGATAACTTATCACACTCATTAGCCATGGTAAGATGTGAGCTTAGCAAGTCATTTTCACCAATACTACTTTTTATTGAAGTAATTCAGTACCAAAAGGATTCTCTGTAAAGTCTTAATCATTTAGCATCGAGATTTCTGGATAATAACTTCCATTGAGACTAATGACTGACTTCAGGGACGGTGTGATGTATTCAAGTTTGAGTGGCAAATTTTTAATTCATATTTTAGGTACTGATTGCTAGCAGCCCTGTGTTTCTATCAGTGAATCTTTGTTACTCCTTGTTGCCCAGTTAGGATTGCCAATTCAGTAGATGGAGTAAAGTAGTTTAATCTCTGATATGGGTATGAACCAGAAAAAATACTCCAGGTCAGACAGCAACAATGGAAAGAGAGAGAGAGCCAGAGCCAACAGTTGAGGTTGAGAGCCTTTCATCAGATCATATTGTTCACATTTGGTTTTCTTGGTCACATCTGCCGCCAGGAAAGGTCACCAATCTGAACCTTAACTCAAGTTTCTTTCTCCACCAAAACTGCTTGACTGGTGTATTTGCATTATTTTTAGTTTTTATTTGATTTCCAGTGTCCATGGTATTTTGCTTTCCTATGGGGATGAAACTGTGGCAAAAGTTTCTGGCTGTAAGGATTCTAACTTGACTAGACAGGGTAGATGCAGCGTGCACAGTCTGAGAATTTGGGGTAGACATTTAGGATGGAGATGAGGTGAGATGACATTTCTTCACCCAAAGAGTGGTGAGCCTGCGGAATTAGTTACCACAAAGTTGTTGATACCAAAACATTGGATGTATTCAAGAGGCAGCTGGATATAGCATTGGAGCAAATGAGATCAAAGTTTATGGGGAGAAAGCAGGATTAGGTTATAGAGTTGGACAATCAGCCATGATCGTAATGAATGGCAGAACAGGCTTGAAGGGCCAAATGGCCGCCTCCTGCTCCTGTTTTCTAAATTTCTATGTAATGAATGAAAGTTGGGCAGGTCTGATCAAATTCTAAGTGGGTTGTGGCACCGTAGCACAAAAGTATCCTTTTGCTGTTTGCTGGGAGAATCTAAAACCTTATGGGTGGGTGTGTGTGCCTGGAAATGTTGGTACCAACACAAAAACAGAAAATGCTGGAGAAATTCCATCTCTGTGGAGAGAGAATAGAGCCAACATTTTGAGTCTGGATTGCCCTTTGTCAGAGCTGAAGGCAAAGCAAATCATATTTGCACCAATGCTGTTCCACATTTTGGGACTAAGACATGTTAGGACAGTAGTTAGACATAACTTGCAAAAGCAGTTTACACACTTATTTTCAAAGAAGTGTTAGAAGCCATTACTAAAGATGTTATAGCAGGGCACTTGGAAAAATTTAAGGCAATCAGTCAGAGTCTCTGGAACTCACTTCCTCAAAAGGCACTGGAAGCGATCTTTTAATTTTTTTTACGGCGGATCTAGATAGATTCTTGATCAACTTAATCATTTATACCTGCAATTCTGTACTATTGGACTACCTTTCTGATTTGCAAAATGAAAGATAAGATTAAAGAATGCTGATAATTCTGGCATTAGTTTCAAACATGTTTAACAGAACAAGAAGCAAGAGGGAGAGCACAGAGAAATCCCAAAAAACTTGGCAACTAAAGTTGTTATGCATAAAATGGTTACACAGTAAGAAGTCTCACAGCACCAAGTTTATTTGATAGTAAACCCATGAGCTTTCGGGGTCTGCCTCTTTGTCAGGTGAGTGGAGTATTCTGGTCACAAACAGAGCATGTAAAGGCATACACAGTTTATAGAATACTGATTAGAATGCAAGTCTTTACAGCTAATTAATTCTTAAAGGTGCAGATAATGTGAGTGAAGATAGCATTAAGCATGGGTTAAAGAGATGTGTATTGTCTCCAGACAGGATAGTAAGTGAGATGTTGCAAGCCCAGGCAAGTCATGGGGGTTACAGATAGTGTGACATGAACCCAAGATCCTGGTTGAGGCCATCCTTGTGTGCGGAACTTGGCTATCAGTTTCTGCTCAGCGACTCTGCGCTGTTGTATGTCGTGAAGGCTGCCCTGGAGAACGTTTACCTGAAGATCAGAGGCTGAATGCTCATGACCTTTATATGCTCTGTTTGTGACCAGAACTCTCACCTGACAAAGGGGCAGACCCCAAAAGCTAGTGGGTTTACTATCAAATAAACTTGTTGGACTTTAACCTGGTGTTGTGAGACTTCTTATTGTGTTTACCCCAGTCCAACACTGGCATCTCCACATCATAAAATGGTTACAACAGAGAAGGAGGTCATTCAGCCCATTATCTCAATGCTACTCTCTGCAATGAGTAACTCAGCTAATCCCACTCCCCTGTCCTTTAGTTAATGTAGACTTATGGGCAGCATGGTGGCACAGTGGTTAGCACTGCTGCCTTACAGTGCCAGGGACCTGGATTTGATTCTGGCCTTGGGTGACTACCCGTCTCAATGGAGTTTGCATGTTCTGCCCATGTCAGCATAGGTTTCCTCTGGGTGCTCCAGTTTCCTCCCACAGTCCAAAACTAAGGGGGAAACTTATTTAAGGGGACACTGAATCCTATGTAGTGGCTGCTGAAGATCTCCAACAGCAGGAGTAGCTAGCTATACAGCATACAGTGAAGAAGGCCAGTCTTGAAAAGCAAACTGCTGATTGAACCTCAGAAGCAACCCCAACAGAATGTGGTAAAAGTTGCTGGGTTTTTATAGATCTTAAAGTCTGTGAGGTGTTGTGGAACAGATTGGGGAGAATTAGCTCAGTAGTTAAGATCGTTCAAATTGTCTAAAGTAGTGGTACTGTGTAAAGCCATCGTCTTATTGGAGAGCACCTTTTTAGTTCTATTTCTCTAAACATTTGCTTTACTACAAAATCATCATAATGAGTCGAGGATATAATTTATGTATTTCAAACCTCTCCTCATACTATACAAATTGCAGACACTGGATAGTTGTTTCAAGTTTCTGTTCTGGGATTTGAACAACCTATGTCCCATCAGCCATGCCCTTAACATTCTCAGACTGCTTTTTGTGGGAGTTTGCTCGCCGAATATTGGCAGGTGTGGTTTCTGTATTGAAACAGTGACTATACTTAAAAAAAAAACTTCATTAGCTGCAAAGCACTTTGAGAAATCTGAGCATATGGGATGCTGATTAAGTGTGTTGTTTTGGCTTAAGCGTGATGAGGGTTATACAGCTTATTTTCAAGTATTGAATTCAAAGTCGTGAGCGAAGATAAAATAATTGATCAGCATCCTCTAATCCGTTAACATAAATATAACATAAACTTGGGGGGCAGAGCGGGGGAGACATTGAGGTAATGTTCGTGGACTAGTAATCCAGAAGCCTGGGCTGTGGGGAAATAGATTGAAATTCCAACATGGCAGACTGATGGATTTTAAAATTAATAAATAAAATCTGGGAATTGAAAGCTGCTCTCAGTAATGGTGACTGCAAAATTATCATTGATTTACAGAATCATAGAATCCCTTAATGTAGAAGAGTCCATTCAGTTTGCACTGCGACTCTGACAAGAGTATTTTATGATATGGAGATGCTGGTGTTGGACTGGGGTAAGCACAGTAAGAAGTCTTACAACACCAGGTTAAAGTCCAATGGGTTTATTTGGCAGCACAAGCTTTCGGAGTCTCGCACCTTCATCAGGTGAGCAGGGACTTGTGTTCACAAACAGGGCATATACCACACAAACTCAATTTACAAGATAATAGTTGGAATGTGAGTCTTTACAGGTAATCAAGAGTATTTTACCCAGGCCATCTTTTCCCCCACTTTTTCCTGTCATCCCACACATGTACCGTGACTAATCCCATCTAACTCACACATCTTTGGACGTGCTAAATTACCCCTTAGTGTCCAACCTACACACACACTCAAGCACAGAATTGAAACTGGGTCCCCTAATGCTGTGAAATGCTAACTGCTGTGACATCCCTCTGGTTCACTATCTGCCAGCCTTAGCCAGTCTGGCCTACATGTGACTCTACTCTTAAGACTGGGTGGCACAGTACCAGAGATCTGGGTTCAATTCTCTATGGAGTCTGCATACTCTTCCCCCTATGTCTGTGTGGGTTTCCTTCTACAGTCCGAAAGATGTGCTGGCCATGCTAAATTCTCCGCGCTGGAGAATGGTGATGAGGGGATTTTCACAGTAAACTCATTACTGTGGGTGGCGCAGTAGCACAGTGGTTAGCCCTGCTGCTTCACAGCTCCAGGGACCTGGGTTCGATTCCAGGTGGGGTCACTGTGTGGAGTTTGCACATTCTCCTCATGTCTGCATGGGTTTCCTCCGGGTGCTCTGGTTTCCTCCCACAGTCCAAAGATGTGCAGGTTAGGTTGGCCATACTAAATTGGCTGTAGATGCATAGGTTAGAGGATTAGTGGGTAAAATGTGCCCAAATATGGGGGTAGGACATGGGTGGGATTGTGGTCAGTGCAGACTCAATGGGCCAAATGGCATCTTTCTGTACTGTAGGGTTTCGATGATTTCATTAGTGTAAGCCTGCTTGCGACTAATCTACTCTTAAGACTGGGTGGCACAGTACCAGAAATTTGCCCCACTGGGATTTGAACCCAGGTCTTCAGGCTCCCAGATCAGTACATTCTTCCTGCGCCACTGCCCCTGCCTGTGGGTGGTGCTGACCAGATAGAGACAAGTCTCTGGGCTATTGATCAGTCTGCACTCGATGAGCTGGGGCTGCGTTGGATGATGCTGCTGTTGATTGTGAGTGACTGGTGGCGCGGCCTAGTCGGGGGGGTTGTGCCCAGTCATCGTGCGGAGTGAGAGAGCCCGGTAAAGCCGCACAGAGAGCCCGGTGAAGCCCCCCCACCTCCCCCCCGGAGAGCCCGAGGCCGCAGCTTGAACCACCCCCACCTCCCCAGCCCAGAGCCCGGCCTTTCCCCAGCTGCCGCCGCCGCCGCCATGAAGGACACGGCCGGGAAGCACAAGCCCAAGGAGCCGGCCCCGGACAAGGCCAAGCTGGCTGCCGGGCCGCCGGCCCCCGATGTGGAGATGAAAGACGTGTCGGTCGAGCCCGAGAGCGAGCAACCGGAGAGCGGCGAGAAGAGTCAGAAAGAGCTGGACTTGATCACCCTGGAGGGTAAAATATCCCAAATAACCCACTTATACTGAGGGCTTAGGGGCAGAGAGATGGATAAAATATGCTGTAAAATATACACATTATAAACCCCCAAATATATAACCCACTTAATCAAGGGCTGAGGACAAGGAGCTGGATCACCCTGAGGTAGAATATACACCTTATAAACCCCAAAATATATAACCCAGTTAACCAGGGACTAGGGACAGAGAGCTGGATCGCTCTGAGGGTAAAATATCCCAAATAACCCAGTTAAAATGTGAGGGGTTAGGGGACAGAGAAGTATATCACCTTAGAAGGCTAAATATCTCAAATTGTAAACCCAAAATATATTACCCCATTAACGAGGGACTGACAGCAGATAACTGGATCACCCTGGAGAGTAAAATAACCCAGTTAAAACAGCGAGGGGTTGGGGGTAGAGAGCTATAATACTGTGAAAGGTAAAAGAGCCTCAAATAACAATGTCTAATAAACCCAATGTAAAATGACTCAGCTAGGCTATAGGGGCATTGGAAGTAGAGAGCTGGATCTTTTTGATTTGATTTATTATTGTTGATGTACTGGGATACAGTATTGTTTCTTGCTCACTATACAGACAAAGCATACCATTCATAGAGAAGGAAAGGGGAGGGTGCAGAATGTAGTGTTACAGTCATAGCTAAGGTGTAGAAAGATCAACTTAATGCAAGATACGTCCATTCAAAAATCTGGTGTCAGTAGGGAAGAAGCTGTTCTTGAATCAGTTGATCCATGATCTCAGACTTTCGTATCTTTTTCCTGATTGAAAAAGGTGGAAGAGAGAATGTCCTGGGTGCATGTAGTCCTTGATTATGCTGGCTGCTTTTCCGAGACAGTGGGAAGTGTAGACAGAGTCAATGGATGGGAGGCTGGTTTGCGTGATGGATCTGATCACCCTGGATGTTGGCACCAGTGCAGCTTAAACTCATTAAACTAAATGATTCCAGATAAATATTAGGTATTCCGGCAGAGAACTAAATCTGATAATCTTGAAGAATAAGTAACCACAAATCATAAACCTAACAATGCCAGTCTAAACAGAGTGGGACTGAGAGCTGATCTCATCACTCCGAAGGGTTAAATATGCACTAAGTACAAACCCCAGCCTGAAATATCCAGTTAAACAGTGGGGCTTGAGGACAGAGTGTGGCCACCCTACCCGTAAAATAGACCCTTACACAAGATTATCTTAGTGATAGTTAGGCTGGGATAATTCAACATTTAGTTAGTGGGGTTGTGAGGTGTATGCATCTGACCACATTGGAAGGTAAACAATATTACAGTTAGTGTAATGTAAAACACCAGCAATAAATGCTGACTTAGCCACCAAAGCCCACATATTAAATAAAAGCCCCACTGAAGTAAAATATCCCAGATAAATAGTGAGAGTTAGGGACAGAAAGCTGATCAGCTACCTGTAGTTCATCATCAACAATATAGACAGGTCATCATTCATAAGGCTCATCATCATGCATAACTTGAATGATACAAAAAATGTGGTAATAAAATGTGGAACTAGGGGCAGAAGTCTGGATGGATCTGATCCCCTCAGTATAAAATATTATTATTATGGGCAAAAAATTAATATAGACATCTAAAGTTTATATTAATAAGTTAGTGCCAGAGAACTGGGTGGTCTTACTTGGAGAAAATGGTACTTATCACACATACAAATGTTGGACTTATAGTGTAATGGTTAAGTTGCTGGAGAGTGACCTAGAGTTCAAATCCCGCCAAGGCAATTCAGTTAATTAAACAAATTTGAAATAAAAAAAAGCTAACATTATGGCAGCACAGTGGTTAGCACTGCTGCCTCAAAGCGCCAGGAACTTAGGTTCAATTCCGGTCTTGGGTCACTGACTGTGGGGCGTTTGCAAGTTCTCCCCATGTCTCCGTCGGTTTCCTCCCACAGTCCAAAAATGTGTAGGTTTGATTGATTGGCCATATTACATTGCCCCTCAGTGTCAGGGAGATTAGCAGGGTAAATACGTGGGCTGACGGGGATAGGGTCTGGGTGGGATTGTTGCAAGCTCAATGGGCTGAATGGCCTCTTTCTGCACTGTGGGGATTCTATGATCACTAATGGGGGGCATGAAACTACCAGATTATTGTAAAGACCCATCAAGTTCACTTATGTCCATTAGGGAAGGAAATCCGCCATTCTTACCTGGTTTGGCTTACATGGACCCTTAACAAGATGATTGACCCTTAACTGCCCTCTGATATGACCTACCATGACACTCAGTTGTAATCATAAAAAAAGGTTACTAATACCTTCCTAAAGAGTAATTGGGGATAGAACATAGAACATTACAGCGCAGAACAGGCCCTTCGGCCCACGATGTTGCGCCGACCAGTTACAAAAACAATGACCCACTAGCCTATACCAATCCCTTTTCGTCCATATGGTTAGTAAGTGCTGGCCTTGCCAGTGCTATCCATACCCTTTGAATGAGTGGTAGAAAAACACACTATAACCAACATTTAATTAATAAAAGTATCACCTGGAATGTCATGAATGAAAGTAGTAAGAATGTTTGCAGAGAAATGGTTCTGTTAACCCTGATGGGTAAAATGTCCACTATGAAATGTATAATTTTCCATAAATTCTGCTGCCTGTGTCATAATTCACGCCAGCTCTCATTCACCATCATCACTGCATTCACTGTCATACATTGGCCCCCTGTTAAGCAATGCCTTGATTTTAAAATTCTCACTTTTCCAATGCCTCCATGACTTCACCTTTCCCTATTACTGTAATCACCTCCAGTCCTACTAACCTCCAAGATATCTACACTTTAATTCTAGCCTTGAATAAATCTGGTTTGCAGTAGATCTATGGCGAGAGAGAGCACTGCACAGAATTTTTTAAAATATTATAGAACTGCGTTGTTTGTGGCAGTTAATCCTTTGCAAATTATCAGTCAGTAAACATTTATCAATTGCATCAAAATCAAAAGTCCACTGTGTGGATTGGCGCAGTTGTTGGTATCTTGATACCTGATGTTGGGAATGTCACTGGAATCCGAAGCTTATAGAGCGTAATCACAGACTCCCTACAGTGTAGAAGGAGGTCATTTAGTTCATTGGTTATGCACCGACTCTGACAGAGCATCTTAGTCACGTCGCGCCTCTGTCCTATTCCTGTAACCCTGCACGTTTATATGGCTAATTCCCCTAACCTCCACATCTTGGGACACTCGGGGACAATTTACCATGGCCAACTCACCTAACCTGCACCTCTTTAGACTGTGGGAAGAAATCGGAGCATCTGAAGGAAACCCACGCAGACACGAGGAGAATGTGCAAACTCCACATAGCCACCTAAGGCCAGAATTGAAACTGGGTCCCTGGCGCTGTGAGGCAACAGTGCTAACCACTGTGCCACCATGCCACCCAATTGTGTATATGTTCCACCTCTAACATAAATGAAATTATACTGCCTTTGTGCGCCATGGGAGAGGGCCTGGGTAAGATACTCAGAGAGTTGGTGCAGGCCTGGTGAGCTGAATGGCACTATAAGGATTCTATGATTTTATAACGGGTTTAAGAACAGAAAGTAGTAGCTGATGAAAACAAGAACAAACAAACTTGCATTTCCACAGCAAAGAAAAACAAAATACAGTGGATGCTGGAAATCTGAAATAAAAACAAAGCACTGGTAATATTCAAGAAGAACTTGAGTTCTGTTTTTATTGTATTTCCGTAGCGCCTTTCAGGATCTTGGGATGTTCTGACTTTACAGCCAATTAAATTCTTTTGAAATGTAGGTACTGTTGTAATGTAGCCAAAACATTTAAACTCAGCAAGGGCTCACAAAGTGCAGAAAGTGACCAAATCATTATTTTTGACTTATGTTGACCGAGGGATAACATAGAAACAAACTAGAAGCAGGAGTAGGCCATTCAGCCCTTCAAACCTGCTCCGCCATTCATTTTGATCATGGCTGATGTTGGATAGGACACTGAGAATTCCCCTACATAGTGCTTTGAAATCTTTACATTCATCTGAGAGAGCCTCGATTTAACATTTCATCCAAAGGCTGACTGTTTCAACAATTTTTAACAGGCATTGCTTTATTATTACCATTTGAGAAACCTTCCCCAATCCTGCACTGTGGTTAACACACACTATCTCAGTGGAGTAAGCTGGCTACCATTGTGTTGCTGCCATTTCAGCTGAAATTCTGAGGTTAAGCTGAAGTCCTTACAGCCACCTATTATTTCCTAATGCATATAAGTGAAACTGGATGTATTTTATTCAGAATTGCTTTCCAACAACTGATAACTAAAGTGGCCATTTGTAGCTTAACTGCTGATGTGCCCTATATGGCTGGAAGGAAATGTTCGTTCTCAAGGACAAGCACTTGTAATGATTTGTTACTAGTTCACAATCCAAATTCAAGAAGGATGGAAGTGCTCATCTTTTTACCCCTTTATTGTACATTGTGATACATTATACATAATAAGAGAGCAGGAAACTGGTCAACAGAGCTACATGACTTATTTTTAATGTCAATTCAATATTTCCTTCCACTTCAAAAATGTTCTTTTTAATTCATTCACGGGATTTAGGGGCAGGTGATGGTCAAATGTATTACCACTGGGCAGCACGGTGACTCTGGTTAGCACTGCTGCATCACTCTGCCAGGGACCTGGGTTCAATTCCAGCCTTAAGTGGCTGGCTGTGTGGTGTTTGCACCTTCTCATCATGTCTGCATAGGTTTCCTCCCACACTCCAAAGATGTGCAGGCTAAGTTGATTGCCTTTGCCAAATTGACCCCTCATGTCAGGGGGGATTAGCAGGACATTCGTGTGGGGTTACGGGAATAGAGCCTGGATGGGATCATGTCTGGTGCAGGCTCAATGGGCCGAATGGCCTGCTTCTGCGCCGTTGGGATTCTATGATGATTCTCTGTGGGCCTGACTGGCTAGGCTACCATTTATTGCCATCTCTGATTGCTCCTGAGAAGGTGATGATATCTTCTCGAACTGCAGCTGTTAATGAGGGAGTTCCAGGATTTTATCTGATGCAGTTCTCTAATTGAGCAGATTGTTGGTGACTGATTAAAAATGATATGTCAGAACAGCATGGTGAAAGGTGGATTTTTTTAATTGTTCAGTGGATGATGCTGCCCAGACCACATTTTTTGCCTTTTCTCACTAGCTGCCCTGAGAGGGTGATGAGCCACTGCCTTGAATCATTATGATTCCCATGCGAGTTTTAGATAAGGAATGACAGGCAAATGACCCACAATGTGCTAGAATTACAGCAGCATCAGCATTCAAACCTATTACTGCTTGGTATGTCTGCCTGCTAATTGTTTGCTTTGGAGTTGTTGTATTGCTGCCTTCCCTTTTATTTGGCTGTTTAGTTGTTCGGAAACTGAGCATGGATGTTGTGTTGGAAGTGGTAACTGCACTGTGAAACCTGCAGCTGTTTGCAACTGGTAATGTTATTCTGGGATTTTTGTATGGTAGCAGAGTATAATGATCTTGTGTGGCAATTCTATCGTTCAGAAACTTCTGATCTACCTATGCAATGTGCCAATTTAGATGGATATCTTTCAGAAAATAAGGTTTTGGAATATGCCATATGAGTAATTTGAGACGAGATGTGGTAAACCATAAAATGCCTACAGTGCAGAAAGAGGCCATTCAGTCCATTGAGTCCTCACAGACTCCAAAAGAGCTTCCCACCCAGGCCCTCGCCTCCACCCTATAATCTGGGGATAATTTTATGCACATACTAGTTTTTTGCAGTATCATGGCCAATCCGTCTAAACTGCACATCTTTAGACACTAAAGGGGAACTTAGCATGGCTAATCAACATCTTAGACTGTAGGAGGAAATCGGAGCATCCAGGGGAAACCCACATGGGAGAACGTACAAACACCATACAGACATTCACTCAAGGCCAGAATCAAACGTGAGTCCCTGGCACTGTCAGGCAGCAGTGCTAACCACTGTGCGACCGTGCTGCTCCAAATGGTAGTAAGCTTAGGGAAACAGCTGACTTTTGACCTTGGATCTTAAAGCTCCCCATGACTGAGGTTTCCTTCCCGTCATGTCTGGGTCTTTTGTACACTGCCGCTTAACGATGGAGGTTGTTCGCTGTGATTCATCAACAGTTCCATTCTCAGATGAACCGTGACCTTTTTGCATCCAGCAGATCCCACTTTGAATCATTCTGAGTTAGGTTGCTGTTTATAGGCAAGATCAAATTCTCTTAGTGAGTCAGTTGGGACGTTTCCTCTTCACCACCACCTCATGCAAATGCCTCATCTTTGTTGCAGGTTAACAAATTTGATAACTTCAGTTTTACACTTGCAATGGTGGCATTTGAATTCTCAATCTCTAGATGGTTATTCTAATACCCAGAACCATTGCATTGTATATCTATCTAATTTCTACCAATATGGTTGTTTGTACAAGATATGTGGAGGAAAAAAACTGGAAATAATCTGGTTCCCATCGATAACTTATTTAGTTATGTTATTGAGCTTTCAGTGTATAATTAAGAAAATGGACACCAAACCTAAGATGGTGACATCAGGAGGATTATATAAATCAGTTTTAAGGGGCCTTTGAGGTAGGGGTGAAACTGAGAGGTTTTGGGAGAGAATCTCTGAGATTGTCAGTCAGTTGAAAACATAGATGTCAAATGGTGGGGCAGAGGTATAGGAGGGGGCATAGGACTGTTTGTAGGCCCAGGTGAGCTTACAGAGTTTGCTGGCTGAGGTCAAGACCACAAAGGAATTTAGATTTGTGGATTAACATATTCAATTCAATTTATGTTTTAATGACAGTGTAAGCACAGGGCAGTTTTCTTGCGATTTCTAGAAACTTAGTTTAAAAATAGCCTTGTTTGGTGGCACCGTGGTAAACACTCCTGCACAATCCTGCAGCAGTGGTGGCACAGCACCAAGGGCCCAGATTCAATTCTGGCCTTGGGTGACAGTCTGCATGGAGTTTGCACGTTCCTGTCGTGTCTGCATGGGTTTCCTCTGGGTGCTCCAATTTCATCCCACACTCCAAAGATGTGCTAGTTCAGCAGATTGGCCATGCTAAATTGCCCCATAGTCTCGGGAGATTAGCAGGGTAAATACATGGTGTTATGGGGGTAGGGCCTGGGTGGGATTGTTGCTGGTGCAGACTCATTGGCTGAATGGCCTCTTTCTGCACTGTACCAATTCTGTGATTCCGTGATTAAGTGTTTTAGAATTCAGATATTCATGTAGGAGTAATTAATCCCATCCTTGTTACTTGATCCCACAGAGGTGTTTACTGCTGGTCTTCTGAAGGATACCTTCAAGTGTAACACATTGCATTCTGGGACACATCTGATGGCCAGCTAATAACATGCCTCTGGAATGACCAAGTATATTTTTCATTCCTAGGCTTGCAATAAAAATTACAAGAACTTGCCCTAGAAATGAATACTATCAGAGTGATTCCGTTTATGGTGGATGTAATCGATTGGAATTGATAGATTTTCAGAGCACACAGAGAGCATTGTGTATTGCAGAGACTAGTGAACATTTAAGGCTGTTGCTTCTCATGTTCTGTGAACACTGGGGAACTAAGTGAATTTTGATCCATGTAATCTGCCTGTATGGAATGTTCCCGAATATGGAACCCATGCTGCAGGAGTGGAGACTGAAGGAAAATTAGTTTTCTGCAATATCTGGCAGACCTGTGCAGTGTGTTAGATGCCCATAGAGTGGTTCATGGTGCTTATACACTGTTTTGCAACAATATGGGTGTTATCAACAAAGTGTGATGGGGGGAATGTTAAAAGAAGTAAACTTGATTCCTTTTTTAAGATTCTGTCTCCCTGTTGAAATATACAGAGGTGGAACTTTGCAAGATGCAGCCAAGTGTGGGTGAGTGATGTCCCAGGGGCTGTGGAGCTAGATAGTGGGAATCGAAGTAACTACATAAGGTCCTGAATTTACCCCAGTCCATCATGCAAACCAGCCTACCATCCATTGACTCTGTCTACACTTTCCACTGCCTCGGCAAAGGAGGCAGCATAATTAAGAATCCTACGCACCCCGGACATTCTCTGTTCCACCTTCTTCCATTGGGAAAGAGATATGAAAGCCTGAAGTCACGTACCAACCAACTCAAGAACAGCTTCTTCCCTGCTGCTGTCAGACTTTTGAATGAACCTACCTTGCAATAAGTTGATCTTTCTCTACTTTCTAGCTATGACTGTAACACTACGTTCTGCACCCACTCCTTTCCTCCTCTCTGTACGGTATGCTTTGTCTGCATAGTGCGCAAGAAACACTACTTTTCACTTCGTAATACATGTGACAATAATAAATCAAATCAAAATCAAGTCAAAACCACAAGAAAGCTAATGCGATTCCACGTAGTTGGAACAGATCACCTTCAAATGCTTGCTTTTTTTTCACAGATATCAAAGAACATGTAAAGCAGATTGAGAAAGCTGTGTCGAGCAAAGAGCCACGGTTTGTTCTGCGGGCTCTGCGAGCTCTTCCTCCAACCTGTCGCAGATTGAACCCCACCGTTCTTTACAAGGCCATCAATGGCTTTTTTGTGTCAAACACATCAATGCGGGATTTCCTGCTGGCTTTCCTTGAGGAGGTTGGTGTTGTGTGCTAAAAGTGGATGCTTTACTAGTTGTAAATGTGTGAATCAGAGGGGATTATTCAGTTGCACAAGGAATTCAACAAAAGTACCAGATGAATCAGGAGCAGAGGTTGGCCACTCGGCCCCTCGAACATGCTGTTCTTTAAAAAAAATGTAGTTGAGTATTCCGCATTTACATAAGAATTAGGAGCAGGAGTAGGCCATCTGGCCCCTCGAACTTGCTCCACCATTCAATAAGATCATGGCTGATCTTTTCGTGGACTCGGCTCCACTTAGCCACCAGCTCACCGCAACCCTTAATTCCTCATTCAAGGAGGTAACTTCAACTGCTTCATTGGGCAGGGAATTCCACAGATTCACAACCGTTTGTGTGAAAAGGTTTCTCCTCAACTCAGTCCTAAATCTGCTTCCCCTTATTTTGAGGCCATGCCCCCTAGTTCTAGTTTCGCCTGCCAGTGGAAACAACTTCCCTGCTTCTATCTTATCTATTCCCTCCATAATCTTGTATTTTTCTATAAGATCTCCCCATATTCTTCTGAATTCCAATGAGTATAGCCCCAGTCTACTCAGTCTGTCCTCATTAGCCAATCCTCTCAACTCTGGAATCAACCTAGTGAATCTCCTCTGCACCCCCTCAAGTGCCAGTATATCCTTTCTCAAGAAAGGATACAGGTACAGGTGTAAGTAAGCACACCTAAAGTGCCTCATCCTGGGCAGACAGCCTTCATGACCATGGTTTCATTCCTGCCAGATGGCTGAACTTCTGTTCAAACTCTGTTTTCTCTCCCTCCCTATCACTATATCTTTGATTCCCATAGAATCCTTACAGTGCAGAAGGAGGCCGTTCGGCCCATCAAGCCTGCGCTGACAACAATTCTACCCAGACCCTAATCCCCATAACCCCAAGTATTTAGCTTGCTAATCCCCCTGACACTAAGGGGCACTTTAGCATGGCCAGTCAGCCTAACCCATACATCGTTGGACTGTGGGAGGAAAGCAGAGCACTCGGAGGAAACCCACGCATACACGGGGAGAACGTGCAAGCTCCACACAGACAGTGACCCGTGGCCGGAATTGAACCCAGGTCCCTGGTACTGGGAGGCAGCAGTGCTAACCACTGTGCCACTGTCCATGGTGTCCAAAATGGAATCCTTAACTAGTTCACCTGAATTCCTTCTCAAAGAATCATCTGGGATTTGCCACTCTGTCTGCTTAGCATTGAAACCTAAATTTGACTTGTCAAGCTGTCTTGCATCAACCGGTCTGGACTATATTAACATTTGCAGCAATAATCTGCTTTTAGGATCTGCACAGGATGAATGAATGAATTAATTAATTAAACCCTCATTACTGATTATCAAAGACATGAATTAACAATTGTTTATTGACTTTAGAGTTATTGATGTAAAGATCAAAAGTATTAAACCAGCTAGTAGGATGAATTGATGGAATAAAGGAAGTTCAGTTATGTTGTGTAATTTCAGTATTAACTGCTGATTTTACAATTGAGATCAGTGGTCTGAAATTGATATGAGTACGACTAAATTAGGATTCAACTCCTTAGATATCAGATTGGTATATTTTTTATTTATTAGTCATAAATAGGCTTGCATTCACATTGCAATAAAGTTACTGTGAAAAATCCTTAGTCGCTACACTCCGACACTTGTTTGGATACACTGAGGGAATTAGTATGGCCGATGCACCTAATTAGCACGTCTTTCAGACTGTGGGAGGAAACCAGAGCACCCGGAGGAAACCCACGCAGACCCAAGGAGAACTTGCACCCTCCACGCAGACAGTGACCCAAGCTGCGAATTGAATCTGGGTCCCTGGCGTTGTGAGGCAGCAGTGTAATCACCGTGCCAGCCCTTAACACAGATCGCATAGCTAAACTACTGAATAAAATCCACATGCTCTTAGTTAGTAATGTTTCAAGAATTGATGCAATCATGTCTTTGTTAACCAGAGTAGGTGAAATACTCTTAGCTGTCAAATCATGATCAAGCAGGGGACGCGGCTAGCCCATTGCACTGGGGGTGTGCTGATGCCTGAGATTGTGGTTTCCCTCAGCTTGGGTAGAGTAAAGGATCAGGGTAGCCAGTGAGCTTAAACTGAGGCTTTACCTGATGCAATTTTTTAAAGCCACCTCGGCCTTTTGGCTAAGATGGAGCGTTAGATCAAGCCCTGGTGGGGATGCAATGCCTCATCCTGTCAGTTTGGATCTTGTTTGATCAAGCCCAAGGTGGGATGCAAAGTCTTGTCTTGTCAGGTTGGATCTGGTTTGTCCCTCGTGGGGACCATAGTCAGACTTGATTTGAATTGGCTTTTTCGATTAGAAATAAAGTACCGAAAAAATAGTGCTGCCTCACCTTTATCTGGAAGCTTGGTGTTCACATTCTGACACAGTAGAGTATTGTTAGATTCACCCGATAGGGTATGCTTCAGAAAAGCAGTACCACACAATGTGTTAAATCACCAAAAAGAGATTCAGGAGGCCTGCATAACCAGTATATTTGAAAATGATCAATTAAAAATAACTACACTGAAGACTGCATAACACATTACATGACGTGTATCATTCTTGTTTTAGCCCATGGATACAGAAGGAGATGTGCAGTTTCGCCCTCGAACGGGGAAGGCAGCCACGGTGCCTCTTTTACCTGAGGCAGAGGCCTATCTGCAGCTTTTACTAGTTATTTACTTGACAAACAACAAACGCTACACTGAGGTGAGTGAGATTCAGCTTCAAAGATAGTCATTCAGGAGAAACTTTTACGCTGCAGATCCTCAGACGAGCAGTGACATGAGTCCCACTAACTTGTAAATCACTTGAGGATTAGTTTTGTAATTTTATACCTTTTGTAACAGTTAAAGAAAATTTATACAGTGCCTTTTGCATACTCTAGATAACCCAAGTTCTTTCACAACCAACGAAATGCATTTGAAATGCTGTTACTGTTTCGTTGGGAAATGTGACAGCTGCTTTATACACATCATTAATGCAATACATAATCAAACAGTATGTTCAATAATAAGAAAATCAAAAATACAGGGAGCAGTTTTGGTCTCTTTGGCTAAGGACAGATATACTGGCATTGGAGGCAGTCCAGAGAAGGCCCACCAGGTTGATCCCGGGTATGGAAGGATTTTCATGTGAGGAGAAGCTGGGTAGGTTGGGCCTGTACTCACTGGAGTTAGAAAAATAGAGGCGACTTTATTGGATTTTCAGGGGGCTGACAGGGTAGATGCCAAGAGGTTGTTTCCCTTTGTGGGAGAGTCTAGGACCAGAGGACATAATCTCAGTGTAAGGGTCGCTCAATTAGGACAGAATAATTTCTTCTCTCTGAGAATAATGCATCTGTGGAATTCTTTACCGCAGCTGGCTGTAGAGGCTACTTAAGTATGTTCGTGGCTGAGATACAGATTTTTAATCAGTAAGAGAATCAATGGTTACGGGGATAAGCTGGGAAAGTGGAGTTGAGGATTATCACAAGCGATCAGTGATGACCTCATCGAATGATGGAGCAGACTTGATGGGTTGAACACCCTCCTTCTCCTATGTCTTATGATCTATGGGAAGACTCGCATTTCATGACCACTGGACATCTCAAAGCACCTTATAGCCAATGAAATAGTTGTTGCAGTGTAATCTCTGTAGTAACGTAGGAGCCAAAATGCTCTCAGCAAACTTCCATGTCCCTGAAATAATGACCAGATAAACTTTCTTCTTGTGATGGTGGTTGAGGGATACATAATGGCCATGACACCAGGGGTAACTCCCCTCCTCTTCTTTAAAACAGTGCCATGGGACCTTATACCTCAATCTGATCAGGCAGATGGAGCCTCAGTTCAATGTCTGAACTGAAAGACAACACTCCCTCAGCACCGAGGCGCTCCCCCAGTACTGCACTGGAATGTCCGTTTTGATTTTTCCTTTTGACTCAAACCCTTGAGTGAGGTTTGATCCTGGAACTTTGTGACTCAGAGGTGAGTTTGCTACCAACTGAGCCATGACTGTCATTTGTGATGGTTGATACTAGCCAGGCCAAGAGAACTTCCCTGACCTTTGATAGTGTAGTGCGATCACTTGAGCAGGTAGAACCTGGTAATAAAAATGCTGACCAAACCAGCGGCATCATCCTGTGAAGGAAATCTTTTTAAAATCCAGATTTTCTGAAGGCCTGCTGGATAAAGGCACTGCTGGTTTAGCGCTAAATCATAGATCTTAGATCAGAGAGCCCTTGGTTAGGTTCAAAGTCTTTGTTGAGTTAAATGTGGTAATTTCCACACAATGTGTGACCTCACTGCCCTCTGCCAGGAAATATTGTCCCTTGCTCTCTGCTGGAATGCATGTGTAGATTCAAGAGAAAACAATTTGCATTCATATAGCAACTTTAACGTGGTAATGTGGCCTCACAGGAGTGCTGAAACTGAGCTGCAATAAAGAAACTATTGAAACTGGACCAAAGGTTTGGTCAAAGAAACAACATTTAGGAGAGATGGGTGGAGAGGTTTAGGAAGGGAACCTACCTCAGCTTAGCCAGTTGAAGGCGTGGCCATCAATAGTGCATCAGTGAAAACGGGGATGCACAAGAGGCCAGAATTAGAAGAGCACGTTGATTTCAGTTCAGTTTTAGCTGTGATATCCACAGTGATTGAAGCTTGCCACTCCTGGCTATTCACTCTATCATTTAAAAAAATGCAGGCTTACAGGTGATACTGGAAGCTGTAATAGGGTTTAGCATCTTCAGAATAGAGTGGAAGTTGGCACTGAAGAAAATGCAATACTCACGGCCTTATCTTTTTTTTAATGCAGGCACAGAAATGCTCAGATGATCTGATGCAAAAGATCGCTGCTCAGAATCGCCGTGCTCTCGACCTGGTTGCGGCTAAGTGCTATTATTACCATGCTCGCGTTTATGAATTTCTAAATAAACTTGATGCAGTCAGAAGGTGAGAAAGTTGTTTCATTTTAGACTTTTAAAATATAACAATAATGAAAATGAAGGACAAAGATTGGTTTGAACTTAAAGTTTGGCAGTTAACTGGTGCATTCATTATGGTAATATTTCTACCAATCCGAGTCCACTTTCCCACCAATCAACACTCTTTTCTCATGAAGTGTAAATTGTTGTTCCCTTTACATTTGGTATTCTTGTGAATTATCCTGATAAGTGCATGTTGAAAAGCTTTGACAATGTCTTTTTTCAGCAGTGCTCAAGTTCTGTGCTACCAAATGACTATTTGAAAATGAAGGAATTGGTATATTGGGAGTTTGATATATCCTGATACTCTCCCATTGGCAAATGTTACCACATTCTATCCCAGATGATAGGTACTAAGCTACAGTGATGAGGACGATAAGACACAGGAGCAGAATTAGGCCACTCAGCCCATCGAGTCTGCTGTACCATTCAATCATGGCTGATATTTTTCTCATTCCAATTTTTCCTGCCTTTTCCCCATAATCCCTGATCCCGTTATTAATCAAGAATCTATCTATCTCAGTCTTAAAGACACTCAGTGACCTGAGCTCCACAGCCTTCTGCGCTAAGAGTTCTACAGTTTCACCACTCTCTGACTGAAGAAATTCCTCCTCATCTCCTGTTTTAAAAACGTGTTAAGTTTAATTCTTGTACGGTGTTTGCTGGTATTAATAGTGGGAATACCTCAACTGGAGCTCAGGTCACCAATAAGACAGAAAAATTTAGACATTGCCCCATTCCTGTTTGCTACCTGCTTAGAGTGCAAGAAGGTACATAGAATCATGGAAATTTCAGCTCAAAGCCATTTGAGTTATCACATATATGCTGGTTCCTCATCAGAGCCAGGTAATATAATTCTGCTTCCATGTGCCTTTTAATCAGAACCCCTAGAGATCAATGATTCTGAGGCCTGAGTATATTTACCCCTGCCATTTTCTTCTCCTTTGTTTTTCAAACTAAATCCCCGATTGTAAAAATAGTGGTTGAGAGATGTAGAGATGAGAGTAAACAAGCGTGGTGATGGATAAGCTTTGGAGTTTAAAACTCAGCTCAGACTCAAAAACTGAACACTAAGGTGTGTTTCTGTTGATAAGAGGTGAGGGATGAGTTAGTGGCTGAGGAGATAATTACGTGGCAGAGGCTGAAGATGATGGATATGCAGTTCCCTAAAAAAAAATTCATTAAGACTAAAATGTCCCCAAATGCTGGTAGACTTACTACAGAATTTGATGGTATTACTGCAGATTTTGACCTTGATGTGCTGCAGGATTTAGTGTTTAATTAAATGATCAATTTGCTTTCAGTAGCCGCTGTGTCATGAGCTAATAATCCTTTGTGAGATTAAAAAGCTCCTGACCTTCCATCCAGTTTCTTCTTGTGTTAATTCTAAACCCATATCCACTTGCCTTCCGTTCACAGACTGGGTGGGGGGGGGGGGATAATGTTTTTTAACAATTCATGTTCTCAATCCCCTTTTGCAATCTTGAACTTTTCTAACTGCTTCAACGATCTCTGTTCCAGGGAATTCAAACTGATTATTCATTAACTGTCTCCTAGGACAGCGTCCTCGTGAATCAAGCTTGCGTCCTTTCCTTTCCTTGGCTTGGATAACTTGAAAGAGAACCATTGTGTGGGGTGGGGGGTGTCAGGCAAGGTTCCAGGACTTTCACTTGTGGGGTGTGGGCCATCCCGAACTGCCCCTGAGAAGGTCATGGTAAGCAGCAATTAGGGATCGCCAATAAATGTTGGCCTTGCCAGTGCTGCCCACATCATGCCTATGAAATAATTCAGGAAAAGAGAGATGCATGTGTGTACTGTACTGTGACAGACAAGACTGGTATCTTCAATTTGGCCCCAGTGTAACCTTACAACCTTGTGAGTAACTAATCTGTTATTTCTCAGTTTCTTGCATGCACGTTTGAGGACAGCCACCCTTCGCCACGACGCTGATGGCCAGGCCACTCTGCTGAATCTGTTATTGAGAAACTACCTACAGTATAACCTGTACGATCAGGCAGAGAAACTAGTCTCCAAATCCATTTTCCCAGAACAAGCTAATAACAACGAATGGGCAAGATATCTGTATTATACTGGTGAGGCTCTTACCAACCCTGCAATGTGAAGTAACTGATAAACATTTGTGCACTTTTAAAAGAAAGACTTGCATACATATAGTGCCATTGACAACTTCAGGATATTCCAAAGTAATTTAAAGCCGTGAAGTATTTTCAAAGTGTAGTCCTTACTGTAATGTAGAAAATATGGCAGACAATTTGTGAACAGCAAGCTCCGACATACAGCAATGTGATAATGATCCAATAAACTATTTTCTTCATGATGTTGATTGTGGGATTAATATTGGCCAGGGAACATGCTGTTCTTTGGGAGAATGCCATTCAATCTTTTGTAAACACCAGTCATAACCTCGGCTTAGCCTTTCATCAAAAGACAGCACCTCTGAATGCGTGGCACTCTGTCAGCTCTACACTAATTTTTATGCTGAAGGTTTCTGAAGCAAGGCTTGAACCCACAATCTTCTGACTCAGGCGAGACTGCTACCAGCTGAGTCACTGTGCGAATGCAATCACTTGGGAATGAATGCAAAATAAAGACACTTGTGAGATGTCGTGTCTTCTGAAATGCCCATTCAGTTATTCCTCAGTCACGACATAGCCTTTTCTCTTTTTATGAGTGAATCATAGCTTTTAAAGTGTTACTGGTAATTACCTTCCACGTTGGCAGATCTCCCATCACTCTAAATAGCCAGTGAATACTCCTGTCGTGCGTTATATTATACACAGCTTGATTACAAGTTGCTGTAACAAAGATGTTGTACAGTTCCAACAAAATGTCAGTTAGTAAATAATTCATTTTCTGTGTTGAATTTTTTTCTGTAACTGCGCACTTTATAGATGCTGATAGGATATTATTAGTTTATCCAAATAGGTTTTGTGATGTGCGGGTTAGGTTGATTGGCCATGCTAAAATTGCGCTTAGTGTCCTGAAATGCATAGTTTAGAGAGATTACTGGGTAAATATGTAGGGTTATGGGGGTACGGCCTGAGAGGGATTGTTGTCGCTGCAAACTCGATGGGCCGAATGGCCTCTTTCTGTGCTGTAGGGTTTCTACGTTTCTAAAAACAGAACCTCTTGTTTGTTGCCTTCAGGTCGTATTAAAGCAATTCAGTTAGAATACTCAGAAGCACGGAGAACCCTGACAAATGCTCTGCGTAAGGCACCACAGCATACCGCAGTCGGCTTCAAGCAAACAGTGAGTAAAATCCTACAGCTCCTGTTTCAAAATAGTTTATAGTTTACTGAGGTGATTTTTAACGATGATGTTTTCCTCCTTTAAATGCGTTAACAAAACTAATTTTATGAGGAATGTGTACTCCATTGCTAGGTTCATAAGTTGCTTATTGTGGTGGAGTTGCTATTGGGTGAGATTCCCGACAGGCTACAGTTCCGACAACCATCGCTCAAGCGATCCCTGATGCCATACTTCCTGCTCACTCAAGGTCAGTACAATACAGCTGAACACGAGCATTTTGGCTTTAAAGCAGGTTTAATTTTTTGTTCCTTTAGAACATCTGTCACCCTAAAACTTTGTCGTGAATTAAGCAAGTGAAGATTGCCTTGTATGAACCTGTACCTGTGCCACTTTTTTGCAAAGCATGCAATAGCGCCATCTAGTTGAAGTAAGTCATTTCACCCCTTGTGTGGCCATCCCTTCAGCCACTCCAAACCAGTCAATATGCAACTTTTCACAACATTACACTATACGACACTGAGAGGAGGAAGTATTAAGACTGGATAGAAGTAGTTTAGCTACATTACAGGCTGTGGAATTAAGCATAAAGGCAAAATTATATCACAATTTCTTTTTGGTTCACGTGAACTTAATGGACCAAATGGCTTCATGTGCCACAATGAGTCTGTGACTTTTGCATTGTCTCTTTTGAGATGATGAATGTATTGCACCAACAAATACAGGTGGCACAGTGGGTGCAATGGGTAGCACGGCTGCCTCATAGTGCAATGCACCCGGGTTCAATTGTGGCCTCAGGTAACTGTGTGGAGTTCGCACATTCTCCCCATCTGCATGGGTTTCCTCCGAGTGCTCCGGTTTCCTCCCACACTGTAAAGATGGTGTTGGGGGATTAGCAAAGTTAAAGTTTATTTATTAATCACAAGTAGGCTTACATTCATACTGCAATGATGTATGTGCAAATCCCCGAGTCGTCACATTCTGGCACGTGTTCGGGTACACTGAGGGAAAATTTTAGCGAAGCCGATTCACCTAATCAGCACGTCTTTCAGACCGTGAGGGGAAACTAGAGCACCCGGAGGATACCTATGCAGATGTAGGGAGAACGTGCAAACTCCACACAGACAGTGACCCAAGATGGGAATCGAACCCAGGTCCTTGCCACTGTGAGGTAGTAGTGCTAACCACTGTGCCACAGTGTCGCAGGGTAAATACTTGAGGTTATCAGGATAGGGCCTATTGTCGGTGCAGGCTCAATGGACCAGAATGGCTTCCTTCTGCACTGTAAGGATTCAATCGTTCTATGAAATGCACTTTAAAATTCAAGCTGTTTAACTCAAATTAATTTGATGCAATCCTGTCAGTTGATGTTAAATGGGCTCTTGATTCCACTAACATCTATAAGTTTACTTTTAGTCCCTGCGCACCACTATATTAGCAACTGAGAATCACAGCACTGGTACATTGCAGGAGGCAGCTATTTGGCCCATCGCGTCTGTACTGGGTCTCCAAACGAGCATTATGGCTTAGTGCCGTTCCCCTGTCCTTTCCCTGTACCTCTGCACATCATTTCTATTCAATTAATCATTTAATGCCAGGCAGAACACGGCCACCTGCTGGTCAATTAAAACAACAGCAGTTTTTCTATTACCAAAACACCCTGAATTGATGAGATTAAACTCCCATTACTTTTGACCAGAATTGTGGTAATCGAGACTGAATGTGAAGCAAACTGTCCCTGATTTGGTAGGAGATCTCGGAGCCAGCACAGGAATGCCCCTTGTGGTCACTAAAGACTGATCTGAGGTTGCTGCGCTGAGGTTGTTCAGTCTGTGACTCCATGCAACCCTGGAAATGCATCCTTAAAGCGTAGACAGCTCTGTCATTTTTGTGCTTCTGGGTCATATCTGTTGATTGGTCCCATCTGAATTTTGTGGAGAATTTTCTGGGGCTGATTTGGTGTTGTTACCTTACTTGTTACTCTCAGCAACTTGAGACACACACCAGTTTATGAGAAAATAGACTTAGATGCTGTGACCTCTGAGGCTGCATGACACCTAACCATGAGGCCACAAAGCCAGAAGGCTTGGATAATAGCCAACATATTAATTTGTTGTTGCCTCTACATCTCCATCCTTAGAAGTTGATTACGCTCGACCACAATCTGTAGTCACATGACCTGGCATATTCCCACTCTCACTAAGCCAGGGAATCGACCCTAGTTGTAGAAGAGTGCAGGAGGCGCAGAAGTTTTAAGGTGCCGTCCGTTAGAATGGCACTGGGTGCCAAAATAGATACCTTTGTTGAATTTCATGCTAAAATTACTGTAGTATAAAGCTTTGATCTTGGAAATTCAGGCTTGATCACAATCATGACCAGCAACAAATCTTATTTTATTGGGTCTTAGTATTATTCTTTTGTGTTCTTCACTGAATTTGCCGCGGTGTTTCGTAGTAAGAAGGTTTGCTTTTTTACCCTCTTTATCCTCTAGTTTAATGGGGTCTTTTCCTTCATCTGCTTGTCTTTTAATCAGGCAAAAGCTGCTGCGTTTAAACTGAAATCCATTATCATTTGTGCTGAAGGAGTTGTACACTCACACAGTTCTCAATGAGGACAACAAATAGCTTCACATTTCTCTCTTCTCTTCCACCAGCTGTCCGAACTGGGAACTTGGCCAAGTTTAACCAGGTTTTGGAGCAGTTTGGTGAGAAGTTTCAGACTGACGGTACCTATACACTGATCATCCGCCTGCGACACAACGTCATCAAAACAGGTCAGAATTCAGTTAAAATATTTATCTACCGCTTGTTTCATTACTCTAGAACCTGCTCCAGGCAAGCATCATTTTAGTTGACTTTCGAATCTGGAAGATTCATTTTTTCATTATTGGTTTGCTCCAGTTATTTTGCTTGAAGCACCTGGAGTGGGTTCAGCTCTAGGCCATACACACACCACAAATCTGATCCAGTTTGATTCTCAGTCCATGTTGATCTTGGCTTTGACGAGGGGTCATCTGGACTCAAAACGTCAGCTCTTTTCCCTTCTTACAGATGCTGCCAGATCTGCTGAGATTTTCCAGCATTTTCTCTTTTGGCTTGATCTTGGCTAGGTTTGGAGTTGGGAACAGTCCCTGCATTGGGAGGGGAAGAGATTAGCCAAAGTTCCTGCTTCTACCAACAATTCAGGGCTGGTAAAAGGGCACCTGTAAAAGCAGCATAAAATACATTAGTCCCAATCACTAGTGTCCACTCAGTCCATTTGATTGATATACGGTTGCAGTTAGTAAATTTAAGGTTTTGCTTGTTATAAAAGTCTAGACCCATGTGGATGTGAGACCAAAATGCAGTGGCTGTGAGTTGGCATTGCACTGACAGCCTTATTCATAGAGGTTTACAGCATGGAAACAGGCCTTTCAGCCCAACTTGTCCATACCACCCTTTTTTTAAACCCCTAAGCTAATCCCAATGGTCCTCATTTGACCCATATCCCTCTATACCCATTTTATCCATGTAATTATCTAAAAGCTTTTTAAAAGAAAAATTGTACCTGCCTGTATTATTACCTCTCGTGGCTTGTTCAGACACTCACCATCCAGTGTTTGGAAAAAATTGCTCCTCTGGACACTTTTGAATCTCTCCCCTCTCACCTTAAACCTATGCCCTCTAGTTTTAGACTCCCCTACCATTAGGAAAAGATATTGACTATCTAGCTGATCTGTGCCCTTCATTATTTTGAGGACCTCTATAAGATCACTCCTCAGCCTCCTATGTTCCACAGAAAAATGTCCCAGTCTGTCAGCCCCTCCTTATAATTCAGAGAACGTAGTTACTGATAGTATGGAGATAGAACAATTGTGAGTGGAATAATATATCTGAGGCCTAAGGTCCAATGTCAGAGCTTGGGAGAGGGTATTGTTTATTTTATACTCAGACGTAAGATGACCCAGTGTAAGATAAGCCTCTCTACTTCACAGCCCCAAAAAAATAAATGACTGGTGTATAAGGTGGTCAACATTTCAACTGTTTCGCAACCTTAACTTCAAACAGCAGCAGATGACTGAATAACATATGATTTTCCAGCTTTATAGTGAGGGCTGAAATGTCAGAATGAACAAGCTTATATTTATTATAATGGTTTAGGGTGGTAATTGACTCTCTAGCCTCTGGTCTGCTCTCTTTCTTTCTCTCTCTGCTCATCTCTCTCTCTATGTTAATATTAACATGTTGTCTGCCTCTGCATCTCCATCCTTACAAGTTGATTGCGCTCGACCACCATATGGCCCGGCATATCCCCACTATTATTATCACTAAGCCAGGGAATCAACCCTAGTTTAATGAAGAGTGCTGGAGGGCATGTCAGGAACAGCATTAGGCATACCTAAGAATGAAGTGTCAACCTGGTGAAGCCACACCACAGGACTGCTTGTATGTCAAACAGCATAAGCAGCAAGCAATAGACAAGAGCTAAGTGATTCCACAACTAGCAGATCAGACCTAAACTCTAGTCCAGCCACATCAAGCCATGAGTGGGGAAGGATAATTAAACAACTCACTGGAGGGGGATGCTCCAAGATATCCCCATCCTCAATGATGGGGGGGAGCCCAGCATATCAATGCAAAAGACTATGGGCCCAAACATTATTCCAGCAATAGTACAGAAAACGTGTCTCCAGAACTTGTATATCCGTAGCCAAGCTGTTCCTGTACAGAAATACAGAAAATTGCCCAGATAGGTCCTGTACGCAAAAAATAGGACAAATCCAACCTGGCCGGTTACCCAATCAATCTCAGTCATCAGTAAAGTGACAGGAGGGCATCTTCAACAGTGCTATCAAGAGACACTTGCTTAGCAACCACTTGTTCACTGGCACTCAGCTTTGGTTCTGCCAGGATCACTCAGTTCCTGACTCATTACAGCCTTGGTACAAACATGGACAAAAGACTTGAACTCCAGGGGTGTGGTGAGAGTGACAGCCCTTGACATCATGGCTGCATTTGACCGAGGGTGGCATCAAGGAATCCTATGGGAATCAAGGGGGGCGTGGGGGGAGACACACGGAACGGACAGGACGGGATGGGACTCTCCATCGGTTGGTTATACCTAGCTCAAAGGAAGATGGTTGTCGTTATCAAATACTTGTCTTCTCAGTTTCAGGGTATCATTGCAGCAGTTCACAGGGTAGTGTCCTAACCCCAACCAATTTTAGCTGCTTCATCAATGACCTTTGTTCCAGGTCAGAATTGGGGATGTTTGCTGATGATTGAAGAACGTCCACCATTCGTGACTCCTTGGTTACTGAAACAGTCCTTATTAAAATTCAGCAAGACCTGGAGAATATCCAGTCTTGGGCTGACAAGTGGCAGCTAACATTCACGTCACACGGGCAGTGACCTTCAGCAAGAGAGAATCTTAACCATTGCCCTGTTGACATTCGATGACATCACCATCACGAGTCCCTCACTATCGACTGGGGGTTACCATTGACCAAAAACTAAACCGAACGAGCCAAATAAATGCCGTGGCTGCAAGTGCAGGTCAGAGGCTAGGAATCCTGCAATGAGAAACTTGCTTCCTGACTCCCAAAAGCCTGTCCACCATTGACAAGGCACAAGTCAGGAGGGTGATGGGGTGCTCTCCACTTGCCTGGATGAGTGCAGCTCCAACAACACTCAAAAAGCTCGATGTCATCCAGGCCAAAACAGCCCGTTTGATTGGCACCCCATCCACAAACATTTACTCCTACCACCACCAATGCACATTAGCATCACTGTTTACCATCTACAAGATGCACAGCAGGAACTCACCAGCGCTCATTAGACAGCACCTTCCAAACTCATGACCATCTAGAAGGACAAAGGGCAGCAGATACATTGGGACATTGCTACCTGGAGGTTTCCCTCCAAGTCACTCACCATCCTGACTTGGAAATATATCGCTATTCCTTCACTGTCACCACGTCAAAATTCTGGGACTGCCTTCCTGACAGCACTTTGGGTGTACCTGTGTCTCACACAATGCAGCATTTGAAGAAGACAGCTCTCAAGGGTGATTAAGGAAGGACAATAAATGCTGTTCTAGCTAGCAATGCCCATATTCTATGAATGAATAAAAAAGTAATAAATTTAAGATTTGGTTTCTGATCGCCTCACTGATTCTTGTGAGCAGTGGCAGGAGAGACAGTCGGAAAATTAATGTGCAGCTTTTTCAGGAGTCACAGCAATTGCCCAGAATGTAAACAGTTTGATTTTAATATGTGCTTGGTGCTTTATTCACTGTCACTGCAGCACAGAGATAGAAACTGGAACTTTTCTTCTATTGTTGCAGCTTTTAAGACAGGATAGCCTTAGAGACTTGGGGCAGCATTTTTAAATATCCAAAAATTAAAAAGTACAGGAGTGAATTTGGAACTGAGAGAGGCCAGTGGCAGATTGATTTGATTCATTATTGTTGCATGTATTAACATACAGTGAAAAGTGTTGTCTCTTGCACGCTATTAGACAAAGCATAACGTTCATAGGGAAAGAAACAAGAGAGTGCAGAATGTACTATGAATGTACAGTCATAGCTGGGGTGTAGAGAAAGATCAACTTAATGCGAGATAGGTCCATATAAAAGTTTGACAGCAGCAGGGAAGAAGCTGTTCTTGAGTTGGTTAGTACATGACCTCAGACTTTTGTATCTTTTTCTTGACGGAAGAAGGTGGAAGAGCAAATGAATGGGGTGCGTGGAGTCCTTAGTTATGCTGCCTGCTTTGCTGAGGCAGCGGGAAGTGTAGACGGAGTCATGGATGGTAGACTGGTCTGTGTGATGGATTGGGCTACATTCACAACCTTTTGTAGCTTGTTGCAATCTTGGGCAGAGCAGGAGCCATACCAAGCTGTGATACAACCAGAAAGAATGCTTTCTATGGTGCATCTGTAAGAGTTGGTGAGAGTCGTAGTGGACATGCCGAATTTCCTTAGTCTTTTGAGAAAGTAGAGGCGTTGGTGTGCTTTCTTAACTGGACACCTAAAAACTGGAAGCTCTTGACCCTCTCTACTTCGTCCCTGTTGATGTAGACAGGGGCATGTTCTCCTCTACGCTTCCTGCAGTCAATGACAATCTCTTTGTTTTATCGACATTGAGGGAGAGATTGTCGTCACTGCATCAGTTCACCGGATTCTCTTATTGATTGAGATTGAGAGCCTGAGAGTTGGAAGCAGTAGAATGGGAGGCAGAACTATAGGATTATCTGCTGAAATGAATCAGTTAGAAGGCTGTCTTCCTCTATTTAATGCACTGCCCCTCAAAATAAAAACCTTGATGCCTTTAGTGTGTTTTGCCAATGCTTGATAATATCTAAAAAATCACACGCAACTTTTAAAATCTCTTCTCTTTCCCCTACAGGTGTGAGGATGATTAGTTTATCTTATTCCCGCATCTCTCTCACTGACATAGCACAGAAACTGCAGTTGGACAGTCCTGAAGATGCTGAATTTATAGTTGCCAAGGTAACTTCAATAGGAGGGGTTAAAAAAGAAAGTTTGGTAGAACTCTGAAATGAAAAACAAGTGCTGCAGGTGGACAGTAGATAAGTCAGTATCTGAAACATATAGATTCACATTTCAGGTTGGTTATACACTTTTTATTTTTAACTCTGAAGGGTTTTAGAATTTCCTTCAAACCCACAGTATCTCTCTGGTTGAATATTATACATGTGGTTATGGATTAGAAGGCCACTGTCTTGTGAATTGATAGGTTGACATTTTGAGGTGAAATTTCAAGAGGGTAATGTTTCTTTGAATAAAACAAAATACTTGGGATGCTGAAAACCTGAAATAAAAGCAGAAAATGCTGGAAAATTGCAGCCTGTCTGGCAGCATCTGGGAAAAACAGTAAAAAGCCTCACAGCACCAGGTTAAAGTCCAACAGGTTTATTTGGTAGTAAACGCCACTAGCTTTCGGAACACTGTTCCTTCGTCAGATGAGTGGAGAACTCTCCACTCATCTGATGAAGGAACAGCGTTCTGAAAGCTAGTAGCGTTTACTACCAAATAAACCTGTTGGACTTTAACCTGGTGCTGTGAGACTTCTTACTGTGTTTATCCCAGTCCAACACCGGCATCTCCACAGCATCTGGGGAGACAGAAATAGAGTTAACATTTAGAGTCAGTATGACTCTTCAGAACTGAAGATGTTATACAGACTTGAAACATTAACCATGCTCCTCTTCACAGATGCTGTCCGACCTACTGAGTTAAACCAACATTTTCTGTCGTTATATTTATTCCAGGGTTGGGAAATAGCTTCCCTAGCAATGGTTGGCCTTAACAACACCCAGCTCCCAGTTATAAATGAGCCGTTGGTTGGAGAATGAAACGCGATACTGAAACTCAGGGAGGGGTGATGGGAAAATGAAGATAACATGGGGGGGGCTTCACCTAATGAGAGTTTCGGAGTGGAGTTTAATCAGCAAGAGAGGGCAGAAGCTTCTCTATGTTTTGCTTGCTTTCCCTCTACATTGGCTAAGGCAACAACTTACAGAATCCCTGCATTGCAGAAGGAGGCCATTCAGCCCATCAAGTCTACACCGACCACCATCTCACCCAGTTCCTATCCCCACTTAGTTCCCTGCTAATCCCTCTAACCAATTACATCCCAGGACACTAAAGGTTAATTTAGCATGTCAAATCAACCTAATCCGCACTTCTTTGGACTGTGAGAGGAAATTCATGCAGACACAGGGAAAATGTGCAAACTCCACACAGAGAGTAACCCAAGCTGGGAATCTATCCCGGTCCCTGGAGCTGTGAGGCAGCAGTGCTAACCACTGTGCTACCGTGCCGCCCAAGTTGTTGCCCAAATACTGAAACCCTGAATTAAAAGTCCAGGAGGCAAGTTGTGATCAAAATGAACAGGGTCGATGGAGAAGAAAGTCTGATGAGGAGGAGTGTTTTGAGTGATTCTACATCCGCCTGTCAGCAATTGTGTTACAAGTGGAGGAAATCATCCAATTAGTATCCAGTAACTCCTACTGTATACTTTGAGTCCATTAGAACTGGCCTTAGTGGTGGCCTGGCATTCTTGAACCCTCTGGTAACATTCGCTTTCTAGCCTCCCACGCTAAGGGTGCCTGCTTAAGTCAGAAAGTGAGGGGGCTGCTGACATTTGCCAAACCTAACAAGAGACAGGACCTTCAGAATAGGAAATGAAGAAAGGTGTTGGTGGGAGGGGAGGGGGAAAGAGTCATTCTAATTTTATTTTTCAACCAGGCCATTCGCGATGGAGTGATTGAAGCCTCCATTAACCATGAGAGGGGATACGTGCAGTCTAAAGAGACCATCGACATTTACGGGACAAGAGAACCTCAACTGGCATTTCACCAGAGAATCTCCTTCTGTCTGGATATCCACAACATGTCTGTCAAAGTAAGGCAGAAACACACCCAGCTCTTTCTATAGTTGATTGAATTGAATTTCTAGGATGAGAAATGAACAACTAAGATTAGCATAAATATAGAATTATTTTTGAATTATTATTGTCAAATATATTAGGATATAGTGAAAAGTATTATTTTGCACTATATAGACAAAACGTACCATTCATAGAGTACATAGGGGAGAAAGAAAGAAGAGGGTGCAGAATAGAGTGTTACAGTCATAGCTAGGGTGCAGAGTAAGATCAGCTTAATATAAATTAGGTCCATTCAAAAGTCCAATGGCAGCAGGGAAGGAGCTGTTCTTGAGTCGGTTGGTACGTGACCTCAGACTTTTGTATCTTTTCCCCAATGGAAGAAGGTGGAAGAGAGAATGTCTGGGGTGCGTAGGGTCCTTGATTATGCTGGCTGCTTTTCTGAGGCAGCGGGAAATTTGATACATAGTTACAGATTGGAGGGATGCGTGATTCAGCCTTTCTTAAACTTGCATTGGTTATCTCAGTATCTCATTTAGAAGTTTGGGTTGTTGTTCGTTTAAACCAAGTTCTCTTCTCAGCAAAAAGTGCTCTCCCATGTTTTTTCCACTGCCGTTTCTGCTTATACACCTGAAGCCTGTGCAGAATTTGTGCAAGGGAGTGAAAACATGGAATTATCATAGAATCCCGAACAGTACAGAAGGAGGCCATTCAGCCCATCGAGTCTGCACCAACTACAGTCCCACCCAAGCCCTATCCTCACAACCCCATGCATTTGCCCTTCTAGTTCTCCTAACCTCAAGGGGCAATTTAGCATGGCCAATCCACCTAACCCACACATCTTTGGATTGTGAGAAGAAACCGGAGCATCCAGAGGAAACACACAAACAAGAGGAGAACGTGCAAACTGTACCCAGACAGTGATCCAAGACAGTGATCAATTGAACCCGGGTCCCTGGTGCTGAGAGGCAGCAGTGCTAATCACTGTGCCACAGTCCCACCTGTTTCTATTTATTGGCTATGTGTGTATGTGTTGCTGGCAAGGCCAGCATTTGTTAGTCATCCGTAGTTGCCCTTGAGAAGGTGAGCATCCATGTTGACAGTTGAGTGGTTTGCTAGGCCACTTCAGAAGGCAGTTAAGAGTCACCTACGTTGCTGTGAGTCTGAAATCATTTAGATCAGATTGGGTAGAACGGCACATTTATTTTTCTATGGGATATTCGTGAACTATATATCTTTGTGTGACAACCTGCTAGTTACATGATCACCATTACTAATAGACTACTAGTTTATTACTTTCCAGATTTAATTAATTATATTTAAATTCCCTAGCTGCCTTGATCGGACATGAACTCATATGTCTGCCTCAGCAGGAACAGCCCAGTAACATTGTCGTGTGCTATTGTTCCCCATGACGACAGAATTGAGACTGAATTGCCCATCCAAGCGAATCTGATTCTCTGACAACTTCTAATGTCTGGTTCGCAAAAATATTCCTATTCACCAACAGGATTGTTTGACAAGGTTATTTTGCAACAGCTGATGCCACTTTCTTTATAAGTTATCTTATTCGAAGGCTAGCATTGTGCGGCAGTGCTGGGAGTATTGGCCTTGAAGTGAGAGATCTTTGTAGCCACAAAGTACCTGACTGTCTTTAACACATTTTGGAATCGGTGAAGCTTTGTAATGGAAAATATTCAGATCTGGCTGGAGAAAGGGTTTAGTACTTTGATCCTAGCACCAACAGGATGTGCCACAAGACAATTCTGTTGTATCAGAATATAAAGATGGATTTATCGTTTAGAACCTTTAACAACTAGAAATCTCAAATCTTCATTTCTGCTTTACAGGCAATGCGATTCCCACCCAAATCATACAACAAAGACCTGGAGTCAGCCGAGGTGAGATTGCCATTGTTTAGTTTTATTCTTTCATAGGATGTGGATGGCTCTGGCTAGGCCAGCATCTGATGCTCAAGCCTATTTGTTTTTGTGATCTTTGTAGCCGGCTTTGGGGAGTCAGGGGTGAGTTACTTGCCTCAAAATTCCCCATCTCTGACCTGCTCTTGTAGCCACAATGTTTATAATGGCTGGTCCATATAACTTCATGGAACTAACAATGTGATTATAGGGAGAAGATTCGCAATATGTGTTCCCGTGAGATAGCTGCAAAGCAATAGGCTAGATTGATGCATAACTGAAAAGTTGGTACAATGCAGAAAGGTGGCATGTTGGAACGAATTGGTGGTGCCATTAATCGGGGTAATGTTGGGATTTTTTGTTTAGTCTAAATTAGAGGGCAGATGATTTCCAGCGTGCCTATGCTTGCAATGTCACCAAATTGGATGCAGCAATTAGTAATGACAATATGGGATCACTCAAATGGATTTGGGCAAACAAGATCCATGGGCAGAGAGATGGCAGATGGAGTTCAAAGTGTTATGGTCAAAGTCATGAAATTATGTGGGAGCATAGAAGTGAGTGTTAGGCAATCATCTGGAACTCACTGTCGGAGAGTTTGATTTGATTGTGGGGTGATTATTAGAGGAGAAATATGCAGAACTGAAGGACAAGGTGGGAGTAGGACTGACTAAGCTGCTTTTAGAGGATTGGTGGAGCCACGATGGCTTGAATGACCTCTTTCGTGCTGTAACCATTTTGTGACTGTGGAGGAATGAGATTTCAGCAAACTCATTGGATAAATTTCTAAAATCAATTTTGCAGGCAGTAAATAAAACAAATAGAATACTGGGACATACGGCTAAATGTGTGACTTGTAAGATTGATCTTCATAAAGTTGTATCTGACCTTGTTATAGCCAAAGCTGCATGAATGTATTTAATTTGGGTATTCTGTCTTACAAGCAAGGTGTGGAATTACTGTTGGGACTATCAAAGATAGCTATAACGTTAACTCCTGACCATGCTGCATTCCCTGGCTATCACGCTATAACTGAGCAAGACTTATTGGAGATTGTGGAGATTTTGCAGCCGTGGCATGAATTGAATTCGGGAACGTTCTGGTGGCATGGGATTCAGGGAAGCAATTTAAAATGAAGGGTGTTAAATGAAAATAGGAAGTTTGATCAACTTTGGGGTTTTCCTGTTGAAGGATCAGTCTGCATCTTCACAATAGTTGTTCAAGTTAGAAAAACTTCTAATTCTTCTAACTTTTTCAGAGTTAATGTTGGTGTAACCCTGGCAGAGCTTAAAAGTTGAGTTTTTAAGTTGCATTTTCATGTGGTTCCCAGTGCAGCACAATTGCCAGAGGAAATTCAAACCCATTGACAATTGCTGTGCAGATTCTGACCTGTAAGGTTCCAAGAGGGATTTCCTCCGCCAATCCTTGCTCCACTCCACCCCCCTCCCCCCACCCATCCGAAATTCGATCGTGGAGAGCTTGGAATTTATGGCCTATGATTCAGATCTCTAACTCTGTAGAATAAAAGTGAATATATTGCACAGATTTGAAATGCCTCTCTGCTTCACAGGAGCGGCGAGAGCGGGAACAGCAAGACCTGGAGTTTGCAAAAGAAATGGCTGAGGATGATGATGATGGATTCCCATGAACCCATGTGGGATATTGATTCTGAAATACTTGGAATACTGTAACTGCAATCAGTAAAGATAAATAAAGCCAGAATCGTGACATTAAAATATGGTGGAAACCCTTTAATAGACTCAAATCTGTCCGCATGTTTGAGAATGGGATTGTTATACTCTGTCCAGGTTTGATATGTGTTTACCCCGCTTTTATTTCTTTTCATTCACTGATGTTTATCTAGGAATAGCAACCTATGTCCCTTTAAACCTTGTAAACAATACCTTACTGATGGTAAATATATGGTCAATAAAACCATTTACAAATATTTGTGATTTTTACATTATTTCTCCTTACGTGAGCTACTCAAATGAGAGAGAGTTCCACGGAGTCCAGTCAGGCCAGAGTTCAGCATCTTCAGCTGTATGTTGTGTTCTGAACGGTTTGAACAGAAGAGAATCATCAACACTGAGCGCTTTTTGAGAATTGCTGACAAACACTTCGACCACACACAGCCTGACTCAAGGTTAATGTTTACCAATGAACCATATTTATTAACTGATAATATAGCATTGACATTACTTTTCCATAAACTTTCTAACCTGTGTGCTGGAGGTATCAGAAATAGTAAGACTGTATGTCAATGGAGAAAGACGGCCAGAAGCAAAAGCCACACAAAAAAAGCTTTAAGATTTAATTTCTAGTCTGTGCTGATTCAGCTGTGGTGATAGTAGGGCTTGCTACTATTACAACCATAGAATCTCTACAGTCCCGAAAGAGGCCATTTGGCCCAATGTGTCTGCACCAGCTCTCTAAAAGAGCATCTTACCCAAGTCCACACCCCATAACCACCTGTATTTACCATGGCTAATCCACCTAACCTGCACATCTTTGGAGTGTGGAAGGAAACCAGAGCATCCGAAGGAAACCCACACAGACAGGGAGAATGTGCAAACTCCACCCAAAGCTGGAATGGACCACAGTCCCTGCTGCTGTGAGGTAGCAGTGCTAACCACTGTGCTGCCTCATGATTGTTAGCACTATTGGCCTGAGAGTTTTTCACCTAGGAATGAAACTTGCACCAAACCATTATCCAGTGTTGAAAATGCAGGTGTGTGCGTATCATTGAATTACGTTTGGTTTGGTTTTGGCTGTCAGTACTCACTGTTTAACAGTGAGGAGCAGTGTGTTCAGATGAAGATGTTAAACCCACTTGACAGCTTCAAGCGGGATCTGTATTTGATGTTGGAACATGAATCCTGCTGTCTGAAGACACTGTCAACGTTGATTGTGATCAGTGATTGGAATTGAGATTTTCGCTTCCTTCCTACCTCTCAGTAATGTTAAGTTTATTTATTTATTAGTCACAAGTAGGCTTAACACTGCGATGAAGTCACTTTGAAAAATCCTCTAGTCGCCACACTCTGGTGCCTGTTCGGGTACACGGAGGGAGAATTTGGCATAGCTGATGCACCTAATTAGCATGTCTTTTGGATTGTGGGATGAAATTGGAGCACCCAGAGGAACCTCATGCAGACACAGGGAGAATGTGCAGACTCCACACAGACAGTGATCCAAGCCAGGAATTGAATCCAGGCCCCTGGCGCTGTGAGCCAGTAGTGCTAACCATTGTGCTACCATGTTGCCCCTGTAAGACCAGTTACAAAACCTCTATTGTTGCCCAGCTAAGATTTGCTATCAGCACAGACCAGGACAAAGGACTTGATTAAAAATGAAAAATTTTCAGCAAAAAGTGCTGAAAAAACTCAATTGGTCTCACCGCATCTGTGAAGAAAGAAGCAGTTAACATTTTGAGTTGAATATGATCGCTCTGATTTGATTGAGCATTTTGTGTTTTTATTTAAGATTTCTAGCCTCTGCGTGTTGCTTTTATTTTAGGAATGAGGACTTTCCTTGTTTGACTGCTCATTGGTTAAACCATTGAGTTATAGGAAGGGGGTGGGGGGTGACTTGAACATTTAGAAACAGTGAGACATTCCCACCCCGGGTCCATGTACTTTGTACTAGTTTGCATTTCAACTCTTCATAAAAAAAATACATGACGTTTAGAGTTTGGAATGAACTCTGATCTGTAATACAAAAGCCTGTGAATGAAGCAAAGAGAATCGTGAATGCATCCTTCCACTGACACTTCCAAACCTTGATTCTCTGCTCACACACAAATAATACTATTTGTATTTAGAAAGTGCCTTCTCTTGTCAATAGCTCAAATGTTTGATGCTGTGAATTACTTCTCAAGTGCAATGACTTGATGTGATGGCAAGGAAACCTTCTGCAAGGTTCTAGCTCTCTGCAAATTGCTTTTGACAATGATCTAGAGAATGTAAAACTATTTTTTTCTCTTATTCGCTTTTATCTTGGAGTTTTGATGACACCATGTGTAAGAATGTTGTTCTTTTGTCACTGGGACTCTGGTTTGAATCGAGAAGGAATAAAAGGCTTTTCCTTTCAGGGTTCTGTATACAGTGACTTCCCAATGACTATCAGGATCTGTAATTTGGCAGTAAGTATAAATAGATGGACAGAGAATGTTTGCTTGGGAAAGGGAAGTAGCTTACATGTTGAGGGTACCATCCTGGAGACTCTCAGGGCCGGGGGGAGGGGAATGAAATTAGATACTAAACCCAAATAATGAAGTATGATAAAGATGACAATGGTACAGTACTATGGGTGGCACAGTGATGCCTCACAGCACCAGGGGCCCAGGTTCGACTCCCAGCTTGGGTCACTGTCTGGGGACTGCACGTTCTCCCTATGTCTGCATGGGTTTCCCCCCGGGTGCTCCAGTTTCCTCCCACAGTCCGAAAGATGTGTTAGTTAGGTGCATTGACCATGCTAAATTCGTCCTCAGTATACCCGAACAGGCGCCGCACTGTGGCGACTAGGTGATTTTCACAGTAACTTCAATGCAGTGTTAATGTAAGCATACTTGTGACACTAATAAATAAACTTAAACCATACCAAGGATTGATAGACGCTGAATCTAGCTCGTATTTTACTGTCCTGAGAATATCTAATGCAGATGGAAAATGTGAAGAGCAAAGCTCACACAAAACTTGCAATGGAGTTAATGAGCCAAAGATCAACTTCAATAAGGATCAGACTGCAGAATCTGGTTTAGCCATGCTGCAAGGGTTTCAACATTAGGGCAAAATACATTAGCAATTATTTTGCTGGTAGATATTTGATGGGCCAAACGGCCTTCTGTGCCATAATGGCTCTGAAACTCTATTCATTAGTAGCGCATGGGCCTTTGAACTCCAGTCAACTCCTTTTTATTTCCTTTCCTACTTGCTGATCTATTGGAGGTTTCTGCTGAGGTCAGGCACTCTCCCTGTCATCTTTTCATGATACCCACACTGACATCCAAATCTTGATGCACTTTTTGTTATTCGTTAATGGGACATGGGCATCACTGGCTGGCCACCATTTATTGCCCATCCCTAGTTGCCCTTGAAACCGAGTGGCTTGCCAAACTATTTCAGAGGGCAGTTAAGAATCAACCACATTGCTGAGGCTCTAAGGTCACATGCACGCTAGACCAGGTAAGGACTGCAGATTTCCTTCCCTAAAGGACGTTAGTGAACCAGATGGGTCTTTCCGACAATCGACAATAGTTTCGTGGTCATCAGTAGGTTCTTAATTCCAGATATTTTTTAGTGAATTCAAATTTCACCATCTGCCGTGGCGGGATTCGAACCCTGGTCCCCAGAGCATTAGGTGAGTTTTTGGATTAATAGTCTCATGGTAATACCCACTAGGCCATTGCTGAACACCAATTGTAGTGTGACCGTTACCACTTCGGATGAAATTGCATCTTTCGCCACAAAACTGGGATTGTCCTGGGATCTTCCTGTTCTGCAAGGCTTGGCCATTCGTTTAAATCGGCTGAACTTATGGGAGCATTGGTGACATTCAAGAAAAATTGGAACTCACATCTCTGAAATACTCCATGCGAGTGGTAAGAAAAGTGTCTTTTTTAATCTAAACTTAAGAACACAAGGTCAAACTGAATGGAACAAAATAACATTTGAAGTAATAGCTTGGGGAGAGAATAGTATAGGAATATTTTTAATTTTAATGTATGTTTTTTTTTGGAGATCTTTAGGGTTAATATGTGCAGTTAAAAAACCATCTCTGATGTTTGAGCTTTAGTGCTATTGAAGTATTCCCATATTTTCAATGATTTACAGAACCAGAGTATCTGGCAAGTCTTAAAAGTTGGAAAACACGAGCAGAATATATATAACAGAAACAAGGGGGATAGGGTGGGCAAAAATTGATAGTGGGGGTGTGGAGAAAAGTGAAGTTAGATACTTGTCCCAAATAATAAAGTATGATAAAGACGACAATTGTACAGTACTACGTGTGGCAGAGTGGTTAGTACTGCTGCCTCAAAGCGCCAGGGATCCGCATTCAATTCTGCCTCAGGTGACTGTGTGGAGATTGTACATTCTCCCCATGTCTGTGTGGGTTTCCTCTGGGTGATCCAATTTCCTCCCGCACTCCAAAGTTGTACAGGTTAGCGGATTGGTCATGATAAGTTGACGCTTAGTGCCAGGGTTATTAGCAGGGTAAATGTGTGGGGTTATGGAGATTGTGTTCAGTGCAGAGTCGAAGAGCCAAATGGCAGCCTTCTGCACTGCTGTAGAGATTCTATGGATAGCACTGCTGCCTCACAGCATCAGGGATCCAGGTTTGATTCCCAGCTTGGGTCTGTGCGGAGCTTGCATGTTCTCCCCATGTCTTCATGGGTTTCTTCCGAGTGCTCCAGTTTCCTCCCACAGTCTGAAAGAAATGCTGGTTGGGCACGTTGGCTCAATTCTCCCTCTGTATACCCAAACAGGGGTCAGAGTGTGGCGACCAGGGGATTTTCACAGTAACTTCATTGCAGTATTAATGTAAGCTTACTTCTATAACTAACAAATAAAGTTCTTAAACTTTTTAAAACTTTTAACGATCACTGCCTCAATTAATCAGTCGATCCTCAAGTTCAAATGTAGTTGTCACTGTCTCTGTTTGAGCATTTAGTTTAGGCTCACTCATGGAGTGGTTCCTTAAATTTTTTTTATCAGTTTTTGAAGTTCTCAAGATTAACATATGTTGCGGGAGATGAACTGTCTTAAGTTTAACGTTTATTTATTAGTGTCACAAGTAAGGCTTACATTAACACTGCAATGAAGTTACTGTGAAAACCCCCTAGTCACCACAGTCCAGCATCTGTTCAGGTTAATGCACCTAACCAGCACGTCTTTCAGATTGTGGGAGGAAACCGGAGCACCCAAAGGGAACCCACACAGACACAGGGAGAACACGCAAACTCCACACAAACAGTGACCCAATCCAGGAATTGAACCCGGGTTCCTGGAGCTTTGAGGCAGCAGTGCTAACCACTGTGCTGTAACTGAGAGTTAATTTCTGAAGTTTTATAAGTGATGATGGAGCGAATGTACTAGTGTAACGGAGTACTGTTCATGTCTTTGATGAGGACTTTAATCTCTGCTGCTAAAATGTGCTAAAGGGATGATCAGGCGATACAAAGGAATGGTCACAATGTTGTGGATGTGTTTGGATAAATCCAATTAAAGAAACAGAGTCCTGGATGATGCCTGTGGCATCCATAACAAGTGAGGCAATGTGCTGCTGACAAGCTCTTTCCAGTAGGGGTCAGCAGACACATAACCAGTAGGGGCTTTGGCTGCCTTTCTCCTTCCTTGGCTAGGGTGATGGTGCTGCAATTGATGGTGCTGCAATTATTATCTCCCAGCCCAGAGTATCTTATTCAGCACCAGCTAGGGTTCAAATCTGGAACATTCTGGAATGGCTCAGCATGACACCAAACAATTCCATCATGAACTATCACTGGGGAATTCCACCTTTTATTTGTATTGCCATCTGTTCTCGATTGAGTCATCAGTTTTCAGAGTGCAGATGCCATTTGTGAAACATAAAGGGCATGGTTTTAACAGTAAATTAGCCATTGTCTGCTCTACACAGTTGTGGAGCTCTGAAATTGGACAGGCAGTCACTCTCTCTGGGACACTCTTGAGTTTTGAACAGTTGTCTCACAGAGGTGCAAGTGTAGACCTGGGAAAAGATGGCCCAGAGAAGGAGAGGAGCTGCCTGCTGCCTGTTTCTGGAACAGTATATGGGAACAAGTAGGGAGGGTTAAGGGAATTTGGAAACTGCACCAGGGCTGCAGTGAAGAAATTGCGTGAAGGACTAACCATATCATTGTTAATGAAAAGGAAGACTTGCATTTCTATAGCAGCCAGTTCACAACTTAAGAGGCGGCACAGTGGTTAGCACTGCTGCCTCACAGCGTCAGGGACCCGGGTTCGATTCCTGGCTTGGGTCACTGATCTGTACGTTCTCCCTTTGTCTGCATGGGTTTCCTCTGGGTGCTCTGGTCCTCCCACAGTCTGAAGGACGTGTTGATTATGTGCATCAATCTTGCTAAATTCTCCCTCGGTGTACCCGAACAGGCGCCGCAGTATGGCGACTGGGGGATTTTCACAGTAAGTTCATTGCAGTATTAATGTAAGCTGACTTGTGAAACTAATAAATAAACTTACACTTAAAACTCAAGGATGTCCCCAAAACACTTGACAGCTATAATGAAGGCCCTGCTAATGTCAAAAATGCTGCAGTCAATTTGTGCACAGCAAGATTCCACAAACAGCAATGATCCGATAATCTGTTTTAGAAACTGGCTGAAGAAAAGACATCGGCCACCAGCTCTGTTTAAATAAATATTTTACACCCACCTGGACAGGCAGATGTCACAGATGCCTGGGTTTGGCATTCTGAAAGGCAGCATCCCTGAGGTATACGTGTTAGTCTAGCTGACATGCTGAAATTCCTGCAACATCCCATAACCTTCTCAAACCAAGGTGAGACCACTACCACCTGAGCCCAGCTCAGCACATAATTGGAAGTAAATCTCTTAGAAAGCAATATAAGGGGACAGTAATCAGCAGTTCCATACAATTGTTGCTGGCACTCGGGTCTCACATTCTTTTCGATCAACAAGTGTTCTTTTGGCAATGCCTGCAGAATCCCTGTGGTGAGGGTCAAAAAAAAAGAAATGAGAAACAACTATTTAAAACTATTTCAAATCCCTCCAGTGCAGAGGGAGGCCATTTGGCCCAGCGAGTGCACCGACTGCAATGGAACATCCCTCCTAGGCCCTATCCCCATAACCCCATATATTCACCCAGCTAATTCCCCCTAACCTACACATCTTGGGACACAAAGGCGCAATTGAATTGCACAGACTCTCTGACAGAGTATCATATCCAGTTCCTCTCCACCATCCTATCCCTGTAACTCCCACATTTACCATGGCTAATCTTCCTAACCTGCACATCTTGGGACACTAAGAGGCAATTTAGCATGGCCAATCCACCTAATCCGCACATCATTGGACTGTGGGAGAAATCCAGAGCACTCGGAGGAAACCCATGCAGACACCGGGAGAACATGCAAACTCCAAAACGTACAAATATTTGAACTATTTACTTTTTAAGAATTGATCAGTTGTGTTGGCTTTTTTTTAAGCATTTATTCAATTTTTTATTTCTTCAGTGATATCTGTGCTTCTCCAGTTCTGGTCTCTAAGGTGACCCCAATTTTATTTGCTCTCCTATTGATTACAGCACTATTAGCTGACTGGGCCCTAAGCTCTCAAATTTCTCCATAGCCCCTCTGATTGTCTTTCATGTGCATCTTAAAACCTCCGGCTTTTGGTCACCTGCCCTAATATCTCCTTTTGTTGCCGAATGTCAAATTGTTTGATTTAATTTGATTTATTGTTGTCACATGTATTAGTATGCGGTGAACAGTATTGTTTCTTGCATGCTGTAAAGACAGAGCATACTGTTCATAAAGGAGGAAAGAAGAGAGTGCAGAATGTAGTGTTACAGTCATAGCTAGGGTGTAGAGAAAGATCAACTTAGTGCAAGGTAGGTCCATTCAAATGTCTGATGGCAGCAGGGAAAAAGCTGTTCTTGAGTCGGTTGATACGTGACTTCAGGCTTTTGTATTTTTTTCCTGGCGGAAGAAGATGGTAGAGAGAATGTCCGGGATGTGTTGGAATCCTTGAATATGCTGGCTGCTTTTCTGAGGCAGCGAGAAGTTTAACAGAGTCAATGTATGGGTGGCACAGTGACACAGTGGTTAGCACAGCTGCCTCACAGGGCCAGGGACCCGGGTTCATCGTCAGTGTGAAGTCTGCACATTCTCCCTGTGTCTGCAAGCTGACACAAATACACATTGCAACTGTGATATAAGGGTGGAACTTTGGTTAACACTGCTGCCACTCGGTGCCAGGGACCTGGATTCAACTCCAGCCTTGGGTCACGGTCTGCGTGGAGTTTGCATGTTCTCCACGTCTCTGTGTGGGTTTCTTCCGCATGCTCCGGTTTCCTCCCACAATCCAAAGATAAGTGTTTTTTAAGTTTAAGTAAGTTTGTTTATTAGAGTCACAAGTAGGCTTACATTAACACTGCATGAAGTTACTGTGAAAATCCCCTAGTCACCACACTCCGGCACCTGTTCGGGTACACTGAGGGTTAACTTAGCACGGCCAATGCACCTAACCAGCACATCTTTCGGACAGTGGGAAGAAACCGGAGCACCCGGAGGAAACCATGCAGATACGGGGAGAACTGCAAACTCCACACAGATACTGACCCAAGCCGGGAATTGTACCTGGGTCCCTGACATTGTGAGGCAGCAGTGTTAACCACCATGCCGGTGATGTCCGAGTTAGGCAGATTGGCCATGATAAATTGCCTTTAGTGTCAGGGGGATTAGCAGGGTAAATACATGAGGTTATGGGACTAAGGGCTGGTGGGACTGTTGTCAATGCAGGCTGGATGGGTTGAATGGTACTCCAGTTTCCTCACACAGTCCAAACATGTGTAGGTTAGGTGGATTGGCCACAGTAAATGTGGTGATGGGTAAGGTGCAGTTTCGGAGGTCAGTGCAGACTTGATGGGCCGAATGGCCTCCTTCTGCACTGTAGGATTCTAATTGCTGATTACTCCGATTCCTTATATTTTTAAGAGAAGTATATCAATCAGTCAGTCAGACATCTCTCCGCATTTACTTTAGCCTTAAACTGTTCAAATTGATACAAAGCACCTGCTTATGTCACTAGGTCGAGGCAAGTCGCACTGGCTTCAGATTCCCCTTCCTGTCGGTGAGCGGGATGTGATGCCGCGAATCAAGTTGCGTTTCCCAGTGGCAGACAGGTCAAGAGCAGGAAAATACTGATTTAAGGCGAATGTTGAAAGAACCAAAGATGAAATAGGGGAAGTATTTTTACACACAGTTCAGTTAAGCTCTGGAATGCAGTGCCTGGGTGTGTGGGGGAGGCAGATTCAATCAAGGCTTACGAAGGGGGGACTGGATAATTCCCTGAAATATGTACAGGGACTACACAGAAAAGCCAGAGGAGCGGGACTGGCTGAGCTGCTCTTGCAGAGAGCTGGAACAGACTTGCCAGGCCGAATGGCCTCCTCCATGGTAACCATTTTACGATTCTATAAGCCCCGATTGAAAGGTTTGTGTTGGGTCAGCTGATCTCAGCCAGTGCAGTGGGAGGACTCCACAATTAAACTAAATTACACGGTTGAAAACATTGTGGGTGTTCTCTCGGTCTTGACTGCTGTACAGCGATTCCTAATACACGAGCAAGCACTGGGTGAGGAGGATTGAGCCCTCTGTGACGGACTCCACGGTCGAACAGCCGCCGACACTCACTTTCTACGTTCAGAAATGAAAAACAGCGACTTGGGTCACAGAGAGTGCAGTAGGGATCACACTGCAGCACTTCCTGAAACACACGCTTACTAAAGGTTACCTTAAAGGTGGAATTATCACACACCCTGTCTCACTAGCACACAAAGTGGAAGTTATTAGGGCAAATAGAATCATAGAGTCCCCACAGTGCAGAAGGAGGCCCACTGACTCTGCACTGACCACAATCCCACCCACGCCCTATGTGTTTATCCTGTGAATCCCCTGGATACTAAAAGGGGCAATTTAACATGGTCAATCAACCTAGCCCGCACATCCTCGGACTGTGGCAGGAAACTGGAGCACCCGGAGGGAACCCACACAGACACAGGGAGAACTCCACCCCGAGTGCAAACTCCACCCAGACACATAGAACCCCTACAATGCAGAAAGAGGCCTTTGGCCCATCGAGTCTGCACGGACCACAATCCCAGAACTCTCTGCCCGTTGAAGTGGTGGAGGCTGCCTCGCTCAATATTTTTAAGACGCGGGTTGATGGGTTTTTGATAAGAGAGGGGATTAAGGGTTATGGGGAGAGGGCGGGAATGTGGAACTGAGCAGCGACAGATCAGCCATGATCTTATTGAACGGCGGGGCAGGCTGGAAGGGCTGGATGGCCTACTCCTGCTTCTATTTCTTATGTTCTTATGTTCCACCCAGGCCCTACCCCAAATCTCTACATATTTTACCTGCTAATCTACGCATCTCAGGACGCTAAGGGGCAACTTTTTCAGCATGGCCAATCAACCTAACCTGCACATCTTTGGACTGTGGGAGGAAACCGGAGCACCCGGAGGAAACCCACGCAGACACGGGGTGGGGGGGAACGTGCAGGCTCCACACAGTCACCTGAAGCTGGAATTGAACCCGGGTCCACCTGCGCTGTGAGGCAGCCGTGCCAACCACTGTGCCACCACGCCATGGTGTGAGGTTATTTTGTTTTAAAATGGAGATTGATTTCTCCCAGGGTGTGGTGGCCTTTTATTTATAATTGCAGAATAACCCCGACTCTTACCCTGGCTGGGATCCTGCCTCTCCACCCCCACTGAGAAAAAAAAAACTCTTGTATCACTTGGAGTTTAAATGAAATATTTCTCATCTCTGATTCATCCCTGGGTCATTGCTCCCTCTCCCACGCACCCACCTCCCCTCCCACCCCCGGGTGTACAGCTGACTAAACAAGATGACCAGGTGGAATATGCAGCGGGGGAGGGAGTGGGCAGAGCATCACACTGTCTCCGATCACTCACTGTGCAAAGGACGGTATGACGGGTGGGGGAATTACTCATGCGGGAGGCCAGTCCCGCGGCGAAGCTTTGCCTGTGTCTCACCACCAAGCTGAAACCTCAGCTGTTCTCTCAGTCACTGAGGGCGTAAGGGGTTGTGTCTGCTCTCCTCCCTCTCCCACAGCACATTCCCCACCCCACCCCACACACACACATACCCAATCACACCCCCACTGTATCAGCTCTATCTGGGGCTTATTCCCCTCCCCCACAAAGCACTGGCACAGATCCAAGTGCTGCCGACTGCTCGGAGTCACAGTCATTAGCCTGGGTGTCTGTCTCTCCCTTTGTGCCCCAACAGGGATCGAACAAGCCGGTTCCTCCTTCAACCCCTGACAATTCACGGGCGCATTATAGATTCCGCCTCAAGACGCGTTCGCTGGACACGATGACTACATTTCTTATAAATTTTCTCTCCCCTCCTTTTCCCGGGGTGACACCTCCGCTGGCTCCCCCCCCCCCCCCTTCCACCCCCCACTTCTCAGTCTGAATCACAGAATTGTGGAGAAGTTGAAGAAAGGCCATTGTGCCTCTGCTAGCTCTTTGAAAGAGCTGTTCAGTTAATCCCACCCGCCCCGCTCCTTCCCAATATTCATGTTTTTCTTTCCCTCTTCAAGTATTTATCTTATCCTCTTTTTAATGTTACTCCACATCTGTTTCCTCCACCCTTTCAGGCACAGCATTATATTAACTCATCGCCTAAAATGTTTCTTTCTCATGTAGATTTGATTTATTATTGTCATATGTATTAACATACAGCGAAAAGTATTGTTTCTTGCGCGTTACACCGACAAGGCATACCGTTCATAAGAGTACATAGGGGAGAAGAAAAGGAGAGGGTACAGAATGTATTGTTACACTCATAGCTAGGGTGTAGAGAAACATCAACTTAATAAATGATAGACCCTTTCAACAGTCTGATGGCAGCAGGGGAGAAGCTGGTTTTGAGTCGGTCAGTGCGTGATCTTAGACTTTTGTAACTTTTTCCAGACGGAAGGGGGTGAAAGACAGAATATTCAGGATGCATGGGGTCCTTGCTTATGTTGGCTGCTTTTCCAAGGCTATGGGAAGTGTGGAGGGAGTCAATGGACAAGAGGCTGATTTGCGTAATGGACTTGACTACGTTCACAACCCTTTGTCGTCCCTTGGGTTCTTGGTCAGAGCAGGAGCCATACCAAGCTATATAACCAGAAAGGATGCTTTCTATGGTGCACGTGTAAAAATTGGTGAGGTTTGTAGTGGACATGCGGAATTTCCTTAGCCTCCTGAGAAAGTAGAAGCATTGGTGGACTTTCTTAACAATAGTGTCACTGTAGAGGCACCAGGTTGTCGATGATCTGGACACCTAAAAACTTGAAACTCTTGATCATCTTCACTCCATTCTTATTGATGTAGACAGGGGCATGATCTCCACTATGTTTCCTGAAGTTGACGATATAGCTTCTGGTTTTTGCCAATTAAGTTAAATAACCTACTCTTAGGTCACTAGAATCCAATCAAAACTCTTTGGGGTTTTCAATAGGGACACAGTGGCACAGTGGTTAGCCCTGCTACCTCACAGCACAAGGATCTGGGTTCAATTCCAGCCTTGGGGTGACTAACTGTGTGGCGTTTGCACATTCACCCCATGGGTTTCCTCCGGGTGCTCCAGTTTCCTCCCACAGTCCAAAGATGTGCAGCTTAAGTTGTTTGGCCGTGCTGAATTGACCCTAGTTTTGGAGGGATTAGCAGGGTATTTATGTGGGGATAGGGTGGTATTGTTGCCGGCACGGGCTCAATGGGCCGAATGGCATCCTTTTGTACTGTAGGGATTCTATGATTCTAATCACCCAATCTAATACCCTCTGAGCTAAGGAGAATAACCCCAGATTCCTCAAGTATCTCCATGTAACTGGAGTCTTTTGTCCTTGCTACCATTCTAGTAAATCACTTCTGCATCCTCTATGAGGCGTTATCAGGGCGATATAATAGTTTAATCAGCATTATTTTCTACATGTTCACGGGATGTGGTCATCGCTGGCTGTAAACTTCTATGACTTAATATTAACATTGCAGTGAAGTTACTGTGAAAATCCCCTAGTTGCCACACTCTGGTGCCTGTTCGGGTACATTAAGGGAGAATTTAGCACGACCAATGCACCTAACCAGCACGTGTTTTGGATTGTGGGAGGAAACCCATGCAGACACAGGGACAACGTGCAGACTCCACACAGACAGAGGCTTCAAGACCTCATCTCAGTAATTCAAGTGCCACAGTGATTGTTTGGACTTTTAAAGACTAAGTGCATGCTACCTGTTTTGCAATCATTTTGTTTGGTGTGTCTATCTGAGTGGATGATGTTTTGAATACATTTTGGTCATTGAACAGGGGACATTTATCTTCTTTTTGAAAAAAACTCTATGAGAATACGGACGGAATCCATGGGAATTGGAGCAGGCAAGGGGTGGACCATGGAAAGGTCCCTTATCCTCGGGTGGGATTTTACAGTTTCGGGAAGAGCAAGGCTGTAAAATCCCACTCTACAATGTCATTTGTCTGTTCTTGAGAGTTACAGCACTCAGGGGATTAGAATACTTTTATTTTAAAGCTTTGGACAGTCGAGAGGTAGAAAGAAGGGAAAAACATCACACCATCTGCCTCCTGTCCATTATACAGGGCTATGGGGAAACTGTAGGGGAATGGAGTTAATTGGTAAGCTCTTTCAAAAAGCTGACATGTACAAGGTGGACACTGAGAGTGTGCCAGATGGGCACTGCCAGATGGTTGCTGCCAGATGTGCACTGCCAGATGGATGCTGCCAGATGTGCACTGCCAGATGGATGCTGCCAGGTGCGGCCGCACTTGGAGTATTGCGTACAGTTCTGGTCGCCGCATTGTAAGAAAGATGTGGAGGCATTGGAAAGGGTGCAGAGGAAGTTTACCAGGATGTTGCCTGGTATGGTGGGAAGGTCTTATGAGGAAAGGCTGAGGGACTTGAGGTTATTTTCATTGGAGAGAAGAAGGTTACGAGGTGACCTGATTGAGGCATATAAGATGATCAAAGGATTGGATAGGGTGGACAGTGAGAGCCTTTTACCTCGGATGGTGATGGCTAACACGAGGGGACATAGCTTTAAATTAAGGGGTGGTAATTATAGGACGGATGTCAGAGGTAGGTTCTTTACTCAGAGGGTAGTAAGGTCGTGGAATGCCCTGCCTGCAGCAGTTGTGGACTCGCCAACTTTAAGGGCGTTCAGATGGTCAGTGGATAGGCATATGGATAACGTTGGAATAGTTTAGGTTAGAGGGTCACTAGATCGGTTCCACTGGTCGGCGCAACATCGAGAGCCGAAGGGCCTGTACTGCGCTGTAATGTTCTATGTTGTATGTTCTAGGTGTGCACTGCCAGATAGATGCTGCCAGATGTGCACTGCTCAGCCTCGTCCCCAACCACACCAGAAGCCTCTGGTGTGGCTACTGCGCCTGACCTCCACTTGTAGAGACCAGTAGTGATTCTCGCCAGTCTCGTGTCCAAATGTCGGGAGAATCTGGCATCAAACTGGCTGTGCATATTTAAATATCACTTTAAATATGTTAATCAGCCTTGTGCTCTGACTGGGTGTGATCTATTAGAAAGTGACCGGGCCGATTGCAAACCGTTTAGCACCGGGCGTGAAACTGATTTTTAAGCCCATACATTATTTACCGGGATCAGTACGCCCTGTGGCAGGCGTGGCAAGGTCGGAAAATTGCCCCATCACCTAAATGAAGTGTCCACATCCAGCACACATTCCTAATGTGTATAATAGCAGGTAACTGTTGGGTGCGGCTCATATATTACAGATGGCAATCGAATTTAAGGATTGATGTCACCAGGATAAGGAAAACTTTACATAGCACTTTACACAATCTTATGGTAAATAAAGCAGTCTTTGAAGTGTAGTCTCTTTTCATACAATCCCTACAGTACAGAAGGAGGCCATTCAGCCCATTGAGTCTACACCGACCACAATTCTACCCAGGCCCCATTTCTGCAACCACACACACTTACTCTACCAATCCCCCCGACACAATGGTTAATTTAGCATGACCAATCAACCTAACTTGGACTGTGGGGAGGAAACCGGAGCATCCGGAGGAAACCCATGCAGACACTGGGAGAAACTGCAAACTCCACACAGACAGTCACCCAAGACTGGAATTGAACCTGCGTCCCTGGTGCTGTGAGGCAGAAGTGCTAACCACCATGCCACTGTACATCAAACACAGCAGCCAATTTGTGCACAGCAAGCTCCGACATACAGCAACGCGACAATAACTAGATATCCATTTCAGTAATCTTAATGCCTCCGCTCTTTTTCTAACTGGTACCAAGGGATCTTTCACGTCTGACTTGAGAGAGCCAGTGGGGCTTAGGTTTTCACATTTCGTCTGAAATTACAGCACCCCTGACAGTGCAGCACTTCCTCAATGGGGCACAGGGTGTTGGGGTGGAATCTGTGCTCAGCCCCTGCAGTGGGATTCCAAGCAACAACATTTTGACTCAAAAGAGCTGAGTATTCCATTGAACCACCAGAATCAGGGTGCTCTGCTCCCAAGGAGTAAATACCTTCACAATCAAAGTGCCGGTGATGAGGGGATGGCAGAGAGTGATTCCATGACTTGAATGGTAAGAGAGAGACAACATTGTAAGATTCCAAGTCTCCTGCACAGCAGCCAGTTGTGATGTACTCTCTCACCTCCTAGGACTTGACTCCCATTCTTGGTTCACACTCGAGAGTGCTTCCTTGGAATGATCAAGAGTCAGATCAATGCCTGACATTGTCAGCTTGGATCTTGTTTCTCTCCCTTGTGGGGGCCTTGAATTGGATTCAGTTGGAATTTGAATTTGGTTTTCGGAGCAAGCAAGGAATGGATTGGGGTTTGCCCAGTTCACTCTGAGCACTGGCTTTAAGAATGGAGTGTACAGCTCTGCGACACAGAGGGAGACCGACCACAGAGCAGTGGTGGGCACCAGAGAGCCTGGGGGTGGGGGGTGCAGATGTGGATCCATCTGGGTTTTGAGTGTGACTCACTAGACATTTTGTTGACTGTTGCCCTCGCATTCTGCTGATTTCTGTCCGTGTCTTTTCCTTTCTACCAGGATGATTCAAGCGATACGCGTGTAAAGCAAGGGCAAGTGTGTTCCGATTGTTCACAACATTGACTGTGAGAACTGTGCGCTCTCTCTGTGTCCAAAGTGCAAATATTCATTTTGTTTTTATTGTTCAACATTGATAGTGTTGTTACTATATAAATGATTAAGCATTTTGTACAACTTGTTATGAAGAATTGGGTGTGTATTACATATATTTAATCTTATTCGTGGGGTCGTGGTTAGTGAACAAGCCTGATGTGGGGCGGGGGGGTGGGGGGTGGTGCTCAGTGGCACAGTGGGTAGCAGTGGTTAGAACCCAGGGATCCGGGTTCGGTTCCTGGCTTGAGTCACCGTCTGTGTGGAGTTTGCACATTCTCCTCGTGTCTGCGTGGGTTTCGTCCAGGTGCTACGGTTTCCTCCCACAGTCCAAAGATGTGTGGGTTAGGTTGATTGGCCATGCCCCTTAGTGTCGAGGAGTGCGGGGGAGGTGGAGGGGCTAGTCAGGATAAATGCACAGGGTTACGGGGATAGGGCCTGGGTGGGATTGTGGTTGGCGCAGACTCAATGGGCCAAATAGCCTCCTTCTGCATTGTGGGGATTCTATGATTTCAATTTTAGGGAGTGGGACAGCTTGATCTTGGGTTCAGACATAGCTCAGCACAACATAGAGGGCCGAAGGGCCTGTACTGTGCTGTACTGTTCTAATCTTGTGACCCACTGAGATGAAGAAGGGCCACTCACTAGCCTAGACTCCCCATCACTGCCAATAGAGTGACACCACCTCAGTCCCTACAGATTAATAGTGGTCCTGTATTATAAAGAGTCCAGGGGGTGGACTGTTACTTCCTGTCCATCAAAAAGTTGGGGGGAGAGAAATTTTGGGAGGGACAAAAAAAAACACAATAAGTAGAACAACAAACGAATTAAAAATTACAAACTGGGTGTGTCTGATAAAATCATCGCGTTGGGAAATATGTTTCCAATTAGCTCAAAACGAAAGCTGCAACTTGGCTGCTTTATTTTCTGATACAGCCGCTGTCAGTTCTCCCTTACTTCCAAATGACTGCCACTGTTTGCCTCACTTTGTTTCAGACGGTGCATTCATCTGAACAGGATTTGATACCGATTTTTTAAAAAAAAATTAAGTCCTTGTAAATCTTTCTCCTTTGCACAACTGCTTGCTCTATGATTCACTGCGCTGTTCGCCTCCCCCTCCCTGCAGTGAATTTAAACACTGCCATTGATTCATGATGTCTACCAAGCACACAGACACACACACACACATAGACACACATTCATTGCTGCTCTTGTCTCCGAGGCTGTAATGGAAACTTACAGATCTGTCTGTGTATGACCTGGCTGTGTGTGTGTGTGTGTGTGTGTGTGTATTTTTGTGTTTTTCTCTCTCTGCCCCCTCACTCTCAGCCTCCCTGACTCAGACATGCTTACATTGTCTGTGGCCTGATTGTCTCTCTTTCTCTCCCTCTCTCTCTCTCTGGGTCTGTACTCATTCTGTTCCTCCCCCACCCAGCCTGAGGGAAACGCGTCACTATCTCTCAGACTCTATGCAAAACCATTCAGGGGGTGGGGAAAAAGCCTCTTAAGGAAGTCCATGAAACTTGAAGGCACCGTATTCAACGCAATCCAATCCCTTTATGAACTTGAGATTGACACAACATTTTCAAGACCATTATAAAATATCTGAGACGTTTCCCTTACTGTGCTGAATCATCTCAACAGTGTTACTTAATGTACGTAAAAAAAACCCCTAAATATTATTATTGCATTTTGTGTGATGTCTATTTTGGAATATTTGTAATGTTCTTGCAGATATTTTATGAATAAAGCACAATTTGGGGGAAAAAATAGATTGCCACAGCATTTTAAAGCAACCCAAGTTACTCCAGACATAATAAATCAATTGCATACATATTTACACACAGATTTCCACAAGGATTTTAAAAGCAAGATCCCCGGGATTGTACTGAGACAAGTTGAAGGCCATTTCTTCACAGTCACATCCCAGTTTGCTTTTTTTTAAACAGCGAACATGCTGGTAATACAACTGCACGTCACTTAACGTCTAAAATAAAGTTTCTGCGTTGGTATTGCAACAGCAAAATACTGCAGATAACGTTTATTTATTGGTCACAAGTAAGGCTTACATTAACACTGCAATGAAGTTACTGTGAAATTCCCCTAGTCGCCACAATCCAGTGCCTGTTCGGGTCAATGCACCTAACCAGCACGTCTTTCTTACTGTGGGATGAAAACAGAACACTTGTAGGAAACCCACGTGGAAATGGGGAGAATGTGCAGACTCTGCATATTGAGTGACCCAAGCTGAATCGAACCCAGGTTCCTGGGTACTGAGAGGCAGCAGTGCTAACCACTGTGCTACCGTATGCTGGAAATCTGAAAAGAAAAGGGAAAAAAGTGCTGAAAATACTCAAGATCACAGACCTGAAATGTCAACTCTTGTTTCTCTCTCCACAGACGCTGCCCAACCTACTAAATACCTGCAGCATTTTGTGCTTTTACTAAAGTTTACATTTTTTACATGCAAATCATTAAAACTGCTGCAACCCTACAAACAAGTTAAATGCTGTAAGAGAACAAATAATCTCTGTCCCTGGATCTTCATTGTATTTTTAAATCACACACACTCGCAAGCACAGGTTACTGCTCAGGCTAGGGTTGCCAACCCTCCAGGATTAGCCTGGAGTCTCCAGGAATTAAAGATTAACCCCCAGGTCACTGCTGTGTGCGACCCTGGAGAAAAATCACTGGGACATTATAAAATATTGTTATTTTCTTTGAATTAAAGGGCTGCACGGTGGTTAGCACTGCTGCCTCGCAGTGCCAGCGACCCCCAGATTCGACTCCAGCCTTGAGTGACTGTCTGTACGGAGTCTGCATGTTCTCTCTGTGGGTTCCCTCTGGGTGCTCTGGTTTCCATCCACAATCCAAAGGTGTGTGGGTCAGGTGGATTGGCTCTGGTAAATATGTGGGATTATGGAGATAGAGCAGGGGAGAGAGTCTGGATATGATATTCTGACAGAGAGTCGGAGCAGGCTCGATTGGTTGAATGGCTTCCTTCTGCACTGTAGAGAATTCTACGCTATTAATCTTTACCAGATTTAAAGTATTGACAATTGAAAAAATAAGTTGTTTCGCTCACAATCAAGCATCATCCAGTTGAGTGATGAACCTTTTTGCTTTGCAATTGGCATAGGGAGGCCGTACATCACAAGGGTGGCTGTGTTAGCCAACTAGTGGCTGGAGTGTGCGGGCAAGTCACATGATGAAACCTCTGGGAATATATTCAATCACAGTTAGCAACCCTTGAGGACTTGCTCAGTTTTTTTTTACATCTCGGGACAGAACCCACATGCAGATGCCACTGCCTAGTTTATCGCTGGGAGCAATGGAAATGGTCACCGGTTAACACACTAACTTGCATCAAATCCCATTCACCCCTTTGCTTGCTGTCCTAAACTGGCTCCTGGTTAAGAACATAAGAACATAAGAACATAAGAAATAGGAGCAGGAGTAGGCCATCTGGCCCTTCGAGCCTGCCCCGCCATTCAATAAGATCATGGCTGATCTGTCGTGGCTCAGTTCCACTTTCCCGCCCTTTCCCCATAACCCTTAATCCCCTCTCTTATCAAAAACCCATCAACCCGCTTCTTAAAAATATTTAGCGAGGCAGCCTCCACCACTTCAACGGGCAGAGAATTCCAGATATTCACCACCCTTTGAGTGAAGAAGTTCCTCCTCAACTCCGTTCTAAACCGCCCCCCCTTTATCTTGAGGCTGTGCCCCCTAGTCCTACTGTCTTTTTTGAGCGGGAAGAGTCTCTCCACCTCTATCCTATCCATCCCATTCATCATCTTATACGTCTCAATGAGATCTCCCCTCATTCTTCTAAACTCTAACGAGTACAAGCCTAGTTTATTCAGCCTCTCCTCATAGCTCAACCCCCTCAACTCCGGTATCAGCCTAGTAAACCTCCTCTGCACTCCCTCCAAGGCCAAAATATCCTTGCGCAGGTGCGGCGCCCAAAACTGCACACAGTACTCCAGCTGCGGCCTCACCAATGCCCTATACAGCTGCAGCAAGACCTCCCTACTTTTATATTCAATCCCCCTCGCTATGAAGGCCAGCATCCCATTCGCCTTCCTGACTACCTGCTGCACCTGCAGGCTGGGTTTTTGCAACCCATGCACAAGGACCCCGAGGTCCCTCTGCACCGTCGCCTGCTGCAGTTTTTCGCCACGTAAGTAATAGTCCTTCCTACCATTCTTCCTATCAAAGTGGACCACCTCACACTTGCCAACATTAAATTCCATTTGCCATTTCCTGGCCCATTCGCCCAGCCTATCCAGATCCTTCTGCAGACTCTCCACACCCTCCGCACAATTTGCCTTTCCCCCAATCTTGGTGTCATCAGCAAATTTCGACACCCTACACTCGGTTCCCTCCTCAACTTTAAAATTATCCCAGCTTCCAAATGCTTCCATGGTCTAATGTCTCTCTATCTCTGCAATCTCCTCCTGCCCCTCAACCTCCAAGATAACTGTGTCCCTCAAATTCCAGCCTCTTGAGCATCACCGATTTTAATCACTCCACTGGACCATAAGTTCTGGAATACACTCCGAAAACCTGCCTCTCTACCTTGCTTTCCTACTTCAAGATGCTCCTTAAAACCCATCCGTCCAAATATCTCCTTATGTGTCTCAGTCAAATTTTGATTTATAATGCTTCGTGGATGTTTTACATAAACGCAAGATGATTTTGTTGCCTGTTGTCATTTTAAACGAGTGGCACCCACTCTTAAAGAAAATAAAAAGTTGATAAAGCATTGGAAATTTGCACTAAAAATATCAGATGGTAAGAATTCCAAAACAAAATAAAATGTGCAACTCAAGCTGAACTCTTAACACAACCAAAATTTCTTTTATTATTCATTTTTGGGACATGAGCATCGCAAGCTGGCCAATATTTACTGCCCATCCCTTTGGCAGGCAGTTGAGAGTCAACCACATTGCTGTGGGTCTGGAGTCACACATGGGCCAGACCATGTAAGGATAGTAGATTTCCTTCCCTAAAGGGACATTAGTGAATCAGATGGGTTTTTCCTTAATTCCAGATATTTTTTATTCATTTCAAATTCCACCTTCTGCCGTGGTGGGATTCAAACCTGGGTCTCCACAACATTAGCGGAGTTTCCAGATTAATAGTCTGGTGATAAATACCATTCAGCTATCACCTCCCCATATATCAGTATCAGGTGGAGACTGAAAACTGCCTGGTGAATGCCATAAAGGGTAAAATCTCTAATTCTCCCCAAAGGGTAAAATCTCCAAATCCCCCAAAGGGTAAAATCTAAATTCCCCCCAAAGAGTCAAATCTCCAATTCCCTCCCCCTTTGGAATAAAATCTCCAATTCCCCCAAAGGGTGAATTCTCCAATTCCCCCAAAGGGTAAAATCTCCAATACCCCCCAAAGAGTCAAATCTCCAATTCCCCCAAAGGGAAAAATCTCCAATTCCCCCCAAAGGGAAAAATCTCCAAGTCCCCTGGGGTAAAATCTCCAATTCCCCCAAAGGGTAAAATCTCCAATTCCCCCCCACTTCAGAATAAAATCTCCAATTCTCCCAAAGAGTCAAATCTCCAATTCCCCCAAAGTGTAAAATCTCCAATTGCCCCCAAAAGGGTAAAATCTCCAATTCCCCCCAAAGGGTAAAATCTCCAATTCCCCCCAAAGGGTAAAATCTCCAATTCCCCCCAAAAGGGTAAAATCTCCAATTCCCCCCAAAGGGTAAAATCTCCAATTCCCCCAAAAGGGTAAAATCTCCAATTCCCCCAAAAGGGTAAAATCTCCTATTCCTCCCCCTTTGGGGTAAAATCTCCAATTCCTCCGGGGTAAAATCTCCAATCCCCCAAAAGTGTAAAATCTCCAATTCCCCCAAAAGTGTAAAATCTCCAATTCCCCCCAAAGGGTAAAATCTCCAATTCCCCCAAAAGGGTAAAATCTCCAATTCCCCCAAAAGGGTAAAATCTCCTATTCCTCCCCCTTTGGGGTAAAATCTCCAATTCTTCCACCCGCAAGGGGTAAAATCTCCAATCCCACCCCCCATCAAAAGTCTCCCCAGCTCTTGAGGAACGCAGAGTGTGCGAAAGTGTTGCCTTTTCAGACAGCTGAGTGAAATTGTAACAAAATAAAAAGTAACCAGAAGAGATACTTTGCAGCAGCAGCAACACCTCTGCTCCTTTAGCTCTGGGGAGGTGGGTGTTTAGGGATGGGTCAAGGTTACTGGGAGGGGGAGGTGGGAGGTTATCTTTTGGATTTTTTTTCCCCCCTGGGGTGGGGTGATTTTTTTTTCTGTCTCTCCGGTTGTTGCATGGACCACCTTAAACAGCTGCAGTGTGAGCCAGCTCCCCACCCTCAGAGGGAGCCAGCACCAGGGTGGGGAAAGCGCTTTGCAGACATTCACTCTGCACTGTCGCCATTGCTGGCAGCCTCTGCTCTGTGTGTGTGTCTGTGTGTGAGAGAGGGGGTGGGGGCATTTTTCTGTAGGGGGGGTGGGGGATTTTTTGCTGTGGGGGGTGGGGGATTTTTTTGTGAGGGGTGGTGGTGGTGGTGGGGGAGACACTTGCATCAAGAGTTTTTTTTGAAAAAAAAAGGGGGGTTGATTTGTTCTCTCTTCAAATCAACGCCCCCCCCCCCACACACACACACCCTCCCAAACTCTCCCCCACTCCCCCCCTCCCCTCCCCTCCCCTCCCCTCCCAAGTTCCCCCTCCCACCCTCCTTCCTCTCACTCTTGAAGCTAACAGTCGGAACAAGCTCCCCCGACCGTCCGTCCACCGCCTCTAACCCAGGTAAGCAGCTCTCTCCTCTCTCTCTCTCTCTCACTTGATCTTTCCTTTTCCCCCCTCTCCTTTAATCTCCACTAACTCATTCCCTAGGCCAGAAACAAAAAAAAATGTAGGATGAGGAGAGGAGGGGAGGGGGGATCTGATCCCAGATCCTTCCACCCATTTCTCTCTATCTCCTCTCTCTCTCTCTCTGTGTGTCTGTCTGTCTGTCTCTCTCTCTTTCTTCTCTTCCCCTAGCACAGGCAAGGCGTGCTCACAATTTAAAACAGCAACGTCTCCTCTCCCACTCCCATTCAGTGTAGTGGGACCCACCTGAAGTTGTTGCCCTCCATCATTTGTTTCTCTGTGTGTGTGTGTCTTGGCACTGATTTGAGAACAACTTTTGGTTGGAGGGGGGGTGGGGTCTGCCCCAAAGGAAAACACAGTTTGGACTGGTGTTACCATTTCCCCATTGTCACTGGTGTTCCATTTTAACGTGTACAAGTCCAGTGCGGATCAGTATTCTTGTTTCCCTGCTTTACTGGTGTTTCATTTTAGTATACAAGTCCAGTCCGGACCAGTATTCTTATTTTCCCATTCCCCGTTTTACTGTTTTTTTTTCCTTTTGGCGAAGGGAGACAGGAGTGAGGTCCCTCAGTGTGATTTCCGCCCCCCCCCCCCCCTCCCTCCACCACTCTTATCTCCAGTGCAGTGCAGAGGGACTGCCGCACTGTTGGAGATGCTGCCTTTTGGAGGAAATGTTTAACCGAGGCCTCACCTGCCTGCTAGGGTGAATGTAAAAGATCCCATGAAACGATTCCAAAGGACGGCAGGCTTCCCTCAATGCCCAGGCTAATACTTATCCCTCAACCAATATCACAAAAATAGATCACCGGGTCACTATTGCACTGCTGCTTGTGGGAGCTTGCTGTGAGCAAATTGGCTGTTGCGTTTTCTACATTAGGACGATGACTATATTTCATATGTGCTTCAATGGCTGTTAAATGTTTTTTGATTTGATTTATTGTTGTCACATGTATTAACATACATTGAAAAGTATTGTTTTCTTGCGTGCTATACAGAGAAGGCATACCATTCATAGAGAAGGAAAGGAGAGAGTGCGGAATGTAGTGTTGCAATCATAGCTAGGGTGTAGAGAAAGATCAACTTAGTGCGTTGTAGGTCCATTCAAAAGTCTGATGGCAGCAGGGAAGAAGTTGTTCTTGAGTCGGTTGGTACGCGTCCTCAGACCTTTATCTTTTTCCTGATGGAAGAAGGTGGAAGAGAGCGTGTCCAGGGTGCGTGGCATCCTTAATTATGCTGGCTGCTTTTCTGAGGTAATGGATGGGAGGCTGGTTTGCCTGATGAACCGGGCTATATTTGCAATCCTCTGTAGTTTCTTGCAGTCTTGGACAAGTTTGTGAGAGTTGTAGCTGACGTGCCAAATTCTCTTTTGAGATGTCCAGTTATAGTGAAGGGTGCTATTTAAATGCAAATCTGTCCTTTCTGCAACAAGTAATCCTGGCTAGTGGGAGATAATGTGTATTAAAGTTTAAAAATAAAGTTTATTAGTAGGCTTACATTAACATTGCAATGAAGTTATTGTGAAAATCCCCTAGTCGCTACACTCCAGCGCCTGTTCGGGAAGAGTCAGTCCCCCTGACACTAAGGGACAATTTAGTATGGTCAATTCACCTAACCTGCACATCTTTTGGACTGTGGGAGGAAACCGGAGCACCTGGAGGAAACCCACGCAGGTACGGAGAGAACGTGCAGATTCTGCACAGACAGTAACCCAAGCCAGGAATTGAACCTGGATCCCTGACGCTGTGAGGCAGCACTGTGCCGCCGTGCTGCCCATGTAAAACAAGTGGGTTCCAGTTTCCTCATATTGGGAAATGCGAGCGCTTTCATTGTGTACCTGACCGATACTGGGAAATAGTGATTTAGCAAAACAATGTTGCTGACGCCATCATTCTTTCTTTTGTTTTAACTCATTGGATGGGGATCACGTCTGCAAAGCCACATCACTAGTTGATTGAAATGGTGATGCTGGGGCCCCCTTGAAATGATGTACAATTGAGGAGCTAATTCAGAGGATGTGAAGAGTTAACTGTGTCACGTGAAGTATTGTGCAACATTTATATGTCATGATAGGATAGATATATAGATACAAAGACTATTTGACCAGTGGTCAAAACATTCAAGCACATCATTTCCCTTGCCTGCTTCTGTCTTGTTGTCACTATTAATAGGTGGCACGGTGGCACAGTGGTTAGCACTGCTGCCTCACAACACCAGGGACCCGGGTTCGGTTCCTGGCTTGGGTCACTGTCTGTGCGGAGTCTGCACATTCTCCCAACGTCTGTGTGGGTTTCCTCCGGGTGCTCCAGTTTCCTCCCCAGTCCAAAGATGTGCGTGTTAGATTGACTGGCCATCCTAAATTGACGCTTAGTGTCAGGAGCTAGTAGGGTAAATAAGTAGGATTATAGGGATAGGATCTGGGTGGGATTGTGGTTGAAGCAGACTTGATGAGACGAATAGCCTCCTCCTGCACTGTAGGGATTCTATGATTCTAAGCGACTTTGTCCTGGATGGTGTTGAGCTTCTTGAGTGTTGTTGGAGCTGTGCTCATCCAGGCGACAGGAGAGTATTCCTGATTTAGACTTGAAGATGGTGGACAGGCTTTGAAGAGATGCGTTACTTACTACAGAATATCCAGCCTTTGACCTGCTCTTGGGGCTATGGTATTTATATAGTTGGTCTAGTTAAGTGTCTGGTCAATGGTAACCCCCCTGGTATGTTGACGATGGGTTTCAGTGATGGTTGGACGTCAAGAGGAATTGGTTAGATTCTCTCTTGTTGGACATGGTCATTCTCTGGCCCGTGGTGTGACCTAGGCATTACTTGCTGGGACAGTAGAAGAGGTGCCACAATTGGTCTTAGCGGCATTGGCTTAGGGAGTGGAGGAATGAGCCATTCCTGGCCACTACCTCATGAGCCATGTTCGGGTAGGCTTCAGGAAAGGCTGGCTGGATGGTGAAGTGTTGCTGAGATCCAGTTGCCCTGCTCATGGTCATTGTCAAGGTCTGCATTTGAAGAATTGCCACTGGGAGAGAAGCCAGACCCAGTAGAGCCGCACTCCAGTTTATCTTGTACTGTGTATTCCTCCCAATTACAATGAAATCCACCTTGGCTCACGCTAACCCGGGTATCACCAAAATAATGTTACTATCGGAGTCACGGAATTGAATCTTGATTGGAGTACCTGTCATCGTGCCTCCCTCTTTTTTAAAAAAATGCAGCTTCACGTCTTTCGAAATTCAGCTCCCCTTTAGATTATAATTCTCCCAGTCTGTCAATTTTCTTCCTCCTTATTCAAGCAACCATTGTTGATCTGTCAGTCTTGAGGGTAAATAGTTGGTGGGGAAGTTTAACCAGGACAGGAATTGCAGTTAGGCCCAGCTTGACCTTGTGGGGTGGATGATGACATCTTTGACCCTATGTCTCATCTAGACACAGAGGGGCTGGAAGTTGTGTAAAATCCCTTGAGTTGGACACATCAGAAAATGTTTGACGTGTAATGTAAAAATACGTTGCAAAAATAGCCTGTAATTGTAAGTGTAGTGAGGCACCTTGTGTACTGAAACAAACTGAACTGTATTACACCTTATGTAATGTCAAATTTGAGCTGTGTTGTAATATACCAAATATGACGTATAAAGTACATCTTTTTTGGTTGGGGGGGGGAGTTACTTTGGTATTGGAGACCTCTTAGAATCGTAGAATTCCACTGTGCGGAAAGGGACCATTTGGCCCATCGAGTCCGCACCAACCAGGTCCTATCCCCATAATCTCGTGCATTTACCCCAGCTAGTCCCCCTGACACTAAAGAGCAATTTAGCATGGCGAATCCATCTAACCCGCACATCTTTGGAGTGTGGGAGGAAACTGGAGCACCTGGAGGAAACCCGTGCAGACACTGGGAGAACGTGCAAACTCCGCACAGACAGTGACCCAAACCGTGAATCGAATCCAAGTCCCTCGCGCTGTACGACAAAGCATAATCCAAACAACTCTTAAATCTAACTTGAATTTTCGTCTGTGTTGGAATCCCTGCTCACACCGTGTACCAGAATCACTATTTTTGAAATAGCTTGCACATAAAGTGATGCATGACTTGTAAATTTGTGGTTAATGTGCAGGTTCCCAATTAGTTGGTCCATGTGATTTCCTGGGCAGTTCTTAATCAGCTAAGGAAGTCAGAGAGAAATCCTATAGATATTTTTTCCGGCTGTTCCCCCCCCCCCCCCCCCCCGCCCCCCCCCTCACCCCCCCCAAGAGGTTTCATGGCTATGGGAGGGGGAAGCGTTGTGGGGTGACGTGGAAGTTAAAAAAAAAGGTATTTTTCATAATGCCAGGCCTCACAGACCTGCCCATCCATTTCAAATGCACATACTGTATTTCTAACAATCCGAGACTAAAGTTTACAGCTGATGTAAGCTCGTGAAGTCACTGTGTTGTGTGGGAACAGAGCCAAGGATTTGATTGTGGTGAGACTGAGAACTCAAAGCTTAAAGAGGCAGAGAGGCCTATTGGAAAAGGCTTCGATTGCCACAGCTGCCTTCTCTACTTTACTTCTGAGCCTTTACTTTTCTTGCCGCGCTCACGTCGGAACCGATGTAATCAAGTAATTTCCACCAGTTTAAAATAAACCTAAATTTCATTAAAACGTCAGTCAGTCAGATCTGAGGGAAGGAAAAATGAGCATGAAATAGAACTGAGTGGCACCATTACCCAATCCTTCGCTGTAAAGAAAAGGGAGATTGCATTGTCGCCTGTTTTTTTTGAGTAGAGATCCTGCAGGAAACATTGGCCCAAACAAATACAAGCACCTCTTTTCACAGCATTGAGTTTTATAACAGGCTTATATCACTTTCTAGAAGGTTGGCGCCTAATTGTGGTTTCTACCCAATAATGAGGTCTTGCAAACCTGTTGCTGTGTTACTGATTGATCTTTCTGATATAACTCGCCTGCAACTGAGAGAAGGGGCAATATAACTGCTCCCTCCCACTCTGTCCACTCAGCTCAGCACCACCTTGCGTGACATCTGCACTTCAGACAAAAAGCAATATTTAATTAAAAATATTTCCATTGCCGGTTTGAGCAGGGAGGTTGAGGGAGAAGGGAGGCTCGAGTTGGACACTTTCATTCTCAGAGGAGAAAGGGGCGTTGTTAGCTCGGTGGGCTGGATAGCTGGTTTGTGATGTAGATTGACACCAACAGCATGGGTTCCATCCCAGTACTGGTTAAGGTTATGAGGTAGCACAGTGGCAGAGTGGTTAGCACTGCTGCCTCACAGCGCCAAGGACCTGGGTTCGATTCCCACCTTGGGTCACTATATGTGTGGAGTTTGCACGTTCTCCCCGTGTCTGCGTGGGTTTCTTCCGGGTACTCCGCTTTCCTCCCACAATCCAAAGATGTGCGGGTTAGGTTGATTGACCATGCTAAACTGGCTGTTGTGTCAGGGGATTAGCAGAATGTGGAGTTATGGGAATAGGGCCTGGGTGGGATTGTGGTCGGTGCAGACTCGATGGGCCAAATGGCCTCCTTCTGCATGTAGGGATTCTTTGATTCTTAACTTGCATCAAAGTCTGTTCTTCTATCACTCTTGCACTCGTTAACTGACATTGGCTCCTGGTAATGCGGCACCTTAATTTAAGAGTTCTCCTCCATGTTTTCTAACCCCTCCAAAGTCTCACCTCTTCCTGTCTCTGTAACCTCCTCCTACCCTACAATCCTCTGAGATGTAAGAATACCTCTTCTTTATGCACAGCACAGCACAGTGGTTAGCCTCACAGTGCCAGGGTTCAATTCCACCCTCAGGTGAATATCTGTGTGGAGTCTGCACGTTCTCTCCGTGTCTGCATGGGTTTTGTTCAGGTGCTCTGGTTTCTTCCCACACTTCAAAGATGTGCAGATTAGGTAGATTGTCCATGCTAAATTGCCCCTTGGTATCCCAAGGTGTGTAGGCTAGGGAAATTAGTGAGCTAAATATGTGGAGTTACAGGGATAGAGCCTGGATAAGATGCTCTGTGGGAGAGTCAGTGCAGACATGATGGGCCGAATGGCCTCCTTCTAAACTGTAGGGATTCTATTCTATGATCTTTTGTGTGCATCTCCAATTTTAATTGCAGTACTATTAGTGGCTGTGTGTTTAGTTGATTTAGATTCTCGCACCCTGAAATTTCCTCCGTAAACCTCTCTCTGCTTCACTTTCCTCCTTTATTCACACCTCAAAAATCTTTGGCCAGATTTTTGATTACCTGATCTTGATGTGCAGCATTTTCCAACTCGGAAGCGGGAGTCGGGAAAATTCCCGGCTCGTCCTGCCTACCTCAGGAGAAAGTGTTGGCAAGGGCAGGATTTTCATTCTGGGTGGGGGCAGGGTAAAGCAGGCTGGAGTTGGCCCAGCCAATCTGGGAGAAAGTTTGGAGGAAGCCACAGCAGATGCCTGGTGCGGAGACGGACTGCTGAAAAGGCTCGCTGTGGAACTTCATCCGAATTATAATAAAAATTATAATAAACCTTCACCCATCACACCCAGATAATTCCCAAAACCCATTCCTGTCACTTCATGCCCTTTATCCAACTCCTATGTCAACTCAATGTGTTTCAACAGCCCAATGGACTTATAGATTCTCAATCAAGCTTCATTATGTATTCTTGGCTGAGAGTCCTGGGCTGGAATTTTATGGCCTCATTCACCCTGAAACTGGAAAATCCCACCAGAGGTCACCCGACCTTTACGTGGTCCGAACCTTGCCTGCCCCAATTCCTGTGGCAGGTGGAACTGTAAAATCCCCCCCTCCCCAACGATATCAATTAGTTTACTGAAACACCTGAGCCCCAGGGAAAATATTGGTCTGGATTTTATGGCTCCTCCTACCTGGTCCCACCAAAGCAAACAGCAGTTTAAATGACCTGCCACATCTATTGGGTGGACACATGCCATGGTGGGACTGTAAAATCCCGGCCAGAGCTGAATTAACAGCTCTGCGCTCTGATCTGTGACTTCAGATTCACAGTGTTTATTTACATATGGAGTATTCTGTCACGAATACTTTAAAGGTCCTGCATGATTGTCACTTTAATTGGCCTGTAGCAAAATGAATATTTTGTTAAGAAGATGGAAAGTTATGTATGAATGATGTTCTTGTAAACCTTATTTACACATTCTATTGCCATTATGGGGTTCATTGGTTCAATAAAATAGATACATAGCTTGGCATTGGGGACATGAGGGGCCATAGCAGTTGTTTTGGGCATTTCTTGACATGAAGGGAATGAGATGCATTGGGGGTTGATGGGGGGAGGCATGGCTAGGTGTGGGGGGGGGAATGAAGAGGACCTTTTGAACTTACCTTTCAAAAGGCTATGGTTCACTCTTTGAAAAGCTGGGTGAACAGTGTGGAGGGCGAGAAAATGCCTATCCCCATAATGCAGCGCCCAGGTCAGGAGTGTGAGGTGGGGAACTCGTGACCTAAACCAGCATGCACCCTTGAAAGGCACTCCTGAAAATGGGAAATCTTGGGAATGGTTTGGAAAATCCTCAAATCAGAACCCATCTGCGATTTCTAAAAGGACTCCCATGTCACCTCAACTCAGCAAAAATCTAGCTTAGCATCTCATGTGGCTAATGTGGAGAGGTGGTGGTATTGTTGCTGGACTGATAATCTAGAGACCCAGGGTAATTAATGCTCTGAGAACCTGGGTACAAATCCCACCATGGCAGATGGTGAAATTTGAATTCAATAAAAATTTGGAATTGAAAGTCTAATGAGGATTGTGAAACCATTGTCAATTGTCGTAAAAACCCATCTGTTTCACTAATGCTCTTTTAGGGAAAGGAAATCTGCCATCCCTACCTGGCCTGACCTACATGTGACTCCAGATCCACAGCAATGTGGTTGACTTTTAAGATGTTCTCTGAAATTGCCTAGCAAGCCACTCAGCTAAAGGGCAAATAGTGATGGGCAGTAAATGCTGACCCAGCCAGTATTGTCCACCCACATCACATGAATGAATAAAACTTCGCTTTTAGGGAAAGAATTCTCTGCCATCCTTGCCTGGTCTGTGACTCCAGACTCAGGAATGTGGTTGACTCTTAAATGGCCTCAGGGATGGGCAATAAATGCCGACCCAAGCAGTGACCCCACATCCCATGAATGAATAAATTTTAAAAAGTGAACTATTTGTGTTGATAATGCTCCTATGACCACCTTGGGGTATGTAGAAATTTAAATTATTGTGTGTTGTTGACATGTATTACTCTATGGTGACTTGAGAGTACCTGGTGCCATGGGGCGGCACGGTGGCACAGTGGTTAGCACTGCTGCCTTACAGTGTCAGAGACCTGGGTTCAATTCCAGCCTCGGGTCATTGTCTGTGTGGAGTTTGCACACACCCCCCATGTCTACGTGGGTATTCTGGTTTCCTCCCACACTCCAAAGATTCCTCCCACACTCCAAAGATGTGTCTGTGTTTGGTTGATTGGCCATGCTAAGTTGCCCCATAGTGTCAGGGGGATTAGCAGGGTAAATATGTGGAGTTATGGGAATAGGGCCTGGGTGGGATTGTGGTTGGTGTAGGCTTGATAGGCTGAATCGCCTCCTTCTGCACTGTTGGATCCTATTCTGTGAAATGTCCCCTAGCTTGAGCAGAGGTGAGAAAGGTGAAGATGATCCATCCTTTCTTTTCCTCACTGGCTTAGTGGTCGCAGGCCCAGGATCGAATTGGATTAGCCACGCTGCCTACTTTAAAAACATCAATGGACATGCAATGTTCACGTCCTCCTATTAGCCCAGACAAAATGCTCCCTCGTCCTCACAGTCACTGCTGCAGGACCACTTACATCAGTCAATTCTTGTGAGCTATGTGAGGAATTTAAATTGCAGGCCAGTTTACATCGGAGCGTCCCTGTCACAGCACAGCATAGTGGGAGATTACTGTTGCTGCTTTTAGTGAGCTGAACACTTAACGTGCCCCTAAAGCTCTGCCTCTGATTTTTATTGTGAGAGTGGGCTTGCCTTTTACTGTGGCGCTGCCCATAATGGATGGCACTGTGCGGATTCCTGCTTGAATAATGGTTACTGCAGAGAGACCCTTGAGGGTGCCTGGTACTGCTGGCCACAGAGGCTTATTATCTTTGAGAACATATATGACTGTACAGTTTCCCCCTGAACAACCAGCTTATTTTCCATCTCCATCTACCTCATCCCCTCCCAATCAATTTTATTCCCTCTTCATTCCCCTCCTCTCTTCTGAGCTTGTGTCCAACAGAATCTGAGTATTCTTTAATTCATTATGTGATGTGGGTGGGCATCACTGGCTGGGTCAGAATTTATTGCCCATCCCTATTTGCCCTTCTGCTGAGTAGCTTGCTCGGCAATTTCAGAGGACATTTTAAATGTCAACCACATTGCTGTGGCTCTGGAGTCACATGTAGGCCAGACCAGGTAAGGACGTCAGATTTCCTTCCCTAAAGCAACATTAGTGAGTCAGATGGGTTTTTTCCGACAATCAACAATGGTTTCATGGTCATCAGTAGATTCTTAATTCCAGATACTTTTTATTGAACTCAAATTCTACCATCTGCTGCAGCGGGATTCGAACCCAGATCTCCAGAACGTTAGCTGAGTTTCCAGATTAATAGCCGAGTGATAATACCACTGGGCCATTACCTTAACTCTCCTGTAAAGGTCTTTGGGACGTTTCATTGCGTTAAAGGTGCTGTGTAGATGTCAGTTATTTCTGAGGGAGCTACTGTGAAAATCCCCTAGTCGCTACCATTGGTGCCTGTTTGGGTACACTGAGGGAGAATTTAGCATGGCCAATGCACCTAACCAGCACGTCTTTCGGACTGTGGGAGGAAACCGGAACACCCGGAGGAAACCCATGCAGACACGGGGAGAACACGCAGACTCCACACAGACAGTGAACCAAGCCAGGAATTGCACTGGGGTCCCTGGCGCTGTGAGGCAGCAGTGCTAACCACTGCGCCACCGTGCAGGTTACGTGCGGGTTAGGTGGATTGGCCATTGTAAATTGCCCCTTAGTGTTAGGGGGATTAGCAAGGTAAATGTGTGGGGTTGCGGGAATTGGGGCTGGGTGGGATTGTTGCCAGTGTGGGCGCAATGGGCTGAATGGCCTCCTTCTGCACTATAGGGATTCTATGATTTGCGAGAAACCACCGGCTGCCCCGATACCAACAGCTAACAGAAACATGTAAATTTGCTGGAGTCTGTAGGGGAAATAAGCCTTTCAGTTTATCACCAGTATATTTGTGCATTGGTACCTCAGGGGAATAGGGCAAGGCTTTGTGGCTGTGATGTTTCTGTACATAAGTTTCCGGTCTCAGTTAGGTTATCAGTATGAGGTGTTAAAGGGAGGAACTGACCTAAAAAAAATAACGGTTCAAAAATGCTTCAAAAGCAATTAATTTGCTGCGATTGGTGCGTTGGGACAATCTAAGGGAATGCGAGATGCTGTATCAGAGCAAATCCTGCTTTTTCATTCCCCCTTAAATGACTTTCTCCTTTCTCTAAGATCACAATCTGGGCTATAATTAGAACATGTGGTTTACAGTGTGCATTTTGAAAGGAAAAAAATGTTTGCTGTTTGCCTGAGCTTATTTTTGGCAAGTTCTGAACCAATTTGGTCATCGCAGTAGAGTTTGAAACTGCACAGAGCTGCTGACCATCACATTCCTTCGTCTGAAAGCAAGATACTGGGGATGCTGGAATTCTGAAATAAAACAGCAAACACTGAATAAACTCAGCAGGTCTGGCAGCATCTGTGGAGAGAGAACCGCAGTTAATGTTTTGAGTCCATGTGACTCTTCTTCAGAACTGGAGAAGGGTTATTGGGACTGGAGATGTGAGCTGTGTTTCTCTCTCCATAGATGCTGTTAACATTCCTTCATGTATTAGTTCTGTAGCTGGAACAGTTGGTAAATGTGGCACATTCCTAATAGAATAGAATCATAGGGTGGGATTTTACAGCCTTGCTCGATCCTGAACCGGAAAATCCCGTCTGAGATGAATGGACCTTCCCGTTGTCCGCCCCTTGCCCGCTCTGATTCGCGTGGTGGGTGGGGCGGTGGAATTCCGGCAATAAGAGTTCCTGCAGTGCGGAAGGAAGACATTTGGCTTGTCGAGTCTGCACTGACTCTCCGACAGAGCATCCCACCCATTCACTCCCGCTGTACCCCACGTATTTACCCTGCGAATCCTCCTAAGCTACAGGTCTTGGGACACTAAGGGACAATTTCCCATGGCCGACCCACCTAATCTGCACATCTTTAGACATCTTTGGACCAAAATTAAGAAGAGATTTGTATTTGTCCCTTTTTAAATACCTGGTCAACACTTTCTTCTTGTTCATGACTTACTCTGATGAAGTGTGACCACATCAAGTGTCAGTTGTGACACTGTTCGCTCAGAGTCACAAGATTCAAGACCCAAGGTCCACTCCAGGACTTGAGCACAAAAATCAAGCCTGATGCTCCTGTACAGTACCAAAGGACTGCTGCACTCCAGGAGGTGCTTTCTTTCTGATGTGATAGCCAATTAAAGGCCCCCCCCCCCACCCCACCACCACCGTCACCACCGGGTGGATGTAAACATGGCACTGTTACAAAGCAAAACGGTGAAGTTACCCTAGTGTCCTGGCCAATGTTTATCCCTCGAGCAACGTCTCAAACAAACCAGATTACATGTCATTAAATGGGGTTTAATGTGGGTTTTAAAGTTTTTTTTAAATTTGTGTCACAAGTAGGCTTACATTAACACTGCAATGAAGTTACTGTGAAAATCCCCTGGTTGCCACACTCTGACACCTGTTTGGGTACACTGAGGGAGAATTTAGCATGGCCAATGAACCTAACCAACACATCTTTTGGACTGTGGGAGGAAACTGAAGCACCCAGCGGGGGAACCCACGCAGACACGGAGAGAACATGCAGATGCCTCACAGACAGTGACCCAAGCCGGGAATCGAACCTGGGTCCCTGGCACTGTGAGGCAGCAGTGCTAACCACTGTGCCACCGTATACGAACATTGGAAGTGTCCAATCAGCTAGGATCATGACAGAGCAGGCGTGACAGACTGAATGGCCTATTCCTGTCCCAATGTTCCTATTATCTCATGTGGCTGTTTGTGGGAGTTGTTGGGTGTAAATAGCTGCTGAGTTTCTAACCTAAGGGCAGTGGCTGTATTTCAGAATTGGGTATAAAGTGCTTTGTAAAGTGCTGTGAGAAATATATTATTTTTATTTCAGTTGAAAATCTCTTAAAGGAGTGTGGGAACTGTCATTTTAAAATGCTGTTTCTTGTAGTCTGCGGGAAAATGCTTACATGACAAAGAAAATCCTGACAACTTTTACTTTATAGGTTTCCCCCACTCTGCAGTACAGTTTGTAAATCTTGTCACGAGTTTAAACGGGAAAGTCGTAATGGACAAGTTTTGATTTAACTACTTTGCACAGAAAGGGGAGACTAGACACAGAGGGTCCACCCAGAGACAGTGGGATCAGATAGTGCCAGTAAATGGCAAGGGACACCAGGGTAACTATGTGCTTGAACAGGTAACTGAGAATTGGGTCTCTGTTTGTGCCGAGTCTGCACATTCTCTCCGTACCTGCATGGGTTTCCTCCCACAGTCTGAAAGACATGCTGATTGGGATGTTGGGGATAGGAGCGGATGTGATTTTTTTTCCAGCGTTGGTTCTGGTCAATTAGACTGCGGTGGTCTCTTCCTCTCTTGGACATTGCTTTGCTGCTTGCTGTTTGAAACAAAAGAAGATGTCACCCTGGTTCGTTCAGAAGCCCAGGACACCCCAAAACATACAGCACTACTTGTAAAAATGTATTCACCATTGTAATATTGGCAGATTGAGCAGCCAGTTTGTGCACAGCAAGATCCCACAGTCAACAGTGGGACGACCGGGAATTATGTTCGAATTAAGTTTATTTATTATTGTCACAAGTAAGCTTACATTAACGCCATAATGAAGTTACTGTGAAAATCCCCTAGTCGCTACACTCCGCCGCCTGTTCAGGTACATTGGCCATGCTAAGTTCCCCCTCAATGTACCTAAACCAGTATGTCTTTCAGTCTGTGGGAGGAAACCGGAGCACCCGGAGGAAACCCATGCAGACGTGGGGAGAGCGTGCAGAATTTGCACAGGTAGTGACCCAAGATGTGAATCAAACCCAGATCCCTGGTGCCGTGAGACTGCGCCACTATGATGGCCCAGATTCCATTAGCTGAGGGTTAGGTGTCCCTTAGGACATCTGAAAAAGTCTTTTACACCCTCCGGAGAGAGCAGGCAAGGCTTTGGTTCAACATCTCTTTGGCAAAATGGTACCTCTGACCGTGCTGCACTCTTCGAAGGGATGACTAAATTTAGGTGCTACAGTTTCCTGAGTGGGATCTGAATGCATGACCTTCTGCCTTAGAGGCGAGAGAGCTACCAGCGTTTGAAAGATTGGGCAGAAGGGTAAATCATTTTCTCCCTCTGACTCTCACCACCTTCTGTTGAGAAAAAGATACAGAAGTCTGAGATCAGATACCGACTCAAAAAAAGCTTCTTTCCTGATGCCATCAAACTTTTGAATGGACTTACCTTATATTAATTTGATCTTTCTCTACTCCCTAGCTGTGACTGTAACCCTAGATTTTGCACCCTCCCCTTCCTTCTCCCCTACATACTCTTTGAATGGTATGCTTTCCCTGTACAGCACGCAGGAAACAATACTTTTCACTGTATCCCAATACATGTGACAAAAATAAATCAAATCAAGTTAGATATCTGCGCTCTTCCATTTCTGGCCACTTGAGCCTCCCTGATTTTAATCGCTCCGCTATTGGCGACCCTGCCCTAAGCTCTGGATTTTCCCTCCTATACATCTGTGCCTTTCCAACCTTCTCTCCTCCCCTTACCACACTTCTGAAGAGCTATCTCTTTGAACAGCTTTCAGTCATTTGCTCTCATATCTCCTTTCCTTTTATTCCTTTATGAGGTGTGGGAGCCGTTGGTTAGACTGGAGTTTATTGCCCAGCCCTTATGTGCCTCAGTGTAGAGTTTTGTTTTATAAGGCGGCACGATGGCATATTGGTTAGCATTGCTGCCTCACAGCGCCAGGGACCCGGGTTCGATTCCTGGCTCGGGTCACTGTCTGTGTGGAGTTTGCACATTCTTCCCGTGTCTGCGTGGGTTTCCTCCGGGTGCTCCGGTTTCCTCCCACAGTCCAAAGATGTGCAGGTTAGATTGATTGGCCCCATGTGAAATTGCCCCTTAGTGGCAGAGAGATTAGCAGGGTGGGGGTTAGCCGGGGATAGTGAGACTGATGTATGAGGAGAGATTGACTAGTTTAGGATTGTTTTCATTGGAGTTCAGTTGAATGAGGTGGGGGGGATCTCGTAGAGACTTATAAAAGTATAATAGGATTAGACAGAGTAGATGCTGAGAGGATATTCCCGATGGTGGGGGGAATCCAGAACCAGGGGTCACAGTCTGAGGATTCAGGGTAGACCAATTAGAACTGAGACGAAGAGACATTTCTTCACCCACAGAATGGTGAGCCTGTGGAATTCATTACCACAGGAGATAGCTGATGCCAAAACATTGAATGCATTCAAGAGGTGGCCGGATATAGCACTTGGGGCAAATGGGATCAAAGTTTATGGGAAAAAAAACAGGATTACGCTATGGATGGTCAACTATGAATTTCCTGAATGGTGGAGCAGGCTCGAAGGGCCAAATGGCCTCATCCTGCTCCTATCTCCTATGTGTCTTTGTTACGGGCATAGGGCCTGGGTGGGGTTGTTGCCGTTGCAGGCTCGATGGGCCGAATGCCCTTCTCCTGTGCGGTGAGGATTCTGTGATTCTAAGGGTACTGTGAGGATCCTTCAGACACTTCATGATGTTAAAGGCGCTATATAAACACAAGCTCCAAGTGAGAGTTCAAAGTGATTTTTGATTTGGTTCCCAATAGATTGGGGGCCAGCACACACAACCACTGCCACAAAACTGCTGTGAGGAGAAATCATCGCAAGCCTGTCCTGGCCTTGAACCCTAGGCTCTGGAAGCAAAAGATTTGAGGATCTGAAAATCCGTTGCTTTTGTGTTTTTCAGGGACTGGTTTCGACGTAGAGGAAGAGGGCCATGACAACCTCGCAGCCCTCCACCCTGGGGGAGCTCCAGCTCTATCGAGTCCTGCAGCGGGCAAACCTTCTGGTGTATTACGATGCTTTCATCCAGCAAGGGGGGGATGATGTCCAGCAGCTCTGCGATGCTGCAGAGGAGGAATTCCTGGAGATCATGGCTCTGGTGGGTATGTCCAGTAAGCCGCTCCATGTCCGACGCCTTCAGAAGGCCTTGCAGGAATGGATCACCAACCCCACTGCCTTCAACCAGCCCCTCACCAAACTCCCGGCGAGCAGCATTCCCATTGCCAAAATCTCGGAACTGAACACCACGGCGAGTAGCCCCAACTCTGTCTCCTCTGCCCAGGAGCAGCAGGCACGGCTGGCACAGAGCCTGGCCGCCGGGCAGGAGATCGCCAACAACCACGCCTCGTCGCGGCTGACCGAGACCTCGTCACAGACGGAAACGGTGGCCAGCGGGCACCCCCTGCCCAGCATCTCCAACGTGATGACCATAACCAAGGAGGAGCCCCACTCGCCGCCCAAAGACGGCCCCTCCCTGCCGCTGACCCCTGACGTGGTGCAGATCATCGGAGCCTGTGCCGAGCGCCTCATCCAGACGGTGCCCAGGATGGAGCCCAAGGAGTTGGAGTGCGTCTTCATCAGCAACAAGAAAATGGCCAAAACCCTGGGGCACATCTTCGAGATGAGTGAGCAGGAGCCACAACGCGAGGAGGAGATCCGCAAGTTCAGCGCCATATACGGGAGGTTCGACTCCAAACGAAAAGATGGAAAAAATCTAACCTTGCACGAGGTACAGTAACTGTTTTGTCATAAAATTGAATCATAGAAGGGTTACAGGACAGATGTCTATTGTCTCTATGCTGGATCTCTGTAAGAGCAACTCAACTTGTCCCACTCTCCCACCATTTCCCCTTAAGCCTTTCCTTTAGATAATCATCCAATTCCCTTTTGAAAGCCCCAATTGTATCTGCCTCTGCTATAGTTTTTCCCCGCGTTAAATTCTCCCTCAGTATACCCGAACAGGTGCCGAGTGCGGCGACGAGGGGATTTTCACAATAACTTCATTGCAGTGTTAATGTAAGCCTACTTGTGATTCCTTACGACGTTCAGGCCTCTTATGATTTTGAACACTCCTGTCAAGTCTGGGGCAGCATGATGGCACAGTGGTTAGCACTACTACCTGACAGTGCCAGGAACCCGAGTTCGATTCCCGACTTGGGTCAGTGTCCGTGTGGAGTTTGCACGCTCGCCCCGTGTCTGCATCGGTTTCCTTCGGGTGCTCCGTTTTCCTCCCACAGTCCAAAGATGTGTGGGTTAGGTGGATTAACCATGCTAAATTGACCCTAGTATCAGAGGATTAGCAGGATAAATACGTGGGGTTACGGGAATAGGGTTTGCGTGGGATTGTGGTTGGTGCAGACTCTTTCTGCACTGCAGGGGTTCTATGAAACATCTCCCCTCGTCCTTCTCTTCTCCAATCTATAACTGAAGTTCCTCATCCCTTGATCCTTTCTTAGGAATCTTTTCTGAACCCTCGCTAAAGTCTTCACATCCTTCCTAAAGTCTGGCACCCAGAATTGGACACACTTTATGCCTACATTTGTTCTCCTTTGGCTGAGAAATGATGCTTTGTGTGTGAATGGAGGCAGCATTGGTACCGTGCAAACTGTAACCAGTAGATTTGGTTACATGCCTAGCTAATTAAATATAAACGTAAGCACTTCACACCACAGTGTCAATACACTACATTGTGTAGTCGCATAAGTATATTCTGGGTGTTTCCTGGTTCAATCTACTCTCCTGTAAAGTGTTTAAACACCAGACATCAACAACACTGCAGAATCTCTCTCTGTATTGAGTTCTGTTCAGTCAGATGTAACTCTGTTCCATAATAGCAGACCTTTATACCATGGAAGAATCATAGAATCTATACAATGCAGAAGGAGGCCATTCAGTCCATCGAGTCTGCATTGACTTTCCAACAGAGCATCTTACTTAGAACCCCGCACCCCCCCCCCACCTCTGCTCTATCCCCATACTAAGTGGCAATCTAACATGGTTAATATCACTAATCTTAATATCTTGGGATATTAAGGGGCAATTTAGAAAGGCCAATCTATCTAACCTGCACACATTTGGAGTGTGGGAGGAAACCGGAGCACCCCGAGGAAACCCATGCAGATACTGGGAGAATATGCAGATTCTGCACAGACAGTCACTCGAGACCGGATTGAACCCTGGTCCCAGATGCAGCAGTGCTAACCACTGTGCCACCATGCCCTCCGACTACTGAAGTAGTTCCTTTGGTCTGCCAGTGCCTTTACAGTGGTTTGTCCTGTTTTAAGGATCCAATGTCTAATTGCCGTAAGGAAGCACAAGTCTCGGGACAATTGGAGTTGAGTTCCGACTCAGTGTGGAAGCGGTGGGCTGGTGCAGTTTGCACATTCCGGGCTGACCTGCGAAATCGAGTCAGCAGCAGCAAGCCGCCTGTCGTTATCCCCAGCAAGATAACTTTTATTTTATCCTCATCCTGGTTAGCCTCTTCCTGTCCCTAATCTCTACCAGCCCTACAACCTTCCGATGTCGCAGCTCTCCTCCAGTGCTGACCTCTTGTACATCTTCAATATTGGTCTATATTGATGGCTGTACCTTCAGCTATCTAGGCCCTAAGCTCTGGAATTTGCTGTCTTAACCTCTCTCCCAGTTTTAAGATGCACCTTAAAACCACTTCCCCTAAAACCACCAGATGGGACTTGGTGTCACATTTTAATCAGTAACACTTCTGTGAGAGCACTAAGATCGGACTTCCCTGGCCACGCTGGTCTAAAAGCTGGAAATTACTGCCCGATTGTCAATGGGCTTTTACATTGTCCGCAACCCACCCACTACAGCTGCAGTAGCGGGCGGGTGAGAGAATTCCAGTCCAGGGTTTGCTCTATAGGAATCCAAGTTGTTGAATTCTCTGTCATTTCTATACAATTTTTAGTAGCTCATAGAATCATCGAATCCCTGCAGGGCAGAACAAGACCATTCGATCCATCGAACATGCACCAACAACAATCCCACCCAGGTCCCGTCACCATAACCCCACATATTAACCCTGCTAGCCCCCTGACACTAAAGGCCAATTTAGCACGGTCAATCCACCTAACCTGCACGTTTTTGGAGTGTGGAAAGAAACCGGAGCACCCGGAGGAAATCCACGCAGATACGGGGAGAAGGTGCAAACTCCACACAGTCACCCAAGGCTGGAATGGAACCTGGGTCCCTAGTGCTGTGAGGCAGCAGTGCTAGCCACTGTGCCACCATGCCTCCCAAATTTTGTTGGTTATTCTGGCAACCGTAGTACAACTGTCTCACTGTGTTCAGCCAGTCCAACATTCAGTTCTGATATGATCACCAGCTTTTCAACATTCACGCAAATTATAGCATAGAGTCATAGAGGCTTACGGTATGGACATGCTGCCCTTTTTTTAACTGCTAAGCTAGTCTCAATTGCCCGCATTTGACCCATATCCCTCTATACTAATCTTATCCATGTAACTATTTTAATGCTTTTTAAAAGAAAAAATTGTACCCGCTTCTGCTACTACCTCTAGCAGCTTGTTCCAGACACTCACCACCCTGTGTGTGAAAAAGGTGCCTCTCTGGACCCTTTTGTATCTCTCTCTCTCTCTCTTATCTTAAACTTATGCCCTCTAGTTTTAGACTCCCCTACTTTTGGGAAACGATGTTGACTACCTGGCTGATCTGTGCCCCTCGTTATTTTATAGACCTCTATAAGGTCACCCCTCAGCCTCCTGTGCTTCAGCGAAAATGTCCCAATCTATCCAGCCTCTCCTTATAATTCAAACCATCAAGTCCCAGTAGCATCCTCGTAGATATTTTCTGCACTCTTTTTAGTTTAATAATATCCTTTTTATAATAGGGGGACCAGAACTGTACACAGTCTTCCAAGTATGGCCTTACCAATGTCTTGTACAACTTCAACAAGATGTTCCAACTCCTGTATTCAATATTCTGACTAAAGAAACCAAGCGTGCCGAATGCCTTCTTGACAACTTGTGACTCCACTTTCAAGGAGCTATGAATCTTACCCCTAGATCTCTTTGTTTTATAACCCTCCCCAGTGCCCTACCATTAACTGAATAAGTCCTGCCCGGTTCAGTCTACCAGAATGTATCACCTCGCATTTACCATTCATTGGTCCACTGGCCCAATTGATCAAGATCCTGTTGCAATCCTAGATAACCTTCTTCACTTCCCACTGTCCCACCAATCTTGTTGTCATCTGCAAACTTACTAACCATGCCTCCTCAATTCTCATCCAAGTCATTAATATGAATGATACATAACAGTGATAGAGGTTCAGTCCGTAATCTGTCCTGTTGGAACTGTTTTGAGCTGGCAAGGTGCAGTTTTTTACAACTGGCCTCCACCGCCCTTGGCTCAGAAGGCATCAGCCAGTATTCCAAACCTTGGTGACAGTCCAGCGAGGAGAAGATCAGAACAGACTGCGAGGGCCCTACAGTCGAATAGTTGATAACCAATCACTGACTGGGCACTGGCATAAAGAAATTTCTTTTTATATGTTCGTTCATGGCCTGTGGACATGGCATTTATTGCCTATCACCAATTGCCCTTGAGAAGGTGGTGGTGAGCTGCCTTCTTGAACTGCTGCAGCTCCTGTGATGTAAGTACACCCATGGTGCTGTTAGGGAGGGAATTTCAGGATTGTGACTCAGCGACAGTGAAGGGATGGTGTTATAGTTCCCACGACAGGATGGCGAGTGAGAGGGTAACGTTCCCTTGTGTCTGCTGACTCTGTCTTTCACCGTGGTAGGAGTTGTGGGTTTGCGAGGTGCTGTTGAAGGAAATGACTAAGGCTGCTCACGTAAATGCTATCCTATAAGTTTAAAAGCTTATATATTAGTGTCACAAGTATGCTTACATTGACACTGCAATGAAGTTACTGTAAAAAAAATCCCCTACTCCCTTCCGGAATAACTTGGAGCTTGTGAGTGTTTTAGGACATTTCTTTAGGACTTCAGTGCTTGGTAGATGTGAAAAGTTATTTGTTTTATTCATCCATGGGATGTGGGTGTCGTTGGTTGGACCAGCATTTATTGCCCAGCCCTAGTTCCCCATGGAGGGCAGTTGAGAGTCAACCACGTTGTTGTGGCTCTGGAGTCACATGTAGGCCAGACTGGGTAAAGACGACAGATTTCCTTTCCGAAAGGACGTTAGTAAGCCAGACATATTTTTCTGACAATTGACAATGGCTTCACGGTCATTGGTAGATTCTTAATTCCAGAGTAGGATCAGCTTAATATATGACAGGTCTATTCAAAAGCCATGAAGAAGCTGTTCTTCAATCAGTTGGTTCGTGATCTCAGACTTTTGTACCTTTTTCCCGATGGAAGAAGGTGGAAGAGGGAACGTCCGGGGTCCTTGGTTATGCTGGCTGCTTTTCCACTGACTCTGTATGGACAGAGTCAGTGGATGGGAGGTGTTTGCGTGATGGATTGGGTTACATTCACAACTGTTAGTAGTTTCTAATTGATGTCAAACTTCCCCTGGTGTAGGTAGCCTCGGGGATAATACACGGGTTTCAGACCCTCAGTGTCCTGTTGCAGGAGGTCTTTCACCCGTGAAGCCTTTGTGATAGTTGCCTGGGACCCTAGAGCAGAATGCATGGTGAGGTATCTGGATCTGTCACCTTCATTAAACTCAGTGCAAAAGTGCATTTCAAGAGCGTTGTGACACCTGGAGCCAGTGTGTGTTGCACTTGCCACAATCAACCTTAAACCTGCAACCGTTCAAAGGGAGCTGTGAGGTAGCGGCAGGAATTTATTCCACTTCAAAGAAATGTTTTTAAGTAAAGACTTGCTTCAACATTACCAGCCTTCAGTTAACCTCAGCGGGCATGTCCCATAGCACAGTACAAAAGTATGCCACATCTAGCAGGAAACCGAAAACTTTGCTCTCTTTCGGCTTCTTGCAAGGAAGAATAAGCGAGGATGGCGCGCAGTTTATCTCCTCCAGGCTGTTGCCTGATCTTTAGCACGCGTTCGGCCATTTTGAAAGCCCAGACAAAGAGTGGGAAGATAGACCCAGGAAAATGAGTCAGAGCATCGTGGAAAATCTCCAAACAGTCCACAATCCTGGCTATGCTGAGAAACATGCTCAACATTTGCCAATTTTCAATTCATATTCACATCAGAGAACTAAGTTGCTTCCTTCTCTTTTTAAAGCCTTTTACTGCCCTCCTCCCTGCAAACAAATAATGTTCCCCCCCTCAGCCACACTGCACCCCCCTTCTCTCCCCAAAACCTTTCAAGGCATCAGTTTTGTATTTTCACCCAAATGGCTATTTAGAATTATAGAGGTTTACAGCATGGAGACAGGCCCTTCAGCCCAACTTGTCCATACCGCCCTTTTTTTTAATTCACTAAACTAGTCCACATTTGGCCCATTTCCCTCTATACCCATCTTACCCATGTAACTGTTTAAATGTTTTTTTAAAAGACAAAATTACTACTACTACCTCTGGCAGCTTGTTCCAGGCACTCACCGCCCTCTGTGTGGGGGGGGGGGGAAAAAAAATTCTTGTATGGCGTGAGAGTTTAGACAGCGAATGTTTGAAGGCTATTTGACCAGGGAAGCCATCACAGACAGGGCAGAGCCATTTGTTGCCCGAGGTCACCAGGGGTCACTGGGAGATGATCAGAAGCCTGAAATCTGTCTTGACCTTTCTTCCCTTTCTCTAACCCGAAGGTATGGAGTGAGGCCAGTTGAAAGTTACCGGCAGTTCCTGTGCTCGTGACGAATAGGGCGGCACAGTGGTTGGCACTGCTGCCTCACGGGGCCAGGGACCCGGTTCGATTCCGACCTTGGGTGGCTGTCTGTGTGGAGTCTGCACATTCTCCACCCCGTGTCTGCGTGGGTTTCCTCCTGGGTGCTCCGGTTTCCTCCCACAACCTGAGGTTGATTGACCATCTTATGTTCTTATGTTTAGTGTCAGGAGGACTAACTAGGGTAAATGCATGGGGTTATGGGAGATAGGGCCTGGGTGAGACTGTGGGGTGAGGGGTGGAGGCAGGAGGAGGGAGGGAGGGTGTCAGGGAGTGGAGGCAGAAGGGGAGAGGAGGGTGTGGGGGAGTGGAGGCAGGAGGGGAAAGGAGGGTGTGGGGGTGGAGGTAGGAGGAGGGAGGGGGTGGAGGTAGGAGGAGGGAGAGAGTGGGGGGTGGAGGCAGGAGGGGGAGGGAGGGTGTGGGGGGTGGAGGCAGGAGGGGGAGGGAGGGTGTGGGGGTTGGAGGGAGGGTGTGGGGGAGTGGAGGCAAGAGGGGGAGGAGAGTGTGGGGGGTGGAGGGAGGGAGGGTGTGGGGGAGTGGAGGCAGGAGGGGGAGGAGAGTGTGGGGGTGGAGGCAGGAGGGGGGAGGAGTGTGTGGGGGTGGAGGCAGGAGGGGGGAGGAGTGTGTGGGGGTGGAGGCAGGAGGGGGGGAAGAGAGGCAGGAGGAGGGAGGGAGTGGGGGGTTGATATGGTGAGGTTGTAAAATTCCTCCGCTCTGTACTTGTTCCTTGATTAACAGAACCAGATTTTTAGGTTTCATGGAATGTTTATCAAAACCAGTCATTGCAAAAACAGGCGCTCTCTATGTGAGCGTTCCTTATGAAATTAGTGAAGTCAAAAGCAGTTTTGAAGGCTGAGATTCTCCGTTTGATGTGTTGAATTTATGTAAGTCAAGAAAGAGGCAGGGAACAGGCACGTCCAGTTAGCCTGCTTGCTGACTCATTAAAAGGAGGTGGTGATGGGGTGACATTAAAATCGTGTTGCTGCCACCTTTCACCAGAAGCTGCGAGACCTGTTGGGCTCTCAGGTGGTGTGTAGACTTCAGAGGCAGGGCAGAGACTGCAGCTGAACTGCACTGGGATTCAGTCGCTGACATTTGAAGATGAATCAACTGGAAGTGAAAATTAGAAAGAACTTGTTGGGGTGTGGTGGGGGGGAGTTGGTGGGCTTGGGGGTGGGTAGTGGGGGTTTGGGCTGTTGGAGAGAGGCCTGAGGGGAGGGGTAAGGGCAGCACGGTGGCACAGTGGTTAGCACTGCTGCCTCACAGTGCCAGAGACCAGGATTCACTTCCCAGCTTGGGCCACTGTCTGTGCAGAGTCTGCATGCTCTCCCCGTGTCTGCTTGGGTTTCCTCTGGGTGCTCCGATTTCCTCCTACAGTCTGAAAGACATGCTGGGTTAGGTGCATTGACTCGAACAGGCAACTAGGGAAATTTCACAGTAACTTCATTGCAGTGTTAATATAAGCCTTACTTGTAAGGCCAATAACTAAACTTTTACTTTTAAGCCCTGCAGTTACTGGACCTTAAATGGTTAAAGTTTAAAGGTTGGAATAAAAAGGGGTCTTTTGATGGAAACACACCCCCCCCACCCCCTTCCCACCCCAGGACTAAATCCAATTATTTTTGGGTTTGTCCCCATTTCTGGGATCTCCTCCTGCCTGCCTACAAATGAAGCTGGGAGGAAAATGGCACCTAATTGGCCCTTTAAGGACATCAATTGGGGCAAGGGCAGGTGGCTTGACCATTGCCTGATTTTGATTTGATTTATTATTGTCACATGTATTAGTATACACTGAAAAATATTGTTTCCTATGCACTATACGGACAGAGCATACTATTCATAGAGAAGGAAAGGGGAGAGTGCAGAATGTATTGTTACAGTTATAGCTAGGGTGTAGAGAAACACCAGTTTAATATATATAGGTCTGTTCAAAACTCTGATGGCATCAGGGAAGAAGCTGTTCTTGAGTCTGTTGGTCCGTGTGGCCTCAGACTTTCGTACCTTTTTCCCAACAGAAGAAGGTGGAAGAGAGGAGGTCCACGGTGCATGGGGTCCTTGATTATGCTGGCTGCTTTTCCGAGGCAGTGGGAAGTATTGACAGAGTCAGTGGATGGGGGGGATGCCCCCAGTGTAAAGTCTCCGTTGTGTTCAGGGCGGGTGGAAACCGAGTGGGAAGCCTATCTGAGGAATTTTACTGCAGTGCCGTGCTGAGGGAGTGCTGCACTGTTGCAGGGGATGTGAAAAATGCCTTTGGCACTATTTCGAAGAAGAACATGCTGGTTACCCGCTGTCTTGATCAATGTTTATCTTTCGATCAACATCATGACAAAAATAAAGATGCCCTGGTCATTGTCACTTGCTGTTTATGGGATCTTGTTGTGATCACGTTGCTGTTATGGTGAGCGGGGATGGGGGGGAGTAAGTGGAGCTGAGTCCATGAAAAGATCAGCCATGGTCTTACTGAATGGCGCAGCAGGCTCAAGGGGCCAGATGGCCTAGTCCTGCTCCTAGTTCTTATGTTCAATGGTGACTTGATTTCAGAATTACCTCATTGACCGTGAAGTGATTTGAGGCGCCAGGTGCTACATAAATGCAAGTCATTCTTTCTCGCTGCTGTAATGTGGGAAATGCAGCGCACAGCAAGCTCCCACAAACAGGAATGTGCTAATGACCCAGATCATCCGTCTTTTTGTGCTGTTAATTGAGGGGTCGATATTGGCCAGGACACCGGGGATAGTGCCTTGCTTTCTTTTTCAAAATTATCTTTTTACGCCCAACAGAGGGGCTTCAGTTTAACTTCTCATCCAAAAGACGCACCTCCAAGGCTTCATTTCAACCAGGCCTAAAGAACAATTCTGGTCATAGGACAATGACAGTTGGGCAGTGTCAGATTCTTTGAATTATCGGTTTGAGACAATGACCATTGTCACGTGGCGCAAAACCATCAGTTTAAAAAAACAGGTTGAGAAGATATGTTTTCTGTTTCTCTGCGTTGGAGAGGAAACCTTCTTGCTGCAAGGTTTAAATGAATTCCTATTTAATTAGGGGAGGCATTATAGGGACCAGTTTTTTTTTTCAGTGTACTGGTATCAAGTTACTAGAGGAAAAATAACACTGAAGCCAACATACTTTCATGCGCAGGGTTAGTAATTATGTCACCAGATAACTGCTATGTTAGTAGTTATGTCACTAATGTCACCAACAGCCACAACAACCTGCATTTAGATTGCTGTTTGTTGTTTTCACTCTCGCACCTAGCGATGCACAAGACAGACTTTCATCTGTTCCCATAGCGAGGTTTCTAGCCTGTCACCAGGGGCTTATAGCTTGAGGAGGTGTCACTCCATATCAAACGTGGCTGACCAGGAGTCTCTCCCACTCTTACTGCAGCCAATAGCCTACTTGAAAGATTTTTCAGGTTGATACTCAACCCATTTGGCCGCAGTTTCCTTGGTCATCAAGTCCTGGGGTGGGACTCAAACCCAGACCTTCTGGCTCAGGGATGCTACCCACTGCGCCACAAGACCTCCTATTGAGATAGTGCCTTCAGCCTAATGAAAAAGGCATTTCCTCATGAGCTTTCTTGAGCAACATTTGATACTGAACCGCATTAGGCGATCTGAGGGCAGGTGTCCCAACAGCTTGGCCAGAGATAGGTTTTTAGGGGCGTCTTGAAAGAGCAAAAAGAGGTAAGAGACAAAAGGTGGGACCTCCTGGCCATTTATACTAGTGGGATCTTAAAACAGTGCTGACGACACATCTGTGGTGGTGAGGGGGTGCATTCAATGGGAAAGCCTGTTAACAGTGGCAGGATCAGAGGACCTCACCATTGACCACTGACATGTCACCAGGATGGGGGTGTAGCAAGAGTATAAAGAGGGAATTCCAGAGCTTAGGGCCTTGTCAATTGAGGGCATGTCCACCAGCGATGGAGTGATTAAAGTGAAGGATACTTGAGAGGTCAGGGTTAGATCAGGGAAGATACCTTGAAGAATTGTGAGGTGGTATAATGTCCAGTTCTTCACCCTCTGTTATACAGTTCAAAATATTCCTCTCCAGGTACACTCCAGCTTTGGAAGGACAACAATCTCCAGTTGTTTCCCTGGCAATTCTGCACCCGAGCTCTAGTGAATGTAGTGTGATCATTTCAAAAACTTGCCTTTTGAAGGAGATCGTATTAACGTTTATTTATTTGTGTCACATGTAAGTTTACATTAACACTGCAGTGAAGTTACAGGGAAAGTTTCCGTATACCCCGTAAAGATCTCTAAATGGTTTGAGTTCAGCTTTATTAAAGTCCAGTGTGACGGCACTGCATTCACCTTCCTGCTGTGGATGTGCTTTATTGGTTTATGTCATGTATTTTCCCTGCTTGCTGGATGGTCCCAAGGAGCTTTTCTGTCATTTAAGCTTGTGCTGGGGCAGACTGTCAGAGGGTCTCTGATGATGTATAGGAAGAAAATAAATCGTAGGCATACACAGCAGCCTCAGTACCTGAGTCAGCAAGTTACGGTAAGGACACTGGACATAGGGCCAGCTATCATTCCGGGCCATCAACATCAGAGAGAGAGATAGGATGTCCTCAGGGTGGACTTTGTGTGGTTCCCCCTGGAATATAACCAGTGCAAGTATCTGTTCCTCACTGATTGTGGGTGTGTGCGCATGCATGCACGTGCTTGCACTTGTGTGTGTGTGTGTGTGTGTGTGCGTGTGTGTGTGTGTGTGTGTGTGCGCCTGTGTGTGGGCTAAGTTTCTGTGCGTCTTTGTTTTCCTATGTGACTGAGGATAAGTTCCTCATTGACTGTATGGGGACACAGTTTCAGTGTAAGTGGTTAGATTCCTCACCGACTCTGTGTGGGAGTTTGGTTTCAGTGCCTCTCTCCCTCTCTCTACTCTCAGTCTGCACCATTTCACTAAAACTGCTAATAGATAAGGTTGGCCACTAGGCTCATTTTAATCCACAACCTCTCCCGTCTCATGAATAGCTCCATCTAGTTAATTCTTTAATAATTCCAGGATTTTCATCTTAACCCACCGTGCAGGACAGGACATCCCAAGCGTTGAACATCATATGATAAAAAACACCCTCATGTGAGATCCTAAAGTTACCTCTTGCATGAACTTGAACTTGCGTCTCATTCTCCTGTTCATACTATTTAATATAAAGTATTATTTGAATTTACCATTTACTACCTATAAATTCACCTTGCATCTCCTGCCCATGCTGAGACACGCATGTGTAACTTTACTTTTCATAACATCCATAGAATCCTCCAGTGCAGAAGGAGGCCATTTGCTCATCGAGTCTGTACCAACCACAATCCCACCCAGGCCCTATCCCCACAACCCCATGCATTTACCCTAGCTACTCCCCCTGACACTAAGGAGCAATTTAGCATGGCTAATCCACCTAACCTGCACATCTTTGGACTGTAGGAGGAAACCAGAGCACCTGGAGGAAACCCACACAGACACGGGGAGAACGTGCATGCTCTGCACAGACAGTGACCCAAGCCGGGAATCGAACCCAGGTCCCTGGCGCTGTGAGGCAGCAGTGCGAGTTACTGTGCCTCCCCCTGAACTCAGGCTCCTGACAGTGAAGTCTGGATCCATGCCACTTTCCTTATTAATCGTGTTCTCCCTTTACTCCGAACCAGTCTTGAATATCAGTTCCGCTGACTCTTTATGAAGCTATTTTTAGTGTTTTTCTCACTGACTGAGTATCTGTTCCTCAGAGTCTGCAGGAAGCTGTTTGAATCGTCACATTGGCATGCCTGGCAACGCCTTGATTTCTAAATTCTCATTCCTGTTTTCAGATGCCCTCTCTCCGCCCTGATTCTGCAATCTCCTCCAGTCCAACAACCCTCCAGGATCTCTGACCCACTCCTGTTCTGGCCTATTGTACAATCCTGATTTTAATCATTGTGCCATTGGTGGCTATGCCTTCAGCTGCCTTGTTATCACCTCATGTGGTTTGATATCACATTTTATCTGATGCTTCTCTGAGATGCACTGGAACATTTTATCATGATTAGGAGAGACGATGGCTTAGTGGTATTATCGCTAGACTGTTAATCCGGAAGCTCAGCTAATATTCAGTGGGCTTCGAATCCCGCCATGGCAGATGGTGGAATTTGAATTCAATAAAAAAAATCTGGAATTAATAATCCACTGATGGCCAATGTTGATTATCAGAAAAACCCATCTGGTTCATTAATGTCCTTGTAGGGAAGGAAATCTGCCGTCCTTACCTGGTCTGGCCTACATGTAATTCCAGAGCCACAGAAATGTGGTTGACTCGCAAATGCCCTTCAAGGGCAACTTGGGATGGGCAATAAATGCTGGCCAGCCAGCAATGCCCATGTCCCATGCATGAATAAAAAGAAAATGTGCTCTATGAGTGCAAGGTGTTGTTGGTGGTGGTTTCAGTGTATCTTTTCAAGATGGTTCCCCACAACAGGGTCTATCTTTTGACGTTACATGGAGTTGCCACCCAACTATGTTCTGGGCGTGCAGTGATATTTGAGTTCAGTGGTTACTGTTGTTGAAGAGTTGTGATATTGAGTGAAGGCAGTGCACCGGTGATTCAGTGAATTGAGCCACACGTGTTGAGCTTAAACAGCCACCTCTCTCAACTTTGGGAAGCATTTGAAACATAGAAGGTTGGGACAGGAGGAGGCTATTTGGCCCTTTGAGCCTTCTCTGCCATTCATTACGGGTCATGGCTGATCATCCAACTCATCAATAGCCTAATCCTGCTTTTCCCTGTAGGCAGCACGGTGGCACAGTGGTTGGCACTGCTGCCTCACAGCACCAGGGACCCACATTCGATTCCTGATTTGAGTCACTGTCTGTTTGCACATTCTCCCCGTGTCTGCGTGGGTTTCCTCTGGGTGCTCCAGTTTCCTCCCACAATCTGAAAAATGTGCTGGTTAGGTGCATTGACCCGAACAGGTGCCGGAATGTGGTGACTAGGAGAATTTCACAGTAACTTTATTGCATTGTTAATGCTCGCCTTACTTGTGACTAATAAATAAACTTTACTTTAACCTTTGATCCCATTCGCCCCAAGTGCTATGTCCAGCCGCCTCTTGAATACGTTCAATGTTTTGGCATCAACTACTTCCTATAGTAATGAATTCCACAGCCTCACCACTCTTTGGGTGAAGAAATGTCTCCTCGCCTCCGTCATAAATGGTCTCCACTAAATCCTCAGACAGTGATCCCCTGGTTCTGGACTCCTCCATCATAGGGAACATCCTTCCTGCATCTACTCTGCCTAGTCTTGTTAGAATTTTATAAGTCTCTATGAGATTCCCCCCCTCATTGGTCTGAACTCCAGTGAAAACAATCCTAATCGAGTCATTCCCTCCTCATATATCAGTCCTGCCATCCCCGGACATCTGCTCATCGCAACTGTTGAGAGACGGATGCAGTGGGAATGTTATTGGGCAAGTGGTCCAGGGCCCAGCTGGGTGTGCGTTCAAATCCCAGCACTTTGGAGTAGTGGAGGTTAGATTCAACCAATAAATCTGGAATATAAAGCTAAGTAAAAATAGTAACCATGGCAACTAACACTGATTGTTATAGAAACCCATCTGGTTCATTAATGGCCTTTGCCGGGTCTGGCCTACATGTGACTCTAGCAATGTGGTTGAATCTGAAAGGTTCTAATAAGCCATGACTCAGTGGTCAGCACTGCTGCCTCAGAGTGCCAGGGGCCTGGGTTTGATTCCCGGCTTAGCTCACTGTCTGTGTGGAGTTTGCACATTCTCTCTGCGTGGGTTTCCTCCGGATGCTCCGGTTTCCTCCCAGAGTCCAAAAGACATGCTGGTTAAGTGCAGTGACCCAGACAGGCTCTGGAGCGTGGTGAACAGGGGAATTTTATTATTGTTATTGCAGTGTTAATGTAAGCCTTACTTGTGACTAATAAGCAAATAAACTTTAAAACTTTAAGCCAGTCAATCAGCTCAAGGGTAATTGGGGAATGTCACACTTTGAAATCCAATGTCAGTACCGATTTTAAAAAAATACAGTAAATATGAAATGCAGTTGCTGTTTTGGCAAAATTTTGAAACACGACCGTTGTGTTTATCAGTCTCTTAAGTTTCTTTCTTGCCATTTTAAGCCTGGTTTTTAGTGTCGCGGTGTGTTTGTTCTCTTATCAGGAGTGAGAAGGTACTCTATAGGCTGCGATTTTAAGGCAGGCAAGCGCTTGGCACGCACCATCCTGAGAGTCAGCGCAAAACATGCAACTGCCAACTCTCAAACTCGCATTGTGTGTGTGTGTGTGTGTGTGTGTGTGTGTGTGTGTGTGTGTGTGTGTGTGTGTGTGTGTGTGTGTGTGTGTGTCCCGGAGTTCCAACATCCTGGCTGGCAGGGCACACCAATTCTGATTTGATTTAATTTATGTATTAATATACCGTGAAAAGTATTGTTTCTTGCGTGCTATACAAACAAAGCATACCGTTCATAGAGAAGGAAAGAAGAGGGTGCAGAATGTAGTGTTACAGTCACGGCTAGGGTGTAGAGAAAGGTCAACTTCATGCAGGGTAGATCCATTCAAAAGTCTGACGGCACGCGGGGAAGGAGCTGTTCTTGAGTCGGTTGGTATGTAACCTCAGACTTTTCCATCTTTTTCCCGCTGGAAGAAGTTGGAAGAGAGAATGTCCAGGATGCATGGGATCCTTAGTTATGCTGGCTACTTTTCCGAGTCAGCAGCAACTGTAGACGGTGTGATTGGATGGGAGGCTGCTTTGCGTGAAGGACTGGGCTATGTTCTTTGTAGTTTCTTGCAGTCTTGGCAGAGCAGGACCCATACCAAGTTGTGATACAATCAGAAGGAATGCTTTCTATGGTGCATCTGCAAACGTTGCAAAAGAGGGTAGCAGTGGAAGGGTGCGTTTCTGAATGGAGGGCTGTGACAAGTGGGATCAGTGCTGGGCCCTTTGCTGTTTATAACATATATAAATGATTTGTAGGAAAATGTAACTGGTGTGATTAGTAAGTTTGCGGACAACACAGAAGTTGGTGGATTTGCGGATAGCGATGAGGACCATCAGAGGATGGTCAGACAGCAGGATATAGATCAATTGGAGACTTGGGTGGAGAGATGACAGATGGAGTTTAATCCGGACAAATGTGAGGTAATGCATTTTGGAAGGTTGAATACAGATAGGAAAATATATAGTAAATGGCAGAACCTTTAAGAGTATTGATAGGCAGAGGGATCTGGGTGTATAGGTACACAGGTCACTGAAAGTGGCAGTGCAGATGGAGAAGGTAGCCAAAGAAGACATACGGCATGCCTGCCTTCATCGATCAGAGTATTGAGTTTAGAAATTGGCAAGTCATGTTGCAGCGTTATAGAACCTTAGTTAGGCTGCACTTAGAATATAGTGTTCAATTCTGGTCGCCACACTACCAGAAGGATGTGAAGGCTTTGGTACAGAAAAGATTTACCAGGTGTTGCCTGTTATGGATGGCATTAGCTATGAGGAGAGATTGGAAAAACTTGGTTTGTTTTCAGTGGAGCAACAGAGGTTGAGGGGAGACCTGTTAGAAGTCTACAAGATTATTAGAGCATGGACAGATTGGATAGTCTACAAGATTATTAGAGCATGGACAAAGTGGATAGTCAGAAGCATTTTCCCAGAGTGGAAGAGTCAATTACTAGGGGACACAGGTTTAAGGTGCGAAGGGCAAAGTTTAAAGGAGATGTACAAGGCAGATTTTTTACACAGAGAGTAATGGGTGCCTGGAACTCGTTGCCAGGGGAGGTAGTGGAAGTGGATATGGTAGTGACTTTTAAGGGGCATCTTGACAAGTACATGAATAGGATGGGAATTGAAGGATATGGCCCTCGGAAGGGTGGGGGGTGGATTTTAGTTAAGTCGGGCAGCATAGTCGGTGCAGGCTTGGAGGGCTGAGGGGCCTGTTCCTGTGCTGTAATTTTCTTTGTTCTTTGTTGGTGGGAGTCGCAGCAGACATGCCAAATTTCCTTGTCCCCCTGAGAAAGTAAAGGCGTTGGTGGGCTTTCTTAACTGTAGCATCGGCATGGAGGGACCAGGATGGATTGTTGGTGATCTGGACACCTGGAAACTTGAAGCTTTCAACCATTTCCACTTCATCTCCGTTGATGTAGACAGGGGCATGTCCTCCATTACGCTTCTTGAAGTCGATTACTGTCTCCTTCGTTTCGCTGACATTTAGGGGGAGATTATTGTTGTTGCACCAGTTCACCAGGGGGCTTTCAGGGTGAGCCCTCCCCGCTCCCCCCCACTACATTCCCACCGGAGAAAGGGAAAAGGTGTTTTTTTTTTGTCACTCTCCCACCCTACCCACGTTCAATTCCTGCCGGTCTAAAAATTGAGGCTGGGCGGGAAAAGGTCATTGAGTGGCTGCTTAATGGCGGGGCGGGGGTAAGATGCTCTTTTGGAGAGTTGGTGCAGACTCAGTGGGCCGAATGGCCTCTTTCTGTGCTGTGTGGATTCTAATAGAGTTGTTACCCTGTTTAATCTGACAGCTGATGCTCTGTTAAAACAGCAGAGGAAATTCTACAAACCCACTGGTCTGCGAACTCATTTGACAATTCCTTGCTTTACGTTCAGGTCGATCCACTTCCAGTCCCGTTCCCCTGGAATTTGTTTACAATTAATTCCCCCTGAAGCCATCCCCTTTCTCTCACAGTTTTTTTTCCCCCACTCTTTCTGTTCCTTTGTCTCTGTGCCCCTTGTTCCTCCTCGAGTTAAATGGCTTTGAATACAGGCAGCAATCCATTAGTGCTGAAACCAAGCTTTATAACTACAAAGGAACAGAAAATGAAATGGATTGCTTTTAAACCACAGGGCAGCATTCAGCATTCCCAGAGAGAGAGGGAGGGTGTGGGACGGAGGGTGTGTGCGCGAGAGGGAGTGTGTGTGTGTGTGTGTGTGTGTGTGTGCTTGCGTGTATGCGAGAGGGAGAGAAAGTGTGTGTGTGTGTATGTGTGTGTGCGCGCGCGCGAGAGCAAGAGTGTGTGTGTGCATGAGAGAGAGGTGTGAGAGTGAGAGGGAGAGAGCAGAGCTTGGGAAATTATATGCATGTGGATTGTGATTGGTATGGGATTGCTGGATCAGCCCTATTAGTCACAGCTGGACAGAAACCCTGTGTACTGACAAAGGAAAGTGAGAATGGTGTTACATAAAGCCGCATGACTCCACAATTTAGACTTTAAGAACATGGATTAACGTAATGAGCTGCCAAAAACAAGCTAGCAATCCCCCTCCCCCGCCTCAGTAAAAAAAATACCCTGCTTTTTGTTCTCTGTACTACACATAGAGTTTCAGGTTGTACTTACAACTTGTATCGAATGGCAGGTTTCAGAACTGGAACGAAAGCAAAATGCTGGTAATCATAAATTTAAACAAAAACACATAAAAGTGCTGGAAAACCTCAGCGCATCTGTCGTCATCTGTGGAGAGGGAAGCAGAGTTAACGTGTCCAACGGGGTCGGCACGGTAGCACAGTGATTAGCACTGCTGTCTCACAGCACCAGGGACTCGGGTTCGATTCCCAGCATGGGTCACTGTCTGTGAGGAGTTTGCACGTTCTCCCCGTGTCTGTGTGGGTTTCCTTCAGGTGCTCCAGTTTCCTCTCACATTCCAAAGATGTGCAGGTTGGGTGGATTGGCCGTGCTAAATTGACCCTAGTTTTGGGGGATTAGCGGGGTAAATATGTGGAGTTGTGGGGATAGGGTGAGATTGTTGTCGATGCAGGCTGGATGGACTGAAGGGCCTCGTCCTATACTGCAGGGACTCTATTCTATAACTCAATGCATTTACCATGGCTAATCAACCTAATTTATAGATATCTGGACACTAAGGGGCAATTTAGTATGGACTTTGGGAGGATACCGGAGCACCTGGAGGAAACCCACGCAGACACGGGGAGATTGGGCAAATTGTACAGTCACCCAAGGCTGGAACTGAACTTGGTCCCTGGCGCTATGAGGCAGCAGTGCCTGCCACTGTGACTAAATATTTATTTTTGCCTCTGATTTGTAGCCTATTATGTTACAGGTGTGCACGAAAGATTGTTAGTTTGTGACATTTAGCTGCACAAATTGTGATCATTTTGGGCTGAATCCCAGCCCCCCAAATTTAGCAGAACAGAGTCATGTGAGATCGTAAGGTTACAGCACAGAAGGAGACCATTCAGCCTACTCATACTTATCGCTGACTTTCATTACATAGAAACATAGAACAGCACAGTACAGGCCCTTCGGCCCTCGATGTTGTGCTGAGCTATGTCTGAACCCAAGATCAAGCTATCCCACTCCCTATCATTCTGGTGTGCTCCATGTGTCTATTTAATAACCACTTGAAAGTTCCTCAAGTGCCTGACTCCACTATCACAGCAGGCAGTGCATTCCACATCCCATCCACTCTCTGAGTGAAGAATGTACCTCGGACATCCCTCCTATATCTCCCACCATGAACCTTACGGTTATGCCGCCTAGTAACAGCTACGTCCACCCAAGGAAATAGTCTCTGAACGTCCACTCTATCAATCCTTCTCATCATCTTATAAACCTCTCATCCTCCTTTGCTCCAAAGAGAAAAGCCTCAGCTCCCTCAACCTTTCCTCATAAGACCTACCCTCCAAACCAGGCAGCATCCTGGTAAATCTCCTCTGCACCCTTTCCAGTGTTTCCACATGCTTCTTATAGTGAGGTGACCAGAACTGCACACATTGTGAGCGACTTTTTATTCCTTCAAGGGATGTGTGCCAGCATTTTTTTGGCCCATCCCTAATTGCCTTTGGCTTGCTAGGCCAGTTCAGAGGGCACTTAAAAGTCAACCACATCGCTTTGGGGCTGGAACCACATGAAGGCCAGACCTGCTAGGAACAGGCAGATGAGATTTTACAACAATTTTCGTGGTCATCGGTAAACTTTTAATTCCAGGATTTTACTGAATTCAATTCCGACCATCTGCTGCGGTGGGATTCGAACCCGGGATCCTGGGATGCCTTTGACAATACCTGTGGCGTCGCCTTCGCTCGTCTAGTCCCACTTCCCCCCTCAGTTTCTTTCCGCTTTGAGAGAATTGTCCAGTTCACTTTTGAAAGTCATGGTTGAATCTGCTTCCACCGCATTTCAGGGCAGTGCATGCCAGATCCGAGCCATTTACTGCATTTTTCCTCATGTCGCCAATACCTCTTTCTCCCGTTGCCTTAAATCAGCGTCCTGGTTCTCGGTCCTTTCGAGAATGGGAGCAGCGCCACTGGAAGGCACAGTGGTTAGCATTGCTGCCTCAGAGCGCCAGGGACCTGGGTTCAATTCCAACCTTGGGTCACTGTCTGTGTGGAGCTTGCACGTTATCCCTGTGTCTGCATGGGTTTTCTCTGGATGCTCCAATTTCCTCCCACAGTCCAGAGATGTGCAGGTTAGGTTTATTGGCCACGCTAAATTACCCCTTAGTGTCAGAGGGATTAGCAGGGTAAATTTGTGGGGTTACGGGAATGGGGCCTGGGTGGGATTGTGGTCAGTACAGAGTCAGTGGGCTGAATGGCCTCCTTCTGTACTGTAGGGATTCTATGAGTCTCCCTCTTTAACTTTTTCAAACATCAAGCCTCTGTCGGGTTGAGACAGGGAAGCGGACAATGAACCTGCTGCAGGAGACAGGGTAAGTATTTAGGTGTTTCAGTGAAGCTTGGTTTTAATCTACTTTGCCGATTCTACCATCTGAGTCTCCCAGGGCTGGGGGAAGCGAGGCGAGGACAGCTTTGGGAAAAAGATAGGTGCCTTTCCAGCGCTGCTTGTGGGCCAGAAGGAACATCAATGCTTCCCCCACTACCAACCATCGCCCGTTGATCCCATAATGATCCTCAGCTTAACATCCCAGAGGTTTCCTGATTTTTAAAATTCTAACCCTTGTTCTGAAGTCCCTCCTTGGCTGGTGCTCTTCCCTATTTTCATAATCTTCTCCTGCACTACAACCCTCTGAGATATCTGGCCCCTTGTGTTCTCCCTGAATTTCATCACTCCACCAGCTTTGCCAAGGCACCAAACTCTGGCATATCTTCTCTCCATCTCCACTTCACTTTCCTCATTTAAGACACTCCAAACAGGGCTTTGACCAAGCTTTGAGCCGTCTGACCTGTGTGTCTGGATGTCATACTTTGTTTTCTTTTATTCACCTGTGGGACATGGGCGTGGCTGGCTGGCCAGCATTTAATGCCCATCCTTAGTTGCCCTTGGAGGGCAGTTGAGAGTCAGCCACGTTGCTGTGGCTCCGGAGTCACACGTAGGCCAGGCCATGTAAGGACGGCAGATTTCCTTTCATAAGTGAACCAGATGGGTTTTTCCGACAATGTTTCATGGTCTTCAGTAGATTCTTAATTCCAGATATTTTTTATTGAATTCAAATCCTACCATCTGCCGTGGCGGGATTCGAACCCGGGTCCCCAGAACATTTTGAGATCTGACGAAGGGTCATCCGGACTCCAAACGTTGACTTTATTCTCTCTTCACTGATGCTGTCAGATCTGCTGAACTTTTACAGCACTTGAACATAAGAACATAAGAAATAGGAGCAGGAGTAGGCCATCTGGCCCTTTGAGCCTGCCCCGCCATTCAATAAGATCATGGCTGATCTGTCGTGGCTCAGTTCCACTTTCCGGCCCTCTCCCCATAACCCTTAATCCCCTCGCTTATCAAAAACTCATCAACCCGCGTCTTAAAAATATTTAGCGAGGCAGCCTCCACCACTTCAACGGGTAGAGAATTCCAGAGATTCACCACCCTTTGAGTGAAGAAGTTCCTCCTCAACTCCGTTCTAAACCGCCCCCCCCTTTATCTTGAGGCTGTGCCCCCTAGTCCTACTGTCTTTTTTGAGCGGGAAGAGTCTCTCCACCTCTATCCTATCCATCCCATTCATCATCTTATACGTCTCAATGAGATCTCCCCTCATTCTTCTAAACTCCAACGAGTACAAGCCTAGTTTATTCAGCCTCTCCTCATAGCTCAACCCCCTCAACTCCGGTATCAGCCTAGTAAACCTCCTCTGCACTCCCTCCAAGGCCAAAATATCTTTGCGCAGGTGCGGCGCCCAAAACTGCACACAGTACTCCAGCTGCAGCCTCACCAATGCCCTATACAGCTGCAGCAAGACCTCCCTACTTTTATATTCAATCCCCCTCGCTATGAAGGCCAGCATCCCATTCGCCTTCCTGACCACCTGCTGCACCTGCAAGCTGGGTTTAGCAGGTGGTCAGGAAGGCCACTTGCCGTTTATGTGCCCAGAATATTTGCTGAGTTTCTGTATTAATAGTTTTGCAGTAACCCCACTTGGCCATCGCCTCCCCATAATGTTCCTACGAAGCAGCTCGGGGTGTTTTATTACATTAAAGGTGCTATATGTGCTCTAGGTGTGTGTGTACATAGATCCCTGAAAGTTGGGAATCAAGTAGATAAGGTTGTCAAGAAGGCGTACGGTGTCTTGGCGTTTATTGGTAGGGGGATTGAATTTAGGAGTCGCAGTGTAATGTTGCAACTGTACACTACTCTAGTGCGGCCGCACTTGGAGTACTGTGTGCAGTTCTGGTCCCCGCATTACAAGAAGGATGTGGAGGCGTTGGAGAGGGTGCAGAGGAGGTTTACTAGGATGTTGCCTGGTATGGTGGGGAGGTCCTATGAGGAGAGACTGAGGGATCTAGGGTTGTTTTCGTTGGAAAGAAGGCGGCTAAGAGGGGATCTTATTGAAACATATAAGATGATTAGAGGTTTAGATAGGGTGGATAGTGATAGCCTTTTTCCTCGGATGGAGAAAGCTAGCACGAGGGGGCATGGCTTTAAATTAAGGGGGGGTAGCTACAGGACGGATGTCAGGGGTAGGTTCTTTACCCAGCGGGTGGTGAGGGATTGGAATGCCCTGCCTGCTGCAGTTGTAAATGCGTCTAGTTTGGGGGCGTTTAAGAGATCTCTGGATATGTTTATGGACGAAAAGGGATTGGTATAGGCTAGTGGGTCATTGTTTTTGTAACTGGTCGGCGCAACATCGTGGGCCGAAGGGCCTGTTCTGCGCTGTAATGTTCTATGTTCTATGTTCTATATAAATGTTAGTTGCTGTTGGGTCAGGGTCTGTCTTACATTGGCAGCAGCAACTGACAGCTCCCAAAACTGCTCCCGCTGCCTGAACCATCAGTTATGAGTTTCGGGCAAGGAAAAGACAGGCGCGCACACTGTGGAATCCAAACTCAGCGGCATGTGGGAAACCTCGACTTCTGGGTTCCCTGACCGAGGCCCCCCTTCCCCACCCCAAATAATTACACTGACGCATCCCTCCAAAGATTGCTGCAACCTTTTCCCCAGAGCCTAAAGCATTGAGATAACCGTCAAGCAGCCACTTGTCCGTACAGAATCGTAAAATCCCTGCAGTGCGGAAGGAGGCCGCTCAGCCCATTGTGTCTGTACCGACCACAATCCCATCCAGCTCTATTCCTGCAACCTCTCATATTTACCCTGGTAGTTCCCCTGACGCTAAGTTTAATTTAGCATGGCCAATCAACCTAACCCGCAAATCTGTGGACTGTGGGAAGAAACTGGAGCACCCAGAGGAAACCCACGCAGGCGCGGGGAGAATGTGCAAACTCCAGCCCAGTAGTAACCCGAGGCCAGTATTGAACCCAGGTCCCTGGCGCTGTGAGGCAGCAGTGCTAACCACTGTGCCGCCTGTACAGCATGCAGAAGTTGAACGTTGCTGAAGAGAACGACTTGTGACTGAAAATTTGGCAACAAATCCTTTCAGCAACCTTCAGTAATCAAGCTTTTAGGTCACAGACTCTCGGGGGAAATCCCCTCAAAAAATACATAAAACAAAGAATGGTAGTGTTAAGGAAGTATTGATCCTTGCGGCGGGGGTGGGAATAACTTGCTAACTCTCATTCCCAGGCTCAGACATGGAAGATCGTGGTGAGGTACTGGAGGATCCCAGGGCCATTGTAATCGGAGGGCTAGGCCTGGCCTGTGTGTGAGAGTGTAGAATGGGTGAGGGCAGGCCAGCATTTTGTTTCAGGTCTCTCCCCAGTTGATGGATGAGGGGCAACACGGTGGCACAGTGGTTAGCACTGCTGCTTCACAGCGCCAGGGACCTGGGTTCGATCCCCGGCTCGGGTCACTGTCTGTGTGGAGTTTGCACATTCTGTCTGCACTGTCTGTGTGGGTTTCCTCCAGGCGCTCCGGTTTCCTCCCACAGTCCAAAGATGTGCGGGTTAGGTCGATTGGCCATGCTAAAAAAAATTGCCCCTTTAGTGTCCTGAGCTGTGTAGGTTAGAGGGATTAGCGGGTAAATATATAGTGATATGGGGGTGGGGCCTGGGTGGGATTGTGGTCAGTGCAGACTCGATGGGCCCAGTGACCTCTTTCTGCACTGTAGGGACTCTCTGATTCCTATTGAGGGCAGTGGCTGTAGACATTGCAATCAGCCGCTTTTACAACCGGCACATGGAGGGTTGGGATGTTCCACCCTTTCAGGTCAGCGCGATCTACCAGTTCTGCTGATGGTGAACCACACAGACACACACACACACACACATACACACACACACACACACACACACACCCCTCCACCTTGGTGGGATCCCTGGTGGCGTTACAGGAGAACCACATGAACCGTGTGACCCGGAGATCCCACCAACGGCCAATGGTGAACCATCTCTGGCACCAGAAAACATGGCACGGTGAGGGTGAGGCCGATAAGTGCCACCTACAGTCTTGATCCATCCCGTGGACAGTGAATGGGGATGGGGAATGCAACAGATGCTTTTAGTGCATTCCTCTCAGTGAAAAGCACCCACTCCGTCCTTTCCCGTGTTGGCATTGGGCAGGATTGAGATTCCGGTGGGGGGAGGTTGCGGGATCACGTGTGAACGTGCCATTGAGTGGTCGTACTTTTGCAATTTTCCAAACCTGAGTGGCGAGTCAAGGCTTAACCGTTGCGTTTGTTTTTTTTTTCTCTCTCTGTTTTGCCCAGCAGGTCATGGTGAATGAAGCAGCGGCCCAGCTCTGCCTGATCGACACCACCCTGCTCGCCCGGCGGGACGAGCTTTTCCCACTCGCCCGACAAGTGGTCCGAGACTCCGGGTACAAATACAGTCACAGGTATTCCAGGTAGGGAAGGTGGTTTAACCCAGTCAGGGCCCACCCCCTCCCAGTCGCAAAGCACAGAACCTGACGCCACCAGGGCTAACTATTGAACGCGTGCAGCTTGTGGTCAACCCTGCAAGGACTGGACACCTCAATACTGTACCAGAATCTGTGTTTGTGGCAACATCTCACTGCCCACCAGGGATTCCATTACCAACTGGGCCACAGAGAGAAACATTCTCTTGTAAAGACGTAAAGATTAAAGAAACAAAGCAAAATTAAAATGAATATATTGCAATGTGAGCAAAACAGAAATATAGAACCTATATTATTGAGCATTTATATTGCAAAGTTGCAATGTAAATAGATTGGCATGATATTTTCTTTAATGGACACTGGGGATGTGAGTATTTCTGGCGACAGTATTTATTGCCCATTCCCTAATTGCCCTTTCGAAGGTGGTGGTGAGCCGCCTTCTTGAACCCGCTGCAGACCAATGCAACAGGGGAATGTCAAGAGAGAAAACGCTGGAAAATCTCAGCCGGTCTGTCGGCATCTGTAAGGAGAGAAAAGAGCTGACGTTTCGAGTCCAGGTGACCCTTGCATCCGCAGTAATTTGCTTTTATCCAGGAGGAAGTGTCCAAGATTTTGAGCCAACGACCATGAAGAAACAGTAAGCGATCTGTGTTCAAGTTGGGATGAGAGTGAGTCATAGGCATCAGGAAAATCCCAGCCTCCAGCCCTGGTCAGCGTTGCAATGGCAGAAGTGGACACCGTCGTAGTCATTCTGGCCCAGAAGGAGGCCGTTTGGCCCGTCGGGTCCACGCCGCTGTTTCCCTGGGCTAAGGAAAGATGAATGAAGATTCTCACTCCTGCTTGATTTCAGATGTCATGTCCCCAAGGCATCCTTTGACACAAAAGAGACAGGTTTTTCTGACTACCCATTCCCAGTGTCGAGCTTCATCCCTGAGGAATAATCTCTGGAGCGTCGCTCTCGTACTCTGCCTGCCTCATGACAGTCAGTCCATTAAAATGGACAAGAGTAAAATTGTGGACTTCCCACGTGCACTTTCCCATTTTCACCAGCAGTCAGGCAACTGGAAACTCCTTCCTTAACTCTCTGTGCTTACCTGATGCACAGTCACTTGGACGAGGGGCTGAATGGTCACTGCCACCCATGAAAGCTTGTTCTATCCCATAATACTCACTCGGCCCAGGACTGGGAAGGAGAGCAATAAATTGATTGCTCTAAACAAAACGGAGCGGGTTGGCTGTGTTTTGAAATTGTTGCTTTTGCTTCATTGGAATTCTTTCATTGAGAATCATCGAATCCCTACAGTGCAGACGGAGGCCATTCGGCCCATCGGGTCTGCACCAACAACAATCCCACCTGTAACCCCACATATTTACCATGCCAGTCCTCCTGACACTAAGGGACAATTTAGCATGGCCAATCAACCTAACCTGCACACCTTTGGAATGTGGGAGGAAACAGAAGCATCCGGGAGGAGACCCACGCTGACACGGGGAGAATGTGCAAACTCCACACAGACGGTGACCCAAGACTGGAATTGAACCCGTGTCCCTGGCACTGTGAGGCATCAGCATTAACCACTGTGCTACCTCCTAATGCTCGTTAAATTAAGAACTGATGTTAGCCTGATCTTGTTAAAGCCTCAAGGCTTTGTATTGGGCAGCTGCTTACGGAAGCCCCTTCTCCAGTCTTAACTGCCTGAATCATATTGCTGAACGTTTCTGCAGTGGCCGGTTCATGAGGATTTACTACAGTTCCAATATCTGTACCAACAGCTAAGCAAAGTTGGTGCCCTGTACGAGCCGGCAGTGGTGAAACTGCATCTTGGTACTGGGTATAGGCAGTGCTGTTACTCACCACATCAGTAGGTCTGGCGTTTTGGTTGCATGTGGTGCCGTGTTAATTGGTGTTTAGATGGGAGAACTGAGGCAGCTCTGCCAGGTTACTGTGGTGTGAATGAAAGGCATCAGCGCCAGTTTTAGTCACTCCAGCTGTGGCCAGTGGCAGCAAAAGCTTAAAAATAAAATTACATTCCCAAAGATGTGCGGGTTAGGTGGATTGGCCACGCTAAATTGCCCCTTAGTGTCAGGGTGACTAGCTAAGGTAAATGCACAGGCCGATGGGGTAAGGGCCTGGCTGGATTGTGGTCAGTGCAGACTCGATGGGCCGAATGGCCTCCTTCTGCACTGTAAGGATTCTACAATTCTATGTAGCTCCTTTTTAATATCCTCAGGACTTCCCAGCCAGTGACTTACTTCTGAAGTGTCATCACTCTCTTGTTACGCAGTCAATCGTCCTGACTAATGCACGCACAGCAAGATCCCACAGATCCCTTTTGCATTTGCATGGTCAGAGGACATGGCCATGGTTTATCAGCATGTTGGAATGCCTTACTGATGTGTTTCCTTGTCCGTGAAGAATGGGGAGGTCCGTGAGGTGGTAAATAGCAGATATCAGTAGCACTACAGCCAGCAACAGAGAGTGCCTTCAGCACAGTGAATGGTTTCACTTTCCAGGTGTCTGACTTCTTGTGTTGGTCTTGGCACAGTGGCAGTATAATTCTGAGTAAGAAACTGTGCTGAAATCGGAGATTGGTGCAAATAATGTAGGCCGACAGTTCTGGGAGAGTGCTACGCTCTCAGAAATGCTTCTTTACAACAAGAAGCTAAACTGAGGTCCCAGTCTGCCTTCAAAGAACTTGAAGAAAGGCAGGTGTGAAATCCTGGTCTCCAGACTTATCATAGAATCCTACAGTGTAGAAGGAGGCCCATTGAATCTGCATCAACCACAATCCCACCCAGGCCCTATCTCCATAACCCCATGCATTTACCTTGCACTGAAGGGCAATTTAGCATGGCCAATCCACCTAACCCGCACATTTTTTGGACTATGGGAGGAAACTGGAGCACCCGGAGGCAACCCACGCAGACACGAGGAAAGCGTGCAAGCTCCACACAGACGGTGACCCAAGCCAGGAATTGAACCCTGATCCCTGGCACTGTGAGGCAGCAGTGCTAGCCATTGTGCCACCCTGCCGGCCCAAATCTCTCCCTCACTTGACCTCATTAGTAAACAGATTATCTGATCATTGTCCCCTTGCTTTTGTGGGAGCTTGTTGTGCGCAAATTGGATGCTGTGCTTCTTAAATTACAACACTGACTGTAAGGTATTGTCACTGGACTGGTTATCCAGAGACCCAGGGTTCAAATCCTACCGTGGCAGGTGGCGGAATTTGAATTCTGTAAAAACCTGGAATTAAAAAGTCTAATAATGACCGTGAAACCATTGTTGTTTGTCATTAAAAACCCATCTGGTTCACCGAGGCACTCTGCTGTCCTACATGTGACTCCAGACCCGACAGCAATGCTGTTGACTATTAAATAATTCCTACTCTCACTTGTATCAAACTGCTAAAACAAAGTCACCCAGCATCGACCAAGGCACAGGACAATGGCAAACTTGGCCCTGTCGGCCTTGCAAAGTCCTCCATACTAAAGTCTGGGGACTTGTGCCAAAACAGCCTGGCAGAGTCACACACACGGAATCAAATGTTTGGAGTCCCTGGCCTCGATTCCAGCCCCCATGGGGTATCAGGCAGGGAAACCTCCTGCTGATTACCACACAACCATCCACATCCCTCCCACCAGCTGATTAATTGGGGGAAGCACTAAGGATGGCAAGGGTGTGAAATGTATTTTTGGTGGGGGACTTCTATCACCAAGAGTGGCTCGATAGCGCCACCACTGACCAGGCTGGCGGAGTGCTAAAGGACACAGCTGCTAGACTGGGTATGTGGCAGGTGGTGAGGGAACCAACAAGTGGGAAAAACATACTTGCCCTCACACTTGCTCTGCATTCCAAATGCATATGTCCATGACAGTATTGGTAGGAGTACAATCACTGTACAATCCTTTTGGAGCAGGAGTCCTTTTTTCACATAGTGGGCACACTCCATTGTGTTGTGTGGCACTTCCACTGTGCTAAATGAGTTAAACTTTGAGCAGATCTAATGTCTTAAGACAGGCCAACCATGAGGTGCTGTGGGCCATCAGCAGCAGCAGAATTGTACTCAACCACAATCTGTAACCTCAGGGCCCGGCATATCCCCCACTCCACCATTACCATCAAGCCAGGGGTTCAACCCTGATTCAATAGAGAGTGCAGGAGGGCGTGCCAGGAGCAACACCAGACGCACCTAAAGATGAGGTGTTCACCTGGTGAAGCTGGAAGACAGGGCTACTTGCATGCAAAACAGCATAAACAGCAAGTAATAGACAGAGCTAAACAATTTCACAACCAACAGATCAGATCTAAGCTCTGCCACATCCAGCTATGAATGGTGGTGGACAATTAGATAGCTGAGGAGGAGCCTCCTTAAATATCCCCATCCTCAGTGAGGGAGGAGCCCACCGCATTAGATATGGTTGAAGCATTTGCAACAATCTTCACCCAGAACTGACGAGTGGGTGATCCATCTTGGCCTCCCCTGAAGGTCCCCACCATGGGTGGCACAATGGTTAGCACTGCTGCCTCACAGCGCTAGGGACCCAGGTTCGAATCCTGGCTTGGGTCACTGTGTGGCGTTTGTGCATTCTCCCAATGTCTGCATGAGTTTCCTCTGGGTACTATGATTTTCTCCCACAGTCCAAAAATGTGCAGGTTAGGTTGATTGGCCAAGCTAAATTGGCCCTTAGTACCAGAGCACTAGATTAGGTTTATGGAGATAGGGCCTGCGGTCCTTGGGATTGCGGTCGGTGCAGACTTGATGGGCCGAACGGCCTCCTTCTATACTGCCAGACTCTATGTTTCTTTATTCTAAACTACTAAGGACCCTGACAATATTCCAGCAATAGTATGGTCATGGTTGTAGCTAAGCTGTTGCATTACAGATACCCAGCAATATGGAAAAGTGCACAGATTATGTTCTGTACACAAGAAGCAGGAAAAATCCAACTCGATTACTGTCCCATCAGACTATCCCGGACCTTCAGTAAAGTGTTGGAAGGGTTAATCAGCAATGCGATTAAGACACACTTCCTTATTAATAACTTGCTCATTGACGCTCGGTTTGGGTCCTGCCAGGGTCACTCAGCTCTTGACTTCAGTATACCGTTGGTTCAAACATGGACAAAATAGCTGAACTCTGAGCTGAAAGCGAGAGTGATTGCCCTTGATATCGAGGCAGCATTTGACTGAAAGTAGCACCAAGGAACTCTAGAAAGAGTGAAGTCGATGGGAATCGAGGGGAAAACTCTCCGCTGGTTGATGTCATACTTAGTACAAAGGAAGACGGTTGTGATATTTGGAGGACCACCTTCTCAGTTTCAGACTAATCTATTTATACCTTCCAGCAACCTGTGTTTATCAAAACCCTGGAACTCCCTCCCTTATGTCTCTGTGGCTGTATCTACACCACGTGGACTGCAACGGATGAAGAAGGCAGCTCACCACCACTTTCTCAAGGGCAACTAGAGATGGGCAATAAGTGCTGGTCTAGCCAACACCCTGTGCATGAATTAAAAAAAAAAGATGCTGACTTGCCAGCTGAACATTTGCAGAATTTTCTGTTTTTATTTCACATTCTTTGTTTCTCGTTTCTTTGCTGTATTGTTTTACCCAAGGATCGGCGGCTCTGATGGTGCAGCTCTGCCTTGCTACTGCATCAAATGGCCAGCCTAAAACATATGCTCAAGTCTTTGAGTAGCAAAGGGGTATGGAGCCACAACATTCGGACTCAGAGGCGGCAGTGCTAAGCCAAGCTCGTGCCTGTCAATGAAGGGACTTCCCATTCCTAGCAAATGTCAAATATAAAGAGGGTGCAGGCTCGGTGAAACCACTTTCTAGCAGTTATTTTATCTCCAAATCTTAGCTTCCTAGAAATAATTAGTAGCTATCAGGAAATTAATGATGTTATCTGAATATGTGACGAGATGGATTCTAGAATTGTCAACACCCTCCTGGACAGGCCTGGAATCTCCAGGCTTTGAAGGTCAAATCTCTGGGAGCAACTTGGGATAAAAATCCTAAGAGCTTTAAACAAAATTTATCTTGTTTTTATTTTCTTGGAACTGCTTTGCTTATCCGTTTTAAAAATGCTGGGCGTTAGGAAAACACGGCCGTTTGCCTTACATTCAAGTCTCATCCAATTGGACACTGAAGAGGCATTTTGCTTTCCAATTGGCTGGGCGCACAGTGCATTGCGAGGTCGGATGTGTTGCCAACCAATGTCAGGAGGGTTGGGATCCGGGGATTTGGAGGAGGGAGGAGATCTGGAGGAGAAACCTCTCAGAATACATTTAAACAGAGTTGGCAATCCTAGTGTATCCTGAACAAGAAGGTCTTGAAATACTTGCTTGGTAGCACACCAGAATATATGGAAATATCGCTGAAAAGAGAGACATGTTGCCAAAGCTTTTCATTTTGCACTCATCGGGAAGAACAGAGGAATGCCAGATCTCAAAGAAGTGCACTTGTGATTGTTTGAAATTTGGTATTCTCGTGTTTGTCCTGATGAGTGCAAGATGAGAAGCTTCAGCAGCATGGCTCTTCTTTCCACAACAAATGTTAAATTGTTTCCGAAAGTGGTTAGGATTATCTCTAATGTGTTTTTTTAGATCAAAGTTTGCAGATACACCAATACCCAAAAGGCCGAGACTGGATCCCAATGGGCAATACCTGCGAGACGAAGTCCACACTCGCACTGTGCAAGCAGAATTAATGAAACTAAAAAGACAGGTGAGTTTCACTTGCTGTTTAATTTCCAGTGTTGTCCCAACGTCAACACAGGATCGTCCATCCCCAAGCCACTGTCCAGCGATCCCTGCTGGAAAGGTCCAACTCTTTTTGAAGTCAACCAATTCAACTAAATTAAAACAAGCTGAGGGCCATAACGAAAGGTGCAGCCCCGTAAATGGATACTGCCCTAAATAAAAATCATAAATGAAACTTAAAACATTAAACTAAAAGGTGATTAAGAGGGTTAACGATGCCTCTCCCCGTCCCCCGTGGTACCCAGAGGGCACACAAGGTTTCGATGGTGCTCGTGGTCACCTCTCCAGGGACATAATGCTGTGAATATAGCCCCATAGAGGGGCAGACAGTCAGGTCAGATGAGCCTCCTGGACCTGTTAATGACCAGTTTGTCCAGGCCCAGCAGCAGAATTTTAAAGTTTATTTACTTAGTCTCAAGTAAAGCTTATATTAAGACTGAAGTTACTGTGAAATGCCCCTCGTTGCCACACCACAGCACCTATTCGGGTCAAAGCACCTAACCAGCACGTCTTTCAGACTGTGGGAGGAAACCGGAGCACCCGGAGGAAACCCATGCAGACACAGGGAGAACGTGCAAACTCCACACAGATAGTGACCCAAGCCGGGAATCGAACCCGGGTCCCTGACTCTATGAGGCAGCGGTGCAAGCCACTGGGAAACATCCTCTCCACATCCACCCTGTCAAGTCCCCTCCAGGATCTTCTGGGCGGGATTTTACAGCCGCGCTCCAGCGAGACTGGAAATGCCCACCCCAGTTCAACTGGAGATTTCCATTGTTGGACTCTGGCCCACTCCGTTTCTGTGGTGGGCGAGGTGGTAGAGTTCCCGCCTTTATGTTTCAGTCAGGTCACCTCTTGCTCTTCTAAACTCCAGTGGATACAAGCCAAGACTGCCCAACCTTTCTTCATAAGATAACCCACCAGGCGTTAGCCTGGTGAACCTTCTGTGAACTGCTCCCAAAGCATTTGCATCTTTGTTTTGGGGAGAGAGAATCAGGGTCAACTCTGGCTCTTCGTTGTGCCTGTACCCGGCTGGCATTTGTTTCACTAACATGCTGTGCTCAATATACATTTCACCCACTGTCGTCGCCACTTGAGGACACTGACTAATATCTGTGGAAGTTTTTTTTTCGTGATATGTTCATTATCTATTGTTTTCTTAACTAATGTAGTGGGGAGCGATGGCCTAGTGGTATCATCGCTAGATTATTCATCCAGAAACTCAGCTAATGTTCTGGGTGCCCAAGTTCAAATCCCACCAGGGCAGATGGTGGAATTTGAATTCAATAAAAAAAATCTGGAATTAAGAATCTACTATTGACCATGAAACCATTGTCGGGTAAACCCATCTGGTTCATTAATGTCCTTTAGGGAAGGAAATCTGCTGTCCTTACCTGGTCTGGCCTACATGTGATTCTAGAGCCACAACAATGTGGTTGTCTCTCAACTGCCCTCCAAGGGCAGCTAAGGATGGGTAATAAATGCTGACCAGCCAGCAACACCCATGTCCCACAAATAAATAAAACAAAAGCCACAGACGCCGTCACTCTGACAGAGGTTGTCTTGTATGCTGCCTAGCACTAAAGAGAATTCACATGTCTTTATCTCTTTTTCTTTTCTTACAGGAGCGACTGCTAGAGATTCAGGCCATTCTGGCAGGTATTTACCAGAAACAGGAAACCCTAAAATCCAAGATTATCCAGGAGGAGCTTAGCCACAATGTGGCTGAGGTCCATGAACTTCAGGTGAGCTTTTATCCTGTAATGCTGCAGTGAAAATCCTTCCGATTTGTCACAGAATCCTTTGGTGACCATTGGTTGTTTAGAAGTTTATGTACTCTCCCCCATTGCTTAATAGACTAGTCTGTTGTTAGATGCATTTCCACAATTGGGCAGCATTTGCTAAACAATCCTGAGTGCACTGAATTACTCACTAACAACCAGTTTAAGATAATCAACCGAGCTTGTAACGTGGCTCATTCGCACTTGCTAGAAGTGACATACATTTTCATTCATTTTGTGCAAACAAAAGGAATATGCTCAAGCCTCCCCACCTTCTTTGAAATACCTGGAAGCTTGCCCAATGGGGCAAATTGAAAGTTTAAAGTTTACTCATTAGTCAGAAGTTGGCTTACACTAACACTGCAATGAGGTTACTGTGAAAATCCGCTCGTCGCCACTCTCCAGCGCCTGTTTGGGCACACTGACAGAGAATTTAGCACGGCCAGCACCTCTTTCGGACTATAGGAGGGAACCCACACAGACACAGGGGAGAGCGTGCAGCGTCCACAAAGACAGTGACCCAAGACAGGAATTGAACCCAGATCCCTGCTGCTGTGCCACCTAGTCTCAACAGTGGAGCCACATGTAGGTCAGACAGGCTAAAGCTGGCAGATAGTAAACCAGAGGGGTGGCACAGTAGTTAGTACTTCTGCCTCTCAGCATTGGGCGGCACAGTAGCACAGTGGTTAGCTTCACAGCTCCCAGGATGTGGGTTCGATTCTCGGCTTGGGTCACTGTGTGGAGTTTGCACATTCTCCTCGCATTTGTGTGGATTTCCTCCGGGTGCTCTGGTTTCCTCCCACAGTCCAAAGATGTGCGGGTTAGGTTGATTGGCCATGCTAAAGTTGCCCCTTAGTGTCCTGAGATGCACAGGTTAGATGGATGTAGGGATATGGGGATAGGGCCTGGGTGGGATTGTGGTCGGTGAAGACTTAATGGGCCCAATAGCGTCTCTCTGCACTGTAGGGCTTCTATGATTTCTATGAGCTTACAATACCCCATTGCTTTCTTTAAGGCAACAGCTCAGTCAATCAGAGCCTACTTGCCAACCAGCCAGCACCCTTTTCTGCTGGAGCATAAATTGTCGTGATCGTTTGAAGTTTGGCATTCTTGCATTTGTCCTGATGAGTGCAAAATGAAAAACTTCCGCATCATGCCTCTCTTTTCATCAGATATAGAAGTATGTAAAGGTTGGCTCCAGTTGTATTCTTCATCCACTGGCTTTCTGGGGAAGCAGTGCCAGCGACAGACTGCTCAGTCGGATGATAACGCTGATGCCTCTGCCCACCGCTCTGTGATTCCAGCTCATCCCAATGTTTATTTCCTCGTGTCTTCTGCCTGCTTATTTGAGCTTCACACTATCTCTTTCTCTTTGCTTTCTCGTGGAACCCCGCAGCTAGAACTGGAGAAGGTCACCACAGAGCAGCTTTCCCTGATGCAGGAGCAGAACGACCTCATCAAGAAACAGAAGCGAAGCGATAAATACTTCTCGGCGAAAGCTCGCAGCCTCTCGCTGCTTGGGATGCATCCTGTGGAAGAGGAGGATGGTGGGATGTCGGAAGGAAGCGGCGACGGTAAGTTAGACATTTCATTGCTTGACGCTGCTCTTTAAGCCCTTCGCATGCTTTAGCAGAATGCTTCTGACAGAGTCGCCTTCTAGCTCAGGGTATTTTGGCAGAAAAGCTTAGACAGAAGACAAATGTGTAGCCTGAAATGCCTCAAAGTCACAGCTGCCACTCAGAAAAGAACACACTTCCACTTGTGTAAAACCTTTCAAAGTAAGTGGAGAAGATTTGAGGTGGGGTCAGTGTTGTAAAGAAGGGAAACTCGACTGCCAAACTTTGCAAACGCAAATGCCCAAGAAGGGATAGGCTATTCAGCCCCTCCAACCTACTCCGCCATGCAATAAGATCATGGCTGATCCAATTGTGGCCTCAACTCCATTTTCCTGTCAGCTCTCCACGCATTTATCCTGCTAATTTACCTTGACTCCCTTGTCGATGAATAAAATCAATGACTCAGCCTTGAATAGGTTCAGTGACCTAGCCTCCACTGGGGAAGAGAATTCCACAGTCTACCAATTCTTTCACCTCCTCTGCCTAAATGGGAGAGCTCTAATTTCTAAACCGTGTCCTCTGGTTATAGATTCCTCCACAAGGGGAAACACCCTGTCATGTCCCCTCAGGATCTGATATGTTTCAGTAAGATCATCTCTCATTCTTCTAATCTCCAGTGGATATGGGCCCAACCTGTTCGACCCTTCCTCATACACTAACCCCTTCATCCCAGAAATCAGTCATGTGAACATTCTCCGAACTGCTTCTTATTGCTATTATATTGTCGTTCAAGTAAGGAGATAGGGTGGCACAGTTGTTAGCACTCCTGCCTCACAATGCCAGGGATCTGGGTTCAATTCCAGCCTCAGGTCACTATCTGTATGGAGTTTCTTCCATGTCTGCGTGGGTTTCTTCCAGTGCTCCAGTTTCCTCCCACAGTCCAAAGATGTGCGAGTTAGGTAGACTGGCCAAGCTAAATTGCTCCTCAGTATCGGGGGATTAGCAGGGTAAATACGTAGGGTTATGGGGATAGGGCCTGGGTGGGATTGTTGTCAGTGCAGGCTCAATGGGCTGAATGGCCTTCTTCTGCACTATAGGGATTCTTTGATTCTATGAAAACTGTTCACAGTACTCCAGATGTGGTCTTACCTATGTCCTGTCGCGATATTTCCCTGTTGTCCCAAGTTAAAACGTGCCAACCGAAAATGACCTATTTATGCCTCTTCTCTGCTTCCTGTTAGCTAACCAATCCTCTCCATGCTAACGTGTAACCTCCTACACCATGAGCTGATGTGTAATAACCTTTGGTGTAACAACGCATTGAAAACCTTTTGCAAGTTCAAGTACACTACATCTATAGGTTCCCCTTTATCCAGCTTGTCTGTTTCTTCCTCATAAAACTCGAGCACGATTTCCATTTCACAAAATCATTTGACTTTGCCTGATTTTATAAGAACTTTCTAAATGTGCTGCCATTACTTCCTTAACATTGGATTCTAGTTATTTTCCCTATGACAGATATTAGACTGACCGGCCTATAGTTTCCTGCTTTCTGTCTCCCTCTTTTCTTGAATAGAGGAGTCGCACTTCAATCCACTGGGAACTTCCAGAATCTCAGGATCTTGGAAGATTACAATCAATGCACCCACTATCTCTGCACCACTGGTTTAAAAATCCTGGGATGAACGCCAACAGGTCCTGGGAACTTGTCAGCCTTTCATTCTAATAGTTTCCCCAGTACCTTTTGCCTTGTAATTGCAATTGTTTTTAAGTTCCTCCCTCCATTTTACCTTCTTGTTTGTCCATAGATCTCTGAAGATGGAAAGGCAGGTTAATAGGATGGTGAAAAGGGCACATGGTGCACTCGCCTTTATCAATCGGGTTATCGATTACAAAAGCAGAGAGGTCATGATGGAGTTGTATAGAACTTTGGTGAGGCCACAGCTGGAGTACTGTGCGCAGTTCTGGTTGCCGCATTATAGGAGGAATGTGTTTGCACTGGAGAGGGTGCAGAGGGGATTCACCACGATGCTGCCTGGGATGGAACATTTAAGTTGTAAAGAGAGGTTGCATAGGCTTGGGTTGTTTTCCCTGGAGCAGAGAAGACTGAGGGGTGACCTGATTGAGGTGTTCACAACTATGAGGGACATGGATAGGGTGGATTGGGGGCAGCTGTTCCCCTTAGTTAAAGCCTCAGTTACAAAGGGACATAAGCTAAAAATGAGGGGTGGGAGGTTTAGGAAGGATCTGAGGAAGAACATTTTTACACAGGAGGTGGTTACAGTCTGGAATGCGCTGCCTGGGAGGGTGTTGGAGGCGGGATGCCTCATGTCCTTTAAAAAGTACTTGGATGAGTACTTGGCACGTTATAATGTTCAGAGCTATGGGACAAGTGCTGGCAAGTGCGATTAGGTGGGTTGGTCAGGGCCTTTCATGCGTCGGTGCGGACTAGATGGGCTGAAAGGCCTCTTCTGCTCTGTAGGATTCTATGATTCCTGACGTTCAACTATTCTTGGAAAGATTCCACAGACAACCATGATCAGATCAGCTGTTTTTCGCGATGCGGGTTGAAGGACAAACATTGTGGGGAAATGGGGAGAACCTCCCTGCTCTCCTTTGAGAAATGCCATAAGACCATTTACGTTCACATGAGAAGGCCCAGCATGGTATCAGTTTAGTGTCTGAACTGAAAGGCAGCGGCTCCGACAGTGCAGCCCTCCCTCAGTACTGCATGAGGTTATGGGTGTGATCTTCCCCTCTTCCCCCACTGGCAGGATCTTCTGGTCCCACCAAAGGCAATCCCCTGCGACGGACTTCCTGATGGCGGGAATGGGCGAGCCATCCAAAATGCTGTAGGCATCAGTGGGACTTACAATGGAGCTGATGGCCGAGCGATATTATTGTCAGACTATTAATCCGGAAACTCAGCTAATGTTCTGGGGACCCGAGTTCGAATGAATCCCGCCACGGCAGATGACGGAATTTGAACTCGATTTTAAAAAAAATCTGGAATTAAGAATCTACCGATGACCATGAAGCCATTGTCGATTGTCAGAGAAACCCGTCTGGTTCACTAATGTCTTTTAGGGAAGGAAATCTGCCATCCTTACCCGGTCTAGCCTACATGTGACTCCAGAACCACAGCAATGTAGTTGACCATCAACAGACCTCCAAGCGCAATAAATGCTGGCCAGCCAGTGACGCCCATGTCTCGTGAATGAATAAATACAAAAGATCCCAGCCAATGTTGAGCTGCCTCTGCTGCGGGAAAACATGCCACTGGGGTGGAAACCCTCTCCCAACGTGTTTGAGTCTCTGGTGTGGGACTTGAAGTTAACAGCACATGAGCCAGTCATTTCCTGGAACAAAGGTAAAATCCGAGACACGCCGCTCATGTTTCTCTCTGGAGCGAGCTATGTACTGCTCTGGAAACCAAATGCCAATCGGAACCTCATGGCTCATGCGATTTGTAATAGAGGAAAACAATGGAGAGGAAAATAGAGCATTTTTATGCAAAGAAATCTGTTTTCTTTTTGGTCTGTTCCGATCACAAAGTACTGCTTTTGTCTCCGTTTGAATTTGGAGCCGCAGACCGGGTGAATGCAATCACTCTGTTTGAGAGAAGGGGCCACCTGAACCCCATGTCTTAGGATGACGGGATGGGAAGCATGAAGCTCTTAAAGACTGTATGCATGTCGCCTGTTAGAGTCACCTGGCACTCTGCCACCTAGTGATGAGGAGGACTTGCATCCTCTCATTCCATTAACAAAGCCTTAGTCCCGTGGTCTCTCAGCACCTCGCTAGTTGCTCCCCTGCATTGCCTCCTTCACAAGCTGGGATGGTCTGGGTCATGAATATAGCACCAGTGCCCATCATCCCCCCCCACAACCCCCCTCAGCTTGTCTTCTCATGATTGACAGGAGGTGTACAACAATATATATGGCACCTTTACATCTTAATGAAACATTCCAAAGTGCTTCACATGAGTGTTATCAAATGAAATGTGCTTGTTTGGCATGAGCCTGCTGGATATTTTTTATTCTTTCACAGAAGTTCAGTCTCAATCAACTGGGGAGCATTGGTTTGGGATCTAATAACTCATGTCTCGGGAGGGACAGCAACTTTAGCCAAAGCGTTTCAGAGAGTATTTTCAGAGAGTTTCAGAGTATTTTCAGAGAGTAGTCTGGGAGTTTCGCAGCTCAGAAAAAGCCTTTCAGCCCATCGTGTCTGCACCAACCATCAACCACCTATCTACTCCAATCCAATTTTCCAGCATTTGATCCAGTGACATGGATAGGTGGCACAGTGGTTAGCACTGCTGCCTCAGAGTGAATTTGCACATACTCCCCGTGTCTGCGTAGGTTTCCTCCGGATGCTCCAGTTTCCTCCCAAAGTCCAAAAATGTGTGGGTTAGGTTGTTTGGCCATGCTGAATTGCCCCTTAATGTCAAGAGGACTAAATAGTTGCCCCTTAATGTCAAGAGGACTAACTAGGATAAGTGCATAAGGTTATGGGGATAAGGCTGGTTGGGAGTGTGGTCAGTGCAGATTTGATGGGCCGAATGGCCTCCTTCTGCACTGTGGGATTCTAATTCATGTCTCAGAAAGGACAGTAACTTTAATCAAAGAGCCATAGTCAGAGAGCTTTACAGCACAGAAATAATCCGTTGGGTTCAATTCCAGCCTTGGATGACTGCATGGAGTTTGCATGTTCTTCCCATGTCTATGTGGGTTTCGTCTCAATCTCCAAAGATGTGCATGGTGGATTGACCATGCTAAATTGCACCCTACTGTCCAAAGATGTGTAGGTTAGATGGATTAGGCATGGTTAATGCATGGAGTTACGGGAATAGGGCAGAGGGGAGGGGCTGGGTGGAAGTTTTTTTCAGAGAGTTGGTGCAGACTCGATGGGTTGAATAGCCTCTTTCTGCACTGTAGGGATTCAGGTTTCTGCCCCTTGTTGCTATGCAGCTTTTAAGCAGCACGGGTTTGAATGTTTGGTGATGGTTGGATTAGACAGAGATGTCTCCTGTAATCCAGTGAGCAATCAATGGCAAATTTGGCATTTCTGAGGTGGGAGAATATTTTGCGGGTGTGGCTCACCATCTCTGCAGCTTAAGGGTAGAAAAATGGCACGAGGTCAGCCTGCAGTTTCCCAACAGACACTCCCTCTGGCTAGGAGCACATCACTCCTCAAATTTACCACACGGGTGTTAAGAGCTTGAGTAAGACTCTGGAATGTCTGGATTGCTGGAGCCGCACCCCTTTAGGGAAGTCAATGGGTATCGGACAAGGGGGAGAAAATTGATTCAGAGTTTGCAATGAACAATGTTTGGGCTTTTGCCACCTGCACACTCAACAATCGAGGGACGTGGACCAAGGGCACGCAAAAGGGATTGGTTTAATTAGTGTCATGTTTGGCACAACGTTGTGGGCTGAAGGGCCTGCTCCTGTGCTGTTCTGTTCTGTGTAACCCTCGACTTTCCATATTCAATTGTGAAATGGTGAGTTTAGCACCCTGACCCATATCCCTCCCACTATAATCCTCCATGTCTTCCGATTCTCACGTTTCTTAAACAGGAGCAGACAACTAATCAATTCTTTCTCCAGCCACTCCTCCTGACTGGACAGTATTTAATGGAGGCACTGGGGGTCTTGAGAACTGCCTCCCCCCTCTGCCATCTCCTTTAAGCACAGCTGACCATGCTAAGTGTCACTCAAGCACTAAGGTGGCCAGTGACGGGATGTATTCTGGGATCAAGGACCAGGGTGGAAGGACCCACCTGCTGACAGCTGCCAGCCAATCAGAGGTTGGCAGCGGTCTTGAATGGGCTTTGCCCAGCACAGATCCCAAACCAGAGGGAATGCCTATTGGGCAACTGTATGCAGTCACTGGAAGCAGTTGGTAGGGGCACCCGCTTAAGTGCCGGGATTGCCAGCAGACGTCCAGCCGCAGGTGGGTGAAGATGGGGGGGGGGGGTGCTGCGGGTTGGGAAGGTGGGGAGCGAGGTGGGGTGGTCAGCAGGAAGGGCAAGAGGGTGGCTCTCACCTGCACACACACACACCCCCCCCCCCCCCCCCCCCCGATGCTGGATTAATTGCCCATTTCACAGCCCGCCTTTGCGGGCGGCACAGTGGTTAGCACTGCTGCTTCACAGCTCCAGGGACCTAGGTTCGATTCTCGGCTCGGGTCACTGTCTGTGTGGAGTTTGCACGTTCCTCCTCGTGTCTGTGTGGGTTTCCTCCGGGTGCTCCGGTTTCCTCCCACAGTCCAAAGATGCGCGAGTTAGGTTGATTGGCCATGCTAAAATTGACCGTAGATGCGTAGGTTAGAGAGGATTAGTGGGTAAATATGTACGGAGAGGGCCTGGGTGGGATTGTGGTTGGTGCAGACTCGATGGACCTGTTTCTGCACTGTGAACTGTATTCTGTACTGTATTCTATGAACTAAATTGGGGTGGTGGGGGGGGAAGACAGTAGGGTCTTCCCTGCCACCCTTCTACTTGTCTAACTGCCTGAACCCCCCCCACCTCCCCCCTGCCTGTTGTGGGGGAAAGGGTATTAAATCCTGGCCACTGTGTGCCCTTCCCCACCTAGTGGCTCCATTGAGAACTGACAAAACTCATCCTCTCAGTGACCAACTTGGTCAAAGCCTTTCAAAATCCTGAGAGGCCTTCACAGGGCAAATGTGGAGCTTCCTCTTGTGGGAGAGTCTAGAACTACAGGTCGGTTGAGAGACAGAGTCAAACTCATTAACTTAAATCTGCATCCTCTGTTTACCCACGGGACTCGCAGGATATTGGACCTAGAGACCGGGTTTCCTTTGTCTCTGACAGAGTTGCTTGCTTTCGCACAGAGAGAAAGAGGTGGCGGGGGGGTGGATAATGTAGCAGTGAATGCTGGTCTTGGCTACTCGTAACTGCGGTCAGACGGGCCAAGAAATGGCTTCAGAAAGAAAGTGTTGCAGGCACATGAGCTCACAAACATCTGTTAAATAAAAAGATTCTCTTAATTGTACAGCAATGGCCTTGAGCTTGTGGTAGGCAAATATTTCCCCACGAGGGCTGGTGTGTGTGTGTGTGGGGCTCAGAATAACAGCAGCAGCGTGGGTTTGATTCACATTCCAGCTGAGGTGAACTTGGGATCTGCCTCCTCGTTCTGGCCTGAGAGGGGAAGGCAGTGTCAAACCATCATTGACGTAAGGCGGCAGGATGGCACAATGGTTAGGACTGCTGTCTCACAGCGCCAGGGACCCGGGTTCGAATCCAACCTTGGGTCACCGTCTGTGTGGAGTTTGCACATTCTCCCCGAGTCTGCGTGGTTTTCCTTTGGGTGCTCTGGTTTCCTCCCACACTCCAAAGATGTGCAGGTTAGGTGGACTGGCCATGCTAAGTAACCCTTAATGTCAAGCACGGGATATATGTGGCATTACGGGGATAGGGCCTCGGTGGGATTGTTGTCAGTGCAGGCTTGATGGGCCAAATAGCCTCTTTCTGTACAGTATGCTTTCTGTGAGTATGGGGCAGCACGGTAACACAGTGGTTGTCTCACAGCTCCAGGGAGCTGGGTTCGAGTCCTAGCTTAGGTCACTGTCTGTGTGGAGTTTGTACATTCTCTCCGAGTCTGTGTGGGTTTCCTCCGAGTGGTCCAGTTTCCTCCCACAGTCCAAAGATGTGCAGGTTAGGTGGATTGGCCATGCTAAATTGCCCCTTAGTGTCCCGGGAAGTGTAGGTTAGTGGGATTAGCGAGGTAAATATGTGGGGTTGCGGGGATAAGGTCTGGGTGGGATTGTTGTCAGTGCAGGCTCGGTGGGCCGAATGGCCTCCTTCTGCACTGTAGGTCCTGAGGGGCCTTCACAGGGCAAACGTGGAGCTTCCTCTTGATCCTACTCTATGAATCTACTCTATGATCAGCGGACAAGGCTACCGTTGGGCAGATCACACATGTGATAACAGATGTGTGTGTGTGTGTGTGTGTGTGCGCGCTTGTCAGCAACGCTCCGGTTCTCTCATTCATCAGTGTTTCTAGTGAGGAGAGTCAGCAGTGTAGAAAGACCTCATGCTTTCCGCTTTGCAATCAAACATTTAACGCATAAAACTGCAGCTGTCGTTTTTCTAAAGTTGTCCTTTTGATCCAGATGCGTCGGAGGACATGACTTCAAACTCCAGTCTGGCACCATCCCCCTGCCCCTCAGACATTCCCAGCACGTTCAGGCCGTGCCAGAGCAAAACTAAACAGATGATCCAGCTGGCACTGATTGACGAGGGGCTACGAGTGGCACAGCAGCACGCCTCACCTAGTACCGAGGAAGGGGAGAGGATCAGCCCCAGAATCAAACAGGAAGCCTTTTCCGGTAAATGAAGTTTTGATACGCCACAGAGATCCGCTGCTGACTGCATGTCTGTGTGCTTTACTCGCTCCGAGGTAATGTGCTGTTAATGCGGGGCCAGAAGTGATGGGCGACTTCTCGTCTGTTTTGTATGTCGCAGTTATCTCTTTCTCTCTTCTCCTCCTCACCCTATTCCCGAGAGTGCTGGGCCCCGCGGGGGACATGATTCCGGTCGCCAGCTGCCTCCCGGTAGCTCACTCTAGCAGATGAGAATCCATTAGGAAGTGTTGGTTCTTCCGGCCAAGCCCACTCCTGTTTCCCTCCCGTTATTTAATCCCAGTAAGACGTCTCACAACACCAGGTTAAAGTCCAACAGATTCATTTGGAATCACGAGCTTTCGGAGCACGGTTCCAAAAGCTCGTGATTCCAAATGAACCTGATGTTGTGAGACTTCTTACTGTGCCCAACACAGTCCAATGCCAGCATCTCCACATCTTTATTTATTCCTGTGCTGATTCCAGCAGGAATCACTGGATTCATCCAGGATTGTGGCTGCACCCCTCCCTCCAGCACCTAATCGACCTACCAGCCTGAAACATATCAATGACCCTTGCCGCCACTCCCCAACTCTGCCCAGCACCCTACCCCAACATGATCTAATCTGGACTGTTCTGTACCAGGCGTTGCTTTTTACCTAAACGGGGAGACAACCCTCCATCATCCTTCCAGGAAAATGAGTTAATCGTCTTGTGATGGGTGAGTTGTCTCCAGGCTGGGTGTGTGCATTTTAATAGATAAAGTCCTGATCTGTTGGCCCAGCGTACAGGGGAAGCTGAGATGGATCATTGAATATACTCAAGGCTCGGTTTGACAGATTTGTGAGAGATACGGGAGTCAACAATCACTGGGGGCGCGAGGAGGGCAGATGGCAAAGTAGAGATGAGACCACAGCCGATCAGCCATGATCCAATGAATGGCGGAGCAGGCTCGGAGGGCTGAAAGGCCAACTCTTAATTCCTATGTGACTAAATCATCTTCAGGGATAATGGGAGTGAAGGCCCATCCTGTGCAGATGGGTAGGGGGAAAATTGTTGACCAGTACAATACAACATTGTAAATCTCAACCAGAGGTCCTAAAGTGTTCTTTTTAACACTAAACATTCAACTGTGATGATAACAAGTTTGAGTCTAAATGCTGTGTGTGACCTCCTTTGCTAATTTTGGGTTAGTTTAATTAAACTGATGATGGAGAAATCCTGTGTACATCTCAAAAAGCCAGCGGTCAGACCTGTGATTAATGTTCGTACAGCTTGGTGTCAAGACCCTCTCTGGCCAACCTAGTTAGATGAGAGTGAGAGGAGAGTGACTGCCCTTGATATCAAGGCCGATCTTGACGAAGTGCAATATCAAGCAGCCCCAGCAAAACTGGGAGTCAATGGGAAAGAGCGGGGGAAACTCTCCTCTGGCTGGACTCATACCTAGCACAAAGGAAGGTGGTTAAGGTTGTTGGTGGCCAACCATCTCAGTTCCAGGACACCATTACAGGAGTTCTTCACAGGATTGTCTTAGGTCCGACTATTTTCATCACTGACCTTCCTTCCATCTTCAGGCCAGAAGTGGGATGTTCGCAGATATCTGCATAATGTTCAGCACCATTTACGACTCCACAGATACTGAAGCAGTCCATGTCCAAATGCAGCAAGGCTGGATAATATACAGCCTTGGGTTGACAGATGGCAAGTAACGTCCATGCTACATCAGTACCAGGCAATGACCATCTACAACAAGAGAGAATCTCACCATTGCCCTTTGATATAGAGGCAGGCACGATGGCACAGCGATTAGCACTGCTGCCTCACAGCACCAGGGATCTAGATTCCATTGACATTCAATGGCATTACCACTAACGAATCCCTCATCAACATCCTGGGGGTTGCCATTGACTGGAAACTCAACTGGATTAGCCATATAAATACTGTGGCTACAAGAGCAGGCCAGAGACTAGGAATCCTGTGAAGACTAACTCACTTCCTGACTCCCCAAAGCCTGCCCACAATCTACAAGGGACAAGTCAGGAGTGTGAATGAACACAACAGTTCAAGAAAGCAGCTCTCCACCACCTTCTCAGGGGCAATAGCAGAATGGGCAATGAATGCTGGCCTGGCCACCGAGTCCACATCCAGTGAATGAATAAAAAATGATCTGTGTCTTTGGCAAGGGCAGAAAGTGAGAATTGGGGGTGAGGAGCTTGTTTAAACACTCGTTTCTATTCAGCCTCCTACTTTCCTGCATTCTTGCATCTCAGTGACCTCCTTCCCTGAGAATGTTGCGCCTAATGGCCACCTCCACCTATACTGGGCAATACCAGCTCCTCTACAAATGACGTCCGGATGCTGTGGAAAATTACTGTTGACCAGTAGTTTTCTACTTTGAATTGGGAAATCTGCCCCGGTCAGCTGTGACTGGGATCAGGAGTTTTGTTGGTGTGAATCAGGACTCCGGTGAGCTTCCTCATCCTGCAAAATTATCACTTTATCCCTTTCACTGAGAAGCCTAGTCGATGGATTGGGGGAATACTGGGATTTAAAGGGATTTAGCTAATGAGGATGAGAAACTGACTCCCTCCTTTGATGCTAACCAACAACTATAGTTTGTTTTAAATGATCCTGTGTGGGTGTAAAATACAAACTCGTCCCCTCTAACAAAACCAAACCAAAACATTTTCTCAGTCAGTTAAAATCACTGTTTTGCGGAGGTGAGTTCCCATCACTGGACACTCATTGAAATCTTTCTCCTGTCCAAACAATCCCCACCCTCAACACTGCTGGCCCCATCTCACTGATCTTCCTTCATCTCAATGGTACTACATCTTTTAACTGAGTAAATGTTAGCATTGCTGTACCAACGTGGTGGCATTGTGGTTAACGCTGCTGTCTCACAACGCTAGGGGCCAGGGTTCAATTCCGGCCTTGGGTAACTATGTGGAATCTGCACGTTCTCCTCGTGTCTGCATGGATTTCCTCCAGGTGCCCTGGTTTCCTCCACAGTCCAAAAATGTGTGGGTTAGGTGGATTGGCCTTGTGGGGGATAGGGTGGGGGGAGAGAGCCTGGTTAAGATGCCCTTCAGAGAATTGGTGCAGACTCAATGGGCTGAATGGCCTCCTGCACAATTGGGATTCTATGATTCTAGGATCTCCATGAAGCAGAGCTTCAAGGGGAGGCAGTGGCGTAGGGGGAATGTCATTGGATCGGTAATTCTGAGACTAATGCTCTGGGGATTTAGTTTTAAAAATCTGAAATACAAGGCTAGGCACAGTAATAGCAATCATGAAACTGTCATTGATTGTTGTTTTAAAACAAAACCTATCCGGTTCACTGATGTCTTTAGAGAAGGAAGTGTGCCTTGAGTTCGATCCCCAGCTTGGGTCACTGTCTGTGCAGAGTCTGCACACTCTCCCCATGTCTACTTGGGTTTCCTCTGGATGCTCCAGTTTCCTCCCACAGTCTGAAAGACGTGCTGGTTAGGTGCATTGGCCATGCTAAATTCTCCCTCGGTGTACCCAAACAAGCACTAGAGTTGGCGACTAAGGGACTTTTCACAGTGACCTCATTGCAGTGTTAATGTAAACCTACATGTGACACTAATAAATAAACTCTAAAAGTAGGAATGAAATCAATCGCCTTGGGAAATTTTGCAAGTTTTGCACTGCGTGTGAACTATTTCTGGAGGAGAAACAGATAAGAGGGACATTTCAGCAGCTTCTGTTTTCGTTTCAGCTTTGCAACAGTCTCAGTTTATTAACTGATTATAGTCTAACGTGAAACAGCTTGCATTCAGTATGGTGCAGGAAGGAACAATGCTTTAACCCTGAGCACAGAGTACTTGTTTTTGTAGGTGGGAATCAGGACTGCAGTTCGCCTCTGAGTTTTTACATTTCTAAAGCTCCTGGTTTTACTTCAGAGGTCAGTCCCTAAGGGATAGAAACTGCCCTCCCCCAATGCCACCCACAAACACTTTTTTTATATTTTTAAGTACGTCGGCTCACTACATGCCTACACATTGTAGTGTCATAATGGGTCTTTACTCCCATTCTGATATGGCATTTGCAAAACCTACAGTGTTACAACAACAATTGCACTTTCATAGCAACCTGAACACACTAAAAAAAAATCGCAGGATGCTTTTGCAAGGTGTGGGGGAGGGGGTGAGGGGTGATGGTAGGGTGGAGGGGGAGGGGAGGCAGTGGCCAAAGGCACTAATGAAAGTTTTGTGAAGCCTTTTGGCGAGGGCTGAGATGTTGAAATGTGGAGAGGTTCAGGAAGCAAATTCCACAGTGCAAGGACAGAATCTCTGGACGGGATTTTCTGGCCTGTCCCGCTGGCGGGATCTCTGGGCGATACAGTGGCACAGTGGTTAGCTCTGCTGCCTCACAGCACCAGGGACCCAGGTTCGATTCCTGGCTCGGATCATTGTCTGTGTGGAGTTTGCACGTTCTCCCTGTGTCTGCGTGGGTTTCCTCCGGGTGCTCCAGTTTTCTCACACAGTCCAAAGATGTGTGAGTTAGGTTGACTGGCCATGTTGAATTAACCCTTAGTGTCAGGGGGATTAGTGAGGTAAATAAGTGACGTTAAGAGGGGAGAGCCTGGGTAGGATTGTGATCGGTACAGCCGCAGTAGGCTGAATGGCCTCCTTCTGCACTGTAGGGATTCTATGATTTCCCCGGTGGCGGATGGGCAAGCCACACCAGAATGGCGTACACATCAGTGGGACTGGAAAATCCCACCGGCAGCCAATGGTGAGCTGCCTCCACTGCTGGAAAACATGGCACAGGGTGGCTGGAAAATCTCACCCTCTGTCGCCAATATAAACAGGCCAGTGCTGCAGTGTGAAGTGAGGAATGAGAATGCGGTTATTGGCGTAGACTGACAACTTACAGCACATCATTAATGCAGACAGGGAGGGAACGTTGCCTGAATCGAAATGTTGGCCGGGGAGATTGAGGAGTGTGAACATTCTAAGATTTTGCTTTTGTGGGTGGGAGAATTTTGATGGCAGGATTTGTGAGCCTCTGATATGGAAGGTTTTACGCGGCCAGTGGGAGAAATGAACGTCACGATCCAAATAAACTTCTCCTTTGTATAACAAGAACAGAAAAACTGCTGGAAAATCTCAGCAGGTCTCACGGCGTCTCTGGAGAGAGAATAGAGCCAATGTTTGGAGTCTGGATGACCCTTCGTCCGAGCTGGAAGCATCTGAGCTCAAAACCTCAGAGCCTTGACGAAGGGTCATCCAGACTTGAAACGTTAGCTCTATTCTCTCTCCACAGATGTTGTCAGACCTGCTGAGCTTCCCCAGCACTTTTCTGTATTTGTTTCAGATTGCAGCATCCGCAGTGATTTGCGTTCTCCTTCTATATCCCTTATCATATTTCTTGCTCTCTCGTTGCAGAGGATGAAGAGAATTACAAGGAGGATTCTGATGTTACAAACCGCAACTCATGAACTTCCACTTAGTGACTAGACATTTTTAAAAGCGTAATGGATTAGGTTCCTTTTTTAATTCATTCAGGTACAAAAGTATTTATTCGTTTTTTTTCTAATTAATAAAACATGACTTTTTTTTACTTGTGTAACTTCAATGAATTACTTTTTGGAGTATTTCAGTTATTTCTGTATATACTGACGTTTGCTAAACCAGCAACTGGACAGTTAGTGACCGTTCCTTTTTTTTTACTTCACAGATTCAGGAATTAGAATATTGTTTTTGCTTTGTTTTTTTTTAGTTTTTGTCACTGTAAGTGAATGTCATTCTGTGATTGTCTGGTTCCAGACAGCAATAACACAATAAATATTTACAACTTTGTGAAACTTGTCGTTTAAAGTGCGTCTTGTTATCATTCTCCGTACCCTTTCTGGGTGACACCCTCTCCAGCCGTATCCGTTAAGCTGGTGGTCACTCATGCATTTTCTGACCAAATTTTGCCCTTTCCCTTCCTGCTGCGATAGCTCAAAAGTCATGTGCACCAGTTCGTCCAGGTCACATATCACGTGTGTGAACCTTGGCAATTACAGACATCCCCAATCCAGTCTGCATCCAACGCTCAAACACATGTACTTTTGGACAGCATATAGGGGTGGCACGGCGGCACAGTGGTTAGCATTGCTGCCTCACAGCACTGGAACCCGGGTTCAATTCCCTGCTTGGGTCACTGTCTGTGCGGAGTCAGCACACTCTCCCTGTGTCTGTGTGGGTTTCCTCCCACAGTCCAAAAGACATGCTGGTTAGGTGCATCGTCCACGCTAAATTCTCCCTCGGTGTACCTGAACAGGTGCCAGAATGTGGCGACTAGGCGATCTTCACAGTAACTTCATTGCAGTGTTAATGTAAGCCTACTTGTGACTAATTACTAAACTTTATATGAGATCATGAATCCTTGGATCAATCCTCCTTTTAAATTCAAGGGAACACCAGCGGGGCAAATTTTACTGTCCCTCTATCGCGGGAATCGGAGTAGGCGAGGGGCAGACCACAGAAAGGTCTGTTGACCTCGAGCAGGAGTTTACGGTTTCGGGATGAACGTGGTCATAAAATCCCACCCCAGCCTCTTTGAGCTGACTTAAATCAGGAGACAAGTGTCTATTCCGCCCGGTACTATATCCTAACTCCACCTGAAGAATAACTACTCTAATTTGGGGGAGGCAGTGGTGTAGTGGTATTGTCACTGGACTAGTAATGCAGTGACCCAGGGCAATGTTCTGGGGACTTGGGTTCGAATCCCACTACGGCAGATGGTGGAATTTGAATTCACTAAAAATATCAAATTAGAAGTCTTATGATGAAACTATTATGAAAAAAAACCTATTGGGTTTAGGGAAGGAAATCTGCCGTGCCTACCTGGTCTGGCCTACGTGTGACTCCAATGTGATTGATTCTCAAATGCCTTCTAAAATGGGCATTCAGAAGACACTCAGTTCAAGGGCAATTAGGGATGGGCAACAAATGCTGACAGCAAGTGAATCCCACATCTCTTGAATGAATAATAAAAAAGAATTTAACCCTGGATAACTGGTGGGTTTGTATCAGGTGGTAAGGATCTGCATTCTGAGTCCAACCCAATGGTTTGAACAAGGGCAGGAAGGGGACAAGTGGATAACCACTCCACTCTCCGAAGATGAGTTGGCAGTTTAAATACTGGAGCTGGGTTTTCCAGCTACACTCTCCTCATGGCCAGAAAATCCCACCTGAGGTTGACTCACGGTCCATGTCCAGTCCGCTATGATTCTTGTGACAGGCTGGACGGGAAAATTCTGCCCTTTACGAGTCTGTGTGCATGGCGTTGTGAGACTTCTTACTGTCTCAGGTTTACCCATCATTTCAAATTTAACCGCTGGCCAGGCTCAAAGTGTTGAGGAAGCCTGGACTGTTACAGCCAGGAGTTAAATGGCTTTCTACTGATCTGCTGGATCCAATCTACCTGTCCTACCAACCCATCGCGACAGGTCACTCCCCCCAATGCCCCTGATATTTTTTTTCCCACCATACCACCGTCAGCCTTGGATACCACAGGCCATCAATCAACACCCATTCCTCCATCTCCCAATTTAGACCCTCTCCCTTTACCCACTGGGATTAGGGATTGGATGCCCATGGGATTGGATTTCCCCCCCTCCCCACCTCTCCCCAAGCCCCCCCTTGCCCACAGAGTCAGGACTTGCAGTTAATGGCCAGGAGTCCATTTCTTTAATGGAATACACCACTTGGAGGCTCTGAAATCCTTGAGGACTTATCTAAAGAAGAGCAATAATTCTTCCAATTTTATTCCCTCCCTTTCTGAGTGTATGCACACCTACCTTTTTTAGCGTGTTCCCCGTTCCAGTGAGAACTCCATAGTGTGCAACTGGCTTTTCCCCTCCACTGAGTGGATCATCGAAGTGGTAGGTATCCCTTTGTGAGCTGAGACAATGAGTGTTGGCAGAACAGGAAATTCAGGAGAAACTTTCATACTCCAGGAAGTGATAAGACAGTGGAACTCATCACCACGTGGAGTGAATAACAAAGATGCATTTGGAGGGAAGCTGGTGTACGCAGGGGAAAGAAATAGCATCATAGAAACCCTACAGTGTAGAAGGAGGCCATTCAGCCTATCAAGATTTCACTCACTCTCTGACAATGTGTCTTAACCAGACCGCCCCCACCCGTTCTACCCTGTCACCTCACACATTTCCCATGGCTAATCCATCTAACCTACTCATCTTCAGACTGTGGGAGGAAAACCAGAGGAAATCCACGCAGACACGGGAAGAACATGCAGACTCAACACAGACAATAGGATGTGAACTCATAACTTTCTTGAGATTGATATCAATATTACTGTAAGCGTATATGTCAATAGAATTCTTTAATTGCCAGATAATATCTTGTAACTTCAGGGGCTAATGTCAGTATCTGAGGCACCAAAAGATGAATTAACTTCAGTCAGAAGGAATTACAAATGAATATATGTGGGATTATTTTTCTTAAAATATATATTTTAATGATATTTTTCTTTTAGTCCAGGTCTCCTCTCTGTTAATTTTAAACCCCCACATTTTTAGAAATGCGTTTGAGAAATAGTACAGTTGTAAATAAAGAACAAAATGTGTTTGTGCACATCTTTGACATCCCTCTCCCAGTTGTATGCAATGTTCCAATGTGTTGTTACATTTTATATTGGAAATGCTATTCAACACTTCTTTAATGGAATACTCCAGATTGAGGCTCTGAAATCAGTTTAACCTTGAGGACTTATCTAAAGAAGAACTATAATTGTTCCAACTTTATTCCCTCCTTCTCTGAGTGTATGCATTCTTTCTGTGATGCCAGCAACCACTTGACATCTTGCCCAAATCTCCAGTGAGCATTAACAAGCTATTTGACAGTAGAAGACAAAAATGATCTATCTTGACTTATCCTGCCACCCAGAATTTGCATAGGAACATCATCTGGAACAGATTCACGTACAGGAGCTTGCTGCTGAAATTTACTCTCCTAAACAATGGACAATGAAACCAACTGTTGGGCTTCTACACTTGTTACCATCAATTAACTCATTGTAGATTATGGATTGAACCAAGTGTGACGTCCTATCTGCTATGATGATGACTTGCGCACAAGTGATAGTAATCTGTCAAGTGTCATTGGCTGATCAAATGTATATTGAGCTGTTTAAAAATAGGTAAGACGCTGATGTAAGATGGCTGCCTTAAGCCACCTGACATCTGGTTTTGCAAGTTGATCAGTTTTTGGACAGTTCCAATGTGAATTACAATTCAGACAAGCTATGCCATCCATCTATGGAATTTCACACCTGCTGATGTCAAGAACTATAAATGATTTATTACTATATTGAACCTCACATTTTCATTTCTATAAGGCTATGTTATAGAGATCAAACAGAAATGGAAAGTCTATCAGGTCAACAGCTATATCTCATCAAGGTGGATAATGGATCATTCGGAAATTAATGGCTGGGACATTACAGGCCATGGGACAATTGCCACAGTCTGTTCAGAAACCAGCTAAGGAAATACCTTCTGAAATTATCACGAGGAGAGAAATTGTGTGACTGGAGTAACCACTTTATAAAATCTCTGCAAATACATCACACAAGCTGCTAAAACAGGAGTCCAGAAGAGCTGGCAACGGACTAGTAAGTTCAGAACACTATCTTGCTACGGTTTAAAATCCGACGCAGAGACAGAGAATTTCCAGTGAGGGACTCTTAGGTGTAAAAGGCATTCATTGGCTGCTGGAAAAGATGGATTAAAAATAAATTGTTTTACATAGGCTTCAGCTCCTGGAATCTCAAGACCACCGTGGAGGGAAATTTGCTGCAGCTACAGATACCAGCAAAGGACTCCTGAACAGTGAACTCTTGTGTTTTTTAACTTTTTAGCAACAAACTTTAATTGAGTTATGAAAGCAATTTCCTACTGTACATCGTGTAATTCGGCATGCTGGTGTTTGTGGTGTATGTATTGTGAAGGTCAGACATGGGGTTATTTTTTAAACTATTTTCATATCTTTACCTGGGTGTTATTTTTTACGAAATAAAAACTTAACTCCTTTTTGTTTTAAACTTAAGAAAATTCTACCAGACTAGTTTCTTTACCATCATCAAGTAAATGGTTAAGCACAGGCAGTGAATAAATGCCTCATCCTTATAAATTCACAAAAAGAAAACCCTTTTATGGGCAGACTTGGATAAAGTAAAAGTAAAGTTTATTTATTAGTCACAAGTAGGCTTACGTTAAATCTGCAATGAAGTCACTGTGAAAATCCCCTAGTCATCACACTCCAGTGTCTGTTCAGAAGAATTTAGCATGGCCAATGCACCTAACCAGCACTCCTTTTGGACTGTGGGAAAAAACTGGAGCACCCGGAGGAATCCCACACAGATACGGGCGGATGGGGGAATGTGCAGATTCTGAACAGACAGTGACCCAAGCAGGAATCAAACCCAGGTCTCGGGCACTGTGAGGCAGCAGTGCTAACCACTGTGCCACTGTGCCTCCCTAGCTCAGTGGTAGGATAGGGGAATAATTTTTACCCCTACCCATGTGGCCATAATACGTCACAATGCACACCCATCAAGAAACACATCAACCTATTCTAAAAGCAACTTCTCAACAATCACATTGTGAAGTTTCCTTCTCGGATGAATTGACGTGGGCGTCACTGGCTGGGTCAGCATTTATTGCCCAGCACTAATTGCCTTGAACTGAATGATTTGCTTGGTCATTTCAGATGACATTAAAGAGTCAACCATATTGCTGTGGATCTGGAATCACATGTAGACCAGAACAGGTAGGAATGGCAGATTTCCTTCCCTAAAGGGCATTCATTAGTGTTTTTTTTTAACAACAAATAGCAGTGATTTTGTGGCCATCATTCGACTTTTAATTCAAGATTTTTAGTGAATTCAAATTTCACCATCTGCCATGGCGGGATTCAAACCCAGGTCCCCAGAACATTACCCTGGGTCTCTGGATTATTAGTCTAGCAACAATTCCACCCTGCCGCCCCCTCCCTCATAGAATCATGGAGTAGTTACAGCACAAAAGGTAGCTATTCAGCCCATCACTCCTGTGCCAGCTGTCTGCAAGAGCAACTCATCAGTGCCACCCCCCTGACTTTTCCCTGCAGTTTTTCTTTTTATAGATAATTCTCCAATTTCCTTTCAAAAGCCACAATGGACTTTGCTTCCACCAGACTCACAGGGAGTACATTCCAAACCCTTCACACTTGCTGCATAAAAACATTTTACTTCACGTCAGCTTTGGTTGGCTTGCCATTCACCTTCAATTGGTGCCCACTGGTTCTTGATCCTCCCTCCAGTGGGTCAGTATCTCGCCACCTGCTCTGTCCACGCCTCCCATGCTTTTGAAACCCTCAAGCATATCTCAACTGTCTCTTCCCCAAGGAGAATAACCATCAATCTAGCCACATAACTGAAGTTCCTCATCCCTGGAACAACGTATCTTTTCAGTACCCTCTATAAAGCCTTCACATCCTTGCTACAGTGTGGTGCCCAGAATTGGACACAATACTCCAGTTGAGGCCAAACCAACGTTTTACAATTGTGCCAACTTTTCCAAGGCTAAAGAATATATTTTGTAAAGGCCGTGGAGTGGTGGGCGACAGAATTTTGAAATTATTACATTTGGAGCTAGTGCAGGTTTGTGGGGATTTGGATAAGCGAGGAATGGGAATTAGCATGTGTTGGATATGGGCAATGGGCTTTTGGACAAGTTGTGATTTGTGGTGGCAGAAATATTGAGCTTGACCTAGAGAATGTCAATGTAATCAAGCCAAAGGTTTTGATTCCAGTCACTGGCATTGAGGGCGAGGGACCGATAGATGTGGAAATATTACCGAGATGGAATTGAGGAGATTCCAAATGAGTGAGTTTTGAAATTCAACTTGGCAACAAATAGGATATCAAAATTGTGCCATGTCTGAATGAAATCAAAGCAGAAAATGCTGGAAATAGTTCTGTAGGCTTGGCAACATCTGTGGAGAAAAAGAAACAGATGTTTCAGGTCTGTGACCTTTTGTTAGAACCGTCATTGATCTGAAACCTTAACTCTGGATGGGATTTTCCAGTCCTTCCCAGCAGGGGAGAATCATAATGGCACAGTGGTTAGCACCGCTGCCTCACAGTGCCGTGGAACTGGGTTTGATTCCTGGCTTGGGTAATTGCGTGGAGTCTGCATGTTCTCCTGTGTCTCCGTGGGTTTCCTCCAGAAATTCCTGTTTCTCCCACAATCTGGAAGGCGTGCTGGTTAGGTGCATTGGCCATGCTAAATTCTCCCTCAGTGTACCCAAATAGGCGCCAGAGTGTGGCGACTAGGGGAATTTCACAGTAACTCTTCATTGCAGTGTGAATGTAAGCCTACTTCTGACACAAATAAAAAATTTAAATCTTCCAGTTCTGCCAAGGGCAACCACCCCCTTCTCCCACCAGCAGTGGCGGCTTCCCTGGTGGCAGGATATGTAAGCCACGCAAGGTGTCGTAGACATTATCGGGACCAGAACTGCTGCCTTACAGTGTCAGAGACTTGGGTTTGATTCCTGGCTTGGGTCACTGTCTGTTGGAGTTTGCACATTCTCCCTGTGTCTGCGTGTGTTTCCTCCGGCTGCTCCGGTTTCCTCCCACAGTCCAAAGATGTGCAGGTTAGGTAGATTGGCCATGTTAAATTGCCTCTTAGTGTCAGGGGGGCTAGCTAGGGTAAATGCATGGGGATATATGGGTAGAGGTAGACCCTGGGTGGGAGTGTGGTTGGTGCAGACTCAATGGGCCGAATGGCCTCCTTCTATACTGTGGGATCTATGACGATCCCACAGATGGACAATAGCAAGTCACCTGCACTGCTGAAAAGCACACTATGGGGGTGGTGTGGATAATCTCCGCCACCCCCCATCCCATTTCTCTCTCCATGGACCTTGCTTTTAATTTCAGACTTTGAGCATCTTGTTTTGTGTTTGTGCATCAATCTGAATGCATTGTCGAGGAGATGCGTGGAGCCATGAGTTAAAATCTAGTGATGATAGTGAGAGCCCAGTTAGATTGTTTTGGTCGTGCCAGTGTTGAAGGACACTCTTTCTTTACTTAAGACAGTTGGCTGTTGCAGTCTGGTGTATGGGTAGTTTATGTAGTTTGGCAGCTGCTGGTTACATCCTAGCTCCTGCCCTTGTGGAGAGGACAGGTTGCTTATGTGGTTTATTTTGGAATGTAACACAGCCACACTAGTGCAGATTGAAACAGAAACAGAACTAGTAAAAAGACAAAATATGCTGGGGAGTGAGCAGTGTCAACAAATTCCGCTGAGAATATATTTTGATGTAGTGAAGGGTCACATGGCACTTTGTAAAAGGATATCTAATAAGATTTATAGAGCGTCACCCAATGTGAAAGCCTTTTGAAAGTGTTATTCCCAAAGAAGTTAGGAAGGGTGTTCCCGAAGGATTTAGGAAGGAAATTCCCAAAGGATTTCGGAAGAGAGTTCCCAAAGGATTTAGGAAGGAAATTCTTGAAGGATTTGGGAAGGGACTTCTTGAAGTACTTAGGAAGGAAATGCTCAAAGGATTTAGGAAGGGAATTCCCAAAGGATTTAGGAAGGAATTTCTTGAAGGATTTACACAGGGACTTCCTGAAGGATTTACGAAGGAAATTCTCAAAGGATTTAGGAAGAGAATTCCCGAACACAGGAGTGTCATAAATGGGAATCTTGAGGTATGGTATGTAATTAAGCAGTGGGCAAAACAAATTGTAGTGCAGTGTTGGAAAAATGAAGACCGGGATGTTTGAGGGTGCTTCTGTTGGACAGAATGGGGATTGTGGGTTATAGAGAGATGTGTAAATGAGGATGTGGACTTTGAAAGGGTGTTGGCATATTGAGAGTCTGCTGAGTTCACTGTGTATCTAAGGTGCGGGTTCTTTGGGATGAATTCAGGGCTTGGGGATTGGGAAAGTCAGCAAGGAAAGTCTGTGCAAAGCTAAAGTCAGAGGCACACAGTGGTTGTGAGATAGGGACAGAGGAAGAATAGGTGATCATAAAGATGGACAGGGTTGAAGCACAGTGTAAGGGACATTCCCTTTGTACCTCTCCCTTCTGAGTGATATGCACAGCTGTCTCTGTTCCACATTAGACCCAATGTGACATGTGTTCATTCTCACACGCCTATTAGTTAACTTGTGTCCTCACATTCCTTCTTTCTTTCAATGGTTTTCCCAGTATCACAAATACTATAGAATAATAGAATCCTACAGTGTGGAAGCAGGCCATTCGTCCCATCGTCTGCACTGACTCTCCAATGGACCATCCCACCCAGGCCTTATAATTTCACAGTTGCTTCACTGCAGTGTTAATGTAAGCCTTTCTTGTGACTAATAAATAAACTTTAACTGTAACTAGCCTTGCTAATTCCCCTTAACCGACACATCTTCGGACACCAAGGGCTAATTAGAATGGTCAATCCACCTAACTTAATGCACACTACTGTTAACTTGTACAATTTGGATCCAGATCACCATCTCTGTCACTGTAATGAACATGCTGGTATCTCTCTCAAGCCTCCTTTTCATGATTTTGAATGTTTTTATTACTACGAGAAGGCACGGTTTGGGCGGCACAGTAGCCCAGTGGTCAGCACTGCTGCTTCACGGCTCCAGGGACCTGGGTTCGATTTCCGGCTTGGGTCATTGTCTGTGCGGAGTTTGCACATTCTCTTTGTGTCTGCATGGGTTTCCTCCCACAGTCCAAAGATGTGTGGGTTAGGTTGATTGGACATGCTAAAAATTGTCCCTTAGTGTCCTGAGATGAGTAGGTCAGAGGTATTAGCGGGTAAAATATGGGGGTAGGGTCTCGGTGGAATTGTGGTCGGTGCAGACTCGATGGGCTGAAGGGCCTCTTTTTGCACTGTATGATTCTATGATCTATGAGAAATATCTTCCCACTGACTCTGCCTTGAAGCTAGAGCAAAATTGTCTTCATAGTGGTGTTGTTGTGGATAGACCTTGAAAGTTGAGAGAACACTGCCTTTGTCTCAGAAGCTCATTCCAGGCCTCCTTATCACTGTCATTTTTCTTTCTGATTGGCTTTAGTGGATTCCGTTTCACTCTAATCAGAGAATGTCCAAGGCTCCTCAGGAGCTGGGAGCTGGAAGGGCTCCATTCGACCAAGATAGCAAGGAGTCTCAAGCAGTATGGCAAATCTCCATGTTAAAGGCACATGTTCTGTGAATCATAGAATCCCTACAGTGCGGAAGAGGCCATTCGGCCCATCAAGTCTGCACCAACTCTCTGACAGAGTATCTCACCCAGGCCCTCTCCCCCGCCCTGTCCCCATAACCCCGCACATTTACCATGGCTAATCCACCTAACCTACACATCTTGGGATACTTAGGGGCAATTTAGTATGGCCAATCCACCTAACTGACACATCTTTGGAGTGTAGGAGGAAACTGGAGAACCCGGGAGAAACCCACGCAGATAGGGGGAGAATGTGCAAACTCCACACAGACGCTCACCCAAGGTTGGGAATTGAACCCGGGCCCCTGGCGCTGTGAGGCAGCAGTGCTAACCACTGTTCCTTCGTGCAGCCCTGTTCTGCCTCACTGCAACACCCATGCACCCTTCTCTATCCTGCAAAGATTGCACACTTCTTCACCACTGAAGCTTAGCCTCATGCTCACTCCTTCGTTCATGTCTGAGCTTCACTGTCTAGTGCCTTGGATCTCAGTGGAGGCACATTCTCCAGCTGAGTCTGGGGTGGGGCGGGTGGGAGGGAGTAGGGAGCTGGTGGTCTTTGAATGGAGTTACGCATTTGCTGATTGAGGGTGTACGCTCTGAGGGAGGGTATACTATCTTGGGGAAAGGGAAACTGTACACATTGCCTGAGGAAGCTACATTCTCCGAGGAAGGGTATATACTGAAGGAGGGACACATTCTGCCTAAGGATGGGAACACTCTCTGAGGGATGACACATCTCTGAGGGACGGGGCACACTCTAAGGGAGGGGCATACTCTAAGGGAGGAAACACACTCTAAGGGAGAGGCACACTCTGAGGGTGGGGGACAACACACTCTGAGGGCGGGGGGGGGGACATACTCTGAGGGAGGGGTATACTCTGAGGGGGAGGGATATGCTCTGAAGGAAGGGCATACTTCGCTTGAAGATGGAAATACTCTCTGAAGGAGGGTGCAAACTCTGAGGTAGGGTACACTGTCTGTCTAAGGGAGGAGACTCACTCTCCAAGGGTACACACTCACTCAGGGAAGAGACACACCCTGTCAGGGAGGGCAGTCCGAGGGAAGATACACACTGTCTGAGGGAGGGTATACATTATCTGAGGGAACATATACACTGCCTGAGGGAGGGTATACAGTGAGGTACACATTCTGTCCTAGGGAGGGAACCTAGTACCCTCTCAGGGAGGGGACACACTGAGGGAGGGTACATATTATCTGATTATACACAGTCAGGGAGGGTGTACATTATCTGTGGGAGAGCGTACAGTATGTCCTAGGGAGGGTACACCCTCTGAGGGAGGGGACACACTGAGGGAGTGTACACATTATCTGATTATACGCAGTCAAGGGTGTACATTACGTGTGGGATGGTGTACAGTGTGTCCCAGGGAGGGAACACACTCTCTCTCAGGGAAGGAACACAGTGTGTGTCTGAGAGGGGGGACACAGTGAGGGAGAGCACACATTCTGTCCCAGGGTGGGGACACTCGCTCTGTGCATGACTCGGTTACGCGCACGCTATCCCCTCCGCTATTGTCTCGGGGGCGCGCACGGGGAGGCGGGGGCGCGCGGAGCTGGGTGTCGGGGCCGCGCCTGCTAGTTTCTCTTTCTCTTCCCCGCACAATCCTCGCTGCTGCTCCGGCGCTGGGAAATGCGAATTGCCATCCGGAGGCTGGTGAGTGCGGAGCGGAATCCGCTGAAAGCTCAGCAAAATGCTGCGCTAACAGCGGAGCGCTGGCTCCCTGCCCCTCATTGCCTCTGTTACACTGGGACATACATTGTTGCTGTTTCTCTCTCTCTGATACACTCGCTGCTGGGATTCGATCACTGGCAGATTCACAACTATTTCACTAACTGGAAATTGGCTTGGATTTACAGAAAAGCAAATTTATTGGGACTGCTGGAAATCTGAAATTAAAACAGTAAGAAATACTCAGCAGGTCAGACAGCCTGTGTGGAGAGAGAAAAACTGAGTTAAACTTCTGCAGGTTAGTGATCTCTCATCAGGGTTTGTTGCATTTATATAGCACCTTTCACATCCTCGGGAAGCCCTCCCACCCCCTTTAACAGTGGATGATGTGTTCTTTCCAAGTGTTGTGTAGGGCAGGCGGCTGCCAATTTGCCCACAGCAAGCTCCCACAAACAGCAATGTGATAACAGTCAGGTCTACGGTTCGCAGCGATGCTTCACGGCATAACCTCTGCTTGCAAAAGGTCCCCATGCTCTCAAAGCCGGGATTGCCAATCCTGGAAGGGGCGGTGATGGATCAGTGCCCCCTGCACGCCCCCCCCCCCCCCCCCCAACTTTCAGAGAAATGCCAAAGAACACAGGAGAAGATGGGCAAAGAGGAACAGCACAGAGGACATGGCCCCTATTTACATTAGCCAAAATATTCAGGCAGGTTCGGGGGGATTAGTGGGGGTAAATATGTGGAGTTACGGGGATGTGGCTTGGGTGGGATTGTTGTCGGAGTCAGTGCAGGCTTGAGTGGCTGAATGGCCTCCTTCTTCACTGTGGGGATTCTCTGACTATATGATTCCATGATTCTAAGAATTTCATTGGTTTAGAGGGTGCATGGGTGAATGAGGGCGTAAATAAGTGAGAGGATGGGTGAGGCATTTAATGGGTGAGTGAGAGGTGGGTGAGTCAATCGGGGGTGAGTGAGGGGGTGCCGGTGGAGGGATGAGGGGGTGAGAGGATGCTGAGTCAGTGGGTGAATGAGGGGGTGGATGATGAGAGGGTGGATAGGTGGGTGAGTGAGAGTATGGATGACTGAGCAGGTGAATGAGAGGATGGGTGAGAGATGGGTGGGTGGGTGAGTGAGGGGGTGAATCATTTAATGGGTAAGTGAGGAGGTGAATGGGTGGATGAGAAGATGGGCAAGTGAGTGAGTTAGTCAGAAAGTGTGCGTGTGAGTGATTGGATCGGAGGTGAAATGGGAGTAGGTAGTTTGGTTGAAAGGTCATTGGGTTAGGTCGGAGGGGAGGGTGCTTAGATCGGCAGTTAGTCAGGTCGGGGGATATTTGGGGTTGGGTCTGGGTTTAGTCAGGGTTGGGGGGTGTTGGGTAGGAGGGTATAAGTACTCTGAGAGGAGGGTAGTTGCCAGTTTGGGAGAGTAGACAGGGAGGGTAGTCGGATCAGGTTGTTTCGCAGGGAGGGGACGGGGGGGGGTGGGGCTGGTGGCAGAGATTGAACTGTGTAACAATTCTAGGGTAAATATTCAGGTAAGTAGACAGTGCCTATCTAGCCCAAATCTCCAACACTGAAATCAAAGTAAGAGACTTGTGTGTAGTGCCTGGACAGTGCAGTTTAAACTTCCCAGGTAATTACAGTGAAAGAGTGATGTGTGCGTGTCAGAATGTCTGATGGCTCCCAGCGAGTAACAGCAACCTACGTTCAGTGCATCACTGTTCCCAATAGTGGGAGATTTCCATGACTGGGAATGGTGACTGAAGTCCCCGCACCCGCTAGCCTGTCCATCCCTGCCAGGAGTGTTTCATTGGAGTGAACAGGAGCCACTGAGGCCCCCCAGGAGGTCAGGGCTAAGGGAGGGTGGGTGCCCCCTGGGCATTGCCAGTTTGGCACTGCCTTGGCACTGTCCAAGGGGCAAGGTAGTAATGCCCAGGAGGCAACTTGGCAATGTCCAGCAGGCATTGGGCAGTGCCAAGGGAGTAGGGCCTAAAGGGGCAGGGCCTCTGCAGGGGGTTGATCGGTAGGGATGGGAGCTTTGCTGCCATTCTGCGCTTAGCGGTAACAGAGGAAGGGAGGCCGGTGGTTAGGCCTAGCCATCGTGGTGGTGGTGGAGAGGTTTGTCGGGACTGCGGGGTGCATGATGGGCTGTTGGCGGGGGGCAGGGGAGGCTCAGGGAATCGGGATTGCCTGGGGGTTGGGTCGGGGCTTGCCCACACATGCCTGGGAAGCCAGCGATTGGGTGGTGGGGGTGGAGGCGCATGGCCAGCGATAAGGGGTTTCTGTGCTGGCCAGCCATTGAGCTGGTCAATGATTGGGAGGCTGGCAGTGCAGGGCTACTGCGCATGCGCCAATCTATGCTGTGCTGTGGCCCGTCCAGCACTATAGTGCCAGCCTCTCCAGCGGGTTTAGGCCCTGTCCACTGCTTTTTAATGATATTCATGCTCGTGCTCTCTGCAGTGCACAGAGTGCGGGAAATTCATTTTGAAAATCTCGCTGACAAAACCAACGTGATTGACTCTTTTTCTTACGTGAATTTGACTCTTCGATTTTACCATCGCGTTATGCTGGTTTTCGGGTGTGATATGATTGTAAAGTGGGACGTAAAGGGTCTGGGAGATGGAGTACAATGTTGGTAAATGTGAGGTCATCCATTTTGATTGGAATAACAGCAAAGTGGACTATTATTTAAATGGTAAAAAATTGCAGCATGCTGCTGTGCAGAGGGACCTGGGCGTCCTTGTGCAGGAATCTCAAGGAGTTGGTTTGCAGGTGCAGCAGGTAATTAAGAAGGTAAATGGAATTTTGTCCTTCATTGCTGGAGGGATGGAGTTAAAAATAGCGAGGTTATGTTGCAGCTGTATAAGGTGCTGGTGAGGGCAGACCTGGAGTACTATGTATAGTTTTGCTCTGCTTACTTGAGAAAGGATATACTGGCACTGGAGGGGGTGCAGAGGAGATTCACTAGGTTGATTCTGGGGTTGAGAGGGTTGGCTTATGAGCAGCGACTGAATAGACTAGGGCTTTACTCACTGGAATTCAGAAGAATGAGGGGAGGTCTTATAGAAATTTATAAGATTGTGAAGGGAATAGATAAGATAGAAGCAGGGAAGTTGTTTCCACTGGTGGGTGAAACTAGACTTAGGGGGCAAAGCCTCAAAATGAGGGGAAGCAGATTTAGGACTGAATTGAGGAGGAACTTCTCAGGTTGTGAACCTGTGGAATTCCCTGCCCAGTGAAGCAGTTGAGGCTAACACAGTAACTTCATTGCAGTGTTAATGTAAGCCTACTTGTGACACTAATAAATAAAATTTAAACTTATCTAGAAAGGATGCTTTCTATGGTGCATCTGTAAAATATGTCTTGTCAGGGAGACAGAGATTACCCACAATTAAAAGTTTAATCCAAATCAACAAATTTTAGGTGCACATGTGTGCCTCTTGCAGTTAACTCTGTAAATCCCACTGTTCTCACAGTGTTGAAGTCTGCTTTGACTGTTAAAGAGCTCCCAGGAAAATTGGCCAGAATGTCTGTCACTCAAGGGTGATGGAGGAGAATTTCCAATGGGGAAGTGGGTTAACTGGAGACTGTTACTAGGAGATATCAGAGTGTTAATAAGAAGTCGAACTTAACCAGAGATCTCGGGGAACGAAAGGGGAAAGGACAATTCTTAAATAAAAAAATCCCAGTGGAGTGGCAGTTCCGAGAAATTGAACAGAATTTAAATGTTATTGAGCAGAAACTTTCAGAAGTGGAGAAGAATTTGGAAGAAACAGAGTAACTGTTACCTGTTGAGGTGAAGAATCAACAGTGGAATTTTATCCAGTCACAAACTGACTGGCGATTCCCACTGAAATGCGTGCAACATTTTGCTGAATGATTCACAGCTGATTTAGAGCAATGTTTTCCGGGTGCTCATCACAGATTGAACCCAGTGACAGCATCCCAGGAACGCCCACAGCCCTGGCGACAACAAGTTGATTTGATACGGCACTTTAATGTAGCAAAATATCCCATGGTATTTCACAGGAGCCTCAACGAACAAAATGTGACACCCGGAGATGAGGGAGTTATGAGTGACAGGGTGACTGAAGGGTTAATTGAAGAGACGGGTTTGAAGGGAGCAGTGGGAGCTAGAGGGGCTCAGAGATTTAAGGGGGTGATTTCCCAAAGCATTGGGACTTGCCAGGATGCAAATGATGGGGTGCTGAAATCCAGGACCTGTTAAAATTGGAAGAAGGCAGAGATCTCGGAGGACTGTATAATCATAGAATCTACAGTGCAGAAGGGGGCCATTTGGCCTATCGAACCTGCACCAATAAGCCCACCCAGGTCTCATCCCCTGACCCCACTCTGATATCTCCTAGTAACAGTCTCCAGTTAACCCACTTCCACATTGGAAATTCTCCTCCGTCATCCTTGAGTGACAGACACTCTGGCCAATTTTCCTGGGAGCTCTTCAACAGTCAAAGCAGACTTCAACACTGCGAGAAGGGTGGGGGTGGGACCAGACTCAGGAAAGAGGAGTGTGGCCTTAAAGTGTTTCAGAAAGGAGCATCGGCAACAAGGTTCTCCCGTTAAGTAAGTAAAATTTCAGTAAGTATAAATGTAGGTGATTAATTGTACAACTCACTTTTATGCAGAAAAAGTTTCTTGTGTTCGTGGGGATCCATGGCATGTTTATAACACAGGAGGCGGGATCTCATAAGAACATAAGAAATAGGAGCAGGAGTAGGCCATCTAGCCCTTCGAGCCTGCCCCGCCATTCAATAAGATCATGGCTGATCTGTTGTGGCTCAGTTCCACTTTCCCGCCCTCTCCCCATAACCCTTAATCCCCTCTCTTATCAAGAACCCATCAACCCGCTTCTTAAAAATATTTAGTGAGGCAGCCTCCACCACTTCAACGGGCAGAGAATTCCAGAGATTCACCACCCTTTGAGTGAAGAAGTTCCTCCTCAACTCCGTTCTAAACCGCCTCCCCTTTATCTTGAGGCTGTGCCCCCTAGTCCTACTGTCTTTTTTGAGCGGGAAGAGTCTCTCCACCTCGATCCTATCCATTCCATTCATCATCTTATACGTCTCAATGAGATCTCCCCTCATTCTTCTAAACTCTAACGAGTACAAGCCTAGTTTATTCAGCCTCTCCTCACAGCTCAATCCCCTCAACTCCGGTATCAGCCTAGTAAACCTCCTCTGCACTCCCTCCAGGGCCAAAATATCCTTGCGCAGGTGCGGCGCCCAAAACTGCACACAGTACTCCAGCTGCGGCCTCACCAATGCCCTATACAGCTGCAGCAAGACCTCCCTACTTTTATATTCAATCCCCCTCGCTATGAAGGCCAGCATCCCATTCGCCTTCCTGACCACCTGCTGCACCTGCAAGCTGGGTTTTTGCGACTCATGCACAAGGACCCCGAGGTCCCTCTGCACCGTCGCCTGCTGCAGTTTTTCGCCACGTAAGTAATAGTCCTTCCTACCATTCTTCCTACCAAAGTGGACCACCTCACACTTGCCAACAATAAATTCCATTTGCCATTTCCTGGCCCATTCGCCCAGCCTATCTAGATCCTTCTGCAGACTCTCCACACCCTCCGCACAATTTGCCTTTCCCCCAATCTTGGTGTCATCAGCAAATTTCGACACCCTGCACTCGGTTCCCTCCTCCAGATCAAAATGTTTGAGAACTCATGCTCCAAATCACAGGGGACTCAGTTATAATTTTTTCAAGACCTGTTATTGTTTAACATTCTTTAATTTTGGCTTCCTCTGTAGGCACATGATTTAGTTGGATAGACTTATCGTTTTTCTGTGGCAGCTGTTAATAGACATAATGTACTCGATAAGTTACTGTTCACAGCTTGACTCATTCACCAAGAACCTTCTCCTCTTGAGTAATCCTGACAGCTGCTGCACATTATTTACTATTTGACCTGCTGTAAGGGGAGGTTAGAAAGTCGTTATAGTTTATTCGTGTCACAAGTAGACTGACATCAACACTGCAATGAAGTTACTGTGAAAATCCCCTAGTTGCCACACTTCGACGCCTGCTCGGGTACACTGAGGGAGAATTTAGCACGGCCAATGCAAGTAACCAGCACATCTTTTGGACTGTGGGACGAAACTGGAGCACCTGGAGGAAACCCATGCAGACATGGAGAGAACATGCAAACTCCACATAGTGACCCAAGCCAGAAATTGAACTTGGGTCCCTGGTACTGTGAGGCAGCAGTGCTAACCACTGTGCCACTGAGAAAGTGATGGGCAAGCTAGGATAGAGAGGAGGGAGTGAGGAATGCTGCAAGATTGAAATCAGGCTTGAATAACGTTTTATAGAAAATGCTTAATCGTTTATCTATTAATAGAAATGTCATCAACTTCAAATGGTATAAACAAAATAAGTATTTACACATTGGATGCAGAGGCTCTCACAGTCAATGTTGTGAGCAACCAGCACACACCTCACTTCATTTACCCTTGCTTTATGTGCATCTCACATCAGTCTAACCTGTAGGAAAAGCTACGTATGTGGAAGTCAGATGGCAACCCTGCGCATGGGCATCGTCAACAAAATGTCTCGTGGACTGCACTCAGAACCCAGATAAGTTGCATGAGCCCTCCCTGGGCTGCAGGTTGCCCACTGGATTAAACATTTCTCTAGGGAATTAGTCCAAATGGAAACAAAGAACAAAGAACATGGAAACCATGGAACTTTAACTGAAACTTGGTGCTGTCAAAGAAGGTTCAGAAAATGTCAGTGCAAGCATTGCACGTTTTCCATAAAATAGCAGGAAACAAAGTGAGTGATCGCATGACAGTATTGCGAAGGAGAGCGAACAAGTTCTGGTCATTATTTACTGTTCAGTTGGCTTTGCAAAAACAGATTATCTGATCGTTATCACGTTGCTGTATGTGGGATTACATTTCAAAAGTATTTTGTTGTCACCTGTGGCTCATTTGTTGGCATTCTCGCCACCATCCCCCCCACACCCCCGAGTCACATGGTTCTTGGTTCAGGTTCCAGTCTAGGACTTGAAGTACAGAAATCAAGGATAACGTTCAAGTGGAGTACAGAGGCAGCTCTACACTGTCAGAAATGCTGTCTTTTTGTGGAGAAATTAATCCAAGGCCCCGACTGTCCTTTGGGTTTAAGTTTTGTACACGTTCATGGGATATTTGTGTCACTGGTGTTGGAACGTAACTGGTGATAACATTGGATCTGTTGTAATGTGACCAATGGTAACAAGTTGTAAGGGGCAGCTGACCCAGTAAACCATGTAACCAATGATGGAATGATGTGATGATCAGCTGACTCAGTATAAATTAGAACATGTTGGGAATTGCGGAAAAATTGAAATGGCCCAGTGTGAGGCCCTTAGTTTGGAGTAATGTAGTTTCTTTATTCAGCCTTTTCCTTGATTTATAAGTTGGAGTAGGTTTTGTTATATTTTCGTTGTCTACATTTGAAGAGTTCTTTCTGGATAAACAACTGGCAAGACCCCATTAAATCCCTAATTGCTCTTAAGAGTTATTTCAAAGAGTAGTTAAGAGTCTACCACATTGCTGTAGGTCTGGAGTCACAAGTAGGCCAGACCAGGTAAGGGTGGCAGATTTCCTTCCATAAAAGACATCAATGAACCAGATGTGTTTTTATGACAATTGACCAGAGTTTCGTGGTGACCATCACTGAGACTAACTTTATATTATGGAGTTGTTAAGTTCATTAATTGAATTTACTATCCTGGGTCTCTGGAATACTAGTCTAGTGACAGGCTCCCATGGTATTAGTTCCAAGGAGAGCAGGGGAAGTTATCCTCACGTTTATCCTTAAATCAACATCACGAAAACAGATTATCTGTTCATTATTTCATTGCAGTATGTGGGATCTTGCTGTGTGCAAATTGGCTGCTGTGTTCTACAAAAGTGTCTACACTTCAAAAGGACATGATTGACCATAAGTTGTTTTGAGATTGTGAAAGGTTCTATATAAAGACAAGGTTTTTTAAAAGTTAAGGTGAATATCAGAAGTTGATTACAGTCCTTATTTGGAATGCAGAATTAATATTCATATCCCTGCCACTTGCTTAAGAAATAGACACTGTGGCATATCTGAGCATGAGGAATGAGTGTCTGATGGTTACAGAATAACCTAAGAACATAAGAAATAGGAGCAGGAGTAGGCCATCTAGCCCTTCGAGCCTTGTTGAGAAAACTACCATTAAGGTAACCTGGTCAACAGCTAGCAGCGTAAGATCAAGCCCAAGATGGGATGCAGTGCCTTATCTTGTCAGCTTGGATCTTGTTTGTCTCCCTTGTGGGGACCATGAATTGGATTTGATTTTAATTTTTTGGAGCAAGCAATGGGATTCAGGTTTGCCCAGTCCACACTGAGCGTTGGCTCTATAACTTTAAGAATGAAGCAAAAAAATTAAATAAATGCATATGCTGGAGACCTGAAATAAAAACATAATGCTGGAGGACCTCAGCATCTGTGTATAGAGAGAGAGAGCTTTTTGACCAAGTATAGTAAGTCCAGCATCAGATCAGACCCAAGAACCGGGTTTAATGCTTTAAGTCTTGTCAACTTGGATTGTGTTGGTCTCTCTTGTAGGGACCATGAATTGGATTCAATTTGAATTGATTTTTTGTTTGGAGCAAGCAAGGAGATGGATTAAGGGCTTGCCCTGTCCACGCTGCACATTGGCTTTTTAACTTTGAGAATGAAGTAAAAATCATTTAAAGAAAGTGAAACAGAGTTAATGTATGGGATTTTCTGGTCCTGTCAAAGGCCACACTGTCTCCGCCCCCCCACCCCCCCATCCCTTCAGTGAAGAACGTTATCTAAGACTACAACGGGAATCTTGATCAGCTGGGTCAGTGGGCCGAGGAATGGCAGATGGAGTTGAATTCAGATAAATGTGAGGTGTTGAATTTTACTAAGATAAACCAGGGCAGGACTTGCATTTAATGGTAGGGCCCTGGGAAGTATTGGAGAACAGAGAGACCTAGGGTTGCAGATATATTGTTCCTTGAAAGTGGCATCACAGGATGGCGAAGAAGGCATTTGGTGCACTGGCCTGCATTGAGTACAGGAGTTGGAACATTATGTTACAACTGTACAAAGCCACATTTGGAGTACAGTGTACAATTCTGCTCACTCTGCTATTAGAGGATGCTACTAAACTGGAAAGGGTGCAAAAAAGATTTACAAGGATGTTACTGGGGCTGGAAGGTTTGAATTCTAGAGAGAGGCTGGATAGGAACATATGAATTAGAAGCTGAAATTGGCCATTCAGCCCTTCGAGCCTGCCCTGCCATCAATCAAATCGTGGCTGATCTCTCCCTGGTCTCAAACCCATCTCCCTACCTGTTCCCTATATTCCTTTAACCTCGTTTTAAATCAGAAATAAATCTATCTCCTTCTTGAAACCATTTAATGATTCAGATTCTGCTGTTATGGGGCAGCGAATTCCACAAATTCACCACCCTCTGCGAGAAGTAGTTCCTCCTCATCTCAGTTTTAAACCTACCACCTCGCAATCTATTCTAGCTTGCCCTGTAAGGGGAACCATTTGGTCTACGTTTACCAGATCAGCCCCCTTTAGTATTTTCTATACCTTGATCAGATCCTTCTAAATTCCAGCGAGAATAAACCTAAACTTTTTTTCCTCTCCTCATATGTTAACCCTTTCATTCCTGGAATCAATCTGTTGAACCTCCTCTGAACTTCCTCCAATGCCATTATATCCTTCCTTAAATAAGACCAAAACTGGATACAATACTCCAGATGTGGTCTCACCAACACCCTGTACGATTGCAGCAACACTTTACTTTTAAACTCCAGTCCTTTTGCAATAAATGCTAATGTTCCATGGGCTCGGATTTTTTCCCTGGAGTGTACAAGGATGATGGGGTGACCTTGTAGAGGTTCATAAAATCATGAGGGGCACAGATAAGGTGAATAGAGGGTCTTTTCCCCAGGATAGGGGAGTCCAGAATCAGAGGGCATAGGTTTAAAGGGAAAGATTTAAAAGCTACCTGAGGGGCAACTTTTTCACATGGAGGATGGTGTATATATTGCATAAGCTGCCAGAGAAGGTGGTAGGGGTGGGACAATTACAACATCTAAACAACATTCGGACAAGCGCGTGGATGGGAAAGGTTTAGAGGGATATGGGCCAAGCGCAGACAAATGGGACCAGTTCAATTTATGAAGCATAGTCAGAATGGACAAGTTGGGCCGAACGGCTTGTTTACATGCTGTATATCTTTATGACGTTAAGTGCAGTCTTGAAAGGTTTATCTGATGCAAATCATTTTGTTTTGAAAGAGCTACCATTTGGAAACCCCCTGCCAGCAGTGAAACAGACCTTGACTGACTGTGTGGGTTGCTCATCATTTAACAATGGACTGCTTTCAGAACATAAACTTTCAATTATTTTGCTTATTGGAGCAAATCTGCGGCTACAAAATAGACCAGTCCCAAATATCAGGTGTGTTGGGCCCAGAGAATGAAGACATGAATATTCCCTGTTGGGGGGGGTGGTGCTGAAGAGACTTGCCAACTCTCCCGGAATCAGCTCCAAACTCTCCTAGTGGCTTTTTATATTAAAAAAATGCAAGCAAGTTCACTTTCACTCGATGAAAATGAACAATGGACAAATTAAATCCCATAAAAATCGGATTGCGGAGCTTGTTTTCCCCCTCCCCGTGTTATTTTAGGGGAAAGACTCACACACTTTGTGACAATGAGCCAGTCCGCCGGGGTTCGGTGCTTTAGCAACGAACCGGAACTAATGTCCGAGGGTCGCTGTTTGCACTGCGGTCTCGCTCGGGGCGGTGCACGCTTCCGGGGCCCGGCGAAGGGCGGGGTTGGCGGCCCGAGCTGGAAGTCGGGAGCCGGAAGTCGGCGGCGCGAGATTCAAACGGTTGCCGGGTCGCGGTTTCAGACGCAGCGCGGCCCGAGCGGCGGCACCGGGACCGGGACTCGCTATGAATTCGGTCAGCAATATCTCCTTTAATCTCGGCGCACGGCTTGGGTTGGCAGCTGGAGTTCAACATTTACAAAGTCCCGAGGCGGATGTGGCTGGGGAGAGAAAGGAGAACCCTCCCCCAAATAGACATATAAATGCTGGGGAATAAACACATACAATGTGGGAGCACTGAGTCATAGAGGTTTACAGCATGTAAACAGGCCCTGCAGCCTCACTTGTCCATGCTACCCTTTTTTAAAAAAACACTAAGCTAGTCCCAATTGCCCACATTTGGCCCACCACAGACTGGAGGGGCTGATTGTGGACAAGTCCCCAGGACCGGATGGAATGCATCCGAGGGTTCTGAAAGAAATGGCGGAGGTTATAGTGGATGCCTTGGTGGTTATTTTCCAGACGTCGCTGGATTCCGGGGAAGTGCCGGAAGATTGGAAAACGGCTAATGTTACGCCGTTGTTTAAGAAGGGTGCCTGGCAAAAGGCGGGGAATTATAGGCCGGTTAGTTTAACGTCTGTGGTAGGTAAAATGTTAGAATCTGTCATTAAGGAGGAAATTGCGAGGTATCTTGAAGGCAATTGCTTGATAGAGCAGACGCAGCACGGTTTCATTAAAGGGAAGTCGTGTCTGACAAATTTACTGGAGTTCTATGAGGATGTGTCTAGGGCGGTCGATAGAGGAGAGCCGGTGGATGTGGTCTTTCTGGATTTTCAGAAGGCGTTTGACAAAGTACCTCATAAGAGGTTATTGCAGAAGGTCAGGGGACTTGGAGTTGGGGGTAGGGTGTTAGCGTGGATAGAGGATTGGTTGTCAAATAGGAGGCAGAGAGTGGGGGTCAACGGGTGCTATTCGGATTGGCGGATGGTGACTAGTGGAGTGCCCCAGGGGTCGGTGCTGGGGCCTCAGCTTTTTACCATTTATATAGATGATCTGGAGGAGGGAACCGAGTGTAGGGTGTCGAAATTTGCTGATGACACCAAGATTGGGGGAACGGCGGAGGGTGTGGAGAGTCTGCAGAAGGATCTAGATAGGCTGGGCGAATGGGCCAGGAAATGGCAAATGGAATTTAATGTTGGCAAGTGTGAGGTGGTCCACTTTGGTAGGAAGAATGGTAGGAAGGACTATTACTTACGGGGCGAAAAACTGCAGCAGGCGACGGTGCAGAGGGACCTCGGGGTCCTTGTGCATGAGTCGCAAAAACCCAGCTTGCAGGTGCAGCAGGTGGTCAGGAAGGCAAATGGGATGCTGGCCTTCATAGCGAAGGGGATTGAATATAAAAGTAGGGAGGTCTTGCTGCAGCTGTATAGGGCATTGGTGAGGCCGCAGCTGGAGTACTGTGTGCAGTTTTGGGCGCCGCACCTGTGCAAAGATATTTTGGCCTTGGAGGGAGTGCAGAGGAGGTTTACTAGGCTGATACCGGAGTTGAGGGGGTTGAACTATGAGGAGAGGCTGAATAAACTAGGCTTGTACTCGTTGGAGTTTAGAAGAATGAGGGGAGATCTCATTGAGACGTATAAGATGATGAATGGGATGGATAGGATAGAGGTGGAGAGACTCTTCCCACTGAAAAAAGACAGTAGGACTAGGGGGCACAGCCTCAAGATAAAGGGGGGGCGTTTTAGAACGGAGTTGAGGAGGAACTTCTTCACTCAAAGGGTGGTGAATCTCTGGAATTCTCTACCCATTGAAGTGGTGGAGGCTGCCTCGCTAAATATTTTCAAGAAGCGGGTTGATGGGTTTTTGATAAGAGAGGGGATTAAGGGTTATGGGGAGAGGGCGGGAAAGTGGAACTGAGCCACGACAGATCAGCCATGATCTTATTGAATGGCGGGGCAGGCTCGAAGGGCCAGATGGCCTACTCCTGCTCCTATTTCTTATGTTCTTATCCCTCCATATCCATTTTATCCATGCAACTATTTAAATGCTTTTTAAAAGACAAATTTGCAACCTGCTCCACTACTACTATGTCTGGCAGCTCCTTACACTGCCCTCTGAGTGAAAATATTGCCCCCTCCTTCCCCTTCCCCTACACCCCCCACCCTACCCCTCCTCTCCCCTCGCCCAGGGGAAGAGGCGAAACACGGGAATTTATAATATATTAGAATCCCAACAGTGCAGAAGGAGGCCATTCAGCCAAACTGAGCCTGCACTGACAACAATCACATCCTGTAATCCCACTTATAGGAGGCTGAGGGGCAATTTAGCATAGTCAGTACACGTAACCTGCACATCTTTGGACACCATGGGTACTTTAGAATGGTCAATCCACCCAACCGGAACATCTTGGGACACTGAGGGGCAAATTAGCATAGCCAATCAACTTAACCCGCACATCTTTGGACTGGGAGGAAAGCAGAGCACCTGGAGGAAACCCACGCAGACATGGGGAAAATGTGCAAACTCCACACGGTCACCCAAAGCTGGAATTAAACACGGGTCTCTGAGGCAGCAGTGCAAACCACAGTGCCACCATAAAAATTATAAACAATGAAGAGTGAAATAGGAATGACTAACTATCAAGTGTTGGGATTTTTACAGACTTTATATTTAGTGAGAGACGAGCCTGAAATAGTAGAAACAGTCAGCCTCTAAATGAAAATTTTTGCACAATTCATTTTCAATAAATAGTAAAACTTGCCTAAATGTAATTTTCAATGTCTCACTCGCAAAATTTTCGTTATCCACCCCTCAGTTATTTTCAATTGCCTGAAATTTTCAAGTGTGTTGCTACTGATTTGTCATCAATCAACTTGATCCAAGATTTGGTTCATTTTGGATGCACTGAACCTGCTTTTATTATCCAGAGTGTTGCCAAGAGTTTTATATTTTTGTGTATTTTGTGTCTTTGTTTTAAAAACAGTGAAGCAGTGTGTCATCCCAGTGACGTGACTGATTGTTCTGTCTGAAGCTTGATGAGTGAATCTGTGGACTTGCGATTACTTGCTCATTTCCATTTCCTACTGTCCGAATCCACTCCATTATGTTGGGTATGGTGATTCCAGTGCTGGGAGTCCTACCTCACCACAAATCTTTTGACAAACTCATGGAGTCCCAGCATGAAACAAGCCTCTTCTTAATGGTACAGAAACAGAAAATGTTGGAAAATACAGCAGATCTGACAGCATCTGTGTTGAGCGATTAATGGGCAACCTAAGCTAGTGAGTGGGCTGCATGAGTGGCCCTCCTTCATCTCAGGGGCCACAAGATTGAAATTCGGCTTGTTCACGAACCACAAACTAAAAGCAAAGTTTATTTATTAGTCACAGGTAGGCTTACATTAACACTGAAATGAAGTTATTATGAAACTCTCCTAGTCACCACACTCTGGCGCCTATTTGGGTACACTGAGGGACAATTCAGCATGGCCAATGTGCCCAACCAGCAAGTCTTTTGGACTGTGGGAGGAAACTGGAGCACCTGGAGGAAACCCATGCAGACATGGGGAGAATGTGCAGACTGTGACCCAGCCGTGAGTTGAACCCGAGCCCCTGGTGCTGTGAGGTAGCAGTTCTTACCACTGTGCCACCATGCTGCCTATCACCCCATGAGTAAGATTGAAAATATTTAATACACACCAAATACTTCATAACTAGTTATAGTTAATCACTTATACAATAATAGATCTATCATCAAAATAAAATAAATATTTACTCTTGTAGAGAGAGTGTAAGGCTGTCACCATCAATGTTGTGTGCAGTCAGCATGCACCTCAACTCCATTTGCCCTTGCCCTTGCTTTACATGCATATCACTTCAGTCATACTGGTAAGGAAGAAAAATACGTGGATGGAAATCAGCAGAATGTAGCAACGTTGCATGCGGCCAATGGTCAAAAAATGTCTCGTGGGGCGCACTCAGAACCTGAGTGGCACACACATGGCCCCTGGGCCACAGGTTGCCGGCCACAGGTTGCCCACCACAGGAAAAAACAAAGTTAAAGTTTATTTATTAGTCACAAGGGGGTGGCACGGTAGCACAGTGGTTAGCACTGTTGCTTCCCAGCTCCAGGATCCTGGGTTTGATTCCCGGCTCGGGTCACTGTCTGTGTGGAATTTGCACGTTCTTCTCGTGTCTGTGTGGGTTTCCTCCCACAGTCCAAAGATGTGTGGGTTAGGTTGATTGGCCGTGCTAAAAAATTGACCATTAGTGTCCTGAGATGAGTAGGTTAGAGGGATTAGCGGGTAAAATATGTAGGATATGGGGGTAGGATCTCAGTTTGATTGTGGTCACTGCAGACTCGATGGGCTGAAGGGCCTCTTTCTGCACTGTAGGATTCTATAAGTAAGGCTTACATTAACACTGCAATGAAGTTACTATGAAATTCCTGTAGTCACCACACTCTGGCTGCTGTTCGGGTCAGTGCAGCTAACCAGTGGGTCTTGTGGGAGGATCCCATGCAGACATAGGAAGAATGTGCAGACAATGACCCAAGCTGGGAGTTGAATCTAGATCCCTGGCACTGAGAGGCAGGAATGCTAACCACCATGCAGCCCACACAGGATCTAATGCCTCAGATCTGTGACCTTTAGTGCATTAATCAGACGTTCTAATGAAAGATCACAGATCTGAAACATTAACTCCATTTCTCTCCACAGTTGCTGCCAGATCTGCTGAGTTTGTTCTCCAACATTTTTAGCTTTTCTTTTAGGTTTCCAGAATCGGCAATATTCTGCTTTTCAAATCCTGTTTCTCATGCTGGCTGATGACTGGATTAATTTGATGGCTGTTTTCTTGTTAACTATCCAGGAGTCACTCATTTCATCTGCTCACATATGCCACTGTTTCTATCTCTTAAGACGGTAGTGGGAGTACGGATATTCATCTGATTGTTTTTTATATTTGAACCATTTCACTGTTGACCTCACTACAGGAAACAACTGTGACAGCCTTAAAAAGAAAACAGCTTCTAACACCTGTTTGTAGTGCGCCGTGTGCACTCATCTGTTCTGGAACATTTGGTGTGTTGGTATTTTGTGCGTTTTTTAAAAACTTCTTAACCCTCTCTACCTTGCTTTCCTCCTTTAAAACGCTCCTTAAAACTCTCAAATCTTAATAAGCTCAGACCCAGAATTTCCTCTTGTGATTCTGATTCAGTGTTAAATTTTGTTTTATAATATTCCTGTGAAGTGTTTTGGGGTGTTTCATTCCGGTATAGATGCTTTGTAAGTTATTGTTATCGTTGCTACTGTTGGGGGAATAGATTGTGTTCCACTCGGCAGTTTGTTTTGGTTAAAGAGGCGAGTGAAGACCAGCGATCACAATTTGAAGCTGTGGAAAGCTAAGCCTAGGTTAGGGCTGGAATTCTCTGGCCAGTGAGAAGGGAGAATTTGGCGCTCAGCTGAATCTCCATTCACTGCAGTGGGACCGGAGAATCTCACCAGCAGGTGAGGTCGAAGAATTCTGGCTAAAACATTGTAAAGTTGATCGAATGGGATTTTCCAGCCCCTCCCCGTGGCGTGTTTTCAGGCACAGAGGTGGCTCACCATTGGCTGCTGTTGGGATCTTCTGGTCCTGCTGATGCCCACAGCTAATTACATGGCTTGCCTGCTGTAAAAACCCATCTGGTTCACTAATGTCCCCTAAGGAAGGAAATCTTCCGTCCTTACTCGGTCTGGCCTACAAGTGACTCCAGATCCACAGCAATGTTGTGGCCTCTTAACTGCCCTCTGAAGTGATCTAGGAAAGCACTGAGTTGTATGTACTTTTATGTATGTCTTTCTTTTATAGACTGTTAATGATTTGGAAAGGAAGCAGTTTCAATGGTAACTTTGAAAACAATTAGATATCTACTTCAAAAGAAAAAAGTACAGGGCTATGGGGACACATTGGATGGCTGCTTCAGAGAGCTGGCACAGGCATAATGGGCTGAATGACCTCTTTCTGTGCTGTTAAAATTCAAATTCTATTGCATAAGGGTCAGGCATCCGCAGTTATTAACTTCCCCATTTTATCTCCTTACCCTCCACCCACAGGCCTCCCCCTCCTGACGATGTGGTTTCGCCCGAGGGGATTTTGACATAGTTGCATCAGTTCTCATGATAGTCAACTAGTTGGCCAAGGGAAGCCTTGCCTGATTTATCCTTGCCCGTTTTGGGTTATAGGTGTCAACTGTTGCTCACTCCTACTTGCCCTGATGAGCTGATGGTGGGGCCTTCTCTTACCGCTGCTACTCACCAGCTTTTCAGTAGGTCCCCTCGCGCTGTGACCTGGATGCCAGAATCACCGAATGGTCCTCAACTACAAATATGTTCACGGCTGATCTTGGGCTTCAACTCTGGGCCCACTCCCCATATCCCTCAATTGTGTGTAGTTTTGGTCTCCTTTTCTGAGGAAAGATGTTCTGAGGAAGGGAGTGCACTGAAGGATTACCAGGCTGATTGCTGGGATGGCGGGACTGATGTATGAGGAGAGATTGACTAGCTTAGGATGGTTTTCGCTAGAGTTCAGATGAATGAGGGGGGGATCTCATAGAAACTTATAAAATTCTAACAGGCCTCGACAAGACAGATGCAAGGGAAGGTATTTCCGATGGTGGGGGAGTCCAGAACCAGGGTTCACAGTCTGAGGATTCAGGGTAGACCAGTTAGGACGGTGGTGAGGAGACATCCACAGGAAGTAGTTGATGCCAAAACATTGAACGTATTCAAGAGGTGGCTGGATATAGCACTTGGGGCGAATGGGATCAAAGGTTATGGGGAAAAAGCAGGATTAGGCTATTGAATTGGATGATCAGCCATGACTGTGATGAATGGCGGAGCAGGGTTGAAGGGCCAAATGGCCTCCTCCTGCTCCTATCTTCTACGTTTCTATGTAATTCCCTGAGAGATCAAAAATCCAGCTATCCCAGCCTTAAATACATTCAACAATGGAGCATCCACAACTGCCGGGTACAGAATTCCCAAGATTCACAACCTGCTCAATGAAGAAATTCCTTCTCATATCAGCTGTAAATAATTATCCTGAGATGTCCTGTCTGTGTTCTAGCCAGAGGAAACCTCAGGTATACCCGGTCTAGTCCCTTCAGAATAATTTGTGTTTCAATGCGATCACCTCTAATTCGTCTGCGTTCCAGAGGATACAGGCCCAATTTACTGAGCCTCTCATCGCAGGGTACCTCTCACCCCACGGATCACTGGAATGAACCTTTGCTGTACAGCTTCCAATGTGCGTCTATCCTTGCTTTAATATAGGAATCTGAGCTACATACTATTCCAGTGTGGTCACCCTGAGATGCCAGCATGTTAGGCTCAGTTAATAGAACTCCTGTCTCTGAGGTATCAAGATTCTGGGTTCAAGGGGCTGCAAGGTGGCACAGTGATTAGCACTGCCACCTCACAGCGCCAGGGACCTGAGTTAGATTCCAGCCTGGGTTACTGCCTGTGTGGAGTTTGCACGTTCTTCCCATGTCTGCATGGGTTTCCTCTGGGTGCTCAGGTTTCCTCAAATGGTCCGAAAGACATGCTGGTTAGATGCATTGGCCACGCTAAATTCTCCCTCAGTGTACCCGAACAGGCGCCAGAGTGTGGCGATTAGGGGATTTTCACAGTAACTTCATTGCAGTGTTAATGTAAACCAACTTGTGACACTAATAAATAAGCTTTAAACATAAATCCACTCCAGGGCTTGAGCATAAAAACCTAGACTGATGTTCCTTCAGGTGAGATATTATCTGAGGCCCCACCTGCCTGCTCGGGTGGATGTTACACATCATAATCCCACATTCATGTCCAGGGTACTAATGTACATGACAGACATTACAAATGGAAGCCTTTTGTTTTAGTGCGTGGATTTCCTCAGGGTACAACAAATATGTATTTGTTACCAAATATTAACCATATTAAAGAAGTTTTTTTCCAATTTACAGCCGTCAGCTTGGCAATTGAAAAACAGCTGATGTTCAGTCTCCATATTCCACAGCATTTCAGATAAAATGAGTTTTTAAAGCAATAATTTAAAAACAAGATTTTGGGTGTTCCAGTTTTCTCCCACAGTCCAAAATTGTGCGGGTTGGGTGGATTGGCCATGGTAAGTTGCCCGTTAGTGTCAAAGGGACACTAGCTAGGGTAAATGCATGGGGTTATGGGAATAAGGCCTGGGATGTGATTGTGGTCAGTGCAGACTTGATGAGCCAAATGGCCTCCTACTCTGCAGGATTCTGTGAGGAAGCAAACCAAAATCCCAGCATCTGGTGGTATTTACACAAACTTAATGCCAAAATCCTATTACCTTCACCAGCAATTGTTTTTGGCCATTCTCACTTTGTTTCTCTTTGCTTGTTTCGTAGGTTAGGAATTTAGTTACGATGGGGCAAAAGGCTTCAAAGTCCAAATCAAACTATGATTATGATCACTTCCCGTTCTTTAGCGACACAGACACCATTCAGACCGTTAAAGAAGCTCACACCTTCTTCATTCTACGTGGTCTGCCAGGCAGTGGCAAGTCTACATTCTGCACAAAATTTTTGGCAACATACCCATCATCCATTGCTTGCACCGTGGAGACTGCTCCCGTGGCTGAGCGGGACGAATCTGATGGCGATTGGTTTGCCAAGGTGGACGAGAAAATTCAACAGGGTTTGAAGGACGTTAAGAATATCATACTGGTCGATGACAAACATCGCAGTGCACAGCGTCTGGACTACCTTGCCGGTCTGGCCAAGGACAATGACTATGTCGTCGCCGTTGTCACCTCTGTGACCAAGTGGGAGAAGCCTGCAGATTCTCTGGAGCGCATCATACCTTATTACTTTGGCTGGTTCTTGCTGAGGAAGAGCGCCCAGGAGATGCGCAGAAATGCGGAGGATTTTCTGAATCTGCTCACCTGTAACGAGGTGTTTTCAGAAGAGTTCAAACCAAGTATGTGACCTTTTCTGTAGGGTTTTTGGAAGTATTAAATGTCACATAGAATCATAGAATCCCTACAGTGCAGAAGGAGGCCATTTGGCCCATCGAGTCTGCATTGATAACGATGCCACTGAAACCCTATCCCTGTAACCCCATATATTTACCTTGCTAATCCCCTGACACCAAGGAGCAGTTTAGCATGGTCAATCCACCTAACTCGCACATCTTCAGACTGTGGGAGGAAACCGGATCACCCGGAGAAAACCCACGGGGAGAACGTGCAATCTCCATACAGCCAGTGACCCAAGCTGGGAATTGAATCCGGGCCCCTGGCGCTGTGAGGCAGCAGTGCTAACCACTGTACCACCATGACATCTTAAGGTCATGGTTCTGACCGATGGGATGAAACGCCCAAGTTTAATTGGCCCATGTGCAACCCCTGCTCTGAATTAGAGTCATTATTTTAATTCCAATTTCCTCCCCCCTTTCCCTTTCTCCCAGAGATGGTGAGTTAGGTTTCAGAGATGCTGATAGCCCTTTGGTACTTCACAAGAGTGCCCATTCTTCCTGGGTTGACAAGCTATTTGACTGTGAAGACTATCACGGCTATGGTGGGTTCAGTCCTCAGCCGATTTTTGTAATATATATAAACGACTTGGAAGAGGGCGTACGTGGTGTGATCAGCAAGTTTGCAGATGACACCAAGATGGCAGGATTGGTGGATACTGAGGAAGATTGTCAGGTGACACAGCAGGATATAGATAGGTTGGTATACTGGGCAGATAGATGGCAGATGGAATTTAATCCTGACAAATGCGAAGTGATGCATTTTGGAAGGAATAATGCAGGGAGGAGTTACATGATAAAAGGTAGACCAATTAAGAGTACAGAAATGCAGAGGGACCTGGGAGTGCAAGTGCACAAGTCTCTGAAGGTGTCAACACAGGTGGAGAAGATTGCAAAGAAAGCTTATGGAATGCTAGCCTTTATAGGAAGAGGTATAGAGTATAAGAGCTGTCGTCTAATGCTTCAGTTGTACAAAACGTTGGTAAAACCGCATTTGGAGTACTGCGTCCAGTTCTGGTCACCTTACTACCGGAAGGACGTGGAGATCCTGGAGAGAGTGCAGAGGAGGTTTACCAGGATGCTGCCTGGTATGGAAGGACTGGGTTATGAGGAAAGATTGGGAAAAGTGGGGCTCTTTTCCTTAGAAAGACGGAGATTAAGGGGGGATCTGATAGAGGTGTATAAAATAATGAAGGGTATAGATAGAGTCAACAGTGGCAGGCTTTTCCCGAGATTGGGGACAACTATCACGAGAGGTCACGATCTAAGGGCGAGGGGGGAGAAGTATAATTTCGATACTAGAGGAAGGTTTTTCACACAGAGGGTCGTGGGGGTATGGAATGCACTACCAAGTAAGGTGGTGGAGGCAGGCACTCTGGACTTGTTTAAGGTTTACTTAGATAGGCACTTGAGTGAAACAGGGATGGAGGGTTATATAAGACGGTTTTAAAAAGGGACAGAGCCTCGGGTCGATACTGGAAATGTAATAGTATATGTTAATGTTTTGTCTCTTTAATCCACAGGTGTCAGTCCACCTTGTTGTCAAACGAGGGGCATGCACACGGTGGGTCGTGCATGGGCTGCTCTTGGATGTTTCGAGAGTAGCCTAGTACTTCGTGTCGATGTGCGTGCTTAAATCTGGACCAGCAGACGGGCACCACAACAGCTCAGTGACTATCACTGCTAGCTGTGCAGATACATGGATTTGGGCCTGTGTCTGTGGGAGTTTGAGCATTCTCCCTGTGGTTGCGTGGGTTTCCTCCGGGTGCTCCGGTTTCCTCCCACACCCCAAAGATGTGCTCTTAGGCTGATTGGTGTACCAAATTGACCCTACACTATTCTCCCCTGAATCTGGCTACAGTAGAGGTAGCGTTCGCATACACATGGGGCAAGGTAGGTGTAGGAAAATGCTTTAAAATGGCGGCGTGGGCTCATTGGGCCGAAGGGCCTGTTTCCCGTGCCGGGTTGTTCTTTGATCACCCAGAAACCCAGTGGAGAGGAGCTTTCTGCATCTGGGGGAGTCTAAAGCAAGAGGTGAAAAATCGCAGATCATCACTGTTACATTTAAAAAGAACTTTAGGAGAAATTTCTATACCCAGACAGTAGTTAGATGTGGAAGGGAGAGTATTTGAGACATAGATTATCAGATCAAATCAATCTATCATTGTGCCAGGAGTTCACCTTGTTGAGATGTTTTGTATTTTTACTTTTTTAACAACCATTATTCCTGCTTGAACCTTATTCATATTTTGACCATTAAACATTCTGGCCTTCTCTGTCACATTCTGCTTATCTTTATCATTGCTATGCTGCTCTGTGTACAGTTCTGGTTTATTATATTATAGAAAGGGTATTATTAAACTAGAAGGAGTGCAGAAAAGATTTACTAGGATGCTACCAGGACTTGATGATTTGACTTATAAGAAGAGGCTGGTTAGATTGGGACTATTTTCTCTGGAGCATAGGAGGCTTAGGGGTGATCTTATAGAGGCCTATAAAATAATGAGGGGCATAGATCAGCTAGATAGTCAATATCTTTCCCTAATGGTAAGGGAGGCTGAAACTAGAGGGCATAAGTTTAAGATGGGAAAGGAAAAATACAAAAGGGTCCAGAGGGGCAATTTTTTCACACAGAGAATGGTGAGTGTCCGGAATGAGCTGCCAGAGGTAGTAATAGAGGCGGGGACAATTTTTCTTTTAAAAAACATTTAGATAGTTACATGGATAAGATGGGCATAGAGGGATATGGGTCAAATGTGGGTAATTGGGACTAGCTTAGTTGTTAAAAATAAAGGGTGGTGAGGACTGGTTGGGCCGAAGGGCCTGTTTCCACGCTGTAAACCTCTATGACTCACTCTATGCTCTGATGCTTTGGGCTTTCTTTTCAGATTTTTAAATTTCCATCTGTGACCCCTACCAATTCAGTCTTTAGTTTAAAGCTCTGTATACAACCCAAGTTAGACAGAGAGGAGTGGAGCAGAAACACCACCAGTTGGGTGGAATTGCCCAATTTCAACTTTTCTGCAAGCAGATGTTCCCGGATAAGGATTGAGAGATGGAATATTCCCGATTATTCTGCTTCTTGGTTAGTGATCCAGCTCATTTGGCACCGTCTTTTTGGATATTCACAAAAGAAAGAAAAATATGCATTTATGTAGCGCCTTCCACAACTTTAGGATGTCCCAGAGTGCTCATCAGCACCATCATAATACAGCACCCAGTCTGCCCAGACCCAGGTCCCTGGAGCTGTGAGGCAACTGTGCCAATGTGCTGCTCCTGTAATCTGTAATGATATACAAATTTATGGTAAAGGGTACAAGTAAGAAGCTGACTCCATGTCTTGATCTTTGCACATCCCTGTGACCAGCTCTGTTCTTTTTTAGTGATGTTAGTTGACCTGGACACAAGGGAGAACTTCCAATGTTTCCCTGTGCTTCCATGGAATAATGCCTTATCCACCACTTTGGGTACAAACAAGATCCAGTTTGAGTAACACTTCTGAACCAGTGCTCTTTGTTCAACACAGGGATGGACTATTGACACACAGACAATGAACGCTGGTCACGAGGCACTGCAGTATAAAGCAGAGAGGCTGAGCTGTGCAGTAACTGTAACTTTATTCCTACCAGATGTGGAGTGGCATTCTGAAGAGGAATTCAACCTCCAGGAATACTTCCAGAAGAAGCCGAGTACGCTGCATTGTACGACAAAATTCTGCAACTTTGGCGAGGCTCCAGGCTGTGAATCATACGCTTGCAGTGAGGTTGGTAACTGGCTGGAAATCTTTCTCATTCACTGTTAGTCAGAAATAAGTTTTAAAAGAAACACTCCATTCTTAAAGTACAAAGCCAGAATGAACTAGGTGGACCCAAGTCCATGTGAGGTGATTAATTTATGAGATTTATGGGTGTTGGTTATGGATCTGTTAAAGAAGTCTTCATAGTCTTCAGTGGGTAAACCGCAAGTCTTTATTAATACAATAGAATAAAATCCTTACAGTGCAGAAGGAGGCCATTGGGCCCATCGAGTCTGCACCAACAACATTCCCACCCAGGCCCTATCTCTGTCACTGTAACCTGCTAATCCCTCTAACCTACACATCCTGGGACACTCAGGCAATTTAGCATGGTCGATGTGCCTATCCCACACATCTTTGGATTATGAGAGGAAACTGGAGCACCCAGAGGAAACCCACGCAGACATGGGGAGAACATGCAGACTCTGCACAGACAATGACTCAAGCCGGGAATCACACCCGGGTCCCTGGAGCTGTGGGGCAACAGTGCTAACCACTGTGCTGCCCTGATCATACTGATGTACGGATCTGTGGTGAAGGGTACATGCAAGAAGCTGTGTCCATGTCTTGGTATTTGCACATCCCTGAGAACACCAGGCTGACCCTAAGTCAGGATCACATGCCTTCTTACATCACTGTGGGCAATACAATACTCAGTCCCCTAGAAGCAGCAGGTGTAGGAGCAGAAGCAGGCCATTTGGCCCATCTAATCTGCTCTACCATTTAATGAGATCAAGATTGACCTGATAATAATAATCCTCAAGATAAAAGCAGAATACTGCGGATGCTGGAATCTGAGACAAAACAGAAAATGCTGGAAAATCCCAGTAGGTCTGACAGCATCTATGGAGAAAATAGAGCCAACATTTTAAGTCTAGATGACCCTTTCTGATGAACAATAATCCTCAACTTCACTTTCCCCCTTTATCCCCATAATCTTTGATTCCCTGACTGATTAAAAATTTGTCTGTCTCAGCCTTGAACATACTTAATGGCCCAGCCTCTACAGCCTTCTGTGGGAAAGAATTCCACAGATTCACTGCCCTCTGAGAGAAGAAATTCCCCCTCATCCCTGTTTTAAATAGGTGACCACTTACTCTGAGATTATGCCCTTCGGTCCTAGATTCTCCCCCAGGGGGAAACAATCTCTCAGCATCTATCCTGTCAAAGCCTCCTGAGATTCTTATATATGTTAATAAGGGCGGCACATTGGTTAGCACTGCTGCCTCACAGTGCCAGAGACCCGGCTTCAATTCCAACCTTGGGTCATTGTCTGTGTGGAGTTTGCATGTTCACCCCATGTCTGTGTGCGTTTCCGCCAGGTGCTCCGGTTTAAGAACATCTTTGTCTCTTCTTTGGACACAGGTGAGGTCCCAGAGGATTGGCGGATTGCAAATGTAGTACCGTTGTTTAAAAAGGGTCAGAGGGATAACCCAGGGAATTATAGGCCGGTGAGCTTGACTTCAGTTATAGGCAAGCTAATGGAGAGGATCCTCAAGGATAGGATGTATGAACATCTGGAGCGCTGCAATCTGATCAGGGATACGCAGCATGGCTTCGTTACAGGGAGGCCGTGCCTTACGAATCTAGTGGAATTTTTTGAAGAGGTGACAAAAACGGTTGACGAAGGACAAGCCGTTGATGTCGTCTATATGGATTTCAGTAAGGCGTTTGACAAGGTCCCTCATGGTAGGCTGATAGAAAAGGTGAAGGCTCATGGGATACAAGGCCAGGTATGTAGATGGGTGGAGAACTGGCTTGGGAGGAGGAGACAGCGGGTAGTAGTAGAAGGCTCCTTTTCCAATTGGAGGTCTGTCACCAGTGGTGTGCCGCAGGGCTCGGTACTAGGACCTCTTCTATTTGTGGTATATATTAATGACTTGGAAGAGGGGGTAGGTGGTGTGATCAGCAAATTTGCTGATGACACTAAGATGGTTGGATTGGCGGGTATTGAGGAGCAGTGCCTGGCAATGCAACAGGACATAGATAGGCTGGTAGATTGGGCAGATAGATGGCAAATGGAATTTAATCCGGAGAAATGCGAGGTGATGCACTTTGGCCGGAGTAATGTGGAGGGGAGTTATACGATAAAAGGTAGAACTATCCGGAGTATAGATACGCAGAGAGACCTGGGGGTGCAAGTGCACAAGTCCCTGAAGGTGTCGGTGCAGGTGCAGAATGTGATGAGGAAAGCGTATGGTATGTTAGCCTTCATAGGAAGGGGTATAGAATATAAGAGTAGGAGTCTGATGTTGCAGTTGTATAGAACGTTGGTTAGGCCTCACTTGGAGTACTGTGTCCAGTTCTGGTCGCCGTACTACCGGAAGGATGTAGAGATCCTGGAGAGAGTGCAGAGGAGATTTACCAGGATGCTGCCTGGTATGGAAGGGCTGGCTTACGAGGAAAGATTGAACGAACTTGGGCTGTTTTCCCTTGAGAGACGTCGGCTGAGGGGGGATCTAATAGAGGTTTATAAGATTATGAAGGGGATAGATAGAGTAAATGGTGGTAAGCTTTTTCCGCTATTAGAAATGGATAGAACGAGGGGTTCACGGGCTTAGGGTGAGGGGGGCTAGGTATAAGACAAATATTAGAGGGCAGTTTTTCACGCAAAGGGTAGTGGGGGTGTGGAATGCACTGCCGAGTAAGGTGGTGGAAGCAGGCACGCTAGGGTTGTTTAAGAGTCACTTAGACAGCCACATGAGCGGGCTACATATAGGGGGATATAGCAGGCCTTACTAAACATTGTAGGCTTGGGATTACGTTTTTGCCTCAGGGATGTTACAGTCTTTGCCTGTTTAATAATGAATTTTTTGTCTCCACAGGCATTTAAGTCCAGCAAGGGGCATGCATGCGGCAGGTTGTAGTGGGCTGCTCTTGGATGTTGCTTCGGGAGTTGCCTATTGCTTCATGTCGTTAGTGTGCTTAAACTGGACCATCTCGAGGGCAACATGACAGCTCAGAGACTATCTCTGTTGCTGTGCGGACACATGGATTTGGGCCTGTGTCTGTGGGAGTTTGCACGTTCTCCCCGTGGTTGCGTGGGTTTCCTCCGGGTACTCCGGTTTCCTCCCGCATCCCAAAGATGTGCTTTTAGGCTGATTGATTGGGTAACAAATTGTCCCTATATTGGACCTCCCTGATCCTCGCACATTAGGCGTAGACTAAAATCATGAATAGGTCACTGAGACAGTGGGACGGCGGCGCGGGCTCGTTGGGCCGAAGGGCCTGTTTCCCGTGCTGTGTTGTTCTTTGTCTCTTTGTCTTTATAAGAACATATGTTCTTATGTTCCCCAGGTGCTCCAGTTTCCTCCCACATTCTAAAGATGTGTAGCTTAGGTGGATTGGCCATGCTAAATTACCTCTTGGTGTCCAAAGATGTGTAGATTAGGTGGATTGGCCTTGCTAAATTGGCCCTTGTGTCCAAAGATGTGCAGGTTAGGTGGCTACGAAGGGTTTTTGATTTGGAATATAGCGCAGAACTCTTTAAAATGGCAATTCATTCAGCACTGCCACCACCTGGCGCTTAATGGGACTGCGGGTATTTGATGTGGCCAGACATGAGAATTCATTTTGTTTTCCTCTCTCCTTGTGTCTGTTGCATTTGAAGGGAAGTGAAAGAGACAGAGCAAGGGAGGAAAGGCATGGGTGGTCAGGTTTATCTGAAAAGGGGTGGAAGGGGGTTTTTGTGGAGCAATAACACATGTCCTGTAATCTTTTATCTTTTTACTGTCTATTTACCAATGGTAACTAAATTGAAAAGAAATAATTGTATTTATACAGCACTTTTCAGGATCACCTGACATCTCAAAGCACTTTGCAGCCAGTGCTTTTTGAAGTGTAGTCACTGCTGTCATATAGGACACAGTAAGAAGTCTCACAACACCAGGTTAAAATCGAACAGGTTTATTTGGTAGCAAACGCCACTAGCTTTCAGAGCGCTGCAGCGCTGCGAAAGCTAGTGGCTTTTGCTACCAAATAAACCTGGTGTTGTGAGATTTCTTACTGTGTTTACCCCAGTCCAACACTGACGTCTCCACGTCATGTTGGAAACACAGCAGCCAGTTTGTGCAGAGGAAGATCCCACAAACGGCTATGTGATAACGAACAAACATTTGGTTTTGCAACATTGATTGAGGTATAAAGATAGGCAGGACACCAGGGATAACTCCCCTACTCTTCTTTGAATTAATGCCACAGGAATTTTTACATCCACCCCAGAAAATAGAGCCTTGCTCCTCCAGCAGTGCAGCAGTCCCTCCGTACTGCACTAGAGCACCAGCTTCATTTTCTTTGTGTTCTTGCCCTGGAATGGGATTTGAACCTGGAATCTTGTGCCTCAGAGGCCAAACTGCTACCAACTGAGCCACAAGCAAAACCTATCAACTTAACAGAAGCATTTACTCCTGCATCGCAGTGGTCTTGATAAGTAACTGGCGCCGCACTCTTTTTTTTGTTTTATTTTCCCCCCCTTTTAGGTTGTTGAGCAAAATTATGCAAAGGCCTTCACGCTGGAAGTGACAGCGTTGTTTGTCACACCCAGAACGGTGGGAGCCCGCGTTGTCCTGGACAAAAACCAGAAACTGCTGTGGCCAAGGGAGGAAGCAAGTGAAGGTGGCAGAGACAGCGCAGAGGCCGAACTGCCGCTTGGCAGCCGGTCCCACATCACCTTGGCCTGTGCTCCTGGAATAAAGGCAGTTCAGACGGGCTTAGACCTGCTTGATATTCTGAAGCTCGAGAAGGAAGGCGAGAAGCCTGAACATCAAATGGAGATGGAGAAAGGTTTGCTGTCCTGCTATGGCTTGGGGAGGTGGATTGTCGAACTGACCAAGCCAGTTGAAGTGAAGACCCTTTTTTCTGGTTTTTACCCAAGAAAGAAGCTCACAACCGATTTGGAGAATAATTAGAAAGAAACAAAAGGTGTGAACTGAATTATGAGACATGAAAATAGTTTTAACTGGATGACAGTGAAAGCGAAAATGGTATGTTGGTGTGTAGATAATTGTGATCACATTCAAGCATTTTAAGGGTATGTATTTTAACCAAAATCAATTAGCATGGCAATTTCCTAACTTTCTCTAAATTTTTTAGGATTATAATTTTGCTGTTTCAGGTAGGACATTTTCTTTGCTTGTGCTATAATGGCTAGTTATAATAGTCTGGCTATCATACTACTTGCCTAGTATTTACTGCTCAGTCTTGTCTGCTTTCAGATGAGTCAGTTGCTAATGGAATCAGGGTTAAGACTATTGATAAACAGATAGATATATGCCTGCAACATGCTATGTATCTAATTTGCTCAGTCAAGCTCACTCGACCAGTGGATAAGATGAGGGAGCGAGTTTCTTCCTGTTGTGGGAATCCACCTGATCAACTGAGGGTCCGCATGAAACCTCAGGATTCAGTCCAGATCAAGGGGGGAGAGGTCCATAGAAATTGAAAAGGATAGTTTGCTTTGTTTTAATTGTCTTTGAGTGATTATGTCAATGTTTTGCTTTCTTTTTAAAATGTAACTACACAGTGCTTCAATAAAAGAGATGGAATCATTCTGTTTCAACTCTGGTGTACTGTCATAGGCTGCAGAAACCATCAGGTTTGGAAAATCTTTTCAACTTAAGGCACGTTATTTTCTTCATGAACACTTTCTTTATTGACATTAAATCCAATAAATCCCTGCCCTTGACTTAGTGTTAGATTCCCTTCCATGGCTGGTATTTAGCTTTTTGTCTTGACTGTGAAGATACAACAGGAGTACTTGTTTAGCAAGACTGTCATTTTTTAATTCGCATTGCTATTGCCTGGGTGGCACATGGTTAGCAGTGCTGCCTCATGGCCCCAGAGACCTGGGTTCGATTCCTGACTTAGGTGTCTGTACTGAATCTGCATATGCTTTCTGTGTTTGTGTGGGTTTCCTCCGGGTGCTCCAGTTTCTTCACAGTCTGAAAGACATGCTGGTCAGGTGCATTGGCTATGCTAAATTCTCCCTCAGTGTGCCCAAACAGGTGCCGGAGTGTGGCAGCTAGGGGATTTTCACAGTAACCTCCTCCCAGTGTTAATGTAAGCCTACTCATGATACTAATAAATAAACTTGAACTCATGATGGGTATTCTTATACAGCCCCTTAAATGTCTACCACTGCTTCCCTAGTGAGCTATCCTTTAGTATCCCAGCTCACTTCAGCTTGCGTATCTTTCATGCCCACATACTTGTCCTTAATTAATTTAATATAACCTGGTTGATTCCAGAACATGCTGCTTGAAGAAACTATCTCAAAAGCATTCTATGAACTGATCATCCAGGCTATTGCCGTCAGTCTGATATTTTCCAATTTATATGTAGATTAAAATCATCTATGATTATTATCGTCCCTTTATCCCAATGTTTTTTCTTGATATCTTTTGGTTATTGTTAGGGACCTGTAAATAATTCCCATTGGTGACTTCCTTCCCCACAAGTCTTTGAGCCACCCATTCATCTTCCGAATTTATTTGCTGTCTGCTGATTTGTACATTGCTCAGATTAGAATCATCGAATCCCTACTGAAGGAAGCCATTCGGCTCATCGAGCTTGCATTGACAACAATTTCACCCAGGCCCCATCGCCATAACCCCACATATTTACCCTGCTAATCCCTCTGAGCCTAAAGGGCAATTTAGCATGGCAAATCAACCTAACCTGCACATCTTTGGACTACGGGAGGAAACCGGAGCACCCAGAGGAAACCCACAGACACAGTGAGAATGTGCAAACACCACACAGGTGACCGAAGGCGGGAATTGAACCTGAGTCCCTGGTGATGTGAGCAGTAGTGCTAATCACTGTGCCAGAAGTTACCTTTGAGGTTCTGCTTCTTAATTTGGTGCATCGCTCTTAATGCTGACTATGTGGAGCCTCATGTCCTGTTTATGCAGTTGGTGCCTACGTGGCCGACAACTGGATCCACCACCCCCCCCACCACTGAAAGTTCCTTTCCTGAACAAATGTCCCGAAAGCTGGCACCAGACAGGTAACACAGCTATTATAAGAACATAAGAAAAAGGGCTGGATGGCCTACTCCTGCTCCTTCGAGCCTGCCCCGCCATTCAATAAGATCATGGCTGATCTGTCGTGGCTCAGTTCCACATTCCCGCCCTCTCCCCATAACCCTTAATCCCCTCTCTTATCAAAAACCCATCAACCCGCGTCTTAAAAATATTTAGCGAGGTAGCCTCCACCACTTCAACGGGCAGAGAATTCCAGATTCACCACCCTTTGAGTGAAGAAGTTCCTCCTCAACTCCGTTCTAAACCACCCCCCCCCCTTTATCTTGAGGCTGTGCCCCCTAGTCCTACTATCCTTTGAGTGTGGATATATACGAATAGCTTAGGAAATAAGTACTGTGCATGATCAGACACCACTTCTGTTGCGATTGCCACATCACATGAAGTCCTTTGAAGGCAGCACAACTGTGAGCCGTTATCTGCAGGCCAGGGATACGAGAATAGACCAGACGTACGGAAATCATCTATTAACTGAGCATTCCTTTTTTTTCAATTTTTATTTAACATTCACTTTGTACATGAATACTGTACAGAGTGTACATATTGTACAGCAGTAAAACGGTGAGAAATCATACAATCAGAACAAAGTATGTGCAGCTTAATGTACATCACAAGGCTTACTAGAGAAATACATTACACAAAATAGGAAACATATTTAAAACCCTTCATAAGGTGCAGTTAAGAATCTACCATTGGGACATCTTAAATGGAAAATGACTACTCAGAATTAAGTTTTTAAACATGATATACTTTTGGATATCTATACGCCAGGAGTGATAACATTGTGGGAAATCATCAGCAGGAGGCGGTATAGGAAACTGAAATTAACAGTACTGGATAAGAGTCACTGACCTGTTCCTTACACAATTTAATGGTAAAGTTTGTTGAATTCTCATACCTTTCAGGTTTTGATAACTTCAAGGCCAGGTCTCCAAAGGTTCACTATAAAACGTTGAAGAAAAGTATTCTATGGAACAATGCATTCATGCGAAAACTCGCTGTTGTTTTTTTTGTTTGAATAAAAAGGGGATTACTTCCCCTTTTATTTGTTTAAAAAAACAGCAGTCTGACAGTCTGTATTTGGCAATTTTCAGTGTGAATACAGGCACAATACCAAAAAAAAAGTCATAATAGCCACCAGCAATTAGACTTCAGTTTGTAAAATGAGCATCGCCCATAATATAAATGTCTCCTGTTCCCTCCATGGTAATGATTGGCCTCTTAATAAACTAATAATAGCAAATGATTTTCAAAGTTGGTAGCACAAACATTTTGCAAATACACAGCAACACACGTGTTACAAAATTGGTTACTATTTTGGGTATAGATTTATTTGAACAATTCTGATGCACCTCCACCATGGCTATACCAATGCCGTGTATTTTCCTCTCAGTTCAAGTTTTTAGCATTTCATTTTATCCTTTATACTCATCCACCATTTACTGAAGTGAACACACATCAAGCTTGGGGATCTCAAGGGTTGCAATATTGTGCTCAGTAAATTGGGGTATATAACTTTGTACTCCATTCATTGATGGAAAGTCAGGGCGATAGACACCTTTAATTTATCAGTAGATTCTCAGTATGAAACTGAAAACAGATCCTTTAAAATCTCAACCTTTTAGACATCAGTGTTGAACCAAAGCAGATGGTTCATCACAGTCCTAGACACAATCTTTTCATTTTTATTGAATTAACTGCTGTCAACTAAAGCAGCATTTAGGAACTAATACTGGCTTCAGCTTCCAGGAAGATAGAAGCTGAGAAAACAGCCAGGAATGAGTGACCTCATCCAGTGATCCCTGTTGGCCATGTATGGTAAGAGATCAGTTGAGATCAAGATGGAGCATGGCTGGAACAGCAGAACAGACACTTGTTGTTCTGGAAGAATGGCTGTTTGGATGAAGTATCCAAAATGACACCAAAATCTGTAGAACTATACCCTTGTATGAATCACAGCTTACACTACTTGGCTTGCATGGGGAGTGAGGGGGAGGGTGGAATGTGCCAAGAAAGGACTGGGAGGGAGTGGGCAGAGTTATTCAAATTTTTAAAATCTCTCTGAAAATATTCTTTGTTTGGCGGACAAGTGGGAAACATATAACAGAAGTTCAAACATCTTTTAAAAAATGATCGGTGTCAGTTTTATTGAATACCTTACTTTCCTAACTTAAATATCCAAAATATCAGACCAAAAAGGTTTGAGAATTCCTCCCTTTCCCTTGCATATCTATTTAAACATAGAGTCCCGACGGCTCAGTGGATAAGTAGCCACACAGCTGAGTGGCACTGTTTTAAATTTTCTTAAATGTATGAAAAGAAATGATCAGAATTGCAACACAGGAATCATTTACATTTTCTCTTAAGCCATTTTCTTGCAACTGCTCCCACAAATGAATAATTCTATATGAAGAAAAATAATGCTTTGGTTTCCAGATGGACCCAATAATTCAAGCCTCACTAGGCAGATGTTTGAAGTATTTCACAAATACAGCTTTCAGGATATTCAAAAGTAGTCTGCTTCATTAATAAAAGAAGTTCCCAATGTCAACATTTGCTCCTGTATGTTTTTTTCCCCTCAAAGTTGCACATTAATGACAGGATAATTCTGCCTACAAATCTTTTTATTGCAACCTTTTCACTCCCAATGTTGCCTTAACCAAGTTACTGTGATGTGGGTGACCAGGTTGCAGATGCATCAAACTCTGCCTAGAAAATTAACATCAGCAACATCTTTACAAAACCAAATCTGGACTTAAAAGAAAACCCAGGACAAACCGCAAAGGTGTAAGGATAAGGAGACTGAGCCAACCTGGGACTGGGAAAAATACCTGTGCGCATATTCAGTAACATTCCTTTAATGCTGCTGTATTTTAAAAGCCATCTCTGAATATATATACCCAACTTTTTCTTGTGAGCTGCATCTCACTGGGGCTAGGTCACTTAGAAGCTTGTCTCCAGACAGATGAATCAAAAGTTTGTATAATTTTGCACAAGTATACTGGCCAATCATAAAGAAAAAAAATTCAGTATGACGCCTGGATGGCTTCCTTTTGTGCAGAATGCTGCAAGAATTCACAATCCTGTAATAAGTTATTTGATTTGAATGCATTTTTAACAAATACACAAAATGGTGCATTTTCACTTGCAAGATTAAACAAAAGGAAAATGGCCAGCCCAACACCAAAGCCAATTGGACTAATTGTTATTCATGGAAAAGATGTCATTTTTTAAAGTAAAAGCAATTTTCAAGGAGGAAGGGACATGCAATTTATTAATGCACCAGGTCTAAGTTTATGAATCATACAAAAGGCTTATTCCCCACAGAAGTCAGCACTTTGCAGAGTTAATAACCATAACAGAGAATTGGATGAAATGTCCCAGAACTCCATTAAAATAAGGTAAATAAGAACTTGATTTCTTTTTAAATCAATGTGATACAACCGAATCTGGAGAAGTGAATGCCCCCGCTGTACAGCACCAGCAATACGAGATTTCATAGCCTGAATCTTCGCGGACACAAATTACTAGCTGAGGGAGGGGAGACTTGATGTGAAACCATTCTTTCCATTTCTGCACACAGATCAGGGTTTTTAAACGCAGGGCGCCCTGTATTTTGCAAGTTATTGCACATTTACTGAAGTGTTTGTTCGTTAAAAAGGGGCTCAGTTTGAGTACATTGTTTTTTTTCCCCTCAAGACCTGGACATTACTTCAATTCTCAAAGTCAATCGACCTTGTGACATTCATGGAGGTGAGCATTTACTCTGAAGCAGATTTCCTTCCTTCCTACTTTCACATAACCAAATAATTACATAAAGCACACACACATAAAACATACAATGGGCCCATTAAAAAAAAATACAATTTGAAATTTATTATCCCCTCTTCATCTCATTCTCAGCAAACCGCTTTGCCTCAGAGACTGTTCGACATGCTTCAAGCCTTGGCCACTCTGCAATTAGAATCTGCAGACTGTGGCAACTTGCCTTGTGTGTAGTGCCTCTCAGTCTGTTACTTAAGAACCTGCCTGCAAAGGTACGGTTAAGTTTGACAAGCAGCTGAGACTCTTTAGTACTGGGTACTCGTTTATCAAAAGATGCCTTGGCTCAAAACATTTTTTGGTTAAAGGTCACAATCCTATCTCTGTGACTGGAATGGGTTAATATCCCAGAAACAACTCACCCAAACTGCTAATGGGGGGAGCGTGACAGAGATTCTTCCCTTGGATGGGAAGCCCTGGAAGACCTTGGCAATGCATCACGTCAAAAATGTGGTTTATTTTGGGCAAACGAACATAATGTTTGTGGAAGCTATAACTTGGCTTTAACTATGAGGGGTTTCATGTTTCCTGTCCTGGTAATTTTACTGTTGCACTTGTACTTCACTATGTGTAGACATACACTAAGCACATGCAGGCAGAATAGTTACGTTATAAATACAGACGACTTCCTTAAAATGTCAGTGGAGCACTTCAAGGCTTCCAGGACTCGAGGTGATTTTTTTTTCAGACGATCTTTACGAAATGCAATTGTACTGGTTTGGAAAGATTCTTAAATCAATGAGCTTAAAACAATGGCAAGCTTCCTGCAAGTCCAGCTGTAAAGCTAAGTTGCGACAAGACATGCCTTTAATCCAAACCATTTCCCTCTCCTTTCCCTGTTCCCTATCAGCAGCGAGTTGAAGCTAGCACCTGTAACCGTCAGTAGCAAATGCTCCATTCACCAGCCAGGTTGGTAACCGGGAAGGGCATAATAATTGGACTGTGCAGGGAGGCTGACGAAGCAAGCCGCTCCAGCAGTCATTTAACAATTGGTCATTCTGGGTGGAGCGAAAAATCCACCGCTTCAAGTACGAGTTCTATTTTTGCTTGAATGAAAAGGGGATTTTTTCTCCCCCCTGTGTTTTGGAAGGAAATACTCTCACCTACAGAACAGCTCAGAGGCCTTTATTTACATAACTGAAGATCATTAGCGCGAGGGACTGCATACTTCAAAATGAGGTAATCCTTTTTTTTATTTTTAATTATTATAAAAACAAAGCATTAATAAGGTCAGCTTCACATTCTGTGACGACGGCATCTTTCTTCAACAAAAACATAAAATTACATGAATACAAGAGGTATTCAACTGAAACATGGAAGTTTGTCCTCTAAATAGATTAAACACAGGGAAACAGGGGTATTTATTTATTTCTGCTCGAGTTACATCCAGTGAAATTGAACAAAAAGTTGTGCATTAGCCAAATTGGAAGAAAAAATTCCCGGGACCAGAAGCTGAAAAGAGAAAGAGAAAGATCCATTAACATTGACAAATAGACGCCATGCGAACCGCTGCTTTATCTGGTCACAGGGTAAAGTCCATGTATTTAAAGTGAATATTTCCTCGATAAGCAAGAAGGCTCCTTTTGCGCACAAGTTAGAATGCAAAGGGCCATGATGGATTGCACAGTAAGTTTAATATTATTGGAAGGCTGCTGGAGCAAACAGGGCAGCATACCATGGTGGGTTACTCAAATATTAAAGGCTGGCTGTGGTGAATAACTCCGACCCCATTACCCACCACAGTCAGAACTTGCCCATTCTTCAACCAGGACACTGGACCGAAGTCCCGCCTGCCTCTGCTGGGAAGGCAATAGGGTTGGAATGCTGGGAGAATGAGATCAAACAAGCCAAACGGTTGCCTTCATTTACCTAAAAATAGATGCGCACCATTTTGCTGAAAATTACCCTGTGAGTTACAAACGGTTCCAGCTGAGGTTTGCATGTAAGCTGGCAGAGTGATGTGGTCTCACTATTTATTCCTGACCCTTGTCACCAATTCAATCCCAATCCTCAATTCCAGACGAGTGTTTGCCAGCTTCAGAACACTGGAAGTCTTGCCCCTACCCACTGGTTGAAGTGAGGAAACTGTTACAGTGCAATTTTCTTTAAAATTAAAGGTTCACAATTGTGTATCTTGTATCTATCAAATGTGCCAAATATGTAAAACTCACCTTCAAAACTGAAGCCACCTGGGCTACCGAAAAATGCCTTGAAAATATTATTAGCATCAAAATCTGTAACACAAAAATATACATATGATCATTAATAAAAGAATCACAAGCTGCAAACTGCAAGTAAAACAAATCTAAACTCTCTATTTTGCATTCTTTTTTCAGGTTTGTCTCACAATGAAACATAGGTGCTGAGGACATTAGGACTGCCCACATACGGACTATCAAACCTGGCACCTGAGAGTCCATGTACAGATTTCCAGTAGGAGTCACCCAGATAAAAAATCTGGAGCAGCAACGCTATCTGAGTTCTCAACTGAAACCTCAGCTGAAATGGCCCTAATAACACAGATAGGGTGCTTCTAGCTCAGCACCGGAGGGCATTTATCATTAAACTGACTTTGAATAGGTAGGTAGCTCTGAATTAGAAATGTGCAGACTGATGATCTCTGTCTGTTCAAAACTGTACAAGTTAGCACTGCTGCTTCACAGCGCCAGGGACCCAGGTTCAATTCCCGGTGTGGGTCACTGTGTGGAGTTTTGCACGTTCTCCCTGTGTCTGTGTGGGTTTCTTCCGGGTGCTCCCGTTTCCTCCCACATTCTGAAAGACATGCTGGTTAGACGCATTGACCCAAACAGGCGCCAGAGTGTGACGACTAGGCAAATTTCACAGTAATTTTATTGCAATGTTAATGTAAGCCTTACTTGTGATAATAAATAATCTTTTAAACTTTAAAGAAATTATGCTAATTAGAGCGTTGAATGCTGAACGCTAGCCGCCAGTTTTGCCGAGAAGAGAACTTACCACCAGAGTTCATGCCATCGTCATCTAGATCCTGACCACTATCATAACGTGCTTTCTTTTTTGGGTCTGAGAGGATACTAAAAGCTTCTCCCACTTCTTTAAATTTCTTCTCTTCTTCTTTCTGTACCTCTGGACTGGCGCTACTATGTCGATCTGTGCACAGAGGTAAAGAGACCAGTTGGCAGTGAAATGCATTGCTTTTTGCAATTTTAAGATTGAACTCTCAAATGTGTAAGCTTCATGAGTAACTCATCTCATGACTCCGCAAAGCCTGTCCACCATCTACAAGGCAGGCCTTTGGTGGCGTACTCTCTGCTCGCCTAGATGAGTGCTGCTCTGCTGCAACAGTACTCAACAAGCTCAATACTATCAAGGGCACAGGAGCTTGCTTGATCAGCATCCCATTCACCACCTTAAACATACACTCCTTTACCATCGATGCACACCGTACACCAGTCTACAAGATGCACTGCAGCAACTCACCAAGGCTCCTTCGACAGCACCTTTCAAACCCATGACCCCTACCACATAGAAGGACAAAAATTGGCAGATACATGGAAACACCACCACCTCCAAGTTTCCCTCCAACTTTCACACCATCTTGACTTGAAACTATACCACTATTCCACCACTGTTGCTGGACTAAATCCTGGAACTTTCTTCCTGGGAGCACTGTAGATGTACCTACAACACATGGATGCAGCGGTTTAAGGAGGCGGCTCACTACCACTTTCTCAAGGATAATTAGGGACAGGAAGTAAACGCCAGCCTAACTAGTGACACCTACATCCAGTAAAAGAATAAATAAAAAATATGCACATGTTTCTGGACACTTAAGTGTATATTCACTAATATATTACATGGAAATCTACATTTAGATATACAATTTATGAAGCCATGGCTGTTTTGGATAGCCCACCACTGACAGGAGAATTTAGTCGTTACATTTGAATTTCTTACTGTGACTACTTGGGATGAGTTAAATCCCAGGTGGGAGGGGTGGATCTATTTGTGAGTTAGCAATTTGGGTTGGCTTGCTGTCCTGCACGTGGGGTGAGCGAGTCAGTAGCAGTGAAGTTTCGATGTAAAATGCTACTGTCTGTACATTCACTGCTGCGATTCAAGAAGGCAGCTCATCTCTACATTCACAAGAGCAACTGGGCATGGACAATAAATGCTGCCTTTACCAGCACTGCCTACCTCCTGTAAATGAATTTTTTAAAAGGGCAGAATTTGAATAAAAACAAAGGAATCCACGGGCACTTTTGTAAATTTAGTATGATAAAAGGCTCACAGCAAAAATTGGTGTTGAACAGACTAGCTCACCCAAAGATAGAACATATTAGAACAGCAGCCGTTAAAGAACCCACTGAGTAAACATTTATTGTTGCATCGGTTGCTATATGTTTGGCCATTAGATGGTGCTTTAATATTAACAGAGCTCACAGAATGGCAAAAATCCAAAACCCTCAATCGTAGCCAGACCTTGTAAAATGGAGGAAGGCAGCTACATGGAAATAAATGAAGAAATGCTCATTTTGCACTGTGGACCAAAAAAAATCTGGTGACCTGTTCCTTCACCTTGTAACTGAAACATATTTCTTGCTGTTTGTTGCACCTGTTTTATTTTCAATGTACCAGGGAGTTTCCTAGCCATCACATTAGATGGCAGCCTACTCCGAACTGGCATTACTCCTTCAAAAAGCAAACTAGTCTCAGGACCTGGCACAGTTTGGCCAGAAGATATGTCCCAAAGCAGCATGGCCAATTCTTTCAAAATATTACAGCTGACATCAAATAGCTCCTGGCTTTCTGTTGAATTAAATAATGTATCCAGACACAGAAGGAATAATGCTGAAGTTTGCAGGTAATACCAAATTAAATGTCATTGCAAATTGTTGGATAGAATGCAGGAGAGATAGACAAGTCAGCAGAGTGCGCTCATATTTCACAGGAGCTGCTCATTGAAGAGAAATGTGAATTAGCATATTTGGGAAAAACATTTAGTAAAATGAAGTATAATCGAACTGATAGGATGCTCAAAGCACAAAAGAGAAAAGGAATCTAGGGATACAGAAACAAAGCTCTTTAAATGTGGACCTGTTATCTGTCACAATTTGAAGATTGCGGGTTTTGATTTTCTGGCGTGGGTCTTCATGTGGCCGAATGGATCGATTCTTGACCCACAGATCTTAGGGTGGACAGGGCAGGATGTCACAGCAGGCAGTGGGATCCAGAGTGCAGCATTTGCTTCCCTTCTCTGCTGTCACTTTGCCTCACCAAAAACACGATGGGACTCAAACTGTCTAGCAGCTTGATGGGCAAGTTGTCGCCATTTTGAATATTTGGTAACAAGCTCAACCTGGTAATTAGTGTCAATATTGCCCAGTTTCAAGGAGAGCTTCCCAGTACCTTTGAAGTGTTTTCTATGCCTTCACTTTCAACTCCCAACAAAACACAGTGGCTCTCAAAAAAGAAAAACTTACAGGCCGAACGAGGAAGTCCAAAAGGCACCATCTCACTCAAAAATAAATAAATAGATGTAGCTGAACTTGCTTATTTTCTACTTAAATGCAAATTTCATGGCAGAATATTCTTTTCAGGTACAGCAGAAATAATTTCAGTTGCACTGGGGCTCAGACTCAGCTTTGGAAAGCATTGTGAGCCAGCAGCAAAGAGAAACCTGGCATACCTGGATGGTGCATCAGTGCCCGCTTCCTGTAAGCTTTCTTAATTTCATCTTCCGTTGCACTTTTGTCAACCCCAAGAATTTTGTAGTAATCTTTTCGTTTGCTCTTCTTCAGCTCCAGTTGTGCGTTCTTCAGGAGCTGCTTGTGTTCTTAACATTAGAAAACAAAAAAACATAAAACTCCTAAATGCCACGGGACTGTGCTACACCATGGGAAAGAGTACTACCTTAAAATTGAAACACATTATTCATCTTTTCATTTCAGGGCCTCGTTCATTTACAGATTTATTTTTTATTTTGTTGTTTAAAGGCCATTTGAAAGAAATTGGAACAGCCAAAGCCAGAGAAACAAATGATCCTTTAAAACAGAGATGAGGATGAATTTCTTCAGCCAGTAAGTGGTGAATTGTGGAACTCTTTGCCAAAGAAGGCTGTGGAGGCCAGATCATCGAGTGTCTTTAAGACAGAGATAGATAGATTCTTCATTAGTAAGGGGATCAGGGAAAAGGCAGGAGAACAGGGCTGAGAAAAATATTAGCCATGATTTAATGGCAGAGCAGATTCAATGGACCGAGTGGCCTAATTCTGCTCCTATGTTTTACAGTCTTAAGTGTCTGCTGTTCCTAAAGGTTTGATTATGGAATTTTATAAAAACATAAAATTCAGAGCAAAAGATGGCAATTCAGCCCATCAAACCCACTGCATTCAGAACTCATTTATGAATATGCTATCCGCGACTCCACTCTCAGTCAAACTTACACTTTAGGGAGTTCCAAATTCTATTCCCGACCCCTCCAATAAATTATCAGCACTGCCCAAATTAATTCAGAAAATGTGCTCTGGTGAGAGAAACAGAATAGGTTCAACTGTTCCCCATAAATGCTATGGGAGTGAGCCACATGTCATCTTGCCTGTAACTGGGTAAATCACATTTCTTTAACACAATCAGAACTCACTGGGCAAACACAGCAGCATACCCTGATGCTGCTACTAAGAGAAGCGGTCTCCAAAGTTGCCCATATCACAAAACACAGGTTGTCACACTGCACCACGCACACTCGGGGACAATCTTACTGAAAAAACCTAAGCGCCAAACTTAGGGTTAGATGTGTGCCGATATTTTGGGCAAGCCAGTGATCACAATCGTATGGCACGTAGGAAAAAAGAGCCCAAACGTGATTCTTGCCATTAGGGGCAAGTCGGAGCCTATTCACGCTGGGAAGCCGGCTGCTGAGCACTGGGGGTGCTATTGTGTAAGTGCCACAATCTCCCAGTAAACTGTGTACACAGCACAACAGGCAATTTGCTGTTGCCTGACGAGCCAGTAAGATTTCCCCCTTCATTTTATATACCATCAAAATGATTCAGACCATTAAATGTAACTAATAAATAACTTCCAACAAATAGATCAAATGGATTTTGTTTGCCTTGTTGAATAAATATCTTTTGAAGCTTTACATCAATGAGACATTTACAGAAACATCCACTGGAAAGTCTAATTTTACCTTTTGTTTTTTCTGTCTGGTAAATCTTCTCATAATCTCTTACAGCCTCTTCATATTGTTCTGTATCCATATAACTATATAGTATAAGAATACATAAAATGTATAAATTTAACGTAGGTAATGGGGTGCTCTCAGGTCCCCAGTGTTTACAAAGAGAAGTCCTCAATCTTCACTATCAGCCAATTCCAGCTGCGCCAACGTGAACTCGCACAGTCAGGAGTACTTTTGTCTGTTAAGTAGATTTCAGATTAGTGAGCAAGACAAGTCCTGCAACACAAACTCACCTGAGACTATCTAACAAGTATTTATTAAGCACTCTAATTGGATTGTTTCCCATTTCAGGACCTGAACATTTAATCTCAGCTAACATTTTGGTGCAGTATTAAGGAAATTATACAACGTTGAAGTCTTTCAGTGAGATCAGCTGGATACAAAATTGGAAGAGGAGTGAAGATGTCCTGGCCAACATTCCTTGTTTGAAAAATTAGCTGCCATTTTTTTTAATTCATAGGATGTGAGAGTCACTAGCTGGGCCAGCATTTACCTAACTGTTCCTGAAATGAGTCTATCTCAGAGGGCATTTTCACAGTCATCACAGAGCAGTGGAGGCACGTGCAGGCCAGACCAGGTAGTTATGACAGGTTTCCTTTCTCGAAGGATATTTTCTACCATCAACAGCATGGTCCTGACTTTTATTGAATTCAAATCTACCATGGTGGGATTTGAACCTGGGCCCTCAAAACATTATGCTGGATCACTTGATTATTAGCCTCACGACAATACCACATGGTAATTATGATTGCACTCTAATTAGATGCAAAGCATTTTGCAACATCCCAAGGTACTTTATAAAAAAAAGTTCTTTCCTCTTTTATTGTTAGCTACAGTTTGGTGAAGAATTAGCACTACCTTTTACAGAAAATGCTCTACATACTAAAAAGGTTTACAAACAGGGCCAGGAGATATAGCGGGCTTTTCAAGTTAAATATGCATTTGGACTAAAGGGGTCAATTTCCATGAAGTTTAAAAAATGTGATACAAACAAGACCCACATTCTGCAACACAAACTTGTCCTGTTGGGACTGCCTGTCATGGTGGTTAAGACATGTCTCTTTTAGTCCTCAGACCCAAACCATGAGAATCTGATAGGAGGCTAGAAACGTGAATTGTAAAGCCTTAGTCATGCCAATGGATGCAACAGTTCAAAACAAATGTTTTTCTGAATTCACTGAAAACTATCCCAACAAACCCGTTACTCACCACTGCGCCCGCCGCATGTAAGCCTTGATATATGTGTCGTCAAGTTTTATTGCATTTGTGCAATCTTCTATCGCCTGTTGCATCTTATTGAGCTGCAAAAGATATTCCAAACAACCGGTGAACTTATTCATTGATCTGGTTCAATAGTGTCACAACTGGAGGTTTTAGAACTTTTTTTATATTTGTTATGACGTTTCTCTGTAGGACTAGACATCACCACACAGCTGCATATCTCATTGCTTAGAAAGGCACAGATCTTCTTCAAGCAACCTCAAATCAGAAAGATATTTTTAAATATATTCCAGCAAAATTTATAATTGTAGCTTCTCTGCTGATACTGCAGGAAACGGAAGATCTCTTTTAAAGATATGTGACCCTTTCACCCCAATTATAGACATAATATCTTCATGGTTATAATGCCAATGGACCAAACACAGCTCACTTTTCAAATTTATAAAGAATTTTATTTGCACAATTCATTTATTACCAGAGTTGAACTTCATTAATTCACCCATCTTCTTCTTTAGATATTGATTCTTTGACGATTGCAACTGTTGTGATCCTTACTATTCACAGGAGCTTTGACTGGGAATCATGGCCAGGGAGGCACGAGGCAAGACAGCGTGCAAACATCACAGCTTAGTCCCATCGTCCCATCAAGCAATATGCATTTCAACAAAGATCAAGTGAATAGTGATCAGAGACATAAATCTGGCATAATTTTCCTCTCTCTACCTCAGAGAGCTGAGGGCAATTGTTGGACCCAGGCATTTTCACAAGAAAGCATCACACACAATTGAAGTAAGGGCTCACATTTAGGGTGCCATGTGGCACCTTGGTTAGACTGCTGCCTCACAGCGCCAGGGACCCAAGTTCAATTCCGGTTTCAGATGATTGTGTGGAGTTTGCACATTCTCCCTGTATTTGCGTGGGTTTCCTTCAGGTGCTTCGGTTTCCTCCCACAGTCCAAAGGCATGCAGGATTGGCCATACTAATATTGCCCCTTAATGTCAGGAAGATTATTTAAAGTTTACTTATTTATTAGTCACAAGTAAGGCTTACACTGCAATGAAGTTACTGTGAAGTTTCCCTAGTCACCACAGTCCGGCGCCTGTTCGGGTCAATGCACATCTTTCAGAATGTGGGAGGAAACTGGAGCACCTGGAGGAAACCCACGCAGACAGGGGGAGAACATGCAGACTCCACACAGACAGTAACCCAAGCCGGAATCAAACTCAGGTCCCTGGAGCTGTGAAGCAGCAGTGCTAACCACTGTGCCACCATGCTGCCCCGATTAGCACAATAAATACGTGGGGTTATGGGGATAAGGCTTCGGGTGGGATTGTTGTCGGTGCAGCTCGATACGCCAAATGTCCTCATGTACTGTAAGGATTTTATTCATCTCATACGATGCCTTCGTGCTCTGTATGATTTAACAAATCACTGGATAAACCCCATGTGTCATCAGGAAAATCAAGGGTTACTCTTACATATTTATCTCAATGATTGCTTTAAAATAACATTCACATTAATAAATGTACAAAAACTGCAAGAATCTTACCTTGGAACCCACTGTGCCTCGATTACAGTATAATTTAGCATTAGTTTTGATGTTATTTGGATCTATTTTCAGAGCTTCTGAATAAAGTTCAAACGCTTCATCAAAGGATCCTTCTTTAAAAGCCCGGTTCCCTTCTTCCTTCTTCGCTCGTAACGCTTTAGCATTCTGTTTGCAGAAAGAGATAACGCCACACTGCTGTTTCAGTTAAAGCATGTCAGATAGTGACAATCTAATCAATCCATTCTCAAGCTTCTGAAAGACAAATCTTAGTGTTTCTGGCACATCAGAGCCTAGAGTTATGATGAAGGATCCCAACCAAAATATTAACCTCTTCTGCTTTGCCAGATTCTGGCTGATCTGCTGTGCATTTCTCCTTTTCATTTCAGCCCTTTATTTTATTCTTTCAGTGAATGTGGATGTCGCTGGCAAGGCCAACAGTTGTTGCCTATCCCTAATTGCCCTTGAACTCAATAGTTTGTGGCCCTTCACAAGGCATTGCTGTCGTTCTGCAGTCAAGCGGAAGCAGATTGGTAAAGGTTTTTATGGCACAGTAGCTAGCACTGCTGCCTCACAGTGTCAGCCTTGGGTGACTGTCTATATGGAGTCTACACATTCTCCCCGTGTCTGCGGGGGTTTCCTCCAGGTGCTCCAATTTCCTCCCACAGCCCAAAGATGTGTGGGTTAGGTGGATTGACTATAGTAAGTTACCCCTTAGCGTTCAGCGGTGTGTGGGTTGGGGGGACTGCTGGGCAAAATATGTGGGGTTGTGGCAACAGAACCTGGGTGGGATGCGCTGTCAGAGAGTTTGTGCAGACGTGATGGCCAAATGGCCTCCTTCTGCACTATAGAGATGCTACGATGATTGCAGATTTCCTTCTCGCAAAGACATCAGTGAACCAGATGGGCTGTTACGGCAATCAGTGAAAGCTGTAACTGTTACCATTACTGCGACTAATTGAGATTGGTTTTCACAAGTTGGCGTGGTGGGATTTGATGTCATGACCCAGGGCATTATCTTGCTCCTCTGGATTATTAGTGCACTGACATTACTATTATGCCACCATTTTCCTAGGCTTCTCAGACAACTCATAAAATAAATGATAAAAGCTAATTATCTTGAAGCGTCAGAGTTGTTCTGGACAGGCAGCAACACAACTACATTTCCCAAAGTTAATGCTGCTAGGCTGGATATTTTGAAGCCTCTAATGCAGTTATGCAACAGTTACTGTTGCTAATGCAAGTGCAGAAATTAATGGATAATTAATTGTTAATTAATTAAGAAGATACCCACACAAGGGTATTTTATAGAGTGGCAAATATGATTGAAGAAAAGTAACCTTGTTTAACTGATCTTTCATTTAGTGGAATGTTCCCTGTCCCCAGGTCACAAAGATCGGCATCACAAAAGGAGGCTACTATTGGAACACAGGAAGTAGGAGTACAGCACATTTGGTACCTTATTATGATCATGGCTGATCATCCAACTCAGTAACATGTTCCTGCCTTCCTCCCAAATCTTTTGATCCCTTCAGTTTGAAAAGCAATCCTAGCCCTTCTTGAAAACAAACAATTTTTTGGTCTCAACTACTTTCTGTGGTAATAATTTCCCGGCCTCACTACTCTCTGGGTGAAGAAATTTCTCACCTTATTCCAAAATGTTTACCCCTTCTCAAAATATGATCCCTGGTTCTGGACTCCTTGCCATCGGGAACATCCTTCATGCATCTACTCTGTTTATTCCTGCTGGAATTCTATAAGCTTCTATAAGACTCCACTCCACCTCCCCCTCCAATTCTTCTAAAATCTAGTGATCCAATCTCTCCTCATATCAGTCCCACCATCCCAGTCTGGTAAACCTTTGCTGCACTCTCTTCATGACAAGAACATCCTTCCCTCAGATAAGGAGGTCAAAACTGCACACAATATTCTAGATGTAGTCCCACCAAGGTCTTGTATAATTGCGGCAAGACATCCCTGCTCCTGTACTTGAATCCTCTCGCAATGAAGGCATAGCATTTGCCTTCCCCTCTCTCAACCTATATCATTTCCTAAAGTGTGAAGTCCAGGAACTTGTATTTCCTGGTAAGTTGACCCTTTCCACGGGCCATAATGTTGCAACCTCAGTGAACCATCTCAGAAGGTATTGCAAAATTACTTAAAAATTTATTTTCAGAAATACAACAAAGCAACAGCGGCTCACCACCACCTTTTCTAGGTCAATAAGGGATGGTCAATACATTCTGGCCTCGCCAGTGACACTCATATCCCATGAATAAATTATAAAAAATGTTTTTCCATTCCCATTGGCTGGAACAAAGTTAATTCGTTGTATGATTAGCTTCCTTGCTGTACCACTGATTAGAAGTAATCAGCAAAATGAAGATCTTGGCTGAGAGAGCAATCCATTGTGCTCAGAAAAGACACTATGTTACCTGGGACCTCAAACTAGGGAAAGATAGCAGATAGCTTTTGGTCAATTCAGATTATTTACTACGGTAGCACAGTGGTTAGCACCACTGCCTCACTATGCCAGGGACCCGGGTTCGATTCCTGGCTTGGGTCACTGACTGTGCAGAATCTGCACAATCTCTCTGTGTCTGTATGGGTTTCCCCTGGATGCTCCAGTTTCCTCTCTCAGTCTGAACGATGTGCTGGTTAGGTGTGTTGGCCATGCTAAATTCTTCCTCAATGTACTGGAACGTGGCAACTAGTGTTAACGTAAGGCTACTTGTGACACTAATAAATAAACTTAAAAGCACACAGGAAAATACAACTCTGTGCCTACGTTGTTACTACATATATTGTACTTTCCATTTATGCTGCTCAAATACTTGGTTCATTACAATCTGCAGTCACAGGTTTATTTTTTGTTAAAATATCTATATACTGTAACCAGGTAGTCAAGTCATAGAACCTTACAGTGCAGAAAGAGGCCCTTCGACCCATCGAGTCTGCACCGAACACAATCCCACCCAGGCCCTACCCCCATATCCCTACATGTTACATCCACTAATCCCTCTAACCTACGCATCCCTGGACACTAAGGGGCAATTTCTTAGCATGGCCAATCAACCTAACCTGCACATCTTTGAACTGTGGGAGGAAACCAGAGCACCCAGAGGAAACCCATGCAGACACAAGGAGAATGTGCAAACTCCACATGGACAGTGACCCGAGACAGGAAACGAATCCAGGATCCTGGAGCTGTGAAGCAGCAGCGCTAACCACTGCGCTATCGCGCTGCCTCTTTAAACAATTTAAAATATCACTAAGCTGGATGAGAAAATCTCTTCCACAAAAATCAATTATAGGAAGGGCATCAACCTTTAGCCGCTGGCCCTCTGACAGAGGGGCCATCAGACCTACCCTGCAAGCGAGTCGTGCCTTTGCGTGATCAGGCGCCATCCTTAGAGCTTGAACAAAGAACTGGACAGCCTTTTCAATACAGTCCTCATAGTAAAGGCAGAGCCCTCTCACATACAGGGCATCAGCATTCGTTGAATCCATACGCAGAATGTCACTGAAAGAGAAAAAGCAGAAATGAAGGGTTATGGCTAATACTCCAGTTAAGCAGGCACGGTCCTCATTGGAGGAAAGAAGGTTTAAAGGATGATATTAAAGCGGCATTCAAAATTTTGGGAGATTTAACAGAAAGGATCTAGAATGCAAGGCAGAAAAAGATTCACTGGTAACTTCTAAAATGAAACTGGATAAATACTTAATGGGGAAAAAGCATTGCAGGCCAATGGGGAAAGATCAGAGGAATGTGACTAACTCTAGCAAAGGAAAGTCATAACGGCTTCTAAGGTTCTACTAAAATACCTAAAATAAACAGTTTGGTTGACGGCAAAATCAAAGTTATGAAATAAAACATTAATTAATATATTTTTAAAATTATAGACTGCCCACCAATTTATCCACTCTACCCTTGGAAAATACTGTTTCATGAAACGGTCCCATGGGCACTGGCAGCCCGACGATACTTCTGCCTGCGAGGCAGAACAGGGAGTCTCTGCAGGGCATTTGACAGTAGGTTGCAGCCAAGTCTGAGACTGCTCTCACGCAATGTCAATACATATGCATTTTCTAGCAGGGGTCAGTAATCAAAAGGAATTTATTTTGGCTGTTTCTCCACACACACACACCCTCACTTGTTCAGCCATGGCACAATGAGGGCAATTGTCCCAAAGCCAGTGACGTCCTTGATGAGATTAATTAACTCGGCATGGACAGGAAGTCAAACCTGGTACGTTTTGGTCTGCAAAACTTGTTGTTTTACACAGCTTAATGTTTCACCGACTCGGCCTCTACATCGGAACGTAGGAGCAGGAATACGAGTCTTCATTCGGTCATCAGGGAAATACACTTAGCACAAAGTAATGGTATTCAAATGGATGAATACCTACCTTGCGACTGACTGTGCATCAGGGTAGCGACCAAGCAGTGCTAAGCATTCAGCTTTAAGGATTTTAAAGCGGTGGCAGGCTGGGGCAAACTCAAGGGCCCGATCCATATAGTATACAACCTGGGGTAACAAGACATAACATAGAACATTAAACAATCCATTCCATCAGATTGGGAGTAAAATTAGAGCCTTTCAATTATATTAATATTCCCTTCAACTTTATTAACCAACAAAGATACAAAGGCTAATTCCACTATCCTGTTGTGCTGCTTTTTTAGTGCAGCAGGCTGGGAGACTCTAGCGGGTGTTGTTTCACGGGCTCCCCACTGGGTGCTATGGCCTCCATGCGTCTCCTAGCTCCAGATTTCCGGCGCCATCAGCTCTACACTGGGAATCAGTGCAGAGGTGCATAATTTATGTAAATTTTAATTGAAATATTGATTGCCTGGGATTGAACTCTCTGGCTTGCTAGCCTCTCCCCCACACCCTTCCCCTCTGGAGTGGTTCATTCCAGAGGGGATTACCACAGCTCTCCACTTGCAGGAAGCTGCTGGCCCAACTCTTCTGGAGTAAGGGGGAGGGGGGGGGGGGGGGGGGGGGGCGGGGAGCGAGGAGGAGGGGGGGGCGGGGAGCGAGGAGGAGGGGGGGGCGGGGAGCGAGGAGGAGGGGGGGGGCGGGGAGCGAGGAGGAGGGGGGGGCGGGGAGCGAGGAGGAGGGGGGGGCGGGGAGCGAGGAGGAGGGGGGGGCGGGGAGCGAGGAGGAGGGGGGGGGAGCGCGAGGAGGAGGGGGGGGGAGCGCGAGGAGGAGGGGGGGGAGCGCGAGGAGGAGGGGGGGGAGCGCGAGGAGGAGGGGGGGGAGCGCGAGGAGGAGGGGGAGGAGCGAGGAGGAGGGGGAGGGGGAGGAGCGAGGAGGAGGGGGAGGAGCGAGGAGGAGGGGGAGGAGCGAGGAGGAGGGGGAGGAGCGAGGAGGAGGGGGAGGAGCGAGGAGGAGGGGGAGGAGCGAGGAGGAGGGGGAGGAGCGAGGAGGAGGGGGAGGAGCGAGGAGGAGGGGGGGAGCGAGGAGGAGGGGGAGGAGCGAGGAGGAGGGGGAGGAGCGAGGAGGAGGGGGGGAGCGAGGAGGAGGGGGGGAGCGAGGAGGAGGGGGGGAGCGAGGAGGAGGGGGGGAGCGAGGAGGAGGGGGGGAGCGAGGAGGAGGGGGGGAGCGAGGAGGAGGGGGGGAGCGAGGAGGAGGGGGGGAGCGAGGAGGAGGGGGGGAGCGAGGAGGAGGGGGGGAGCGAGGAGGAGGGGGGAGCGAGGAGGAGGGGGGAGCGAGGAGGAGGGGGGAGTGAGGAGGAGGGGGGGGAGCGAGGAGGAGGGGGGGGAGCGAGGAGGAGGAGGGGGAGCGAGGAGGAGGGGGAGGAGCGAGGAGGAGGGGGAGGAGCGAGGAGGAGGGGGAGGAGCGGCGGCGAGGAGGAGGGGCGGGGGGGGGGGGGGTAGCAGTGGCAGCGGCAAGAGAGGACCTCCCACCCCCAAGAGGGTCAGGTGCCTCTTGGGCAATGGCACCTTTGCACTGCCCATCAGGTATGGGGCAGTGCCAAAGGTTGGGGTTTCTACTACCACTCTGCAGTCAGGGTCAGTGTAGCTGGGGAAGGGGACAGGGGGGCATAATACAATCGGAGCTGGCCCTCTGGGTGAGGGGGGTGGGGCAGCGATTAGGCCTGGGGGTGGGGGTCTAGTGACATGGGGCTGCCTAGTGATCGAGCTGGCCAGCAATTGGGAGTCCGGCAGTGCCGTGTGCCAATCTCCACATTGACAGATCGATGCTTGTACAGTGACCCGCTTGGTGCTATGCTGCTGACCTCTTTAGCGTGAATAAACCCTGCCCACCAATTTTTAGCGTGGATCACCCGAGTGCTCTCTGCAGTGCACAGAGCATGGAAGATTGATTTTTAAACAAACACCGAAAAACCAGCGCGATTTACTCCAGTTTCAAGAAAATTCGACACTTTGAATTTTTTTGAGAGAATCGCCTCTTAATGAATTAGTTAGTACCAAAAGGTCCCTTAAAGTTGCATAATCTTTAAAAATCTGAGCCTGACGGACGGAAGAGAATTTTTTAGAATGGATCAAAGGAGGATGCATCCATAACGTACCACAAGTTCTCGATTTGTGGATTGCTATTGTGGTGGACATTAACGGAAAGCACAGTGAAGCTCGGTAGCAAAGTTTTACTAATCACCTGTACAGCATTGTTAACCATCAGAGAAGACAGAGGGTAGCAGTGGAAGGGTGCCTTTCTGAATGGAGGACTGTGACAAGTGGCATTCCTCAGGGATCAGTGCTGGGACTTTTGCTGTTTGTACTGTATATAAATGATTTGGAGGAAAATGTAACCAGTTCGATTAGTAAGTTTGTGGACGACACAAAGATTGGTGGATTTGCGGACAGCGATGAGGACCATCAGAGGATACAGCAGGATATAGATCGGTTGGAGACTTGAGTAGAGAGATGGCAGATGGGAGTTTAATCCGGACAAATGTGAGGTAATGCATTTTGGAAGGTCTAATACAGATAGGAAATATACAGTAAATGACAGAACCCTCAAGAGTATTGATAGGCAAAGGGATCTGGGTGTACTGGTACATAGGTCACTTAAAGTGGCAATGCAGGTGGAGAAGGTAGTCAAGATGACATACGGCATGCTTGCCTTCATCAGCCAAGGCACTGAGTTTAAAAATTGGCAAGTCATGTTGTGGCTTTATACAACCTTAGTTAGGCCGACGTGGAATATAGTGTTCAATTCTGGTTGCCACACTACCAGATGGATGTGGAGGTTTTGGAGAGGGTACAGAAAAGATTTACCAGGATGTTGCCTGGTACGGAGAGCATTAGCTATGAGGAGAGGTTGGAGAAACTTGATTCGTTTTCACTGGAACGATGGAGGTTGAGCGGTGATCTGATAGAGGTCTACAAGATTATGAGAGGCATGGACAGAGTGGGTAGTCAGAAGCTTTTTCCCAGGGTGAAAGAGTCAATTAGTAGGGGGCACAGGTTTAAGGTGTGAGGGGCAAGGTTTAAAGGAGATGTACGAGGCAGAGTTTTTTATACAGAGAGTAGTGGGTGTCTGGAACTCATTGCCAGGGGAGGTAGTGGAAGCGAATATGGTAGTGACTTTTCTACAGGCTTGGAGGGCCGAGGGGCTTGTTCCCCTGCTGTAATTTTCTTTGTTCTAAGACCAGCAGCTTCTTTCAGAAGGGAATAAAGAGCAAGAGAAAAGTACTTTAAAATGGAAGCCATATGATTAAAAATCAAAGAGGCAATCCATGTTGATAAGTGGGGGGGGGGTTCTCAGCCAAGGAGCAAATTTTAGGAAGATAAAGTTCAGTGCAGCATTACACATGAATTTTAAAAAAAGATATGAAAAGGAATAATTTGTTGCTTAAAGAAATAAATAAGAAAAAGTGTAATAGAGTGAGAGTGTGTCGGTGTGGTTAATTCCCAGACTCAGGGTGTTCACTCACTAACCCTCAATCTGCTGTGAGTGGGTAAGGGTAAATGAAAACCCTGATACTAGGAGTGAGCCAGACTTACAGATGCACTGCCCCCTCACTTGTTCTCTGGGGCCTCACACCCTCTTACTCTTTCCCTTCACACCTTTTGCCCCCATCCCCCCCACCTTCTCCCTCTTACCACACTCACTGTCTCTCCCTCACAACCCTCTCTCTTGCCTCATATCCTCTTGCTTGCCCCCTCTCACATCTTCTTTTTCCCCCTCACACCTTCTCCTCCACAACTGCAATCCCGCCTCGTGCGCACTCTTCTCCCCGCTCTCATGCGCACACTACCCCCCCCAACCCCCTGCCATCGCATGCGCACACTCCCCCCCACCCCCATCGCATGCACACACTCCCTCCTGTGAAAGAACGTGTCAGAGGAGGTGTGTGCAAGAGTGGGGAGGGGGTACGTGAGAGAGGGGCTTCACGGGCCACGTCCTGCTCCTACCTATGTTTCCAAAGGTTGTGGGGAAAAAGCAGGATTGGGCTAACGAGTTGGATGATCAGCCATGATCGTAACGAATGGCGGAGCAGGCCTGAAGGGCCAAATGGCCTCCTCCTGCTCTTATCTTCTATTCGCAGGCTGTATGTCGGACAAGCCTGCTTTAAATCAGCTCCTTAAAAGTAAGGCAGTCATGCACTTCTTGAATACTTGTATATTGCAACATTTAAAATTATTTCTATTTTAAAGCCCCAATATTGTTAAATTAAATTTTAATACATTTCCAGTAATATACATATGATGGTGTGACTACCTTTCTGAAATCGCCTTTGACAAAGCCAGCTTCAGCTATTCTCTCATACTCCAAAACTGCTTCGGCATTCTTCAGCTGTAGAAACAACAGAACATCCAAATAGAAGTTTCAAAAGAAGGTGCAACATTCTCAAATGTTGCTTCATATAGTAACTTAAGTTCTTACTCAGATAGGATCTGCCATACAGCATTAAGTAACACACAATCCTATTTTTGCCAGTGCTGATAATGTCATGTCAAGATATTTCTACTCCTGTGTAAATACAAAAGGCTGGTATGTTTGGACAAATCAAGAGACAGGCAATTTACTGTGGACACTCAGTGATCTGCCTAATATGATTTGTTTATAATATAATAGCAAAATACTGCAGACGTTGGAAATCGGAAATAAAAACAGAGAATGCTGCAAGAACTTAGCAGGTCTGGCAGCATCTGTGGAGAGAGGATTTTAATCAGAGAAAAATACAGCATAGAAGAGGCCCTTACATCCATCAAGTCTGCACCGACACAAAAAACACCTGATCTGCCAATCTAATCCTTAAAAGAGCCAACAATTTCCCTAAAAGAGGCCAATCGAATCCCATTTCTCATCATGATTTCTTCCCTCATCAATCCCACTTTCTCTAAAAACACATCAAATGCTCCATTTAATCTCTCCTAGTTCCTGAAAATTTGATTACTAACAGCCCTTTCTTGACATCAATCTTTCTCTACCTTCTGCTATGGCCCCTTTGATTCAAATAAACAAATTACTTCCCCCCTCCCACCCAACATCAGAATATACCAATTTAGAATTCATTAATATTTTCAATTCACTTGAATCTGAAACTTTTGTTTGTATCCCAAAGCCCAAATGTTGGTTTTAAGTATGTGCACAGCTCTCTCTGGCACAGTGGTTAGCACTGCTACCTCACAGTGCGAGGGACTCGAGTTCAATTCTGGTCTTGGGCCACTGTCTGTGTGGAGTTTGCACATTCTCCCCATGTCTGCATGGGTTTCCTCCAAGTGCTCCGGTTTCCTCCCACATTCCAGAGGTGTGCAGGTCAGGTGGATTCGCCATGCTAAATTGGCCTCAAGAGTCCAAGATATATATAGATTAGGGGGAATTAGTGAAGTAAAATACGTGGGGTATGGGGATAGGGCCTGGGTACGAGTTTGTGAAGACTCAATGAGCTGAATGGCCTCCTTCTGCACTATAGGGATTCTATGATAGAATCAATCATTCATTTTGAGGTGATGCAATTGGGCCTCTGCTCCAACTCCAGCACATCAAACACTCTTTTTTATTGCGATCGTTTGTGCCCACAGTTCACCATCCTTTCAAATCATTTTTGACCTGTCCATTGCCTTTTTGTTTTGGCACGTGTTCACTTTAAAGCAGATCAATAATTTACGGTTATCTTATCGCAGTATGCTAGCACTTGGAAGGAACCCAGATTATTTTGTATTCCTCCCCCTTAACATTACCCCCATTAGAACCATAGAATCTCTAGGTGCAGAAAGAGGCCATTAGGCCCTTCAAATCGGCACTGACTCTCTGAAAGAGCTACTCAGGTGCCTCCCCTTCACCCTACCCCTGCGCATTTACCATGGCTAATCCAACTAACGTGCACATCTTTGGGAGGAAACCAGAGCACCCAGAGGAAACCCATGTAAGACATGAGGAGAATGTGCATACTCAACTATCATCCAAGGCCAGAATGGAACATGGGTTCCAGGTGCTTTCAGGCAGCAGTGCTAACCACTGTGCCACCCCACTGCTCCATTCCAGCATTTTCTTTTGGTTTTATTTGCACGTCCTAATATCAAACGTTTTCTCTCCTAACCTGACCTCTGACTTCACCTACCACCTATCCTCCCTGTTTCTTTTATAATTTATTTAATTGCTACTGCTTTGTGACATTATATGAATGCATGGTACTGGACAGACTTCATATAATGGCAGTCAGACAGGATGTTTTGTCCCTGCTAATTTAAAGGCTGTTCTTTGACTCTTCCACTGTCTATTCAGCATTAAAGTAACCTGTTCTAATCTTCCTGATAGCCGTTTGACCCCAAAGTGGGCTTACTCTTCCCCTGCACACCCAACAAAGATGGTCGAAAGACAACTGACTGGGTAGTTAAATGAAAATGCATTCCATTAGCTGGTCGCAGTTAGCAGCATACGTATTTAAACACAAATTGCAAAAACGTAGTGATGTTTACGTAAGTTCTCAGATCAACCCGCAGAACTATAATCCAACAGCACTGTCTAAAGGTGGCTTGCAGATCAGTTACTGGCAATGTTTGTAACAAGCCTGCTCCATACCTCAGTAAGTGCCTGAGGGCTATTGGGTTCCAGTTCCAGAACTTTCTGAAAACAGCGGCCGGCTGCCATGGCATTCCCCAAAGAAAGATGGCATTTTCCCTCTCGCAGGTGACCCTATAATTAAAAGATGGTTCTACTATTTAACAGTGTTACTACTTTTTTTCATTTGTAACATAAAAGTGAACTGTTGTGGCAAAAGGACAAAGGATGTTAGAAAAAAATGGTTTTCTTCCCCCATCAACTATTAATATAGTTTTTGCTTAGAAAAGTAGTCAAATTAATAAAGGTCTGCCTTTAATCTGTGATATGCCACAGAAACCTTTGGGGGTAAAATGATATAAGCTGGCAAGAAAAACAGTCATGGTGACTGTGACTTTTAGAACAAGTCAGTGTTGTAATTAGAACTTAAAAATATAACCAATATGAAACTTTCATGCCATATGCACATAGAACAATGAAAAACATCCACCAGTAAAATTTTTTTTTTATTCTTCTAGATAGCATCCCTTTTATAAATCTGGAGTGAAATACTGAAGGCTATATATGGAGGTTATAAAAACAGGAACCATTTTAGGTGATCAATTAACAATATCACACAACATTTGTACTTCTGAAACATCACCACTGGTATGTTTATATACTGATCTTACTCCTGAATCTGTGATCTTTTTCGTTGTGGGGTGGATATGACAACAGGCAACGTGTTTGTGCATATCACATTATTTGGAAGTTGCAAAAGAAACCTTAAAGCAGCTTTAGCGGAATTGTTAGCAAAATGGCACATTTGATACTTCTTTCAGTCTGGATGGGCCCTTTCCAAAACTTAGGGAAGGCCCACCCAGGCCAAAAATACCGAAGCACATTGCCGGCTTGTACTGATGAGCTGAAGGGTCAGCTCACCTGTGGCCAGATCCGAGATACTTGATGTTACTTAAGCACTGCTGGAGGCAGCTGCTTACATTGGCATATAGAAATCGGAGGCACGCGGCAAATTTAGTCCCAGGGCGTCGTGGTGACTCCGGTGGCACTGTCGCTTACTTTGCAAAATTGGCAATAAGGAGTGCACCACTGGAGACAACGCTGCAAAGTAAACGGGGAATTGTTATGTTCTTTTCTGAGGCTTATTAGCAAGGCTAAGCTTAACAGGCCCAATGACAAGCCAATTTTCAGTTCATCCCAGGAGACCTCTTTGGTAATTCACAATTCAAGACAGTCAAATGTTCTTATTTATTAAAACCAGTTTGAATCAGCATTTAAGGTCCATTTTAAATGTTTTAAATCAACTTAGCGCCATTTACAATAGAGCTTTAACAGGCCACCTCCAATGTCTTGCTTTAAAGAAGGGAGTCAATGGGCAGGATTTTCCAGCCTCGCTTGCCCCGAAACTGAAAAATCCTGCCAGAAGTCAATGGACCTTTCCATGGCCTGCCCCTCACCTGCTCTGATTCCCATAGTGGGCAGGTCGGTAAATTCCAGCCAATATATTCCAGGAAGAAAATAAAACAAATGTGAGTACAATCCTCTGCTAGTGATAGGAAAGATAAAAATGAATTCCACAATTTCAGAGATTGAGATTACCACCCACTCCTCAGAGAAGCTAATTTAAGACATTGCTCTTCCTTATAAACACACTAAATATTATAATTCATAGTGACAAGGAGAATGCAAGGAAAAACTTGAAAGAGAATTCTGTCGTGTATTATACAATAAAAACAGAAACAGGGATTTCACTACTACCCAAAGCTACAATTCAGTCTGATCATCCGTGACATACCCTCACAAAAGTGTCATCCAGTCTCACAGCCTGCTGTGCATCTTCAAGAGCCTCCCGGAACTTACCAATCATCATGAGAGTTGCTGCTCGGTTGCCATAGTAACTGGCATTTTTAGGACAGATATCTGGGAAAACAAATGGAACACTTACGAGGAGCTTCAGAACAGTTGCAAGAAATGCCAAAGTAAACACCTCACCTGTTACTTAGCAGAAAAACCAACACAAATCTGGAAGAATACTTCAGAAATCTATCAAAATTGGAAGTAGTTCTACAACCAAACTCATCTACTGATGCCTAGTTACCCACAGAACTCCTCCAAGGGCTTAAACAAATCGTTTATAGAATATCATCTTTTAATTGAAATTATAGAAACTAGAAGGAGGAGTAGGCCATTCAGCCCTTCGAGCTTGCCCACCATTCATTATGACCATGGCTGATCATCAAATTCAATATCCTGATCCTCACTTCCCCCAAATGAAGTCACTGGAATGGTCCACTGACAGGGAATTAACTTTGCACTGCTTTATTTTTCAATTCCTTTGAAATGTTAACTTTTTTTGGCTGTTATTTGATAAAGCTTTTTCTCAAGCCCTGTAAAAGGGGATGGAACACATTGTGGTGGAACACATGTCTGAAGGTCTGATTCCCTTGGCTAATGTCACTCAGACCAGTAATATCACAGCTTTGCTTACATTAAATAAGAAAACAGGTCAAGGTAATTATCCTCTTTAGTACAAAGGCTTACCTCTCGCCCTACATTGCTCTGTCCTGGAAAGACAAATGGGTTTCTCAAATTCTGGAGGTGAAGGCGGGGCCTTCAGATGAGAAAGTTTGACTCTGAACACGGTTGTGTTACACAGCATAAGGGGGACAACACTTCAAACTAAAATAGCATATAAACCAGCGTTTTCACAAGTTAGTATCGCAAAGACTAATTTAAAATACTAATTTTATGTAACAAAAGTGGCAATGAACCAACAGGCTGATCAGTTACCATGAAATCCTCTTCCATTCAATCCCCCTTCAGCTGTGATAATGAAAAAAATGGATTTAACAATTCTTTGAAGTTATAAAAGGCTCTGGTTTTAAAAGGAACCATAGATCATGAACAACTGTTAACAGCTTGGCAGGTTTCATAACTTCTAAACACGCTTACATTTTCCCCTACTGTCCAATTTTCACCTCTTCCTTAAAAGTTGGAAGTTGAATCTTTAGATATCAGCAACTCATTGGCATCTCACATTCATAGCCATTCTTCATGTGTGAGCCGCTTGACAGTGGCCACAGTATGCCATTAAAGCAGGGCTGGCATCACAGCAAAGTTTGGTTATATCTTCCTTTACTTTCACCGAATACAGCTGATAAAATCTGGAGCCCAGGGAAGCTGAGGCCAATTCTAGCAGCACAATTGTTAAAGCTGCCTTGTAATATTAAGAGTGGAGTTCAGCACGAGCAAGATCACCATTTTCAGTTTGCATGGGTTGAACAAACTGCAGCGACATATTTCTCTTTTGATTGCTGCGTGACACTTGTTTCCTTGTTGGTTAATAAGATTCACCGCATTCATGTTTTGCCCAGTCAGGATCAAAGGGATGAATAAAAACAAAACAGAAATAGAATCCTACAGTGCAGAAGGAGGCCACTCAGCCCATCAACTCTGCACGGACTCAGGCCCTATCCCCGTAACCCTATGTATTTACCCTAGCCAGTCCCCCTGATACGAAGGGGCAATTTAGTCACCCATACATCTTTGGGCTGTGGGAGAAAACTGGAACACCCGGAGGAGACATGGGGAGAACGTGCAGACTCTGCACAGACAGTGATCCAAACTGGGTAATGAACCTGGGTCCCTGGTGCTGTGAGGCAGTAATGCTAACCACTGTACCACAGTGCCGCTCTAAATATTGGTAATGCTTTTTAAAATAAAATTCATTTACGGATTTTTTTTTAAACGTTAGAGGACTCAATGCTTATGTTGCTGTTGCATCCAATTTCAGCATCAGGTAACCTTGACCAACTGTGACTATGGGTCAGAAGGAGAGTTAACTCCTAGTTACTTTGCCCCAACAATCTCACCAGTGGAATTTTGCTACTCCCCGCACTAGCCCCTTTCTCAAATCAAATTAGAATTCATTACAATCTTGGGGGTAGTTTTTATACCTGCAGCCACCACAACCGGGTTTAAATCTACCAAATGTTATGAACAACATTGACAGAATCATAGAGATGACACTTTAATTGCGTCAGTCGGGTTTTGCCCGGAATTGTAATGTTACGCCAGTCTTTTTAAAGCAGTTTAGGAAAAGTACTCTGGAAAAGGTTGACAGTAAATCATTTTAATTAAACTCAAATGACAACAGAACTGCTGCATCATTTCCAAAGAGTCAATTTAAACTTAAAGCTCATAATCACCTCAACTGTAATGATGTCAGATGCTGATTTAGATCAAATGCTTACCTATTGCTTTTGTGTAATAATTAAATGCTTCATTGTAGTCCTTCTTTGCATAAAATGCATTGCCTTGCTCTTTAAATAATTCAGCCTCTCTGTAGAATTAAAATACAGCTTTAATTTGATGCATTAGATAGAGAATCATAAGTCTTTTCCTCACATGCAATCTATTTCATTATCCCCTCAATGGTTCTTTGATTTCCAGGTTTGCGTCATTTAACGAAAAAGAGCCCAAAATTGCAATGCATGACATTTTTGTAAATCTGGGTTGTAACCTCAATCATCTTTATGAACTGTGTAAGAAAACAATAGCGGTACGTTTATGGTGCTGGAACTCACAATGTATGGAGTTAAAATCGAGCAGCAGCTTGATTTTAAAGATCAGAAAGATGACCAGGAATTGAGTGAAAGGAACTTACCATTCCTATATGTGACTCCGGTGTGTACAATACAGTTAACTACTTAGCACCATGGCAAGAAACATCCTCTCAACATCTACTCTGTCAAGCTCCCCTCAGAAACGAGTATGTTTCAGTCAGATCACCTCTCGTTCTTCTAAATTCCAATGGGTATAGGTCCAACCTTTCATCACAAGTCAAACCACTCATCCCAGGAAACAGCTGACAACCTTCTCTGAACTGCTTCTAATGCAAGTGTATCCCTCAGAAATTCAGCAATGAACCAGTATATTTTCACACAACACAATCACAAACAATACCAGAAGGGTAACTGCACAGCCTTAATATTTAATCTGTTGAGGTCTGAAATGTTACTACCACAACACAACACTATCAGTTGAAACAGGCCGTGGCCTATAAATAAGGCATATATTCCAGGCTGCCATTATCTTAGCAGACATGGCCTAGGGCTCTAGTTAATAGAATGCCTCCTATGAAAACCAGGTGTGAAGTTCAGTGATGTTGTATATCTAATGTCAATGAAAATGAGAAATCCTCAAGACTATGTGTATGCCACATTTTCATTCAATAGGTGTTCTTTGTACGGATGCAAAACTTGGCATCGAATAACCAATTGCATATCAACAGGAAGCGATTTCTGGCAGAAAAATAGAAAATGATGAAAATGCACAGCTAGAAGAGAGAAGAGGGATCATGACATGTCAGGCTGAACCCTTTTAGAAAAATAGTGCTCTAATAAAGGGTATGTATGAAAAATACCAGAATCTCTGTTCTTTGTCTTCATCAGCAACTGATCAACTGTTAACTTCTGGCACCTTCTGCCTTTATTTCTGATTTACAAATTTGTTATTTTATTAGCTGATTTTTAGTAGCATTTTATAAGGAATTACAAGTCAAGTACAACAGATAAATTCGATTTCACACTTTGAAAGCAATAGAGAAGGGCAACGAATTGGTTAAAACATGTATTGTGATGGAGTGATCTTTCCTTCTAATTCTTGTTTGGCAATCTTAGTTGGAAATAGTAAAAAAAATAAGATCACACTCAAGGCCTACCAACTCGTGAATGCAGAATGGACTGCGCAGAATTAAGGGAGAAGTAAATTTAGCAAAGAAATAACTGTACTTTGATGGTATAGGTAAGCTAAGGATGCAGATAATTTTTCAATTCTGAACAATCCTGATTCTGCTCCTTTGTCATTCATGCTCCCATTTGCCTTTTCTCCTTGCTGGAAATGTGCATTAAGCACCTGGCCTCTGGTGGCTATTTGCAAATAGTGAAATCTAATAAAAAGTGCAATAGTTCAAACAGGTAAGCAAGGTGCAGAGAATAGATAACAAGACCTTAATCAATTACAAAGACAAGGTGCATGGGACACCATCACCTCTGAGTCAAACACCATGCCAAAGTGGACATAAATCACCATTCCTTCATCACGACTGGTTCAAAATCAGAGACCTTCCTACTTAACAGCACTGTGGGAGCTCTTTTATCACAAGGACTGAAGGGGTTTCAATGCCAACTTATCCCTGTCTTCTCAAGGCATCTTCAGATGAGTAATAAGTGCTACCATTACCAGTGTTTCTCACCTCTCGAAAACGAATAATACAACTTATACCGTGATTTTATTTTAAAAGCAAAGCTTAAGCAACTTGATATTTTAACTATTTAAACTTTGTAACTTCTCACTAAGATTAAGGTCTCAGAAGCATGCAAATTACTTAGGTTGCTGCATTGCTTGGGAGATTGTACTGTTTCATGCTATATCCAGATGCATGGTGGCATCTAAACAGAAGAATCAAAGCCTAAGGTATAACTGCATCCATAGCCAACTCATTTAACATAATCACATTCGACTTCAATTTGGAACACAGCAAGAACATAACTCCAAGAATCTTGGGGCAATCAGAACAAACTCTGCAGTGCCCTGCCAAGTTTATTTAACCAGTATCTAGGAGTGGAGGAAGGACTGCCAAAAGTATATTTGATTAAAATCCTTTGATGGCTTTACAGGCATTATCAGTGAAAGGCCACATATTTAAGTTTTTTGCCACCTCTAAGATGGACGGTGGCAACCAAGAGAGGAAATAATGAAGGTTGGGAAAACGATTCAGCCAGTTTTATGGGAACATTTGAGATCACAATAGTTAGGGAAAGACAGCAGTTAAAAAGGCAAAGGACAAAAGAATAGATAGGAAGGGGGATTATGGAGAGTACAGAGATAAGAGGTGCCAAATCTTTGTGGCCAGAATTCTTCAACCTCAGCTGCAGATGGGATTCTCCAGTCCTGCTGCAGTGAATGGAATTTTAGCTGAGTGCCAAATTCTCTGTTCTCGCTGGCAGCGAGGTGAATGAGATCAGAGAATCTGCTCAGCACTTACTTAAGATGGTGTGATTTTAAATGTATTGGTTTATTATTACAATAAAGTGAAGCAGCTCCTAATATTGGAGTAGCATGATCCATGTGCCAGTTTAATTTTAATTTGGAGTTCCTTAATTCAAATCACCGGTTTGAATTGAAATCAAACAACTTGCCTCCTCGGCTGTCTTACTGAACTTGCTCAATTTGAATTACTGATTTCTTGAGGAAAAGTGGTTTCGAATTAGCCATTGTCAGCTGGAGTATTCCAATGGCAGCACCAGCTTCCAATACAAGCAGGAATTTCCTGAAGGTGTTAGGAAACAAGCAACATAAGAATTGGCAACTAAAAATTCAGAAGGAGTGGGAAGAAGGACAAGCTTTAGCAAACATTTCCTGTACGAAGCAGAGAACAATTGGTGGATGTGTTCAACATTTACAGGATTGTTCCAATGAATAACACATTTCTGTCAAATTTCAAAATATTAAAAGCTTCCGCCTCGCATGCATAACAGTAATTTTAAATCTTTTCAGACGATTCAGCAGTTCTAAAAACCTGCTTGAAATGCAAAACACATGTGTGAATCTGTAGCAATTGCTCCAAGTCCAAATGTCAAGTACTACTTTCTGAAGAATTTTATTTTCAATTAAAATTTCCAATGAACTTAGTCCTAAAATCCAACTCATAAAAAGCACAGTGATTAAGTACAGTACTAGTATTCAAAATTCAGTACTTGTGGCCTTTAGAGATGCGTGCAGTAAGGGTACAGCAATTATCATGGGTGATTCAATCCGCATATTGATTGGGCACACTAAACTGGTAACAATGCGATGGAGGAGGATTTCTTGGAATAAGAACATAAGAAATAGGAGCAGGAGTAGGCCATCTAGCCCTTCGAGCCTGCCCCGCCATTCAATAAGATCATGGCTGATCTGTCGTGGCTCAGTTCCACATTCCCGCCCTCTCCCCATAACCCTTAATCCCCTCTCTTATCAAAAACCCATCAACCCGTGTCTTAAAAATATTTAGCGAGGTAGCCTCCACCACTTCAACGGGCAGAGAATTCCAGAGATTCACCACCCTTTGAGTGAAGAAGTTCCTCCTCAACTCCGTTCTAAACCGCCCCCCCTTTATCTTGAGGCTGTGCCCCCTAGAAGAGATGGTTTTCTCGACCAACATGTCAAGGAACCAACTAGAGGGAAGGCCATCCTAGACTGGGTATTGTGTTGAGTGACGATTAATTAGCAAATGTGTGGCGAGATCCTTTGGGGAAGAGTGACCATAACATGGTAGGATTCTTCATTAAGATGAAGAGTGACATAGTTAAGTCTGAGACTAGGATCTGGAACTTGAGAAAGGCTAACTTTGATGGTATGAGACATGCAATGACTAGGATAAGCTGGCAAAGAATACTTAAAAGGTTTGACAGTGGAGAGGCAATGGCAGACATTTAAAGAACACATGGATGAACTTCAACAACTGATGAAAGAGTAAAATGAGCAAGGTGGCTCATCCATGGCTAACAAGGGAAATCAGGGTTAGTGTTAAAACCAAAGCGAAGGCATATGAATTGGCCCAAAAAAGCAGCAAACCTGAGGACTGGGAGAAACTTAAAGTTCAGCAAGAGGAAAATGGTTTAGTTCGGAAGGGGAAAGTAGAATACAACAGTAGGTGTGCAGAAAACATAAGAACTGATTGCAAATGCTTTTATAGATAGAAGAGAAAAAGACTAAGACAAATGTAGGTCCCTTACAATTAGAATCAGGTGAATTCATGATGGGCGACAAAGAGATGGCAGACCAGCTGAACAAATATTTTAGATCCGTCTTCAATAAGAAGGACACAAATAACCTCCCAGAACTACTAGGGGACAGAAGATCTTGCATAAAGGAGGAACTGAAGGAGATCCTTATTAGTCAGGAAATTGTATTGGAAAATTGCTTGGATTAAAACCCATTGAGTCCCCAGGGCCTGATGCTTTGCATCCCAGAGTATTCAAGGAAGTGGCCCTAGAAATAATAGATGCAATGGTGATAATTTTTCAACATTCTATGAACTCTGGAAGAGTTCCAGTGGATTGGAAAGTAGCTAATGTAACCACACATTTTAAAAAAGAGGGAGAGAAAACAGGGAATTATAGGCTGGTTAGCCTGACATTGATGGTGAGGAAACGCTGGAGTCAATTATTAAGGATGTAATAACTGAGCATTTGGAGAGCAGTGACAGGATCAGTCCAAGTCAGCATGGATTCATTAAAGGGAAATCGTGCTTGACAAATCTTCTGGAATTTTTTTGAGAATGTGACCAGGCTGAACCAATGAATGTTGTGTACCTGAGCTTTCAAAAGGCTTTTGACAAGGTCCCACACAAGAGATTAGTAAGCAAAAGTAAAGCTCATGGTATTGGAGGCAATGTATTGATGGCAATGTATTGACGTGGATAGAGAACTGGTAGGCAGACAGGAAGCAGAGAGTGGAAATAAATGGGTCCTTTTCAGAATTGTAGGCAGTAGTTAGTGGAGTACCACAAGGTTCAGTGCTAGGATCCCAGCTATTCACAATGTACGTTAATATTTGGACAAAGGAATTTAATGCAATATCTTCAAATTTGCAGACTGCATTAAGCTGGGTGGCAGTAAGAAGGATGCTAAGAGGCTGCAGGGTGACTTGGACAGGCTGGCTGAGTGGGCAAATACTTAGCAAATGCAACAGAATGTGGATCAATGTGAGGTTATCCACTTGGTGGCAAAAACAGGGAGGAACATTATTATCTGAATGGTGGCAGCTTAGGAAAAAGGGAAGTGCAATGTGACCTGGGTATCATGGCGGGGATCTCATAGAAACATATAAAATCTTGATGGGACTGGACAGGCTAGATGTAGGAAGAATGTTGGGGAATTGCAGAACTAGGGGTTACAGTCAAGAATAAAGGGTCAGCCATTCAGGACTGAGATGAGGAAGAACTTCTTCACTCAGAGTTGTGCACCTGTGAAATTCTCGGCCACAGAAAGCTGTTGGGGCCAGTTCATTAGATATGCTCAAGAGGGAGTGGGACATGGTCCTTGTGGCTAAAGAGATCAAGGGGTATGGAGGGAGAGCGGGAGTGGGATACTGAAAGTGCACGATCGACCATGACCATACTGAATGGTGGTGCAGGCTCAAGGAGCTGAACAGCCTACTCCTGCACCTATGTTCTATGTTTAATGCAGATGAGGGCACCACATTGAAGTTTGCATATATTTACAATTTACAGAAGCTATGATTGAAGTCTGATCCTTGTTTACTCTACCTAAATGATGTGATAGGCAGTTTACTTCTGGAGGTGACAGTACCTGCTGTCACCCATTTCTGACCATTTTTACATGAGTAAATTAACTGAAAGCAGAGGCAAGGGGGAAAAAATGGAGGCTGAACATTTGGAAACAAAATAGAAACTGCTGGAAAGGTTCAGCAATATGTCAGGAATGGAAAGTGAAAGTTAGGCTTATGTTTCAAGAGGAATAGCATCAGCAACACCTAGGAAACGTTAACATATCTTTGTTTTAGATGCTGACTCATATTTCCAGAAGATTGTTTATCAAGAGGGAAGATTTGAAGGCGAATAACGTAGCAGTACCTTGGGCTTTGTTAACAAAACACTTAGTAGGAAATGCATATCAAAATGCCCCCTAAAAATGTTTTTGAAAGTAAGCCTTGGTTACCAGTTTGCAAGGAATGCAGTGAATTTGGAACTCTATTTTAAACAAATATCACAGTACATGAATGTCCTTGAGAAGCGTATGAAATACTGAAGTGTCCCATCTAAACATAGAAACAGTAATATTAGAGCACAGTACTGCTGAAGCCGTCATTGGGAGTTCTAGGATTCCAAAAGGACTGGTTGCTGTTAAAATTGTAAACTAGGCAAACAGCTTCTGACAAAAATCACTCTTCTTGTTGTCCCAATATTAGCTTCTGTAATAGCATCGATCTTAAGTCCAAAAATCGCAGAACACCGATCCACAATTTCAGTCCGTTATTAGAAAGGGTAAACCCAACAAAACATTGATTTAAAGCCTATTAGTTTTCCAATGCTGCAGGCTATTAAGGTTAGAAAGTGAGGGATGGAGGACATTCAAAGAAATAACTATTATTGCAGTACAGCTTAGCTGTTAAAATCCAGAGGGAAAGCTTCAGGCAAACTTGTATTGAGGACTGAGAAGCTTTTAGTGTCAGACTTGATTACAACTCAGTGCCAATAAAAGGTCATGGCCTTCCATAGAATTCAACAGCCAAGTCACTTATTTCATTGTTTCACAAGTTTAAAAGATAAATCTTACCTCTTGGGTAAATTTTGCATTCATTTAAGAAGGGGAACAAATTGTGTCTTTTATTTGTCTTTCATATGGTTTGGATGTGGCGTTGTGGTATTGTCAATGGACTAGAAATCCAGACACCATAGCAGATGGTGGAATTTGAATTCAATAAAAAATGCTGCAGGCTGTTAATGACCATGAAACCACTGTCAATTGTTGTGTAAAACCAGCTAGTTTACTAATGCCCTTAGGGGAAGGAAATCAGCCATCTTCACCCAGTCTGCCCAACATGTGACTCCAGATCACAACATGGTGACGGCTGCCTCACCTCGCGAAGGACCGGGGTTCAATTCCAGTCTTGGATCACTGTCTTTATGGATGCCAAACGTTGCTCCCTGTATCTGCGTGGGTTTCCTCCAGGTGTTCTGGCTTCCCCCCAGAGTTTGAAAGGCATGCTCATTAGGTGATTCCCTCTCAGTGTACTTGAACAGGCACCAGAGCGTGGCGACTATGGGGATTTTCACAATAACTTCATTGCAGTGTTAATGTAAGCCGACTTGTGACACTAATAAAATAAACTTTAAAAAAAAACACTGTCTCTACGGAGTTTGCACATTTCTCCCTGTGTCTACATAGGTTCCTCTGGGTACTCCAGTGTAGGTTAGATGGACTAGCCATGGGAATTGTGTGGGGTTATGGCATAGGCTGGGAAGAGTGTTTGGTTAAGAGAGTCAGAGTCAGGGCAGACGTGATGGGCTGAATGGCCTCTTCTGCATTGGAGGGATTCTATGAATGTGGTTAACTTGTAAATGATCTCTGAAACGGCTTTACAAGCCACTTTGTTGAAGCAAATTAGAGATGGGCAATAAATACTGGCCTAGCCATTCTGCAAAATGAATTAAAAAGGACCCAGAAGAGATACAGTTTTGGCTGTGTGCAGATTAAAGATATTTTTACTTTATGAGCATATCATAAAGTAAAAATATTCTGCACAAAGGATAAAGTTTGCAAATTTACTGACAGTAAACATTCGAATTTGAACAAAAGCTTGGCAGTTAAATGTTCCCTTTTGCATGACAATGCCTCTACCAAAGCCCACTTGTCAACAAATCTCTCTTCTCATGCAATTTTAATTGTTGCTCCCTTTACAGTTGGCAATCTTGTGATCTGCCCTGATGTGTACAAGACAAAAAGCTTTGGCAGCATTTGTTTTTCAGCAATACTCAAGATCAATACTATAAAATGACTATTAAGCGACCTTAAAAGTTAAAGTTGTTAATCTCCCAAGGTTTAGCAACAGCTGTTGATATTCAAGAGTTAGCTAAGGTAACACCACCTCACCAACCTCAAATTGTGCTGTTACCATTCTTTAAGTCATTCAGTGCATTGGTGTGCTTAAATCATGAGACAACATTGAACTAAGATCGAGTGTTAAGTTTTATTTATTAGTCACAAGTAGGCTTATATTAACATAACAATGAAGTTATTGTGAAAATCCCCTAGTCATCATACTCCGGTGCCTATTTGGATACACTGAGGGAGAATGGGTTAGGGTTAAGGTTAAGGTTGCATGGCCAATGCACCTAACCAGCAAGTCTTTTGGACCGTGGGAGGAAACCGGAGCACCTGGAAGAAACCCACACAGACACAGGGAGGATGTGCAAACTCCACACAGACAGTGACCCAAGCCGGGAATCGAACCCGGGTCCCTGGTGCTGTGATTGAGCATACTTGAAGTACTGGTTTGATACAGCTTTTGTTGCAAACCCCAGGATTTGGAATCACAGAGAACTGTTCCCTTGACCTGCTGCAGCCAAAACTGAAAGATGACAATGCAGACTCCCTATTACTAGAGGTAATCTTAGCATTGTTTTCCCATAGTCACCATAACTTTTCATGATGTTTTCCCATGAATGCATATTATCATTAATTGCGCATTTCAGTCTCATTTCCAACATGTGAAATGCCCTAGGAGGCTTCTTTATGCTAGAGATCCCAAACAAATTTAGATGTTTGTGGTTAAATCTCTCATTACACAATATTCCAGTCCTACCTCTAAACAGCAACTCACTGAAACTACTAATTTAGTAGTGCCACAGACTATATGAAGAGAATGACTCGGGTTTCAGCCTTGGCTCACTGATCAGTAAAAGTTACTCAAGGACTTGAACATGTAATCTAGACTGACATTTCAGTGCAGTACTGAGAAAGTGGCTAAATGATCTCATGGCACTTTTCAAAGAAGAGCAAGGGAGCTTCTCTGCTTTATGCCTCAAACAGCGCCTGGCAAATCAGGCTATCTTGTCACTTAACTTATTGCTGTTTGTGGACTTTGCAGTGTGCAAATGGGCTGCCGTATTTCCCTACATTATAACTGTGATGAGACTTCAAAAGTCCCAAGACTATGAAAGATGCTGTATGTTGCAAATTCATTCTTTCTGCTGGAGACCCTTCAGTTTCCACCACTTTCCAAAGTCTTGGATAAACAAAGTATATAAACATAGTCAGATGAGGTAATGTAACGCATGACCCATAATGTCCACAGCATATAAAATTTGAAATGCATGTTAGACAATCCTTATTTGGGCACAGATTTTCAAGCCTAGTTTCAAACTTCTGCCATGAGATTGAGCTTCACAAGCTCCAAAGGCCACAGATCCCACCCCTCACCATAACTATTCCAGCATTACAATCTGTTCAAAGGGAATTTCACCTTGATTTGATGTATTATTGTCACACGTATTAGTATACAGTGAAAAGTATTGTTTCTTGTGTGTATAAACAAAGCATACCGTACATAGAACAGGAAAGGAGAGAGTATAGTCTAGTTTTAGTCATTGCTAGGGTGTAGAGAAAGATCAACTTAACACGAGGTAGGTCCATCCAAAAGTCTGACAACAGCAGGGATGAAGCTGTCCTGAGTCGGCTGGTAGATGATTTCAGATTTATCTTTTTCCCAAAAGAAGAAGGTGGAAGAGAGAATGTCCAGGTTGCACGGGGTCCTCGATTATACTGGCTGCTTTTTCGAGGCAGCGTATAGACAGAATCGATGGATGGGAGGCTGGTATGCGTCCTAGACTGGGCTTCATTCACAACCCTTGGTAGTTTCTTGTGGTCTTGGTCAGAGCAGGAGTCATATCACGTTGTGATACAGCCAGAAACAATGTTTTCTATGATGCACCTGTAAAGGTTGGTGAGAGTCGTAGCGGATGTGCCAAATTTCCTTAGCCTCCTGAGAAAATAGAGGTGTTGGTGGGCTTTCTTAACTGTAAGATGGCATGGAGGGACCAGTTCAGGTTGTTGGTGATCTGGACACCTAGAAACTTGAAGGTCTCAACCAATTGCACTTTGCCCCTGTTGACACAGAAAGGGAGGGATATGTCCTCCACTACCCTTCCTGAAGTCGATGAATGTCTCGTTTGTTTTGTTGACATTGAGGGAGAGATTATTGTCATCACACCAGGTCACCACTTCTTCATCTCTTTCCTGTACTCTGCTCTGCATACATCTTGTTCTGGCTTCCCACGGACAAGTCACGGCAAATTCAAAAGTGAGGCACTGAACTTTGTACAGGCAGTCCTTGACCTTATGATTTTCGAATTATGATAAATGGCACTTATAAATTTACACCCAGTTTCGACTCTATGGCACAACATTCGCACATTCATTCATGCGCATAAATGTTCTGAGTCGCTCCAGCCACTGCAGTCTTTATTAGGTTGAACCATCTTTTATCAGGATGGCTGTGAGTGTTTTATTCTGTTGGTCACCTGAAGCTAAAATGAGTTTTTTTTGGCACAATTATCGTATGACAGCGTCCAATGCATTGTCTGATATACACTCAAACTCACAAGGTTATACAGGCAACTAACAGTGATCGATGCTTCATTATATTACCCACACTAATGGAGGAACCGATGCTAAGGTGTGCAGGCATCAACAATTGCTTCAGTGGCTTGACAGGGCAAGGATTGAGAGCCTTTAACACCACCAGGCACCCCACCAGCGATTTCCAGCTGTGGGTCAAAAACGAATCCCTCATTCATACCATTACTCCCTTGGGGAAATTGGGTCCAACTTGCAACATTTTGACTTACAGCAAAATTTTCAGGAACCAATTGTATTGCAATTTCGAAGACTGCCTGCGTATGCACTCAAGTTCCAGGTCCTAATTTTGTTCTGAAGTTTCCTTGTAAAACCTGACTCTCTGTAAGGTACTGGCAACATTTATTTGTGAAGTGAACATGGAATTACAATGCTGCTGCAAAAAGAACAAGCTTGGTGACTATTTCCCTTGCCCTCTGCAATTGTTCATTCAACATACTAAATAATAGAAATCACCTGTTACCATCAGCAGTAGGTGAATTCTTACGATGGAACACTAGAAGTATTTAATTTTTACTCATGTCATAGCAAGGAAACATCACATAAACTAGTTGCTATCAATTCTGCACTCAGACATCAGCAAACAAACCTAACATGTGAATAAGTGAAATGAATGATAATCCTACAACACTGCATTCCTAAAGTAATGCATTTGGGTGTGCGAATTTTCAACATCAGGACATTACCCGAAGCTAAAACACAAAGCATTGGCTCTTGTGGCACAAAACAGAGGGTGATTACATCCAGCGCCCCAGCCATTCACTTCCTGTTAGCATACCTCTCTATTCCGGTATTATCCCTCTTGCAACGACTGATTTGCTATTAATTGATTTGCGGCAAATCAGATCATCAGCCTAAGATTGACTCAGAGTCCAAACTTCAGACTGTCATAAACCTGTGGAATTTGATCCAGAGCTCCAGCAGCCAAAAGCTAATCACTGCATTTTCTCTGCATCACCTTGAGAGTTTACACATCAGTTTCCTGTTCCTGGGCAAAGTGAGTATAGAATTATCACGCGTGAGGAAAGTTTGGCCACAATTCAACACCATCTGAACAGGAGCGGGGCAAGCCATTCAGCTCCTTGAGCCTGCTCTGCCATTCAAAAAGAAAATGGTGGATCTTAATGTGGCCTCAGTTCCACTTTCCTGTCTGCCCCCATAAACCTTTGTTCCCTTTGCCAGTCAGCATTCTACAGAAAGCCTTAAACACATTGCAGCTATTGATAAAATCACTCCCAACAAAACAAACAATTAATTTGATTGCTTTACTATACTGGCATTACCACCTTCTCTGGATTAATTATGTGAAAATAATTTTGAGAACACAAAGTTTAAAAGGTTCAACTCAAATAAAGCCACTGACTTGCTCATTACCCAGGATCCTTTATTTTAACCTACAAATTCCCCTGCTTTTAATATCTTTCGTTTTCTCCCCTAGGATATCACATTTTAAGTAAAGAGTTGTAGCCTTTGAAAAAATCTTTATTTATCAGGTCCACTAAAACAACAGCTTGCATTACACAATAAATCAATATCTTAGTTTTTCCAAGTTACAGAGGGATGGTTCCTGCATTTGGAAAAAGTATCTATATGAAAGGAGATTACAGAAAAACAGGAGCAATATTTATTTCTTACAACTTCCTAAGCTCATAAAGGAGACTTGAACAACTCAGCCATGCAAACATAGCCGACTAACATGATCTACAGTGTGGGCAGCTGAAGCAAATCGCAATCTAGTCCAACACAAAGTTGTAAATGACACCACTGCCAATATCAACTGTACAGGTCCATGGTGAGCTTGATTGATGGAATGTAAAACTTGAGTACTGCTTGCAAGAATACCAATATCGGGGAATCAATCACCACATATTGTATGAGAAAAGGGTGCTAATTTGTTGGCAAGTGGACTTAGATTGTACAGGCATTGCCATGGAGAATGCACCAGTTGATGGTGAATGATGGTTTGACCATCAAGAATTGTTTGAAATTGAAACCAGGTAATTGACTCTGATTTGTCGTGGCTTTGCTCTGTGGAATGAACCAGCGAATAACCATTGCTTATTTTGTTTAGGCGAAATAGGCATGATGAGTGTATACGTTCCCCTGTCTGGAAAAGAACACGGCTCTATTCAGTTTAGCAAAACAAGAGATAACCATTTGCTGGTGCAATGCCTAGACCAGAGTCAAGTGCCTGGCTTAATCACAAATAATGTTTGGCTATCAATCATCATCAACTGGTGCACTGTCCATGGCAACGCCTCTACCAATCAGAATTCATTTGCCAACCAATCAGCATCCTCTTCTCAGACAGTATAAAGTTGCTGTTCGGTCTGACATTAGTATTTTTGCTTTTGTCCTGATGAGTGCAAGATGAAAAGCTTCGATAAAAATGTATTTTATCAGCAATAATTAAGTTCTGTGCTATTTGGCTTCAAAGCTATTGGTTTGGTGTTTTATTGAGCAGCAGTGTAGGCAAGCTTGAATTTTATGGAAACTTTCACTAACATCAAGCAACTTGCTAACTTTTTAGCACTATTTTCTCAGAGATTAGATTAGAAAAAAGCTAAAGTTTGCAGATAGCATCATCCAAATCATCATATTCAGTTGGCATATTAGTATCCATTTGATATACAGAAAAGTAAACTTAAATTTATTTCAATTTATTATTTAATTAGTTATATAATTTTCATTTTGTGATACTTTATCAGCCATGGTTCATTTAGTGATACTTTCGCCTTTGTTCCAGGTTATGGACCCAAATCTCATTCCAGAGAGTTAAACACATAGGTCTGGGCTGACACTCTGATGTGCCGAGTACTGAAGGAGTTTTTCAGATGAGCTGTTAAACAGAGCCCCAATTTCATCTCTCACGTGGATTTAAAAGATTTCATGCACCATTCTGAAAAGGACAACAGTTATCCTCAGTTCCCTGCCAAATGTTTATCCCTCAATCAACATCATACAAACTGATTATTTGTTCATTTATCACACTGCTGTTTGTGGCAAGTTGCTGTGTGTAAACTGGCTCCCAATTTGCCAACATTTCAACAGTGTTCACCCTTCAATAGTATTTCATTGGCTGTAAAGCTCTTTGGGATACCCAGAAGTCGTGAAAGGCACTATGTAAATGCAAGGCGTTCTTTCTTAATGCATTATTTTGAACTGCTTCCACTGTTTGTCACTAGTCTTTGTACCCCAAGTACAACTTCAGATTCAACTATCAGGAAGATTTATTTGGCTCAGAATGCTACCAGAGAAAATTTCACTTCATTGCTAACTGAAAATTTCAAGCTAACATTGGCAATGCGTTATGCCACAAAATGTATTTCTTTACAGAATAAATTACTTCAAATAAATGTAAAGGTCCAAGGTTTGATCTACACCCTGCATCAAATTAGCTGGTCTCAGCCAGACAGCATGCAGGATGCTGCTATTAGCTATCTAAGAAGTCTCATAACACCAGTTTAAAGTCCAACAGGTTTATTTGGCAACACTAGCTTTCGGAGCCTCAAGCTCCTTTTTCAGCTCCTCCTCCTCCTCACCTGAAGAAGGAGCATCAGGCCCCAAAAGCTAGTCCTGCCAAATAAACCTGTTGAAGTTTAACCTGATGTTATGAGACTTCTTACTGTGCTTAGCCCAGTCAAACGCTGGCATCTCCACATCATGGCTATTAGCTATGCCAGAGTAAAACCAGGCCGTGTTCGCAATATTGAATATTATCAAGCAATAGTAGAAATGTGCATATATGGCTATTGGGCGAGGAAGAGATCAGGCTTCATTAGAATCGCCTAGACTTTCTGGTCTTGCCCGCAGTGGGAATCATCACAAGTAGGATTAACCAGCCAAAGGTCCTCTGACTTCAGAATTTCCGGTCACAAAATGGATCCAAGGTCTTTATGGATTAAGAGCCTGTCAACATCCACTATTCACACAAGATATTATATGTTGGCATGTTCTTTACATAAAGAATAGTGTTTTCAACATTAAACAGGCACCGTCCAACCTTTCAAGTAGACATAAAAGATTCCAAGGCGTGACTTTGAGGAAAAGGCGAGTTTTTCCTGGTGTCCCTCAGTCAACATCACTAAAACCAAATAATCTGGTCATTTATCTCAATGCTGGGTGTGGGAGCTTGTTCTGTGCAAACTGACTGCTGTGCTTCCCTACATTTCAATAGTGACTACACTTCAAGAGCAATTAACTGGCTGAAATGTGCTTTGGTACTTTCTGTGGCTGATAAATTCAAGTTTTCTCTTTATAGCTGGAATGCTAGTACCTAAAGGGAGAAAATAACATTTGCCCAGAGTCTCTGATCAGCACTAAAGGGTTCAGCATTTGATGTGGACCTTGAAAACAGCTGCCCACATTGATCTAGTCTGGACCTCACCTTTCTCAATGTTAATTTGATTCTGGCGCCAGGTCAAGCAGATCTCCAGGCACCCAGCAAAAATGAAACCAGCAAGCAAGATAAGCAACCAGCCACACTGAAGAATTTTCAGAAGCAGCAAACCCAGAAGTAAAATGCACTGATTATCTATCACTTTTTAAAATAAAAGTGAGAGCAACATAAAGATTGGGACAGTGAATCTGAAACATTTAGATGTTTCTTTCTTAATGCATTATTTTGAACTGCTCCCACTGTTTCTGTCAATAGTCTTTGTACCCCAAGTACACCTTCAGATTCAACTATCAGGAAGATATATTTGGCTCAGAATGCTAGCAGAGAAAATTTCAAGCTAACAATTATATTAGAAAAATACAATTAAATTAAAAATCATGGAAGTTTCAAATTGGAAACAAATAACATTGTACAAATATAGAATTAATTTTCCAGCCTAGAGAGGTTGTTTATCAATAGTTACGACTTAATGCACCATTAAAAACGCAGTTTCACCTCATTAACAAGAATAAACCTTTTCAGGTTATTAACAGTGATATTAAAAGGGAAAGTTCTTCTCAGTTCAGCGATTTCTAAAGATTGCCGCCTGTAGAGATTTCACCTGTGCCTCTAGTAGTGGAGCAGGAATCGTTGACAGCTACTTCTGAATGTCAGCTTTTAACTGCACACGTTTGGATACGAAGAGTCACTGTCAGCTTCACAGTCGCAATGACAGTGAGTGTTGACAGTTCTGTTGTCATTACAACTGAGGGCAGAAATGTTCCTTTCTTAATAACAACCGAGCTAGAGTTATGAAAAAGGACAATTTTAAAAAAATTTTATAAAGCAATTGCCCTGACAAGATGTTTAAGGTTTATTTATTAGTTTTACAAGTAGGCTCACATTAATACTGCAATGGGGTTACTGTGTAAATCCCCTAGATGCCACACTCTGGCACCTGTTCAGGTTCACTGAGGGAGAATTTAGCGTGGCCAATGCACTTAACTAACACGTCTTTCAGACTGCGGGAGGAAACCGGAGCACCCAGAGAAAACCCATGAAGACAAGGGGAGAATGTGCAGACTCCACACAGACAGTGACCCAACCTAGGAATCAAACCCGGGTCCCTGATGCTGTGAAGCAGCAGTGCTAATCACTATGCCACCCATGTGGTCAGATGTATGCTGCCATCAAAACTGAAAAAAAGATAGCACTAATCCACACCTCCCCACTCAACTCCCACAAAGAAACCACCTGTTCTCGAGTAGAATTCCACTTCAATATAAATTTGAACAGTTTCAAAAAGTTAACTGGCTGCTGAGGGAATCAGAATCGAGTTTGTTTCTGTCCTCACCTGGTAACCACACATGATTACCACAAGGAAGATTAAACAATGATCAAGGGAGTAAACTCTGACTGTTTGTTTCCTCTCTCATCTGTTTACAGAATTCTAGTTGAGATTGGCAAATCAGGGATCAAACCTGGGTACTTCCTGCAATGATGCAGCTCCTCATTGGGCAGTGAACTGACTAAACAAGGTATCAAATCTATGAAGCCGTTTAACATTAGAGCAAGGTGGGCTATAATTCAGAACAATATTTGCCATTTCACAGATTCACATTTTTACACAATGTCCATTAATGACCATTTTATAACCAAGCAACTTCAGATCATTTGTCTAAAAGAACGAGTGTTGCATAAATTAGAATGCAACAAAACATTCATCTGATATTCTAAAATCAAAATCTAAAGGAATTTAGACAAGTATCTTTTATCTATGAGGCTTAACGTTAGTTTTGAACTGCCCCTGCTCAGGCTTTCACAGTAATTATATGATTTAGTTTATTTCTCTCTGTGAAACCCAACTCCACAAGATAAGAACATAAGAACATAAGAAATAGGAGCAGGAGTAGGCCATCTGGCCCTTCGAGCCTGCCCCGCCATTCAATAAGATCATGGCTGATCTGTTGTGGCTCAGTTCCACTTTCCCGCCCTCTCCCCATAACCCTTAATCCCCTCTCTTATCAAAAACCCATCAACCCGCTTCTTAAAAATATTTAGCGAGGCAGCCTCCACTACTTCAACGGGCAGAGAATTCCAGATATTCACCACCTTTGAGTGAAGAAGTTCCTCCTCAACTCCGTTCTAAACCGCCCCCCCTTTATCTTGAGGCTGTGCCCCCTAGTCCTACTGTCTTTTTTGAGCGGGAAGAGTCTCTCCACCTCTATCCTATCCATCCCATTCATCATCTTATACGTCTCAATGAGATCTCCCCTCATTCTTCTAAACTCTAACGAGTACAAGCCTAGTTTATTCAGCCTCTCCTCATAGCTCAATCCCGTCAACTCCGGTATCAGCCTAGTAAACCTCCTCTGCACTCCCTCCAAGGCCAAAATATCCTTGCGCAGGTGCGGCGCCCAAAACTGCACACAGCACTCCAGCTGCGGCCTCACCAATGCCCTATACAGCTGCAGCAAGACCTCCCTACTTTTATATTCAATCCCCCTCGCTATGAAGGCCAGCATCCCATTCGCCTTCCTGACCACCTGCTGCACCTGCAGGCTGGGTTTTTGCGACTCATGCACAAGGACCCCGAGGTCCCTCTGCACCGTCGCCTGCTGCAGTTTTTCGCCACGTAAGTAATAGTCCTTCCTACCATTCTTCCTACCAAAGTGGACCACCTCACACTTGCCAACATTAAATTCCATTTGCCATTTCCTGGCCCATTCGCCCAGCCTATCTAGATCCTTCTGCAGACTCTCCACACCCTCCGCACAATTTGCCTTTCCCCCAATCTTGGTGTCATCAGCAAATTTCGACACCCTACACTCGGTTCCCTCCTCCAGATCATCTATATAAATGGTAAATAGCTGAGGCCCCAGCACCGACCCCTGGGGCACCCCACTAGTCACCAACCGCCAATCCGAATAGCACCCATTGACCCCCACTCTCTGCCTCCTATTTGACAACCAATCCTCTATCCACGCTAACACCCTACCCCCAACTCCATGTCCTCTGACCTTCTGCAGTAACCTCTTGTGAGGTACCTTATCAAACGCCTTCTGAAAATCCAGAAAGACCACATCCACCGGCTCTCCTCTATCCACCGCCCTAGACACATCCTCATAGAACTCCAGTAAATTTGTCAGACAAACAAGCGTTTAGATAGCACAATTTCCAAACGCAGTTTCCCTGTGAAGCTGAGTGTGAAAAAGAATTACTTCATGGACTGAGACATAAGTCTGTAAAGTAAGAACCCGCTTAGACCAGTGTCTAACAATAGGTACAGTCCTGGAGATACTCTGTTTTATTTGTACACATGGCCCTTTCCACATTATCCCTTTCCACATTATCCCAACCCGTTGTTAAGGTTCTACACACACTGATTTTGAAGCAAATTTGGAAAAACTAATTTCACCGTTTGGTGATTTGGAAACTAGAGATCATACATTTACGATCACAAAGTGTAAGGCTAGGAAAGGATGTTTTTGCTTCAACAACAGAGAATTACTAGGGAATGTGATAATACTCCTCAGGATACGGGGCTCCGGAGAATACATAATCAGCTTTAAAAAAGGGACAAAAAATTTGAAGAAATACTTCAAATATATTGGGTAGCGTAAAAGCGGGGACTAAATGTTTCAGAAAGTCTTGACAGGTGTGATGGCTAAATAGTCTCTCTTTTTGTGCTGTTGCAAACATCAAAGATTAATTCGAGTGACATGATAAATAGTTACCTTCAAAAGACGTATGTGGGAAGAATCAGAGCTGACCCACAGAAAGTCTTTTAACAAGTCCCAGAAAAAGATACAGCAGAACAGATCAAAATGCTAACAGAACATTGAATTTAGCACAAGCACCACTTGTGAAATAGCAAATAGAATAATCACATCATTTCCAGTAGTGGTCACTTGGTCCACAGTCCTCCTGGCTTACTCTCTGAAAGAGCAATCTAGTTCAATTCCCCTGCTTTATTCATAAGAACATAAGAAATAGGAACAGGAATAGGCCATCTAGCCCTTCGAGCCTGCCCCGCCATTCAATAAGATCATGGCTGATCTGTCGTGTCTCAGTTCCACCTTCCCGCCCTCTCCCCATAACCCTTAATCCCCTCTCTTATCAAAAACCTATCAACCCGCGTCTTAAATATATTTAGCGAGGCAGCCTCCACCACTTCAACGGGCAGAGAATTCCAGAGATCCACCACCCTTTGAGTGAAGAAGTTCCTCCTCAACTCCGTTCTAAACTGCCCCCCCCCCCCCCCTTTATCTTGAGGCTGTGCCCTCTAGTCCTACGGTCCTTTCTGAGTGGGAAGAGCCTCTCCACCTCTATCCTATCCATCCCATTCATCATCTTATATGTCTCAATGAGATCTCCCCTCATTCTTCTAAACTCTAACGAGTACAAGCCTAGTTTATTCAGCCTCTCCTCATAGTTCAACCCCCTCAACTCCGGTATCAGCCTAGTAAACCTCCTCTGCACTCCCTCCAAGGCCAAAATATCCTTGCGTAAGTGCGGCGACCAAAACTGCACACAGTACTCCAGCTGCGGCTTCACCAGTGCCCTGTACAGTTGCAGCAAGACCTCCCTACTTTTATATTCAATCCCCCTCGCTATGAAGGCCAGCATCCCATTTATTCCTATATATACACACAACTCAGTATTACTTGGGAAATTTTCAGATATTTTGAAAATATCATTTGCAAAAAGCATTTTATCTTTGCATTTTTTTAGAACAGAATCCTTACAATACAAAAGGAGGCCATTCGGCTTTGAGTCTGCACCGACCAGATTTCCACCCAGCCTCTATTCTCATAACCCCACACATTTACCCTAATCCCCCTGACTCTAGGATCAATTTAGCATGGCCAATCAACCTAACATGAACGTCTTTGGACTGTGGAAGGAAACGCGTGCAGATACGGGGAGAATATGCAAACTCCACGCAAAGACCCGAGACCGGAATTGAACGTGGATCCCTGGTGTTGCGAGGCAGCAATGCTAACCACTGTGCCGCCCCATTATGACATCATAATTCATGAATCAGTAAATATTTACTTACATTCAGAACAAGTTATTTCTTTTTGGAGAGTGAAGCAAGAGAAACAAGAGGCTTAAAGAATCATCAATACTGTTAGGAATGGTGTATAATTTTTAAGTTGAACATGTGTGTTAAGTAAGGCAAAAAGGGTTCTAGTTTTGTTTCAGTTTTGTCTGTGACCATTGATGCTGGGATTCCTAGTTGGTTTCCTGATTAGATTTTTTGGGCTTGGTTGCATATGTACATTTATAATGAGGTTTTATATACCCTCAAGCAATAGAGATTGGTTAGAAGTCTAGGCATTCAACGAATCCCTACAGTGCAGAAAGAGGCAATTCGGCCCTTTAAGCCTGCACCAACAACAATCCCATCCTATTCACGTAACACCTCATTTATTGTCTTGACACTCAGGGAGAATTGAGTATGGCTAATCAACCTAACCCATACATCTTTAGAGAGTGGGAGGAAACCAGAACACCCGGAGGCTGGAATTAAGCCCGGGTCCCTCGTGCTGTGGGGCAAAAGTGCTAACCGCTGAGCTGCGCCACCTGATTCTGGAGGAAAATCTTTACTGTTGCCCAGTGACAGTGGTCAAGTGACACAGATACAGAGAAAAAACAGAAGAGAGAGTTCAATGTGTGTCAGAGTGAAGACAGGGATTTTCAGCTCTCAGAAGAAAACACTACAAGGCAATTGAGGCAGTGGTTGACTGAATAGGCAGATATAGAACTCAGTAAAGTCGTCAATTTAGCAGAGGTGTTGCTGGAAAACTGAGGTTACGTAGGGGGATACAAGTCAGTGAAAAGCATTGGAGTGAACGCTGAGGAATTAATTGGAAGAAAATCCATTTGCAACCGTGCCAGTCCCAAGTGAGAAGCTTTTGTGCGTGAAGCTAGAGGTAACTCTTCATTGGTTTGTGTGTCTGTCAAGATATTGGTAGGGAAAGGATAATATGAAATTGAAGTGTCTTCTTGTATTTATTTGTATTAAGAACTTTTCAACCTTCCCGTCAGATGTAACAGATAGTCATTTACTTTTCTTGTTTAATAGATACTTTGTGTGTCAAATGTTCACCTATAGAATCTTGTGAATTTATTCAGTAACTTTCCTCCACAGTTTCTAAAAAAGAAAATTAGGATCAAAAACAGAAAATGCTGGAAAATCTTAGCAGGTCTGGCAGCATCTGTGGAGCGAGAATACAGCTAACACTTCAAGTCTAGATGACCCTTCATCATGACCCTGACATCCAGACTCCAAGAGTCATCCAGACTCGAAATGTTGGCTCAATTATCTCTTCACAGATGCTGTCAGACCTGCTGAGATTATCCAGCATTTTCTGCAGATTCCAGCATTCACAGTATTTTGTTTTCAACTGAGGATCTATCAAGCCAGGTTTCACTGTTATCTGGCTTCTCCAGTATTATAACAGTCATGGCGAAAAGAAACAAAGACACAGGAGTAGGCCATTCAGCCTCTTGAATGTGTCCTCCATTCAATGAGGTCATAGTTCATCTGCATCACAATCCCACACATTAGCTTGGTTTGTGTAATCCTTAAATAGCCATGCATAACAAAAATCTAACCATTCAAGTTTGAAATTTTCAGCTGATTCAGCCTGGACATTTTTGGGGGAAAGAATGTTTCAGATTTCTACTACCATGGACAAAGAACTGGTTTGTGCTATCACTTGTAAATGGCCTAGCTCTAGTATTAAAGTTATGTCCTCTCTTTCTGAGCTTTTCACCACAGGAGATAACTTCTACTTCTGCCCCATCATATCCTTTAATCACCTGAAACAATTCAATTAAATCACTCTGACCCTCAACATCCAAAGAACTGGTTTTTCCAATCCCCATATCTGAACCTGGGTTTGATTCCCAGCTTGGGTCACTGTCTGTGTGGGGTTTGCACATTCTCATGTCTGCATAAGTTTCCTCCCACAGTCCAAAGATGTGCGGGTTAGGTTGATTGATCATGTTAAAAATTGCCCCGTAGAGTCCTGAAATGTGTAGGTTAGAGGGATTAATGGGTAAATATGTAGTGATACGAGGGTACGGTCTGGTTGGGATTGTGGTCGGTGCAGACTTGATTGGCCCAATGGCCTCTTTCTGCACTGTAGGGTTTCTATGATACCAGTCCAATAACAGACTTCGCTGTAAACAAGTACGAAACTGAGGAATTCATAAATTTCCAATCGCATACAACACTAAAATATTGTCTGAGAAGGTCACATCTAAAGACAAAGTGGGGAAAGGAATCTCTTGCATACCAGAATGAAAAGTCTCCTCAATACAATCTCTGGCTGCAGCACAGCCAGAAACGTTTTGACCCACACCACCTGAACTTCAAGTTCAAGTTTATTTATTAGTCACAAGTAGGCTTACATTAACACTGCAACGAAGTTACCGAGAAAATCTTCTGTTTGACTGAGTAAATCAGGCGTTAGATAAATCAGAACTATGTGTGGGAACCAAGCAAGGCATCATGGATGGAGTCGAGTGCAAGCTGATAACAGGGGAAAATACAGATCCTATGTGCCTAAGTGGAAGGTTCTAGTATTTTAAGGAGGGAGGGAAATTCCCATTTCCTTAATATTAGACCCCACGTGGAAGCCAAAGAGAGATTTCCTTCAATTATACAGGATAAAAATCTGGTACAAAAACCCAATGCTGACTATCACAGATAAGTGCTGACTGGCTAACGCACAAATTACAACCGGAGGCAGATGAGTTGCGCAGTGGGAAATACATAAGGAAAAGAAATGGTGCAGCATCAAGGCTGAGAAATGATCAATTGTTTTCAGTCACTGATTCAAAATGGACAGATTTCTGAAGCAGATTTTGAATGGCTGACTCCACAGGGCCCTGGCTGCAGCCTGGGTCTCTCCTTCCCCTGAAGCCAGTGGCATTGCTCCGGGTTGAGGGTTTAACCGTCTCTGCCCCAGAGGCCCACATCTCACCCTTTGGGTAGGGTTGATCAACGTGAGGCCGGTCAGGGGGTGAGGGGGAGAACCCGGCACCGCTTCTGCTCGGGTCCCCTGTTTTTTTTAAATCCCCCCCCCTCGCTCGGTTTCTCCTACCCCGGGGCCGTCACCACTGCCATCCCCCTCCCGCTACCTCTCCAGTTCGGCCTCTCCAGGTCCGCTCGGCTCCGGCGCCATCATCACATCGCAGTCTCCAGCCGCCATTTCCCAACACCCGGAGCCCGGCACCGGCTTCCGGAACAACAAGCTTGCATCCGGCCAGCGGAGGGCAAGAGAGTCCCTACTACACAAATTACCACTGACCTCCCGAGCTGTTGGAGGACCAATACTGGCTGGTACTGGCACGACAGCCTGATACCATGGTTAGTACTCACATAGGCAACACCTGGCACTATGGTAATTACATTGCTAGCATCACCAGTATAAATAATACGTGGCACCATGGCACTGATGCTTAGCCCCATCATAGGCGATGCCTGGCACCATGCAATTGATGGTAATCATAGAATCACGTTCTCCCCATGCCTATGTGGGTTTCCTCCCACAGTCCAAAAGGACTGTTGGTTATATGTATTGACCATGCTAAGTTCTCCCTCCGTGTACCAGAACAGGCGCCAGAATGTGGCAACCAGGGGATTTTCGCAGTAACTGCATTGCAGTGTTAATGTAATGACATTAATAAATAATCTTAAACTTACCAGCAGAAACAATGCCTGGCACCATTCCACTGATACTTAGCATACAGGCAATGTCTGACACCGTGGCACTGATAATAGTCATGGAATCCCTACATTGCAGAAGGAAGTTATTCAGTCCATCGTGTCTACACCAACTCTCTGACAGAGCATTTTACCCAGCTCTATTGCTGGAACCCCACGCATTTACCCAACTAATTCCCCTAACCTACACATCTACCTACACTGGGAGAATAAGGAGCAATTTAACATGGCCAGTCCACCTAACCTGCATATCTTTGGAGTGTGGGAAGAAACCAGAGCACATGAAGGAAACTCATGCAGACATGGGGAGAACATGCTAACTCCACACAGTCAGTCACCCAAGGTTGGAATCAAACCTGGGTCCCTGGTGCTGTGAGGCAGCAGTGTTAACCAGTGTTAACTGCTGAATGACACTTCTTAGCACCGACATAGAAAATGCCTGCCACCATGGCACTGATGGTAATTGCACAGTCTGGCATCGGCACTAGTAGTAATTATGCATTCTGGCATAATGGCATCAATGGTAATTACACCACCCACCATCAACATTTGGCACTACCAGCATTGACAATGTCTGACATCATGGCATTCTTGATAATTGCACTGCCTGGCACTACCACCATAGACAGTGCTGGTGCCATGTATTGATGGAAATTGCGCCATCTGGCATTACTAATATTGACAATATTTGGTGCAATGACTCTGATGGTAATCACATAGCCTGGCACTAACAGTAATTGCACTGCCTGGCACCAACACTACTAACATAGGCAATGCCTGGCACCGATGATATTTGCAATTAGGGATGGGCAATAAATGCTGGGCTAGCCAGTGACACCGACACCCTGTGAAAGAACAATTTAAAAAAATCCAGGCACTGGCACTACCACTACCATTAAAACTACTGGTAATAACACTGTCACTACTTGAATAAGCGCTGATATGACTGCTATGGTCTTTGTATGGTCTGACTCTACCATTACAAGCATTGACAATGGCAGATATTCGCACTGCTGGCATAGGCACAGCTTGGCAATATCACTGCCTAATATTATTCCTTCATATTAACACCAGCTTATCAGAGGTGCTGGTACAGGCTGTGAGTTACTTTGCATGTTTGAGTTATTTGTGCTATGAACACCATCAAAAGGCAATAAATTGTGAATGTGATTTTTAAAAAATTGATACATTTATTTTGTTTTGTGCTGTTCCATTTTTTCCCTCTTCTAAAGGTGCTGACTCATTCTCATGGTCAATATCTACCTTCCAATATATAAGTCAGTGTCAGAACTTTAGTTGATTTTCAGTGCATCACAACTGAATTCAATTCCATTCAAGTCCATATTACAACTAAATCAATTCACTATATAACAATCAAGAGCAGGAACCATGCAGACTTAATCTTTATGTAATTGGGCAATGGTGGGAGGCGGGGAGGTGGCAGAGGTGTGGATGTGATACTGTTGAACATTGCACGCTGAGTAAAGTCGCCATAGTCCCATAGGCTGCTTTCCCCTTTGACGGGGGCGGCACGGTGTCATAGTGGTTAGCACTGCTGCCTTGCAGCTCCAGGGATCCAGGTTCAATTCTGGCCTTGGATGACTGACTGTGTAGAGATTGCACGTTCTCCTGGGTTTCCTGCAGGTGTTCCCGTTTCCTTCCACAGTCCAAAGATATGCTGGTTAAGTTGATTGGTTATGCTAAATGGCCACTTAGTGTCAGCAGGACTAGGAGGGTAAATATGTGGATTACGGGGTTAGGAGATAGGTGGGATTGTGATTGGTGCAGACCTGATGGGCTGAATGGCCTCCTTCTGCACCGTAGTGATTCTACGTTCAGCTTAGGTGAATTGGCCATGCTAAGTTGTCTGTTGGTGCCCCAAGATGTGTAGGTGAGATGGATTAGCCATGATGAATGCATGATGGGGAACAGGGGGTGCTGGGCCTGTCAAAGAATCAATGTAAACTTGATGGGCTGAATGACCTCTTCTGCACTGTAGAGATTCTATGTACAGCAACCACAGTGTACTAGTGGGGGAATTGCTGACTGAGTGTTGTGCCTTTAATTTGAATATAAATTACCTAGTCAATCCTATACACCAATGAGTTGCTAAGGAAGCTTTTGCTTAGCTTAAATGGCCTAAAAATAGAGAAGCTTTGAATTGAATTGATGTAATGACATTTTTATTTTGATGTCAGCATTTACCTGAGTCAGGTTGTGGGTTCAAGTCTCACTCCAAAGACTTAATTGTAAAAATCAAAACTGGCATTTCAGCACGGTACTGAATGCTGCACTGATGGATGAGATGTTAAATTAAGACCATGTCTGCGTTCTCTGAGGTACTATCCTGAAGGCAACCAGGATAGTTACCTCTGGTATTCCATCCAATATTTATCCCTCAATCAACACAAAGGCACAGTGTCACAGTGGTAGTGCTGCTGCCTCATAGCACCAGGAACATGGGTTCGATCCCGGACTTGGGTCTAACTGGAGTTTGCATGTTCTTCCCATATCTGCATGGGTTTCCTCCAGATGCACTGGCTTCTTCCCACAATCCAAAAATGAGCAGATTAGGTGGATAGGCCATGCCAAATTGTTCCTTGGTGTTCAAAGATATGCAGGTTAGCGAGATTAAAGGGGAAAATGCGTGGGGTTACGGGGCAAGTGCAGAGAGTGGGCCTGGGTAAGATGCTTTTTCAGTGGAGTCGGAGCAGATTCGATGGGCTGAATAGCCTCCTTCTGAACGGTAGGAGTTCTACGAACACCTCAAACACGGATTATACACTCATTAGCTCATTGTTGTCTCTGGGAACTTACTGTGCACAAATTGGCTGCTGCATCTCCTACTTTACAACAAAGTGGCCAAGTACTCAATTGGCTTCAAATTTGGGACAAATGTTGTGAAAGGTGCTATGTAAATGCAAGTCTGTCTTTCTGGGGAAGAAACAATGCAATTGGTGAGGTATTGGCAACAACAAAAAAATGTTGGATCTAAATAACGTCCAAAGTGATTCATGCATATCAATAGAAGATCAAGTCTTCACTGAAGTGAAAGGGTGGCGAGTTCTCCTCCGGGCCTGGTGAGGGCGCTGTGTGTGGAGCTGAGCGTGGGGCTGGGGCAGGGTTAAAGTCTGTCCCGCGCGATCTTGTTGTTTGTTTGACAGCAGAAGGCCAGGTTTGTGAGTGAGGGGAGAGCAGCCTGTTTACTGGAATCCCTTAATCGGAATCAGCCTAAGTATTCTTCATTCCTTACTCTCTATTTATTATTTGTAAATCAGGAAGAGATTGGAACCTCACAGGGTAGGAATTATTGACCTGTCTGTTCAGTGCTTTGTTTGTTCACAGATCATCCTGAGAGTGTCTTTCTCCAATTTTCATAAAGCCTTTTATTTAGTTTTTATTATTTTCAGTTGTGGCTCAATGGGTCTTGCCTCTGGGTCAGAAAGCTGTATGTGTTCAAGTCCCCCTCCAGAGACTTGAGCGCAAGAATCCAGGCTGTTCTCCCAGTGCAGTCATGATGTGGGTATGCCGGCGTTGGACTGGTGTAAACACAGTAAAAAGTCTGACAACACCAGGTTTTAGTCCAACCTATTTATTTGATAATATACTCACAAGCTTTCGGGGTTAGTCCCTTCGTCAGGTGAATGGAGAGTTCTGGCCTCAGACAGAGCATATAAAGCACAGACAGTTTAGAGATTACTGATTAGAATGCGAATCCTTACACCTAACCTGCTGTTCAAGACCTGAAGTGGCTGATAATGTGAGTGGAAGGAGCACTGATCACAGTTTAAAGAGATGTGTATTGTCTCCAAACAGTACAGTAAGTGAGGTTTTGCAAACCCAGGCAAGTCACGGGGGTTACAGATAGTGCATATGGTGCTCGACTCATAGATCGGCAGTTCCGATGCGCCACAGCGAAAAACCGCACTGATCTCCTCAGAAGGCAAACACAGGACACAGTGGACAGAGTACCCTTCGTCGTCCAGTACTTCCCCGGAGCGGAGAAGCTACGACATCTTCTCCGGAGTCTTCAACATATCATTGATGAAGACGAACATCTCGCCAGGGCTATCCCCACACCCCCACTTCTTGCTTTCAGACAACCACACAACCTCAAACAGACCATTGTTCGCAGCAAACTACCCAGCCTTCAGGAGAACAGTGACCACAATACCACACAACCCTGCCACAGCAACCTCTGCAAGACATGCCGGATCATCGACATGGATACCATCATCACACGTGAGAACACCATCCACCAGGTACATGGTAAATACTCTTGCAACTCGGCCAACATTGTCTACCTGATACGTTGCAAGAAAGGATGTCCCGAAGCATGGTACATTGGGGAGACCATGCAGACGCTACAACGGATGAATGAACATCGCTCGACAGTCACCAGGCAAGACTGTTCCCTTCCTGTTGGCGAACACTTCAGTGGTCACGGGCATTCAGCCTCTGACCTTCGGGTAAGCATTCTCCAAGGCGGCCTTCACGACACACGACAGCGCAGAGTCGCTGAACAGAGACTGATAGCCAAGTTCCGCACACATGAGGACGGTCTCAACAGGGATCTTGGGTTCATGTCGCACTATCTGTAACCCCCGTGACTTGCCTGGGTTTGCAAAACCTCACTTACTGTACTGTCTGGAGACAATACACATCTCTTTAAACTGTGATCAGTGCTCCTTCCACTCACATTATCAGCCACTTCAGGTCTTGAACAGCAGGTTAGGTGTAAGGATTCGCATTCTAATCAGTAATCTCTAAACTGTCTGTGCTTTATATGCTCTGTCTGAGGCCAGAACTCTCCATTCACCTGACGAAGGGACTAACCCCGAAAGCTTGTGAGTATATTATCAAATAAATAGGTTGGACTAAAACCTGGTGTTGTCAGACTTTTTACTGTGCTCCCAGTGCAGTACCAGGGGAACGATTTTGATTTGATTTATTATTGTCACATGTACTAGAATACAGTGCAAAGTATTATTTCTTGTGTTCTATACAAAGATTACTGTTCGTAGAGGAGAGGGAGAGGATGCGGAATGTAGTGTTACAGCCATAGCTAGGGTGTAGAGGAAGACTGCTACATGGTCAGAGATGCTGTCTTTCTAAAGTTTAAAGCTTATTTATTAGTGTCACAAGTAGGCTTACGTTAACGCCGCAATTAAGCCACTGTGAAAATCCCCTAGTCGCCACACTCCAACGCCCGGTTCGGGTACACCGAGGGAGTATTCAGCATGGCCAATGCACCTAACCAGCACATCTTTTGGACTGTGGGAGGAAACCGGAGGAAACCCACAGAGACATGAGAAGAACGTGCAGACTCCACACAGCCAGTGACCCAAGCCAGGAATCGAACTTGGGTCATTGGTTATGTGAGGCAGCAGTGCTAATCACTGTGCCACCCTAAGAGATGCAATGCTCGATCTGGAAGGCCCTGTCTTCCTTTCTCAGGTGGATATGTAGTTTCCAGTGGCAGGGGAATTCTCCCTACTGCCCTGGTCGATATTTGTCCCTCGGTTGATGTCACTAATGCAAAATAAAATCCCTGATTGTTAGTCTTTCTCATTTTTCCAACATCTGACTTTATTGATTTATCACTCGTACTCTGTGCTTTTGCCTGTTGTATTCTATCTCTTGTCTTCTCTTTATTTACGCATTTCTGTTAGGTTTGTACATTCATTTTTCCTCGGTTGCTGTTTTCAATTTGCTCAGTGTTCATTTTATCAGCCTTGGCTTTCAGGCCAAGCTTGGAGGAAGAGAGAAAGATGGGTTGATTTAGGTTTGATGGGGGCAGAGCAGCTGAGTGTGTCTCAGTTTTTGCCCTTGGTTTTACTCCGAGGAAAAAGGAGGATTTGGGACAGGGAGGCTGAGCAGACCAAGACTTTATCTCATAGAAACTTATGAAATTCCAACAGGGTTAGACAGGGTGGATTCTGAAAGAATGTTCCTGATGGTGGTGTATCCAGAACTAGGCGTCATTGTTTGAGGACAAGGGGCAAATCTTTTAGGACTGAGGTGACGAGAAATTTCTTCACCCAGAGAGTGGTGAATCTGTGGAATTCACAAACCACAGAAAGTAGTTGAGGCCAAAGCATTGTCGGATTTCGAGAACAAATTAGATAGCTCTTGGAGCTAATGGGATCAAGGAATATGGGAAGGAGACAGGATAAGGATATTGACTTTGATGATTAGCCATGATCACAATGAATGGTGGAACTGGTTTGAAGGGCCGAATGGCCTATTCCTGCTTCTTTTTTTTTGTTTTTATGACTTGATGCTGAAGGGGGGGCACAAAACAGGATGTAAAAATATAAATATATAAAAATGAATAGCAAACTGAATGCATGAATAGTGAACAAAAGGCAACTGACGTTTTTTTCTGTATAATTGATTGGGATGTGACTAATTTATTGTAATCAGGTGGTTGAGGAGATCTTGTTGCATGTGGGCAACAGCCCTGCTTCTGAGTTGGAAGCTCAGGGTTTGAGTTTCACACCAGGATTTGATGGCCATGAAAGGTGGCTCCATAAGATGGTCAAACAGTTTGATTATCAACCTGCAAAATCCTTCCAACATGTGCCAAAGGCAGGCAGCAGGAGCAGGAGAGATTTCCAGTCAGCCATGTGATGGAAAGAATGTTGGAACCTTCACCATCACTATTCATAGCTCCAGCCTACAACATGTCTGTCAATGTGCATGTTGGCACAACAACTCAGACTTCCTAAATGAACTGTAATACACACACAATCGTGGTGAGGACAGATTGACCATGTTAATGAGTATCAGCATTTGTAACAGTTATTTTTATACCTCAATCATCTAGCATGTTGGCGGGGGCCTTCCCTTCGCTCAGCACAAATAACGGACATTGTTGGATGGAACTTTGTGGATAATCAGTCACCAGCCACCCTTGTTCCATCCTCACCACCTCACTGCACTTAATCTGACAGGTATTTCTTGAAATCTGATGACTTGAGTTTGCCTATCAAATTCCCAGTATGTTCAGAGAAGACTCAAGTTTCTCTATAAAACTATTAAAGCAAGGTATTCAATTGCTGGCACATCAAATCCTGCCCAACTCCAAGCCAAAATTCGGAAATGTGTGTAAAGTAAATCCTCCCAAAAATTACTGACCAATAAGATAAGAATTACTGATGCTGAAACTCTGAAAAATTAACTAAAATATGAGCTGAATTTTGACAGTTTGCGCAAAACTAAACCAACTCAGCCAGTTGGTGGATAATGAAGAGTGCAGATAATCAAGGTTCCATAAAGATTTCCAGCATTTAGGATGTTTTCCCCCTATTTCTTGAACATTTGGAATCGAACAACACAAGAAAGCATATTTTGCTTATGCAATTAGTCCCATTTCCCTGTTCCCTTAATGCACAACACTGAAAGATTTTCCTTTCCAAGTGTATTTCTAATTCTCTTCTGAAAGTTACTGTTGAATCTACTTCTGCCACCCTTTTGGGCAGCACATTTCTAACCACTGTAACAATATTATCAAACGCACTGTTCTTCAGTAAGTGGTGTTGATGACATTGCCACATTATTCCTGCAATCTTTGTGCTGTGTGAATTCGATTATGCCACTTGCAAGCCCAGAATACTGAAGATGCAACTGTTTTAAATCTGATTCTAGTTATTGAAGTTCTTCATATGCTTTGTGCTGAGCATTATTAAATATTTTCACTTCTTTTGTGTTGTACATTACCTACTTCTCCTTACTTGTGTTGACAGTTCCAGAACAGTAAGATGGGGAAGAGTTGTAAGGTAGTGGTTTGTGGCATGGCATCAGTTGGAAAAACTGCCATTTTGGAACAGCTTCTGTATGGAAACCATGTTGTTGGTGAGTGCAGAACGAAAAAAAATCCTGTTGTATTTACAACCTTCCTGTGCCTTTCACTAGAATGTGTATAGGGAAAGATTTATTTCATGGTGTGTTGGCATACCCTGAAATGTTAAGATCCGATGTAAGTTTAAGTTTATTCATTAGTGTCACAAGTAGGCTTACATTAACACTGCAATGAAGTTCCTGTGAAAATTCCATGGTTGCCACACTCTGGCGCCTGTTCGGGTACACTGAGGAAGAATTTAGCATGGCCAATGAACCTAACCAGCATGTCTTTTGGAATGTGGGAGGAAACCCGCACAGACGTTGGGAGAACATGCAGACTCCACACAGCCAGTGACCCAAGCTGGGAATCGAACCTTGTCCCTGGCGCTATGAAGCATCAGTGCTAAGCACCGTGTCACCTTGCTTGGTTTTGAAGTCGAAGCCCAAGATCAGCCATGATTGCACTCAACGGTGGTGCAGATCCTTCAGATTGTAAGCTCCTATTTCTGTGTTCTTGTGTTATCTTATTGCTATTTGTTGGACTTTGCCATGTGCACATTGGCTGTTGTGTTTGCCTGCTTACAATAATGAATACAAGTTCAAAAATATTTATTTGCCCATGAAGCATTTCGGAAAGTCCTAACATTGTTTATGATGCTGTAGAAGTTCTTTTATTTTACAAACTATATTTTAACATCTGGGACATTGAAGAAAAGCAGTAATACAACATTGGTTTTATTAGTCTGGTGCATGACACACAAGAACATAAGAAATGAGAGCAAGAGTTGACTAGAGTCATAGAGGTTTACAGTATGGAAACAGGCCCTTCGGCCCTACTTGTCCATGATACCTTTGTTTTAAACACCTAAGTTAATACCAATTGCCTGCATTTGGCCCATATCCCTCTACACCCATTTTACTCATGTAACTGTCTAAATGCTTTTTAAAAGACAAAATTGTACCCGCCTCTACTACTACCTCTGGCAGCTTGTTCCAGACACTCACCACCCTCTGTGAAAAAATTGCCCCTTTGGACACTTTTGTGTCTCTCTCCTCTCATCTTAAACCTATGCCTGCTAGTTTTAGACTCCCCTACCTTTGGGAAAAGATATTGACTGTCTAGCTGATCTATGCCCCTCATTATTTTATAGACCTCTATAAGATCACCCCTCAGCCTCCTACACTGCAGAGAAAAAAGTCCAAGTCTATCCAGCCTCTCCTTATAACTCAAACCATCAAGTCCCCATAACGTCCTAGTAGACTTTTCTGCACGCTTTCTAGTTTAATAATATCCTTTCTATAATAGGGTGATCAGAACTCCCAACTCCTGTATTCAGTGCTCTGATCAATGAAACCAAGCATGCGGAATGCCTTCTTCACTACTCTGTCCACTTGTGACTCCACTTTCAAGGAGCTATGAACATGTACCTCTAGATCTCTTTGTTCTGTAACTCTCCCCTATGCCCTACCATTAACTCAGTAAGTCCTGCCCTGGTTCATTTTACCAAAATGCATCACCTTGCATTTGTCTAAATTAAACTCCGTCTGCCATTTGTCAGCCCACTGGCCCAATTGGTCAAAATCCTGTTGCAATTGGAGATAACTTTCTTCACTGACTACGATGCCATCAATCTTGGTGTCTGCAAACTTACTAACCATGCCTTCTACATTCTCATCCAAATCATTAATATAAATGACAAATAACAGTGGACCCAGCACTGATCCCTGAAGCACACCCCTGGTCACAGGTCTCCAGTTTGAAAAACAACCCTCTACAACCACCGCCGGCTTTTGTCAAGAAGCCAATTTTGTATCCATTTAGATACCTCACCCTGGATTCCGTGAGATTTAACCTTATGCAACAACCTTCCAAGAAAACTCTCAAGTTTACTTTGCCACTCATTAAGGTCACAGCCAATCTACCTTAACTTCACTTTTCCTGTCCTATCCCATATCAGTAATTTGATTTCCTTAACGTTCAAAATCCTTATTAATTTTGGCCTTGCATACATACTCAATAATTAAGCATTTGCAGCTCCCCGCAGTAGAGTATTCCAGAGATTCACAATCCCATGAGTGAAGAAATTCCTCCTTATCTCAAATGCTCAAATCCTCACTCTGAGATTCTCAATGTTGAGACTTTTCAGCCAAGGGAAAAGGCCTCTCAGTAGTATCCTGTCAAGTTCTCTACGAATTTTATAAACATGCCCTGATCATCTTTTTATTTTCCCCAAAAGGTTCCGAGACAAATGAAACCCTGGAAGATATCTATGTTGGCTCTATAGAGACAGACCGTGGTGTCCGGGAGCAGGTGCGCTTTTATGACACAAGAGGCTTAAGGGAAGGCGTTGAGCTTCCCAAGCACTACTACTCCTTTGCTGATGGGTTTGTGTTGGTATACAGCATAGACAGCCGGGAATCCTTCAAACGAGTTGAAGCCCTCAAGAAGGAAATCGACAGGTCCCGCGATAAGAAGGAGGTACTGTGATAGACATTGTTTTGTGGCCCTACGATCAAAACATTTCCACATTCCTTTGTCCTCGGCTAAAATAATTTGGGTATTTCCCTTTGTTAAATGGTTTTCAATAACACTTTATGCTGTCTGAACATAGAAATCGTAGAAACCCTACAGTACAGAAAGAGGCCCTTCAGCCCATCGTGTGTGCACCGATCATAATCCCACCCAGGCCCTACCCCCATATCCCTACATATTTTACCCACTAATCCCTCTAACCTACGCATCTCAGGACACCAAGGGGCAATTTTAGCATGCCCAATCAACCTAACCCGCATATCTTTGGACTGTGGAGGAAACCGGAGCACTCGGAGGAAACCCATGCAGAAATGAGGAGAATGTGCAAATTCCAAACAGACAGTGACCCAAGCCAGTCTGTTGAATAAAGAACTGCACTTCAACTGTAAATTGTTGGAAAATACTGTATTGGTGACATTCCTTTTTTTCAATGAGGGATGTTGGTACAGAAGAATGGGAGAGCTCTACCACTTTTGTCAGTATCAAGCACATTCCAGTCCCAGAAAAATAGCCCAAATGTACCAACAGGCATTCCACACACAAACTATTCAGATATGAATGTGAGATACGAGATGGAAAAAGGCAATGTAGAATCACAGAATCCCTAACAGTGCAGAAAGAGGCCATTGGATCAATCAAGCCTGCACTGACAACAATCCCACTCAGGCCCTGTTCCTGTAACCCCACGTCTCTACCCTGACATTTAGGCGCAATTTAACATAGCTGGTCAATCTAATCTGCATATGTTTGTACTGTGGGAGGAAACCCAAGCAGACACAGGGAGAACATGCAAACTCCACATAGACAGTCACCTGAGGCCAGAATTGAACCTGGCTCCTTGGCGCTGTGAGGCAACTGTGCTAGCCACTGTGCTGCCCACTGTTAGTCCCCCAAGCACATCTCTTCCACAGACCATGTACAATTATCATGGACTCTGCCCAGCATAGTTAAACTTCCTGTTCCTTGGTCTCAAAAAGAAATGAAGTAAACATCCAGTGAGACTGCCCATTGCAGACAGTTTGTGTGCTGTGTCTTCAGCCCAAAAGGTGCCCTTCATTCCATATCACTCAGGACTCTTGCAGCCAGTAGCGGTAAAGTATGCCATTGCGTCTCTGTGCCACATAGACCCTATGCCTGACATTTTAATGAGGTTGTGTGTAGTTTTCCTGCCAATAATTCATACACCTTGAGAGCCAGTCAGCTGAGCCATGCCCAGAGTAAGTCCACTATGTTCACAAAATTCAACCTGCCACTTAGCTTACCAAGGTGAAATATTCTGCGCCAGGCTCTATAATCTGTAGATGTATCATAGAATACTCCAGTAGTTGAGGCGGCCACTTGGCCCATCGTGCCTCTTACTGTGCCAATATTATCCCAAAGTAAAGGTGGAGTTGGTGAATTGGATGGCCACCTGAGGGAAGAAACCTGGCGGGCTATGGGCTGGAGCTGGGGAATGGGACTGAGGGAGCTAACTTGGCACAAATCAACGATTAAATCTCTGGTCTCCCTGGCTCGGTTCCACACACGGCAGTGCATTTATCAGCGGAATCATCCAGAAAGCTCCCGAATCACTTTGCTCCATGACTTTCATCCTGAAATAATATTACCCTGTCTTTGCTTTTAAGTTTTTCTCAAAATCAACAACACTTGCGCCAACGTTCAAGTGTTTCGAAAGCTTTGAATGTGTGTTGGCATTAAAGGCTCTCTCTCCCTGGGTCTTTCTGTAGGTGACGATTGTAATTCTGGGCAACAAGTGTGACCTCCAGGAGAGCCGACGAATGGATCATGATGCTGTTCAACACTGGGCAAAGTCAGAGAAGGTTAAGCTGTGGGAAGTTTCCGTGGCAGAGCGCAAGACTCTGATCGAGCCATTTGTCCATCTGGCCAGTAAGATGACACAACCTCAGAGCAAGTCCACTTTCCCACTCAGCCGGAAAAAGGGGAGCGGCTCAATTGACAGTTAATACACTGACTGAAGTGCAAAGGTTCCATTTCAATGCCATAACTTTATTCCATTCCTGCAAAGCATTTGTCCGTTGAGAAAATTCTATACTTATTTATGTTGCTAATCTTCTGTCCTCAGTCATATAATAAATGTTCTATTTATATTGAGCCTCATTGAAGTGTAATCTTAAAAATATAAATGTGCTACTTTTGAAGTGCTTTTACTGTTATTGTGTAGGCCAGGGGTCTCCAAACTCTAACCTGGATGTGGCCTGCAGGCCGTAGTTTGGAGACCCCTGGTGTAGGCGAAAGCTATTAAAGGTTGGAGACTTGATTAGAAGAATCAAAGAATTCCTACAGTGCGAAAGGAGGCCATTTGTCTCATCAAGCCTGCACTAACAACAATCCCCATTCAGGCTGTATCCCCATACACATCTTGGGACACTAAAGGGCAATTTGTCAAGGCCTATCCACTTAAGCTGCAAATCTGTGGGAGGAAACCAGAGCATCCGGAGGGGACCCACACAGACACAGGGAGAACATGCAAACTCCATACAGACGGTGACCTGAGGCTGGATTTGAACCTGCGTTCCTGGTGCTGTGAGGCAGACTGTGCCACCCTGTTGGAAGGAAAGAGTCAACTAAAATTTATATAGAATTGTCTGTATGTAGCAGACAAGGTCAGTGTTAGCTTCTTTACTAACACATTGTCAAATGAAGCTATCGTAACATAGAAACATGGAAAATCTACAGTGGAGAAGGAGGCCATTCAGCTCATTGTGCCTGTTTTCAGTTGAAAATTAGATTTTCAGCCTAATCCCTAATTCATGGCCCAACGGGCAGGAAAATGGGAGTACTTACCTGAATGAATCTCCAGCACTCTGTGCAATGCAGAATGCCTCAGAATGATTCATGCTGAAAAGTAGAGGACAGGGCTTCATCCCGCCTGTGAAGCCGGCAGCATAGTGCTGAGTGGGCCACTGCATAGGTGCCAGTCTGTCAGGGCGGAGTTTGGCACATGCGCATTGGGCCCCACATCACCGATCTCCCAATTGTTGGCCCTCACTGGAACCCCATGATCAATGGCCTTCCTGAGCACCCCCCCCCCTCCTGGATTGCTGGCTTACCAGAATTACCCCACCCCCCCAACACCCCTGGGCTAGCCTTGCTGTCCCCCAGTGGGCACCCTCCCTTGCCCCAGACCTCCTGGGGGCATACCTCAGTGATCTCTGTCCTCACCAGCAGGATGAGGATGCCTGTTCCCTATTAATAGGCAGCAGTTGTAAACCCCATTGATGGGAGCTACTAATAGCAGGGTGGGGAGGTGCTAGCGGATCCGAGAATACCGTCCTGGGCCCACTAATCACATGGAAATTCAATTTCCGTATGATAACCGTCTCCATGCTGATTTCCAGTCCAAAGCTGATCGTGCTAAAAAAAAAACCACCTTGGAGACTTGTGATCAGTTGGATGCCAGTTACGAATCTTGTAAAAGGCCCCCCGCAGTTGTCTCCTGGCCCACTGCACTCTCAAGTCTACATGTGACCCCAGAGCCAGATAACATGATTGACTCTCAACTGCCCTTGGCCAGCCAGTGATGCTCATGTCCCACAAATGAACAAAAGAAATCCGGATCAATTGTCCCAGAGCACCTGGGTCTGAAGGAGACCTCTAGGTTATGAAATGATGAGCCAAGTAATAGCCATGTAGTGTGTAAATAAAAAGAGTAACAAGTATGAACGAGCCTGGGAAGAATGGGGGTCCCAGTCTCTATAACCTAATACTGAAACTAGCAAACATCCCTTCCAAGACAAAGACTTAACAAGCAGGAAGATCCTTGAATTCTGATGAAAAGTGTGATTGTCCCATTTCAATTGAGGTCAATGGATCGTTTGCTTGTCAAATTATCTGCCCTGCCCATGATTTCTGCAGCGGGTGGGATCAGAAGATTTAGGCAAAGATTTTTTTTGTCTTGACAGCTTTATGTATTTTGGTCTTTACTTCAGATTTCTAGTCTGTAGATGTCTTTCTGTATATGTATGGTGAGTTGCCAGACTGATTCCAATGAAATATTAGGAAGCTTTCTAGGAAAGCCATCTTATTCCACAAAAGACAGAAATTACATCGAGATTAATTGCACTAAAGTAAAATGGCGCGGATTGCAGCATTGTTGCCTCACAGTGCCGGGGACCTGGGTTCAATTCCTGGCTTGGGTCGCTGTCTGTGTGGAGTTTGCACCTTCTCCCCGTGTCTGCATAGGCCTCCTCTGGGTGCGCCGGTTTCATCCCACAGTCCGAAAGACGTGCGGGTTAGGTGCATTGTGTAATAAGGCTTTGGAGGCAGAAATCCCTTCACCAAAATCCCTTCATTTACAAACTCGAACAGCAGTATACGGAGCGCTAGCAGGCAGTAGTCTATCTCCAGGGGCGTCAGCGGAACTAACATGCCTTGTGTTATTTGCCTTGTACTTAAGTACAAGGTAAATACTCCCAGCAATTGGGTCCTGAATCAGGGAGTTCATATTACAATAGACCAACCTCAATTGCCCGATTGAAGTCATTACACATTAGCAATGCTAAATTCTCCCTCAGTGTACCTGAACAGATGCAAGAATGTGGCGACGAGGGGCTTTTTACAGTAACTTCATTGTGATGTTAATGTAAGTCTACGTATGAACTGAATAAACAAACTTTGAAACTTTATTGATTTATATCTTCAGTTCAGAAAAGCAATGACAGTATAAAGTACATGTAAAGGTAATTAAACTAGAACAAGATGACGACTGAAAAGTTCAGTGGTAAAAATTCACAGCCATGGTGATGGGGACAATGTCAAATATGATTTTAAGGTTTGAGTAAGTGGTTGAAGGTTAGAGATAGCATCAGTGGCGAAGAGAGCCACTATTTGTGTTGAGAGGTGAAAATGATGCCTTTATTTTGGGTGGCATGGTGGCACAGTGGTTAGCACTGCTGCTTCACAGCTCCAGGGACCTGAGTTTGATTCCTGGCTTGGGTCACCGTCTGTGTGGAGTTTGCATATTCTCCCCATGTCTGCATGGGTTTCCTCTGGGTGCTCCAGTTCCCTGCCATAATCCAATCAACCTAACCTGCACATCTTTGGCTGTGCTAAAATTGCCCCTTAGTGTCCTGAGATGTGTAGGTTAGAGGGATTAGCGGGTAAATATGTAGCGATATGGGTGAGATTGTGGTTGGTGCAGAATTGATGGGCCAAATGGCCTCTTTCTGCACTGTAGGATTTCTATGATTCTATTCAGCTGAATTAAGCTGTGACTCATCGAACATGTACCAAAAGAAAGTGGTCACTGGCTTGAGAAAAATGGTGAATAGGCAGAACTAAATTAATGTATATATGGCTGTTGACCTAGTGCTGTTGAGAAATACAGGGAAGGAAGATGAGGGGCCAAAGACAGATGGTTGGAGGAAATGGTGTGGTGGAAGGAAGAGCATTGACTTTGGACAGGCAGAAGTCAAACCCCACACATGGCTCGTGTGGACTGTCTGATTGTTTGGAGTTTGATAACAGAGAAGAAGCAGTGGAGGATGCTGGAGTGGTCAAGCAAGGTTACATTGAGGGGCTAAGGAGGGTAAAGAGGAACACACTGGCCAGTCACCAAAGATGATTTTGGCTGGAATTGGTGTGGTGGAGAGGAATAACAGCAAAATGGACCATTATTTAAATGGTAAAAAATTGCAGCATGCTGCTGTGCAGAGGGATCTGGATGTCCTTGTGCAAGAATCACAAGGAGTTGGTTTGCAAGTTCAGCAGGTAATTAAGGCGGCAAATGGAATTTTGTCCTTCATTACTAGAGGGATGGAATTTGAAAACAGCGAGATTATGTTGCAGCTGTATAGGTGTTGATGAAGCCACACCTAAAGTACTATGTACAGTTTTGATCTCCTCACTGGAGAAGGGATATACTGGCACTAGAGGGGGTGCAGAGGAGATTCACTAGGTTGATCCCGGAGTTGAGAGGGTTGGTTTATGAGCAGACACTGAGTTGACTGGGCTATACTCATTGGACTTCAGAAGAATGAGGGGAAATCTTATAGAAACATAAGATTATGAGGGAAATAGATAAGATAGAAGCAGGGAAGTTGTTTCCACTAGTGGGTGAAACTAGAACCAGGGGGCATAGCCTCAAAATAGGGGGGAGCAGATTTAGGACTGAGTTGAGGAGGAACTTCTTCACACCAAGGGTTGTGAATCTGTGGAATTCCCCTGCCCAATGAAGCAGTTGAGGCTACCTCATTGAATGTTTTTAAGGCAAGGATAGATAAATTTTTGAACTGTGAAGGAATGAAAGGTTATGGTGAGTGGGCACGTAAGTGGAGCGGAGTCCATGAAAAGTTCAGCTATGATCTTATTGAATGGTGGAGCAGGCCCGAGGGGCAAGATAGCCTACTCCTGCTGCTATTTCTTATGTTCATATAGAGAAGAGCGTTGACTTTGGATAGGCAGAAGTCAAACTACACATGACTCGCATGAACTGTCCGATTGGCCAGAGTTGAATAACAGAGAAGAAGTGGCGGAGGATGCTGGAATGGTCAAGCATGGTAAATATTGAGAAGTTAAGGAGGGTGAAGAGGAAGAACACACTGGCCAGTTGCCAAAGATGATTTTGGCTGGAATTGTTCATGTGCTGTGAGTTGGGTAATGCATGACTGGATGATTCAAAGAGGAAATTTCAGGTGAGGTGGATGTATAGCCAATGTGCTTGAAGGCCCTTTGAAAGGAACAGGAAGTTACAAATAGAGCAATGCAGAGAAGAGATGGATCGCCAATGAGTGGCAGGACAAAGGATTTTATGATAGTGATTTTAGCATTTAAATTCTGTTGAAGGATGACACTAATAGTGTGAGGAAGATATGTTCTGTTGTTCCCCATTGACTGCAGATGTCACAATGATGCCTCAAAGTATAGGTGTTAGGGAAGTTTGTTACCAGTATCAAGCCCTTTGTACTGTAGCTGCTGACACCAGTCAGACTTGAGGAACAGGATTTCTGTCTTTGCAAGAGCCCCATCTAAAGAAATAGTTTTCAGAACTGCTTCTATAGCAAATTTAAATGCTGCCTATAGAGACTGCCATCGTTTTTGGCAGCTATGGAGGGAGGATACGGCTTGTCTCAACAGGACAGGAATAGATTTTTATTCTGTCAAACTGACCTGCGTTGAACTCTCCACTCCCTCTACTGTCAACTTGCTTGCATGATGTATAGCTCTGGATGAACCACAGTTTCCCCCAGGTAATCATCAGTAGGACTGAACCCATTACTTTTGGCTCCTGCCACAGATTCCATCCTTCTCCACAGCCACTGCTTCAGGCTCTAGCAGGTGTTTGTGACCTTTGGATCTTCTGTGTGCTCTCATCAATCCTGATTCAGCAGATGATAATCAGCTGAAGGAAGTGCTTTGGGCATGGGTTGCAGTGTGATGACCCTGGGGCCGGGGGGTGCTTTCTGCTGCACTGACCATACAGCTAAGGCAAGACAGAGATTGGGAAAATAAGACGATGACCCAAAATAACGCATGTGTAACTTGTAGTGCAGCACTGTTTCTTTGGATCTGGGCATCATTTATAACCCATCCCTAATTGTCCTTGAACTAAAGGGCCATTTCAGATTCAACCATATTGCTGTGGATCTTAAAATTTATTTAATAATCATAAGTAGGCTTACATTGTAAACAGTGCAATGAAGTTATGTGAAAATCCCCTAGTTGCCACACTCCAATGCCCGTTCGGATACACTGAGGGAGAATTTAGCATAGTCAATTCAGTTAAACAGCGTGTCTTTCAGACTATGGGAGGAAACCAAAGCAACCAGAGAACCCCCCCAAGCAGACATAGAGAGAACTTGCAGACTCCGCACGGACTGTGACCCAAGATAGGAATTGAACCCGGGTCCCTTGCACTGTGCAACCATGCCTGGAGTCTTGTGTAGGACACAAACTAGATCGGGACAGCAGATTTCTTTCTCTCAATTAGTAAATCAGATGGATTTTTACAACAATTGACAATGATTTCATGGCCATTGGATTTTAAGTTCCAAATTTTTATTGAATTCAAATTTCACCCTCTGCCATGGTTGGATTTGAGCCTGGTCCCCAGAGCATTACCTTGGGTCACTTGTCCGGTGACAATTCCACCATGCCACTTAGATGCTTCTTAAATTTGGCAGTCTTTGCAGTTCATCCCAAAATCTTTTGAATTGAATCTCAAATGAAACTTGGCAAGAGATGAACACAAGAGAGCTATTCTTTGTCACTCTGGAGATATTCAATCACAACAGGGAACTGAAATCCTGTGAAATCCCTCCCCATCCTTAACCACCTTTTCTAGACTTCCAAAGGCAGGTTTCGAACCCAAGATCAAAGAAGTTCTGAATAAGTCATCAGGATATTAAACATTTATTCCACTTGAATCTCAAGCTTCAAAATCTCTAGGCAGTTCAATTTGAATTGTTGGTTCATGAAACCTAGATGTAACTATTAGCAATGTCTGCTAAAAATCTTAAGTTCGTGTTTTTGATTTGATTTAATAACGTCACGTGTTAGTATACAGTGAAAATCATTGTTTCTTGCCCACTATAGAGACAAAGCATACTGTTCATTGAGCAGGAAAGGAGACAGTGCAGAATGTAATGTTACAGTCATAGCTAGGCTGTAGAGAAAGATCAACTTAATGTGAGGTAGGTCCATTCAAAAGTCTGATGGCAGCAGGGAAGAAGCTGTTCTTGAGTTTGTCGTTACGTGACTTCAGTCTTTTGTATCTTTATCCCGTTGGGAGAAGGTAGAAGAGAGAATGCGTGGGATCCTTAAGTATGGCTGACTGCTTTTCCAAGACAGCGGGAAGTGTAGACAGTCAATGGGAGGTTGCTTTATTATGTGTGTTAATATTTCTAGGACGCTCAGGACTGGTCAATTAAACTTGTCCCAAATTAATTTTTGAGTGGGCAGTAACACTGAAGCAACGGTCAACTGCCCCCATGCAAAAATAAAATCACTATCTCCAAACAACTTTGTGACAGTAGAAGATCTCAACTCCTTCACCACAGCTCAGTCCTGTCAAGTTTGATTTACACCATTCTGCCTAATCTGAAATGGTGTTCCTGTTTGAGGCGTAATGAAACTCACCATGTTATCGTCTCCATTTGAAAGGTATTTGTGATACTTTGAGCTATTTGCTTCATAAAGAAAACAAAATAAAACCATCCCCACCTGCTTCACAAATCATAAGCAAACACCATGGGCAGCACAGTGGTTTGCCTCACAGTGTCAGGGGGCATAAGGTCAAAATCGAACCTGGGTCAGTGTAGAATGTGCTCGTACTTCCCATGTCTGCATGGGTTTCCTCTGGGTGCTGCAGTTTCCTCCCATAGTCCAAAGGTGTTCTAGTTGGGTGGATTCACCATGCTAAATTGCCCCTTATTGTCTAAAGATGTGGCAGTTAGGTGGATTGGCCATGCCAAATTGCCCTTTAGTGTCCAAAGATATGTAAGGTGGATTAGCCATTGTAAATGTGTGGGATATAGGGATAGGGCAGGGGAAGAGTCTGGACGGGATGCTCTTTCAGAGTTGGTGCAGGTCTGATGGGCCAAGTAGCCTCCTTCTACATTGTACGGTTGTAATAACATTTTTGAAAGTATCCATCAGGCCCTTGACGCAGATATGAACTTTATAAATCCAAACATGCTTCCTTAAGGAAACATCTATTATAAGATAGTGAACAGCCAATTATCTGATGCAAAATCTCCCTCAGATGGTTATAAAGCTATATCTTTAATATTCTCTTGTGTATCTATCTAATTCTGGAGAATATTTTTGTTCAAACTTTTGAGTATTACTTGTATGGTATGAGCTCCAAGGAATAATTATGCTTGACACTGCAAGGCAGCTGATAAATTAGCTGGAATTGGGGCTAATGACAATGTCTATTATCTCCCTCACACTGGCAGAGCCAGTGCTCCCAGTATACGTGGTGTTTTTACGTTAGAGTAATGCAGCTGATAGCAAGCTGCTGTACTCTCACATGCAAAACGACCCCACTTGAATTCACAGGCCCATGAAAATGAGTCTGGGGATGTGTCATAAGTATGAAATATCCTACTCTGAAAGCTAAATGCAGGGAGTGCTATGTACGTTATATTTTACAACAAAGGTCTACCCAATGCTAAAGTAAAATGTGAGAACAGGTCACTGAAGCAAAAGAACAAAAGGAAGCAGATTAGAAAATGCAGAGAAAACTGAATGCTGAAATCAGATCACTAAAATCATTGACCTATCTTGTTACCTTTGCTAAGGTACGGCATGGTGGTTTGCAGTTGCTGCCTCGTAGCGTTAGGGACCTGGCTTCAATTCCTGAGTCGGGTGACTGTGTGGAGTCTGCATGTTTTCTGTATCAGCGTGAGTTTCCTCTGGTTTCCTCCCACAGTCTGAAAGGTGTGCTGGTTAGGTGCACTGGCTATCCTAAATTCTCCCTTAGTGTGCCTGAATAGGCACCTAATGGTGACTAGGGAATTTTCTCAGTAACTCCATTGCAGTGTTAATGTAAGCTTACTTGTGACACTAATAAATAAACTGAACTAAACCACAGAAAGTGGGAGGCAGGAGAAATGTTTTTGCCCCATTAGTCTGTCTGCAAACAATATATCCCAAAAACTACCAGAGGGATTTCAATTAAAATCGGTATATGGATAAATTTTTCCCAAGGAATTGATTAGTTTTTGGTGAAGATCCAGATCAAGATCCATTTGTTTACATTGGGAGATATAGGGTGAATTGCTTTTTTTTAAAGAAAGAGAAAAGACATTGTAGATTATCTCAGCTGGTTAGGTAGAATTTACCATGGCTATCACAATGTCAGCAGAGTGTTCAGAGCAGGTTGTTGGATGTGGATTTGCTTGAAACCTCCTCCAAGGGATGGAACCTGCTATTGAGAAGATTTCTTTTAGCTTTGCAGTTAGACCATCAACGAAGCAGGGAAATGGCCTCAAGGAAAAGATATGTAACTGTAATAATGGTGGAGGTATGCACTGTACTGCCATTTTTATTCATTTATGATATGTTAATAGAATTGGTATGCATTTTCTGTTTCAAGGTGTATAATGCAAGCCCAAAGTTTGTATCAGGGCTTGCTATTAAAGTACTGCCATCTACATGCAAATTTATGAGAGAGGAGTCCATCACACTTTAAGACTTCATTGGACATAAAATTATATACATACATGCAAATTAGGAGGATAGGCCATTTGGCCCCTTAAGCTTGTGCTGCCATTCAATGACACCATGGCTGATCTGCTTGCAACTTCAACCCCACATTCCAGCCCACTCTCGAGAACGTTTTTACCCCGTTTGTTGATCAAGACTCTATCTAGTGCTGCCTTAAAAATATTCAAAGAGTCTGCTTCCACTGCCTTTTGAGCATAGTAAGAAGTCTCACGACACCAGGTTAAAGTCCAACCAGTTTATTTGGAATCATGATCTTTCGGAGCACTGCCCCTTCATCAGGTGACTCATCTGATGAATGAGCAGCGCTCTGAAAGCACGAGTCCAAATAAACCTGTTGGACTTTAACCTGGTGTTGAGAGACTTCTTACTGTTCCCACCCCAACCCAACGCCGGCATCTCCACATCACAACTGTCTTTTGAGGAAGAGAGTTCCAGAGACACATGACCCTCAGAAAAAAATTCTTCTCGTCTCTTGTGGCAGCACAGTGGTTAGCACTGCTGCCTCACAGCGCCAGGGACCTGGGTTCAATTCCGGCCTTGGGTCACTGTCTGCACATTCTCCCCATTATCTGCGTGGGTTTCCTCCGGGTGTTCCGGTTTCCTCCCACAGTCCAAAGATGTGTGGATTAGATTGATTGACCATGCTAAATTGACCCTAGTATCAGGGGGATTAGCAAGGTAAATATGTGGGGTTATGGGAATCAGGCAGGGGTGGATTGTGGTCAGTGGTCAGTGGAGACTCAATGGGACTAATGGTTTCCTTCTGCACTGTATGATTCTAAGATGCTGTCTTAAATGAATGCCTGATTCTTCAACAAAAGGAACCATCCACATCTAACCTGTCAGTACCCCTCAGGGTTTTAAAAATTTTGTTCAAGTTGCTTCTTACTCTCCTAAACTACAATGGATGCATAACTAAATTCTCCAACCTTTCCTTGTAGGACAACCTGCCAATTCCTCGTATTGGTCGAGTAAACCTTTTATAAATGAAATTGCTGAAAAAAAATAAATGCAGTATGAGGGGAAGACAAATTGTTGCCACAGATCGTACCTTTAGTGACTGTATCTCAATCATTCAGAGGAATTCACACCAGAACATTGCAGCAATTAGATTTTTGGGCAATGTTAACACCCGGCTGCCTGTTAGCAGTAGAATAATAAATGTATTGTGCATTATGTGTCATAATGCTCCTGTGACATACAGCGAGCAATGAGAATGAGGATCCTCAGGACAGTGTCACATTTCCAATGTCATGGAACTGTTACAGATACAAAGCTGCCTTTATAAAGAGAGGAAAATGGCAGACATTAATGACCTTGAGAGGCGCCAGTTAACAAGTAACACACACCAGCATCCCATTTACAGTAATTAGATCCTGTGGCCTTAAAGGGACACAGATTCTTTTTGGATTATGGATTATTCTGTTTCTTATTCCTGTAACCTGCACCAGCCCTACAATCCCTTCCTTCTCTGTAATGGCCTCATGCACATCCATCAGTTCTTTGGGTCACCTTTGTTGACTCTGTTCCCAGATGCCTAAATCTCATTAATCCCTCACCCACTCAACCCCTCACTAAATGGGCAAGATGGGTATAGATGGATATGGGCCAAATGTGGGCAATTGGGACTAGCCTAGTCGTTCAAAAAAGGGAACAGCACTGACAAGTTGGGCCGAAGGGCCTGTTTCCATGCTGTAAACCTCTGACTCTATGCTGCCTTAAAATCCATTTCCTTAACAAAGCCCCTCCTGATCTCTCCTTAACTTCCCACCCTCCCCCCACCCAAAATGCCACACTAAGGTCGCTACATTTGCTGAATTATATCTCATCCTTGGTCTGTCTTACTGGCTTGACTTTAACTTGCTCTGGTTGTGGAGTGGGGGACTTACCCACTCCTATCTTTAGATGACTGTCATATGAAGTGACAGGCAGCAAGGAAAGCCATGCTGAGGTAGGGAGAAGGTGGTGGTAAAGGAAGGGGTCCCTGTTTAGATAGGAAAGCTGGTTTTTGGTGCCATTTCAACTTGAAGGGAAGCAGTGATGGCTGCCATGTCCAAAGAAAGCAGTCATGTTTAGCCCCTTTGCCCAAAGAGGCAAAAAAAAAAGTCCTTCTGGGGGAAGGAAGAGCAGAAGTCTAGATGGCCCTGAAGCAGGCTAGACCTGCCCTGAGACTCCATAGCAATATTGATGGTTTGGCAAACCCAGTCCTGGAGGACCACTCATTCCAATAGGCTCCGTTGGTGGCCTCCTGCCACCCAAAGCCCCGCAAGGAGGACAAGTGCAGAAGATTAATGGGAATACCAAGTTGCCCTCCAAGTCACACACCACAGGGAGGCACGGTGGCACAGTGGCTAGCACTGGTATCTCTCAGTGCCAGGGACCTGTGTTCGATTCTGGCTTTGGGTCACTGTCTGTGCAGAGTTTTCATGTTCTCCTGTGTCTGCGTGGGTTTCCTCTGGGTGCTCCGGTTTCCTCCCACAGTCCAAAGATGTGCGTGTTAGGCATGCTAAATTGTCCCTTCGTGTGGGATGGGGGGGGGGGGGGGGAGTAGCAGAGTAATTACATGGAGTTACGGGACTAGAGCCTGGGAAGGATGCTCTGTAAGAGGGTTGGTGCAGACTCAATGGGCTGAATGGCCTCATCCTGCACTGGGGATCCTATGACTCTGTGATTCTATGACTCCGAGCATCCCAGCTTGGAAATGTATCACCGTTTGTACACTGTTGCTTCACTGTCACTGGTCAAAATCCCGGAACTCAGTCCCTAACAACACTGTGGGTGTACCTACACTGCGGCACATCAATAAGACGACCTGCCACTATCCCAGGATAATTAGAAATGGGCAACTAATGATAGCTGAGCTGGCAATGCCTGCAAACCATGGAAGGTTAAATAAGGAGGAGACTGGCTTTGAGCATGTAAATGAAGCCCCAGAGCCAAAAATCTCACTAGGCCTCAGTGTGCAAGTTTCTCACCCTGTTACCCTCACAGGACACAGATCCTGCTGCCCTGTGTTAAAAGTCAGACCTTTGTGACCAACACCATAGAAGATGTGTAGGAACCTTAAAAGCCTCCCATAAGTTTTGAAATCAGCTATAACTAGCTGTAAGGGTTTGGTTTTTTTAAAAAAAATGAAACCAGGTCAGGTGATTGCCAACTCCAGAAATTCGGAGTGGAATTTTTTTTTTTGCTTGCTGTTACAGCTTTGCTGTTGATTTTACTTCTGCCATCCCCGAGATTGGAAAGTAGTGACAAACTTGCCCTGACAGTTCTGCGTGGCTACCCTGCAGTGTTCCGGGAATGTGATCATGTAGCTAGCACACCAAGGCTGACAAGATTTCACTCCCTATTCACATCAATAGGAAAAAAAGATTCTGCTGATGTACACACCCGACTGCATTATCGACTGCTTGAAAAGAAACAACTTTTCCATATGTTGTTCAAAAGCAAAAAGAGAATCAAGCATCCATATTTAAAGCAGTATTTCATTTCGACTTTACATAAGGTGGCAGAATGGTTAGTACTGCTGCCTCACAGCACCAGGGACCCATGTTCAATTCCAGCTTTGGGCGTCTGTCTGTGTTGAGTCAGCATGTGTGCGTGTATTTCCTCTGGGTACTCTGATTTCCTCCCACAGTCTAAAGATGTGTAGATTAGGTGGACAGCCCATGGTAAATGCATGGGATTACAGGGGTAGGATTGAGGGGGCCTGGGTGCGATATTCTGTTGGTGCAGTCTTAATGGGCCAAATGGCCTCCTTTTGGACTGGAGGGATTCTGTGAATTCAGACTTCAGTTTCCTTGCATCTCCAATGATAACCAAATTGTAAGGCTTATCTATGTTTTAAGTCAGTTTCAGAAAAACAATTGTCATAACTCATTGAGTTTTAGCTGGTCCCAAAAAAGAAATCAAAGTGAATTAATTTTGTGGCAGCTAAAACGCCCGAGTTGGTAAAAGTCACATTTCTTGCATCCTGATGTGCAAACCTCCCTAAGTCATATATCATGGCTGAGTTAAGTGTATTATCTCTAAATTTGCAGATGGTATAAAGTTGGTGGGAGGGTGAGCTGTGAGGAGGATGCAGAGGTGCTTCTGTGTGATTTTGACAGGTTGTGTGTGAGCATCTTGTATGGCAGATAACTGGATAACTGTGAGATTATCTACTTTGATAGCAATAATAGGAGGGCAGATTATTATTTGAATAGATATAAAGAGAGGTGGATACTCAGTGAGACCTTGGAGCCCTCATGCGTTAGTCGCTGAAGGTAAGTGTGCATGTATATCAAGCAATAAAGAAGGCAAATTGTATGTTGGCTTTCATAGCAGAGGATTTGTGTATAGGAATAGGGATGTTTTACTGCAATTGTATAGGGTGTTGGCGAGGCCACACCTGGAGCGTTGCGTGCAGTTTTGATGCCCTTATCTGAGGAGGGATGTCCTTGCTATAGAGGGATTACAGCGAAGGTTTACCAGGCTGATTCCTGGGATGGCAGGTCTGTCACGTGAGGAGGGACTCACTCGATTAGGACTGTATTCACTGGAGCTCAGAAGAGTGAGAGGGAATCTCAGAAACTTATAAAATTCTAACAGGGTTAGACAGGATAGATTCTAAAAGAATGTTCCCAATGATGGGGGAAGTCCAGAACTAGGGGTCATAGTTTGAGGTAAAAGGTAAAACCTTTTAGGACTGAGGCGAGGGGAAATTTCTTCACCCAGAGGGTGGTGAATGTGTGGAATGCACTACCACAGAAAGTAATTGAGGCCAAAATGTTGTGTGATCTCAAGAAGGAATTATAGATAGCTCTTGGGGCTAAAGGGATCAAGAGATGTGAGGAGGATAGGTGGGGTCAGTGATCCCGCCTATCGATGATCAGCCATGATCAAAACAAATAGTGGAGCAGGCTTGAAGGGCTGAATGGCCTACGCCTGCTTCTAGTTTCTATGTAACCTAAACTACCTTCATCTAAAATTACCATTTGAAATAAAGAGACACTGAAAAAATATGACACTGATATCAGACCTTTAAGGATCCTTGGTTCACAGGTCTCTTTGTACATTACGATATTTCCTGCATCACAACATTGAAGACAGAGAATCATGAATTGACAAATAATAATTAACAGGTTGAAAAAGAATTGCATTAAAACAAAAGACTTGAAGTGCAGAGTAATTGAAAGAGAAAGCTAGGTTAGTGTTTCGGGATACGGCTAATAACCTATTCTGAATATCCCGCAATACGTTGCTTGCTACATCTTCCTTGCATGTAATGGGATTCTTTGCCACCAGAGGGCAATGGCACCCTGTTGTGGCTGTGAAGGATTACTGGGCGCTTGCTTAATGGATTATTGGGAACCACCCGATTTCTTGTATTACAATTGTGCGTACTCCCCAAAAGTGCTTCATTGGCTCTAAGAATTTTCTGAGAAATCCTGTAGTTAGGAAAGCACGAGCGATATTCACTAGTGGCACAATGATTAGCACTGCTGCACCACAATGCCTAGGACCGGGGTTTGACTCCTGGCTTGGGTCACTGTCTGTGTGGAGTCTGCATGTTCTCCTTGTGTCTGCACGGGTTTCCTCCAAATGCTCTGGCTTCCTCCCACAGTTTGAGACACATACTGGTTAGGTACATTGGCCATGCTAAATTCTCTGTGTACCCGAACTGGTCATGATGTGGGAATGCCGGCATTGCACTGGCGTAAACACAGTAAAAAGTCTGACAACACCAGGTTTTAGTCCAACCGATTTATTTGATAATACTCACAAGCTTTCGAGGGGACTGCCTCTTCGTCAGGTGAATGGAGAGTTCTGGCCAGAACTCTCCATTCACCTGACGAAGAGGCAGTCCCCTCGAAAGCTTGTGAGTATTATCAAATAAATTGGTTGGACTAAAACCTGGTGTTGTCAGACTTTTTACTGTGTGTACCCGAACTGGTGCCAGAGTGTAGTAACTAGGGGATTTTCACAGTAACTTCATTGCAGTGTTAATGTAAGCCTACTGGTGACACTAATAAATAAACTTAAAACTTTAAGATTTTCTTTCATTACTGATAATGCAAAGTCTTCCTGAGGCTGTGAGGCTAAGTTATAGGCTAATATTTTAAATTATCCATGTTTAAAAAAAAGACAATTACTGATTATTATCTCATTATTAACTTATTCAAACATTCTGAATTTTATTCGAAGGCATTTAAAATATAGATAAACATCATTATTTTGCAACAAGATTATCTCTCCAATGCAATGTTGCGTGGTAAATAATTTATATAAATGCAAGTTTTTGTAGGATTTTAAATTATTTCAAAACTAGGATTAGACTTATAACCAGTGCCTTTGAACTGGACCCTCCCTTTAAAAATGCTGAGAACATCATACTTGGGGAAAATGAAATGTCTGCAGGTCTACAGTTAAGGATAGGGTACAGGTAAGGGAAGAGGCTGAGGATGTCCCAAGTGGTGGCGTTACGGCAAATAGGGTCCAGAAGAAGGCTGGGATGAAAGCGCTTTATCTGAATGCACGAAGCATTCGGAATAAAGTGGATGAGCTGGTGGCGCAGATCGACACAAATGGATACGATCTGGTGGCCATTACAGAGACGTGGCTGCAAGGTGACAGGGACTGGGAGATGAATGTACAGGGCTATCAAGTGTTTAGGAAGGATAGGCAGGAGGAAAGAGGGGGTGGCGTAGCTCTGCTGATTAAGGACAGCATCAAGGTGGTAGCAAGGGATGATATCGGAGCCAAAGAGCAGAAAGTGGAATCGTTGTGGGTGGAGATTAGGAACAGCAAAGGGAGGAAGACGCTGGTGGGTGTCGTCTATAGGCCCCCGAATAATGATCTGGAGGTGGGGCGGGCTGTTAACGCGCAAATAAGTGCGGCGTGCAGGAATGGGACGGCAGTAGTTATGGGGGATTTCAATCTGCATATTGATTGGTCGACCCATGTTGGACGAGGTGGGCTCGAGGAGGAGTTCTTGGAATGCTGCCGGGATAGTTTCCTGGAACAGTGTGTGTTGGAGCCGACGAGGGAGCGAGCTATCTTGGATCTGGTGCTATGTAATGAGGCGGGTAGAATTAGGGACCTTGAGGTGAAGGATCCTCTTGGAGAGAGTGATCATTGTATGGTGGAGTTTCTGTTGCAGATGGAGGAGGAGAAAGTGGGTTCCCGGACACGTGTCCTTTGTTTGAATAGAGGGGAGTATGGTAGGATGAGAGAAGAATTGGCGAATGTGGACTGGGGGAGCGCGTTGGAAGGTAGGTCTGCTGAGGAGCAGTGGAGGATCTTTAAGGAGATCTTTCTTGGTGCTCAGCAGAAATTTATTCCGATGGTTAAAAAGGACAGTAGGAAGAGAGGTAATAAGCCGTGGATAACGAAGGAGGTGAAGGAAAGTGTTAAATTAAAAGCGGAGGAATTTAGAGTAGCTAAGAGCAGTGGGCGAGAAGAGGATTGGGAGAGGTTTAAATGTCAACAAAGATTGACAAAAAAGTTGATAAAGGAGGGTAGAAGAAGCTATGAAGCTGGGCTAGCGCTTAATATAAAAAAGGATAGCAAGAGTTTTTATAAATATATAAAAAGGAAGAGGCTGGCTAGGGTGAACGTTGGTCCCTTAGCGGATGAGAAAGGGGACCTAGTGGTAGGGGATGGGGATATGGCTAAGGTCTTGAATAACTTTTTTGTTTCTGTCTTCACGGAGGAGGACGTGAATAATTTGCCGGGTGTTAGCGATGGAAAGGTGGTAGGACTGGAGGGTCTTAATGACATTACTGTTACTAGAGAGGTGGTGCGCAACAGACTGGAGGGGCTGATTGTGGACAAGTCCCCAGGACCGGATGGAATGCATCCGAGGGTTCTGAAAGAAATGGCGGAGGTGATAGTGGATGCCTTGGTGGTTATTTTCCAGACGTCGCTGGATTCCGGGGAAGTGCCGGAGGATTGGAAAACGGCTAATGTTACGCCGTTGTTTAAGAAGGGTGCCAGGCAAAAGGCGGGGAATTACAGGCCGGTTAGTTTAACGTCTGTGGTAGGTAAAATGTTAGAATCCGTCATTAAGGAGGAAATTGCGAGGCATCTTGAAGGGAATTGCTTGATAGGGCAGACGCAACACGGTTTCATTAAAGGGAAGTCGTGTCTGACAAATTTACTGGAGTTCTATGAGGATGTGTCTAGGGCGGTGGATAGAGGAGAGCCGGTGGATGTGGTCTTTCTGGATTTTCAGAAGGCGTTTGATAAGGTACCTCACAAGAGGTTACTGCAGAAGGTCAGAGGACATGGAGTTGGGGGTAGGGTGTTAGCGTGGATAGAGGATTGGTTGTCAAATAGGAGGCAGAGAGTGGGGGTCAATGGGTGCTATTCGGATTGGCGGTTGGTGACTAGTGGGGTGCCCCAGGGGTCGGTGCTGGGGCCTCAGCTATTTACCATTTATATAGATGATCTGGAGGAGGGAACCGAGTGTAGGGTGTCGAAATTTGCTGATGACACCAAGATTGGGGGAAAGGCAAATTGTGCGGAGGGTGTGGAGAGTCTGCAGAAGGATCTAGATAGGCTGGGCGAATGGGCCAGGAAATGGCAAATGGAATTTAATGTTGGCAAGTGTGAGGTGGTCCACTTTGGTAGGAAGAATGGTAGGAAGGACTATTACTTACGTGGCGAAAAACTGCAGCAGGCGACGGTGCAGAGGGACCTCGGGGTCCTTGTGCATGAGTCGCAAAAACCCAGCCTGCAGGTGCAGCAGGTGGTCAGGAAGGCGAATGGGATGCTGGCCTTCATAGCGAGGGGGATTGAATATAAAAGTAGGGAGGTCTTGCTGCAGCTGTATAGGGCATTGGTGAGGCCGCAGCTGGAGTACTGTGTGCAGTTTTGGGCGCCGCACCTGCGCAAGGATATTTTGGCCTTGGAGGGAGTGCAGAGGAGGTTTACTAGGCTGATACCGGAGTTGAGGGGGTTGAGCTATGAGGAGAGGCTGAATAAACTAGGCTTGTACTCGTTAGAGTTTAGAAGAATGAGGGGAGATCTCATTGAGACGTATAAGATGATGAATGGGATGGATAGGATAGAGGTGGAAAGACTCTTCCCGCTCAAAAAAGACAGTAGGACTAGGGGGCACAGCCTCAAGATAAAGGGGGGGCGGTTCAGAACGGAGTTGAGGAGGAACTTCTTCACTCAAAGGGTGGTGAATCTCTGGAATTCTCTGCCCGTTGAAGTGGTGGAGGCTGCCTCGCTAAATATTTTTAAGAAGCGGGTTGATGGGTTTTTGATAAGAGAAGGGATTAAGGGTTATGGGGAGAGGGCGGGAAAGTGGAACTGAGCCACGACAGATCAGCCATGATCTTATTGAATGGCGGGGCAGGCTCGAAGGGCCAGATGGCCTACTCCTGCTCCTATTTCTTATGTTCTTATGTTCTTATGTTCTTATCTTCTAGAAGGAAACCTCAGATTTAGAGTTGAACTCCGGGATTAGCTTGAACATATGCCAGGAAAAATCACCAAAGTTCGATTATTGGTAACACTCACGTCTCTAAACCTAAAGGCTGCAAATTTAAGTCCCAATCCAGAAAGTTGGCACAAAGCATGGGTTGGCATTGACGCAGTGCGATACTGAGGGAGTGCGACACTGCCGTAATGTGAATCTCTCCAGTAGGGGGTGGTAGATTCTCAGTTTGCCTGTGAGGCTGGCTGCTGAGCTTTATCATGCAACCACAGAATCCCTACACTGCAAGAGGAGGCCATTCAGTCTATTGAGTCTGCACCGACCACAATCCCACCCAGGCCGTATCCCCATTACCCCATGCACTTATCCTAGCTAGTCCCCCTGACACCAAAGGGGCAATTTAGCAGAGCGAATCCACCTAACCCACACATCTTTAGACTGTGGGAGAAAACTGGAGCACCCAGAGGAAACTCATGCAGATATGGGGAGAACTTGCAGCCTCTACATAGACAGTCACCTAAGCCCGCAATCCCTACAATGCAGGAGGTGGCCATTCAGTCCATTGAGTCTGCACTGGCAACAATCCCACCCAAGCCCTATCCCTGTAACCCCACTTATCCCTCTATCCTACGCATCCTGGAACACTAAGGAGCAATTTAGCATGGCCAATGCCCCAACTCGTTGGCCATGCTAAATCTTTGGACTGTGGGAGAGAACCATAGCACCCTCAGGAAACTTACTCAAACATGGGAGAGAACTTTTTCCACACAGACAGTGATCCAAGCTGGGAATCGAACCCGGATCCCTGGAGCTGTGAGGCAGCAGTGCTAACCATTGTGCCAGCACATTCACCCTTATTAAGTGGCATTTGCTTAACAATAAGCTGCTCACCGATGATCATTTTGGGTTCTGCCAGGGCCACAACTCCTGCTACTTCTCACTGAAGGTGGTGAATTTGTGGAACTTGCTGCTCTGTAGCGTGGAATCATCATGTCCCGCAAAGGCACCCTGACCTCCAATATACTGTCATCCCCTCCCAGCAATCCCCACACAACTGGGGGCGCCAGCTGTTGGAAAAAAAATGTTAAAATCCTGTAGCAATATCCCTGGGACAGAGACGATTGACCTCCAGAAGTCCACAACCACTTTTCTCTGTGCTGGACATAACTTCCACCAGCGGAGAGTTTGCCTCCTGCTTCCTACTGTCCTAAATTTTAAATCGGGGCCATTTGATGCCACATTTCATGTTAATAAAACAGCTGCCTGAACTGTTGGCTCCCTGTTAGCATTGAAAAAAGGCTATAAGTAATAGTTCAAAGGTGATTGAATAGGAATGGACTGTTGGGATGTTTTAAAGTTGTTTCTCTCCTTGGGAACAGACAATGGACTCTATTTCAGATTAGCAGTGAGATATATGGAACAAGAACAGAAAACGTTGGAAAAATCTGAGCAGCTCTGACAGCATCTGTGGAGAGAGAAGAGAGCCAACGTTTTGAATCTGGATGACCCTTCATCAGCGCCTGGACTCAGCTTTGAAACGTTGGCTCTATTCTCTCTCCACAGACACCGTCAGACCTGCTGAGATTTTCTAGTGTTTTTTTGTTTCAGATTCCAGCATCCGCAGTGCTTTGCTTTTATCTTAATGAACTAAACGACCTATTTTACTACATAGCTTTGTCCCTTTTGAATACATTTTTTACATATTGTAATCTGCTCACTACTCACATAATCCCTACAGTGAAAGCAGCGGTGGAGGTGCCTCATGCTTTGTTCTAAATGTTTTCATTATTTTGTCTTCTGGATTTAACCTTTGGAAGAGAGTCCTGTTGTTTCAATAATTTATCTGTTTTGACTGATAGCAAATATAGCTATATATACACACACATGTAATTGACAGATAGATCACAAGAAATAGAACTCTGGCTTTTAATGGACTTCTGATGTTTACCAATTCATGAGAAATACATTATTGACTGTTTCATAAAGCTTAATTATGAATGTTTTATTCATGAAGATGCAACAACAAATACCAATGAGATGGACAAATATGGTACAGGCCTGTCAATGCAGAGTATTGGGCAGTCATAGAAGTTAGTTTTACTTTAGGATGTTGTTACAAGCAGGAACAGAACGGACGTCTTGGTGGGTGAAAATGCCACATGGATGAGACATGGGTTGGTGTTGGAATCCAGAAGGTTCCAAGTTTTACCCTTGACAGCTTATCCAAACAAACAAGGGGAAGAACATCAGTGTTTCTGGGAAGAAGGCAAAATACCGCAGATGCTGGAATCTGAAACAAAAGCAGAAAACGCTGGAGAAAGTCAGCAGGTCTGAGAGCATCCGTCAAATGACGATGGGCCACCCTGACTCAAAACGTTGGCTCTGTTCTCTCCCAACAGATGCTGTCAGGCCTGAGATTTTTCCGGCATTTTCTGTTCGTGTTTCTAGGAAGGTAGCTGAGTTGGATGCGTTGGTAACATTTGGCTTTTTCTAAAAATGCCGAATAGCACAACTGGAAAGCAGCATCAGTCTGAGTGGGAGCAGAAAGACTTTACACTGAAATGTCCATCTCAATCCCTGCTTGATGTAGCAAAAGAGGAGGTTGATGATTATGCAGTGGATGCTGCATATACGGACTTTCAAAAGGAATGTGTTCAAGAATTATACAACATACTTACAGCATTAAAAGGGGTAATGGTAACTTGAGTTCACAATTGATTACCACATATATTAGTGAAAAGTATTGTTTCTAATGTACTACACAGATAAAGCATACATTCATAAAGGAAAGGAGAGGGTGCAGAACTTAATGTAACAATCATAGTCAGGGTGTAGAGAAAGACCAATTGATTAAGGATAGGAAGCAGGGAGTTATGCAAATGGCCCAGTTGGAGAGAGCGAGAATTAGCACGCAATGGAGACCTTCTCCCAAGGGTCTGCGTAAGGACCATTTCCTGTTGTATCTAAGTGACAAAGACTTGGGTTCAGGGACTAAACTTTCAAACTATGTACAAGATTCTATGATTCTCTGATTAATTCTGAATCTAGAGCAACACCAAATTTCCTAGATTGAAGCACTCACAGTAAGAATGATCAAGTAAAATTAACTGAAATCACTAAATGATAAAGCTACAGAAGGAATACAGGAGTGCAACTGTAATGTTGGAAAATCTCAACAGGTCTGACGGCATCTGTGGAGAGATTACAGAGCCAGACTCGAAACATTGGCTCTATTCTCTCTCCATAGATGATGTCAGACCTGCTGAGATTTTCGAGGACGTTGTTTTTGGTTCAGATTCCAGCATCCACAATCATAGAGTCATAGAGATTTACAGCATGGAAACAGGCCCTTCAGCCCAACTTGTTCAGTGCAGGCCTGATGGGCTGAATGGTCTCCTTCTGCAATGTAAGGATTCTATGGTATCTCCTCTAATCCTTTCACCAATCACCTTAAACCTGCGTCCCCTGTTAAGTGACCTCACCGGTTGGGGAAACAAGTCTTCCCTGTCTACCCTATCCAGGATTTCCCTCAAGTCATCATTATCTGTTGTCCCTCTAACATTGAGGAATACAAAATTTCCCCTGTTCTGAAAATTAACCTCAATATTCTTCAATCCCGCTGTTCAACAGGCACCCAGCTCCCTTTTAAATGTGAAAACATGCTCCAAATGAGGACCTCTTATCTAAGAATGTGTTCCAAGTAGGTTGGCAGGACATCCCTAACCTTCCTTGAGCTGTGGAACTTCCAAACGCTTGCCTTTTAGATGTGTGCTTATTCTCCCTGTCCAATAGCTTGCTTAACTCAACATGTCCTCATATCTCTTCTTCGTTTTAGATATCTACCGCATTTCACCCTCAGCAGAATAAGTTCAGTTGGTTGATATATTCACAATGGTTTAGACCAGAAGGCCTGAAATCAATTTTCTATAAACCCACACGCTAATGCATCAATATCACTTCTGAAGTGGTGTAGCCAAAACCTCTCGGCATATTCTAGAAATGGCTTTTGAAGTGCACACAATGTCATTTTTACATGCACTGATTTGTAACCCAGGTGCATTTCTAGACTCAATTCACCTCCTTGGAGGATAAAACAATGTATATTTTCTTCGTTATTTGTGATATCTTTGTCTTCATTTCTTGCTAGATGTTATTAAACTGTACGTGTAAAACCAAAAACTTCAGATCAGTGATTATCCACCTATTCCCATTATCCACTGAGAGACAAAGGGTACTTTTCACTCTGGTACCTATAGAATTAGTATTTAATAATGAATAACGCCACACATTGTTATCTTCACCCTGACAGTCCACTTGTTAACTGTGAGCCGAGACTACTGCTAGTGAATACGGATGAGTTAACAGCAATTGCTCAGTAAAAGTAATGCTTTGTGGCTATGACTGCAAGTATCTCGATCTCCCGCTACAGAGCAGCAAGTTCATCTGGAGCTTGCGCCAGGGACAAACTTGAGTTTAGACTTAAAGAGCAATGGGAAGTTTAATTATCGTAAGAGTCTTCTCACCAAATAGTCTGATGTACCAGTGTGTTGCCTTGAATTGATAAAAGTTATCAAATGATTTTTGAGTTAAAAATTATTTTGGTCATTTTGTTGAAGCAAAACTAAGAGGCAGTAATTGTTGGAAGCTGGTTGGGCAGAGGGTAGCTCCTCAGCATCTAGATGCAAAATGGGAGGGAGCTGAATAAATGGGCGACATGTTGGCACAGTGGTTAGCACTCACAGCTCCAGGGACCTGGGTTCGATTCTCAGCTTGAGTGACTGTGCAGAGTTTGCACATTCTCTCTGTTTGCATTGGTTTCCTCCCGGTGCTCCTGTTTCCTCCCATACCCCAAAGATGTGTGGGATATGTTGATTCCCCATGCTAAATTGCCTCTTCGTGTCCACGATGCATAGGTTAGAGGGATTAGCAAGGTAAATAGATTGTGGTCAGTCTAGACTTGACGGGCTGAATGGCCTCCTTCTGCACTGAAGGGATCCTATGATTCTATGAAATAAGCAAAAGATGTGGCTATAATGTAGCATTGCAAGATGTGTAATACAAGATTGGAGCTTGAATTCTCTGGCCATTCATGCCCTGTCATTGCCAGTGAGAATGGAAAATTTGGCACTCAGCCAAATCTTCGTTCACCGCAGCAGGACCGGAAAATCCCAGCTGCGGGCGAAGTTGGAGAATTCCTGCCTTGGATTTTTAAACACATTAGGGATACACTTCAAGATATTTGGTAGTACATGGGATTTATCACAACAGTGTGCCAGATGGGATAGCTTAATCAATCAATCCAGCAGCTCTACAAGAGGCAGTGGCTCAATGATGTTGTCACTGGGCTAGTAGACCCAGTGCAAGATCTGGGGAGCTGGGTTCAAATCCTACCACAGCAGATGGCGAAATTCAAATTCAATTTAAACAAAAGTCTAATGATGACCACTGTTGATTGTCAGAAAAACCCATCTGGTTCACTGATTTTCTTTAGGGAAGGAAATCTGCTGTCCTTACTTGCTCTGGCACACACATGACTCCAGACCCATAGCAATGTGGTTGACTCTCAAATGCCCTCTGAAATGGAGGGCAGTCAGCGACAGGCAATAAATGCTGGGCCAGCCAGCAACATTCGCGTCCTGTAAAATGAACTAAAAAAAGTGCCCAGTTATAGGGCTGTGACCCAGGAGCAGCAGCAGCAGAATTGCACTAGATTACAATCTATAACTTCATGGCGTGGTGTAATCCCTTACTTCACTCTCACTATCAAACTCAGCGATCTACTCTGGAGTTTAGAAGAACTCAACAGTAGCAATACGTAGTGAAGCTACAACACCAGATTACCTCCATGTTAAACAGTGGTTACAACATGCTATAAACATCAGTTCTTAAGACCATAACTTATAAGTGCAGAATTAGGCCATTCGGCCTATCAAGTCTGATCCACCATTCGATCATGGCTGATGTTTGTCAAATCCATTCTCCCACCTTTTCCCCATAATCTTTGATCCCCTTATCAATCAAGAACTTAACTGTCTCTGTCTTATATACACTCAGTGACCTGGCCTCCACAGCCTTCTGTGGCAATGAATTCCTTAGTTTTCCCACCCTATGACAGAAGAAATTCCTCTTCATCTCAGTTCTAAATTCCTTTACACTGGCTGTGCCCTCAGATCCTAATCTCTCCCACTAATGGAAACTTCTTCCCCACGTCCACGCTATCCAGGCCTTTCAGCATTCTGTAAGTTTCAATGAGATCCCTCCTCAGCCTTCTAAACTCCATCGAGTACAGAACCAGGATCCTCAAATGCTCCTCAAACGTCAAGTCTTTCATTCCCAGGATCATTCTCGTGAACCTCCTCTGGATCTCTCCAAGGCCAGCACACCCTTCCTTAGATATGCAACCTAAAATTGCTCACAATATTCCAAATGTGGTCTGACCAGAGCCTTATAAAGCCTCAGCAGTGCAGCCCTGCTTTTGTTTTCTAAACAGAGCAAAGTCACCTCACAACCAACGGATCAGGTCAAAACTCTGCAGCCATGCCACATCCAGGCATGAATGACGACGGGCAATCAACTAATGAGGGAAAGAAAGCACCATGAGCTTTCCATCCTCACTGAGTCCCACATGAGAGTATAAACAAGGCAGAAGCATTCGCCAGCATTTTCAGCAGGGAGATGGTGCATCTCGGCCTTCTCCTGAAGTCTCCACCATTTAGTATCGGTAAGTCCACATGCTGCCAAGAAATGGTCAGATGGACTCAATAAAAACAATGGGTCCCAACATCATCCCAGCTATGGTGCTGAAGACCAGAGCTATCCATACCTCTAGTGAACTTGTTTCAGTACAGCTATAACACTGGCACCTACTCAACAATGTGCAAAATTACTCAGGCGTGTCCTATGCACAACAAGCAAGACAAATACAACCCAATTAATTACTGTCTTATCAGCGAACTCTCAATCATCAGCAAAGTGATAGGAGGAGTTGACAACAGCAGTATCAAGTGGCATTTACACTGATGTTTATTTTGGCTTCTGCCAAGACTACGCTGTTCAAAATCTCATTACAGCCTTGTCTCAGGCATGGAAAATGCAGTGGAGTTCTGGAGATGAAGATAGATGCCCTTGACATTAAGGCAACGTTTGACAGAGTATGACATCAGGAAAGTTATCATAGAAGTTATCGGGGTTTGGGGAACCAACACCAGAGGCTTGAGTCACACTGGCTGTGCTTGTTGGGAGCCCAATCACCTCAGTTACAGGGCTCAGTGAAGAGTCCTGATTGCAGGAAACATCATGGGTCAGGATACGTTATAGGTTACACATATCTGACATAGTTTAGCATTGGTTGAGGTACATTACAGATGTTATTGTGTTGAATGTGGTTTGACGTGGGCTGGGTACATTACAGATGTTTAGCATGGGTTGGGGTATGTTACAATGTTGATCATGATTTAACATGGATTGAGGTACATTACAGATGTTACAATGTTGAACATGGTTTAACACGGGTTAAGGTAACATTCCAGATGTTGGTGTTGGACAGGATTCTGCACAATATGGAACACTGAAGCTTCAGGCCTTTACCATTTGCAAAATAAACAAGGGAAAAGCTTTCATACAGACACTTTCTAAAATCAATCTTTGGACCAGTTTCTGGCTTTCTTTCTTTCTGGGACAATGAGCGGTAAATTTTGTTTCCAACCAATTAAACAGTCAGAGCCAAGACAACTGCTGCCAATTTATTGTCTATTGAATGCTATTGAAGAGTGGCTCATGGGCTATCAGCTACCACCAGCTGTTGCTGGCTGATTACTGTCCTTTCCTTTGCTGCATAAATCAGCACAGGTACAAAGTTCAAAGGGAAATGCATTACAATTATTGTAGAAAAGAGGCTTCCCTTCTTCCACAACAATAGACCCCATTTACACACTTATCTGAGTCTTCTTGTCTGCCACGGATTTAAAAAACCAGAATAGATGGCAATAAAACTGCAGGGCTGATTGTCATCTTTTTGCACAGTAAAGAACGAAAATAATTAAACCCACGGAATCACCTTACAGACCTTATCAGCACTCCCTTGTGAATTGTCTGTGAAAATACTGCTTGAATAATGGAAACTTCTTAGTAAAAGCTCTCGGCCACTCAGTGGCTAATTAAGCAATTTCTTTGTCCAATAAATGTCGTGGAGTCGATGAACAAATGTTACTGTCGTCCCTCATTTAAAGATGTTTGTTATCTGCTCTTCAACCTTTGCAAGTTGGACCCTAGGGTACAAGCTGCGGCTTAAGAGGTGGGGTGGGGGGGGGGGGGTGTGGCGCTGTGAAAGGAGGTTAGATGCTGAGTTATTTTAGCATTGAGCTCAGGGTCATTTAGTAAGTGGCACAGGGTGGGGGTGTTAGGCTGGAAGCACACCAACACACCACAACACAAGAAGCACTCGTCAAACCTCCTTCTAACCCCGTGACCACTACCACCTGGACGGAGAAGGATGGAGGATGCATGGGAACATCAGCACCTCCAAGCCATATGCCATCCAGATTTGGAACCATAGCGCTGTTCCTTCACTGTCACTGGGTCAAAATCTTGGAACACTCTCCCTGACAGCATTGTGGGTGTACCTACACCACAGGGACTGCAGCAGAGAGTCATAGATGTTTACAGTGTGGAAACAGATCCTTTGGCCCAACTTGTCCATGCTGCCTTTTGTCTTTTTAAAGGCACTAAGCTAGTCTCAATTGCCCATGTTTGGCCCACACCCCTCTATATCCACTTACTCATGCAACCGTCCAAATGCTTTTTAAAAGACAAAATTGTACCTGTTACTACTACCTCTGGCAGCTTGTTCTCGACACTCACCACCCTCTGTGGAAAAAATTGCCCCTCTGGACCCTTTTGTATCTCTCCCCTCTCACCTTAAACTATGCCCTCTAGTTTTCGACTCTCCTATCTTGGGAAAGATGTTGACTATCTAGCTGCCCCACGGTTCAACATTGCTTATCACCACCTCCTCAAGGGCAATTAGGGAATGGGTAACAAATGCTAAACTTGCCAGCATGGCTTACATCCCGTGAATAAATATAAGGTACTGGTGTCGTGGGTTTTCGAGCTAAGGTTATGAGCAGTGGACAGGATATTGGGAAGGTTGGGAATGGAGTTCCTTAACGTGGAACTACTGGGAAATGATGAGTGTGTGATGGGTCAGGGAGGCTTGCACAGGACACTTGTGGTCTGGAAGTGCAATCCTTTTGGAGTGAGGACAGTTATAGCAGGATGGAGGCAGTCAACTGCACACCTTTCTCCCACCCTCAAAGGTTTTGAAGCACATCAAAAACTGATCGCTCAGCAGTAACTTGAGAACCAGGACTTTATTGTTGTGATGTGCTCCTAATCCGTATTGACAGAGATTATGTTTGGAGGACAGTCACTAAACAAACATTTCTGGACTCAGTGCTGACAGTCTGGGCATGCTTACTTGCTCAACAAACCCCAGTTTGACTGAGAGACCCACTCCACTGGTATATGAATAATAAAAGCGCGGTGGCACAGTGGTTAGCACTGCTGCCTCATAGCGCTGGGGGCCTGGGTTTGCTTCCTGGTTTGGGTCACTGTCCGTGTGGAGCTTGCACTTTCTCCAAGTCCGTGTGGGTTTCCTCCGGGTGCTCCGATTTCCTCTCATAGTCCGAAAGACGTGCTGGCCATTTGCATTGGCCATACTAAATTTTCCCTCAGTGTACCCAAACAAGCCATGGAGTGTGGCACTAGAGATTTTTGCAATAACTTCATTGAATGTAAGTCTACCTGTGACACTAATAAATAAACTAAAACAAAAGCAATGCAAGTTCTTTGAAACCAGTGGCTGGGGCACAGTCAGGGCTTCCGCAGAGTGGACTTTCTTGGGATAGAGCAAAAACTGTGGAGGCTCAGCACAGGGTCAAAAACAAGGGGGATAATGATTGTGAAGAGCGACAGGATCCACAGTATCAAGTTTGTGGCAGATGTCAAAGATAATCTTGTGCTGGGCTTCTATGGAGTATTTCTCCAAATGGATCAGCAGATATTGGTGATCTGATTAGAGAATGGCAAGCATCTCATCAGATTGTAGAACACAGTATTGGTGCAACAATATGCCCTGTTACAAACTGCTGGTTGAGGAATGACTTCCTTTGTTCTGAAGATTGGCCTGGAATCTTCAGGAATTGAAGACCTATCTCTAGGACACTGTTGGGTGCAACCCTGGCGAAAACAAAATCAGTAGTCTCACTACACCAGATTAAAGTCCAACAGGTTCATTTGGTAGCACAAGCTTTGAGTGTCTTGCCTTCTTCAGATGAGCCCTGAAGAAGGAGTGACACTGAAAGCTCATGCTGCCAAGTAAACCTGTTAGACTTTAACCTGACTGAGAGACTTCCTACTGTGCCCATCTCACTCCAACACTGGCATCTCCACATCATGGAAAAAAATCAGCAAGGGATTAGAAAAGATTGCTCTTTTTTTCTTATACTTTGAATATTTGAAAATGGTGGGAAAAAATAGATTGCTTGGCTGACAGTCACACATCATCCTGTTGGATGAACTCAAGGGCACAACCTCAGAGTGAAGGGACGCTCCTTTAAAACTGAGAGGAGAAGGAATTTCTTCAGCCAGAGGGTGGTGAATCTGTGGAACTCGTTGCCATGGAGGACTGTGGAGGCTGAGTCATCGAGTGTCTTTAAGACTGAGATAGATAGGTTCTTGATTGGTAAAGGGATCAAGGGTTACAGAGAGAAGGCAGGAGAATGGGGATGAGAATCACATCAGTCATGATTGAATAGTGGAGCAGAGGCGATGGGCCGAATGGCCTAATTCTGCTCCTGTACTTTATGGTTTTGAATTGTAATGCTTTCCAAGTGGAGGGACACAATATATCACAAGGAAGTGCTGGCTGACTAATTAATGTCTGGAATGTGGGGGCAAGTCATTTTTTTTTTATTCATTCATGGGATGTGGGCGTCATTGCCTGGGCCAGCATTTATTGCCCATCCTTAATTGCCCCTGAACCGAGTGGCTTGTTAGGCCACCTCAGATAGGATTTAATCATCAACCGTATTGCTGCAGATCTGAAGTCACATATATGCCAGGTCAGGTAAGGACGGCAGATTTCCTGCCCTAAACCAGGTGGGTTTTTTCAACAATTGACAATGGTTTCATGGTCATCATTAGATTTTTTAATTCCAGATTTTTATTGAATTTGGATTTCACAATCAGCCGTGGAAGGATTTGAACCCGGGTCACTAGGTAACTAATCCAATGACAATAGCACAATGCCATTGCCTCCCCTAAAACCTCCAGGAATACATTTAATTGCAGTTGGCAACACAATATTTCAGCTATACTGTATTTCAAGTAAGTTACCCAGTCAGAGACACAGAAATAAAGCTTCTCGACTTGGGCAAGAAGGCAGCAAAAAACAAACTTGTCCACTGAAGTAGGTGATAAGCTGCTGATTAACTGAGGATGGAAATGTAATCAGACAGAGCCACATGTCAAAGAGAATCTTTTGGAGATCAGGACTCACTCACTGATGCGTCAACAGGCAGCATGGTGGCGCAGTGGTTAGCACTGCTGCCTAACAGCACCAGGGACCTAGGTTCGATTCCCAACTTGGGTGGTTCACTGTCTGTGCAGTCTCTGCACATTCTCCCCACGTGTGTGTGAATTTCCTCCAGGTGCTTCAGTTTCCTCCCACAGTCCGAAAGACAAAGAATAAAAGAATAAAGAAAAATGCACAGGAACAGGCCCTTTGGCCCTGCAAACTTGTGCTGATCATGATGCCCCAACTAAAAAAACCTTCTGCTTTTACTCAGTACTCAGTCCCTATTCTTGTATCCATCTGGATGCCTCTTAAATGTTGTTAATGTGCCAGCTTCCACCACTGAAAAATCTTCCCCGCACATCTCCCTTAAACTTTCCCCCTCTCACCTTGAACCAACGTGCTGGTCAGGTGCATTGGCCATGCTAAATTCTCCCTCAGTGTTACTCAAACAGGCGCCAGAGTGCAGCAACGAGGGGATTTTCACAGCGACTTAATTGCAGTGTTAATGTAAGCTTACTTCTGACAATAATAAATAAACTTAAAACATTTTCTATGCATTTTGAAGACCAGGTTGAAGATGACATTGTCATCTATTGTTACCTTTGCAAAGGTCCTATTTTTCTGCATCAACATTCAAATTACGTTTATTTACACCTCACCCTGATTACATGGCGGGGGTTAGAAAAATTATAGCCCTTCCTCAGTTGGATTATTAATTCTAAAATTACAGCTCACAGAAACCAGCAAAGGGCCATTCCTCTGCATCACAAAGTAAAGTCCTTCCCTCCTCTCTCCCTCCCATCCTCCTTGCCTTCTTCCTGCTCCATTCCAACCTACAATTAAAAGCAATTACCAGCTAAAGATGAAAACAGTGCCTGGAACCTAGGCTTCAGGGCTGCCCCAGGTGCCCAAATATCTCAGCTGCCTTGTCATTATCAAGCATAATAATCAAACATCAAAGAGGAATCCTTGCAATACAATGAAAGGTTCTTGCTGGGAACGCTTAGGCAAATAGGGTAACATTCCTTGTGACCGTGACTTTCCATCTACAATATCAGAAATTAATTTCCATTTGATTTGATTTATTATTGTCATGTGTATTAGTATACGGTGAAAAGTATTGTTTCGTGTGCACTATACAGACAAAACATCTTGTACTTAGAGAAGGAAAGGAGAGAGTGCAGAATGTAGTGTTACAGTCATATCTGGGGTGAAGCGAAAGATCAACTTAATTTAAGGTAGGTCCATTCAAAAGTATGACAGCAACAGGGAAGAAGCTGTTCTTGAGTCGATTGGTGCGTGACCTCAGACTTTTGTATCTTTTTCCTGGCGCAAGAAGGTGGAAGAGAGTATTTTGGGATGCACGGGATCCTTAGTTGTGCTGGTTGCTTTGCTGAGGCAGCGGGAAGTGTAGACAGAGTCCATGGATGAACCATGTGTCAAATCTGATTGTACAGAGAGGTACCATAGATGCCAGCATACAACTCAACCTAATGTATAAGACCATCCAATTTGTTTGGCCCAATACCTGTTTATAAGCATTCCCCCCTCCCAACTGTATTTCAGCTAATAAAAGCATATTTAGCGCTATACTCGCTTTGAGAATTGACCTCAATTTATCAGCCCAGGGTATGCCAAGTGCTCATCCAGATACTACTTAAAGGATGTCAGGCAACCCATCTCCACTACCCTCCCAGGCAGCGTATTCAAGATCGTTACCACCTCTGGGTAATGCTCATCTTGTAAGTCAGTGCATGGGATCAAATAAGTGACACGTGTTGCCAAGAAGATGCGTGGGAGTTTAAAAACACATCCAGACGGGGCAGACCATCCATGGCACAACTGATGAACTGAAATGGGTCCTCCGGCACCATACTGGCTTCACATTGGCAAACCCCATTCTGAAAGGATTTTTCAAAACTTCAGAGGTCAACTGATACAGGGTAACCAAATGGGATAGTTTTGGCTGATTGAGTTTCTTAACGAGCACGCTTCTGGTTTAAATATGGGAGTAAAACATGATCAATAACTTTATTTTTAAAGGATGCTGCCTGGGATGGAACATTTAAATTATGAAGAGAGGGTTGGGTAGGCTCAGGTTGTTTTCATTGGAGCAGAGAAGACTGAGGGGTGACCTGAACGACGTGTACAAGATTATGAGGGATATGGACAGAGTGGGTAAGAAGCAGCTGTTCCCCTTAGTTGAAGGGTCAGTCAGGTGGGAACATAGATTCAAGGTGAAGGTAGGTGGTTTGGGGAGGCAGGGGGGAAAAGCATTTTTACACAGAGGTGGTAACGATCTTGAATACGCTGCCTGGGAGGGTGGAGGAGATGGGTTGCCTGACATCCTTTTAGTAGTATCTGGATGAGCACTTGGCATGCCATAACATTCAGGGCAAGTGCTGGCAGATGGGATTAGGTGAGAGTTTAAGTGTTTCTAATGTGTCAGTGCAGACTCGATGGGCCAAAGGGCCTCTTCTGCACTGTATGATTCTAATAATGTAAATCAGTCTGACATTTTACTGAAGACTTGTGCTTCAGGACTTGCTGTGCCCCGAGCCAAACTGCTCCAGTATAAATAGAACACTGGCAGCAACGTGGAAAATTGCTCAAATATGTACCATCCAAAGAAAGCAGAACAAATTCAACTAGGCCAATCAATCTATTCTCAAACATCAATAAAGTGATGGAAGGGGGGAATTAGAATAATGCAGTGCATACCTACTGTGCAGGAAGCCATTTAGCCCATTGAAAACAACCCCACCCAGGCCCTATTCCCATAACCCCACATATCCCTCTAACCTATGCATCCCAGGACATTAAGGGCAATTTAGCATGGCCAATGCACCTAACCTGCACATAGTTGGACTGTGGGAGGAAACCTGAGCACCCAGAGGAAATCCTTGCAGACATGGGGAGAATGTGCAAACTCCACACAGACAGTGACCCAAGTACGGAATCAAACCCATTTGTTTAACAATAACCTGCTCACTGATGATCATTTTGCATTTCGCTGGGGTCACTCCGATCCTGCAACTCCTCACCAAGGGTGGTGAATTTGTGGAACCCATGGGCCATAGCACAGTGGGGTCTAAATCATTGAATGGTTAAGAAGGGATAAAAAGGGATAAGGGGATATGGGAAACAGGTGGGGAGGTGGATTGAGACCAGGGCAATGTCAGCCATGATCTGACTGAATAATGGAGCAGGCTCAAAGTGTTGAATTGGCATACTTCTGCTCCTAATTCTTATGTTACGCTATTAATTGCAGCCCTGGACAGCACAGTGGTTAGCACTGCTGACTTTCAGTGCCAGGGACCAGGGTTCAATTCCTGGCTTGGGTCACTGTCTATGTGGAGTCTGTACATTCTCCTGATGGCCACACAGGTTTCCTCCAGATGCTCCAATTTCCTCCCACAGTCCAAAGATGTGTGGATTAGGTGGATTGGCTATGCTAAATTGCCCCTTAGTGTCAGAGGCACTAGGGGGAATGAATGCATGGGGTTATGGGGATAGGGCCTGGGTAGGATTGTAGTCAGTGCCAACTCAATGGGCTAAATGGCCTTCTCCTGCACATAGGTTTCTATAGTTCAAACATGGGCAAAAGAGCTACATTATAGAGGAGAGGTGAATTTCAGGGCCATATTTAACCAAGCGTGGGGTCAAAGGGCCCCAGCAAAACTGGCAACAATTTGAAGTAAGACAAAAACTCTCCCTGGTTGGAGTCATACCTGATACAAAGGGAGATAGTTGTTGTTGTTTCTTCAGAAGGAACTCTTCAAAATGCATCTAAAAAAAGACAATAAAACTTACTCAACTTACAAATCAAAGCCAGGGGTTAATAAAGAAACTCCAAAAATGCAGCCTCACCCTGGGCCAATCCAAGCCCTTCATAATGCTGCATAGTTCCTTGTCTATAGTGAATCAGCTGGTCAGCTGACTATTACGTCACTCTGTAATTGGTTCCATGGTTTACTGGGTCAGCTGATCCTTACATCTTGTTCCCATTGGTCACATTACATCCAATACAAAGTTGTCACTGGTTGCATTCTAACAGTTGTTGGGGTCAATCATCTCTGTTCCACTGGGTTAGATCAGTTGGAGCAAACAAGTGACCAGGCCATGGACTTAATCAATAATGAGTGAGAGAGTCAAACACAACAATGAAAATGTCATAAAAATTAGGCCAGAGAAATTTAAGATTATAACAGGCAGAGTTGTGGAAGAATGCGTGTGAAAGTGGTTACAGCTGCACTCATTTCAGGTACTACAGGAGAAGGAAGGTCAAAGGCATGTTGTTAAAATGTTCACAAAATTACCTAATATGAATTGGGATTACTAAACTAGAAAAAGTGCAGAAAAGATTTACTAGGGTGCTACCGGGACTTGATGGCTTGAGTTATAAGAAGAGGCTGGATAGACAGGGACTTTTTTTTCTCTGAAGTGTAGGAGGCTGAGGGGTGATCTTATAGAGGTCTATAAAACAATGAGGGGCACAGATCAGCTAGATAGTCAACATGTTTTCCCAAAGGTAGGGGAGTCTAAAACTAGAGGGCATAGGTTTAAGGTGAGAGGGGAGAGATACAAAAGTATCCAGAGGAGCAATTTTTTCACACAGAGGGTGGTGAATGTCTGGAACAAGCTGCCAGAGGTAGTAGTAGAGGCGGGTACAATTTTTGTCTTTTAAAAACATTTAGACAGTTACATGAGTAAGATGGGTATGGAGGAATATGGGCCAAATGTGTGCAATTGGGACTAGCTTAGGAGTTTAAAAAAAAGGGCAGCCCGTTTCCATGCTGTAAACCTCTATGACTCTATCTAATATACAAATTTAAACATTTTAAACAGTGCTCAGATCCGTGGTTTCTTGATTCAGGTATGTCTGAACCAGATAAGCAAGCCATGGAAACTCACCTTGTGATTGGGAATGAAGGCCAACACAAGCTGAACACATCAGGATCAACAGCGGAAGAGCAAAGAGATCCCCAAAGGATAAGGGCCAGAATTCTCCCAAAAACGTTCTAAGTGCCAGTAAAAACCGGAGGAACTCCCACTGGTTTTTGTCAGCGGGATTTTCAAGATGAATTTCCCACGTTCTGTGAAGAGTGCCTCAGAAAGATTCATGCTGAAATAAGGGAGCGGGGCCTATTCCCGCTGGAGAGGTTGGCAGCATAGTGCTGAGTGGGCCACTGCGCATGTGACGATCTGTCACAGTGGAGATTGGCGGAAGCTTAGTAGCCCCACACTGCCAGCCCCCCGCTCGCTGGCCAGCGCAGCAACACACCTTATTCTGGATTCACCCATGAGAGAAAACATCCTTTCCATGTCCACCTTGTCAAGACCTCTTGGGATGTTCTATACTTCAGTTAAGCCACCCTTCACCCTTCTAAACTCCAGTGGATAAAAGCCATTCTGTCCAACCTTTGATTGTAATATAATTCGCTCATTCCAGGTAGCAATCTAGTAAACCTCCCATGAACAGCCTCCAATATATTTACATCCTTCCTTAAATAAGGAGAACAAAACTGCATAGAGTATTCAAAGTACGGTTTCAACAATGCCCCATATAACAAGCATAGCATCCTTACTTTTACATTCAATTCTTCTAGTAATAAATGGTATAATTTCATTAGACTTCTTAATTACTTACTGTACCTGTATATTAACTTTCAGTGACTCACTCACGAGAACACCAGATCTCTCTGAACGTAGAATTCTGCAGATGTTCTTTGCTAAAATAACACTCTGCTGCTTTATTCTTCCTGCCAAAGTGAACAACATCACATTTTTCCCACCTTATACTCCAACTGCCAGATTTTTGTCCACTCATTCAACCTATCTATCTCTATCTGCAACCTCCTTATGTCCTCACCATAACATCTTTTTCTACCTATCTTTGAGTTATCTGCAAATTTAGCTACCATTGCCTTCACTCTTCCATTCTAAGACATTGATATAAATTGTAAAATATTGAGGTTCCACCACCGATGCTCAGTAGGTGGTGGAGCCTCAGTGCAAAATGCACTGCAGCAACTCACCAAAGATCCTTAGACAGCCACGACCACTTCCATCTAGAAGGACAAGGGCAGCAGATACATGGGAACACCACCACCTGCAAGTTCCCCTCCAAGCCACTCACCATTCTGACTTGGAAATATATTGCCATTTCTTCGCAGTCTCTGGATCAAAATCCTGGAATTCCCTCTCTAATGGCACTGTGGGTCAACTCACAGCATGTGGATTCAAGAAGGCAGCTCACCACTACCTTCTCAAGGGCAACTAGGGATGGGCAATAAATGCTGGCCAGCCAGCGACGCCTATGTTTCACAAATGAATATAAAAGGCCTCAGCACAGATTCCTGCAAGACTTCATTACATCCTGCCAATCTTAATACATTTATGCATACTCTCCTTCTGCCAGCTAGCCAATCTTCTATCCAGGCTGACGTGTGAGCCCCTACACCATGAGCCTTTATTTTCTGCAATAACCTTTGATGTGGCAATTTATCAAGTGCCTTTTGGAAATCCAAGAACAGCATCCAATCTACCAGCTCACCTTTATCCACAGTGCACGTTACTCCATCAAAGAGTGATTATTGTTGACCACTCTCACTAGCGACTTCTTTCTTGTTCCCTCTGTATGAACCTTCCCAAGTGCCTCATCTAAAATAAATGAACGCACAACATGTTTACGCATTCCTGTATAAGCAATTGGAGCTCATTTCATGATAACAGTCTGACATAAAAATCTTTGCAAACTTGCTGGATGGGAAATGATGGTCACAAGCTCACTTCCTATCAGGCAGTGACTCAGTTCACTAGCTTTCCTCCATCTGCAAATGAACTTCCAATATTCTTAGTCATTCTCCTTAAAGCAGATGTGTACAAATGGTAATGTCTTCGTATCAAACAAAACAGCTGGTTTATTCAATAGCTATTTTCCCTTGGTGAATGCATGGGGAATTAATCAGTGCCTTGAGGTGGTGTTCATTTGAATGAAAACCCCAAATAACGTGTGACTTTTGAATGAACATCCATTGTCAATGTGTATCGTTTGAAATAGGTGACAGAGTGGTTCGCACTTCTGCCATATAGACCAGGGACCTGGATGCGATTCCAGCCTTGGGTGACTGTCTGTGTGGAGTCTGCACATTCTCCCCGTGTCTGGCTGTGTTTCCTCTGGGTGCTCTGGTTTCCTCCCACAGTCCAGAGTTGTGCCATTAGGTAGATTGGCTATGCTAAATTACTCCTTAGAGTGGGATTTTCTGGCCATGCTCACCCTGAAACTGGAAAGTCCCACCCAAGGTCAATGAACCTTTCCATGATCCATCCCTCACCTGCTCCAATTGCTGTGGTGAGCAGGATGGGAAGATTTGCCCCTTAATGTCAGGGTGACTGGCAGAGTAAATATGTGGAGTTACGTGGATAGAATCTGGGTGGGATTGTGGCTGACGCAGACTCGATGAGCCTCCTTCTGCACTGTAGGGATTCTATGAACAATGCCACTAACAGACATACCCCAACCTTTGAATGAATACCTCCATTAGTGAGATACCTTTGAATGACAGAATCCCTACTAATGGATATCTGCTAATCAAGGTCCTTGGCAGCCTTTACATGAACATCCCCATTAAAAAGCAGTTCATGAACTGATACATCTACTAATGATTGCCCCATAATGGCTGCTGTCATCAAAGAAATTGCAAGTTGTCAATTGCTTATCGCTTTGTATTTTGTTTAAATAATGGTTCTTGATTCATCACATGTAAGAACGTACAAGTGTATCACAAATGCCTTCCCAGGACCAGGAGCTTGTTACAGTTTAAAGAATTACTAGCTCCATTCACCTTTTAATTTGCTTATTCATTTAAAAGTTATTAACACAGGCAAATGTTTTAAGCCAAGTAGCATATTGGTAATAGGTTTTTGCCCCAAGCAGCATTGCAATTAAATGGTAGCTTCTTCAATCATAGCACTGATTGGTCAACAATTCACAACACTAAACATAAGCAGTTTTCTTTTCCAGTACTTTTTTTTACTTGGATATGTCAAAAGCCAGAGGGTGTAGTGATTCTTTTCATTACCTTCCTCGTCTTTCTATCCATTTAATTACCGCAAATGTTTCTCAGCTCCATCTAAACCCTCTGGTAAACGCACTGTTTCCTTACTTATTTAGGTCACCTGAATTGTTGCTATGACATTATTTCCCCTGAAGATTGTGGTTATGTGACACTGCCGCCCCTTTCGAGATAAGAAAACTTGCATTTATATGGTGCCTCTCACAGCCACCAGATGTCCCAAAGGGGCGGCATGGTGGCATAGTGGTTAGCATCGCTGCCTCACAGTGCCAGGGACATGGGTTCGATTCCTGGCTTGGATCACTGTCTGTGTGGAGTCTGCATGTTCTCCCCGTGTACGCGTGGATTTCCTCCAGACGCTCTGGTTTCCTCCCATAGTCCGAAAGATGTGCTGGTTAGGGTGCATTGGCCATGCTAAATTCTCCCTCAGTGTACCTGAACCGGTACCGGAGCATGGCAACAAGTAACTTCATTGCAGTGTTAATGTAACCCTACTCGTGACACTAACAAATAAAGTGCATTACAGTCAATGGAATATCTCTGAAGTGTAGTCACTGGTGTACTGCAGGAAATGCGGTGGCCAATTTGCACACAGCAGGCTCCCACAAACAGCAATGTGACAATTCCCAGATAATTTTGTTTTGTTTTGTGATGTTTGGAAGATCAATGTCAGCCAGGACACCTGAGGATTACTCCCTTCGTCTTCTTTGAAATAGTGCCCTGGGCTGATCTAATGGAACGTGCACACCATTCCTTCATAGCTCTATACAGACGGGAATCTAATTAAAATGCGTAACTTCCTGGAGGATTGTTTGTAAGAGAAAGTTTTGATGGCAAGGGGCACTAAATATGAATCCCTGCTAGCACCACACTCTCAGCATTCTCACACCAAAGGGAGATGCGAAATGTCTGAGATGAGGAATTTCTTCACTCAGTGGCAATGTCGTTAGCACTGCTGCCTCACAGCGCCAGGGACCTGGGTTTGATTCCCGGCTTGGGTCACTGTCTGAGTGGAGTATGCACATTCTCAGCATGTCTGCGTAGGTTTCCTTCGGATGCCCTGGTTTCTTCCCAGTCCAAAGACGTGTGGGTTAGGTGGATTGGCCATGCTAAATTGCCTCTTACTGTCTGGGGGACTAGCTACGGTAAATGCATGAAGTTACAGGGATAGGACCTGGGTGGGATTGTGGTCAGTGCAGACGTGAAGGACCCCATGGCCTCCTTCTGCAGTGTAAGATTCTATGATTCTATAATTTGGAGAAATGATCTCTGGGGCGGTGGCACATGGTTAGCACTGCTGCTTCACAGTGCCAGTCACCCAGGTCCAATTCCGACTTTGGGTCACTGTCTGTGTGGAATTTGCACATTCTCCGTGTGTCTGCATGGGTTTCCTCCGGGTGCTCTGTTTTCCTCCCACAGTCAAAAGATGCGTGGGTTTGGTGGATTGGCCATAGTAAATTGCCTCTTGATGTCCCAAAATGTGTGCAGGTTACATAGATTAGCTATGGGAAATGTGTGGAGTTATAGGCATAGGGCAGGAGAGAGGGTAAGATACTCTGTTGGAGAGTTGGTGCAGACTCGTTGGGCCGATTGACACTGTAGGGATTCTATGATTCTATGCATTTGCTATCCCAGAGGGCTGTGCAAGTTCAGTTGTTGGGCATTTTTTAAACAGAAATCAATAGATTACTGTAGACTAATGACATTGATGGATATGGAAATAGCACAGGAAAGGTATTAATCAGCCATTATTGAAATGACTGGCAGAACAGGTTCGATAGGCTGAGTAGTCTATTTTTATTTGTATGTTCCTAGTTCAAAATATTATTTTTGCACATCCTTCCAATGATAGCGTTCCTACCACTCCAGATTTGAGTCCAACGACAGGGCTTGTTGACCAAAGAAGGAGTGTTCAATGCAGTTCAATGAGTTAATAATCAGGTCAGGAATCCTTCTGTCACTTCCTCCCACCAATCCCCACAGGGGTTAAAAACAGTGTAACCTAGAATAATACTGCGCACAGTTACACTAGGTTACACAGAAAGTTCAAATCAAAACCTCAAGTTCAGGTAGGAGATTGACAATGAAAGCTCTGAATAACAAGGCAGGCTTGAGTGGTCCTATGGTCTACTCCAGCTCCTATTTCTTCCATACCTATGTTCAGGCACTTTGCATCAAATAATATGTTAATTCCTCCAGTCATTATTTGCTTGAGACCTTCATCTGGAGAAGGATATTGCAGAATATTATCTTTCAAAAAGGAAAGAAAAATCTCGCTGAGGTCCAACGCTCGAGTGCTAGACTTCACCAGGGTTAATACCAGGCTGAAGAGGAAGATGCAATGATTAGGCTACGCTGACATTGAATTTTGAAACCGTGCAGATCAGAGGTCTTATATTTTAATCAAGAGAAGTTTGATTAGAGTACGACTGTAAATTTTACAATCAGTTTATCTTTTCAGTTGGAACCACAACTGATAGGAGAAAACATTGGCAAACACGGGCAGACACATGGCAGATTAAATTAATGCAGCGAGGTGTGAAGTGGTACATTTTAGTAGGAAGGAGGAGAGACAATACAAAACAAAGGGCGCAATTCTTAAGAGGCTGCAGGAGAAGAGAAACCTGGGGTAAATGTGCATAAACTGTTGAAGGTGGCCAGGTGAGGAGAAAAATTAGTTAAAAGGCTTTTTTTTATTCATTCATGGGAGATGAGGTTCGTTGGCTGGCCAGCATTTATTGCCCATCCCTAGTTGCCCCTGAGAAGGTGATGGTGAGCAGTCTTCTCGAATCACTGCAGTCCACGAGCTGTGGGTTGACCCACAATGCCGTTAGGAAGGGAATTATGGGATCGTGGACTTTGTAAATAGTAGCAGAGTCTGCAAAGGGAAGAAGCTTATGGCGAAGCTCAATAAAACACTTGCTTTGGGGTATTGTCTTCAATGTTCTGCAGTGTACTTCAGGAAAGGTATAAAAGAACATAAACATAAGAACCAGCAGCAGGAGTAGGCCATCTGGCTCCTTGAACCTGCTCCACCATTCAACAAGATCACTGCTGATCTTTTTGTGGACTCAGCTCCACTTACCCACCTGCTCACCATAACCCTTAATTCCTTTACTGATCAAAACTCTATCTATCCTTACCTTAAAAATACTCAATGAGGTAGCCTCAGCTGCTTCACTGGGCAGGGAAGTCCACAGATTCACAACCCTTTGTGTGAAGAAGTTCCTCCTCAACTCAGTCCTAAGCTTTCAAGAGGGTATAGAAAAGATCAAGAAGAATCTTTCCAGAGATAGAACCTTAGAACCATAGAACATTACAGCACAGAAACAGGCCTTTTGGCCCTTCTTGGCTGTGCCAAACCATTTTTCTGCCTAGTCCCACTGACCTGCACCTGGACCATATCCCTCCACACCCCTTTCATCCATGCACCTGTCTAAGTTTTCCTTAAATGTTAAAAGTGAGCCCGCATTCACCACTTCATCTGGCAGCTCATTCCACACTCCCACCACTCTTTGTGTGAAGAACCCCCCCTAATACTCCCTTTAAACTTTTCCCCCTTCACCCTTAACCCATATCCTCTATTTTTTTTCTCCCCTAGCCTCAGTGGAAAAAGCCTGCTTGCATTCACTCTATCTGTACCCATCATAATTTTATACACCTCTATCAAATCTCCCCTCATTCTTCTACGCTCTAGGGAATAAAGTCCTAACCTATTCAACCTTTCTCTGTAACTCAGTTTCTCAAGTCCCGGCAACATCCTTGTAAACCTTCTCTGCACTCTTTCAATCTTATTAATATCCTTCCTGTAATTAGGTGACCAAAACTGCACACAATACTCTAAATTCGGCCTCACCAATGTCTTATACAACCTCACCATAACATTCCAACTCTTATACTCAATACTTTGATTTATAAAGATGAGGGACTTCAGTTACAAAGATAGGCTGGAGAAGCTGGAATTATTCTCCTTAGAGAGAAGGTTGCTGTGAAATTTGATGGAGGCGTTCAAAATCATGGTTGATAGAGAAAGTGTTCCCATCGATAGAAAGATTGAGAAGCGGAGGACTCTGATTTAAGGTATTTGGCCGAAGAAACAACAACAATGTGTCTTTTTATACAGTAAGTGGTTAGGATCTGGAGTTCACTGCCTCAGAGTTCACTGGAGGCAAAGTTCAACAGGGAGGGTTAGATAAGCAACTGTAGAGGAAACACTGGGAAGGGTGACGGGGAATGGGCAGGGAAGTGGGAGTTGCTGAATTGAGCTAGCATCAGGGTGTGACAGGCTGAATGGCCTTCTGCGCTGTAACCGTTTTAAGATTCTAACTATCCATCTCACCAGTGGTCTTTTTAGAATTTTAGAATCATAGAATTGCTACAGTGCAGAAGGAGGCCATTTGGCCCATCGAGTCTACACCATCCACAATCCCACCCAGGCCCTATACCCGTAGCCCCACACATTTACCCTGTTAATCCCTGATACTAAGGGGCAATTTAGCAAGGCCAATCAACCTAACCTGCACATCTTTGGACTGTGGGAGGAAACTTGAGCACCCGGAGGAAACCCACGCAGATGCGAGGAGAATGTACAAACTCCACACAGACAATGACCCGAGTCTGGAATTGAGTCCGGGTCCCTGGTGTTGTGAAGCAGCAGCGCTAACCACTGTTAGCTGCTGGGTCGAATAGAAAACATCTGACAGTATTTGAGGATACACCCTGCAAAGTATGAGCTCAATCTTTTCTACGTGGGAGATTCACTGCATATATTAAAATGCTGTCGGGAACTGCAGCCTTGATGTCAAAAGAGTGTCAGCCATTCCCAGATAAACAATGCAGAAAGGCAACAAGTGGAGGAAAATACACAAATCTGATTGTACCCAGACAGAATGTTGATGACCTTGATGATCCTCAGTTTGAGAACCTATGATTGAAGCTAGAAGGATGTAGTGCTAGTACAAACCCACGCCAATCCAAGTGGCAACATCTCTACTTCAAGTCTCGGCCTTTGACGAGCTGATTGCGATGGGTGTTTAAAAGGAGGAAAATAATTGGCAGTGTTCGCTGTGTCAACATTTTTCAAATGATTCCTGCGCCATCGCTTTTCCTTTTCAATTATGGAATATTTACATTTTGTAGCACTCATCGTTCTCCCTCCTTGCCATGCGGACAACGCTGTGATCAGTGGCTGCCACACTTTGGATTCATGGGAATGACCTGATGCTAAATGGTTAGACAAGGCAGAGCTGAAGATTCAGTTCTGAAGAATTATTTTGTACTGCAGGAATTTGTCAGCTGCTCGTGAGACAGGAATATGATTGATTTTATTCAGCACTATGCAACTCCTTGCTAATGTATGTTATTTGCGGGTGTATGAGACAGAGAGAGAGCCCGGTTGGTGTTTGAATGCGGCCAGGCCCCCTTTTTTCTCATTTGGATTCATTTCCTGATCATCTAAATTGAAGCGGAGAAATAAGTATTGGATATTTTGACAGGCAACAAAGCTTTTATGAATAGTAAACCCATCGTTCATGGACTGTGTCTATGGCCCCTCAAGGGCGCAGGTTAATCTCTCAGAAAAAAGTGCATCAGACTCAATCTTTTCGCGAGCCATTATGCTGTCAGATTTTGTCAGAGTCGCATAATTAAAAAAATGAGTTTAAGGGAATTTGAAGGTCATTTTTCAGCTCAGATCAAATTGGACATGACATTGAGATGATAGTGCATCAGTGGCACTCATTGAAAGCCATTGCGGAGAGACCCAACGAGCCTTCGGGCTAATGCGCCTCATTTGAATTTAACCAACAAGCTATGGGCACCACATATTGTGCCCTGTATCATCTCAACAGGAAGGCTGGTACACGGCTGCCAGGCTAGGCCTGGTGACGGTGGGGGAATGGTCAATGTGGGGTTAAACTGGGGCAGCCGGTGCAGGAGGTGGTGGGATGGGTGGTGCGAGGGGGTTGAGAACAGGCTGGATGTATGTAGGACACTCAGGTTTTGATTCAGCCTGACATTTCTCCCTCTAAAAATTGCTAGGCTGAATTTGAAGTTTGCCCTGGTTAGGCCGCACAATATCTGGTGGATCTAACTTGAGCATGATGTTTTTTAATTCGTTCAAGGGGAATGGGCGTCGATGGCTGGGCCAGCATTCATTGCCCATCCCTAGTTGCCCTTGGAGGGCAGTTGAGAGTCAATGACATTGCTGTTGCTGTGGAGTCACATGTCGGCCAGACCAGGTAAGGATGGCAGATTTCCTCCCCTAAAGACATTAGTGAACCAGATGGGTCTTTCCGACAATCAAACAACAAAGAACAAAGAAAACTACAGCACAAGAGCTCTTCAGCCCTCCAAGCCTGCGCCAATCATGATGCCTGCCTAAACTAAAACCATACGCACTTACAGAGTCTGTACTCTTACATTCCCATCCTATTCATGTATTCCTCTAGTTGCCCCTTAAACCCCGCTGTCGTACCTGCTCTCACCACCTCCCCAGACAGCGCATTCCAGTCATTCACCGCCTTCTGTGTAAAAAACTTGCCTCACCCATCTCCTCTAAACTTTTCCCCACTCACCTTAAACCTATGCCCCCTAGTACTTGACTTTTCTACCCTAAGAAAGAGCATCTGACTATCCACTCTGTCCATGTCACTCATAATCTTGTGAACCTTAAATCCCCCAACCTCCAACGTTCCAGTGAGAACAAGCCGAGTTTATCCAGCCTCTCCTTATAGCTAATACCCTGCAGACAAGGCAACATCCTGGTAAAGATCTTCTGTACTCTCTTCTGTAATTGCAATAGTTTCATGGTCATCAGTAGATTCTTAATTTTTTTAAATTGAATTCAAATTCCACCATCTGCTGTGGCAGGATTTGAACCTGGGTCCCCAGGACAATAGCTGAGTTTCTGGATTAATAGTCTAACAGTAATACCAGGAGGCCATCGCCTCCCCTCCTTCTCTGCCCACTTAGAAAGTAGACTACTTAGAAAATATAGGTCAATCGACATTTCGAGCCTGCTCTGACATACAATACGATCATGAGTGACCCTTGATCTCAATGTCATATTCCTGCTTCCTCCCCAAACCTCTTGATGCCATTAAAATCTGAAACCCTATCTCTTCCTTGAATACATCAGTGACTTGGTCTCCACAGCATTCTGTAGTAGAGAATTCCACAGATTCACTACACTTTGAGTGAATAAATATTTCCTCATCTCAGTCCTAAATAGTGTGCCCCGTATCCTGAAATTGTATCCCCTGGTTCTAATACTCTGGGAGGCAGATTTGCAGGCCCTGGTGATTTGTTCGTCTTTAACCCTATTAATTTCCCCAGCATGATTTTTTTTAACTGATACTGATGTCTTCAATTTTGCCCTTTAATTAGACATTGATTCCCCAACATTTCTGGGTCGTTATTGTGTTCCCTTTTGTGAAGACAGAATCAACTGTTCAATGTTTCTGTCATTTCTTTGTTCCCATTATAATTTCCCTGGTTCCTGACTTTAAGGGACCTACATTTGTCTTTACAAATATTTATCACTTCACATATTTATAGAAGTTTTTACTGTCAGTTTCTATGTTCTCTGCAATTTTACTCTCATGCTCTACACCTCTGCACATCTCTACTGAACCTTTCCCCCTTTACCTTAAACTTGTGCCCCTTTGTAATTGTCATTTCTGCCTCAGGGGAAAATCTTCCAACTGTTCACCTTATCTTTGCCCCTCATAATTTTATAAACTTCTATCGGGTTGCTCCTCAGCCTCCATCTTTTCTTGGAAAACAATCCCAGTTTATTCAATCTCTCCTCATAGCTAATACCCTCCGTTCCAGGCAATACCCTGGTAAACCTTTTCCCATCCTGGTAAACCTCCAAAGTCACAAGGTCCTTCTGGTAGTGTAGCAAGCAGAATTGGACAAAGTATTCTAAATGAGGCCTAACCAATGTTTTATAATAATTGTAACATAATTTGCCAACTCTTTTGCTCGATGTCCTGGCCAATGAAAGCAAGCATGCCATATGCTTTCTTTAGCACCTTTTCTACTTTTAAGGATCTATAGACTTGTATTCCCAGATCTCTCTGTGTGTCTATGCTCCTGATGGTTCAGTCATTTATTGTATAGCTCCCACCTAAATTGGATCTACCAAAATGCAATCGTTCATTGTGTACTGCCCTTGCCTTGTTAGTCCTCCCAAAATGGAGAGGTGATGGCCAAGTGGTATTATCGGTTGACTATTAATCCAGAAACCCAGGTAATGTTCTGGGGACCTTGATTTGAATCCCACCACGGCAGATGTGGAATTTGAATTCAGTGAAAAATATCTGGAATTAAGAGTCTACTGATGGCCATGAAACCATTGTTGATTATCAGAAAAAACCCATCTGGTTCACTAATGTCTGCTAGGGAAGGAAATCTGCCATCCTTCCCTGGTCTGGCCTACATGTGACTCCAGAGCCACAGCAATGTGATTGACTTTTAACTGCCCTCTGAAATGACCTAGCAAGCCACTCAGTCGTAACAAGTTAATTGGGGGAGTCTGTTGGCAGGCAAAGGGAGGTAAGTGGGAGACTTTCAAAACTGTGTTAACCAGGGTTCAGGAGAAACACATTTCTTTTAGGGTGAAGGGCAAGGCTGGTAGAAGTAGGGGACCCTAGATGACTCTAGGGTCATATTGAGGGATATTGAGGCTCTGGTCAAGAAGAAGAAGGAAGCACATGACATGCATAGGCAGCTGGGATCAAGTTGGTCTCTTGAAGAGTATAGAGGGTGTAGAAGTAGAATTAAGAGAGAAATCAGGAGGGCAAAAAGGGGACAAAATTACTTTGGCAGATAAGGCACAGGAAAATTCAAAAATAATCTACAAATACATAAAGAGTAACTAGGGAAAGAGTAGGGCCCCTCAACAAGGTCATCTATGTGCAGATCCACATGAGATGGGTGAGATCCTAAATGATTATTTTTCATCAGTATCAACTGTTGTTAGGGGAAGTTGGGGAAATAAATAGTGATGTCTTGAGGAGTGTACATATAATAGAGAAGGTGGTGCTGGAAGTTTTAAAGCACAGGAAGGTACATAAATCCACCCTATGAAGTGTATCCAGGACATTGTGGGAGGCTAGGGAGGAAATTTCAGATCTTTTAGCTGAGATATTTGAATCACTGACAGCCACAGGTGAGGTGCCTGAAGATTAGAGAGTGCAAATGTTGTGCCTTTGTTTAAAAAGGACTTCAGGGAAAAGCCTGGGAACCACAGGCCAGTGAGCCTCACATCTGTAGTGGGTAAGTTGTTAGAAGGTATTCTGAGAGACAGGATCTACAGGCATTTGGAGAGGCAAGGACTAATCAGGGACAGTCAACATGGCTTTGTGAGTGGAAAATCATGTCTCACAAATTTGACTGAGTTTTTTGAGGGGGTAACCAAGAAGATAGATGAGGGCAGTGCAGTTGATGTTGTCTACATGGACTTTAGCAAGGCCTTTGACAAGGGACCGCATGGTAGGTTGTTGCATAAGATTAAATTTCATGGGATCCAGGGTGAGGTATCTAAATGGATACAAAATTGGCTTATGACAGATGACAGAGGGTGGTTGTAGAGGGCTATTTTTCAAACTAGAGGCCTGTGACCAGTGGCATGCCTCAAGGATCAGTGTTGGGTCCACTGTTAGTTGTCATTTTTATTAATGATTTGGATGAGGATTTAGGAGGTATGGTTACTAAGTTTGCAGATGACATCAAGATTGGTGGCATAGTGGACCGTGAAGAAGATTGCAACGGAATCTTGGTCAATTGGGCCAGTGGGCTGACAAATGGCAGATGGAGTTTAATTTAGATAATTACGAGGTGATGCATTTTGGTAGATTGAACCAGGGTAGGATTTACTCAGTTAATGGTAGAGTATTGGGTGTTATAGATCAAAGAGATCTAGGGGTACATGTTCATAGCTCATTGAAAGTGGAGTCAAAGGTGGACAGAGTGGTGAAGGTGGCATTCGGCATGCTTGATTTCATTGGTCAGAACATTGAAGACAGCAGTTTGGATGTCTTGTTGAAGTTGTACAAGACATTGATAAGGCCACATTTGGAATACTGTATACAGTCCTGGTCACCCTATTATAGAAAGGATATTATTAAACTGGAAAGAGTGTAGAAAAGATTTACTAGGATGCTATCAGGACTTGATGGTTTGAGTTATAAGGAGAGGCTGGATCGACTGGGACTTTTTTCTCTGTAGCCTAGAAGGCTTAGGGGTGAACTTATAAGGCCTATAAAATGATGAGGGGCATAAATCAGCTATATAGTCAATATCTTTTCCCAAAGGTAGGGGAGTCTAAAACTAGAGGCCATAGGTTTAAGGTGAGAGGGGAGAGAAACAAAAGGGTCCAGAGGGGCAATTTTTCACACAAAGAGTGGTGAGTATCTGGAATGAGCTGCCAGATGTAGTAGTAGTGGTGGGTACAATTTTGTCTTTTAAAAAGCATTTAGACAGTTACATGAGTAAAATGGCTGTTGAGGGGATATGGGCCAAGCACAGGCAATTGGGACTAGCTGAGTCATTAAAAAAAAGGGCAGCATGGAGATGTTGAGCCAAAGGTCTTGTTCCCATGCTGTAAAACTCTATGACTCTATGATTCTATTACCATCAAGCCTGGGGATCAGCCCTGGTTCAAAGGAGAGTGGAAGAGGGCATGCCAGGAGAAGCACTAGGCATATCTAAAAATTGGGTGTCAACCTGGTGAAGTTACCAAACAGGATTACATGTATGTCAAATGGCAAAAACAGCAAGTGATAGATAGAGCTAAGCGACCCCACAATCAACGGATCAGATCTAAGCTGTGCAGTCCTGCCTCATCCAATCAAGAATGGTGGTGGACAATTAAACAACTCATTGGAGGAGGAGGCTCCACTAATATCCCCATCCTCAATAATGGAGGAGCCCAGCACATCAGTGCAAAAGAAAAGGCTGAAGTATTTGCAGCAATCTTCAGCCAGAAGTACCAAGTGGATGCTCCATCTTGGCCTCCCTTAGTGGTCACCAGCATCTCAGATGCCAGTCTCCAGCCAATTTGATTCACTTCGTGTGATATTAAGAAACAGTTGGAGGCAATGGATACTGCAATGACAATGGGCCCTGATAACATTCTGTCAATAGTACTGAAGACTTGTGCTCCAGAACTTGCCACTCCCCTAGACAAGCTCTTCCAGTACAGTTACAACACTGGTATCTACCCAACAATGTGGAAAATTGCCCAGGTATGCCCTATACACACAAAGCAGGACAAATCCAACCCAGCCAACTACCACCCACTCAGTCTACTCTCGATCATCAGTAAAGTGATGGAAGGGGTCATCAACAGTGCTATCAAGCAGCACCTGCTCAGGAATAACCTGCTCCGTGGTGCCCAGTTTGGGGTTCGCCGAGGTCACTCAGCTCTTGACCCCATTACAGCCTTGGTCCAAACATAGGCAAAAGACTGAATTCCAGAGGTGAGACAAGAGTGACAGTCCTTGACATCAAGGCTGCATTCGACCAAGGCATCAAGGAAACTTAGCAAAACTGGAATCAATGGGTATCAGGGGGCAAATTCTCCGCTGGTTGGTATATAGAAAGATGGTTGTAGTTGTGGAGGGTCAGTCATCTGGGCTCCAGGACACCTCTGCAGGAATCCCTCAGGGTAGTGTCCTAGGCCCAACAATCTTCAGCTGCTTCATCAATGACCTTCCCTCCGTCGTAAGGTCAGAAGCGGGGATGTTCGCTGATGATTGCACAATGTTCAGCATCATTCATGACTCTTCAGATACTGAAGCATTTCATGTTCAAATGCAACAAGATCTGGACAATATCCAGGCTTGGGTTGACAAGTAGCAACTAACATTCGCGCCACACAAATGCCAGGCAATGACCATCACCATTTAGAGACACTCTAACCACTGCCCCTTTTACCCGGCTAATCCCCCTGACACTAAGGGGCAATTTAGCATGGCCAATCAACCTAACCTGCACATCCTTAGATTGTGGGAGGAAACCGGAGCACCCGGAGGAAACACGCGCAGAGACAGAGAAAACGTACAAACTCCACACAGAGAGTAATCCAAACCGAGAGTCGAACCCAGGTCCCTGGCGCTAGGAGGCAGCAGTGCAAACCGCTGTGCCACTGTGCCACTCTGCCACCCATTGTACATTGTAGAGCTGAGGCAGAGATTGGGGAGCAGTGGTGGTCGGACGGGGGGGGGGGGGGGCGGGGGGAGGGGTGGGTAGCGGGGGGCGGGGGGGGGTGGTGCGGTGTTGGGCCATGGAGGGATTTGAAAACAAAGGCTCTAATTTTAAAATCGACGTGTAGCCAGACTGGTATAAATGTAGGTCAACAGGGGTGATGGTTGTATGGAAGATGGTGCAAGTTTGGATATGGGCAGCAGAATTGTGAATGGAGTGTGAGAGATGGGAGGCCAGCCAGAGGAACTTCGGAATAATTAATGCCAGAGGTGGCAAGAACATAGATGAGGATTTCCCCTGGAGGTAGGTTGAGACAGGATAGAGTTGGGTGATATTGCACAGATGGAAGTCAGTGATCTAAAGACCATACGCATCAGACCATAAGGTGAAAGAGCAGATGTTGGCCATTCGAGTCTACTCTGCCATTCAATGAGATCATTACTGATCTGACATGATAATCCTTGACTCAACTTTCCGCCCTTATCTCCATAACCCTTGATTCCCTGACTGATTAAAAATCTGTCAATCTCAGCCTTGAAGATACTTAATGATCCAGCCTCTGCAGCTCCCTGCAGCACTGTGGTGCAGTGGTTAGCACTGCTGCCTCACAGCACCAGGGACCTGGGTTCAATCCTGGCCTCGGATAACCGCCTTTGTGGAATGTGCAAGTTTTCCTCCGTGTCTGCATGTGTTTCCTCCGGGTGCTCCGGTTTCCTCCCACAGTCCAAAGATGTGCTGGTTAGGTTGATTGGCCATGCTAAATTACCCCTTAGTGTCAGGGGGATTAGAGGGTAAATGAGTGGGTTTACAGGGATAGGACCTGGGTGGGATTGTTGTCAGTGCAGGCTCGTTGGGTCAAATAGCCTCCTGATTCGAAAGAATCCCACAGATTCACTACACTCTGAGAAAAGAAATTCCTCATCTCTGTCTTTAATGGGTGAGAAATTACCCTGATTTTACGTCCTCTGGTCCTTGGGTCATCTGTAAGGGGGAGCAACCCATAGCAGACATGTGGTCCAAAGCTCATTTTAGGTCAGATATGGCATCAAGGTTGCCAAATAGTCTGGTTTAGTTGCCAGAGAGGGAGGGATAGAGTGGCTAACGCATTAGAGTTAGGGACTGAAGACATTGGTTTCAATCTATCCCAAGTTCTGATTGCAGGAAATCTCTGCCCATCCAAGGACTGGTGTCAAAGAAGCACAGTTCAGAGAGAGTGGAGGGGATGAAAGAAGCGATAGAGAGGTCGCACTGCATGTGGAACCTGACAATGTTTTGGATGATGTCAGCAAGACACAGCTTCTAGATAGAAATAAGAGGGAATATCATAGAAAGAGAATCATAGAGTCCCTATAATGCAGAAGGAGGCCATTCGGCCCATTGTGTTTGCATGGACAACAGTCCCACCTAGGCCCTATCCTCATAACCGCACACACTTACTCCGCTAATCCCTCTAACCTATGCATCCCTGGACACTAAGGGGCAATTTAGCATGTCCAATGCACTTAACCCACACATCTGTGGGCTGTGGGAGCACCTGGAGGAAATCCACGCAGACACTTGGTGAATGTGCAAAATCCAGACAGACAGCGACCCAAGCCGGGAATCGAGCCCTGGAGGCAGTAGCTGAACACCAGAGGGAATGGTGCAGGAGCGGGAAGATAAACTATTGCTGGTGATTCTCTGGCTGCAAACAGATTTCAGAATGGGCGCAGTGCAGTCTTTGCCAGCTGGATGATGGAAGAACTTGGATGGTGTGGTTAATTGTGTCAGGTCACGAAGGATGAGGGGAGATAATCTCCTTTCATCATCATCTCATGGGATGTCACTTGAGATTTTGACGAGAGCTATTTGAATAATGTGGTGGGAGTGGAAACCTGATTGGAGGGATTGATACATGGCATTGCCGAACAGGTAAGAACACATTTGAGAGTTTAGAAGGCTGAGGGGTGATCTTATAGAGGCATATAAGGTAATGAAGGGGCTAGATAGGATAGAGGTAGAGAGATTCTTTCCACTTAGAAAGGAAACCAGAACTAGAGGGCACAGCGTCAAATTAAGGTGGGGTCAGTTTAGAATAGAGTTGAGGAGGAACTTCTTTTCTCAGAGGGTGGTGAATCTCTGGAATTCTCTGCCCATTGAAGTGGTGGAGGCTACCTCGTTGAATATGTTTAAGTCATGGGTAGATAGATTTCTGATCGATAAGGGAATTAAGGGTTATGGGGAGCAGGCGGGAAAGTGGAACTGAGCCACTTCAGATCAGCCATGATCTTATTGAATAGCGGGGCAGCCTTGAGAGGCTAGATGGCCTACTCCTGCTCCTATTTCTTGTGTTCTTATGAGAGGTGACAAAGGACTTTGCAGAGGAACGGGAGGTAGACAATGGGATGCTGGCTTGCAAGGATCGAGGGTAGCACGGCAGCACAGTGGTTAGCACTGCTGCCTCACAGTGCCAGGGATATAGGTTTGACTCCAGCCTTGGGTGACTGTCAGTCTGAGTGGAGTTTGCACATTGTCCCGGTGTCTGCGTTGGTTTCTTCTGGGTGCTCTGGTTTCCTCCCACTGTCCAAAGACGTGCCTTTGGGTTGGGTTGGCCAATGCTAAATTTCCCCTTAGTATCCAATGACATGTATGTTAGAGGTATTAGTGGGGTTACAGGGATGGGGTAAAATTCCCTGAGAATCGGTGCAGACTCGATGGGCTGCATAGTTTCCTTCTGCACTGTAGGGATTCTATGATTCTATGAAGGGTTAAGGGTTCTCTGAGGAGAGGATGATGGCAGCAGGTTTGAAAAGGGGGGATTTACACCTGACGAGATAGAGAATCATGCCAGTAAACACACTGGTGGAGAAAGAGTTGGGGAAAATGGGGCTGCTGGAGCAGGAAGTAGGACTCATGGACAAGATGAGCTCAGAGAGGTGAGGTGGATTGGCTGTGCTAAATTGTCCATTAGTTCAGAGGGATTAGCAGGGTAAATAGATGGGTTTACAGGAATAGGGCTGGGGTAGGATTATATTCAGTGCAGGTATGATGGGCCGAATGGACTTCTTCTGCACTTTAGAGATTCTAGACAACGATCTGGCCTCACTCACCATCCCCCCTCTGAAAAGGGGCATCTGACCCGCCTCCTCCTCTCTCCCCACAACGATCAGCCCTCTCCCCACCCCACCCTGCCAGAGATCCATCTGACCCACCTCCTCTCCCCAGACAACGATCTGGCCTCACTTCCCTTCCCCCACCAACCAGAGAATGATCTGACCCGCCTCCTTCCTCCCCTCCCCACTACTGATCTGAGTCAGAGAGCCATGTGAAACTCTGATCGTGCTCTTCAGAAGCTGGAGTGCCCGATTCAGACTTTTATTTAGCAGGTCCATTATGGCACAGTTCCGGATTGGCAAATGCGGTGGTAAAGGGGGAAATGCTGATAAAGTTGGGTGGGCAGTTCATTAATTCAATTTAAATGCATGCAAATTTTGGGCGCGAATCAATTCGCTGCCATTCCTGATAAAGTGGCAATCTGTGCGGACGTAGGCACAGATCGCATTAATGGCCCCACACATGACTTGACCACATTTTTGCGCCCGAAAATGGGTGCAACGTAATGGTAAAATCCGGCCCAGTGTCTCTCATAAAAATATATTTATGTTACCAATGAAATCTGATATCAAAAACTGGAATTAAAAATCAATGTTTCCATTCATATCATTGACTCACCTCTACTTGTTCCAGCTGAGACGCTTCAACTGTTTGTTCTCTGTGTATGCCACAACTTGACAGCTCCTGTTACAGCTGACCAACCCTGGCACGGACTTTCGACTGAGCAGGGAGATTAGCTAGAAGGTCATGTTTGTTACAATGTCAAAACCAAGACTTTCTTTTTGCGTGAGATATTAAATACTGTTTAACCTAGGCAGGGAGATGGAATTAGAACTCATGGTATTAAGGCCATCTGGCCCATCATGTCCCCACCAGTTGGCAGGTGGCCGTCCAGCCTACTCCTGCTTTTGGATCATAACCTTGTAGGTAACGTCTAACACCCTTTCAGATTGAGACCTTCAGATTCTCACCACTCACTGGCTGAAAGAATTTCCTCTCAAATCCCCTTGAAACCCTCACTTCTTATCACACAGTGGTTAGCACTGCTGCCTCACAGTGCCAGGGAACCGGGTTCGATTTCCCGCTCGGGTCACTGTCTGTGCGGATCTGCACGTTCTCTTCCGTATCTGCATACTTTTCCTACTGCTTCTCCGGTTCCCTCCCACAGTCTGAAATATGTGCTGATTAGGTGCACTGGCCATGCTCAATTCTCCCTCAATGTACCCGAACAGGCTTTGGAGCGTAGTGACTATGGGATTTTCACAATAACTTCGATGTGGTGTTAATGTAACCCTACTTGTGACAATAGTAAATAAACTTAAAAAAACCTGAACTTAAATTCATGCCCCTCTTTTAAGGGACCCTTCTACCCATGCTCCCTTGAGCCACCCCCCACCCCACTTATAATCTCATACACTGCCATTTGGCCTCCCCTCACTTTGGCCTGTTTGAATGAAAATAACCTTACAAACAACATCAGCTATGAACTTAATGAATGGTGGAAGAGGCTTGAGGGGATGAACGGCTTCCTCTTTGTAGACGTGTGTTGGGATATAGTTGCCCTCTCATTTATGCTTCATGAACATCAGGAAGCACCTTTCAATGAATGAAGATACTTGCGATTAGTCAAGATTACTCTGGAAAACCACCCAGTGCAGGTAACTCTTACCAAACGATCCCATTCTGGGGCACCCCCTTGTTAGTTAAATAAGCAGTCCCCCCATTTCTAAACAATCAGTGATGGTGCTTTCTGAGGCTGTCTGTGAGATTATCATCTGTTTTCCTTTGCTGCCCTTTAACAGCTGTTGACTTGTTCTGACTCTAAATGGTCAGGGACACTCATTTTGCTGTTTGAACCTCACTGCACTCTCACTGATCACTTGTCGATACAGATAAAAACTTCATTTGTTATTTTGAGTCTTCAACCACTTACCTGGTTTCATAGTTATGCAATGCAAGTGCAGCACGGTGGCAGAGTGGTTAGCGCTCCTGCCTCACAGTGCTAGGGACTCAGATCGATTCCCAGCTTGAGTCACTGTCTGTGTGAGTTTGCACACTCTCCCCGTGTCTGTGTGGGTTTCCTCCAGGTGCTCCGGTTTCCACCCACAGTCCAAATATGTATGGGTTAGGTGGGTTGGCTATGCTAAATTGTCCCTTAGGGGAGACTAGCTAGGGTAAATGCATGGGGTTGTGGGGACAGGGCCTGGGTGGGATTGTGGTTGGTACAGACTCGATGGGCTGAATGGCCTCCTTCTGCACTGAAGGATTCTGTCTTCACTAGGTGTGAATTGGACATTAACAACACAAAAATATGTATGTGCCAGTGTTAAAGGGTTGAGTGTCAGTAAAGAATCCATTTTGCTGTTAAGTAAGGGATCCATTTGGTAGGTAAGGCACCCAATTTTGTATTAAGGTCCTAATGCTAAAAGCCAGCAGAACTCAATCTTCACGGAGGTTACAAACAGCTTGATCTTGAGGTTAAGCAACATACTGATCACATTTTCTTACAATGAATACGTGCCAAAGGACTCATTTTAGTTGAATCTGTCAGAGATCCTCAATAGAGCTAACGTTATGCCTTGCTGTAGCATAAAGACCAGCTTGATACCATCGGAGCAGATGTTCAGAGCTTCTGGAATTTTGTGATGAGGGCTGAAGAGAACTGGTGTAAATTTGAAGATCATGTCAAATGGTGTTGTTAGAATACAGAAATGTCAGAATTGTGATGTGAAGCATGAAGGTGAGATAGAAGAGATCTAGAATCTTGAAATTATCAACTATAATGAGTGACCTTCTCCAGTGTGGAATCAGTGTTATCTATGAATGCGTTCACGTAACTCTTATTAAACTCGCAAGTATTTGACTCTTGCATCTGGAAGTCTCAGTTCTTACATTGGACCAGATTTTCAAATTGAATTCCAGGCCAAGCCATTGTGCCTGAGCTGCGTCACTCTCTGGGAATTATTTTAAAATTAAAATGGCCTGAGTGGCTGGGAGGTGGGCTTGGCACCCAATTAGTGGCACTGAGCTCCCCCAGGAAGTGGGCGCTACCTGTCTGGCACCAGTGGCTGACAGCAGCCATGTTGGAGACTGTCACTGCTGCGTTGACTCGGGCAGGCAGCTCCTTCACGCAGAAACTGTCTTGAATGAGATGCGTAGGAGCAGCACGTTGGCACAGTGATTAGCACTGCTGCCTCACAGCGCCAGGGACCTGGTTTCGATTCCCGGCTTGGGTCACTGTCTGTGTGGAGTTTGGACCTTCTCCCAGTGCGTGTGTGTGGGTTTCCTCCCACAGTCCAAAGATATGCGGGTTAGTGGATTGGCTATGCTAAACTGTCCCTAAGTGTCTTGGGGGCTAGATAGGGTAAATGCATGAAGTTGTGGGATTGTGGTTGGTGCAGACTCAATGGGCCAAATGGCCTCCTTCTGCACTGTAGAGATTCTATAATTCACATTGCATTTGTACTGGTCAGAGCTACAGAGTGGATTTAAAAATGAATGCTAAGGAATTTACCAGGGTTCCCTGGTGTACCTGTAAGCTGTGCACAAGATTGCTTGAGCTCACCAGAAAAGCATTTTACAATTCCAATCTTGTATTGACAAGTCTCTCAATGAGCTTCTTAACAAGGTTAAGGGGCTGTTAATTAATGGTGACTGTGTACCATCAACCCTCGCCCTTTCCTATTCAAGAGGCTTCAGGAGCAGGTCCCTGAGACTATGGTTTTTAATTCTTGCCCACATTGAGTCTTGAACCCATGGCCTTTTGCGAATCTGGCCCAAAGAGTTTATAACTCAAACAGGCCAATCGGCCCAACTGGTTTTAGCAGTTTACTCTGACGGGGGGTCATCGAGACTCAAAACATTGGCTTTATTCTCTCTCCGTCAGACCTGCTGAGATTTTCCAGCATCTTTCTGTTTTTTGATTTTAGCAGACGCTCATGTTCCATGTGGTCCTCTCACCCAGTTTCATTCAACCACATGAGTCTATCTGTCTACTCCTTTCTGCTTCATGTGCTTATTTGGCTGGGATTTTGACAGGAATTGCAGCCTCAATCTTCTTTTACTATCAGGGCCAATTCTGAAAAGCTGTGCTTCTTTTCTTAGTTGAAGGTTTCCTTTTCAAATCGTTCAATAATCACATTTCAAACAAACCAGCCCCCCGGCATTAAATTATACTATAACATACTCATCAAATGGAAGCGTTACAGGTAAAGAGTGTTTTAATGATGTTTTTATGTAAACAGGTATTCACTTACAGATAGATAATTACAGATTACTTACAGATCTCAAGGTTTTGGTGTCATTATCAGTGATGCCTCTCTCAGTGGAGTTACCAGCCCATTCTAACCTCCCACCTCTAACTTTTGACAAAGGGTCATCTGGACTTGAAATGCAGGCTCTTTTTTCCTCCTTACAGATGCTGCCAGGCCTGCTGAGATTTTCCTGCATTTTCTCTTTTGCTAACCTCCCACGCGCTGGCCATACTCCACTTCCAGTTCCAATTAAGACTGTCTCTGGCCTCTCCAGTGAGCAAATTCAGATTGTTTCTCGGACTCCCTCATAAGTCTCTAAGGACCGGTTCTCCTGCCCCGCTCCGCCCCTTGATTTAAGATTCTCATCTCCTCTAAAATGGTCCCTCTAACATAGCAATGTACTTTCCCATATTGCACTGAAAAATCAGCCTTGATTTCTGTACTCAAGCCCTGGACTGGGGCTTGAACCCTGAACCTTTGCTTCAGAGACAAGTGAGATACCCCCAACTGAGCCCTCTTAGCTAGAGGATTAAGAAAGGAGGGTTTGGTCAGCACAGCAGCTGCTATCTCTGGAGTATCCCATCATACTTCTATGCAACTCAAATTTGTCTAATATTTAGGATTGCTAACATCAATGACATATAATTTTAACCACCTACTTGTTTCTGTCCACAGCTTCTTTCCACTTAAACTAATCTGCTGTTAACCTAGCTTTGCACCTTGAGCTTAAAGAGAAGTAAGCTATGAAAGGACATCAATAATTTAGTAGTGGCACTGTCATGTTCCATGAAGACTTGTGGGGCGGCACGGTGACAGTGGTTAGCACTGTTGTCTCACGGTGCCTGGGTTCAATTCCCGGCTTGAATCACTGTCTGTGCGGAGTCTGCACGTTTTCCCCATGTCTGCGTGGGTTTCCTCAGGATACTCCGGTTTCCTCCCACAGTCCAAAGATGTATGGCTTAGGTTGATAGTCCATGCTAAATTGACCCTAGTATCAGGGGATTAACAGGGTAAATATGTGGGATTATGAGAATAGGGCCTGGGTGGGATTGTGAGCGATGCAGACCTGATGGGCTGAATGGCCTCCTCCTGCATTACAGGGATTCTGAGAGTTGAATCTGCTTCTGGCAATACAGAGGACATAAGTTCAATAAGAACTATTCTAATTTTTTTAAAAAAAACACTGAACACTTGGATTTGGCCCTTTTAACCTGCAAAATCATTCTGGTCTCTTGAAAAGCAAATGGCAATTACACCAGACAAACTGATGTAATGAATAAGATTGCCAGAATGACTTCATAGTGAGGACTTGTCTTCCTGCACTGGTACTTCCAGCCTTAATCCTGCCGTTGCTTTCTCCCCAGCCTTCTAATATTCAAAGTGTGAGGACCCTTATCAATGTTTTTCTCTTCCACTTAGGATATTTTCTCAATGAAACAAAATCCCACCTTCATTACTAATTTTCTTTTTGTAATGTCCTATGTTCAGGGTTGTGCATTTTAAACAAAAAGAAAATAATGTGGTCTTCTCACCTGGATTCAAGCGAACAACAGCTGATTTGTTTGAGGAGCTCTTGCCAGCACAGAGCACAAACTGAAAGCAAAACAGCTGCTGCTGCAACACCCTAGTGACATCACCATCAAGTCATGTGATCAACTCTTAAAGCAACCTGCAACTATTCAAATATATAACATTAACTTCTGGAATTCTGAGCACGAACCTATCCCAATACTGCTCAAACCTGGGTGAGTTATAGTTTGTGCCCTTCCCTTTTCCTCCATATATCCAACTCACATTCTTCCACTTTGAAAATGTGTGTTGCCTAAAAATAGTAAAAAGCAAATGTTTTGTACAAGTTTGGCTCCCACTGGGAAGGCCCAAGTTTGGACCACAGCCTTGAGTATCCTTTATAGAATTATAGAATCCTACACTGCACAAGGAGGCCATTCAGCCCATTAAGTCAATACTGATCTCAATCCCACCCAGGTTCTATCCCCACTACCCCATGAATTTACCCTAGCTAGACCCCCTGACACTAAAGGGCAATTTAGCATGGTCACTCCACCTAACCTGCACATCTTTTGGACTGTGGGAGGAAACCAGAGCACCTGCAGGAAACCCACGCAGACACAGGGAAAATGTGCAAACTCCACACAGACAGTGACCCAAGCCGGGAATTGAAGCCGAGTCCCTGGCACGGTGAGGCAGCAGTGTTAACCACTGTGTCAAGGTGCCGTCCATTAAGTGAGAGATCTTTACTGAGGCTCAGTCACTGTGCTGGATCAGGGAGAAGATAATTCAGTGACAAAATCTGTACAAACCTATACCTTCAGATGGAGAATATCGTGGAGGCTGCCCATGGAGAAACCGGCAATCTGGAATGTCTCTTGTTTGTGGATGATGGCGATATGAAGACAGGGAAATGGAGCAAAAGGAAGGAAAAATACCAATACAATTATCTGTCTCTCTTCGATCCGCTGAAAGATTCCATTTGGAAGAATGCATGCAGTTTCCAATAAATATTGCAATTTGATCTAGACAGCAATGCTCGTTGGTGCATTAGTGCGGTGCATCACTGATTGTAAAACAGAGGAATGTAGCTTCAAAATGTCCTGAGCTGTGAATTCCCAAAGCAACAGTCTGATTGGGGACAGAATGAGAAATCACTGAGCAGATATGAGAAATTCCCTCCCACTGGCGCTCAGGCCAATGTGCATCATTTTTGTTCTGGACAGAAATTCTGACTCAACATCTAAATTCCAAGAGGATACTAGTCTCTATTCAGGAATACGCAGGCTAAATCTTCCCTTCTTATTCTTCTGTGGCATGAGCGCAGACCTAATCCCATAAAGTTTTAAGCGGGGCGGGGTGGGCTCCAGAAACAGGACAGGCAGGAGATCCAGTGGGTGATGTGACTCCAACCTTCCTGTCTCTTTTTTCACTATCTGGAAAGGGCTTGGATGCAGGAAATGTTCCCGCAGCAGAACCAACTGCAGATTTATTCTATCTCTCTTTCCACTCCTGCTAGCTGTCAATGCCACGTCAATTACATTGTTAATGTTCAGAGAAACAGTCTCCGAAACGATAGCAATGGTTTTGGTTGAGTGGGTAGAGGAACAGCAAATGGAATTCAATCCAGGAATGTGAGGTAATTGCATTTAGGGAGTGAAAATGAAACAAGGGAATACTCAATAAATGGGAAGATATTGTGAGGGGTCAAAGAAGTGTCCTTGAGGTGGCAGGACAGATGGACAAGGTGGTCAAGAAAGCAAATGAAATGTTTTCCTTTATTGGGCGTGGAGGGTGAATACAAAAGCAAGGATGGAATGCTGGAACTGTATAAAATACTGATTAGGTCACAGCTGGAGTTTTGTGTACAGTTCTGGTCACCTCATAACAGGGAGCGCATAATTGCTCTGGAGAGAGTGCAGAGGAGATTGACAAGAATGTTGTCAGTGCTTGAAAATTGCAGCTAGGAGAGATTGGATAGGTTAGGGCTGTTTTCTTTAGTAGTAATGATGTGGAGATGCCGGCATTGGACTGGGGTAAACACAGAAAGAAGCCTCACAACACCAGGTTAAAATTGGACTTTAACCTGGTGATGTGAGACTGCTTTCTGTGTTTTCTTTAGAACAGAGGAGGCCAAGGGGGTGACCTAATTGAGCTGTGCTAAATTATGAAGGGCATAGATAGGGTAGACAGCAAAAGCTTGTTTCTTCAAGCTGAGGGGTCAATTACCAGGGAGCACAGGTTTAAAGTTATTGGTAGAAGAATTAGAGGGGGCGTGAGAAAAATCTTGTTCACCCAGAGGGTGGTGGGTGTCTGGGATTCACTGTGCAAGTTAGTGGTTGAGGCTGAAATACTCAACTAATTTAAAATGTACCTAGGGGGCGGCATGGTGGCACGGTAGTTAGCACTGCTGTCTCACAGCACCAGGGACCACGGTTCAATTCTCGGCTTGGGTCACTGTCAGTGTGGAGTTTGCACATTCTTTCCATGTCTGCATGTGTCTCCTCTGGTTTCCCTCATACTCCAAAGATGTGCAGGTTAAGTGGATTGGCCATGCTAAATTGTCCCTTAGTGTCAGGGGTACTAGCTAAGGTAAATTCATGGGGATAGGGCCTGGGTGGGATTATGGTCGGTGCAGACTCAATGGGCCAAATGGCCTCTTTCTGGACAGTAAGGATTCTATTCTATTCTAATCTGCATTGGAAGTGCTGTAACCTGCAGGGACATGCACCAGGTGCTGGAAAATGGGATTAAAATGAGTGCTAATTTCCTTTTTCTGTTTTTGGCTGGCAGAGGGACAATGGGCCGAATGGCTTCTTTCTGCACCACATTCTTTCTATGGTTCTATTGTTCTATGCTGATGGGTATAAATAGTCCTTGAGGACGTATAAATAGGTGATAGATGGGACACTGGGCTGAGTGGGAGGGGAGTTAGGAGACAGGACAAGTCAATAAACCCCCTCAATAAAGAAAAGCTGTATAGAGTAAATTTTCTGGTCCTGCCGCTTGCAGGAATTGTCGTGGGCGGGACTGAAAGCTTGACAGAGCATCCAAACATCCATTGACCTCAGGCGGGAATTTCGGGTCTTGGGGTAGGCAAGAGTGGTTTCGGCTTCACCAACTAGCTTGGATTCCATTACCACTGATCCCTGGCTGTGCTGGCTACACGCAGTCCCGAGGAAATTTGGGATCTTAGTATCCCCCCACGTCACATTGCCACATGCGCTGGGTTAAGACGCAGGGTCAGAAAACATGTAAACTTCCAGGTTTCACTGTAATCTTATTCTTGCACATAAAAATAAAGGTGACTTTTGTGGAAGACCAGCCTTTGATTTATTAAACTTGAAATGTTACATTTTCATCCAAGTGTTCACTCATCTCTACGACGAGACCCTTTCCGGGGGATTGATGGACTGGTGGCAGCCAGCATCGACAGAAAAATAGCTATTATCAAAATACTTTTCAACAGTTACTCTATATTTCAAATTTCACAGAAGTGACAGCCCAAGGAGAACATTCCAGCATTTTGTCTTCAATCCTTGATTGTTCTCTAACCAAATGGAGGTACGTGCTCACATGACTCCAAATAGTTAACAACAGACAGACACAAGAACTACGGTCCATTGACCGATGACATTTGGAGGTTTTTGGTAAAATGATATTCACAGTGGGAAGTCTGAGATCATGAGGATGATATTCACAGTATTTGTTTCAATCTCACATTGAGAAAGCTGGAAATAGATCAGGGTGGTGGTGGTGGTGGGGGGTGTTTACTTAAAACAACTGAAGAGAAAGTGTGAGAACTGAAAGGATTGCCACTTAATAGACACATTTGCATGGTTTCACACAAATGCAACATTAAAATGATGAGTACTATGAAAGCAATTGGCTTCTATATGAAAATAATGGTCAGTTCAGCTTTTATAACACATTTGTATAGGGGTAACAGAATGATCATTGCAGAATATCAACAGTGGAGGCCACCAGAAAAATTACTTTGCAAAACAAACCTTAGTAAGGCCAATGTCCCACCTCACATGAACTACGTAGCAAAACAGTACAACAGTTTCTATGGAAATATTTATAAGCTGCGTTCCCTGCTGAGATTCTATCCTAAGCCAAGCAAAATGGAGTAGGTAAATAGAACATAGGGCGTTCCAGAACTTCCGAGGCTGATGGAACTCTGTGACATTTTCATTTGTTAAATCAGACAGAATGGCAGCTGCTCCCAGTGAGTTAACCCTTCTCCGAACGGCGAAACTAGTGCGGTTGGAAGACCATGTTAGACAAATAAAAAGTTACTTCCTTTGGCAAAATGCATATGCTAAATCCTGGATAGCCTTAATGCTGATGTGGAATGTCCAAATCTAAACCTTAAACAAATCAAACTGTTTGAGACAAAACAGTGAGTACCGAATAATGACTTTTGGTCTAACTGGAAAATAATTTGTTCCAGATTTAATTGGGGGGTTTGCTTATACAACAACTGCTATAAACACAATTCATTATCCAAAGCGTTTCGCTTAGTCTCAAAGCTGCTCAAAATGCTGGCACTTGTAATTAGAAAATGTGCCTCTACGAGGCAAGTTTGTGAAAACATTGAACATTAAAACATAAAAACTCTGAACTCTGCCAAAGAAACTAAATAGCTTGTGTGGCATAAACCAGATATTAATGCTGAAGCAAATAATTCGCTTTGAATGTTATCAAGATGTTTTAAGTAGAATTTATTAAAAATGGTGGTAACCTATCAATCTGAATTGTTGGAACAGATATGGTTATCTGGTATTGTCTTATTTTCCTGTCAGATCTTCGAGAGCAGTTAGCAATAAACTCGGTACACATCGACAGTGTGCTCATTATTCCAATTATCATCAAATTGGCTACTGCCCTGAAAAGCTTCGGGGCATATTCCGATCCATCCATTTCCAGCCTTTGGACACGGACTTGACATTTGTGCAGCTCTGTGCATGATGGACGATGGTAACTGATGGATGATGGTCGAGTACAAGAAAGTCAGTTGTAATGCAGGACTTCTTGGCATTACCTTCAAGTTGCCTCCTGAACTTCTACAGCAATAAAGGTACTCTTGGCTGAAATGGAGAGGGGTGGGGTTAGGGTTAGGGTGGTGCATGGCATTTCATTTCCTCCACGTTATCAACCCAACCGAGGCAACTGAACTAGGGCCACACACGCGCTATGGGCTCATGCTTCTTCCCACGGAGAACAGCATGTCCTGTGATGTGCTATTGATTTTTCATCAACCGTTTTGGTTTCAAAATCATTTCTTCGTCAAAGTGTTCTTTTTTCAGATTTTTGTTTCTTTTTTCTGTATATAAAAAACCCCGCCCTCACACAGAATACCTTTACTAATGACTGACACATGTTAAAGAACTCACAAAAATATTGTGCAAAATAGACTGGTAACCCGTTGTTCTACCAGAAATCTACGCACATCTACATCAGTTCTGCAATTGTCTTTGTAACTGAAACCATATTTTCTGAATATGAAGTTCATCTAAATATATTTGCAGTGTAATACCGCTGATTATAGATGTTAAAGCAAGGAGGCAGAGTTCTGCCATGCATAACTTATTAACGTTCACATTTATGACTGCATAGTTCCCTTTTATTTTCCAAAATGTCCGTGATGATTTGAGCCCTGAAGTCAGTATGGTGCAAAAAGAAATGGCGCATGTGTCGCTCTCAGAGGACCTGGAGTGGCTCTGAAGAAAGCTGGTCCAAGAAATGGTGTCTGGAAGAGCGTGGCCGGCCGAAGGGCGAGGTTTGGCATGGCGCAGACTGCCGCTGCTGTTAGCGGATTTGGTAAGAACCCGGTCGCCAACGGTTTTGTGAGGTGCTTCTGAAAAGCCATCTTTGTCTGATGGAAGAAAACAAGTGAAAATGATTAAGTTGTCCCAACCGTTCCTGCTAATGCTGGCCCAAAATAGACTTCTCTTATGGTTCTCCTCACCCTAATCATAGAATCCCTAGGGTGCAGAAGCAGGCCATTCGGCCCATCAAGTCTGCACTGACTTGCCGACAGAGCCTCTGACCCAGACCCAATCCACTGCCCTATCTCTGTAATCACATGCATTTGCCCCACAAATCCCCCTAACCTATAGATTCTGGGGCACTAGGGATAATTTAGCATGAGCAATCAACCTAACCTGCACATCTTGGGACACTAAGGGCGGAATTTTCCTCTCCTGCTTGCTACAATTCCTAAGCAAAGGTCCATTAACCTTGGGCAAGATTTTCTGGTCTGGGAACGAGCAGAGCCAGAAAATCCTGCCCTAAGAGACAACTTAACATGGCCAATTCGCCAAACCTGCACATCTTTGGACTGTGGGAGGAAACCAGAATACCCGGAGGAAACACGTGCAGACATGGGGAATACGTGCAAATTCCACAGAGTCACCCAAGGCTGGAATTGAACCCAGGTTCCTGGCGCTGTGAGGTGTTGGACTGGGGTAAACACAGTAAAAAGTCTGACAACTTCTGACAACTTTTGCTGTGAGGCAGCAGTGCTACCACTGCCACCGTGCCACCTTTATCAAGTCCTCATCGAGACCCTCGACACACTACATTCATTCAGTATTTTTTCAATACTGCTATTTACTGAAGTAATTTTGTCTCAGGTATTTCACCGTTATTAATTCTACTTAGAACCAGAGAAGATTTTTTTGGATGCTATGGGATACGGGGATGTGTAGTTAAGGTAGAAAATCTGGCATGGTCTTCCTGAATGGCTGGGCAAGTTTGAGGGGCTTTATGATCTACTCCTTTTCCTGTTTTGTATGTTCTTTAAGCACAGAAGGAGGCCATTCAGCCCATTGTATCTGTACTGACTCTTTATGACAATGTCCAAAACATTGTCCAGTCCTCCTTCCGGCTACATCTTTTTCCTTTTAAAATTATTTAACCACTTTGCCTTCATAGGATGCTATGCCCTCTGCCTCAGCTAAACCCAGTGGCAAACTATCTTATGCTCTAACCACTCTATAAAGCAATTTCTCCCAACCTCTGCTCATTTTCCCAGTGACAATTTTAAATTGATAAATCTTTGTCACCAACATGCCGACCAGAGGCAATAACCTTTCCCAACAAAGTATAACAAAGCCTACATTATTTTTAAAAACCTCCAATTTTATACTTTGCCTTCTCTGCTCCTATGGGTCTTTTCACTGGTGTTATCCTAGCTGGAGTTTATTTATTAGTGTCACAAGTAGGCTTACATTAACGCTGTAATGAAGTTACTGAGGGAGAATTTAGCTTGGACAATGCACCTAACCAGCACCTTTCAGACTGTGAGACGAAACCAGAGGAAACCCAAGGAAAAAGTGTAGACTCTGCATGGAGAGTGACCCAAGCCAGGAATTGAACCTGGGTCCCTGGTGCTATGAGGCAATAGTGCTAACTGCTGTGCTACCATATCACCGTGCTGCACATGTTACTGTTACAATAATACTTTATATGAGTGAAGCTCTCTTTTGTCCCTTTTGCTTGTATTTTTCCTCACACTTTATATGGTGTAATTTAAAAGACCAATATTTAAAAACATTTGAGTTCCTCTTTTTAGAGCTCCAACTTTCTTGAGGGAAGCTGGTCAATGTTGTGCTGCGCACATATTTAGGGTGGGCATGGTAGCACAGTGGTCAGCACTGCTGCCTCACAGTGCCAGGAACCTGGGTTCAATCCTGGCCTCAGGTCACTATCTGTGCGGTTTGCACTTTCTCCCCATGTCTGCATGGGTTTCCTCCGGGTGCTCCACTTTTCTCCCACAGTTCAAAGATATGCGGATTAGGACACTAATTTATCTTAGTGTCAGGGGGATTAGTAGGGTAAATGTGTGGGGTTATGGAATAAGGTCTGAGTGGGATTGTGGTCAGTACTGACTCAATGGGTCAAATGGTCTTCTTCTCTACTGTAGGCATTCTATGATTCCTCATGGGATATTAGATTTGGAAGTTGGATCACTTCCTGATTAGGTACAATATATATTGTCCAAGGACTTTATACTTGGCTGTTCTAAGCAAGGCATAGTTATCTTTGTTCTACATCTAGTGGCCCTGCATTGTGCTTTAGAAGTATAACTTAATCAAGTTTGTGTGTAAATATTAACATGAATGACATTTTCCAGGGTAGATTTGTGCTGCAGTTTAATTCATCTACGAACCTCAAACTGTGTTATGGGGAGGCCAGGGACGGGGGGATGAAAACTTGGAAAAGTGGAGGTACATTTATGTGTATCATGAGTTATGGCTTCATCTTTAATTGACATTCTGCAAAGGTTATTTTTTAAATAAAGCAATTAGCATCTCATGGGCACTGCTTATTACATTCAAGTTAGTTTGTTGCACTGTTTTTGATTACCACATTTATTTCTGCTTCTTTTCTCATATCTTCCCGACTTTAAATTATGTTTTTAATTTTTTGTTGTTGCCGCTTTGCCCTATAGAATCTCGAAGTCTGACTTTATTAATCCATCACATTGACATAAACAGCTTGTTGCAGTGAGAATCATTGTTAACCTTGGCTCAGTGAAGCTTTTATGGGACAAGTTTTCATTCTGAATCATCAGCAACGCCCACCATCCCCCCCCCACCCCCTCCCCTGCCAGATGGAATTACTTTAGAAAGTGTTGAGAGAAAATTTGTGCTCAAAAGAACAGGAATGCCAAGTAAACAATAGAATCAAGTGTTGTTTAATTCTTTTTACATAGTACGGTTTTCATTTAAATCAAAAAATGCTGGAAAATCTCAGCGGGTCTGACAGCATCTAGTGGAGAGAGAATAGAACCAACGTTTCGAGTCTGGATGACCCAGAATGGAAATCTCCACTGGCATCGGGTGGGATTTTACAATCTCACCCGAGCTAGGCTGTAAAATCCTGCCATTGGTTCTACTCTCTCTCCATAGATGCTGTCAGGCCTGCTGAGATTTTCCAGCATTTTCTGTTTTTGTTCAAGATTCCAGCATCCGCGGTAATTTGCCTTCATCTAATTTGAATCAGTTTTGTCGCCCTCTCAGGATGATTGTGCTTGCTGGAAAAACCAATGTGTGTTTGATAATGCTTTTGCTCAATGCAATATTGTGATATAGCAAACTTTCATAGACTGGGCTGCTCATTGTATGTGACAACATTCATTCTTTGGAGAAGCCAGCCAAGTTGTAGTAATACGTTCAGAATGTGTTGGTGCCTCTATGAAAGAAGTAGTCAACATGGTTAATAAAACTGTGCAGTCATTACCCAATCCTCCAAAGATGTCAATAAACAAACCCGGACTAGAGTGCTCACCGCCAACACCGCAGTCTGTTGAAGCTTGGTATATGGACTGTACTTGGGCTTAGATGGCTTTCCTGTAAGTCTCTCCTTATGTCTTCTACTAGTCATATGCTGCATTGGAAATCAAGCAGACTTAAAAATAAACAAGAGTGCTTGAAAGAAAGACTTTGTTCAGTCATTTTGGCGAAAGCACAATATTAACATTGTATAACAACAGTATATTAAGTTAATATTGCTAGCCCTTTATCTTCATGCAACTTTTAGATAACGTTTGCCATTTGCCATAACTCTTAAATCCATTAAAGAGATCTGCTGTAAAAGGGCAAAAGCCTCAAAATGACTTTATCCATCAGACGCCACATTAACTGGGACAGCCTGGATTCTCTGGTAGTAATGACAGCGCAACTGCCACGCTCATTACTTTTCTGAAGCTGACAGCAATTCCTGGAATCCGCACATGCGCAGTTAAACATGGAAATCCACAAGTTGTCGTCAATGATTCCGCACTTCTCTGGAGGGGGCACTGCTGAGGTTCCCCGAGACTGCAACAATGGGAAATCTACGAACTGATAAGAACTTCCATTCTTAATGCTGCTAAATTCACTGTAAAAACCCTTGAAAAAGTTACACTTCGTTGATAAGAATGTAACGATGAAATTAATGACATAATAAATTCATAATTATTTCTAAACACTCCCACTGACCATAAAAGAGTAATTTTATATATGTTGAATGATGAATATCTCTACTTTGATAAGAAATTATATACATTTTTAATTAAAAAAATGTTTGTGATCTTTTAGCTTCTACCTAAATCCCATGTGGATGTCCCAAACATTTATTTCACTCTGCAAAACTTAAAATTAAAAGTGAAGGAAGTAAAAGTGGTTTTGACTTCCTGATTTACTATCTGTGAGAATACTTCAATGTGATTTGCTGCTTACCCTGCTTGATGACATCCACTTGCATGTGGATTTAAACTGCCGTGGAGAAGAGGAATTTCTTTTCACTCTTTAATGGCACTTGTGGATTGCTGGCTAGGTCAAATTTTTATATTGCCCATCCTTAGTTGCCCTTGGTGATGGTGGTGATCCATCTTCTCGAACTGCTGCAAGTCCATGTGATGTAGGGACACCCCCAGTGATGTTAGGGAGGGGGCTGTGCACAATTTGGATAAACTAGATCATTGTGGATAGCTTTCTTCAAGGTTAGTAAAAAGCTAATGTTCAGGACCAATATACTGGTTGAAAGTTAAAGTTTATTTATTAGTCACAAGTAAGGCTTATATTAACACTGCAATGAGATTACTGTGAAATTCCCCTAGTCATCACACTTCGGAGCCTGTTTGGGTCAATGCATCCTAACTAGCACATCTTTCAGACTGTGGGAGGAAAGCGGAGCACCCGGAGAAAACCCACGCAGACACAGAGAGAACATGCAATCTCCACACAGACAGTGACCCCAGTCCAGGAATCAAACCCGGGTCCCTGGTGCTGTGAGGCAGCAGTGCTAACCACTGTGCCACCGTGCCGCCCATGGTTGATAGAAGTACATAGGAGAAGCTGCAATTTCATAAGTGAATGTATTGCTTTTTAGCTGCTATGTGCAGCCTCGCTTTGTTCAATGGTTTAATTCAGTTGTTGAAACCTATGAAAAGCTCAGGTACCATCTACGATTTGGGTTTTTACTCAACCAGAATCAACCAATTAGTTCATCACATGAGATTCTCTGAATCCTTCAGTCTTGAGTGCCTGGCCTCACCTCTTATCTCACTCCTCATAAGCTGTTTCTCATAGGATTCAAGACAGTTTTTAGTATCCAAGGAGGTCTCTACATTGCTCCCTCTGTTTGCCTCTGCTTGATTGAGAAGTATGGTAGGATATTTAAGTGCTTGTTCAAAAACTCCCTGCAGTAAAGCTCTGAGAAACCCCAGAGGGGAGGCGATGGCCTAGTAGTGTAATCGCTAGACCGTTAGTCCAGAAACTCAGCCAATGTTCAAACCTGGGGACCTGGGTTTGAATCCCGCCACGACAGATGGTGGAATGTGATTGACTCTCAATTGCCCTCCTAGGGCAACGAGGGGTGGGTAATAAATGCTGGCCAACCAGCGATGCCCCACAAATGAATAAAACAAGGAATTGCTTTGGTAATTTATCAGTAAAGGTTTTTGCTTCACGGCATGTTTGCAGGGAATGGGCAGGATTTTACAGCCTTGCTCGTCCCAAAACCATAAAATCCAGCCTGAGGTCAACGGATTTTTCCATTGCCCGTCCCTCGCCCGCTCTGATTCCCATGGTGGACGGGCTGGTAAATTCTGCCCTATATGTGTCAGCAACATTGACATCTGAACTGGCATTCCGAATGATGATGAGTTCTTCTGGCTGTTGGCTAACTATGGAAAGTGAAGGAAATGCAGCCCAACTTTCTATGCTCTCAAGGGATACATTCCACTACTGTCCTTATCAGGGTGAGGATAAGGAAACCTGTTGTCCTTACCTGGTCTGGTTTACACGTGACTCCAAAGCCACAGCAATGTGATTGCCTCACAACTGCCCTCGGGTAACTAGGGATGGGCAATAAATGCTAGCCAGCTAGCGGCGCCCATATTCCATGAATGAATAAAAGAAAACTTCTTGGATGAGGCTGATAATAGTTTCAACTATTAAAGCAGAATGAGGGTTAGAGTGAATGTAAGCGCAGTTTGAGCCTTGTGGTGCTGGTGGAGTTATTGTTCACTTAGGGAGTTTGAGGTATCATGGCAATATGCACCTTTTACATGCTGGAGCTATGAGTTGGGAATGAAAACGGCTCCAATGTTCTTTCCATCACACGATCAGGAAGCTTGCCTGTTTTTGCTCAGTGACGTGCTTGGGAAGGGGCTCTAGGTCAATATCTTACAGTTTGGCAGCATTATGAACGCACCTTCCTTGGCCATCAAGTTCTGGGGTGTGCCTTTAACCCAGAGCTTTCAGCTTTAAGGCAGGGATGCCAACCACCATGCCACAATACCTTCGTTTGAATCCCATACCCTACACCAGTAAATCCTGAAGCTGATTTTTTTTAGTCCAATTTATTAAACACAGCGAATGTGTACAAATTACCTCAACCCAGAAGTAAACAAATTTCTAAGGATGTACAGATCCATGGTGAATATTCCTGTGGCCAGATGTGTTTATTCCTTATCGCTGAATAGCCAAATGTTTCTCAAAGACAGAAACATAACCGAAGAGTGTAGATGTCATGTTAAAGCAGCATGTATATTTTTGTTGAAAGTTTCAGGTATGCACTGATGAGTCACCTACTGTAAATAATCTTGTTTGAACAGTGGCTTGCAAGCACATACTCCTAGATATTGAGTTATTGAAATTGTGTGTATTTAGGATCTTTTCCAACTAAGACATCCTGGCCATACAAGACAGTGTTGCTGAAGTTAGTAGTTCATTTATTTTATTTTATTTATTTATTAGTCACAAGTAGACTTACATTAACACTGCAATGAAGTTAGTGTTAAAATCGCCACACTCTGGTTCCTGTTCGGGTACACTGAGGGAGACTTTAGCGTGGCCAATCCACCTAACCAGCACGTCTTTCAGACTGTGGGAGGAAACCGGAGCACTCCGAGGAAACCCACGCAAACATGGGGAGAACATGCAGAGTCTACACAGACAGTGACCCAAGCCGGGTCCCTGACGCTGTGAGGCAGCAGTGCTGACCGCTGTGCCATCCCAAAACTAACTTTAGTTTGGGGTGAATTAAGGAATAAGCTTGAAGGGTTAGAGTTGGTTGTCATCTGTAAGTAAATAAAGACATGCAATGACCCAATATTTTAAGTTATTTACACCAGAATAACATTTGATGGCATCTTCCCCATGATAAAATGTCCTGAGGAGCCTTGTCGGGCAGTTGGAAAACCTGAGCTCAAAGAGGGAGTGAAATGATGGGCAGTTACCAAGGGCAAGGTCAGCAAGTTCATTTTGGAATGGGCTGTCATGGGAGTAACGTGAGTCAGAAGTTTAGAAAAAGAATTCCAGATTTGAGGGAATGGTTTCCAACTCTGATTGGATGTATTCCTGGAGGGTCTATCACCATAATTTTGACTCCAGCAACCTTGCATTGTCAAATAGCTTTCTGGTGTTTCCAATATTTTTTATAGATATCGAAAATGGCATTCAAAGAGTATGAAAAAAACAGTTGTTTTAAAGGTCTGAAGATTTTCTTCCTCGGCTGTTTACAGAAATGTTTGGGGGGATTAACCTTAACAGGATAGATGCTGAGAGGTTGTTTTCCCTTGTGGGGCAGTCTAGGACCAGAGGACATAATCTCAGAGTAAGGGATCGCCCATTTAAAATGGAGATGAGGAGGAATTTCTTCTCTCAGAGGGCAGTGAATCTGTGGAATTCTTTAGCGCAGAGGGCTGTAGAAACTGGGTCATTATGTATGTTCAAGGCTGAGACAGACAGATCTTTAATCAGTAAGTGAATCAAGGGTTATGGGGATAAGGCAGGAAAGTGGATTTGGGAAGATTCCTTACATCAGATCAGTAATGGTCTCAACGAATGGCAGAGTAGACTCATAGGCCTACTTCTGCTCTTGCATCTTCTGGTTTCAAGTCTTTCAGGGCTGGCAAACCCCACTCCTATCTGGAACAGAGGGATATGGACTGAGTAAGGACAGAAGGTTTTTTTTTAGTTTAGTTAGGGCATCATGATCGGCACTGGCTTGGAAGATTGAAGAGCCCGTTCCTGTGCTATACTTTCTTTGTTCTTTGTGCTCCCATCAGTGGAGTGCTGGGGGGAGGAGAGGCAACAGCAGACATTCAGAGAGGGTGTACGTTCTACGTAGTGTGTAAAATGGTGTATTTATACAACCAAAGCATGCTGAGATGTTGGATTAGAATAGACTGCAAATAGACATTGGAGCATTCGCTGCACTAAAGCTTGGAATTAAGTCAAGCATGTTGCATCTGATTTCACATAAGCATTGAGCATAGGAACTTTTTACTGTAGGGCTGCTTCAGAAACAGCACTTACCCAACCAACCACCGATCCACATCAATCAGTCTTCAAGTAATGAGATTCTTTTGATGAACACACAAAGTAAAATTCAAGACCTCAACTTCCTAAGGCCCCCGGAGGAATATTTCTAACTTTAACTCACCTGTTTGAGTTGTGTTTCAGAGTTGACATATATTTCACAGATATTACAATGAAAAGCCTTGCTCTGCAGGCCAATGCTCCCTTTGTTACCAATGCGTTTGGTTTTATACAAAGTCCGGGGGAAGAGTCTCAGTCTGCTTCTTCTGCTGTGACTGTTCTGCCCCTGCAGCATTGACTTGTGCTTGGACCCTAACAGAAAGAACCAGATCATTATGTTGCAACGCATCAGACTTAACAATGTTCTTTTTAATTACAGCGACTCTGGCCACCAAGGTTTTACAAATATACAAGATCAAACAGTACCATTCAATAGCCAGCTCTTCAAACTCAATTAACTATGAATTGACTGAAATAGCAGTTCAGGTAACTACAGATTGTTCCTGATTAGAATGCAGATTATTTCATCAGAATATGTGGAAGACGCTGATATCACAATAACACAGTGATCAGCACTGCTACCTCCCAGTGCCAGGGATCTGGGTTCGAATCCCAGCTTGGAGTCTGCATCTTCTTCCCACCGTCTGCGTGAGTTTCCTCTGGGTGCTCCGGTTTCCTCCCATGGTCCAAAAGACTTGCTGAATAGGTGGATTGGCGATGCTAAATTCTCCCTCAGTGTACCCGAATATGGTGACCAGGGGATTTTCACAGTAACTTCACTGCAGTGTTAATGTAAGCCTAATTGTAACACTAATAAATGAACTTTAAACTGGTAATGAGTTATGGCCCTCATTTTTTTGGAACTAGATATGTCTCTTGCTTTATAGGTGAAAATTTGGAGGTTTTGCAGGAAAAGTAAGTAAAGGACATTTCCACAGCACATTTTCTCAGATTTGTTCATGGAATGTAGATAACGATGGCGATGCCAGCATTTATTGTCCATCCCTAATTGCGCTTGAAAAGGTGGCGGTGAGCTGCCTTCTCGAAATTCTGCAGTCCCTGTGGTGTAGGTACAGTCACAGTGCTGTTAGGGAGGGAGTGTCAGGAGGTTTACCCAGTGACACTGGAGGAATGATGATAAAGTTTCAAATCAGGATGGTGTATGACTTGGAGGAGATCTTCAAGTTGGTGTGCATTTGCTGCCCTTCTATGTTGTTGAAGTCACAGGCTTGAAAGGTGCTGTCAAAGGAGCTGCAATGTGTAGGTGGTACACATGGCTGCTATTGTGCACTGGTGGCTGATAGATTTTTAATTAATAAGAGTTTGAAGGGCTATGGTTAACGGGCAGGAAAGTGAAGTTGCAGCAAAGATGAAATCAGCTGTGATCGTATTAAATGGTGGAGCAGGCATATGGGGCTAAATTGTCTACTCCTGCTCCTAGTTCTTATGTTCTTAGGGAGGAAATGAATGTTTAAAATGGGGTGCCAATCAAGTGGGCTGTATTCTCCTGGATGGTGTTAAGCTTCTTGGATGTAGTTCATGTATCCAACCAAGGGGAGAGTATCCTATCACACTCCTAAGAACAGAACAAAAAAGAAATAGGAGCAGGAGTAGGCCATCTAGCCCTTCGAGCCTGCCCCGCCATTCAATAAGATCATGGCTGATCTGAAGTGGATCAGTTCCACTTTCCCGCCTTCTCCCCATAACCCTTAATTCCCTTGTCTATCAGAAACCTATCTACCCGTGACTTAAATATATTCAGCGAGGTAACCTCCACCACTTCAATGGGCAGAGAATTCCAGAGATTCACCACCCTTTGAGTGAAGAAGTTCCTCCTCAACTCCGATCTAAACTGCCCCCCCACTTTATCTCCCGACTTGTGTCTTGTAGATGGTGGACAAACTTCGGGCAGTCAGGAGATGTGTTACTCCCACAGGATTCACAGTCTCTGATCTGCTGGTGTAGCCACAGTATTTATGTGGCTAGTCCAGCTCAGTTTTTGGTCAATGGCAACCACCAGGGTGTTGATAGTGGGGGATTTGGCTATGATATTGCCATTGAATGTCAAGGGGATTATTAGATTATCTCTTGTTGGAGATTGTCATTGCTTGGTGCCTGTGTGGTGCAAATGAGGGTTCCTGCCTCAACCACCCTTTCAGGCAGTGAGCTCTCCTCAGGGTGAAAACATTTTTCTTCAAATCTCCTCCAAATTTCCTGGCCCGAACTTAAATCTATGCCCCCAGGTTACGGCTCTCTCTTTTAAAGGGAAAGGTTTCTTCCTATCTACCCTATCTATGTCGCTCATAATTTTGTACTCCACAATCAGGTGCCCCTTCAGCTTTCTCTGCTCTAAGGAAGCCAACTCCAGTCCAACTAGCTCTCCTCAGCCCAGGTAACAGCCTGGTGAATCTCCTGTGCACCCTGTCTAGTGCAGTCAAATCCTTCCTTTAACGTGGTGACCAGAATTGCACACAGTACTCTAGCTGTGGCCTAACGGGCATTTTATACAGCTCCATCATGACCTCCCTGCCTCAGCTAATCAAGTCAAGTATTCCATATGCCTCCTTGTCAGTTTATTGTATTGATTTTTGTTTTATTTTTAAAAAGAGTATAAATAGGGATTACTGAGACAATGGATTGACAGGTAAAAATACAGAGATATGAAATGCTACATTCTGTAAATAAAGGAGCTATCAAGAAAAAGACTTGTGTACAATTCATACCTCACTGTCTGGCTTGAAATCCATGGTCAGTGATGATGAGGTGTTGGGGGGGGGTTTGTGTCTGGCGGGGAGGGGGATGGTGATCTCCAAATTGTCCACTCTAACTTCTGTGGAAACCTCAGGTAAATGGTAGTATAGTTTATTTCTTAGTGTCACAAGTAGGTTTACATTAACACTGCAGTGAAGTTGCTGTGAAAATTCCCTAGTTGCCACATTCCGGCACCTGTTCAGGTACACTGAGGGAGAATTTAGCATGGCCAATGCACCTAAACAGCACGTCTTCCGGACTGTGGGAGGAAACTGAAGCACCCGGAGGAAACCCATGCAGACACGGGGAGATCATGCAGACTGTGCACAGACAGTGACCCAAGCCGGGAATCGAACCAGGGAACTTGGCGCCGTGAGGCAGCAGTGCTAACCACTGTGCTGTGCCGTGAACTGGATGTCAGCTGAATATTCACCCAGGTGCTACATCAGCCAATCAGTGCATTGGCCGATTCTCGGTCAATCAATGCAGAAGTGACCGCGAGGGTGAACTGTTTTTCCAGAACAGAGGTGACAGAGACCAAGATAAATCCGGGAACTGCAGTTCTCGACATAACAACAATGTCCAATTGGCTGTAAAATGCACTGGGGTATCTGGAGATGTTTTATTTGTTTTCTTTTCTACCCCAGACAAGCTGAAAATTATTATTTCCAGTAATAGCAGAGAAATGCATTTACTTGACATCTGTCCACACACTGCTTTAATGGGGGTGTTAAACTGGGTAATTAAATGCCTCTGTTAAAATAGTGCCATGACAATGAACATGTTAACTGTTTGCCCGCAGCTGTTAGCAGCAATCATTCTTTTCTCTTGAGAAAATTTTCTCAAACTCTACTCAGTTTATTAAAACACAACAAAAATATCCCATCGGATATTCAATCTAACAATTCAATATGATCAATTATACTTTTGGATAGAACTCCTGCTGACATCAGAATTCTAGGCTGATGCGCCAGTGCAGCACTGAGGGACAGCTGCATTGCCAGAACTGCTGTCTTTTGGAGAGATGTCAAATGGAGGCCATATCTAAACATAGAAACATAGAAGATAGGAGCGGGATGAGACTATTTGGCCTTTCGAGCCTGCTCTGCCATTCATTATGATCCTGGCTGATGGTCCAACCCAATAGCCTAATCCTGCTTTCTCCCCATACCCTTTGATCCTGTTTGTCCCAAAGTCTAAAGTTTATTAGTGTCACAAGTAGGCTTACATTAACACTGAGGTGGAGATGGAGATGCTGGCATTGGATTGGGGCAGGCACAGTAAGAAGCCTCACAACACCAGGTTAAAGTTCAGTGGAGGTAAAGTGGAATCACGAGCTTTCAGTGAAGGAGCAGTGCACCAAAAGCTTGTGATTCCAAACAAACCTGATGGACTTTAACTTGGAGCTGTGGTAGATTAACACTGCAAGTGAAGTCACTGTGAAAATCCCTGAGTCACCACACTCCGACACCTGTCCTGGTACACCGAGGGAGAATGTGACCTGGCCAATGCACGTCTTTTCAGACTGTGGGAGGAAATCGGAGCACCCGGAGGAAACTCACGTAGACATGGGGAGAATGTGCATACTCTGCACAGACAGTGACCCAAGCTGGGAATCAAAGCCAGGTCTCTGGCACTGTGAGGCAGCAGTGCTAACCATTGTGCCAAGATGGAAAATAGCAAGGCATATTGAAGAAAAACTGGGGAATTGTTCCCAGTGTCTTGGCCAATATTGATGATTCAATTAACATCACTAGTGAACACAGGCTATCTCATCATGATCACATTGTTGTTTGCAGGAGGAGCTTGCTGTGCGTAGATTGTTTTATTGTGCCATGTTTTCTACATTATAATAATGAGTATATTCCAAAAATACTTCATTGGCTGTAAAGTACTTTGAGACCTCCTCAGGTTGTGAAAGTTTTAAGTGCAAGTCATTCTTTACTTTTGTTTCAGTGGAATTTTCTACTTCCCAGTGGCAGCTCCACCATTTGCTTCAGTTTATGCTTCCATTTTGAAACAGAAATTCTTGTTCTCATACTTAAGTAAACAAAACCAAAACTCTGATTGATCGCCACGTTCCACATGGGATTGTATCAGCCCTCCCTCACACTCAGCACTAACCCCGGCAAGGAGAGGGAACAATGGTGAGAATTTGTCCCCACTGGTAGGTTTCTAAGTGGGGCCCAGCAGAGAAGCCTGTGGCCAACTGCAAGGATTGATCCTGAGAGTGGAGCCGGAGGCAAAAACAAGGCAGAGAAGCGCATGAGTGAGACTCTTGGGGGGAGACAGACACAGATACACACAACTTGCTCCCTCATGGGCGACACGGTAACACAGTTAGCACTGCCACTTCACAGCTCCAGGGACCTGGGTTCGATTCCCAGCTTGGGTCACTGTCTGTGTAGAGTTTGCACATTCTCCTTGTGAGTACGTGGGTTTCCTCCGGGTGCTCTGGTTTCCTCCCACAATCCAAAGATGTGTGGGTTAGGTTGATTGGCCATGTTTAAATTGCCCCTCAGTGTCCTGAGATGTGTAGGTTAGAGGGACTAATGGGTAAAATATGTAGGGATATGGGGGTAGGGCCTGGGTGGGATTGTGGTCGATGCAGATTTGATGGGCCGAATGGCCTCTTTCTGCAGTGTAGGGTTCTATGATTTCCTCTCTCACATACAGTCATGTCTCTATCTGTGTGTGTGTCTGTGTGTATCTGATCTGTGAATCAGCTTTCCAGCCTCATTCCCCTCTTAAAAATGACAAAGGTAAGACTTAAGTATTTTTTAATAAAGAATTTTTAAAATTATTACCAAATTATCGGCATTATAAGCATTGCCCACTCATATTACCAACATACATAGCTCTGTTTCACAGATGTCAAGTGGGTTTCTGCTTCAGGGGGTTAATGTTAGGGAGCAGTTTCCCTTAGTTGAAGAGTCAGTTACGAGGGGACACAAGTTAAAAGTGAGGGATGGGCGGTTTAGGGGGGAATTTGAGGAACAGCTTTTTCATTCAGAGGGTGATGATGGTCTGGAATGCGCTGCCTGGGAGGGTGGTGGAGGCAGGATGCCTCACATTCTTTAAAAAGTGCCTGGATGAATACTTGGCACATCATAACATCCAGGGCTATGGACCAAGTGCTACAAGTGGGATTAGGTGGATAGGTCAGGGCCTTTCATGTGTCGGTGCAGGCTTGATGGGCCAAAGGGCCTCTTCTGTACTGTATTATTCTGTGATTCTGGGAGGCTGGCTTGGCCATGGGTTAATGTGATGGGGGCCAATTAGCTGGGAATGTATTTGTGACTGTGTGCCTCTTCCTAATTCCTAATATATGTATAGTTATAGCTAGAAAAGACTTGTTTATATTTGATTTCTGTGTTCGAACCTATTCTGTGACAAAAAAAGGGCGTTGGCATTATGAGAATGGTGGAAGTTCCCTGATATCTTGGGAGGTCACTAAAGGGTTCCAAAGCTTGAAAAGTTTGGGAAACACTGGAACAGAAGGTTATGCTGGCAGGGCAAGATGAAGTAAAGTTGGAGGAAGCATGTGTGGAATAAGATCAGCATAGACCAGCTGGGTTGAATGGCCTGTTTCAATGTCATAATCTCAATTTAACATACAGCGTAATAAAAATTGTGCTGGTAAGCATTGGCCACTGACACCACTGCCAACATACATAGCTCTGTTTCACAGGTGTCAAGCAGCAAGGACACTCACCATTGTTGTGTGCCTCGAGCTGTGACATAGAGTTCACCGTCACTTTGCAAACCGCGCAGTAGAGCTGTTGTTTCGACTTCTCTCCCTCTTTCTCGCTCTCAGGGGCTGAGCTAACACTGTCGGTGCCCTCGCTTCGAACGATCTCCGCGGTGTGCACAACAGAGGTCGCAATGTCCTCTTCTGACCTGCCGTTAGTGACCTCTGAACAGGAAAAGGTGGCGGACGTCTTGGTACTGGACGATTCCATCATAAACACTTTCGATACATGAACCAATGAGGTAGAATTACCTTTTGTTTTCTCAGCTGTTGGTGTGGTAGACAAATCCTCTGCAAAGCAAGAAAAGCACACAGATAGATTGAGAATTTACATCCCTTTACACCTCGCCCCATTTTTCATAGAAAAGAGGAGAAAAAATTTAAATGGGATTATTTTCAGGTATTCAATGGATTAGTGCAAGAAGACTTGACATAAATCACTGTAGATTTATAATCCTCCTCCTCTCTAATCTATAGACATTACAAAACATGGCAATGATATTCCCTTGTTCTTATTATGGAATACTGTCTGCTACATTATGATTCTGAGCACTGTTAATATAGAAAAGTAAATTAACTGAAAGAGATTGGTTCTTCAGAAAGTAAATGTCAGAAGCAACAAATTCAATACTGTGCTGCAAAATCACAAAGTCAGCATCTTCTACTGAAAGCAAATCCCGCCCGACCTAAATTATAAGTAGTAACTTGAACACTGATAAACCAGGGAACCTGTATTAAAATTCTGAAGTTTAAAAGCTTAAACGTAATACCTCAGTTTCCTACTGAAAACTGAGGTATTACATTTGAGCTTTTAAACAACAAGTTTATTTAGAACAAGATCAAAATAAACTGTGGACTGATGGGTTTGAGTTTTTTGGTCTGATTTGATTTGATTTATTATTGGTCCCTTATATTGGGATACAATGAGAAGTATTGTTCCTTACGCTATACAGACAAAGCAGACCATTCATAGAGTACACAGGGGAGAAGGAAACGAGAGGATACGGAATATAGTGTTACAATCATAGCAGTCACTGAAACAGACTGACTGCCCACAATGGAATAACATTTGGAAGGGACATTACCATCTACAATTTGATTCGATTTATTACAGTGAAAAGTATTGTTTCTTGCGTGCTATACAAGCAAAGCATATCGTTCAAACGGGGAAAAGGAAAGGAGAGGGTGCAGCAGGGTGTTATAGTCATAGCTAGGATGCAGAGAACATAATATAAGAACATAAGAACATAAGAAATAGGAGCAGGAGTAGGCCATCTAGCCCTTCGAGCCTGCCCCGCCATTCAATAAGATCATGGCTGATCTGTCGTGGCTCAGTTCCACTTTCCCGCCCTCTCCCCATAACCCTTAATCCCCTCTCTTACCAAAAACCCATCAACCCGCTTCTTAAAAATATTTAGCGAGGCAGCCTCCACCACTTCAACGGGCAGAGAATTTCAGAGATTCACCACCCTTTGAGTGAAGAAGTTCCTCCTCAACTCCGTTCTAAACCGCCTCCCCTTTATCTTGAGGCTGTGCCCCCTTGTCCTACTGTCTTTTTTGAGCGGGAAGAGTCTCTCCACCTCTATCCTATCCATCCCATTCATCATCTTATACGTCTCAATGAGATCTCCCCTCATTCTTCTAAACTCTAACGAGTACAAGCCTAGTTTATTCAGCCTCTCCTCATAGCTCAACCCCCTCAACTCCGGTATCAGCCTAGTAAACCTCCTCTGCACTCCCTCCAAGGCCAAAATATCCTTGCGCAGGTGCGGCGCCCAAAACTGCACACAGTACTCCAGCTGCGGCCTCACCAATACCCTATACAGCTGCAGCAAGACCTCCCTACTTTTATATTCAATCCCCCTCGCGATGAAGGCCAGCATCCCATTCGCCTTCCTGACCACCTGCTGCACCTGCAAGCTGGGTTTTTGCAACTCATGCACAAGGACCCCGAGGTCCCTCTGCACCGTCGCCTGCTGCAGTTTTTCGCCCCGTAAGTAATAGTCCTTCCTACCATTCTTCCTATCAAAGTGGACCACCTCACACTTGCCAACATTAAATTCCATTTGCCATTTCCTGGCCCATTCGCCCAGCCTATCTAGATCCTTCTGCAGACTCTCCACACCCTCCGCACAATTTGCCTTTCCCCCAATCTTGGTGTCATCAGCAAATTTCGACACCCTACACTCGGTTCCCTCCTCCAGATCATCTATATAAATGGTAAATAGCTGAGGCCCCAGCACCGACCCCTGGGGCACCCATGGCTGCCAGGAACTTGTTGCTGGAGGAGGTAGCGGCAGCAGATACGATAGTGACTTTGAAGGGGTGTCTTGACAAATACATGAATAGGATGGGAATAGAGGGATATGGTCCCCGGAAGGGTTGGGAGTTTTAGTTCAGTCGGGCAGCATGGTTGGTGCAGGCTTGGAGGGCCGAAGGGCCTGTTGCTGTGCTGTAATTTTCTTTGTCCATTCAAAAGTCTGACGGCAGCAGGGAAGAAGCTATTTTTGAGTTGGTCGGTACGTGATCGCAGATTTTGTTTTTATCGGTTTTGACACTGAAGAAAAGCAGGAGATCCCTCTGGAGCTTTGGAAACTGGTAGATAATTGAAATGTGGAAAGGCATTTGTGAGGAGCCAATACCTGCTGGTGCAAACAAACCCTCAGATATTTTGACCACATCTGTTACTGCCACACTTGTGTGTAACTTTAAGTTATGAACAAGTCACTCTCTTGGAACAAGGTCTTGTGGAGCTGTGAGGAGAGCCCCTCACTCTGAACTGGAAGTAAAAGGCTCAATTTCCACCCCCAGGACTTGATGGCCAGGGAAGATGTGTTCATTCCATGGCCAAGCAGGTTGATCATTAAACTGCAAATCCTCCCAATACGTGGGCAGCAAGAGAAAGCCTTGTGGCGCAGTGGGTAGCATCCCTACCTCTGAGCTGGACACTCCAGCATCCCTTGGCCATGGAAGGAGACCTCATTATGGCTCAATGGGCTGATAATCAGCTCTGGAATCCTTCCACCACTTCCTCCACTGTTCCCCAAAGAAGAAAAAAAGTGTGTGTATAAAAATATTTTTTTAAAAAAAGGGCAACAAGAACTGGAGAGGTTTTTAGCCAGCCATTCTTGAGTGGTGCCTCTCAAGCCATATAGTTCAAGAAAATATGAGGCACGGAAACAGGCATAAGCATGTTCTTCAAGTGTCTCTAGGTGTAGGAAACCTTTGAAGTCTTCCTGGCAGAATGGCTCATAGAACATGGGATATTGTAACCAGGGTTTTAGTCTTTTTTGGGAAGAATTGGAGAACAGGATTTTTGAGTAAAGAGTTTGCAAATAGTTTGGATTTTACAGCTTTTATTATATTTTTACGTTAATGAGGGAAGCTCCATCGTGTCATTATAACTGTTCATTAGTAGAGCAGAGAACATAGAACATTACAGCACAGTACAGGCTCTTTGGCCCTCAATGTTGTGCTGAGCTATGTCCAATCCCAAGATCAAACTATCCCCTCCCTGGTAGAATCATAGAATCCCTACACTGCAGAAGGAGGCCATTTGGCTTATCGAGCTTGCACCGGCAACAATGCCACCCAGGCTGTGTCTCTGTAACCCCACTCATTTACCCAGCTAATCCCCCTGACACTAAGGAGCAATTTAGCATGGCCAATCAATCTAACCAGCACATCTTTGGAGTGTGGGAGAAAACTGGAACACTCGGAGGAAACCCACGCAGACACAGAAAGAAAGTGCAAATTCCACACAGGTCGTGACCTGAGGCCGGAATCAAACTGGATCCCTCGTGCTGTGAGGGAGCCGTGCTGACCACTGTGCTACCGTGCTGTCCACTTCAAATCAAGTATCGATACAGCACTTTGCCTCACCAAGTCTGCACGATACATGGTTTCTATTCTTCTGTTTGCTTTCTTTTCATGTGCCTATCAAGATATACCTTGAATGTTGCTGATGTGCCTGCTTCCACCACCTCCACTGGCACTGCATTCTAGACAGGAATAACAGTAGGAGGGATTACTATTTAAAGGGCGAAAAGCTGCAGCATGTTACGGTGCAGAGGGACCTGGGGGACCTTGTGCATGAGTCGCAAAAACCCAGTCTGCAGGTGCAGCAGGTGATCAAGAAGGCGAATGGGATGCTGGCCTTTATAGCGAGGGGGATAGAATATAAAAGCAGGGAGATCTTGCTGCAACTGTACAGGGCACTGGTGAGGCCGCAGCTGGAGTACTGTGTGCAGTTTTGGTCGCCGCACTTGCGCAAGGATATTTTGGCCTTGGAGGGAGTGCAGAGGAGGTTCACTAGGCTGATACCGGAGATGAGGGGGTTGGACTATGAAGAGAGACTAAATAGACTGGGTCTGTAGTCTGGAGTTTAGAAGGATGAGGGGGGATCTTATAGAGACGTATAAGATAATGAAGAGGATGGATAGGGTAGAGGTCGGGAGATTCTTCCCGCTCAGAAAAGACAGCAGGATTAGAGGGCACAGCCTCAAGATAAAGCGGGGGGGCAGTTTAGAACGGAGTTGAGGAACGTCTTCACTCAAAGGGTGGTGAATCTCTGGAATTCTCTGCCCGTTGAAGTGGTGGAGGCTGCCTCGCTAAATATATTTAAGTCACGGGTAGATAGGTTTTTGGTAGGCAAGGAAATTAAGGGTTATGGGGAGAAAGCGGGAAAGTGGAACTGAGCCACTTCAGATCAGCCATGATCTTATTGAATGGCGGGGCAGGCTCGAAGGGCTAGATGGCCTACTCCTGCTCCTACTTCTTATGTTCTAAACCTGTGCCCTCTTGTAGTCGACCCTTCCACCCTGGGAAAAAGCCTCTGACCATCCAACCTATCTATGAATATTCTAAGAAACAAACATCAACTTGCTTACTCCAGACTTGATTTAGCCCCTGCGTCAGGTGAGTGGGCAGTTCTGATCACAAACAGGGCATATAAAGACACACGCTCAGTTTACAGAATACTGATTAGAATGCGAGTCTTTACAGCTAATCAAGTCTTAAAGGTGCAGCATAAATGTAGAGAAATGAAACAGTAGGGCAGGATGGGGGGGGTGGTGGTGGGTGAAGATGCAGGCAAAAGAAACTATTATCACAGAAACCTGTATAAAGCTTCATGTTATTTTTTACGGTGCCGTGCTTTACTGCCGCACTTGAGCAGAGATTCAGAAAGTAGCAGAATGCTTATGTGGCGTAATGGGAGACAATTTATTATTTGTTACCTCTCAAGCAAAATGTAAATTTCCTTTTCAATTTAGTTGCACATTGCAAGTCCAATTTCACACCAGGTGCGATGGCATATATCACTCCATGCAGATAAAGGCGCCCCGCAATTATGTGCAAATGATCTTGTGTATTTTGATGTGCAGTAAAAATATTAAGTATCTGAAATCCACGGGAGTGATTGTCATGTTTCCTCTCAAGGGGAGAAGCTTACAGCTGGCTGTCGGGAACACGGGAGCAATTAGAGGATTAAGCAATCACATCCCCCTTCCCCCCACCCCCTGCACCTGCCATTCTGAAAACCACCACGAGGTTAAAACCAGCAATCTTTCAAGCTATTAAGAAGGTACATATTTGTGTGCAGATTCTGTGCAGTTTGATGACTTTTTAAATGACTAAACATAACATTAAATTGATTACTTTGGACTTCAAGATTTTCAGCTAGACTTGGCACACTGCGTGAAACGGAAGTTGCCAGGCAAATCAGAAGGGCTTTTAGAAATCTCCCCCATTACTGCCCTGGCATGAGCTCTAAGCATGATGTGGAGATGCCAGCATTGGACTGGGGTAAACACAGTAAGAAGTCTCACAACACCAGGTTGAAGTCCAACAGGTTTATTTGATAGTAAACCCACTAGCTTTCGGGGCTTTGCCCCTTCGTCAGGTGAGTGGGGAGTTCTGATCACAAACAGGGCATATAAAGACACACAGTCAGTTTACAGAATACTGCTTAGAATGCGAGTCTTTACAGTTAGTCAAGTCTTAAAGGTGCAAACAATGTGAGTGGAGGTAGCATTAAGCATAGGTGAAAGAGATGTGTATTGTCTCCAGACAGGACAGTAAGTGAGATGTTGCAAGCCCAGACAAGTCATGGGGGTTACAGATAGTGTGACATGAACCCAAGATCCCAGTTGAGGTCGTCCTCATGTGTATGGAACTTGGCTATCAGTCTCTGCTCAGTGACTGTGTGCTGTCATGTGAGCTCTAAGCAGCAGCACTGTGATCATTCTGTCGCACTTGGAATGAGCTGTGGCTCTTGTCATACAATCATAGATTCATAGAAGCCCTACAGTGCAGAAGAGGCCATCCAGCCCGTCGAGTCTGCACTGACTCTCTGACAGAGCATCTTTACCCAGGCCCTCTCCGGAGCATCCCCGTAACCCCACACATTTCCCATGGTTAATCCATCTAGTCTGCACATATTGGGGCACTAAGGGGCAATTTAGCATGGTCAATCCAATTAATCTGCACATTGGCTGCATTGGTGGCAGAATAGTTAGCACGGCTGCCTCATGGCGTGAGGGACGCGGGTTCAAATCAGGCCTCGGGTGATTGTGAATGTGGAGTTTGCATGTTCTTCCCGTGTCTGCGTGGGTTTCCTCCGGGTGCTCTAGTTTCCTCCCACATTCCAAAGATGTGTGGATTAAGTTGATTGGCCATGCTAAATTGACTCTTAGTGTCATGGTAAATACATGGGGTGACAGAGATAGGACATGGGTGGGCTTGCCTGTGCAGGCTCGATGGGCTGAACGGTCTCCTTCTGCACTGTATGGGTTTACTGGACAGGATTTTATGGCTTTGCTCATCTCGAAATCATAAAATCCTGCCTGTGGTCGATGGACCTTTCCACGATCTGTCCCTTGCCTGCTCCGATTCCCCTGGTGGGCGGGGTGGTAAAATTCCAGCCTATGATCTTTGGACTGTGGGAGGAAACCAGAACACTTGGAGGAAACCCATGCAGAGATGGGGAGAATGTGCACACTCCACACAAACAGTGATCCAAGACCTGAATTGAACCCGGTTCCTTCATGCTGTGAGGCATCTGTGCTATCCACTGTGCCACTGTGCCGCCCACACTTGTCCACCACTATTTTAGCCTTTCTGGGTTATGTTGATTGAATTTGCCGTCACAAAAGAAATGATGAGTGGGAGGGGCACATGATGCAAGTTTAAAAACATAATGTGGATATAGGAGAAGCAAGTTAACTGTGGCTCAGCTAGTAGCACTTTCATCATCTTTCAGCCCAATGATAGGGGGAGGGGGGCAGGGACAGGGTCAGTGTTAAAAACTCTCTGTATAAAAAAACTTGTCCCTTACATTTCCTTTGAACATTCTCAACTTAATGCATGCCTCCTAGTATTAGACATTTCAACTCTAGGAAAAAGATTCTGATTGTCAGCTTTATCTATGCCTCTAATTGTATAGACTTCTATCAGGTCACCTCTCAGCCTCTGCTATCGCAGAGAAAACAATCCTAGCTTGTCCAGCCTCTCCTTTAGCTCAAACCCTCTAATCCAGGCAACATCCTGGTAAACTTCTTCTACATCTTCTTCCAAGCTTCCACATCCTTCAATTAATGTGGTGACCAGAACTGAATGCAATACTCTAAGTGCTGCTGAAGCAAAGTTTTATAAACTGCATCATGACACCCTGAACCTTGTACTCAATGCCCCGACCAATAAAGGCAAGCATGCCATATGCCCTGTCTAAGAAAACGTTAAAGTAGTAGCTGGGACCACAAGCTAAGTGCTCATTTTAGACATGGAGTGTTTGTTGAAGCAGAGTTGATGCATTCGTGTTTATTTAGGTTCTCCTGGGGTTTTAGAGTAGAGTTTTAATTAGGTTGATTGACAAAGTCATGTGATTAATGGGAGGCGCTAAACTTGCAGGAAACAAAGGGTTTGAGTTTAATTTTAAAAAATACAAGCAGAAGCTGCCTGGGTTGCCTGAATAAAATTGTATATCTCTCCAAAGGCTTCCTGAAAGCTCTAAAGCCAGGTAACCTAAGTCACAGCAAGTATACCTCTGTTCTGCTAATTAATTTTAAAGAGAGGTTTGAGTCTGTAAATGGAATTTTGATTTCTTTTGATTTATTATTGTCACATGTATTAACACACAGTGAAAAGTATTGTTTCTTGTGTGCTATACAGACAAAACATATTCATAGAGAAGGAAATGACACAGTACAGAATGTAGTGTTATAGTCATAGCTAGGGTGTAGAGAAAGATCAACTTATTGCAAGGTAAATCCATTCAAAAATCTGATGGCAGCAGGGAAGAAGCTGTTCTTGAGTCAGTTGGTACATGACCTCAGATTTTTGTATCTTTTCCCCGAAGTGAGAAGATGGAAGGGAGAATGTCCGGGGTGCATGGGGTTTTTAATTATGCTGGCTGCTTTGCCAAGGCAGCGGGAAGTGTAGACAGAGTCAATGGATGGGAGGCTGGTTTGCGTGATGGATTGGGCTACCGTCACAATCTTTTGTAATTCCTTGCGGTCTTGGGCAGAGCAGGAACTATACCAAACTGTGATACAACTAGAAAGAATGCTTTCTATAGTGCATCTGTAGACATTGGTGAGAGTTGTAGCTGACATGCCAAATTTCCTTAGTCTTCTGAGAAAGTAGAGGCATTGGTGGGCTTTCTTAACTATAGTGTCGGCATGGGCGGGCCAGGACAAATTGTTGGTGATCTGGATATCTAAAAACTTGAACCTCTCGACCCTTCCTACTTTGTCCTCGTTGATGTAGACAGGGGCATGTTTTCCTTTATTCTTCCTGAAGTCGATAACAATCTCCTTCGTTTTATTGACATTGAAGGAGAGATTATTGTTGCCACACCAGTTCACCAGATTGTCTATCTCATTCCTGTACTCAGTCTCATCATTGTTTGAGATTTGACCCACTACAGTGGTGCCATCAGCAAACTTGAAAATCGAATTGGAGGGAATTTGGCCGCACAGTCATTGGTGTATAAGCAGTATAGTAGGGGGCTTTGTGGGGCACCAGTGTTGAGGATGATTGTGGAGGAGGTGTTGTTGTCTATCCTTACTGATTGTGGTCTGTGAGTTACGAAGTTCAGAATCCAGTTGCAGAGAGAGGTGCCGAGGCCCAGGTCACGGAGTTTGGAGATGAGTTTCGTGGGAATAATAGTGTTGAAGGCTGCGCTATAGTCACTAAATAGGAGTCTGACGTAAGAATATTGCTTGATTGAAATTCATGATGAGAGGTTAGCAGTTAAGAATTGTAACTTGTCTTGGTTAAGTAAAGTTAAATGTTAAGCTAATTCATTTGTTATAGTTAAACCGTGTTGTTAAGTAAAGTTTGTTTTGATATCAGCTCCCTAGTTTGTCAGTGGAATCACACCTGGAGTGAAACATTGTATCCTCACATTAATGCCAAAATAGAAAATTGTTGGGGTCCAGTCCGGCTTCATAATATACGTTGGGGTTTCTGATCTGCTATCCTAACAGTGACAGTGAACAAATGGTGATATAGGTCCACGTCAGAATGGTGTATAACATAGAGGGGAACTTGCAAATTGTTGTGTTCCATGTGGCTGCTACTCTTGTCCTTCGAAGCGATAGAGGTCAAGGGTTTGGAAGGCTGTTAAAGGGTGCTAGAATACTTACTGTGGTGCATCTTGTATATCATTGAATCATACAATAAAACATAGAATCCCTACAGTGCAGAAGGAGGCCATTTGGCCCATTGAAACTGTACTGACAACAAACCCACCTAGGCCTTATCCCTGTAACCTCATATATTTACCTTGCTAATCCTATGACACTAAGGGACAATTTACTATGGCCAACCCATCTAATCTGCACATATTTGGACTGTGGGAGGAAACAGACCCGGAGGAAATCCACGTAGACACGGGTAAACTCCACATAGATGGTCACCCAGGGCAGGAATTGAACCCGGGTCCTTGGCGCTATGTGGAGCCGTGCTAACCACTGTGCCACCGTACTGCCCTAGTTCACACTGCTGCCACTGCTCACTGGTGGTGGAGGGAGAGCTTAGAACCTGGAAGATGCCATATAGGCTACTTGCAAGTTCTCCCTTCTAAGATACTGCATATGCACAGCCAAGCAAGAAAACATAAAGTGCACTGAAACAGACTGGCTGTCCACAATGAACAACATTTGGAAGAGACATTACCATCTACAATTTGATTCGATTTGGTTTATGATTGTCACAAACATCGGGATACAGTGGAAAATATTGTCTCTTGTGCGCTATACAGATAAAACATACCGTTCATAGAATACATAGGAGAAAAGGAAAGGAGAGGGTGCAGAGTGTAGTGTTGCAGTTACAGAAAGGGTGAATAAAAGGATCAGCTTAATAAAGGTCAGATCTATTCAAAAATCTGGTGGCAGCAGGGAAGAAGCTGTTCTTGAGTCGGTTTGTATGTGGTATGTGGAAGTGGGTATGACTGGGGTACATAGGCTCCTTGATTATGTTGGCTGCTTTCCCAAGGCAGTCAATGGATGGGAGGCAGGTTTGCGTGATGGACTGGGCTATATTCACAACATTTTGTAGTTTCTTGAACGCTCATATTAGAAGTCTGATGGCACATCAGACTAGGGACAGCATGGTGGTACATTGGTTAGCACTGGTGCCCCATTGCACCGGGGACCTGGGTTCAATTCCAGTACATAGATAACGTGGATATATGGCGGCAAAATTTAGCACGGCTAATGTATCTAATCAGCACATTTCAGTGTACCCGAACAGCTGCCGGAGTATGGCAACTTGGGGATTTTCACAATAACTTAATTGCAGTGTTAGTGTAAGCCTACTTGCGATGCTAATAAATAAGCTTTAAAAATTAAAAAAATCCAAACTATTTACGTTCTCTTTAGCCAATAATCCTGTTCTCCAATTCTTCCCAAAAAGAGCAAAACTCTGATTAGTTACAATATCAATGAGCCATTCTACCAGGGAGACTTCAAAGGTTTCCTACACCGAGAAACACATGAAGAACATGCTTATGTTTGTTTCCATGCCTCATATTCCATGCCTCAGCTATTTACCATTTATATAGATGATCTGGAGGAGGGAACCGAGTGCAGGGTGTCGAAATTTGCTGATGACACCAAGATTGGGGGAAAGGCAAATTGTGCGGAGGGTGTGGAGAGTCTGCAGAAGGATCTAGATAGGCTGGGCGAATGGGCCAGGAAATGGCAAATGGAATTTAATGTTGGCAAGTGTGAGGTGGTCCACTTTGGTAGGAAGAATGGTAGGAAGGACTATTACTTACGGGGCGAAAAACTGCAGCAGGCGACGGTGCAGAGGGACCTCGGGGTCCTTGTGCATGAGTCGCAAAAACCCAGCTTGCAGGTGCAGCATGTGGTCAGGAAGGCGAATGGGATGCTGGCCTTCATAGCGAGGGGGATTGAATATAAAAGTAGGGAGGTCTTGCTGCAGCTGTATAGGGCATTGGTGAGGCCGCAGCTGGAGTACTGTGTGCAGTTTTGGGCGCCGCACCTGCGCAAGGATATTTTGGCCCTGGAGGGAGTGCAGAGGAGGTTTACTAGGCTGATACCGGAGTTGAGGGGATTGAGCTATGAGGAGAGGCTGAATAAACTAGGCTTGTACTCGTTAGAGTTTAGAAGAATGAGGGGAGATCTCATTGAGACGTATAAGATGATGAATGGGATGGATAGGATAGAGGTGGAGAGACTCTTCCCGCTCAAAAAAGACAGTAGGACTAGGGGGCACAGCCTCAAGATAAAGGGGAGGTGGTTTAGAACGGAGTTGAGGAGGAACTTCTTCACTCAAAGGGTGGTGAATCTCTGGAATTCTCTGCCCGTTGAAGTGGTGGAGGCTGCCTCGCTAAATATTTTTAAGAAGCGGGTTGATGGGTTCTTGATAAGAGAGGGGATTAAGGGTTATGGGGAGAGGACGGGAAAGTGGAACTGAGCCACGACAGATCAGCCATGATCTTATTGAATGGCGGGGCAGGCTCGAAGGGCTAGACGGCCTACTCCTGCTCCTATTTCTTATGTTCTTATATTTATTGGAACTATATGGCTTGAGAGACATCACTCTGCCTCCAGAATGGCTGGCTAAAAACATCTCCCGTTCTTATTGCCCTTTCTAAAAATTTTATCTTTACACACACACACTTCTTTTTTCATTGGAGAATGGTGGGGGGAAGTGATAGAAGGATTGCCAAGCTGATTATCAGCCCATTCAACTGTGTTGAGTGCTCCTTCCATAGCCAACAAGTGCTGGTGTTGGACTTGAACCCAAAGCTTCCAGTCCAGAGATAGGGCCATTACCCACTGTGCCACAAGACGTCCTCTTGCGCTGTCTGTATAAAGTCTGCACGTTTTCCCTGTGTCTGAATGGATTTCCTCTGGGCGCACCATTTCCTCCCACACTCCAAAGATATGTGGGTTAGGTGGATTGGCCATGCTCAGTTGCACCTTAGTGTCAAAGGGAATTAGCAGGGTAAAAATGTGGGGTTACGGGGAAGAGGGCTTGGGTGGGATTATTGTCAGCACAGGCTCATTGGGCTGAATGGCCTCCTTCTGCACTGTGGGGATTCTATGATTCCATGATATAAGTTCACTACTTAGCCACAATAATACTCAAGAGACTCAATATGGTCTAGAACAGAACAGTTTGCTTGATCAGGGCCCCTGCAATTGCAATCAATATTTGGACCATCAGCATCTGCCCTACATATTATTTATAGGATCCACTTTAGCAGGTTACCTAGGATACTTCAGTAGCTATTCCCTCCCAATTGAAACTTCGTGGATCAAAAGGGGCAACAGCAATTGTGGGAACACCACCAAATCCCCCCCAAGTCATATAGACCTCGATGTGCTCAGGTGGCCCCACTTCTAGGTTGTCACTGGTTCTGTATCCTAAGGTTGCCTCTAGCCCTGCACAATCCGCCATCGGCTGTCCCATGTTGATTCAATATCAGCAAAGCCATTCATGTTATAACTCTTACAGCTTTCACCATGTAATGTTTACCATCCCATGACAGTGCCCTGCTGCCTGATAGAATTGAGAAGCATAACAACTAGTGAAGTATAGCAGAGACTCCTTTTAAAAATCTGCCGCAGGGCAAGGCATGCTTGATCAATACCTGATGTTACTCTATGTACACACATTTGTTTAAATACATCATTGACAGAGTGGTTTGACTCAAACTATTTCCTTGTACTCAGGATTTCCTTACATTTTCACAGTTCATCATTTTGTCACTCTATTCCATGCTTATCTAGATACATTACACAGATCCAGATATACTCCTACCAACACCTTTCTACTTATTGTCTGTTTAACACAAATAAGAGGCAGGCAGGAGGAAATGCTGCATTGCTGTTTGACAGGCCAAGCATTTTAAAAAATGTCCTTTTATGAAAGTACGTTGCTTCTTTGGGAGACTTGCACAATATTTTTGTACCAGCTTCCTTCCAAACATAATCATGAATGCAAATCATTGGCTAATAAGCTTTACCATCTCTCGACTTATGAAGCTACCTTTCTTAAAACATTAAAAAAAAGACAGGGTACGGAATTTTCCTGCTCCGTCTGCCACAGGACTTGTAGCGGGCGGAACACAGACTATGCAAAGGCCCATTGACCTCAGTGGGGGTTGGCGGGGGGGAATTTTCCAGCTTTGGGGTGAGTGCAACAGGAAACTCCCGCCCAGTAAGTCTATCCTTAGTTTTGCATTCTAAGTGTCGCTGAAATTCAATTTGGGTTTTAATGTTAAATGGGTGGTATTATATTTTGATTTGATTTATTATTGTCACATGTATTAGTATACAGTGTAAATTACTGTTTCTTGCACGCTGTGCACTCAAAGCATACCGTTCATAGAGAAGGAGAGGGTGCAGGATGCAGTGTTACAGTCATAGCTAGGGTGTAGAGAAAGATCAACTTAGTGTGAGGTAGGTCCATTCAAAAGTCTGATGGCAGCAGGGATGAAGCTGTTCTTGAGTCGGTTGGTGTGTGACCTCAGGCTTTTGTATCTTTTTCCTGATGGAAGAAGGTGAAAGAGAGCATGTTCGGTGTGCGTAGGGACCTTAATTATGCGGGCTGCTTTTCCAAGGCAGTGGGAAGTGTAGACAGAGTCAATGGATGGGAGGCTGGTGTGCGTGATGGATTGGGCTACATTCACAACCCTTTGTCATTTCTTGCAGTCTTGGGCAGAACAGGAGCCATACCAAGCTTCGACATAACCAGAATGAATACTTCCCATGATGCATCTGTAAAAGCTGGTGAGAGTTGTAGCTGACGTAATAAATTATATTAGTTTGTCAGTTCTAATATGACAATCTTGCCCAATATTCCATTCCAAAGATGTGAATAGAAGGAATATCATACAGATCACAAATGTCATGCCGTCTTTTTCCGTGACCTTGTCCATGTCAATTTCATCCCCAATTCTTTTCTATTATTGTCTCCAATAATGAAGGCAGCTCCTAACGGTGTTCAAATTAGTTTCTGATCATCTCAGTGGAATAAATGTTAAGTTTGGAAATTGGATGCGCTGCTCCCTCCCCACACTTATATGAAACCCAGCTCGTATGTACAGTGTGGTCACCAGCCTAATATCATTATGCTGGAGAGAGAAGACAGCCAATGTTTCAAGTCAGGATGACCCTTCTATTGACAAAGAAAATAAGATATGATTCAGACTATGAAGGTGTGGCGGAGGGGAGTTTGTTTCAGATTCCAGCTTCCGCAGTATTTTGCCTTTATCATCATCCTGGTCTCTGGTAAAACAGAAGTCAGTGGATGCCAAGATTGGCAGCTTGCCTGCCATTTTTAAGAAACTAATTAAGTCTGTGAATAACCCAACTGCCCTCAATTTTATGTTATATTTTTTCAGGCGTCGGATTTAAAAAGGTTTGGAAGTCTTTCATGCCAGCTAAAACAAGGTCACACAAGGGCAGCAGACAAAGCGCCTGCCATCAGGACCATGGATGAGCACATCAAGATATTCTGCTGGGGAGGATGGCAGTGTCTGTGGAACTTTAATGACAGTTTCTAAATGATCTTTCTCTGCACCTTCAAAATGATGAGCAGCCGTTTCTGGGAATAGGGGCCTTTGCAATGCCAGCCATGAATGCGGCATTAACCCTCTGCCACATGATGGACTAGCCTGCAGTGCCAAGTCTCAGAGCCCTCAGACCAAGGTGTTATTCCTGGCACAATGCCAATGTAGCTATAAAGAACATTCAACACTGGATTATTTCTCAAGTTAACTCAAGTCCCCAAGAGCTTGCCATAGTGTGGCCTTTAAAGACAGGCACAAGAAAGTTGTCCTGTTCAGAATGGCAAACTTGGGAGGGAGCAAGGAGAAGGATTTGTGTGGGAAGCAAGCTTTTGGGGCAGCACGGTGGCACACTAGTTAGCACTGCTCCCTCTCAGCGTCAGGGACCCGGATTCAATTCTGGCATTGGGTCACTGTCTGTGTGGAGTTTGCACATTCTCCCTGTGTCTGCATGGGTTTCCTCCAGGTGCTCTGGTTTCCTCCCACAGTCCAAAAGACGTGCTGACTGGGTGAATTGGCCATGCTAAATTCTCCCTCAGTGTATCCGAACAGGCGCCTGAGTGGTGCGACTAGGAGATATTCACAGTAACATCATTGCAGTGTTAATGGAAGCCTACTTGTGACTAATAACTAAACTTTAAAAAAAATCTTCTGTGCAGCTAGAATTGGTGATAATTGGCTGCGACTTACTTGATCTGGTGTGTATGATGGGTGGCTGGTAGCAGTGGACCGCACACTTTTGGGTTGACCCCCGTCTCTCGACCCCAACATCAACCTCAACATCGTACTAGGGTGGCACAGTAGTTAGCGCTGTTGCCTCACAGCGCCAAGGACCCAGGTTTGATTCCTGGCTTGGGTCACTATCTGTGTGGAGTTCGCACATTCTCCCCATGTCTGCGTGGGTTTCCTCCCGGTGGTTTGATTTCCTCCCACAGTCCTAAGATGTGCGGGTTTGGTTGATGCTAAATTGTCCCTTCGTGTCAGGGGGATTAGCAAGGTAAATATATAGGGTTACAGGGATAGGGCCTGGGTGGGATCGTCGTTGGTGAAGGCTGGATGGGCTGAATGGTCTTCTGCACTGTAGGGATTCTATAATTCTATGATCTCCAGTTACCATTGTGAGAAAAGATTCCATAAATGAACTTGCACCTAAAACAGTGGTCTTTGACCGTAGGCACCTCTGATGTGACACCAAACACAATGGGTGAGGTTTTCTGTTAATCACAGAGTGCTGACTGAGGCAAAAAGGGCAGTGTGCAGCTCGTCAGCTACACAGCCAGCTTTTCGTACCACATTGTGACGCACCCTGTGCTAAAGCAAAAAAATGGAGGCGTGGCCCACGCCATCAGGCTGGCAGGATGGGGCTGGAAAAAGCTGGCAACATCAAGAAACGCAAAAGGGTGCTCTGATCTCCAATGAAAAGGTTAGGAAGACCTGCCCATGCACACTGATAGCATCCCCCCTCCCCCCACCACACACACGAGTAACCCCACCCCCCCCCGCCCCCCAACACAATCTCTAGTGGCCCCCAGGGACACTGGGAACCACCCCAGGGGTCTCCATATGCCTGCGTGCCCCTGGTGGGTTCCCTCCACCTTGTTCCCATTTTTAAGACAGTTAGAAACCTTACCCTTGGGGGAAGGATATGGTGGGAAAACCCTTTAATGTCATTATAATTTATTTAAACGAGGCTCCTGACCTTTCTGGGAGGCAACCACATTTCGTTACCAGTTGGGGAGGGGTGGGGTCGTGTGAAAAATCTGAAAACAAGATCCTGCTGGTGAGACTCTTGTTTCTGGGCTCTGGTGGGATTTTGTGCCCATGTTGTTATTTGCTTGTGTGAAAATCCAGGCCAACACTCTATAGACAGAGCGAATGCGAGCAGGCTTTTTCCATCGAGGCTAGGGGAGGAAAAAACTAGAGGATATGGGTTAAGGGTGAAGGGGAAAATGTTTAAAGAGAATATTGCGGGGGCTTCTTCACACAGAGAGTGGTGGGAGTGTGGAATGAGCTGCCAGATGAAGTGCTGAAAGCGGGTTCACTTTTAACATTTAAGAAAAACTTGGACAGGTACATGGGTGAGAGGGATGTGGAGGGATATGGTCCAGCTGCAGGTCAGTGGGACTAGGCAGAAAAATGGTTTGGCACAGCCAAGAAGGGCCAAAAGGCCTGTTTCTGTGCTGTAATATTCTGTGGTTCTAACATCTGGATAGCAAACAATAAAAATCTGAGGCGCTAAGAATCGTTAAACCTTTCTGTGCTTTCTCTGGAGAGCTTCCACAGGACCTCTTAGTGTCTGTGGTCTGTGCAGGTGGACTGTACCAACTCTTTATGTTCCATCTATCCAATTACCTAACAATGATCTCTTTTTCCTGCTCCTTGAATTAATATTGATTTTTCACAGAATCATAGAATCCTTACACTGCAGAAAAGACCATTAGGCATATTGACTCTCTGAGATCATCTTACCTGAGACCTCTCCCCTCCCCTATCCCTGTAACTTCACACATTCCCCACGGCTGATCCATCTAGCCTGCATATCTTGAGATACTAAGGGGCAATTTAACAGTGGCCAATCCTTTTGGATAAGAACTTTCTCCAAGAATGCCAAGATAATGTGCACATTGTTGGGAAGCTCAGTTGCGACTACCCCTGTAGCCAACACAGCAGCTGTCATTTCCCGGTAGTCACAATTCACTGGAAACACACCAACGCCACGACACCTTGAAGTAAAACTCAGCATCTACACACACTCATTATTTTTGATTGGAAACAGTTTCCTTGTTGCGGGGATGGGACACTGTATGTGACGCACATTAAACAGCATCTCTTCATTCTCGCCAGTGGGATCAGTATACTGGCTGATCTCTTCCGAGAGTTGGAGATCTTTGCAAGGACGTGTAGATGTACAGAAGCATCTTTGTCTGTGTCCACTGCTGTTCCAGCTAACCAGGGCAGTCAGTATGGTCCAGGTGGGAGAAGGGAGATTAGAAGTGCAGCAGAAGCATCAGGGCAGTCTAAAAGCACGGCAAGAAAGATTGTGGGAAATAGCAGCTGGGTGAAACACAATGTTTGGGTATCTAAGTCTCAATGCCAAGCTGTGTGTTGAGGTATCAACTTGAATCAAGATTCAATTAAAGGCACCAATCCTTCACAACTGTCCTGGAGTTGCCAGGAATGGAAAATTAATCTCGTGGACATTGCTGTGAACAAATGGGCAGCGCGGTGGCACAATGATTGTCACTGCTGCCTCACAGCTCCAGTGACCTGGGTTCGATTCCTGGCTTGGGGGTCACTGTCTGTGTGGAGTTTGCACGTTTTCCCCGTGTCTGCGTGGGTTTCCTCCGGGTGCTCCGGTTTCCCCTCACAGTTCAAAGATGTGTGGGTTAGGTGCATTGGCCGTGCTAAATTGCTGTTTAGTGTACTAAAATGTGTAGGTTAGACGGATTAGCAGGGTGAAAATGTGGAGTTACGGGGATAGAGCCTGGGTGGGATTATTGTCGGTGCAGACTCGATGGGCTGAATAGCCTCCTTCTGCACTGTAGGGATTCTATGAAACTCGAGGAGAAAAATGAAAGGAGTATTTTAAACACTCTTGTCATTTAAAACAAAATCACTGAGATACTTGTTTATGAGTTAAAAAAAAACCAAAAGATTTGACAGTCAAAGATCATCCAATTGAGCCATAAAGAGCAGGTTCATCTTCTGATTGGCTCGGGATGTTTTATGGTCCCTTGGGAGGAGGGTGGCAGGCGTGGGGTAGGGCATGGTGTGAAAGCAGTGGCACCACACTATGCCTACCCACCTCTGCCCAATTTTACCAGAGATGGGGGAAGATGGGATGGCTCGGCCAATCATAGTAACATTAAGGCCTCTTCCCTCCTGCTGCTGGGATTTTATCCATGAGTGGGCTGGTGTCAAGTGTCCAGGCCATAGGGAAAGCCTGGCAGACTGTGGCTGGGTTAGGGAGGTTGTCTCCTTTTCCAGTCCCCTGTGCCCATCAGAGGACCCTCAAGGTGATTCTCTCCTCGTTCCCTGAAGATCCCACTCGCCTGCCCCCACCATTCTCCGCAAGGCCCGCCAGCCTGGCCTACATTGCAAAGTTTATAGCAGTTCAAGGTGGTGACTCACCAACACCTTCTCAAAGGCAACTGAGGATGGGCAAAAGAACGCTGGCCTTGCTAGCATGCTCACATCCCATGGATGAATGAAAAATAGACTTTAATCAATTCAATAAATTGACTTTCTAAAACTACTTAAGAGATTGGATCCTAAGTGAATCTCACCAGTTTATATAATCACAATTGTAAATTCATAATTAGTAAGAAGTTAATACCTGCAGAGCTGTTAACAGACTCACCTCATGAGCCAAATGGAACTGTCCAGGTTCATTTCAGAAAGAGATCCTTGAAGGGACAAAGGATATCATTTGCACCTTGATAGACTTATCCGTCTCGCGGAGTTAGAAAGCCTGCCTAGATAACGGCTTCTTGGAACAGAAACCTCAATGGTAGCTCTTTCTAAAGTTAATTGGCTGGAATGTTATCAATCCTAAAACCAAAAGCCAATTCCAAAGAACAAAACATTGTTTTCGACCTCACTGTGGTGAAAGAATGTCACATGACTCGAATGACCATTTTGAAATCTCTATATCGCTTTGAGACACCTACAGAATGCTGCTTTAACACCAACTGGAAAGTGGCCCAGCAAACCCTGGCTCAGCAAACAGCCTGTAACCATCCCTCAATTCCTTCAAGCCTGTCTGATTTTTTTAAAAGTCATTCATCATTGTCTGCCAAGCAGTCTAAAGACAGAAACTCCATCAGGTTGTATCATCGTTCATTTCAAGGACTCCTGTTTCCTTGTCTCCAACAGAAATTCATCTGGACTGAATTCTGTCACAAAGGAAACACTCTCTGGACTTTGACTCCCCGGACTTTGGAATCACATGAACTATTTATTTTCATTTTTGTTGTTCATAGAATCTCTACAGTGCAGAAGGGGGTCATTTGGCCCATCGAGTCTGCACCGACCACAATCCCACCCAGGTCCTATCTCTGTAACCACATGTATTTATCCTGCTAATCCCCCTGACAGTAAGGGGCAATTTACCATGGCCAATCAACCTAACCCGCATATCTTTGGAGTTCTTTTACTGTTGTTGCCCATAGTTGAAAATCTATCTATCCCCTGTATGTATGTGTGTGTGTGTATGTTTGTCCGCAACTGTGTGCTTGTGAGTGCATGTGTGTGCACATGTGCATGAACACGCGTGTGTGCATGTGCGCGCGTGTGTGCACCGCAAGTGTGCGTGTGACGAGTGTGCGTATGTGTGTGTGTGAACACCACACCCACTCCTCCTTCCCTGGGTTTGAATGTGACTAACATAATCTTCAAAGTTAATCATGTTGTGAGTTTGCTGTGGTTGGTTAAATTGGAACACACAACTGAGGGTTCTGAGTAACACGCCTCAACCTACTTAAAAAATACAAAACACCTCTGCTAATTGACAGAGGAGAGGATAAAGAAGTTCACTTTCGCTTTCTTCTGTCCATAACTGTTTCAAAGAAATCACTCATAGCATCCCATTCACTTCATCGAGTCTGCACTGACAACAATCCCACCAGGCACTATCCCCATAATGCCCACATATTTACCCTGCTAATCCCTCTGACAATAAGGGGCAATTTAGCGTGGCCAATCCACTTAACCTGCACATCTTTGGACTGTGGGAGGAAACCGGAGCACCCGGAGAAAACCCAGGCAGACACGGGGAAAACATGCAAACTCCACACAGTCAGCTGAAGCTGGAATTGAACCTGGGTCCCTGGTGCTGTGAGTAGCAGTGTTAACCACTGTGCCACCCTGCCGCTCACTCTCTGCCTTTACCACTTATCTCTCTGCTCTACCTTCCACCTAGATGGAGGTGAGTAACTGGGAGAGTGGGCTACTCCTGCTCCAATATCTTGCGTTCTTGCGCAAAATTAAAAATGGCAATACAAAAATTGTGTAAAACAATGTAGGGCACAATCTCTGAATATGGGATTGGGACTGGGATTGGAGCGGGATGAGGGTGGTGGGACCACTGTAGGTGTACCAACACCAAAGTGACTGCAGCAGTTCAAGAAAGCAGCTCACTGCTCCCTTCTCAAGGACAATTAAGGAAGCTACAGAAAAGGCTGGCCTTGCCAGCAATGCGATTGGGATTTAATAAGGATTGATAAAGTAAATGTAGATCAAATGTTTCCTCGTATGGGACAATCTTGAACAAGAGGTCGCAGGTCTAGGTTGAGATAGATTGAAAACTGAGATGAGGAGGAACTACTTCTCGCAGAGGGTGGTGAATTTGTGGAACTCACTGCCCCATAGCGCGGTGGAGTCTGAATCACTGAATGGTTTCAAGGAAGAGTTAGATATATTTGTAATAAAAAAGGGATAAGGGGATATGGGGAACAGGTGGGGAGGTGGATTTGAGACCAGGGCGAGATCAACCATGATCTGATTCAGCAGGCTCAAAGGGCTGAATTTGTCTATATCTGCTCCTAATTCTTATGTTCCTTACGCTCACATCCCAGGGATGAATTTTTAAAAATGTATTACTTGGTGTTTTACCAAGTGCAAATATCAAATCATTGCCAGTTTGCCAATTCAAAGCGGAACCACCCGCAAAAATTCTGTTCGGAGGCAATGGTTTGATACCTGCATCAAAGCGGAGAGTTGAACATTTAGAAATAAACTATTTACAACTCTCTGATCCTCAATAGTTTCCTTGCCCTAAGCTCTGCTGAATATTCTATCAGAGGAGTGAGAATCTGAATATCCAGTAATTGGAACATGAACATTTGAAGATGCACTGCTTCAGATTCAATTCTGTTGCAATTCACTGAATAAAACGCAAAGGATGGAATTTCCAGCCAGTGGGATTTTCCACTCCTGCCCAAGTGAATGGGCTTTTGACTGGCTCGCCGCTTTTTCCAGCCCCATCCCCTCCATGATGAGGCCGTAAAATTCAGCCCACAAAGTCACGCCTGCAATGTTAATCTTTCTTTCTGATGCCTATTGTGCATTCTCAATTTGGCACAGTGGGTTAACACTGCTGCCTCACAGCGCCAGGGACCTGGGTTTGATCCCTGGCTTGGGTCACTGTGTCTGCATGGGTTTCCTCCGGGTGCTCTGGTTTCCTCCCACAGTCCGAAAGACAGTGCTGGTTAGGTGCATTGACCGTGCTAAATTCTCCCCCAGTGTACCCGAACAGGTGCCGGAGTGTGGCGACAAGAGGATTTTCACAGTGACTTCATTGCAGTGTTAATGTAAGCCTACTTGTGACACTAATAGATAAACTTGAAACTACTGTATTTTCAACAGATCATTTTGCTGGTTTCAAAATGAAATGATTAATTAATTCTATTAAACAGTTTGTCATATTTCAATTATTAGGCAAAAGATTTAAAAGTATCAGAAGCATGAAGTTGGCCATTGCTAAGAGAAATGGGGCAGTTAACCTGTTTTCTCTGGATCACTCATGGTATCATCGGTGTTGTGAATGGATTGCACCATATCATCTTCCTTGGCTGCTGCAGTTTTCTGCTTATTTTTCAGAGCCTCCAGTGCCTTGAGCTTTCGGGCGTGTTTGTGACCCTTATAGTGTGCCTCAGCTTGGTTCTACAGAGGGAAAAAGGAACCATTCAGTCAAGACGAAAATAACTTGATCAGAATTCTCTCTTTGGTCACTTAATCTTTGTTCAAAGGTGAGTACAAATAGCGGCATCACTCAAAAACCATTCAAATTGTTATTTTAATGCATTAGCACCAATATGATGATGAAAGGGGAAAGAGGTTACATAAAAATCAACACATCTTTCCAAAGCTCATATTCCACCTGGGGTAAAAGGATCTGTCACATACAAGGTTAACGTGGGACTGAGTACATTACCGCCCATATACTGATGTAAGAGAACACATGACTCACATCTAGGGATCAGTCGAGTGTTGGACAGAGCTGTGTGCAGAAGCCAGCAGGGAGACAGTTCCCAGCTTGAACCATTTTACTGTATATATGCCAGAACTCATGTCATTAATAAATATATATGGTTAATCTACATAAGATTACAAAAACTTCATTAATACCCACTGAACAGTATCCAACATCCTACAATATGGTGGTAACTCGTGGAAAAATCAAAAACCTGAAAAAAACTGGAGAAGAAATTCAAAATCTGGAAAATAGTGGGAGCGGCATTCTGACCTGACTGAAAGCTAAAATGAAGACACAGAGAGAGAGAGATCGCCCGAGAGAAGCTCCATTGCAGAATTGGAAACAGAAGGCAGAGGAAGAAAACTCCACTGTGCGGCTGAGGACTCCAGAGATCAGGTGGAGGTCCATGTTGAATACCCACGGATTGCAGAGTCCACAGACCCTAGAAAGGGTGGACTTAACATAGAAGCATAGAAAATAGGAGCTAGGGTAGGCCATTCAGCCCTTGAACCTGCTCCACCATTCAGTATGATCATGGTTGATCATCCCACTCAATAGCCTGATCCTGCCTTCCCCCTCTATCCTTTGATCCCCTCCTACTGAAGAGCTATATCTAATTCCTTGAAAACGCACAATGTTTTGGCCTCAACTGTTTTCTCTGGTTGTAAATTCCACAGGATCACCACACTCTGAGTGAAGAAATTTCTCCTCATCTCAGTCCTAAAAAGTTTACCCTGTATCCTTACACTTACCCTTGGTTCTGGACTCCTCTGCCATCAGGAATAGCCTTCTTGTATCTATTCTGTCCAACCCTGTTTAAATTTTACAGGTTTCTATGAGGTCCCCCCTCATTCTTCTAAACTCCAGCGAATACAATCCTAACTGATGAATCTCTCCTCATATGTCCGTCCCCCATCCCATCCATAGGTTAATGGTCATCTCACAAATCTTAAATTGGACACCGGAGCCAGAGTTATGGTCCTCTTGGCTGAGAGACCTCTGGTTCAAAAAAACAGATACACCACTCTGTAGGAATGCGACTTCCTGCTGTAGGCATGAATCTGGAACCACTTCTTCAAGTTGATATATGTTAACCATAACATACGTTGGGGAGACAATGGCCCTGTGGTATTATCGCTAGAATATTAATCCAGAAACTCAGCTAATGTTCTGGGGACCTGGATTCAAATCCCACCCCCAACAGGTCCTGCCCATTAGGCCCCACCCCCTTGTCATTGCCCGATGCCCCGGACAGTGCCAAGATGCCCCCTGGACATTGGCACTTTGCCCCTTGAGCAGTGCTAGGGGGCAATGTTGGGGCAACCCTCCACTGGCCCCCAATTCTCTGAGGGGCCTTGATGGCTTCCTCTTCACTCCAGCCAGGTTGGGTTGCTAGCTCCCTACAAGTGGGAAGCTACTGTAAACCCTGCTGGAGTGAAATACCCCTGGCTGGGTGTGGGGGGAGAGGCTAGTGGTCCCAGAGACTTCCGTCCCGGGCCCACTAATGGGGTTTAAATTGTATTCAAATTAGGATTAACAGAAATTATTCAGCTCCATGCTGATTTCTGATGCAGAGCTGATGGCACCGGAAATCGTGCGCCCAGGGAATCGTGAAGGCTGTGGTGCCCAGTGGGGAGAGTTGAGCCTGTTACGCTACCAATGCAGTGCAGCGGGATGGGAGAATTCGCCCCCAAATTCTATTGTTGAATTGTTCAGCAACTCGCCAAGGCTCCTTCAACAGCTGTGACCATTACCGCTTAGAAGGTCAAGTGCAGCAGGTGTACCAGGAATATCATCACCACTCAGTTCCCCTCTGAGTCACTCACCATCTTGACTTGGGAATAATATCCCCATTCCTTCACTGTCGCTGGGTCAAAGTTTTGGAACGCTCTCCTTAACGCCTCTGCAGGCGTACCCAAATTGCATGGACTGCACTGGTTCACCACCTTTTCAAGGGATTGTGGTAAAAGGGCTGGCCAAGCTAATAGTATTCCCATCCCAGGAATAAATATAAAATGAAGTATTCAGTGTTTGACAAAGTTTAGGTACGGAAATCTCCCACATAACCAACGGATTTTAAGAAGTAAAGTTTATTCATTAGTGTCACATGTAGGCTACCATTCTCAGTGCAGTGAAAATACTGTGAAAACCCCCTAGTTGCCACACTCTGATGCCTGTTTGAGTACATCGAGGGACAAATTAACATGGCCAATGCACCTAACCTGCACATCTTTGGGCTCTGGGAGGAAACTGGAGCACCCAGAGGAAACCCATGCAGACATGGGGAGAATGTGCAAACTCCACACAGTCAGAGACCCAAGCTGGAAATCGAACCTAGGTCCCTGGTGCTGTGAGGCAGCAGTGCTAACCATTGTTTACTGATGTTACTGGAATAACAATGAAAGCAAACTTACAATAAATATTTTTCTCCACGTGGCAATGAATTCCTTTGAAACTCAACATTTTCTGAGTTCATTTGGGCTCAATCTTATTTAATAGATAAATAATTAAGTCAATTTAATTCGATTCAATTTCATTTTATTGTACATGAGGAAATTAATTGCGGGTATATTGCTTGTTCATTCAAAATTACATTTAAGCGAATAATAACAATAAAAAGGAAGAAAAATTACCCTATCATAGCGGTATAATTTTAATTAAAGTATATTAAAATTATTCTAATGCACTGAAATAACCAGATAGTAGATCCCACCCCCAGTCCTTAACCTCATCCGCAGATTAAACACCTGTTAGAAGCTCTTGCAGAGAAGAAGTGAGTTCCAGAACCAATTTATTCTGTATCTGAGAGATAAACTATTAATACTAAGGCACGGGGTGATTCTCATTGTTTATGATGATCTTTACTTTGATCAAAATTCGTGAAGGAAGATCTACATGGTAGCACAGTTGTTAACACTGTTGCCTCACAGCACCAGGGACCTGGGCTTGATTTCTGGCTTGGGTCTCTGTCTGTGTGGTTCTCCCTGTGTCTGCGTGGATTTCCCCTGGGAGCTCTGGTTTCCTCCCACAGTCCAAAGATGCGTGGGTTAGACTGATTGGCCATGCTAAATTGCCCCTTAGTGTCAGGGGGATTAGCAGGGTAAATTGGTGGGGTGACGGGAATAGGGCCTGGGTGGGATTTTGATCAGTACAGCCTTGATGGGCCAAATGGCCTCCTTCTGTACTGTGGGGATTCTATAAAACACCCTTCCTGGCTGGTTCAATTATCTCTGTTATTGATAAAGAGTCCACTACTCAGGGCACTCTTCTGGGAGAGACATCCAAAAGGATAACATTCTCAATTGCAGCCATTCATAGAACATAGAACATAAAGCATTACAGCGTGGTACAGGCCCTTCGGCCCTCGATGTTGTGCCGACCTGTGAAAGCAATCTAATGCCTATCTAACCTACACTATTCCAATATCATCCGTATGTTTATCCACTGACCATTTAAATGCCTTAATGTTGGCAAATCCACTGCTGTTGCAGGCAGGGCATTCCATGCTCTTACTACTCTCTGAGTAAAGAACCTACCTCTGACATCTGTCCTATATTCAGCAGAGTTTCATGTTCGAGGAGCCACTCAAAAAGACTTTAATTACCTGCATTTGTATGATCACGTACATCCCTTGGCCACCACATCTGTACACAGCTCATTCCAATTCTATGTATCATCCACTTTGACGCTTAGATACTTGTAGCTAGCAATTATTTCAAAGTCTATATCATGGGGCGACTTTTTCCGTTCCGCCCGTCACGGGAATCAGAGTGAGCGAGGGACGGACCATGGAAAGGTCTGTTGACCTCAAGTGGGATTTTCCAGTTTCGGGGTGAGTGCAAGCACGGTCCCTTAAATCTTCACAGGAACAGAGGTGGGGATTTTCTGATGTCGTATGGCCCACCACCGTCACCAGTAGGGGAGAATTTGGTGCTCAGCCAAATCGCCACTCACTGCAGCAGGATCGGCGAATCCCAGCCACGGGCATGGTTGGAGAATTCCGGCCAGTACTATTAATTGGCTTTTTCCTAATGTCTATAACTGATTCTCTTCGTTCAGTTTAAGAGAATTGTTATTGCACCATTTTGCAAATCTCGCCATGGAATCATTTGTGCATTGAAGTTTGAAGTCCTCCTAACCTTTGCCTTGTGAATCAGGAACAAAATAGTGCCTTTTATAATTAAAAATAACCCAATTGACTAATAGTTTCTTCTTATATCTTAGTCAGTTTAGGCTCTGCAGTCGATCCCTATTGGGATCTGAAGTAAAACCCTATTGGGATCTGCAGTAGATGAGGCTGTTAAGGCTCTGTAGTAGATCTACGTTGGGATCTACAGTAGATCCACGTTGGGATCTACAACAGATCCCTGCAGTGATCCATAGCAGATCCCTGTTGGAATCCACAGTAGATCCCGGTTGGGATCTATAGTAGATCCATGTTGGGATCTGCAGTAGGTCACTGTTGGGTCTTATTACGAAGGGAATCCAAAGTAGGAGAGTGGGATTGACATCAGGGTGTGACTTTACCGTCACACTCGTACCAAGGCTGGAAAATCCCACCCGAGGTCAATGGACCTTTGCGTGTCCGTGTCCCACGCAACAATGTTCAAGAATGTCCCATGAATGTTCAGTTTCTCAATAAGCTTGAACGGCTGCTTCCTATTAAAAGCCGAAGAGAAAGCCACAAAGGAAGCACAAGCTCAGTTGCCTGATCTATCCATGTGTTGTTGAACCATACTCAGAACAAGTGACTATTTTTCCTAAAGATACTTTTATCAGAGAGGAGTTTATTTTCTTCTTAGAAGTAAATAATTGAAAATTATTATTGATCTATTCCTGCATCAGCCCTGGTCAAATGGCGGAGCAGACTCGATGGGCCAAATTGCCTAATTCTGCTCCTATATCTTATAGCCTTACATGTCAGGTTGAGACAAAGGGCAAATATATTGTGATAGATCAGTGCAGGAAGCTAAGTGCAAGCCTAGAGTTCTCAAGTCTTGTTGAGGATATCTATTTCGCTGGTACCTCTGCAAAACACAATTTAACTCCTTTGTTCTTTGCACTCCATAAATAAGCAGTTCCTATTTGTTGATATGCAATATCTCGCTCAAACCCTGGAGCTCCAAGATGAAATACAGTGCCGAGCTATCAGCCGATCGCTTTGATCTGGACTCAGATTAGACGGATACCCTCAGGTTACACAGCACATCCTCAAAAGATCCTTTCAGAAACTCCAGCACCTTCTTGCAAAAAATGCACCCAGTGTGGGACATTCCACAAGGACAATGCCCTCTTTCTCCATTACTACACTTTTCGCAATCGGCAACAAAGGTTTTAGATTCATTTGAACATCTTATTTGTTTCCTTTCATTGCTGTGCCTTGCAGAGTTCCACAGAACAATTTGGAGTGTAGAAAGAGGGCGAGTTCTCAAAATAAAGAGTTGCCAGTCCACTGCAGCTGCCGGCTGGAAACTCAAGCCCCTTCGGGCAATGGCTGACTTCATTTCCAGCCTCACTTCTCCAAATAACCTCTATTACTTGCTTCGTTGTGAGCTTTGGCGGTTTTTAAAATTATGTTGTAACTTAGCAGCGAAACATCAAATCAGTCCAAAGTTTGAAGCAAGTTCTCATGATTTTCTCTGTGGTGAGACTGAGTGTGTTGAAATGGTAAGGGGCAAACCATCTGTGTTTCCTTTTGACACTCATGAAGAAAAGGAACATTAGTGCTGGATTCAGCTATAATTTAACATTTATAAAGTACTCTTCGTGCAGACAGTAAGTTGGGGAGGTGATGGCCTAGCAGTGTTATTGCTATACTATTAATCCAGAAACTTAGCTAATGTTCTGGGGACCCAGGTTTGAATCCTGCCATTGCAGATGGTGGAATTTGAATTGAATGAAAAAAATCTGGAATTAAGAATCTACTGATGACCATGAAACCATTGTCAATTGCCAGAAAAAGTCAACTGGTGTCTGAATGCCACTGAAAGACAGTTCTGATGCATGCAAGAACACCAAATAAACCACAGAAGTACAATGTTGGGAGAGAAAATGGTAACAGTAATGAGATTTTCTGTACATCCTTAAAGATTTTATAGTGAGTGTTTCATCTCTAGATGACGAGATGTCCTTTAGCAAAAGAAATCTGCCATCCCTGCCTGGTCTGGCCTACATCACAGCAATGATTAAAGTTTATTTATCAGTGTCACAAGAAGGCTTACATTCACACTGCAATGAAATTGCTGCGAAAATCCCCTAGTCACCACACTCTGGCACCTGTTCAGGTACACTGAGAGAGAATTTACAGCACGGCCAATACACCTAACCAGCATGTCTTTCAGACTATGGGAGGAAACCAGAGCACCCGGAGGAAACCCACACAGACGAGGGAAGAATGTGCAAACTCTGCACAGACAATGGCCCAAGCTGGGAATCGAATCCTGGTCCCTGGCATTGTGAGGCAGCAGTACTAATCGCTGTACCACCCCATATGGTTTAATGTTAACTGCCCTCCAAGGGGAACTCAGGATGGGTAATAAATGCTGGTCAGCCAGTGTCGTCCATGTCCCACAAATGAATTTAAAAAAATTTTCTTTATTAGGTGATTGACAGATGGATAAAGGAGCGAAAACTGGTTCCATTAGCAGACCGAAACTAACTGAATTGGCAGCTGACTTTTCACCCCACAGGTATTTATTTTCCATTGACTTGGAAATGTTGTCAAAATTTTTAATTTCTAACCAGGTAAAAGGGACAGTGAGATGTGGGAAGGAGTTTCCAACAATAAGTTAGAACAAAAAGCAGAAATTGCTGGATAAACTCAGCAGGTGCGAGAGGAACAGGGTTATAGTGGTTGGAGATTTTAATTTTGTCAATATTAGCTGAAATCACCTTCGTGTGAAAAGATCAGACAGGGTGAAATTTTTAAAGTGTGTTCAGGAGAGCTCCTTGTACCAGTACATAGATAGTCCTACTAGTCATAGGGTAGTGCAAGACATAACCCTTGGGAATGGAGCCGGGCAAGTGGTTGAAGTGTCAATGGTGGAGCATTTTGGGAATAGTGACCATAACACTGCAAGTTTGAATGTCACGAAGGAAAGGAATAAGGATAGTCCAGAAATCAGGTGTCTGAGTTGAGAGAAGGCCAATTTCAATATCATTAGACAGGATCTGGCAAATGTAGATTGAAAGCAGCTCCTAACAAGTAAATCTACATTTGGAAAGTGGGAGTCTTTTAAAAGTGAAATAGTGAGAGTTTATGGTCGATGTGTTCCTCTAAGAGTGAAGGGCAAGGGCGGCAAGTCCAGGCAACCTAAGTGTCAAGGGATATTGAGGGTCTGATAATGAAGAAAAAGGAAGCATGTGAAAGGTATAGAGCACTGAAAACAGGGGGGTATTCCGGAGTATAAAGACTGTAGGAGGTGCTTAAAAAAGAAATTAGGAGGACAAAGAAGGGCCACAAAATAGAATTGGCAGTTAAAATTAAGATAAACCACAAGGTATTTTATAAATATGTAAGAGCAACAGAATGACCAGGGAAAAAGTGGGGCCCATTACAGACCAAAGGGACAACCTGTGCATGGAGCCAGAGGATGTGGGCGAGGTCTTAAATGAATACTTTTCACCTGTATTCCCTATGCAAAAAGACATTGTAGCTGGGGATTTCAGATGGGACAGTGAAGTTCTAGAGCATGTTAAGATTAATAAGGAAAAAGTATTCGATGTTTTAGTGAGCACAAAGGTGCATAAATCCCCAGGACCCGATGAGATATATTCCAGGCTGCTATGGGAAGCAAGGGAAGAGATTGTAGGAGCCCCGACAGAGATATTTAAATCTTTGCTGGCCACAGGTGATGACTGGAGGATGGCTAATGTGATACCTTTATTCAAGAAGGGCAACAGGGATATGCCAGGTAATTACAGGCCAGTTAGTGTAATGCCAGTGGTAGGGAAACTATTGGACAAAATTCTGAGGAACAGGATTAATCAAACAGGTTTATTTTGGTAGCACGAGCTTTTGGAGTGCTGCCCCTTCATCAGGTGAGTTCCTGTCACCTGCCTCACCTCATAAAGGGGCAGCGCTCCAAAAGCTTGTGCTACCAAATAAACCTGTTGGATTTTAACATGGTGTTGTGAGACTTACTGTGCCCACCCCAGTCCAACGCTGGCAACTTCACCTCAGGATTAATCAATAAAGACAGGATAGTCAGCATTTATTTGCTGGTGGGAGATCCTGCCTAACTAATTTAGTTGAGATTTTTGAAAAGGTAAATAAGTATATTGATAAGAGTTGCACAGTAGATGTGGTTTACGTGGACTTCAGTAAGGCCTTTGACAAGGCTCCACATGGAAGACTAGTCCAAAATGTTAGAGTCCATGGGATCCAAATTGGATCCAAAATTGGCTTATTGGAGGCAAAAGGAGATCGTTGGTGATTGGAAGCCTGTGACCAGCGGTCTATGTCAACCATCAAATACCAATCTGTATTAATCCCATTTACCAGCACTTGGTCCATAACCTAATACTCCTTGGTGATTTTAAGCGCTCACCCAAACGTTTCTTAAATGTTGTAAGATTATCTGCCTCCACCAGCGGGATTGGTGCTGGGACCCTTGCTGTTTGTTCTATACATTAATGACTTGGATGTAAATGTAGAAGGTGTGATTAGTAACCTTGCAGATGACATGTAGATTGGCGGTGTTGATGATGGTGAGGAGGATAGTCTGAGGCAACAGACTGATACTGGTCAGCTGGTAAGTTGGGCACAGCAATAGCAGATAGAATTTAATCCTAATAAGTGTGAGGTTTTTGGAGATCTAATACGGTTGGATATACACAATGAATGATAGGTCCCTGGGGAGTATTAAGGATCAAAGGAACCTTGGCGTACAAGTCCATAGGTCACTGAAGGTGGCAGCACAGGTAAATAGGGTGGTGAAGAAGGTATACGGAATGCTTGCCGTCATTAGTCAGGGCATAGAATATAGGGGCAGGGAGATCTTGGTACTTTATAAAACATTGGTTAGGCCACAGATGGAATTTTGTGTGCAGTGTCTGGTCGCCATACTATTGGGATGATGTGATTGCACTGGAGAGGGTGCAAGGAGGCTAGGATGGAAAATTTTAGCTATGAGGAGAGATTGGAAAGGTTAAGTTTGTTTTCCTTGAGGAAAGGAGGCTGAGGAAGGATCTGATAGAGATCTATAAAATTATGAGAAGTATAGATAAGGTAGATTGTAAGAATCTTTTCCCCAGAGCAGAGGTGTTCAAGATCAGAAGGCAGAGGTTTAAGGTGAGGAGGAAGTGGTATGGAGGATCCTGAGGAATTATTTTTTCACCCAGAGGGCAGAGGAAATATGGAATGTGCTGCCTGGGAGGGCGGTGGAGGCAGATAATCTTACAGCATTTAAGAAACGCTTGGGTGAGCGCTTAAAATCGCCAAGACGTAGTAGGTTATGGACCAAGTGCTGGTAAATGGGATTAATACAGATTGGTATTTGATGGTTGACATAGACATGGTGGGCCAAAGGGCCTGTTTCTCTATGACTCTATGAGACCTGCCAATATCTGTGATGAGAGAAATGCAGTTAACGTTTCAAGCCCATATGACTCTTCTACAGAACTCGCATCCAAAGCGTTTTGCTTTTAAACAAATTTGAACTGTATCTCAGTCAACCTCAGTGTGGACAGAAGATTGGGCAAGGTGCAAACTCAACTGATGATTCACTAGCAGCCTATTTGCACTGCTGGTGGATTCCAATATCAGTCACAAAGATTTTGGACAGCTGATTTTTACTTGAGGCAATATCTGAAAGCAGAGAGGTGGGGGTGAATTTCACAGAGCAGAGATTCAGAGTGAAAGGGTTAATAATCAGATAAGTTTAGAAATCACATAAGCTGCTACCAGAGACAAAAAAGATCTTCACAGATAAGCACCAAGACCTTTACTCCGAGAGAATTCAAACATTTGGAACTGGAAGAAGAGAGTGATCTCCACAGATACAAACATAAACTGGGGCATCGATGATAACTTGTAACAATGATGAATTAGGTCAGTTAACATGATTATGTTTTCATGCTAATATCATAATTAAATAAATGTGAGTTGAGTGTGAATTATATTAATATCATAGAATAATAGAATCCCTGCAGTGCAGAAGGAGGCCATTCAGCCCATTGAGTCTGCACTGAAAACCATCCCATCCAGGCCCTATTCCCATAACGCCAAATATTTACCCTAGCTAATTCCCTGACACTAGGATCAATTTAGCATGGCCAATCAACCTAACCCGCACATCTTTGGACTGTGGGAGGAAATCGGAGCACCCGAAGGAAACCCACGTAGGGGAAAATGTGCAAACTCCATACAGACAGTGACCCGAGGCTGGAATTGAACCTGGGTCCCTGGTACTGAGAGGTAGCAGTGCTAACCACTCTGCCACCATGCCACCCTAATTATCTGTACCTTATGAGTGATGTAACTTTAATCATTACTAATTAATGGATAGAGATAACTCCTATATCTTGATTGGTATATGCTAATTACTTGTAATCAAATTGGAAACTATAACTGCTTGTGTATTTCTGAATTCTGGATAGAGTGAGTGAGAATTTACCTGGGTAGGGGGTTGAGAATGTACCTGGATAAATTGTGAGAGAAATTACCTGGATAGAGTGAGTGAGAATTTACCTAGATAGAGTGAGTGAGAGTGCACCCGGATTGAATGAGATTTATCAGAGTATCTTTCACCAACCTGACTTGAGTTCCAATTCTTACAACTGGAAGCAAGTCAGTTTCCTCTACAACTTGTGAAATTAATTGGTTTTCCACTGTCCCTAGGTCACCATCCTCCGCGACATTATGAATCATGAGTGGGAACAAGTTGAATGGCTACATTATCTTATTTTGTTGACTGCACTGTTACTCACTACTTGTATGAAATTTACTTTGATTTCAGCTTTGCTTATTTCCTTTTGCCCTGCTCTGTTGCATCTCAAATCCGTCTGCACCCAAGTTTCAAAGCATGTTTGGAATGAGTTTTAATGGAAAGTCACCTCGCGCTGAGAACTTGTCTATCTGCATAAAGTTGATAACACCTCATATAAATTCTGCCCAACATCATATTTTACATATCGAGGATATGCTGCAGTATTGATTTTTGCCCTGCTAACGCATATTAAAAATGGGTGGTCATTCAGAGAATCTCAGTTTCATCTTCTCAATAAATCTTACCGAGGCAGTGTGTTGTTTAAAAATTCAGCATGCACAAAACATGACTGATACCATAATTATAAACGCGCAGCGCTGGAAACAGCGATAAGGACATCTGGTACCAAACTGACCAGCGCTGCTCTTGAAAAATGTTTTCGCAGTCAGCACTGAATACTAACCGAAAGCACACAATGGGCTGCTGATGCATAAGTAATATTTGAAATGACATATTTTATCACATCGATGCCTGCTCTTTGTGTGATTTATATGCATAACTGCGCTTCGCATGGGAGCAAGCATAAAATGTGGAGATACAAAATTGATTGTGCAGCCCAAAGATAACGTGTTAAACACAGAAGTATTACGTGAATTTGACAGACAGAGGACTGCAAAAGTTTGAAAATGTAGATCGGACAATTTGGGGTCACGTTCAAACGTTATTCAGCTTGAAGTTTTTAAAAGTTTACTCATTAGTGTCATAGATAGGCTCACATTAACACTACAATGAAGTTGCTGTGAAGATCTCCTCGTCACCACACTCCGACACCTGTTCGGCCACACTGAGGGAGAATTTAGCAGGGCCAATCCACCTAACCAACACATCTTCCGGACTACGGGAAAGCAGGAGTGTGATGGTGGATTTAACAGAGCAGAGATTCAGAGTGAAAGGGTTAATAATCAGATAAGTTTAAATATCGCATAAGCTGATAAGAGACAAGAAAGATCTTCACAGATAAGCACCAAGGCCTTTAGTCTGAGAGAATTCCAACATCTGGACCTGGAATGATATCCACAGACACAAACTGGGACATTAATGGGAACCCGGAGGAAACCCACACAGACATGGAGAGACCGTGCAGATGTCTCTCAGACTGTGATCCAAGCCAGGAATCGAACCCAGGTCCCTGGCGCTGTGAGGCAGCAGTGCTAACCACTGTGCCACCGTGCCACCTTCAGTCTGAATAAGCACAGTAAAAATGCATTAATTGTCTTCCGCTAATGTATTTACAGGAAAATGAGGTGAGGCTTATTCAGGAATTTTACTGCCTGGCCTGCCACCAAAATCGAAGAGGGCGAGGGGTGGATAATGGGAATCCCCCTTGGGCGGGATTTTACCATTTCGGGGTGAGTGAGGCCATAAAATCCCAGCCAATTAAATTAAAAACAGAAGGAAAAATGAACTTTCTGGAAAGGCTAGTGTCTGGAGCAGCAAGTACAGTTAATATCAGGTTAGCAGAAGATTTAGTACCGTGCCCTATCTCTGCCAGTCTTGCTATGGGTCACTGACATCATTGTCACTCAGTGGAGCAGACCATCAAAGACATTATTGAGTTATTTTTGATTGTGGCTTTTTGTCTCTTTGCAAATGAGAGAGGGATTTGGGTGGAATGATGGCCTTGAGTGCAGACTGGGTGAGGGAACACCTTCGGGAGCCGAATCATTCCCTTTTAGGAAGCATTGCATTGCAGGGTTGGGTGTCAGCACACACAATGGATGCAGCTTACATCGTGAGGAATAACGTTGTCGCTCGTCAGACCATGAAATATGACAGATCGTCCTACTGCATCACCCGTCTCTTCCATCACAGCAACTGTAAGTTGGAGGTAAATCCACGTGGCAAATGTGATCCAAAGTGAAATTTGAACAGATTACATGGAATGAATTACTGGCCAGTGATTCATCCCATCGTGATCCATTAGTTTGTACAATATATAAACAAGGTACATCTCCCTCTTGTTTTCATGATGATGAACAGGCAGAATGAGAGTCTGCACAGGTAAGAAGCCCATTGATAACAAAGATATATAGGCATGCAATGCCGCAGGCGCTCCCATGGAAATACAGATTTGACAATAGGGTTGTAAATTCACTGAACAGTAATTTATCCTGTGTGAGATAAGAACATAAGTCGTGATTGTTTCATTTCTCTCCAAGGCCGTGTGTGTGTGTGTCAGTTCTGGGTCAGGGGTTCCCAAACTGTGGGTCGTGACAGGACAGGATGTTGGGGCCACCACTTCTGATCAACCTCATGGGGCTGGCCTGGCCTTTGACAGCTGCATCGATACCTTTAAACATCCGTGCTTTTTTAATTGGTGGATATGACGCCCTCCCCACCCCCCACCACTTGTCCACCCGCCTCCACCTTTGCTAAAAGCTCTCAAACCCACCCCCCCCCTCCAAACCTGGCTGAAAATTCTCAATCCCCCTCCTCCACTGAACAATTGTCTAAGCTTCCCTACCCCTCCCAACGTGCTCCACTTTCCTGCCAGCTTCCATCTGGGTTTGGAGGGGGCTGGTGGGTAAGCGGGGGGGAGAGAACACCTAATAGTGGCACAGTGGTTAGCACTGCTGCCTCACAGTGCCAGGGACCCGGATTTGATTCCAGCTTCAGACACTGTTTGTGCTGAGTCAGCACTTTCTCATCGTGTCTGCGTGGGTTTCCTCCCACAGTCGGAAAGATGTCCGGGTTAGGTAGATTGGCCTTGATAAACTGCCTCTTAGTGTCAAGGGGATTAGCTGGGTAAATACATGGGGTTATGGGGATAGGGCCTGGGTGGGATTATGGTCGGTGAGCTGAATGCCCCCCTTCTGCACTGCAGGATTCTAACCCCACCCCATAACACATGATTCCCTTGTCAATCAAAAATCTGTAGCAGGATCATTTAGATCTGAAATGTTAACTCTGTCTTTCTCTCTCTCCACAGATGCTGCCAGACCTGCTGAGCCAATCCAGCATTTTCTGTTTTTATTATTATCAAACTAACAATAGCCTTGAATACATTCAATGGCCCAGCCTCCACTGCTTGCTGGGGGAGAGAATTCATAAACGGCCCTCCATGCCTTGGACCTCCTCAATCATTCAGTACCAGAAGCCAATTTCTGTGAAGTTTTTACACAGCAGGAGAGGGCCCCACTAAAGATAAAGTCGCCACAGTCCCAGATGACCACAGGCTGCTCTCTCCTTTGAGGGGGGAGAGCTGACTGGTGGTGATTTAACCTGAGGATCACCATACCTCAGGGGCAAGGTTGAGGATCATAGTATCATAGAATCCCTGAAGTGCAGAAGGAAGCCATTCAGCCCATCAAGTCTGCACCAACAACAATCCCACCCAAGCCCTATCCCCATAATCCCGCATATTTACCCTGCTAATCCCTCTGACACTAAGGAGCATTTTAGTATGGCCAATTAACCTAACCCGCATATCTTTGGACTGTGGGAGGAAACGGGAGCACCCGGAGGAAAGCCATGCAGACATGGGGAGAATGTCCAGATTCCACACAGACAGTCACCCAAGCCAGGAATTGAACCCAAGTCCCTGGTGCTGTGAGGCAGCAGTGCAAACCACTGTGCCGCCATGCCACCCCACAGGATAACCACCCCTCAGGTGAGGGACAAGGTTGAGAAGGCTCAACCTTGCCCCTCACCTGAGGTGTGGTGATCCTCAGGTTAAATCAGCTAGTACGGGAATTGAACCTGCATGCTACCCAGTCAGTTAAAATCTCACTGGTGTGCTAATTCCATCACAGGATCCTGAGTTCCATACATTCATGAAGCATCTCAGCCACCAAACTGCAGGGAACAGTTTAAATAGCAACCAGCTCAGTTACAGCAGGAGCGAGCGATAAGCTTTTAAATATTACTCACACTGCCCTTGCCCCAAACTCCACCTCAGTCCCGCTGAGGGTTAGAATCAATTGAATTATTTCCTTTGAGATAACAGAGCCTTGTGCTGAAGAGATTAAGAATAGCTATTACCACTGTGGTCTTCATCACCAATTGTTAATATTAATTCAATGGATAGGTTACATCATTATTTTATTCGTACATTTTGGTGAGTGAGTGAGTGAGAGAGAGAGTGAGTGAGTGAGTGAGGAGTGTGTGTGTGTGCATGTAGATGTGTGTGTGCATGTAGATATGTGTGTGCATGAATATATGTGTGTGAGTGTGTGTAGATGTGTGGGGAATGAATGATGATGAGATACACCATCTTCAACAGTTAGCTGTAAATACCACTTTCCAGGTGGTGGTCAGACAATCCAATAAAGTAATTGCTTATTGTGGTGTGTCTGAATGTGTTGTACTGGTGCATTTAGGGCAGATTGAATCAGGATAATGGATTTTAAATGGTTGACCTACTTAAGGTCATAGCCGCAGCAATTTGCCATTTCCGATAGTGATTAACTCTTCAGATCAATACATGGTGGTGGGGGAGGGGTTGGGGTGGGGGGGAGGTGTTGTGTTTTAAGCCGATCTGACCTGTGCTGACGTGGCAAGTCAAAAAGAGCAATTTACTTCATTATTCAGATCCTGACCATTTTTGACTGCTTGCAATGTTAACCTGCAGGTGCCTGTGCCTAATGCAGAGCTGAGCTTCATATTTCAATCAAGGTCCCCACAGAATCATAGAATCCCTGCATTGCACAAGAAGATATTTGGTCCATTGAGTCTGCACCGACTTCTAACAAAGTATCTTACCCAGGCCCTCTCTCCTGCTCTATCCCCATAACCCTGCACATTTAGCATGGCTAATCCACCTAATCTACACATTTTTGGACAGTATGGGGGGAATTTAGCATGGTCAATCCACCTAACCTGCACATCTTGGGATACTAAGGGACGATTTAGCTTGGCCTATCCACCTAACCTGCACAGCTTGAAACACTAAGAGGCAATTTAGCATGGTCAATCCACTTAGCCTGCATATCTTGGGACACTAAAGGCAATTTAGCATGGCCAATCCACCTAACCTGCACAGCTTGAAACACGAAGGGGCAATTTAGCATGACCAATCTACCTAACCTACACATCTTTGGACACTAAGAAGCAATTTATTAGCATGGCCAATCCATCTAACCTGCACAGTTTGAGACACTAAGGGGCAATTCAGCATGGCCAAACCCCCTACTCTGCACATCTTTTCCAATTCTGATGCAATTTTTTTAAAGCCATCTCGGCCTTTTGGCTAAGATGGAGCGTTAGATCAAGCCTGGGAAGGGGTGCAATGCCTTATCCTGTCAGCTTGGACCATGTTTGATGGAGCTCAATATGGGAGGCAAAGTCTTGTCTTGTCGGATTTGATCTGGTTTGTCCCTCATGTCTGGACCATGATCGGACTTGATTTGAATTAGCATTTTTTGATCAAAAAAGAACTAAGACTACACTGAAAATCCAGTCCTGCGGTGTCACTTACACATAAATGAAAAGCCAAGCTGCACATTTTCCATCAATAGGTTATTAATAATTTGATCTGTGCACAAGCAGTGATTGCACTATCTGTTGACATTGGACCATGCAGTGGCAGGTTGGGCATTATTTCCCACTCCTATTTCAAAGGGAGCGCAATGGAGGAACCAATATCAAACTGAATGGGCAGCAAGCAGACTACACACTTAAATGCCAGATCGTTTCTTCAGAGTCCCTAGGGTGGAGGCCTCAGTCGAAATTTAAGGGCAGATGATGGTGTAGTTCTAACATTACTGAACTAGTAATCCAGAAACTGAGCCTAATGCTCTGGGGACATGGCTTCAAACCCCACCACAGCTGAATTTTAAAAACATGTAATTAATAAATCTGGAAGATAAAGCTAGTCTCTGTAATGATGACCGCGAAACCATCATCAGTTGTTTAAAAACCTATCAGGTTTACCAATGCCCTTTGGGGAAGGAAACCTGCCGTCCTTACCTGGTCTGGCCTAAATGTAACTCCAGACCCACAGCAACGTGGGTGACTCTTAACTGGCCTCTGTATTGGCTGAGAAAGCCTCTCAGTTCAAGGGCAATTATTGATGGGCAACAAATATGGGTCTTGCCAGGAATGCCCACAGACAAACAAACGAAACAAGGCAGTTGAAGTAGGCCATTCAGCCCCTCGAGCCTGCTCCACCATTCAATAAACTCATAGAAACACAGAAACGAGAAGCAGGAGTAGGCCGTTCGGCCCTTCAAGCCTGCTCTGCCATTCATTTTGATTATGGCTGATCATCGACTTCAATATCCTGATTCCCCCTTCCCCTTATATCCCTTAATCCCTTTAGCCCCAAAAACTATATCTAATTTCTTCTTGAAAGCAGACAATATTTCGGCCTCAACTACATTCTATGGTAGTGAATTCTACACATTCAGCACCCTCTGGGTGAAGAAATTTCTCCTCACCTCAGCTCTCAGTTCTCCTTAAACTATGACCCCTAATTCTGGATTCCCTTACAACTGGGAACATTCTTTTTTGAATCTACCCCATATAATCCTGTTGGAATTCATTAAGTTTCTAAGAGATCCGCTCTCACTCTTCTAAATTCCAGTGAATATAATCCTAACTGACTTAGTCTCTCCTCATATGACAGAGCTGCCATCCCAGGAATCAGCCTGGTAAACCTTCGCTGTACTCCCTCTATGGCAAGGACATCCTTCCTCAGATAAGGACACCAAAACTGCACACAATACTCCAGGTGTAGCCTCATCAAAGCCCTATACAATTGCAGCAAAACATCCCTATCCCTAGACTCAAATCCTCTCGCTATGAAGGCCAACATACCATTTGCCTTCTTTATGTCTCCTCTACTTGCGTGCTTACTTTCAGCAACTGATGCATAAGGACTCCAAGGTCTCATTGAGTATCCACCTCTCTCAATTTATACCCATTCAAATAATGATCTGTCTTCCTATTATTGCTACTAAAGTGGAAAACCACACATTTATCCACATTATGCTGCATCTGCCATGCACAAGCCCACACATTCAGCTTGTCCAAATCACACTGAAGCATCCTTGCATCCTCCTCAGAGCTCACCCTCCCACCCAACTTTGTATCATCTGCAAATTTGGAGATAAAACATTCAGTTCCCTCTTCCATATCATTATTACATGAGAACAGTTGGGGTCCTAGCATAGATTCCTGCAGAACCCCACTAGTCACTAGCCAATTAGAAAAAGACTAATTAAGCCAACTCTTTGATTCCTATCTGCCAATCAACTTTCTATCCATCTCAAGATATTACCTGTAATCCCATGTGCTTTAACTTAACATAGTAATCTATTATGTGATACCTTGTCAAAAGCTTTCTGAAAGTCTAAGTAAATCCCATCCACTGGTTCGCCTCAGTCAACTCTACTAGTTACATCCTCAAAGAATTCCAATAGACTTGTCAATCATGATCTCTCCTTTTATATATCTTTGTCTGATTATACCACTGCCTTCCAAATGCTGAATTATGAAATCCTTGATACTGGACTCTAGCAACTTACCCAGTACTGACGTTAGGCTCACTGTTCTATAGTTCCCGGTTTTCTCTCTACCTCCCTTCTTGAATAGTGGGCTAACATTAGCTTCCATCCAATCTGTAGGCATTATTCCAGAGTCCAAAGAAGTTTGGAAAATAACCACCAATGGATCTATTATTTCCAGGGCCACTTCCTTAAGTACTCTGGGATGAAGATTATCAGGACCTGGAGATTTATCCACCTTCAATCCCATCAATTTCCCCCAAACCGTTTCTCTATGAATGCTGATTTCCTTCAGCTCCTCACTAAAACATCTTTCTTTCAGCATTTCTGGTACATTATTCATGTCCTCCTTTGTGAAGATTAAAGCAAAGTACAATTTAATTTCTCAGCCATTTCTTTATTCCCTGTTATGAATTCTTCCATTTCTGACTGTAAGGGGCCTATATTCATGGCTGATCTGTTTATGTTTCAAATTCCACATTGTCATCTATCCCTGATAACCTTTGATTCCTTGGCCCAACTAGAATCCATCTACATCTGCCTTAAAAATATTCAGTGATCCTGTGAAGGAATTTACAAAAAGCATAACATATGAAACGCGTCTGAGGATTCTGGGTCTGTACTCGATGGAGTATAGAAAGATGAGGGAGGACTGCATTGAAAATTAGAGAATATGGAAAGGCCTGGATAGAGCAAATATGGGGAAGATGTTTCCATTAGTAAGAGAGACTAGAATCCGAGGGCACCGCCTCAGAATAAAGGGACAACCCTTAAGAACCCAGATGAGGAGAAATTTCTTCAGCCAGAGGGTAGTGAATCTATGGAGTTCATTCTCAGAGAAGGCTGTGGAGGTCAATCATTGAGTGTATTTAAGACAGAGATAGATAGGTTCTTGATTGGTGAGAGGACCAAAGGTTACGGGGAAAAAGCTGGAGAATGGGGTTGAGAAACTTATCAGCCATGATTGAATGGTGGAGCAAACTCGACGGGCTGAATGGTCTAATTCTGCTCCTTTATCTAGTCTTATCTGGAGAGTTTTGGTGATTTTCCCCTTCAATGCTGCTTCTCGCATCCTTCTTTGTCACTGTGATGAGAGTTTTGATTTGTGCCAGAATCCTTAGATTTCCCAGAAGTGCTGGAAAATTCCACACAGTCAGGATAAAAGACCGAGTGATCTTCAAAAGATTTTAAAGTGCGTAAAATGTTATTTATCCAGTAATTCTCATTCTGTACTGCGTTCCAGTGATTTTATTGAACCTCGTTGCAAGTTGTCAAATCCGGCAGACAACAGAAAAATCCTTCCGTGGGGAGTGATACACTTTAATAGATAACGAGCATCATTAATTAAAAAAGCTCCCAGTGGCATTTAGATTCAAAAGCCTGATTATGATTTGCAATGATTAAACTAAAGTAAACTGCACTATTAGCCTTACAGTTGCAGCTAATCTTGATTTGATTTGAGGCTAAATTTAATTTCATTGCTGAAATCAGCATTTCTGTGGTCAGCTAGCATGTTCCCAAGATGCTGTAAGATTCGACAACACCAGGGTATCAAACAGAGTAATTGTCATAACAAGACATGTGCCCTCACTGACCTACACTGACTCCCTGCTTGGCAATGCCTTGCTTTTAAAATGTTCATCTTTGTATTCAACTTTCTCTATGGGCTCACTCCTCCTATATCTGTAACCTCCTAGAACCTTACGATGCTCAGATTTTGATTCTAGTCCCTTGTGCATCTCTGATTTACATCACTCCAACACTGGTGGCTATACCTTGAACTATCGGGGCACTGAACTCTAAACTTCACTCTGTGAATCACTCCCACTCTTTCCACCCTCCCTGCCTGCTGTTTTCCAACTGTGATGGGCAGCTCGTTCTCCTGGACCACACTGAGAAGAGCAATGCAGGAGAATGATTAGCCCTGTACCTTGGGAGACCAGAGGATGCACTGAAGTGTGATGCCATCTTACATGGGTTTGAGTTCACACCAAGTGCAGGGCAATCCCAGCACAGTAACACTAAGTAAGATTCACACTGCAGTGAGGAGCAGCACTGAGCTGTAAATAACATACATAACAGGAACAAGAGTAGATCAGAAAGATGGGCGGCACGGTGGCGCAGTGGTTAGCACTGCTGCCTCACAGCGCCAGAGACCCAAATTCAATTCCTGCCTCGGGTCACTGTCTGTGTGGAGTTTCCATGTTCTCCCCATGTCTGCGTGTGTCTCCTTTGGGTGCACCAGTTTCCTCCCACAGTGCGGGTTAGGTGGATTGGCCATGCTAAATTGACCCTAGTGTCACAGGGATTAGCAGAGTAAATGTCAGGTTATCTGAAAAGGGCTTGAGTGGGATGTATTCAGTGCTGACTCGATGGGCTGAACGGCCTCATTCTGTACTGCAGGGATTCTATGACCTCCCTTGTTTCACCACTTCTTATTTTGTTTATTGGTGAACTTTTTCTGTAGAATATAAATCTCTAATGTCTTCTGCTCACAAAGATCCTTTTATTTTGCAGGTAATCTATTTCTTTAGCTCGCTCTCTTTATTTGAGCAGTCTCTTCCAAGATGGCACATACAAGATGATTAGAGGTTTAGATAGGGTGGACAGTGATAGCCGTTTTCCTCGGATGGAGAAAGCTAGCATGAGGGGGCATAGCTTTAAATTAAGGGGTGGTAGTTATAGGACGGATGTCAGAGGTAGGTTCTTTACCCAGAGGGTGGTGAGGGATTGGAATGCCCTGCCTGCTGCAGTTGTAGATGCGCCTAGTTTGGGGGCGTTTAAGAGATCCGTGGATAGGTTTATGGATGGAAAGGGATTGGTTTAGGTGAGAGGGTCATTGCTTTTTTAATTGGTCGGCGCAACATCGTGGGCTGAAGGGCCTGTTCTGCGCTGTAATGTTCTATGTTCTATCTATGTTCTATGGAGCGAGGCAACTTCCTGCAAGCTATGCCCAGCATATCCTCTAATCCTATCTTCTACTCTGGTTTTAGGTTTCTAAAACTTTATTCTCACTCTTTTACTGTAACACTACATTCAGCACTCTCTCCTTCTCTATGTATGGTACCTTTGTCTGTATAGTGCGCAAGAACCAATGCTTTTCATTTTATGCCAGTACATGTTCTTGCGACGTTGAGCAATAAAGCGCGGACCGTACCACTTCACATTTTAGCAGATTATGAGGCAAGGTATTCCTCTTTAAATGGTTCGGTGTTAGTTCTCAGAGTTGGGGAGGGGTGGCGAAATCCACCTCCGCTTCAGTGACCCAAGCTGGGAATCGAACCCGGGTCCCTGGCGCTGTGAGGCAGCAGTGCTGAACACTGTGCCGCCTTTGTAGATATAACATTAGCTTTGGGATCATTCAATGTCCTCACTATTACATATCATGCTTTCCATGAATTCTTGATCAATATTTTAATATCCCTTGCTATCTCCTAACCTAGTTTCCAATTTTAGCTCACCATCAGGTTCCTAGCCTCCGCTACCTTGTTTTTATATTTATCTTGCTCCATTAAGCTACATGGAGTTTTAGACGTCGGGGACATGTTCATATTTTAATATCTGATATTGAATAACTGACTGTGCAAATAGTAGATTGAGAAATACAAAAAGAAATTATGTAATTCTATATCTTGCAAATGTCAAGAATGAGCACAATTTTCTTCCCAGTGAAAGATAGAAATCATTAATGATTTTCACTTTAGTTATTGTCATTAAATTTACTACAGTTCAGTGAAACAGATTCCTGACATTCTTTATCCCATCGCCCGATCATTCTTTTGTCGCTCCACTTCATCACATTTTATTAGAATTCCACAAAATTTAATTTGCGCCATTAAAATGCAAATTCTACAGTGAGTTTAACCATGGAACTTCAATAAGACAAAAATGGATTGACTCATAAAAGCAATTTTCACTGAATCACTGTTCCCCAAAGACAGTGAGTGAAGTTATGCCCAAAGCAAAGGGATCAGTAGCACTGTCTGTCTGTCTGTCTCTCTCTGCTTCACTCACTCTCCCGGCTAACTCTGAACAGCTCATGGCCACATCAACAGGTTAAATCTGTATAGGGTTTGTGATTTGATTTGATTTATTATTGTAACGTATTAGTATACAGTGAAAAGTATTGTTTCTTGTGTGTTATACAAAGCATACTGTTCATAGAAAAGGAAAGGCGAGAGTGCGTAGTGTCGTGTTACTGTCATAGATAGGATGTAGAGAAAAATCAACTTAATGCAAGGTAGGCCCATTCAAAAACCTGACTGCAGCAGGGAAGAAGCTGTTCTTGAGTTGTTTGGTACGTGACCTCAGACTTTTGTATCTTTCCCCCGATGGAAGATGATGGAAGACAGAATGTCTGGGGTGCATGGGGTCCTTAATTATGCTGGCTGCTTTGCCAAGATAGCGGGAAGTGTAGACAGTGTCAATGGATGGGAGGCTGGTTTTCTGTGATGGGAAAGGCAGAAATACCTGAAACGGACTTACTGGTATCGAGGGCAGCTACAAACTTCAAGTTAGATTGTGGGCGGGATTTTCCAGCCATGCTCACCCCAAGGCTGGAAAGTCCTGCCCAAGGTCAATGAACCTTTGCATGGTCTGTGTCCCATCCACTACAATTCCTGTGGTGGGCGGGACAGGAAAATTCCGCTCTGTGTCTCTGTGTAATTCTTGTTATTGCTTCAAAAGAAGGCTGGCGTCAAAAGAAGGTGAATATCCAGCATCTGGGAAGGAATTGTGGAATCCCTTCAGTACACAAGGAGGCCATTCAGTCCATTGAGCCTGCAGCCACAACAATCCCACCCAGCATCTATCCTCATACCCCACATATTTACCTTGCTAACTCCCTGACACTAGGGTCAATTTAGCACAGCCAATCAACCTAACTAGCACATCTTTTGTACTGTGGGAGGAAACCGGAGCGCCTGGAGGAAACCCACGCAGGCATGGAGAGAATGTGCAAACTCCACGCAGACAGTCATCTGAGGCAGGAAGTGAACCTGGGTCCCTGGCACTGTGAGGCAGCAGTGCCACCCACTGTGCTGCCATGCCGCCCCAAGTTGGTAAACATCATAAATGTCCATCCAGCAGGGTTTCATGGCAAAGCTGTGGCTTTAATTATAGTATTTTCCATGCTTTTAATACTGGTTATATTATCATGCAAAACAACATAATGTCCATGAGCAATTACATGTGGCTGATCAGGAGACAATGAAGATTCTACCTCCATGTCACCCATTATAGGCACTCTGGTGTTGTCCGCAGTAACAATGTTGGATTTTATTGGTGTGGAACAGTCTGTCTTCCTACATGATGTTCCAGCGAACACACTTGTTGGAGGGACACTGAGAACAAGTGGTGAAGTCAGGTTTTGCAACAGAGGTGGTCAATAATTCATTGTGGCATGCTGATAAACTACTTTAGAGAGTTAGGAACATGTCAGGTTCTACCCTTTGTTCCTGGAGAACAAAGCTTGTGATTTTGTTGAGAATATCAGGGGAGCTTTGTGTGGGAAGGTAATGCTCCACAGCATGCAAGGGAATGAAATCAGAGGGGCAGATACGTCTCCGCGCTGGTCCCAAGCATTCTGTCAGGCTCACACTGTGCGGCACTGGCAAAGACTTGGGTGTCAGCAGCATGCCATCCCATCCAGGAATTATTTAAGGCATTGGGATACTCAAGGGCGAGTGACCTAGTAACCCTAAAAGAATGGCACAGTGGTTAGCACTGCTGCCTCACAGCACCAGAGACCCGGGTTTGATTCTGGTCTTGGGTGACTGCCTGTGTGGAGTCTGTACGCTCTTGTCGGTCTCCTCCTGGTGCTCCGGTTTCCTCCCGCAGCCCAAAGATGTGCAGGTTAGGTGGACTGGCCGTGCTAAATTGCCCCTTGGTATAGGTTAAGGGAATTAGCAGGGTAAATACGTGGGGCTACAGGGATAGGACCTGGCTAAGATGTTCTGTTGGAGAGTCACTGCAGTCTCAATGGGCCGAATGGCCTCCTTCTGCATTATGGAGATTCTATGATTCTGTGAAAAACAAGGGGAATACAATAAAAATAAGATAATGGATAAAATTAATGAACAAAGGGCGTTCAGAAGGTAGAAATTTAGCTGCATCCCATTAGCTGATGAACTGCTTATCTGGGTTGGGGGAAGTCCCCTGTTTAAAAGAAGTCGATAACCCCTAGCTTTATTAAAACAATGTCTGAAAATATCTCTACTCGAAAAGGTTAATGGAGCTAGCTGCTTTTCAGTGACATTCTCATTTAGAATCTGAATGGCCTCAGTAGGATTCATCAAGACTTTATTTGACATTGCCGAGTATTTAACAGGGGACAAAAAAGCCCCAGTCGCATCTTGTACACAGCTGAAATAAACTACTGCCCTACTTTTCTTTAAGAAATGAGATTTCTGCAGCCGTTTCAATTGGTGTTCCACAGTTACGTGTTCACTGGCACAAGTAAGTATGAAAGCTCTTGGAAATATACTTGGTGATTTGAAATTTTGGAGTGCCTGTTTGTGGTGGACAACAAACAGGAGAGGAGGAATCTTCCTGGGCTCACTTTGAAAGAAAAGCTGGAGATGAATTTCACAGATATTGGTGTTGGGTTGGTAGGGTAATGCATCGCCACCTCTGTGTTGGAAAGTCGTGGGTGTACGTCTTACAGTCCAGTTCTGAACAGGCTGAGCACATTTAGGGGTGGGATACTTTACGAACATCACAGAGAATAGACAGAGTGCAAGAGCTGGGAATTGACTCCTGTCGGATAGATTATGTACTTGATTTGGAAAGAAGTCAGCTATTAATGCCTCCAAAGTAAAAAGAGCATGCCCGGGGCAACAGAGTGCTTCCATCGTGACCCCCACTTATTTGCCATATCCCCTTGACATGGACCCTGGGAAGAACCTGAATCAACTGAACATTTCAGTTTGATGCATTATTCATGATGTTTCGTGCAAAGTGACTAAGCAGGAGATAATTTATTCCACTTGGGAGGAAGCCAGGTTTGCTCACACGAGGAATGAATTCTGTTCCCTATGGTGTTATTATAAATAGCCACACTTTTAACACAGTGCTTAACGAGAAATTGTTAAATGCTCAGGACTGGCTGCCGTCACTTTGCACCACCATTGGAAAATATCCGCATCTGCCCATGGAACTGCCTCATCTGAGATTGTCTGACAAGGAAATGCTCTGTTGACTGATGCCACCTCAGGACATGCCTGGGGTGCCTCTGTTAGCGGAGTTAGGATTACAAAACTCACTGAGGTTAAAGTTACTGCCAGATTTCTGCAGGTCTGGCAGCATCTGTGGAAAGAGAAACAGAGTTAACGCTGATTCTAACGTGACTCTTAATCGCAAGACGAGTCGCGTTGGACTTGTTACATCTGGGTGGAATTTTTTTTCAACAACAGGCGGTGGGCAGGGTGGAAAAACAAACTGGAGAAGAAATAGCCAGCCCCAAAGGTGGTTTTCCCCGTCATACTGTTAGGGAATTGGAAACAAAATTCCAAAGGGCAGATCTCACAACCTCACGCTGGCAGCAGGGAAGGAGGATCTCTGAATGACTCAATCCCACAAGCAACTCATGTTCTAAAAGGTTGGGGCGCCCACAAAAATAAAAAAAATCGACTCCCCTCCCTCCAAACCCTGGATGGCCTGGACACCCCACAGAAACCTACCCCTCCTCACCCCTCCACGGAACACACACCCATGCCACAACTCCATCCTTTCCAACACCTACTATGGAACACAGCCCAATGCTGCTTCCTGACACTGCCAGTTATATCATTGGCAGGGAGGGCAGGGTGGGGACATCATTGGCAGGGGCATAGAGATAATCATAATGAGAAATCCCGTGGGATTTCCTACTGCTGCCACTGATCTTGCGCTCCCCGAAAACAGGAGCATTGTTTTCTGCTTCCAGATCACATTCATCAGCATGGCATTTATTGAAAACATAGGAACTAGAAGCAGGAGTAGGCTGGTCAACTCTTCGAGCCTGCTCCACCATTCATTATGACCATGGCTGATCATCAAACTTAATATCCTGATTCCCCCCCTTTCCCCTGATTTCCCTTGATCCCTTTAGCCCCAAGAGCTATATCTTAATTTCTTCCTGAAATCACACAACATTTTGTCCTCAACTACTTTCTATGGTAATGACTTCCACACATTCACCAATCTCTAGGTGAAGGTATTTCTCCTCACTTCAGCCCCATATCCTCAAACTACAACTGTTAATTGTCTCTATTTACTTGCCTTTAAGGGGGCTCTTAAGTATTTTGTTTAGGTGCAAGGGTACTAACTGGCACTTTTTAAAAGTTTCAAAGGCTTAAATGAACTATTTAGCTTATAAGACACTGACACCCATGAGACACTGATAACAAATGAAACTATTAAGTGGTTCTGCATAGTTTTTTTAAAGCAGTTACTTAAAATAACATTACTCATGGGGGTGAATGAGACAGTCTTATTAAAAATGCGCGCTTCTTGTGATAACCTTATTTCCAGTTGGAATAATTAAACGACACCAGGTCACAAATCCGGCAATGATTTTTTAAAAATGTGAATTCTAAAAGGTGTTAGATTCGAAAATGATGCCCGACTGTACTACACCACAGAGAATTGTATTTTGGAGTTTATGTAGACAAGTTTGAGGGGAAACTTGAACCAGCTGACCAAGTCAGTAAACCAGCATAATGCTGCGCATCTGGTCTGATGACAGTGCCCAAAGTAATCCCCACTTCTCCAGGCAGAGATGGGGTTGAAAGTAGTTTACTCCTGGAGCCAAACCCAAGGGCCCTCATTCCCATGTTGCGTTTGAGTGATAAACGTGTTTCTTTTTGGGACTGCTGTATTGCACAAACACGGGTGATAATTCAGGTGGTTCCCTCAGAAAGAAGCAGCTTACCTCCGAGTTGAACCTCAGGTGGCAGACGTTGCAAGAGATTACTTGCTTCTTTTTTGGTGGTAACGTAACGCCAAATGTGTGATTTATCACTGCCTTTTGAACGGGGTCCATCTGCAATTAAAAATATTGATTTAAAAAACCTTGGTAACTTGGCTCAATATTACAAAATAAACTGTGTTATCACTTTATAAGTGAAACAGAGAGAAAAGGTGGCGTGAAAGAGGTTCCCCTGCCAGCTGTGTTGGCAAAGGCGACATGTAGCTCAGATGCTGAGTCTTGGAGGTCCCAGGTGTAATTCCCCATGGGACAATTTTAACCTGATTCTCTCTGTGGGATACAGAATGGATTGGATCAGCTGCATATTTTACAGCCTGTCTGTGCCACACAGGTTGTCTGCACTTAAATTTAAAGTATATTTATTTATTCGTCGCAAGTAAGCTTACATTAACACTGCAATGAAGTTACTGTGAAAATCTCTCAGTCGCCACACACTTTGGCAAATGTTTGGGTACACTGAGAGAGAATTTAGTATGGCCAATGCATCTAATCAGCACATCTTTTGCACTTTGGGAGGAAACTGGAGCACCTGGAGGAACCGCGTGCAGACACAGGGAGAATGTGCAGACTCCGCCCAGCCAGGCTGCGAATTGAACCTGAGGCAGGTCCCAGGTGTAATTCACTGCTGAGGCAGCAGTGCTAAACACTGTGTCACCATGCCACAGTTCTGCCTCCAATGGATGGGAATGCCCAAGCTTTGCTCGTGTCTTCTCACAAGATGGTTGAAAACCTCCATTCTCCATACCATACAGGGGGCTGGATTCTCTGACCTCGTTCGCAGTTGGGATTCTCTAGTCGCGTTGCGGTGAGCGGAGGTTTAGCTGAGTGCCAAATTCTCCCTTGTTCTTGGATCTCATACAAACTTAATTCAGGACTAGGCAGGGTAGGTTAATAAATAATGTTAGCCAATGCTGGAGGAGCCCAGAACTTGGGTCACAGTTTGAGGATAAGGACTGAGGTGAGGAGAAATTTCTTCATCCAGAGGGTGGTGAATGTGTGGAATTTACTACCACAGAAAGCAGTTGTGGCCAAAACATTGTGTGATTTCTTGGGGCTAAAGGGACCGAGGGATGTGGAAGGAAGATGTGATCTGGATATTGAATTTGATGATCAGCCACCATCAAAATGAATGACAGAGCAGGCTCAAAGGGCCGAATGACTGACTCCTGATTCTATTTTCTATGTTTGTTGCTGAGCATGTGAATGGCTGGAGAATTCCAGGAAGGGGGGGTTTGCGCAGAAACCTCTATGGCACCACCAATGGTCACAAGGTTCCATGTTCAAATCAAGGCTCATACTCCAGTGCAGTACTGAGGTGTTGTCTTTTACTTGAGATGTTGAATCGAGACCCCAACTCAAGTAGATGCAAAAGACCACACTCCCACGGGGCCCAGTTTGAAGAATAGCAGGGGAGTTCTCTCTGGTGTCCCAGCCAATGTTTATCCTTCAACAACACCGCTCAAACTGAGCGTTGTGGGGTTGAGTTCCCTACATTACAACAAGAACTGCAGGTGGGATTTTCTGGCCCCACTCACAGTGGAAATGTCAATTCCCACCCAAAAGTCAACGGACTTTTTGCTGGTCGGTGAGATGTGATGTAAGTCATCACCAGTGATTGAAAAGATCCCATGGCACAAAAGGTTGATTTTTCTTCTCTGTGAGAAGAGTCATCCCTGTGTGAGGTTTTCTCTGCCAATAATGTCCTGGCTAATAGCAGAACAAGGCTGCCTTGTGGAGCAGACATTGCAAAGGCAGATCTCCTCAGAACTGACACCACAAAACGGATGTCCTGGGGGAGGGATCTGAAACCAAAGTTCTTGGGTAAAGCCCAAGTCGGCACCAAGTGTAGAACATGCCTTTCCTCCCACTGCCCAAATGCTCTCCTCTTCCTAAAATCCAATACCCACACTGTATGGAGATGGAAGCTAACCATTCAATTCTACACTGCATGTAATGGCTGCTCCTCAAGTTGGCTCTGTCTGAAATTCCTAGCACATCCTAGGGGCAAATCTTGACTCATGCCCTTCCCCCGAACCAAGAAGATTCGGAGTTGTGCTTTTTGTTCCTTGATCAGCCACAACAGCGCCAGAATACATTCTTTTCCTTACAAAACGTAATCATTGCAAATCAGGTGCTCCGTCACTATTTATCTTCATTATAAATCGGAAACGTGTAATATAAACGTGACAAGTGTTCGAGGAAACCTACATGTACTTTGCAACAAACGGCTGCCGACCACGAGGTATACCTTTCCCTTGAACCACAACGTTTATTCATTTAATGCCTCATAAATTCAGGTATTCCTAATTATACATTTATTACTTAATTAACCTTTGGACTGTTGTTAATTCAGTGTGTGGCACAAGTGGTGGGCTGGTCTTCAGCACTTAAAGCAACCAGTGGTTGGAATAGAATGATTGGTCCGAGTTCCATGGCGTGGGGCACCTTGTGGCATGTCCTGGCTGACTTCTTCCCTTTATCTGAACTATTTGTTCTTGGAATGTGAAGGTGGCTGACTAGACCCAGCAGTTGTTACTCATTCCAAATTGCTCTTGAGAAGGTGATGTAGAGCCACCATTTTGATCTGCTGTTGTCCATGTGGCACAGGTAAGCTCACAGTGACTTTTCCCGTAGCATTTTGTTGCAACTGAATGGCTCGCTATGCTACTTGGGAAGAGCCAATCACATTGCTGTGAATCTGCAGTCACGTGTGTGTGTTTGATGGGTTATGTGAGGTTATGCAGATTATGAAGGGTGACTGTAGCCTGACCCAAGTAGTAACTCAACACTGCTTTGTTTAACACTGCGTGCAATATATTCAAGATGGGTTATTGAGTAGACAATTCACCTGCTGCACGTCTGCTGGACTGAGTCTGTGGATGTGATTTTACAGCCTCGCTTGCCCCAAAACTGGAAAATCCCGCCCAATGTCAATGGATCGTTACATGGTCCATCCCTCGCCTACTCCGATTCCTGTGCCGGGCAGGATGGTAAAATTTCAGCCTGTGGCACATAACTGCTGAAGCCACAGAAATATCATTGTCCCTATCACTCATCGGCCTATCTATTCTATTAACCCACTGCACTACAACACCCCTCAAATATACAATCTACTTTTTTTTTAAACAGGTTAAATTTGTCCAAGATATTTACATTTGCATTTACTTTACATTGTGGGGGAGGCGATGGCCTAGTGGTATTATCGCTGGACAAAAAAAACTAGAAACTCAGCTAATAAGGACATAAGAAATAGGAGCAGGAGTAGGCCATCTAGCCCTTCGAGCCTGCCCCGCCATTCAATAAGATCATGGCTGATCTGTCGTGGCTCAGTTCCACTTTCCCGCCCTCTCCCCATAACCCTTAATCCCCTCTCTTATCAAAAACCCATCAACCCGCGTCTTAAATATATTTAGCGAGGCAGCCTCCACCACTTCAACGGGCAGAGAATTCCAGAGATTCACCACCCTTTGAGTGAAGAAGTTCCTCCTCAACTCCGTTCTAAACCGCCCCCCCTTTATCTTGAGGCTTTATCTTGAGGCTGTGCCCCCTAGTCCTACTGTCTTTTTTGAGTGGGAAGAGTCTCTCCACCTCTATCCTATCCATCCCATTCATCATCTTATACATCTCAATGAGATCTCCCCTCATTCTTCTAAACTCTAACGAGTACAAGCCTAGTTTATTCAGCCTCTCCTCATAGCTCAACCCCCTCAACTCTGGTATCAGCCTAGTAAACCTCCTCTGCACTCCCTCCAAGGCCAAAATATCTTTGCGCAGGTGCGGCGCCCAAAACTGCACACAGTACTCCAGCTGCGGCCTCACCAATGCCCTATACAGCTGCAGCAAGACCTCCCTACTTTTATATTCAATCCCCCTCGCTATGAAGGCCAGCATCCCATTCGCCTTCCTGACCACCTGCTGCACCTGCAAGCTGGGTTTTAGCGACTCATGCACAAGGACCCCGAGGTCCCTCTGCACTGTCGCCTGCTGCAGTTTTTCGCCACGTAAGTAATAGTCCTTCCTACCATTCTTCCTACCAAAGTGGACCACCTCACACTTGCCAACATTAAATTCCATTTGCCATTTCCTGGCCCATTCGCCCAGCCTATCTAGATCCTTCTGGATTCAGATTCAAATTCACGGCAGATGGCAGAATTTGAATTCAATAAAAAAAATCTGGAATTAAGAATCTACTGATGACCACAAAACCACTGTCGATTGTTGGAAAAACCCATCTGGTTCACTAATGTCTTTTAGAGAAGGAAATCTGCCGTCCTTACCTGGTCTGACCTACATGTGACTCCAGAGCCACAGCAATGTGTTTAATTTTCAACTGCCCTCAGGCAATTAGGGATGGGCAATAAATGCCGGCCAGCCAGTGACGCCATGTCCCACAAATGACTAAAAAAAAAATTGGCTCTGCCAACTCCAAAAGTCCCCTGAATCATAGAATCCCTACAGTGCATAAGGAGGCCACTCAAGCCTGCACCAACAATAATCCCACCCAGGTCCTATCCTCATAACCCCATATGTTAACCCTGCTAATTCGCCTGACACTAAGGGACAATTCAGCATGGCCTAACCCGCACACCTTTGGAGTGTAGGAGGAAACTGGAACGCCAGGAGGAAACCCACACAGGCACGGGGAGAACATGCAAACTTGACATTGACTGTCACCCAAAGCCAGAATTGAACCCGGGTCCCTGGTGCTGTGAAGCAGCAGTGCTAATCACTGTACCACCGTGCCACCCTGCTTACAGGTTAAGTGTCTGTGCAACCGTTCACCACTTTGCTGGAATGCTTGGTTGTGATTGTCATGATGGGCCAGTGGTCTCGAAGCAGGTCCTGGCATGGGTCAACCTCTCACAAGCCATTCGAAGTGTCCTTGGGTCTTCATCGTTTGGTGATCAAAGACCTGTGGCGCCAGTGAAATGAGCGCTTTCCTCTTGTGTCAGCAAGTACTAGATGGTGTCTGTGTCCAAGTTGCTTAGTGGATGCCCTTTTCTGGCAGGGATGACACCTTCTGCCTTACAAACACTGATCCAAACTCTCTGGTCTGGAGTTAACGTTGATAGGGAATTGACCCAATGTCTGGAATGTTATACTTGCTGCTGTTTCTCCCAGAGGCCTATTTCTGATTTCTAACCCTCTTGTGGTCAGCAGGGGTAACGTTAGGTTGGAATTTCCTTGGCAGCAGATGAATGTACATCTTTAGATGTCATCAACACAAGTTGCTGGGCAATTTACAAATTAAATAATGATGAGTGCCATTAAACTTGGCAGCAAGTTCGAGACCAATGTTTCTTTTAATTAAGAGAATTGTAGGTGGTTAACACTATATTGGGTAAAATTCACATGCGCCCTTAGAAATGGAACATATACTTATCCTCACTTTATAGGAACAGAACATGATTTTGGCAGTAGAATAAGATACTCATGTCCGACCAAGGGAGCCAAGTCCAGGAGGCAGTGGTTTGATTCTCACCAATAAACCAAAGCTAAATATTATAGTCTTGAATTTGGACTGTTACAATACATTTATGGCTACAGTGGCTTGTAACACGAAAATTGCAGTATAATGCTGCTAAAGGATGGCACAGTTGTTAGCACTGCTGCCTCCGTCGCAGGGACCCGGGATTGATTCCTGGCTTGGGTCACTGTACAAAGTCTGCACGTTCTCCCCGTGTCTGTGTAGGTTTCCCCTGGGTGCTCTGGTTTCCTCCCACAGTCCGAAAGGTGTGCTGATTAGGTGCATTGGCCAGCAATTTACATTCCACCCCATGCAGACGTGAAGACTGCGCTGGATGAAATATACACCATCACAAGTAGCCTTGGGATGAAACACTCCTTTTCATCATGGCTGGGTACTTCACAGGCCAAGTTCAAGAGCATCCTACCAAGAAATCACCAACACGTCTCCTCTTCCACCAAACATTCTTGATCACTGCTACACAAATATCAAACATGCCCACCGCTCTATCGCCCACCCACACTTTGGCAAATCAGACCACAAGGCTGTGCTCCTACTCCCAGCTTAGGAGCAAAAACTGAAACAGGAGAAGCCATTAAAGAAAGTCCACAGCAGATCTCATCTCCCTGGCCCTACACTCAATCCTGGAACACCTGGCTAACAAAGATACCTATGTCAGACTCCTATTTATTGACTACAGCTCGGCCATCAACACCATTTTTTGACAAAACCCATTTCCAAACTTTGTGGCCTGGGGCTCGGCACCTCCCTCTGCGACTGGATCCTGAACTTCCAAGCCCACGGACTACAGTTAGTAAGGAGAGGCAACAACACTTCCTCCATGATCATCCTCATCACCGGTGTCCCACAAAGGCTGTGTCTTCAGCCCCTTACTATACTCCTTATATACATATGGCTGTGTGGCCAAATTCCCCACCAACTCGATTTTCAAATTTGCTGATGACACTGCCATTGTGGGTTGGATCTCAAACAATGATGAGACGGAGCATAGAAAAGAGGTAGAGAATCTGGTGAACCGTTGCAACGACAATAATCTCTCCCTCAATGTCAGTGAAAGAAAGAAGATAGTCATTTACTTCAGGAAGCGTAGTGGAGGGCTGTCCCCTGTCTACATCAATGGGGACGAAGTGGAAATGGACGAGAGCTTCAAATTTCTAGATGTCCAGATCACCAACAACCAGGTCCCTCCATGCTGACACTAAAGAAAGCCCACCAGCGCCTCTCTCTCAGAAAGCAAAAGAAATTTGGTATGTCCAGTACGACTTTCATCAGTTTTTACAGATGCACCAGAGAAAACATTATTTCTGATTGTATCACAGCTTGGTATGGTTCCTACTCTGTCCAAGACCACAATAAATTACAAAGGGTTTTGAACGAAACCCAGCCCATCAAGCAATTCTGCCTCCCATCCATTGACTCTGTCTACACTTCCCGCTACCTCAGTAAAGCAGCCAGCATAATCAAGGATCCCATGCACTCCAGACATTCTCTTTTCCATTTTCTGCCGTCGGGAAAAAGATACAAATGGCTGAGATCATGTACCAACCGACTCAAGAACAGCTTCTTCTCTGCTGCCATCAGACTTTTGAATGGACCTATCTCATATTAAGTTAATCTTTCTCTACACCCTGGCCATGGCTGTAACACTACATTTCGCACCCTCTCCTTTCCTTCTCTATGTACAGTATGCTTTGTCTGTATAGCGCGCAAGAAACAATACCCTTCACTGTATATTGATTCATGTGACAATAATAAATCAAACACACTCACAAATCATAGAATCCTACAATGCAGGATGCAGCCATTTGGCCCATCAAGTCTGCACCTACCACAATCCCACCTAGGCCCTTTCCCCATAACCCTATGCATTTACCCCAGCTAGTCTCCTTGACACTAAGGGGCAATTTAGCATGGCCAATCCATTGAACCCACATATGTGGGAGGAAACGAAAGCACCTGGAGGAAACCCATGCAGACATGGGGAGAATGTGTAGACTCCGCACAGACAGTGACCCAAGCTGGGAATCGAACCTGGATCCCTGGCACTGTGAGGCAGCAGCGCTAACCACTGTGCCACCGTGCCACCCCAGATGACCTGGGCAATTTGCAAATTCCTTTATTTAATATGCCAGGACGCACAGTGCTGTGTCTGGACATGCCCTCCCACTGCCAATTTGAGGGTAGCACTGCCCCCGGGAACACTTTAGGCCTAAGTGAAATAGCGCAGGCCTTAAACTGGCAAGAAGGGGACGACGCATTCTGCTGACTTCAGTCGACTCACTGTGGTTTAGCACTGCTGCCTCAAAGCGTCAGGGACCCAGGTTCAATTCCCATGTTGGATCACTGTCTGTGTGGCGTTTGCAATTTCTCCCTGCGTCTGTATGGGTTTCTCCGTGTGCATGGTTTCCTCCCACAGTCTGAAAGATGTGCAGGTTAGGAGCGTTGGCCACGCTAAATTCTCCCTCAGTGTACCTGAACAGGTGCCGGAGTGCGGTGACTAGGGGATTTTCACAGTGACTTCATTGTGATGTGAATATAAGCTACTTGTGACTAAAAAGTGTCCCAAGATGTGGAGATTAGACGAAGTAACCATGGGAAATGTGTGGTGCTTTGGGGATGAGAGGGGGTGAGCTTGGATAAGATGGTCTTTCGGAGAGTCTGTGTCAACTGAAGTCAGACTGTGCAGACTCAATGAGTCGAATGATCCCTTCTGCGCTGGAGGGATTCTATGACTCTATGCAATGTGTCTATATGATGCTAATATCAGTCTCCAGGGTGTGAACTGCTCAGTACTCCAATTCCACTGTAAATTAAACTATTGTATACTTGTTAAAGGATTCCACTTCAACTGTATCCAGTTTACACCCTGGACTATTGTATGTTAATCACAGGGGAAACATTATGATGTCACAGGGTAAAAGTTTATTGTTACTTTGATATTTGAGTTAATTAAGGTTGATGGGATTCCCACCTTCAAAAGGAAAAGTTATCCTTACAAACAACACTGGGTCCACAGGACTAAGGTTCTCTTTCTCCATCGAAGCATGTCAGAAGGGAGAAGCTGTAACATAAACCTATGTCAAGTATATGGGAAACATCCCAAATCAAAAGGCATTTCTGTAAAGTTATGTGGACATTTTAGATCTACCTGGGCCAAGTCTGAAACAGATAATTATTACTCGATGGACTCTTTCCAACTCTTTTGTACAATTAACACACCATATCATTAAAAAAAATTCACAGGATGTGGGTGTTGCCGACTAGGCCAGTCTTTATTGCCCATCCTTAATTGCCCTTGAGAAGGTGGCGGTGAGCTGCCTTCTTGGACCGCTGCAGCCCGTAGGGTGTAGTAGGTACGCCCCACGGTGCTGTGAGGGAGGAAGTTCCAGGATTTTAACCCAGCGACAGTGAAGGAATGTCAATTTATTCCCAAGTCAGGATGGTAAGTAGCTTGAAGGGGAGGTAATGGTGCAGTGGTAATGTCGCTGGATTAGCAATCCAGAAGCTTAAGTTAATACTGTCCACACGGTCCCCCAACATGGTGGATTGGCCATGATAAATTGCCCCTTAATGTCAGGGGGATCAAGTGGGTAAATATGTGGGTTACAGAGATAGGACAGTAGCTGGGTGAGTTTATTATCAGTGCAGCCTCGATGGGCCAAATGGCCTCCTTCTGCACTGTAGATTCTATGAACCATTCAATAGCAGCACAAATTTAGACTGGAACAAAACTACAAAATACTGGAAACTCTCAGCATGTCTGACAGCATCTGTGGAGAGAGAATAGAGCCAACATTTTGAGTCATCTCTCCTCCTTCCTTCCCATTTTTCAAGCAGCTTCCTTTTAAAAGGATGGCCTGTCCACTCCCCCTTGCCTGCTCTCACTGGCTGGCTCCCCCCTTGCCCACTCCCACTATTCTGTGGCTTGACACCATATCATTCCAATCAGTCAGTTTGGTAACATATTCAGTTGATTGTTACTTTCACACCAGCTCATCTACATGTTACTGGAGAACAACTTGTGGGTGGGAGAGATGGTGGTTGACTTGGCCACTCCTTGTATTTTATACGTTTCCCCTGACACCTGGAAACAAGCCCAGCGAGCAGCCGTAACATCTATCTCATGGAGAAGGTAGAAATGGGGTGATGGCTGGAGACTGGGAGTGTGGCGGGGAGGGGGGGTGCTTTTTTCACTGAGTCATTCTCAATAAGGCAAAGTCTTGTGGTGCAGTGGATAGTTCTGTGCTTCTGAAGCAGAAGCACGCGTAGGGCGGCGTAGTAGCACAGTGGTTAGCACTGTTGACTCACAACGCCAGGGTCCTGGGTTCGAATCCTGGCTGGGGTCACTGTCTGTGTGGAGTTTGCACGTTCTCCCTGTGTCTGCATGGGTTTCCTCTAAGTGCTCCGGTTTCCTCTCACAGTCCAAAGATGAGCGGGTTAGGTAGATTGACCATGTTAAATTGCCCATTAATGTCAGGGGAACTAGCTAGGGTAAATGCATGGGGTTATGGGGATAGGGCCTGGGTAGGATTGTGGTCGGTGCAAACTTGATGGGCTGAAGGCCTCCTGCTGCACTGTAGGGTGCTATGATCTATGCTCCGGGTTTCAAGGTTCACTCCAGGACTTGATGACCAAGGTCTCTACATTAATAAAGCAGATACACATACAGTATTGGTCTGTACCTCCTCCCAACACACAAGTGGATCAGCTACCTGATGGACAGCACATTAGAGCCTCTACCATCTACCCATAGCTCCAGACTACAATGTGCATGTTGCCACAGCAACTCGGACTTCCTGTGCGAAAGGTAACATACCACCACCCTTAATCTAAGCTAACAATAGCCGGCGTTCACTTACTGCCTTTACGGATGTCTTCACCCTCCGGCAAACTGCAGCCTACAATACAGATACTGTTTTGTGCTCCTGTGGAACACAGAGCTATCTGTTTGGTTGCTCGGTCAAGCCCCTTTCTTCCCTCCCAACATAAATAGGCAATATCGGATTGCCTTTCAATGTCTTTAATTACAAAGGCAGGTGCATCAGTCTCTGAGGCACACGTCTGCACAGTAAGACCATTATGAGAGCTCCGAATTCCATTCTCGGACCAAGCCAGGCAGGTGATTACAGAATTATCAGCCTACAGACTGGCTGCATCTCGCTGCTGCTTGCCTTTTTTATTCCCCGCCACATCCCACCACGCGCCCCCCCCACCCCCACCCCCCCAGCCTTGTTCCTGAAGTTAGTTAGCAGCCGCAGTACAAATACTGTAAAAATAAAGATTTGCTGAAATGGAGCCTGACAGTAAATTAGCCAAAAACCTATCTTTGTTCAAAGGCTGCACTAATCAGATGGAAATGCTGCGATGAACTGAATTCTCCCTGACAAAAGAAAACAATTACAGTCAGGAGCATGTAATCCATTTCTGAAATGTAACACACCGCATAAATATTCATTCTGGCTTTCTCCCTCCACAGATTATGCAAGTTAAACTAACAGTATCCCAGTCAATGTGATCCTATCTGTACCAGGAAATATTTCTTATTCATTCGTGGGACATGGGTGTCGCTGGCTAGGCAAGCATTTATTGTCCTTCCCTACTTGCCCTTAAACTGAGTGGCTTGCTAGGCCATTTCAGAGGGCAGTTGAGAGTCAACCACATTGCTGTGGCTCTGGAGTCACATGTACAACGAAAGAACAAAACAAACAAAGAACAAAGAAAATTACAGCACAGGAACAGGCCCTTCGGCCCTCCAAGCCTGCACCAACATAAGAAATAGGAGCAGGAGTAGGCCATCTGGCCCTTCGAGCCTGCCCCGCCATTCAATAAGATCATGGCTGATCTGTCGTGGCTCAGTTCCACTTTCCCGCCCTCTCCCCATAACCCTTAATCCCCTCTCTTATCAAAAACCTATCAACCCGCTTCTTAAAAATATTGAGCGAGGCAGCCTCCACCACTTCAACGGGCAGAGAATTCCAGAGATTCACCACCCTTTGAGTGAAGAAGTTCCTCCTCAACTCCGTTCTAAACCGCCCCCCCTTTATCTTGAGGCTGTGCCCCCTAGTCCTACTGTCTTTTTTGAGCAGGAAGAGTCTCTCCACCTCTATCCTATCCATCCCCTTCATCATCTTATACGTCTCAATGAGATCTCCCCGCATTCTTCTAAACTCTAACGAGTACAAGCCTAGTTTATTCAGCCTCTCCTCATAGCTCAACCCCCTCAACTCCGGTATCAGCCTAGTAAACCTCCTCTGCACTCCCTCCAAGGCCAAAATATCCTTGCGCAGGTGCGGCGCCCAAAACTGCACACAGTACTCCAGCTGCGGCCTCACCAATGCCCTATACAGCTGCAGCAAGACCTCCCTACTTTTATATTCAATCCCCCTCGCTATGAAGGCCAGCATCCCATTCACCTTCCTGACCACCTGCTGCACCTGCAGGCTGGGTTTTTGCGACTCATGCACAAGGACCCCGAGGTCCCTCTGCACCGTCGCCTGCTGCAGTTTTTCGCCACGTAAGTAATAGTCCTTCCTACCATTCTTCCTACCAAAGTGGACCACCTTCACTTGCCAACATTAAATTCCATTTGCCATTTCCTGGCCCATTCGCCCAGCCTATCTAGATCCTTCTGCAGACTCTCCACACCCTCCGCACAATTTGCCTTTCCCCCAATCTTGGTGTCATCAGCAAATTTCGACACCCTACACTCGGTTCCCTCCTCCAGATCATCTATATAAATGGTAAATAGCTGAGGCCCCAATGCTGCCCGACAGAACTAAAGCCCCCTACCCTTCTGAGGGCCATATCCCTCTAGTCCCATCCTATTCATGTGTTTGTCAAGGTGCCCCTTATAAGTCACTATCGTATCTGCTTCCGCGACCTCCCCAGCAGCGAATTCTAGGCACCCACCACCCTCTGTGTAAAAAAACTTGCCTCGTACATCTCCTTTAAACCTTGCCCCTCGCATTTTAAACCTATGCCCTCTAGTAATTGACTCTTCCACCCTGGGAAAAAGCTTCTGACTATCCACTCTTGCATAATCTTGCAGATTTCTATCAGGTCGCCCCTTAACCTTTGTCTTTCCAGTGAGAACAAACAAAGCTTTTCCAATCTCTCCTCATAGCTGATGCCCTCCATGTCTGGCAACATCCTGGTAAATCTTTTCTGTACCCTCTCCAAAGCCTCCACATCCTTCTGGTAGTGTATGCCAGGTAAGGATGGCAGATTTCCTTCCCTAAAGGACATTAGTGAACTGGATGGGGTTTTCCGGCAATCGACGATGGTTTCAGTAGATTCTTAATTCCAGACTTTTTTTTATTGAATTCAAATTCCACCATCTGCTGCGGAAGGATTCGAACCCTGACCCCCTGAATATTAGCTGAGTTTCTGGATTAATAGTCTATCAATAATACCATTAGGCCATCGCCTATCCTTATGCACCATTTGCTTTTCCACTGTCACCTAGCCCCAAAATATAATTTCTATCAATCCAGGTTTCGTTGCGTTGTAGGCCGGAATTTTACCGTCCCACCCACCACAGGAATTGGAGCGGGCGAGGGGCAGACAATGGGAAGGTCCACAGACATCAGGTGACATTTTGTGGTTTTGGGACAAGCGGGGCTGTAAAATCCTGCCCACAGGGTTAATCTTTTTGACTAAACTAAATCAAATTAACTGAGGGACAAATTAAAAGGGGCAGACTACAGAAAGAAGGGAGCCGCCCAAAACAAACGACAAAGTAGAAAGGAAGCTTAAAACATCAAACTAAAATGTGATCAAAGGTGTTGGTAATATGCCCCAGTCCCTGCGGTGCCTAGCAGGCATGTATGGTATCAACAGTGCCCTCAGACACCGCATGCTCCCTCTTCAAAGACACCATATTGTGAATGTAGTCGAGGTAGACGGGCAGAGTCGGGTCAAAACAACCCCTCGGCTGCTTGGACCAGTTTATGGCAAGCTTTGACAGGCCCAGGAGCAGGTTCACGAGGAGGTCCTCCTCCTTTCCCGTCCCCCTCTCCACCAGGTGCCACCTATAGCGTCACAGACATAGAAAATATCTTTTCTATCAAATTCCAGGTTTCGTTAGCTGCCAAAATGATATTAGCTTTAAAGTTTCTTTATTACTGTCATAAATAGGCTTGCATTAACACTGCAATGAAGTTACTGTGAACAATCCCATCATCGTCACACTCCGGCGCCTGTTCGGGTACACTGGGGGAGAATTTAGCGTGGCCAATGCACCTAACCAGCACATCCTTCAAACTATGATAGGAAACCAGAGCACCTGGAGGAAACCCACGCAGACGTGGGGAGGTGAGTTTGGAATCCTGGAAGGCCAGGGACCCCGTGGCATTTTGCCAGATGCCCTGCCCAGAAGCCTGTCTTGACTGACAGACTTCGCTGCCTATCAGATGAGCGTAAGGCTCTGGGAAAGGCTACTGTCTAGGATCAGGTGAATTTTCACAGCAAATTACACAGCAAATGACAGCACAGAAGGAAGCCATTCTGTTCACTGTGTCTGTGCCAGAGAGTTGGCAGGAGCTGGTGGTTGTTTGGGGGTTGAGATCACTGGATTGGGTTGCTGTTAGGGATGATCGTGATGTGGAGATGCCGGCGTTGGACTGGGGTAAACACAGTAAGAAGTCTGACAACACCAGGTTTAAGTCCAACCGATTTATTTGATAGTAAACTCACAAGCTTTCGAGGTTCCCCTCTTCACCTGACCTGACTTGATTCACCTGATGAAGAGGGGAACCTCAAAAGCTTGTGAGTTTACTATCAAATAAATCGGTTGGACTTAAACCTGGTGTTGTCAGACTTCTTACCAGGGATGAACGTGGCAGCATGTTGGAAGTTTGTGATCGGTGTTGGGTTTGGTTCAGAAGGATCGGAGATTGGGGAAGAGATGGGTGGGGATAAGGGAAGGATTGGAGATTGCGGAGAGATTGGGCACTGGTGATGGGTAGTTTGATGATGATAAGGAATGGTTGGAGATGGGGGGAGTTGGTACAAAGGGAGATTATGGAGATGGTTGGTGCTTACAGGTAAATTTGTAGGACCTGCACTCCTAGGCCCACAAACAGCGCTATAAAGGCACTGATTGGTCCAATCCTCCCTTCTCATAGAATCCCTACAGCGCAGACGAGGCCATTCAGTCCATCGAGTCTGCACTGACTCTGACAGAATATCTTACCCGGGCCATCTTTCCCGCCCGATCACTATAAGCCCACACATTTTCCACGGCTAATCCATCTAATCATGGGGCACTAAGGGGGTAATTTAGCATGGCCAATCCATCTAACCTGCATATCTTTGGGCAGTGGGAGGAAACCGGAGCACCCGGAGGAAACCCACACAGATACAGGGAGAATGTGCAAATTCCACACAGTCTTCCAAGGCAGGAATTGAACCTGGGCCCCTGGCGCTGTGAGGCAGCAGCACTAACCAGTGTGCCTCTTATCATCCTTTGTCTTGGAAATCTGGCTGACATGGGTTAAAGGTAAAATCACTCATCATAGGGAGTATGGAGCCCCCTTAACTGGTTTGAACTGATTCAGGAGAGTGGATTGGTTACCAACCTTTGTTCTGCCCCCGTTAAAATTGGATTTGGGCAGTTTTAAGTTGCATTCAGTTCTTAAAAGTCGGAGAATCACAGAATCCTACAGTGCAGAAGGAGACTATTCAGCCCACCCAGTCTACAGAACCACAATCCCACCCTGGCCCTATCCCCATAACCCCATGCATTTATTCTGCTAATTGCCCTGATACTAAGGGGCAATTGAGCATGGCCAATTCACCTAACCCGCACATCTTTGGACTGTGGGAGGAAACTGGAGCAACCGGAGGAAACCCATGCAGACATGGGGAGAACATGCAAGCTCCACACAGATAGTGACCCAAGCTGGGAATCAAACCTGGGTCCCTGGCGCTGTGAGGCAGCAGTGTTAACCACTGTGCCACCGTGCCACCCTTGCTCTTGTTTCAGATTTAAAACATTCTAGCCTCCCATCTGATCCAAACTCATCCTGATATTTGGGGCTGAGAAATTACTGCCTTTATCCCTGGTATAACCCTGGAAAATCTCCTTTTGTTCTGCTTTTTTTCTGGGCCTGTTACAATTCTCCTCTACTGAGGAACTCAAAACCCAACCACAATCCTCCACATTGATGCCTAATCATCACTTTGCACGGTCACCATGACAGACGGACTTCCTCTCGCATGCAGTGCTTCTCCAATGAAAACCTCAAACCTTATTTATATTAAACGCCTTGTTTTTATAACGTTGTAAAACCCACTATTAAAGATTTACACATCTTGTTTCAAAAGCAAGAGTTCCACTTTCATTTAAAACAAACTCTGAGAAACACAAAACCCACGTGCCCAATCAAAAGCTAAACTCCCGGTAACCCTGTGGATAATATGTGGATACAAAACATCTGCTTCAATTAGAAAATAGAAGTGATATTTACAGTCAGGAAAATATCACAGATTTAAATCAGTTTTGTCTCCAGACCTAAGCAGAACCTCTTGTGCGTCATGTCAATCACTCACTGCACTACCTACTAACCTGAAGCTATTTCTTTTCTTTTTCATTTACAAAGGCCATAAATTGTAGCAGGGCCAATCTCTTTAATTTAGTCCTTCTTCTGGAAAACATTTCAGCTTTTTAACCTGCAGTTTACTTTGTTCAGATCTAGTTCAGCAAAGGTAAAGCAGTTTTGCAGCTGCCTAAGTGAGTTTAACCTTGATAAGTGCACCTTGTGGATTGATTTAGCGTGAAGACTGAGTTTTGTTTTAATCCATTTGTGGGACATGGGCCTCGCTGGCTGGGCCAGCACTTATTGCTCATCCATAATTTCCCTTAGAGCTGAAAGGCTTTGCTAGGCCATTCCAGAAGGCAGTTGAAAGTCAGCCACATTGTTGTGGCTCTGGAATCACATGTAGGCCGGACCAGGCAAGGATGGCAGATTTCCTTCCCTAAAGGACATTAGTGAACCAGGTGGGTTTTTCCAACAATCAACAATGGCTTAATGGTTATTGGTAGATTCTTAAATTCCTGTGGGCAGCAGGGTGGCACAGTGGTTAGCACTGTTTTCACACAGGAACCTGGGTTCAATTCCCGGCTTGGGTCACTGTTCTGTGTGGAGTTTGCACATTCTCCCTGTGTCTTTCCTTCCACAGTCTAAAGATGTGTGGGTTAGGTTGATTGGCCATGTTAAATTACTCCTTTGTGTCCTGGGATGTATAGATTAGAGGGATTAACTGGGTAAATATGTGGGGTTACAGGGATAGGACCTGGGTGGGATTGTTGCCAGTGCAGATTCGATGGGCCGAATGGCATCCATTGTACTGTAGGAATTTATATATTTTTACTGAATATATTTTTTATTGAATTCAAATTGCATCATTTGCCATGGTGGGATTTGAACCTGAATCCCCAGAACATTAGTTGAGCTTCTGGATTAATAGCAGAGCGATATTACCACTAGGCCATCACCTCCCCCAAATAAGATCAATTAACGTGAGATTTTTAAAAATAACTTTCATTATCAGTCTGCGCCGCACAGATTAAAGCGAAACTGAAAATTGAAATGATGCCGTGAACTCGGCAAGTTAATGGGGCAGATCCCAGGACAACACGGCCAGTTTTGCAAATGCCTTGGCAAAGTCAGTTCACTAATGAAAAATTAAATGCTAAATTGGACAGGCAATCCTTCCAACCTTTGTTTCCACCTTTCACTTGCATTCAAATAATACAGTACATCCAAGTACACATCAGTAACAGCATCTATTCTACTACGTACACCAGATTAGAGGATGCACATCCTCAAAGCGAGACTGACGATGTCAACCAGTGACATCCCATTCCCCGTGAAACACTGCCGGAAGACATCATCACCTTTAAATGCTTTAATCTGCACCAAGACCCTTATTTCTGCACTTTTATCTCTTTACTACTAGGACTCTAACTTCACATAAATAATTGACAGAGAATGCAAGGGATCAACAACTCACTCTGACATGGGTCGTGTTGCTTTCAATATATATCGTCTTTGGTGTAAAATTATGACTTCACAAGAATATTACACATTGTTTCATAGAATCCCTACAGTACAGAAGAAGGCCATTCAGCCCATCGAGTCTGTACCGACCACTATCCCACCCAGGCCCTATTCCTGTAAGCCACACACTTTCTCTGCTAACCCCTCGTGACACTAGGGTCAATTTATCCTGGCCCAATTAACCTAACCTGCAGGTTTTTGGAGTGCGGGAGGAAGCTGAAGCATCCAGAGGAGACCCAAGCAGGCACACGGAGAATATACAAACTCCACACAGATGGTGACCCAAGCCGGGAATCGAACCTGGGTCCCTGGCGCTGCGAGGCAGCAGTGCTCATCACTGTGCCACCGTGCCGTCCATTAAAGCCACAAATGTGGGTGCTTTTTTTAAAGATGCAATTTCTAATTTTTCTCTTTTTTGGCTAGATTTTGAAAGAAAATTAAACCCTTGAAAAATGATGGAGACTACTACAACGTAAAACCTGAATTCTACCAAATGGGATGGAAAGAAAGGACACTCAGGTTCCTGTTGAGATGAAAGACCTCCATCTCCCATTAGCTTTATATTATCCTGAAAATTGTCAAATGTGTCCAAGAAGAGATGTCAAAATGCAACTATTTGTCATAAAAAAAATGACTGCAGCAGACATGGTCTAATAGCATTTCTCGGAAATATACAGCCAACAGAGTAGAATCTACGATGCAGAAGGAGGCCATTTGGCTCGCCGAGCCTGCATCGACAACAGTCCCACCCAGGTCCTGTCCTATCCCCGTAACCCCACATATTTACCCACCTCACCCCACTGACACTAAGGGCAATTTATCCTGGCCAATCAACCTAACCCACACATTTTTGGACTGTGGGAGGAAACTGGAGCATTTGGAGGAAACCCACAGACACGGGGAGAACGTGCAAACTCCACACAGACAGTTACCTGAGGGTGGAATTGAACCCGGGTCCCTGGCACTGTGAGATAGCAGTGCTAACCATCTGCCATCCTTTATGAATGTAAACCAAGCAGAAGAAAGATTCAAGGCTATTCTGTATTGCAACAAGCTACCAAAGCTGGTTGCTCTCTCTCTTTATTTTTTTTGGTTTACATTGCCAGATAAAAATTATATTTCTTTTTCTCTTTTCCGATTTTCATTTTTTTCCTTGTCCATCTCTCCTGAAGACACTCATGCATACTGAGCCATGGTTCTACTAGCCTTGACGCCCCACCCAAGTGGCCATGTTTCTTTTCTGAGTCTTGAGAGAGAGACTTGCATTTTTCCTTTTTCATGTGGGAACCTTCGTAACCAAACCCAATCCTGACCTCCTCTGCCAACCATTATTGACATATACTCCTGGAGCAAATTTCTTGGCCACCTTTTTGAGTGTGTATCACAACAACCAATTACCTCAGCCAGCATAATGAAAAGAAGATTTTGATTTTACCAGAACTGTTATATAAAGTTGTGAAGTTTGTTGTTATGTGTTCCATGAAAGCAGGTTGAGAAAGTGCATTTGTTATACATACAGAAAGAAGACCATTCAACCCATCCAGTCCCTGTCTGCTCTCTGTAGAGCAACTCAATCATTCCCATTCCCCCGACCATTCTATGTCATAGCCCTACAAAGATTACTTGTCACAAGTGCCCATCAGATTTCCTTTTGGTTTGATTTGGTTTGGATTCTATTCCTTTTAGATCTGAGGGATTAATGCTCCAAAACACAAGGGGCAGAATTTCAGGGTGTCCGGGATGTTGGCTCCACAAAGCTAGTTGTTCCAGTTCCTCTCCACCTCCTGGTGCAGGAGCACGGGACTTTGAGGCAATTCAGTCTGCTCAATTCTCATTGTCATTTTGCACATCAGAAAAAGGGTGAGATTTTCTGGCCATTCTCACCGGCAGGATCTTTCGGTCCTGCTGAAGGTGACGTACAATCCGACCCCCTTCCCCTCATCACGGTGGGATTCCCAGAGGCACAATGGGCAAGCTACGCGAACTGCTGCAGACACTGGCGGGATCAACAGGAGATCCCACCAGTGGGCAACGTTGAGCCACCTGCACCACCGGGAAACACGCCAGAGAGAGGTGGGAAAATCCCACCCAAACTCTATTTGGCACACCCCAGACCAAAATTCCATTTTTTATTCTTGTTAACCAGAGGGATTAATTTATTGCTACATACTTACAAACCTTAAGCCTCGATCAATATATGACTCAAACAAAGCAGCATGTTAATCTTTCTCACTATTCTTAGCATCCGACAATTCAAGAATGAATAGGGCAGCACGGTGGCACAGCTGTTAGCACTGCTGCTTCACAATGCCAGGGACCCGGGTTCGATTCCTGGCTTGGGTCAGTGTCTGTGTGGAGTCTGCACGTTCTCCCTGTGTCAGCGTGAGTTTCGGGTGCTCCGGTTTCCTCCCACAGTCCGAAAGACAAGTGGTTAGGTGCTAAATTCTCCCTCAATGTACCCTGAACAGACTGCAGCGACTAGGAGATTTTCACAGTAACTTCATTGCAGTGTTAATGTAAGCCTACCTGTGACACTAATAAAACTAAAATAATGTATTGGTATTCTGAAAAATAAACATTGGGGCCGATATTGAATTTTCTTCTGCTCTCACTTGTAGCAATTCCTCATTTTAACTCAGCTTTCCTTGTTTCTCTGCTAACCTGTAGTTTTAAAAGTTTTCTCCCTTATATTCTGGATGTTCTCCGCTGCAAGCAAAACCCAAATGGTTGGGTAGGATAATGACCTTTTCCCAAGCTTCCGCTACAATGCTCCTGATCTGGCAGCTTGAAGGCTCAGAGGAATGGCTTCAGGCAGCGCACCTGCCAATCATCCTTCTCTCCCCTTCAGTCAGCATGTTAGAACAGCAAATACGTTCGGCTGCTTTGGATTTTTAACAAATGACTGTGCAGTTAAAGAAATTCCTTTTTCTTGAGAAATGCTTCAGTGAATATCCTCCATGGGTATGTAAACAAACTGTCCCATAACACTTTTAACTGTCCATTTCCTGGGGCATTAGAGGCTGTGACCTTTACTGCTGAGGCTCTCCAGGCTTTTGTGCTGAGCTCATACTGGCACAGGCAGCAACACGCAAGAGACTGAAACACCTTTTCCTTCAAATAACATTGCAGTGACATTATAGTGGGTTTTTTTTTGCATTATTTTCTGGAGCAACCACTGGACAACAGCAGTTGTGAGTCTGTTAGTAAAGAGATATGATGTGGAGATGCTATTTACCATTTATTTATCAGCTATTTACCATTTATATAGATGATCTGGAGGAGGGAACCGAGTGTAGGGTGTCGAAATTTGCTGATGACACCAAGATTGGGGGAAAGGCAAATTGTGCGGAGGGTGTGGAGAGTCTGCAGAAGGATCTAGATAGGCTGGGTGAATGGGCCAGGAAATGGCAAATGGAATTTAATGTTGGCAAGTGTGAGGTGGTCCACTTTGGTAGGAAGAATGGTAGGAAGGACTATTACTTACGTGGCGAAAAACTGCAGCAGGCGACGGTGCAGAGGGACCTCGGGGTCCTTGTGCATGAGTCGCAAAAACCCAGCCTGCAGGTGCAGCAGGTGGTCAGGAAGGCGAATGGGATGCTGGCCTTCATAGCGAGGGGGATTGAATATAAAAGTAGGGAGGTCTTGCTGCAGCTGTATAGGGCATTGGTGAGGCCGCAGCTGGAGTACTGTGTGCAGTTTTGGGCGCCGCACCTGCGCAAGGATATTTTGGCCTTGGAGGGAGTGCAGAGGAGGTTTACTAGGCTGATACCGGAGTTGAGGGGGTTGAGCTATGAGGAGAGGCTGAATAAACTAGGCTTGTACTCGTTAGAGTTTAGAAGAATGAGGGGAGATCTCATTGAGACGTATAAGATGATGAATGGGATGGATAGGATAGAGGTGGAAAGACTCTTCCCGCTCAAAAAAGACAGTAGGACTAGGGGGCACAGCCTCAAGATAAAGGGGGGGCAGTTCAGAACGGAGTTGAGGAGGAACTTCTTCACTCAAAGGGTGGTGAATCTCTGGAATTCTCTGCCCGTTGAAGCGGTGGAGGCTGCCTCGCTAAATATTTTTAAGAAGCGGGTTGATGGGTTTTTGATAAGAGAGGGGATTAAGGGTTATGGGGAGAGGGCGGGAAAGTGGAACTGAGCCACGACAGATCAGCCATGATCTTACTGAATGGCGGGGCAGGCTCGAAGGGCCAGATGGCCTACTCCTGCTCCTATTTCTTATGTTCTTATGTTCTTATGCCGGCATTGGACTGGGGTAAACACAGTAAGAAGTCTGACAACACCAGGTTTAAGTCCAACCGATTTATTTGATAGTAAACTCACAAGCTTTTGAGGTTAACCTCGAAAGCCTGCGAGTTTACTATCAAATAAATCGGTTGGACTTAAACCTGGTGTTGTCAGACTTCTTACTGTGAATAAACAGACAGCCAACCATGGGTGGCACAGTAGTTAGCACTGCTGCTTCACAGCGCCTGTGCTGCGGGTCACTGTCTGTGTGGAGTTTGCATGTTCTCCCTGTGTCTGCGTGGGTTTCCTCCGGGTGCTCTGGTTTCCTCCCACAGTCTGAATGATGTGCTGGGTAGATGTATTGGCTGTGCTAAGTTCTCCCTTAGTGTATCTGAGCTGGCGCCGGAGTGTGGCAACTACGGGAATTTCACAGTAGCTTCATTGCAGTGTTAATGTAAGCTACTTGTGACTAATAAATAAACTTAAGCAAATGAGCTGACTCCACTGTCATGCCATGGGCTTATTTCCCTCTCAGTTCATTTTCTTCCTTCTTTATCTAGGAGCATTTTTGCATATATATGTATTATGTATACATAAGCAGAAATTCTATCTATATATTTATAGTATAGAATAGAATCCTTGCAGTGAAGGAGGAGACCATTCAGCCCAATGAACCTGTACTGACCACAATCTCACTCAGACCCAATCCCTGTAACCCCACGTATTTATCTTGTCAATCCCCCCGACATGGAGGGGAAATTTAGCCTAGCCAAGCAACCTAACCTACACATCTTTGGAGTGTGGGAGAAAACCAGAGCACTTGGAGGAAACCCACGCAGAACATGCAAACTCCACACACAGACAGTGACCCAAGCTGGGAATTGAACCTGGATCCCCTGGAGCTGTGAGGCAGCAGTGCTAACCACTGTGCTGCCCATTATATATGGGTATAATAAATGAATCTATGTCACAAGGTTTCCAGTGATGTTCACATGTCCACTTGAATGGTCAAAAATCTTGTCTTCTGAACAGGAGTTGTGTATCGGAAAGATTATATCCAGTTGTACAACACCTCAGTGAAGTGATGGTTACAGCCTGCTTCTGGCAGTGACAGTCACAGTCACAGTCACAAAGTGACTGTGCAACCTTCTCGCACGCTGGGTTGTTAAATCTGACTGGCTCCAAGGGAACAGATAGACCTGGTGACTGTGCTGCTTCTGATGCTCTGTGCCATCTCTAAGAGGTCTGGCCTCGTTCTTCATTACTTCCACCACAAGGAACCCCAGGAGCTGCTCACTGAAGCGGGCGACCATTCCGCTCGAGGACCCCATTGCTGCAGCGATTTCCTCTCTATGCTGCCACGCTCACTGGATGCCAACCTTCAGGCTGCCTATTCGTTACTGTCTGGTTAATTTGAAAACATTGTGACAGTGTACACGTTATTGCTGTGCCAAATCTACAAGAGCCCTCTTTAAATACCAAGCTTCCCCCCCACCCAAATACATGTTCAATGTAAAATCATTTGGATGGTTTTGCTTCTGATTTACATCAAACGTACAGAGGATTTCTTCACCCAAACTAGATGAGAATGAGGGAAATACGATCCATCTCTAGATCATCCCAAGCCTTGACGGATTGGAAAATCTAATTTAATTCACAGCTCATCCTGATTCCTCAATTTTACCCTTGCATGAATGACATTTGCGAGAATCTCTTAAAAATTAACACTCTCCTGAAAAATGTACAATCATTTTGAATTAAAACTAGATGACAATTTTCAAAACTGTCCAGGAAAACCCACAAGTGTGTGTGTGTGTGTGTGTGTGGGGGGGCGGTGGGTATATCGGACGACAACTTTCATGGAATCACAGAATCCCTACAGTGCAGAAAGAGGCCATTTGGCCCACCGAGCTTGCACCAACAACAATCCCACCTAGTGCCTATCTCCAATAACCCCACATATTTACCCTGCTAATCCCCTTGACACTAAGGGGCACTTGAGTATCGCGAATCAACCTAACCCTTGGGACACTAAAGGGCAATTTAGTTTGGCCAATCTACCTAACCCGCACATCTTTGGACTGTGGGAGGAAACCAGAGCACCCAAAGGAAACCCATTCAGACATGGAGAGAATGTGCAAACTCCACGCAGACAGTGACCTGAGGCCGGAATTGAACCCGGGTCTCTGGTGTTGTGAGGCAGCAGTGCTAACCACTGTGCCACCGTGCCGCCCCTAAATAACTTGATTTATTATTTTTTGGCTCTCGCTGGGGTTGTTACTCAAGATACCAATTAGCACAGTTTTTTTTGGGACACATTAACTGACATGAACGTTTAAAGCTTTCTGGGTTAAACCCAGAGGAAATTTTAATCTGAATATCTAGGTCAAATATAACTGTCCTTGTTACGGGGATCGGGACTGTCAATTAGATCTGTTCTCTGTCAACAGGTCTGCAGGTTTATTTTGTACCCTTTTACTTGCAAGTAGGTGCAGCATAGAATCCTTACAGTGCAGAAGGAGACCATTCAGCCCATTGAGTCTTCACCAACACTCCGATACAGCATCCTACCCAGGCCGTATCCCCATAACCCCACATATTTACTCCGCTAATTCCCCTAACATACAATGTGGACACAAAGGGACAATTTAGCATGGCCAATCCACCTAACCTGCACATATTTGATCACTAAGGCAATTTAGCATGGTTAATCCACCTAATCCGCACATCTTAGAACTATGGGAGGAAACCAGAGCACCCAGAGGAAACCCATGTAGACACAGGGAGAATGTGCAATCTCCACACAGTCACCCAAAGCCAGAATTGAACTGGAGTTCCTGGTGCTGTGAGGCAGAAGTGCTAACCACTGTGCTACCATGCCACATTAAGGCCAAATAAATGGTTTATATGGAAATGTTCGTAATATGTGGAAGTGCAAACAGTCAGGCACTAGGGAGGTGAATGCAGTGATTGAACAGTAGGTGTGTTGAAAGAAATTGCCGATGCTATAATCACGGGGCAGGATAAGGATGAGCATGGGGGTTTGATCGTGGTTTGAATTCTTATGTTTGAAATATCGTGGTGACCACTGCTGGAACTCCAAGCAGTGTCTGCTGTCTAAGTTCTTGGCCGAAATCTTGTCTCCTCATGCGTGGCTGGGATTTTCCGGTGACACTGAAAGTGAATGGAGTTGGAATGCCAAATTCTCCATTCTCATTCGTAACGGGCCACGCCACAGATGAGACTGTGGGGAATCCCACCTCTGGTGTCCAAGAGTAGGTAAGTTTGGGGGGAGTGGTTACTGGGGAGGTGTAATGGTGGGGTGTCGATAGGGGGGCCTGGGAAGAGGGAGCGTATGTGGGGAGCAGAAAATTTGTGAGGTGGGGGGGAATGAGGACAGTGATGTCGAAAGGAGGCCGCTGATGGAGGTGTGGCCCCTCCTCCCACCCAAGACCTGAGCAGGGTGACTCTTTGGACTTCCCTGCAGCTGCTGAACCCCTCCTGTCAGCTTGAAAATTGAGGCGGGGTGGAAATTAGCCCTGAAGAGCTCATTAATTGGCCACTTAAGGGGCAAGGATGGGTGGACTGTCCAAGGCCTGGCTCATCTTTCCATTAAAACTGCAGTCAGGGAGAGAGGGCATTGGGAAGGCAATCTGGAGAATTTTAGGAGCTCCCCGCCTTTGAATATACTGGTAGGGAACTAAACGCACCCTGAGGAGTAAAAACAGAAAATGCTGCAGATACTCAGTAAGTAAGGCGGAATCTGCAGAAAGAGAATCCAAGTTAACATTTCAGTGAATGTTCCAGGAAACCTAATAGTTAAAAGATAATTGCAATCTTTTAGAAGCTCTGGGCACACATCATGTGATCATACATCATGTGATCAAGTCTCCAGCTCAGCCTTCACCACCATTAGTCTGACAAAACTTATTTCCAAACTCTGTGGCCTGATGCTCAGTACCTCCCTTTGCCACTGGATCCTAGACTTTCTAACCCACAGACCACAATCAGTAAGGATAAGCAATGACACTTCCTCTACGATCATCCTCAACACTGGTGCCCCACAAGGCTGAGTCTTCAGCCCCTCACTGTACTCCTGATACACCCTTGGCTGTGTGGCCAAATTCCACTGCAACTCCATTTTCAAGTTTGCTGATGACACCACCATAGTGGGTCAGATCTCAAACAATGATGAGACAGAGTACAGCAAAGAGATAGAGAATCTGGCGCACTGGTGTGGTGACAATAATCTCTCCCTCTATGTGAGTAAAACAAGAGAGATAGTTATCAACTTCAGGAAGTGTAGTGAAGGACCTGTGCCTGTCTACATCAATGGGGACAAGGTGGAAATGGTCGAGAGCTTTAAATTTCTAGGTGCCAGATCACCACCAACCAGTCCTGGTCCCTCCACACCGACGCTAGTTAGTAAGCCTCTACTTTCTTAGAAGGCTAAGGAAAGTTGCCGTGTTCTCTATGACACTCACCAATTTTTACAGATGTACCTTTCCAGATATATCATAGCTTGGGATGGTATCTGCTCTGACCAAGACCACAAAAAGCTACAAAGGATTGTGAATATGGCCCAGTCCATCATGCAAACCAGCCTCCCATCCATTGACTCTGCCTACACTTCCTACTGTCTCGGAAAAACAGCTAGCATAATTAAGGACCCCACGCATCCCAGACGTAGTCTCTTCCACCTTCTTCCATTGGGAAAAAGATACAAGAGTCTGAGATCACAAACCAAACAAAATAAGAACAGCTTCTTCCCTGCTGCTATCAGACTTTTGAATGGACCTGTCTTATATTAAGTTGATCTTTCTCTACACTCTAGCTATGACTGTAACACTACATTCTGCACCCTCTCCTTTTCCTTCTCTATGTTTTCATTGAATGGTATCCTTTGTCTGTATAGCACGCAAGAGACAACACCTTTCACTGTATCACAGTACGTGACAATAATAAATCAAATCAAATCTCCAAACAGAGTTGGCAACCCTAGTCAAGCAATGCAATGAGAGAGCAGATTAACTGATCAGTCATTTTATTACACACATAATAATAGAAATACTGGAAAATCTCAGCCGGTCTGACAGTATCTGTGGAGAGGGAATAGAGCCAACGTTTTGAGTCAGGATGAACCTTTGTCAGAGCTAGTAATTTCCTTACTGTTGGTGGGACAGGTGCACAATAAACTATTGCCCTGTTTGCCAACACAAATTGCTTCAAAAGTAATTCAATTTGTGTACTCGCTTCACTTCTGAGAGATGGATGGGTTAACTGAGTCACAAAATAAGGAAATGCGTAAAGAGCCTTAACTCTAATTAGTCCGAGTGAGCAAATTCTCCAAGTGTTGGGTTTCCTGAAAGCCAAAACTGTTTCAAAAAAAGAAAACCTCCCAGAATTTAAGGCAGTTTTAGATAGATTCCGGCTCTAATCCAGCCTCTAACAGCAGTTTGGAATGGGGCCGCTTTCAATGAGAAACCTGTCAAAGGGCCCCAGCATTCATTAGACACAGAAACCTGTTCCATTTACCATGAAACCAGTCTGCTCTCCCCTGGGGGCAGAATCCACAGCAAGAAGAGAACTTCTACCTACGCCTTTCATCTGGACGTGAATTCATTGGCTTGGGTTCCTTGTAGCAATTGAATATTGTTTTGTTTCTCATCAGGCATTCAGCAGTTACTTAATGTGATTTTACGTGTCCCTATAAATGCCTGATGACACTACAAAAGAGGACTACAATAAACAGAAAACTATACAGAAGGTTATCAAGGCACAATTTATATAACCAAATGACATGGTGGCATAGCGGTTAGCACTGCTGCCTCTTAGCACCAGGGATCTGGGTTTAATTCTGGCCTTGGGTGACTGTTCGTCTGGAGTTTGTATGTTCTCCCCATACCTGCGTGGGTTACCTCTGGGTGCTCCAGTTTCCTCCCAGAGTCAAAAGATGGGCAGGTTAGGTGGATTGGCCATGTTAAATTGCCCCTTAGTGTTTGGGGGATTAGCAGGGTGAATATGTGGGGCTATGGGGATAGACTCTGGATGGGATTGTCGTTAGTGCAGAGTTGATGGGCTGAATGGCCTCCTATCAGGATTGTATGATACCTGCTCGAATATAAAAGCAGAATAGTGCAGATGCTGGAAATCAGAAATTAAAAACAGAAAATGCTGGAAATACTCAACAGGTCTGGCAGCATTCACTGGAGGCGAGAAACAGAGATATCGGACAGTGTTTTACTCCCACCCAGCGGTGGGTTTTCTGAGGCTCACCTTTGATCAGATTGTCCGTTCCCACCAAAGACAATGGTCATTTGTGTGGCTCCCTGGCCGAAAGCCTGGGGAACCGGCCGGCTGATGGTGACCCACCTCTGCCACCGGAAAACCTTAGCAGGGAATTCCTGGCAGGAATTTCAGGTCTGGTGCCTTTCAACTGGTGAAAGGCCATCAACCTGAAATGTCGACATGTCTCTCTCTCTCCCGTCACAAATGCCGCCTGACCTGCTGAGCATCTCCAGCGTTTTCTGCTTTTAATTCTACATGTGGTATGTTGCGCACTCCCTGCTCGGGTGTCGATGTCTATTAAAGTTGGCGAAGAATCGTTTAATACGGAAAAAAGCCCCGTCAGCAGCGTTACAGAAGCGCGAGGGAAAGATGGCACATGCTTCAAATAGGAAAGATCAAAACTATCTTGTTATAGTCAACCCTACACGTGTATTACAGAACAGAAAAGAAAGGGCTTTGAAGCTCTGTCTGAGTTTAACACTTCCAGTGGCTATGCCTTTCATCTTCAGATGTCAGAAGTATGAAATCAGAAGATCAAAGGAGCAATTATGATCCAACAAGTTACAGCATTCTGACTGAGACACTAAAGGACAGCAGTTTTTGAAGACTTATTGAAGCTATAAAAGAGTTATTCAACATTGCACCGGGTTCACTTGGACGTATTGCTAAATGTTAGGGAGAGAATAGTACTATCATTCATGATGTATCACGGTGGTATCGCGGTTAGCACTGCTGCCTCACAGCGCCAGGGACCCAGATTTGATTCCCGGCTTGGGCCACTGTCTGTGCGGAATCTGCACGTTCTCCTTGTGTCTGCATGGGTTTCCTCCAGGTGGTCTGGTTTCCTCTCACAGTCTGAAAGATGTGCTGGTTAAGTGCAGTGGCCATGCTAAATTCTCCCTCAGTGTGCCCGAACAGGCGCCAGAGTGTGGCAGCTAGAGGATTTTCACAGTAACTTTTATGCAATGTTAACGTAAGCCTACTTGTGACACTAAGAAATAAACTTTAGACTTCACGTTGTGATTCTATTTTCCTTTGTGTAGAAATTCAGACCTGTTTATTCAGGCACAACGCAAAAACAAAAATCTGAAAAATAACCTAACACATAAGCTTATGTAGCATATGACATTAGAATGAAAAGCAGGGACATTAAAGCAAAGTTAAAGTTTATTTATTAGTCACAAATAAGGCTTACATTAACACTGCTATGAAAATACTGTGAAATTTCCCTAGATGCTACACTCCAGTGCCTGTTCAGGTCAATGCACTTAACCAGCACATCTTTCAGACTGCGGAGGAAACAAGAGCACCCGGAGGAAACCCATGCAGACACAGGGAGAATGTGCAAACTCCATGCAGACAGTGACCCAAGCCGGGAATCGAACCTGGGTCCCTGGCGCTGTGAGGCAGCAGTGCGAACCACTGTGCCACCCTCCCTGCTCTCCCTCCCCCACCCTCCCCGTGAAACCTGTCAGTGGTAAAAATGAAATAAAGTGAAACAACTTTTCTTTTTTAATCTGGACAACACATCTTCGGCCCCTCGTAAATCAAATCATGTGAGTTGGTGATCAATGAGCAAAACTTGAGAATATTTCCCATCAAAGCAGTCCCTCTCTCAATGAGTAATGAGCTCAGAATTCTTAAATCGGGGGGGGAAATAGGTGATTCAAAGTTAATTCTTTTTCACAGACCTTCTCTCTGTTAAGCAGCATGCACAATTATAATCCTTCATGCCACTTTCTGCAACCCTCTTTCTTCAGCATTACCATTCAAGCTCCTCTGTTGTCAGTGCTGACAGAATATACTCGCACTCGACAGTGTTCCTTCGCATTTACATAAGAACATAAGAACATAAGAACATAAGAAATAGGAGGAGGAGTAGGCCATCTAGCCCTTCGAGCCTGCCCCGCCATTCAATAAGATCATGGCTGATCTGTTGTGGCTCAGTTCCACTTTCCCGCCCTCTCCCCATAACCCTTAATCCCCTCTCTTATCAAGAACCCATCAACCCGCTTCTTAAAAATATTTAGCGAGGCAGCCTCCACCACTTCAACGGGCAGAGAATTCCAGAGATTCACCACCCTTTGAGTGAAGAAGTTCCTCCTCAACTCCGTTCTAAACCGCCTCCCCTTTATCTTGAGGCTGTGCCCCCTAGTCCTACTGTCTTTTTTGAGCGGGAAGAGTCTCTCCACCTCTATCCTATCCATCCCATTCATCATCTTATACGTCTCAATGAGATCTCCCCTCATTCTTCTAAACTCTAACGAGTACAAGCCTAGTTTATTCAGCCTCTCCTCATAGCTCAATCCCCTCAACTCCGGTATCAGCCTAGTAAACCTCCTCTGCACTCCCTCCAGGGCCAAAATATCCTTGCGCAGGTGCGGCGCCCAAAACTGCACACAGTACTCCAGCTGCGGCCTCACCAATGCCCTATACAGCTGCAGCAAGACCTCCCTACTTTTATATTCAATCCCCCTCGCTATGAAGGCCAGCATCCCATTCGCCTTCCTGACCACCTGCTGCACCTGCAAGCTGGGTTTTTGCGATTTCTCAAGCATTCAAATGTTATGGAGGGTTTACAACATGTGGGGTGTGGTTAGGGTGGCACAGTGGTTAGCACTGCTGCCTCACAGCCAGGGACCCCGGTTCAATTCCTGGCTTGGATCACTGTGCGGAATCTGCATGTTCTCCCCACGTCTGCGCAGGTTTCCTCCAGGTGCTCCAGTTTCCTCCCACAGTCCAAAAGACGTGCTGGTTCGGTGCATTGGCTATGCTAAATTTTCCCTCAGTGTACCCGAACAGGTGCCGAATGTGGCGACTAAGGGGTTTTCACAGTAACTTCATTGCAGTGTTAATGTAAGCCTGCTTGTGACACTAACAAGCAAACTTTAATTATGAAAATGCCAGAAGTTTTCAGTGAAATAAAGCTGTTTTGACATTATCATTGCAATGATTTAATTCAAATTAAAAGAAAATAACTTGTATTTATATAGCACCTGTAAACAGCACAAAACATCCCATGGTGCTTCACAGGAACATTACAAAACAATGACACTGAGTCACAGAAGGAGACATTGGCTGGAATTTTCTGATCTCGCCCACGGCTCAGATTGTCCGATCCTGCCGCAATGAATGGGAATTTGGCTGAGCGACGTGTGAGATGGGAGAATTTCGGGCATTAGGTCAGATGACCAAAAAGCTTGGCCAAAGAGGTTGGGTTCGAGCAGCGTCTTAAAGGAGGGAAGTGAGGCCAAGAGGTGTAGGGAGGGCATTCTCAAGCTTAGGGTCCAGACAACTGAAGGCGCGGACACCAATGATGGAGTGAGTAAAACTGGGAAAGTCCTTGAGGCCAGAAATTAGGGGAGGACAGATCTTCTGCAGTGCTGGAGGAGCTTATATGGAGTGGTGGAGTGGGGAGGTTGGAGGGTGGGATCTATTGGAGGACCATTAAATCTACTAAGAATACCAACTGAGCAAGCATCTCTTCAGAAGGTGTTCACATGTTCACAATCAACGCTGGTACTTAAAATTAAGTTACAGTAGTATTCAATTTTCATTGTTTGATTATGTGTGTCTATTGACTCTTTATTCCGTGTGCTGTTAGTTAAGCCTTGGTTTGGTGACTGAGAAAGAGAAACTCTAAAAAAAAGCTGGAAGCTAATGGCTACTGTGGCCATTTTAGAAACATTGCAGATGAAACTCCTATTCAGATATAGAAACTCATGTGTCATCTCTTCTCAGCGGCAAGCCAGGAAACACAACAGTTACAGTCAGTAAAGAGTAAGAATCTATCCACGTTATTATTTACACCAAAACCTGTCCATGAAACCCACAGGACTGATATCTGGTAGTCTTTATCGGCAGGTAGGGTTAAGTGTGCAAATTAACATAACGATCAAATATTAACAGTATGCAGTGGCGTGCAGAGAGAGTGATATTCTTTTATTTACTGTGGGATTTACGCAGGATTTTGTGACATACCACACTGCAGTATGTAAAGACTGAAATCTCTGTTAATATTGCTTCGAGAAATTGGCATTAAGTACTTAGTTGGTGTATGGGTTCCATTCAAGGGCCACGCACAACCTCACAAACATATGTGGCTCCATGCTATTAATTTGAGCCTTTATCAATGTCTACCCAACAGGGCAGGCTTTTCTTTTGACATGCCTGCACAACAAGAGGGTCAAAGGCTTAAAAGAATCTTCAGCTTTATTTCTTTCCCTGTCTGTGGAAGTGTGTTATAAATTCCGGAACTTGCAATATGCAGAAGTGGAGCGGCACGGCAACACAGTGGTTTTAGCATTGCTGCCTCACAGCGCCAGGGACCCAGATTCGATTCCCAGCTTGAGTCACTGTCCATGTGGAGTCTACACGTTCCCCCCGTGTCTGTGTGGGTTTCCTCCAGGTCCTCTGGTTTCCTCCCACAGTCCGAAAGACGTGCTGGTTAGGTGCATTGGCCATGCTAAATTCTCCCTCAGTGTACCCGAACAGGTGCCAGACTGTGACGACTCGGGGATTTTCACATCATAGGAATTTCACTGCAGTGTTAATGTATGCATACTTGTGACAATCATAAATAAACTTAAAAAAAACTTTAAACTGGATTGAAAAGGTGTTAAACAAGAGTTTGAATAAACTTTCAGTGGTACGAAGAACTTCAATTTACAGAATAATAGAAATGAACCGAAGTTTTACCACTGCTGGGAATCACAAAACAGGCCAGAAAAAGGATAACATGCCTTCCACTGCTTTTTACCACAGATTTGAGTTGGAGTCAATAATGCATTGTTTGGACCTCATTTGCTGGTAACTATATACCTGTGTGTGCAGGTGGTCCTCCAGACAAGCGCCACTGTGTTATCAGTGCTGAAGCTAAATGCCAGAGGAAGGGCAATTTTCAGAATGAGTTTGCAGCTCCAATGCTCAGAGTTAATGACTGGTAAAACTAATTATGATGAAACGAAGATAGTAGATGCAGTTCAGAGTCAAGCCTCAGGGTTAATCTGCTCCTTTCACAAAGAGCAAGTCAGGCTCTTGGCAGATTTCTTTTGATGTTCCCTTCCAGCTCAAATGCTCTTCCAGAGCTGTGTTTCTTAACAATATAGTGAAAAGTCACAGAGTTTCACAGCACAAAAAGAGAGGCCCTTCGGCCCACTGTGTCTGTGCTGACTGTCAAGCACCTCTCCATTCTAATCCCATTTTCCAGCACTTGGTCCATAGCTTCAAGTGCTCATCGGAATAACTCTGCAGAATGCCGAGAGGATTCAGTTTTCTTATTTTGCGCTCAGTGCGATATCGACACAATTGCAGTTTGTCTCCTATGACACACACTTTCTCAGTTCCAGACCTCAGTTAGGTCAATACAAACAAATGACAGACGCGCCTTTATATCATGCTTTTCACAACCACAGGCTGTGTCAAGGCCTTTAAGTCAATGACGTGCTTTTGAATCGTCACTATCGTAATATAGGAAACCTGGCAGCCAATTTATGTACGTGTCAGTACGCACAATCTTCTTGGAGATCCTCTCCACTTGAATCCAGCAGTTTGCGGTGTCGATGGTAGTCATGATGTAGAGATACCGGCGTTGGACTGGGGTAAACACAGCAAGAAGTTTCACAACACCAGATTAAAGTCCCACCAGTTTATTTGATAGTAATCACACAAGGAAACGGTGTTCCTTTGTCAGGTGTGTGGAAGGTTTCACACACCTGACAAAGGAACACCGTTTCCGAAAGCTTGTGGGTTCACGATCAAATAAACTGGTGGGACTTTAATCTGGTGTTGTGAGACTTCTTACTGTGTTTACCCCAGTCCAACGCCGGCATCTCTACTTCAGCCAATTTATGCACAGCAAACTCCCACACACCTGACGTTGCCCAGTTAGGTGGATTAGCCATGGTAAATGTGCAGAGTTTCGGGGATAGGGTGATGGGGAGAGTCTGGGTGGCATGTTCTTTCAGTGAGTTTGTGCAGACATGATGTACCGAATGGTCTCTTTCTGCACTATAGGAATTCTAGTAGTCTACTAGTATAGTGGCATTACCATTACGTTCCATTGCCTTGCTGTGAGGGAAGTGAAGGAATGGTGCCTGCATGTTTATTTGCTAAAATGTGCGAAGTGTTTTTGCAAAGTGAGTTGGTTGAAGAGTTGAGATTAATGAGGTTATAAAACTCCACTACTTTGCACACTTTAGCAGCAATTAGAGTGTGCAAGATTCGAAATGGAGGGGATTAACTCGCTGCAAATCAATGGGGATTAGAAGATTACTATCATATGACACTATTTAGAATCGAATACTAAATATTGGTAGTGGCAGTGACACTTGTATAAGGAAGGCATATCCTCGTTCCATTCAGTTACAAGGGGAAAAAGTCTAGGAAAGAAAAAGAATGGGAAAGGATAACTGGGGAAGGGTTTCAGGGTGTGTACTAAGTTTCATCATAATTCCTGGAAGGGTAGAATCATGTAGCTCACAAAATGCTCTGCATTTAACTCATGTGATTTCTTTTCAGGGGGACTTCCTCTACAAGCTATTTTGCAGCGCAGTGGGGAATGCCCTGACCTCTGAAGCTGAGGTTGCCTGTTCGACTCCCACTCCAGCACTTGATGGCCACAGAAAGCGTGCTCGTAAAGCAGCCAATCATGCTGGACAGGATCTTTGAACTTGAGTGTGTGGCCTATCACCAGGACACAGGAAACCCCATGGATACGGGGAACACCCCCTCCCTCCTCCAGGAGGGAGGGAAACCCCAATCACCCCCTGATATGGGGAACACCCTCCCTCCGCTGGGACACAGGGAATACCTCTCATGGATTGTCCTACCTGAAGCCCCACAACCTGGTAGTGCCAGGGGACAAAGCCAGGAGGAAATGTCAGGGGACAGTGCCCTGGCATTGCCCAGGCATGCCCCCCCATCCCCCGAAGGGCTGTATCTATCCTTGCGCCTCCAGTGGATTCTTTGCTGGGCCCCATTTGTCCAGGCCAGTTGTAAACCCCATTGTCATGACGCTGGGTGGGAAACCCTAGCGTGAGGGGACAACAGCAACGATGAAGCCTGCTAATGATATGTGATATATAGTATTGGGGTTCCCACACTTTCTGGGTGGGAACCCCTTTACAACATCGGTGGGGTGGGGATAGGGGCAATGAGAATGGGAAATCCCAGCAATGTGTCAGCCGTTTGGACACTCCCATTGGATCCTCCGCCTCCACCGGTATTCCTGCCCACCGGAAATGGGGGCGGAGAATCACAGCTATCAAATACCAGCCTTCCAGCAGACAGCCAACGGTAGGGCAGGAATGTCTCCCTGTTGATTTAGCAACGTCCTTACACCTCCTCCTCTGGCAGCACGTTCCAGAGCGGTGGGTGCCTGGAATGCGCTGCCAGAGGTGGAGGTGGAAGCCGGCACATTGACAACATTTAAGAGGCATCTGGATGGGTACATGAACAGGGAGGGAATAACGGGATACGTTCCGAGTAAGGGCAGAAGTTTAGTTAAGTAAGGGCATCATGATCGGCGCAGGTTTGGAGGGCCGAAGGGCCTGTTCCTGTGCTTACATTTCTTTGTTCTTTATAAGAATATACAGGACTAGAAATTGAACACTTTTAATCCATCTTATTGGTCCCTTCACTTATTCTACTTAATTATATTTTCTAGTTAGGAAATACTGCTAAATAAATTCTGACTCTAATAAATCGGTTCAGTCTGAGTTGGCAAAATTATCAAATTGTTGCACTTAGTAATATTGGAAAAGAAGTCGCAACAAATCAGAAATGGTTTTATGACAGAAATATGAAAAATATTGTGCTGCATTGCCAGTTCATCAAAATCTATTGTCTAAGACATCTCAGTACAAATCAGTAAACAGGGCCTATGAGTTATCAAAACAGATTGATATGGAAATGCTCAACTCCATGAAGACAAAAAGCCTATCGGCATACAATTCCCACACACAGATTGTTATCACAGTACCAGGGATCCTGGGGCGGCACGGTGGCACAATAGTTAGCACTGCTGCCTCACAATGCCAGGAACCCGGGTTCGATTCCCAGCTTGGATCCCTGTCTTTGTGGAATTTGCACATTCTCCCTGTGTCTGCATGGGTTGGGTTTCCTCTGGGTGCTCCAGTTTCCTCCCACAGTCCAAAAGATGTGCTGGTTAGGTGCGCTGGCCATGCTAAGTTCTCCCTCGGTGTACCTGAACAGGTGCCGGAGTGTGGCGACAAGGGGATTTTCACAGTAACTTAATGGCACTGTTAATATAAGCCTGCTTGTGACACTAATGAATAGATAAAGTTATCCGTGTTACAGAGGGAAATCACACTGAAGTGGGCTGTTTTCTCTTAGGGAAGAAGAAAGTAACAACTGAAAAGTTATTCAACTCATACTTATTTTCCTTTTAGCAAACATTTATGGAGTATTTAACCTGCTGTTTCGGAATGGTGGAAGGGTGGTAGGAATGGAAAAGGCCATTGTGAAATTAAACAGGGAATGAGAGAGTTGGAGGCGTTGGAAGCTGAGACACAAGTTGAAAAAGTGAAAGTTTCCTGGATGTGGCAAATCATCAGGAGAGGTTCCCGGAGGTGAGAATGAGAATGCAAGCATCCCCAAAGTGGGACCAAAGGGGTAAGTATTTGTCGGCCTAACTAAGACCAATAACATACGTATTTAAATCATAGAATAGAATCATAGAATCTCTGCAATGCAGAAGGAGGCCATTTGGCCCATCGAGTCTGCACCGACCACAATCCCACCCAGGCCCTATCCCCATAACCCTATGCATTTACCTCAGCTAGTTCCCCTGACACTAAACGGCAATTTCGCACGGCCAATCCACCTAACCTGCACATCTTTGGACTGTGGGAGGACACTGGAGCACTCAGAGGAAACCAACGCAGACACGGGGAGAATGTGCAAACTCCACACAGACAGTGACCCGAGGTCGGAGTTGAATCTGGGTCCCTGCATGTGAGGTAGCAGTGCTAACCACTGTGCCGCCATGCCACCCTAATCTGGGGCGAAGGCCAGCGTCAGAGGAAGAGGCATTCTACCCTGACTCTCAGGTCTAGGAAGTGTCATTGTGGTTACAGACAGAAGCTAAGCATCTGTATAGCTGGAGGTGGGTGAAAGCCAGGATCAAACTTGTCCCAGGAGCTGAGGTTAGGAATATGAGGCACTTCTGGGACTGAGACCAGGAGTTGATATTCCAGTGATATTGTGGCTAGTGAGATATAAACTGATTGAGCCTGGTTAGAAGCTTGGGGCAAGTGTAGATTTGGAGCAGTATTGAAACATCATGTTCACACTATTAATATTCATTACGATTGCAGGCCCTTGTTAATGATTCCTTACATTATTTTTCTTGTCAAAATTACGTCCCTTTACGATCCTGCTTTACTGTGTTAACTGTTTTGTGAACAATACAACTTTATTGAGAGCTTTATTGAGAACTTTATTTATGGAGAGCCAGTGGACGTGATCTGTTTAGATTTCCAGAAGGCTTTTGACAAGATGCCGCATAGGAGACTGTTAAATTAGTAGTGTCCATGGTGCTAAGGGTAAGATCCTGGCACGGATAGAGGTTGATTGGCAGAAGGCAGAGAGTGAGGATAATGGGGTCTTTCTCAGGATGGCAGCCGGTGACGAGTGGTGTGCCTCAGGGGTCTGTGCTGGGACCACAACTTTTCGCACTATACATTAACAATTTGGAGAAAGGAACTGAAAGCACTGTTGCTATGTTTGCAGAAGGTACAAAAGATATGTCGAGGGACAGGTCGTATTGAGGAAACGGAGGGGGGTGCTGCAGAAGGACTTGGACAGGTTAGGAGAGTGGGCAAAGAAGTGGCAGATGGAATACAATGTGAAAAAGTGAGAGATTATGCACTTTGGAAGGATGAATGGAAGCATAGACTATTTTCTAAATGGGAAAATGCTTAGGAAATCTGAAACACAAAGGGACTTGGGAGTCATTGTTCAAGATTCCCTTAACATTAATGTGCAGATTCAGTCAGCAGTTAGGAAGGTAAATGCAATGTTAGCATTCATGTCTGACTGTAGTCAGACCTCATTTGGAGTACTGCAAGCAGTTTTGAGCCCCATATCTAAGGAAGGATGTGCTGGCCTTGGAAAGGGTCCAGAGGAGGATCACATAGGATGATCCCTGGAATGACGAGCTTGTCGTACGAGGAACAGCTGAGGACTCTGGATCTGTACTCTTTGGAGTTCAGAAGGATGAGGGGGGATCTTATTGAAACTTATAGGATATGCGAGGCCTGGATAGAATGGATGTGGAGAGGATGTTTCCACTAGTAGGAAAAACTAGAACCAGAGAGCACAACCTCAGGCTAAAGGGATGATCCTTTAAAACAGAGATGGGGAGGAATTTCTTTAGCCAGAGAATGCTGAATCTGTGGAACTCTTTGCTGCAGAAAGCTGTGGAGACCAGGTCATTGAGTGTCTCTAAGACAAAGATAGATAGATTCTTGATTGATAAGGGGATCAGGGGTTATGGGGAAAAGACAGGAAAATAGGGATGAGAGATGAGAGAAAGAAAATCAGCCATGATTGAGTGGCGGAGCAGACTCGATGGGCTGAGTGGCCTATGTTTTATGGTCTTATAACTTGAAAGTCTTACTTAAAATTTATTTATAAGTCACAAGTAGGCTCACATTCACGCTGTAGTTAAGTTACTGTGAAAATCCCCTAGTCACCACATATGCATCTGTCTGGGCACACTGAAGGAGAAATTAGCATGGCCAATCCACCTAACCTGCACATCTTTAGACCATGGGAAGAAACCGGAGCACCCAGACAGACATGGGGAGAATATGCCAACTCCACACAGACCCAAGCTGGGAATCAAACCTGGGTCCCTGTGGTGCTGTGAGGCAGCAGCGCTAATCACTGTGCCACCGTGCGATTCTAAAAATGGATTTTCGGGATTCTGTTTCATCACTAGATCAGGAAAGAGTGACATCTCCAAATTGCCACAAGCAGTGAGTGAGCTAAACGCCCAGATTATTTGTTGTTTGATTGTGATGGTTGTGGCAAGAAAGCTTTCCTGAGCCACTCTTGCAGTGGCTCAATTTTTAAAACTCTATTTATGGGATATGAGTGTCTCTGGTTAGGCCAGCGTTTATTGCCCATCCCTAGTTGCCTTTGAGAAGGTGGTGGTGAGCTTCTTGAACTGCTCCAGTCTCTGACACCTAGGTAGACCCATGGTGTTGTTAGGGACAGAGTTCCAAAATTTTGACCCCGCAACACTGAAGGATGGCGATATACTTCCAAGTCAGGATTGTGAATGGCTTGAAGGAGAACCTCCAGATAGTGGGGTGGAATTCTCCCCCAGAAATTCTAAGTGTCGAATTTGCGTGAAAATTAGAGTAATTCACGCCAGTTTTTCAGTGAGATTTCAGACAAGGACCTTCCACATTCTGTGCACTGCAGAGGCCACCCATGTGAATATGATTAAGAACCAAGAAGGCGGGGCCTATCCCCGTTGGAGAGGCTGAAATCAGCGCGCTGAGCGGGGCAGTGCGCATGTGCCGATCTGTCAGTGTCGAGATTGGTGTATGCACAGTGGCCCCGCAATGACAGCCTCCAAATTGCTGGCCAGTTCCACAACACCTGCAAATCTGGCTCTCCGAGCCCCCCCCACCTCTACCCCTGGGCCCGATCGCTGGTCCCTGAACCATTCCCAGGCCCAGCCCCGAACCTCCCCATCCCGTCCTGTCCCAATCTCCAGACATCCCCTGCCCGTGACACTGACTCCCCCCAACAGGCTGACAACACCCCTCTCCCCGGCTTACAGCATCCTGCTCCTGCCCCCCCAAGGCTGCTCAGTTCATTGGCCTTCCTCCTTCCACCACCGATTCTGATTGCCGAGTGGCAGTGGGGACCCCACCCCTCCAATCGCTCCTAGGCCCCACTCCCATCAGACCCCCTGCATCAGGCCCCACCCCCATATGCCCTGCCCCCTTGACACTGCCCCATGCCTGATGGGAAGGGCTGAGGTGCCCCTGGGCATAGGTACTTTGCCCCTTGGTCAATGTCAGGGAGCCTAGGCTAGCACTGCCAGGGTGCCTGTGCTCAGAAGTGAGCCTGGAAGATTGCGTTCCAGACTAATTCTATTAAAATTAGGTTTTAAATAGATTTACATACTATAATTAACTTCACACCCTTTTTGAGCTGATCTTGCCAGATATCCAGTGTCAGTGGAATCGCGAGAGGTGAGAAATTGGGCGCGAACCTGATTTCTTGGCTCTCTGGCGATCTTACTGGCTTAACCCCCCCCACTCTGGCCACCACTGGGTTTTGAACCACAGTCCCTTACGTCATTTTCAGGAACCTAATCTTTACACACTACCCAGTAGCTCAATGAATCATACACTGGAATGGGTTGGGTGGGACGGGATGCTTACTTACACTAACCTTCCTCATAATGGGTAAACCTTATCTGGGAGTTGGAATATTGCAAAGTCCGTGTGGAATTTGCCACATTGATATTCTGACTGCCCTTGGACCCTCGTGGCTGCCAACAAGAGAAAAGGAAATCATAAAATCAAAGAATCCCTACAGTACAGAAGGCCATTTGACTCACTGAGTCAGTACTGACCACAATCCCACCCAGGCCTTATTCCCATAACCCCACACATTTACCCTGTTAATCCCCCGACACTAGGGTCAATTTAGCATGGCCAATCAACCTAACCCGCAACATCTTTGGATTGTGGTAGGAAATCGGAGCACCCGGAGGAAACCCACACAGACATGGAGAAATGCGCAAACTCCACACAGACAATGACCCAAGGTTGGAGTTGAACCTGGGTCCCTGGCGCTGTGAGGCAGCAGTGCTAATCACTGTGCCACCGTGCTGCCCACCACTGTCTTCTGGGGACATTAAGAGAAAGCTCACCCCCCCCCCCTAATTTTGATTTCTAGTAATATTTATATTGATATTAAAAATGATATTGCTGGTGAGTGGCTGTAGATTTATAAAGCCTTCATATGATTTCTCAGATGCTTGAAATACATTTTTAATTAGCCTTTAGTTCGTTAGAACCGACCATGCAAGCATGTTCAGCATAAATATTCAGCCTCAACACTGATATAACCTGTCAAGGTGATATAGTGACAATAATGAACTCAAAGCTGTATTGGGACTATTACTATTCCAATCACTATTCTACTAATTTGTTTTCTTCTCACTTGGCAAACCAATTATTTGCATGGTATAAATGCCTACGTTTTTCATTATTGGCCAACTAGTCATTCAATTCCTCTATAAATCTTCAGGATAAATGGTAATTAGCTGTCGTTCCACAAAGGACCATGTCCATTGATTAGAGAGTGAGAGATAATTGGTTAGGGGAGGGAGTAGTATTCTCACTCGACTAGTAATCCAGGGACCCAGGACGAGATCTGGGGGCCTGGGTTCAAATCCCACGAAGGCAGGTGGTGAAATTTGAACTCAATAAAAAACAATTCTGGAATCGGGATGGCATGGTGGCACAATGGTCAGCGCTGCTGCCTCACAGTGCCAGGAACCGGGTTCGATTCCCAGCTTGGGTCACCATCAGTGTGGAGTCTGCACATTCTCCCTACGTCTGCATGGGTTTTCTCCCACACTCCAAAGACGTGTGGGTTAGGTGGATTGAAAATGCTAAATTGCCACTTAGTGTCAGGGGGACTAGCTAGGGTAAATAAATGGGGTTGTGGGGATAGGGCCTGGTCAGTGCAAATGGAGGCTGAATGGCCTCCTTCTGCAATGTAGGGATTCTATGATTCTATGAATTAAAAGTCTAACGGTGACCATGAAACCATTGTCAACTGTCATAAGAACCCATCTTGTGCACCAGTCTCCTTTAGGGAATAGTATAACTCAGGGAGGTTAACTAGCAAGGAATGGTTAAACATAAAAAAGCCACTGCTCCATGGCATACAGACATTAGTGTCAATCCAAACAATGGTTCTCTTCCCAGTGTCTGCCTTATTAAGGGCTCAGGTGATGAAATCCACCTGGGAAGGCCATTGCCTGTACCCGAGGGAAGTCATATTCAATGAGCCTCACAGGGAGATCAATTAGAGATTCCCCATGGAACTCATGGGGGTTAACACAGGAAGGAAATCTGCTGTCCTTACCTGGTCTGGCCTACATGCGACTTCAGACCCACAACAATGTGGTTGACCCTCAAATAGGCAGTTAGGGAGTGCTGGCCCAGCCAGTGACACCTACATCCCAGAAATGAATTTAAATAAACATATCACTTGAAGGACACCATTCCACGTCCCACATGGAACAAGGTAAGGCCTTCATGATCTACCACAGCTAGGGTGGGAATTGAAGCCAGGCTATTCTGTGCAACACTCCAAACAGCTGAGGTAACCAAGTTCCATTTGTATCATAAGTGGGAATTGTACAATAAGGTTAAAGAGACACCATCAGAACACAACTCATACTATCTTTCTCATCCTTTTTCTCAATGTGGCTACTGTCCTTGTGGGACATACCTTGGCACCCTGTCCTCCATTTTAGTTTCTCCTTGAGTAAGCTCATTAGGCAAATCTTATCTCTGAGAATCATCCAAAATTTTATATCATAGAAACCCCACAGTACAGAAGGAGGCCATTTGGCCCATTGAGTCTGCACTGACAACAATCCCACTCCAGCTGTATCCCTGTAACCTCACATATTTACCCTGCTAATTCCTCTAATCTACATATCTTGGGACGCTAAGGGGCAATTGAGCATTGCTAGTGCACCTAACCCGCATGTCTTTGGACTGTGGGAAGAAACCGGAGCACCCGAAGGAAACCCACGCAGACATGGCGAGAACGTGCAAACTCCACGCTGACTGTGACCAAAGCCGGGAATCAAATCTGGATCCGTGGAGCAGTGCAAGCCACTGTGCTGCCCATATCATGTGTCTTTTTCATTCATAATTTCCTGCTGCCATTTTTCAGCACCAGCTCATCTGTCTTTGGCCATTTCTGGTAACAAAGAAATCAGCTCCCACCCTGATCAGACTCAGATGTCCTTCACCTCTGGATCGGACACACTGACACTCAAGTCCATTAAAGCCTTTTTGTGATTCTTTCAATTAAAATTAGAATGTTTAACTCCAATAGCACGCAATTCTGTGTATAATTATTACTCAAACTACAACTGTCAGAAAAGAAACACATTTAGCATGGCAATGAACAAGAGGTACAAGTGGAATCCGGAACAAGGTCACAGACAAAATGAGAATAGTTAGTGATGAACAAATTAATGGCAGATGTTTTTATGAATCTAGCTTCTGGTTAAATGTTCATCCAGTGTCTTGCACAGTTGCGCATCAATGTCATACAGAAGCTCATTTACGGCAAGTATCTACTAAATGTCAACAGTCATCCGATTTGCCAGAGAGAACAAACATATCTCTGTTAAGGTTGTTGGTGCTGGATGCATCTCCTCCTGTTTCAGGAATGAGAATCCAACTCCTCTCCATCACAGGGTACAAGGTTACATCTCCGTATCTGGATCATCTCCATTCATAGGGTCACCGGGAAAAAAAACAGATGAAACTCCCTCCCAGAAGAAAAAGCCAGTAAAACTTGGGAAATGTCTTGTATATTGTAAAATGGAGCTCCAGTTTGGACCAATACCAGGCATTTATGAAGGGTTACCTGTTCTCCCTTCAGGGCCAACAGCTGGGGCATTTATTCATCAGAAAGTGAGACGGTTTGAAGGTCACGTCAACCAGACTACTGGGAAGATGGCTCCACGTCCACCATATTCCCACTAACTGTTTCAGCATCTACCATGAGGATTCTGACAACGCGATGGCAAGTGATTGGCACCGCTGCATCACCCACTGGGACCCGGGTTCGATTCTGGACTCGGGTCATTGTCTGTGCGGAGTTTGCACATTCTCTTTGTGTCTGTGTGGGTTTCCTCCCACACTGCAAAGATGTGTGGGTTAGGCTGATTGGCCATGCTAAACTGTCGCTTTGTCTCCCAAGATGTGTAGGTTAGCAGTATTCGTAGGGGAAATACATGAGATAGTGGGATAGAATCTGGATGGGATGCCCCATTGGAGGGTTAGTGCAGATTCAATGGGCCAAATGGTCTACTTATGCGCTGCAGGGATCCTATGATTTCTATGTCTACAAAGCCTCCAAGATGTTGGAGGTGTCTGCACTGGACATTCGGGAAAATGGTAACACCATTGTTTATCATGTGTAGACTGCTGGCTGCACTTTCGAATGGAGCAATTATTTGCTAATTAAAATCTTACTCCAGTTAGTCATGCTATAAATCCTGGCTTATAACAGGCTGCACTGGCAATTAAACCATGTAGTGATTGTAATGACCTCAGTAAGGCCCATGAGGTTGGCCTCTTGGAGTATGAGCTCCCTGATTGATGTAATGATTGCCTGAACACCTTCCGTGCTCGTTGGGCACCACAGGGACTGGGGTGCATTAGCAACCCCTTTAATCACATTTTAATTTGATGTTTTAAGTTTCCTTCCCACTTTGTCCTTTGTTTTGGGCGTTGCCCACCCATTTTGATTTGTTCCCTTGTTAATTTGATTTTGTTTATTTGGTTGGTTAAAAATAGTGGTAATGATTGCCTATCCAATCAGGGAATCTCACCTGTGTACATTCCTTTGCTTTCATCAGCCCGGGCATTGAGTTTAAAAATTGGCAAGTCATATTGCAGTTTTATAGAACCTTAGGCTGCACTTGGAATGTAGTGTTCAATTCCAGTTGCCACTCTATCAGAAGGATGTGGAGGCTTTGGAGAGGGTACAAGAGAAGATTTACCAGGATGTTGCCTGGCATGAAGGGCATTAGCTTTGAGAAGAGGTTGGAAAAACTTGTTTTGTTCTCATTGGAATGATGGAGGTTGAGGGGCAGCCTGATAGAAGTCTACAAGATTACGAGGGGCATGGCCAGAGTGGATAGTCAGAAGCTTTTTCCAGTGGTGGGAGAGTCAATTATTAGGGGGCATAGATTTAAGGTGTGAGGGACAAGGTTTAAAAGAGATGTATGAAGCAATTTTTTGTTTTATACAGAGGGTGGTGGGTGCCTGGAACTTGCTGCCAGGGGAGGTAGTGGAAGGAGATATGGTAGTGACTTTTAAGGGGCGTTTTGACAAATACATGTATAGGATGGGAATACAGGGATATGGTCCCCGGAAGGGTAGGGGGTTTTAGTTCAGTCGGGCAGCATGGTCAGTGCAGGCTTGGAGAATAGAAGGGCCTGTTCCTGTGGTGTAATTTTCTTAGTTTTTTATATGTTGAGAAGTATCAGTGTCGGGACTACTGGCATTCCGGGTTCTGACTGTGTACCTGAAGCACTCTGTGGAGTGGGGATGAGTTTGTAAATAAAGGGAATCTGGTGAAGGGACACCGGCCTCAGTGATTAATAACCCAAGGGAAAGGAAGTGATTTTGTTTTGATGACTCTCATGTCCATAAAGGCAAGGACAATGGCTTTCAAGTGTGTGCATGTGTGCTGTTTAGGAAGTTAATTGCACAGCTATTAGGCTGACAGGAAGTAGGAGAGAACCCAATAAAAGAGAGACAGAAGAAAGTGAATTTGCCATCAATATAGTACAGAGTATAGGATTGGGGGCGATTTTCCCATATTTTTTCAAAATGTCAGGCACTGACTGAAAACCGGTTTGTCACTCTCCAGCTGCCTAGCCAAGTTTTTATTTCAGATTTTGAGGCCCTCTGAAGTTAAAAAAAAGAGTGTGCAAGGTTTACACCATGACATTGGCAGGGCAGGGCCTGACAGTGCCAGCTCCATAGAGATGGGGATGCCATCTTTAAAGGGCATCCCCATCAGCCTCTAAAGTGAATGGCTCCCATCACACTCCCACTGACACGTAAGGACCCCCCCCTCACAAGTGTTGGGGTACCCCCCCCACCCCTCAACCACAGCACAAGCTTGGGGACTTTCTTCCCCCACCCAACCTCAGTGCACTCTTACACCCCCACCCCTCCCCCTTAGAGGCATCAGCCCTTCCCAAATCTCTGTTGCAATGCACTAGAGCTCCAGCCGTATAATTATTTTTAAAATTCTTTCACGAGGTGTGGCTATCACTGGCTAGACCAGCATTTATTGCCCATCCCCAGTTGCCCTTGAGAAGGTAGTAATGAACTGCCTTCTTGAACCGCTGCAATCCAACAGTGTAGCTATGCCCACAGCGCTGTTAGAAAGCAGAAGACAGTGGTTTAAGTCTAAGTTTATTTATTAGGATCACAAGTAGGCTTACATGAACACTGCAACGATATGAGAATCCCTTAGTCGCCACACTCCGGAAGCTGTTCGGGTACACAGGGGGAATTTAGCATGGCCAATGCACCTAACCAGCGTGTCTTTCTGACTGGGGGAGGAAACTGGAGCACCCACAGGAAACCCACGCAGACAGAGAGAATGTGCAGGCTCTGCATAGACAATGAATCAGGCTGGGAATCGAACCCAGATCCCTGGTGCTGTGAGGCAGCAGTACTAAGCACTGTGCTGCCCATGTAAATGGTAACGTCACTGGACCAGCAATTCAAAGGCTAATGGTTTGGAGACACAGTTTCAAATCCCATCACAGTAAGAGTTCTCACAACCAGGTTAAAATTCAACAGGTTTATTTCGAATCATGAGTTTTTATAGCACTGCTCCTTCATCAGGTGAGTGAAGGAGCAGCACTCTGAAAGCTCGTGATTCCAGTGAACCTGTTGGGCTTTAACGTGGCGTTGTCAGACTTCTTACTGTGCCCACCTTCGTCCAACACCGACATCTCCACATCAAATCTCATCATTGCAACTGGTGGAATTTAAATTCAATTAATAACTTTAAAATTAAAAAGTAGTCCTGGTAATAGTGACGATGAAACCATTGTCATAAAACTCATCTGGTTCACTGATATCCTTCAGGAAAGGAAAGTCTGCCATCCTTACCCAGTCTGGCTTGCAGGCGATTCCAGATCCACAGCAAAGGGGTTTACTCCTAACTGACCTCTGAAACGGCCTCGCACAAGCCACTCACCTCATGGGTTGGCCCACAGCTCATGAAAACAAAATCTCCCTAAAGGGACATGAGTGATATTGAAAACGACATATCCAAAAGTATATTTTGTGGGGTCCTTGCATCTGGTGAAGGGCACAGACACTCTTCCCACCAGGGCTGGATCAAAATCATGTCCCAATGCTGAGATTAATTTTCGGCGGCCTTGGATAGAATTTTATTGCTCGTACTTTAGTGCTTTCTACCGAATCAAATTGATCCTCTAAAAATACTCCAAGCAAGACGCCAGCCACCAAATTTAGCTAACATCAGCAGGGGACCTGTGAAATCACATTGAGGGCGGAACTGATGCAAACAAGCCTTGGTGCCTGGCAGGAAACCTTGCTTTAGGTGTCCGTTATCCAAAACTGGTCCCATCCTTTGCCCCCTGGGGCAGAGCTCCTCAAATCTATAGTTTGATGGTGCGGTCACCCCTCTGTGAATTTATAGGCTGCTGCACAGTTCAGACACTGGGTCAAAAAGTAAACAGTGATTATTTTTCCCTCTTGTGTGCAGCTTATGTGCCTTAAAGGTGAAAAACGTACAGACTACAAGAGGACTTACTGTGTTGAAGTTGGGAAATAATCCAACAGGGGAGGGGGTGTTTAGTCGAAAGGGTAGTAAGTGTTTCATGTCGAGAGCTGGCTGCATGGCTCTTCCCTGCAGCTGTAGAGATGCTAAAACACTACTGTTTTGTCCTGTGGAACCTGGAGAAAAGACAGAGAGAAGGCACAGTGATTAATTACAACTGCCATGCTAACTGTGCAAAGCTTCTAAAAGTCATCTCCAGCATCTGATGCTCCTCCAGCAGCAGATTTAAAACGTTTGCTCAGTATTTAGCATGTTGACACAAAAGTTTGCTGCTGATGTCAATACTAAGCTGAGTCTTCCCTCTCCCTTTTATAAGCATGCCACGAGTCATTGAAAGGACACATGTCAGACCAGGGGAATTTTCTGGTGGGCAATGCCATTTCTGTCCTTCATGTGAAAGCAGTCATCTGTTTAGGAGGCTGAAAGAATCTGGTGTGGCAGCCCAGATCTTTGAAGCCAGGGCTTCTTCCATTTTGCACCTTCCCTCTAATGCAATTCCAGAACCTTTACCCACTGAACAGAACTTTGCTCATGTTGAAGCTGGAGAGAGAAGACTTGCTTTTAACCCATTGGGCCTCCTGAGGGAGGTAAAAAAGAATGACCCGCTTGGTCTTCCTCTAACTTTGGTTATTCTCCCCACCAGTTTTACCTGGTGGAAAAGAGATGGCACAGTGTTTAGCACCACCACCTTACAGTGCCAGGGACCCGGGTTCGATTCCCGGCTTGGGTCACTGTCTGTGTGGAGTTTGCATTTTCTCCCCGTGCCTGCGTGGATTTCCTCTGGGTGCTCTGGTTTCCTCCCACAGTGCAAAGATGTGCGGATTCAGTTGATTGGCCACGCTAAATTGCCCCTTAGTGTCAGTAGGACTAGCAGGGTAAATAAGTGGGGTTACAGGGATTGGGCCTGGGTGGGATTCTTGTCGGCACAGGTTGATGGGCCGAATGGCCTCATTCTGCACTATATGATGCCCTCAGGCCAAGAGGTAAAATGACATTCGGGGCCCCAAATGGCATCAACAAATGATAGTGGGGACCAGGTTGTCAGCAGATAAATGTCCCAGCTGATTTTACCACCTGGTTTCCACTGGGCAGGACTAGTGTGGGATTCTTTAGACCCGTGCAGTGAATGGAGATTTGTCTGAGTGCCAAATTCTCCGTCCTCTCTGGCAGAGGTGGGTGGAGGTGGTGGGTGGATGGGGAAGGGGTAGTGAACAGCTGGAGAATTCGGCCCAGGTTATAGTAAACAACAACTTCATTTATATAGACAAAAACAGAAAATGCTGGAAAATCTCAGCAGGAATGACAGCATCTAATGGGGAGAGAATAGAGCCAACATTTCAAGTCTGGACGATCCTTCCTCAGAGCTTTGTCAGCTGGTGTGATTAAAACTGGGGACACTGAAGAGACCGAAGATGGAGCAGCACAGATATCTCAGTGGCGGGTCTAAGCCATGGAAGGATTTGAAAACAAGGAAGTAGTTTAAAAATCAAGGTGTTGCTTCATGAGGAGCCGCTGCAGGTAAGCACCACCAACCCTCCACATTACAGGTGCTATATAAATGCAAATGGTTCTTGTTTCTGCGAGATGTGATACCACTGGATATAAACAAAGCTCCTTCCCTATATAGACAGCGGCCAGGATTCTCCGGCCATTCGCGCCCCACTGCTGCTGCTGGTGAGAATGGAGAATTTGGCACACAGCCAAATCTTCATTCACTGTGGCGGGACTGAAGACTCCCAGCAATGGGCAAGGTCGGACAAGCCGACCCTGTGTAACCCACTGCCTCAGAAAAGTAGCCAGCACAATTAAGGACCCCACACACCCCGGATATACTCCCTTCCATCTCTTCCATTAGGAAAAAGATACAAAAGTCTGAGGTCACGTACCAACTGACTCAAGATCAGCTTCTTCCCTGCTGCTGTCAGACTTTTGAACGGACAAACCTCGCCCTAAGTTGATCTTTCTCTACACCCTAGCTATAACTGTAACACTACATTTTGCACTCTCTCCTTTCCTTCTCTATGAATGGTATGCTTTGTCTGTACAGCGCGCAAGAAACAATACTTTTCACTGTATACTGATACATGTGACAATAATAAATCAAATCACATCAAAATCAAATCAGTACTTTGCTCACAAAACCCATTTTCATGTGTGAACCCAAATAAAGAGTTAGTTAACTGCAGATGGCATCAGAGCTAGGCTCAAACATGTCCCCAGCAAACCCGCACACAGAATAGGTGATCCTGACTGGCTGTCTCCCCACTGCCCACTGAAGTAAAGCCCAGTGATATTAAGGCCAGTTATAGCATCATTGCTGGCTATTGACTCAGATCAATTAATTCAGCAGGTTAGATAGCATCGGAGGAGAGAGAATAGAGCCAATGTTTCGAGTCTGGATGACCCTTCGTCAGAGGGTCCAGACCCAAGATCTTCCCTCAACTGGGTAAGAATCTTCCCAAAAGGAGCACTGAAGATGATGTTATAACCACAATCTTAATCAGCAACATGCGATCACACACGTGCACAATTAGTGTTAGATACTGAAACAGAAAATGCTGGAAGAACTCAGCAAGTTTGACAGCATTGGTGGAGAGAGAATAGAGCCAACGCTTTCAGTCTGGATGACAAAAAGATGAGTTTTTTGTTTTTGTTTCATATTTCAACATCCGCAGTATTTTGCTTTCATCCTATGTTGGTACGCAGGGCATCCAATACATTTCTCCAATAGTTGGAGCCTTGAATGCATGTATACGCTGCCTCAGCTGTTGCCACATTGGCAACACATAATGTGAAATTGCCCACACCCAGCCCATAACATTTCAACCATGAATTCCATGCTTGGAATGTTGCAGGCTGGGATGTACAATTCCCCCCCATCTGCTCACCACAATCCTCCAGGAGTTTTGAAACCAATGTATCAAGGTTTATGGAACATCTAAAGTAGCCAAGCACATAACAGAACAAAAAGCCAGACTTCACATCACGCAAGTGATGGATCCTGTTCTTTCCACCTACTGCATTGACAAAATATACAGATCTTTCACAAAAGGGTGAATCAAAGAGCAGAAGGAGCCCATTCGGCCCATCAAATCTGCTCCGACATCAATCCCACTCAGGCCCTTTCCCCGAAACCCCATATATTTACCCTGCTAATTCCTCTAACATACACATCTTGGGGCATTAAGGGACAATTTAGCATGGCCAATCAACCTAACCTACATATCTTTGGCCTGTGGCAGGAAATCGGGGCACCTGGAGGAAACCCACGCAGACACAGGGAGACTGTGCAAACTCCACGCGGACAGAGACCCAAGTCGGGAATTGAACCCAGGTCCCTGGAGCTGTGAGGCAGCAGTGCTGACCAACGTGCCACCCAGACTTGGGGATGAAGCAACTAAAAGTGAATGTCTGATTCTTATCTAATTTCTCTTAAAAAGGCTTTATCGTGCTTAATGGACGTGATCTGGATGGTTTAGTGGTCCACATGTTTTAAAATTTCTATCCTCTCAATTTAGTCTTGTCTACTGAATGAAGACATAAATACACTACAGTACTCAGTAACTTGGCAAATCAACCAGAGCCCACAAGCACAAAAGGCACTTGTGCAAATAGCTGTGCGTAAAACCCAGTGGGAATGGACTTTATTCGTAACCCATGACCTCCACCAAACATTACTGGCACCAGAGGAGAATTTGATTCACAGTACTTACCTGCACACAGCTGTATCTATGTGATACATATTCCTTGTTTATTGTTGGTCTGAAGAAACTGAAATTGTCTATAAAATATTGCAGCTTGACCTTTATGAAATGAATATGACCTCTTTGAACAAAGAGGCCTTTTTTTCAACGTCTAGCCAGCCTTAAAGGGAAAGTAGTCCAGGAGAAAGGTAAGTGTACGGAGGAGCTGGGCACAGCTTTCACTGCAATGATATAGTGTTGCTGATGTTTTAGCAATCTTCATTATTACTTCATATTGATAAAGACAGTTAGCCAAGCTAACAAGTTTACACAGTGGACAGTCCCTCTCATTGTCAGAGCATCATGGTTAGCACAATGGTTAGAAATTAAAATTAGAATGTGTCAATCTGGATTAAGTGACAACATTCTTTTTCCTAAGCCAGAATGGATTGGGGGCAATTCTCCCATCAACGGAAACATCAGCAGAGGCCGTTTAACAGATTCATGCACGTCTCCGTGGACCAGATTTCTGGCGTCATCAGCTCAAGTCTCTGGGCCTGCTAGCAACACCACCAGCTGAAAGTTCCCCTCCCAGTCACTCAGCATCCTGATTTGGAAATGTAGTGCTTTTTCTTCATCAGCGCTGGGTCAAAATGCCCTTCCTAACAGCACTGTGGGTGCACCTACACTACATGGACTGCAGCGATTGAAGAAGGTAGCTCACCACCACCTTCACAAGGGCAATTATGGGTGGGCAATAAATGATGGTCGAGCCAGCGGGACCCACATGAATAAATGTGAATGAGTGAATAAAAAAGATGCAGTGCTGATACAGCAGTACATTGAACGAAGTTGTCTCTGCTTCTTGCGGTGGATGTGGAAAGTTTTAAGGCTGTGAATTTTCCAATTGTCCTGACCAACATTCATCCCTCCAACATACCATTAAGTGATTATTCATCTCACTGCTCTTTCTGAAACACTGCTGTGTGGAACTGTAGGTTCCACAAATTCCTTAGATCTTCTTCAATTTGACATTTTGCCTGGTGAGCATTGTTCAACAACATTCCCCTATTTTTCCTTCTAATTTTGCACTGACTTTTAAGTGACTGCATCAAATTTTCATTTACCACCAATTTTGCCCATCAACTACTTTTATTCAACTCTATCTGTGAACTCTCGGCTTGGATTTGACAATGACGCACAATTCTGACCAAAGTGACCATCTGAGAGGGAGAGTCAAGAGTTTTATTCAATAAAGAAACAGAGGTGAAGGGCAAATAAAGTTTTAAAAGTCTTTTTAAAGTTCATTTATTGAAGGCTCATGAATGAGAATTGTTGAAAAGTGGAGGTTGATCTAGGTGTAATAATTAAGTGAAGCCATATCTAGGTATTATACATATGTAGATGACAGAGCAAAGAAAATACTGAGGGAGGCAAGAGACTCTATAATGTCAAAGGGCTGGGAAGAATGTAAGAATAAATGGCTCAGTAAAGTTATCGGGAGGAAAAGGAACACTGAAGATGGTATTCAAAACAAGCAAGAGAGGAAAGTTCAGCCAAGCACCACAGATCTTACTGGCATTTACAAAATATATTTGGGAGGGATTCATCAGCTCTGTTTTCCACTAGCAGGAATCCCGATGGCCCGCTGAATAGGATGTTGGGCTGAAGTGGGTTTTACCACTGAGTCTGAAGCATTTCCAAATTACATGGCCCACCTAGCCGGCCCCGATAAGGTTCCTGACCAAACCGGCAGAATCTCATGATTATGCCAAATGTTGAATTAAATATCATGAGCTGGTATGAAGCCTGAGTCAATGTCCTCCTGTCATTCACCCACCTCACAGTGGGAATGGCACCAGGCAGGCTTTGATGCTACTCATAACCAATGTGAACCTGGTGCATTGGACCCCAAGGGGAGAGGGGAGCTCAAGGAGGCAAGTGCAGTGCCGATGTGCCCCTCTGCCATTGCCAGGCTACAAAGCGAGGTTCCCCCAAGAGTCTTGGGGTTATGAGTGGCCTCAGGCTAGGAGAGGTGGGAGGCAAAGGCACTTTCCCTCTGGGATGGGAGGGGGTGACTAGTGGATTGTTCTAGCCCTGGGAAACCTGAAAATCACTCCTGGCACAGGGATTTCAGGCATCTCACTGAGCAAATCTTCATTCCTGTCTGTCAACTGTGAAAACTTTGAGGTGGCCTGGTCACTTTAATCTCCAATCTGGCAGATTTCCAAATCCCAGCAGAAATATCTGATGCTGGGGGCATGTAATTAGAGAAAGTGAAAATTCAAAAGAGATGAGAGGGGCAAGTTTTTTACACAGAGGGTAGCAGGTGTCTGCAACACGCTGCCAGGGATGGTGGTGGAGGCAGATATGATAGGGGCTTCTAATGGGCTTTTAGATAAGCACATGAATAGAGGTGTAGAGGGATACGGACCAAGGGCAGGCAGAGGGACTAGTTCAATTTGGCGCCATATTTGGCACAACATCATGGGCCAAAGGGCCTGTTTAGTTCCCGTGCTGTACTGTTCTACGTTCTATGCAGAAGGGATTTCCCTTTCTCAAAGAAGAAGCAGTTGCAGGTCTGAGAAAACCCCTTTCAAATCCTCCGACTAACAGAAGTCAGTCACTTTCACTGGGGGGACTGTTCCCTTCTTCACAGCTGCTCACTCATCCATCCCCATTCTTTTAATGCAGCATTTATGTTAAGTCTCTGAGCCTTAATAGAAAGCTCACAGCCACTGAAATCCCTTCAAACCCTTAGAAAAACTTGTTTCCATTCAAGTTCAGTCCAGTCCAGTCCTTTTAACTCTCCTTTTGATTGACAGCTTAATGGAGGATTCGCCCTTTTCCCAAGGGGCTGGTGAGTGGTGCTTCCTTTATCAGTTGGGAGGGGTGGGGTGCAGGGTCACCATTTCTGTGGTGAGGGGAAAGGGGACTCCTTAGTGTCAGGGGGATTGGTGGGTAATCATTTCGAATCCCTACATGCAGAAGGGGGTTATTTGCTCCATTGAGCCTGCACCATCAACAATCCAAATCAAGCCCCATCACCATAACCCCACGTATTTACTCTGCTAATCCCCCTCACACTGAAGGACAATTTAGCAGGCCAATCCACCCAGCTTGCACATCTTTAGACTGTGGGAGGAAACCAGTGGAAACCCAAGCAGACACAGGGAGAATGTGCAGACTCCGCACAGACAGTGACCCAAGCTGGGAATCAAACCCGGATCCCTGGCGCTGTGAGGCGACACTGCTAACCACTGTGCCACTGTGCTGTGCTTGCACGAGGTTACGGGGATAGGGGCTGGATGGGATTGTCGTCGGTGCAGGCTCGATAGACCGAATGCCTCGTCTGCACCCTCGGGATTCTATGACAAGCTATTTGCTGATATCCTGGGAAGCAGAATCACTGGATAAGCTGCCCTTGCATCTCCCAATGCCGTGAACACAGAGGTAATGCTAAGCCTTGGGAGCGGGCGAATTTGCTTGAATGTGGAAGACGCGAGGGCCCCAAACGGGAACAGCTTAGTCACGATAGAAAGAGGGAATTCATAAAAAAAAGAACAATTTTATTCCTGTGGCTTTTCTAAATGCGATATTTTGAACTCCACAATTGGTTTGCTACAGCCCAGCAAGTGTTCGCAACAGCCAGGAAGGGAATAAAGAGCAGAGAGAAGTCTAAAAAGGAACACAAACACTATTTAGCATCTGTGCCTCAGTTTTTTTTAGACCATTTTTCTGCCCCATTTCAGTCAGTTCTGATTTATTCCCATAGCAGCAGATGCTGCTTCATCAGTGCCGAATGTTTTGTATTATCCCAGCACCTGCAACTGCTGAAGCGTGAACTCTCCATGGCAGCTGCTGGCCTGAATCAATAGGATTTTACTGACATCGCCTCCTTCACCCACTTGACAGCGACTATCATCCTGCATATTAAAAATGCATGCGCTATGGCAATGTGGAGCCATTTTCCACCTCATTGGCTGTCAGAACCATCAGCCTCGTGACACCGTAGCGATGGCTTAGTGGCAGCGTGACCCTGGATGGGATGCGTACAGACAGCCTGATACTTCATCAAGTACTCGATCCATTTGTTGTGCACTTACAAGTGCCAGTCAGATATATCAACCTTTTCCGAGGGGTGGGACCATGATCAGGCAGGAGGCGAGGCTAGCCCATTGCACAGGGGAGTGCCCTGACCTCCCCCTATGGATTCTCTTAAATACTCCTCTTACCCAGCCGCACCCTACCATCTGACTGCCTCCCTGTCCCCTGACTACCCCTCCCAATTAACCCCTGACCAACCACCCACTAACTACCCCATCACATCCCCCTGTAATTCCTCGATCGACCCTCCTTCTTTCAGACCTCCTCTCTGTGACCACCACCTCAACCCCCTCCCCCTCAAATAGCCCTCACCTCCTGACTAGCCCCCTTGTATCTCAAAAAAGAACCTACCATCCTCTACTACCTCCAAGCCACCCCTCCTCCCCCACCCACTGTCCATCAGACCCCACTGACCCATCCTACCCCTCCACTACTACCTGAACCCCCCTATCTTACCCATCTACTTCACACATTGATCTTCTACCTAGCTTCTCAAAGTGGCAAGACCGTTACGTCTTCCTTCTTTAAGGCAGTTAGTGCCGTAAAAAAGGGAGCATGGCTTAACTTCCTTCCAACTGTAGTACCCGTGCGTGACTCAAGGCCATGGGAAGCCATTACACAGCTCTATTCTCACTGTCCCAAAGGGGACAATTGGACAGGAAATGTACATTCTAGTGTAAGTGAAAAGGAATAGAGTGGTAATCTGACTTTGATGATCACTCCTCGGAAATTGTGGCTTAAATTCATTTATCTACATGGCTGCACTCCATTAGGAACAGGAGTAGGCCATTCAGCCCCTTGTGCTTCTTCTGCCATTTAGTTAGATCATGGGCTGATCTGTATCAAGACTCTATCAACTCATCCTGTGTTCCATAACCCTCAATATCTTTATCCAACAAAAAGTGGCCTCACTAGCTTTATGGGAAAGTTCCAGATTTCCCCTAACCTTCAAAAAACACCTAGCCATTGTTTCAGAATGGCCTCACTTTAATATGAAAGTTTGTTCTAGACTCCCCGTCACAAATGATGGGCTAAATTTTCCAGCCCCGCCACAGAAATCCTCGCAGGCAGAATGGAAAATTTAATGGGCCATTGAAAGCCCTGTTGACCTTGGGTGGGAATTTCTGATATTTCCGGTCGGTGGAACCATAAAACCTCACCCAACAGGTTCTCCCTATTTATTCCTTCACATGACTGTCTTCAGATACATTACCAATACCCAATGTCAGGTAGATGGTGGTGTAGTGGTGATGCCACTGCACTAGTTATCCAGAGGCTCCAGGCCTGGGCTACTAGGGTTTAAATCCCACCATGGCAGCAAATGGAATTTGAATTCAATTAACAAATCTGGAATATAAAGCTAGTTTTAGGAATGGTGAAACTATCAATGATAGATCTGAAAACACATCTGATTTACCAATGTCTTTCAGGGAAGGATATTTGCTGTCCTTATCTGGACTACATGACTCCAAACACACAGGAATGTGGTTGACTTTTACCTGCCTCCTGTTCAAACGTCACATAGAATCCCTACAGTATAGAAGGAGGCCATTTGGCGCATTGAGTCTGCACTGACCACAATCCCACCCAGGCCATATTCCCATAACTCCATGCCTTTACCCTGTTAAAATCCCTTCTCACAGAAAACAAGTTTGAGGACAGCACAGAAGTTAAAGAGACGACATTAAATAGTAAAGGCAGTGTCAGTACCAGACAGATCAGGCAAAAAGCAAGACAGAGAGGAAGGGAAGTCCAGATTAAATTGCATTTATTTCAATGCAAGAGGCGTTATGGGCAAGGCAGATGAACTCAGGGCATGGACTCAGGTCATGAACTCAGGACGTGGGACTGGGATATTATAGCTACTACTGAAAAATGGCTAAGAGGAGGGACAGGACTGGCAGGTCAATGTTCCAGGGTACAGGTGCTATAGGAAAGATAGAATAGGAGATAAGAGAGGAGAGGGAGTTACACTTTTGATTAGGGAAACATCATGGCCACTGCGCTGCCCCATGATGGTCTTGCCTGTGGGGAAGGGGGGTGCACATGCGAGGGAGGCACGCACACACACACACACACACACACACACACACACACACACACACACACACACACACACACACACACACACACACACACACAACTTTCAGTTTTATTCAGATATTCACATACTCCACTTCGGATTCACAGTGAAGGCTCTTCCTGTAGGAGGTCTTAATTAAATTATTTGCCTAATGGTTGTGATATATTTTAATTTACAATTGAAATCCACTGGAGATTCACATCAGGCATCTGCTTTAATCTGATAAATTTGCTTCACATCTCACTGTAGAAGGAAGAACTTGACATTCTAAACTTCAATCTTGAATCTTGTCCTCTCTGCTTTAAAACCTTTGTCCATGCTTCTGATCCACCTGCCCAAATATTCCCTTGAGTTTTCTTTTCTCCATTTATGAAATGTAGCCATTGCTGGCTAGGACAGCGTTCATTGCCCATCCCTAGTTGCCCTTGGAGGGCAATTGAGAGTCAACCAGATTGCTGTGGCTCTGAAGTCACATGTAGGCCAGGCCAAGCCAAGTTAGGATGGCAGATTTACTTCCTTAAAGGATATTAGCGAACCCGGATGGGTTTTTCCGCCAGTTGGCAATGGTTTCAGGGTCATCAGCCGAGTCTTACTTTCAGATTTTTTTTATAGAATTCAAATTCCACCATTTGTCGTGGGGGAGATTCAAACACAGGTCCCCACAACATTAGCCGAATTTTCTGGACTAATAGTCGAGTGATAAAGCACTGTGTAATAGCACATTTTTCACATGACTGGAGTCTACAGCTTCCCATCTTGATTTGATTTATTATTGTCCCATGTATTAGTGCACAGCGAAAAGAATTGTTTCTTGCGTGCTTTACAGGCAAAGCACACCGTTCACAGAAAAGAAAAGAGTGCAGAATGTAGTGTTATAATTGTAGCTAGGGTGTAGAGAAGGATCAACTTAATGCAAGGTAAGTCCATTCAAAAGTCTGATGACAACAGGGAAGAAGCTGTCATTGTGTCGGTTAGTTCATGGCCTCAGACTTTTGTATCTTTTTCCCAGTGGAAGAGAGAATGTCCAGGGTGTGTGGGATCCTTAATTATGCTGGCTGCTTTGCTGAGGCAGTGGAAAGTGTAGACAGAGTCAATGGATGGGAGGCTGATCTGCATGACGGATTGGGCTACATTCACAACCTTTTGTAGTTTCTTGCGGTTTTGGGCAGAGTAGGAGCCGTAACCAGCTGAAAATTATGCTCAACATTCCCATCGATTGCGATATCCACCCTGTGTACCTGGACGTCTTTCAGTGAATTATAGGGAGCACCCCAATCACTGTGGGGTTCAGATCATCTGGCAAATCCTCCCCAAAAAAGCTAAGGTTTCGGGAAAAAAAAATGCAGAGGCTGGAGCACCATTACTCAGCAAGAACAGTGCGAGTCGCTTTAGCTGCCTCATGTAAAGAGGTTGTAAATTTTACGTACAGTGGTTAAACTATCCTCGTTCTACACCTTCAGTGTTTACTTTGCTGGAATTGCTGTTCCTTTAGGCTGCACAGTGGAATTCTGAAGTCATCCAGCTCCCTGGCACTGCAGCAGTGAAAATATTAAATGAACAGAGTGGATGGAAATATGAAGTTAAATGCAATTGTAATTCCTGCATTCCATCTTTGACTTCTGTGTACTTCAGTCGATGTGATTTTGTCTCAGTGGAACAGTTGAAAGGAAGATCTGAAAAATGCACTTGCTAAATTTTATAAGGTCACGATGCTTTTTCTCCACTGTGTTTAAAGATTGTGAATGGAGCTTATTGAGATTATACACATTGTTTATTTATATTTTGTTCCACAAGACTCACTAAGGGAATTGTGCACCATTCAGAAGTGGTAAGAGGCCGTGTAAAATTGAATTTGTCCAGTAACACACAGTAATACTGCTCGCTGTTGATTACTGTGATGCAGGTTTGGTCATGAAATCAAGTAGATATCTAGGACGTTATTTTCATCAGTTGTGTGAGGATCAGAATGCTTGAGTTTGAGCTAGCTTCCATCATCGCTTGCTTCATGAAATGCCACGTAACTCTTCGGTGTATGTTTCACGACAAGCTTTGCTGCCCAGAACTCAAGGGCACATTGATTAGCACTGCTGCCTCACAGCGCCAAGGACCCTGGTTCAATTCTGGCTTCACTTGACTATCTGTGAGGAGTTTGCATGTTCTCCCTGTGTCTGTGTGGGTTTCCTCTGGGTGCTCCGATTTCCTCTCACACTCCGAAGATGCATAGATTAGCTGGATTGGCCACGCTAAGTTGCCCTTTAGCGTCAGGGGGGATTAGCAGGGTAAATATGTAGAGTTACGGGTGTAGGGCCTGAGTGGGATTGGTGTTAGTGCAGGCTTGCTGAGCTGAATGACCTCCTGCTGCACTGTAAGGATTATATGAGGTTGACTTTCATGTGTGGCACGAGTTATCAGGGTAGGCCATTCCACTCCACGAACCCAATACACCGCCTCCACTCACCCATTACATCTTCTTGCTTGAGAATGTACAATCTGTCTTCCCAATTGCATCCTCCCTGTTTGGGGAAATACCTTTGCATGCTGTGGCTTGCTGCAGTCATGTGATCTGTAATGTCATTCCTTTGTGAGGAAAGGATTCTGACAGAAGCCATTTTACCCATCACCCCCTCCTCCTCCACCACCTCCCAGACCTGCTGGAGGCCCAAACCATTGAGAGGAAACCGAAGTACCCGGAGGAAACCCACGCACGCATGGGGAGAGCATGCAAGCTCCACACAGACAGTGACCCAAAGCTGGAATTGAACCCGGGTCTCCAGCGCTGTGAGGCAGGAGTGCTAACCACTGTACCTCTGCGCAGTATCAAAGAGGCATTTATTGGACAGGGAAAGTTGGGGAAGGAGGCACTATGTCTTCCAGGTGGTAGACGGGTGCCAATCCTAATCCATTAGCTGGCAAATGGATAGGTGATTGGACAGCTCACCAACATTATTCCTAAAATCTGGCTGCCCCTGTTTGAAAAAGTGCAATAACCTCTCCAGGGTCGTCCTGATAAAACTGCTCTTCACATTTCTCTGAATCTGAAAAGAGCCCTGCAACTAACCATCATACGAAATAACATACTTCTCGGTTTCTATTCATATTTAGTCTATAATGTAAGTGTCTGTATTTTGCCCCAGTCTGAACCGGGCACTGAAGTATACTACGAAAGGTTTGACAATGGGAAGTTCTGAAGAACAAAGGGACCTTGGCGTGTTTGCCCATAGATCTCTGAAGGCGGAAAGGCAGGTTTGTGGTGTGCCTCAGGGATCAGTGTTGGGACCGCAATTTCGTTTACGATTTACATAGATGATTTGGAGTTGGGGACCAAGTGTAGTGTGTCAAAGTTTGCAGATGACACTCAGATGGGTGGCAGAGCAAAGTGTGCAGAGGACGTTGCAAAGGGATACAGATAATCTAAGTGAGTGGGCGAGGGTCTAGCAGATGGAGTACAATGTTGGTAAATGTGAGGTCATTCATTTTGGTAGGAATAACAGCAAAATGGACTATTATATAAATGGTAAAAAAGTGTAGCATGCTGTTGCGCAGAGGGACCTGGGTATCCTTGTGCAGGAATCTCAAGGAGTTAGTTTGCAGGTGCAGCAGGTAATTAAGAAGGTAAATGGAATTTTGTCCTTCATTGCTAGAGGGATGGAGTTTAAAAACAGCGAGGTTATGTTGCAGCTGTATAAGGTGCTGGTGGGGCCACATCTGGAGTACTGTGTATCATTTTGGTCTCCATACTTGAGAAAGGATATACCAGCCGTGGAGGGGGTGCAAAGAAGATTCATTAAGTTGATTCCGGAGTTGAGACGGTTGGCTTATGAGGAGAGACTGAGTAGACTGGGGCTATACTCATTGGAATTCAGAAGAATGAGGGGAGATCTTACAGAAACATATAAGGTTATGAATGGAATAGATTAGATAGAAGCAGGGAGGTTGTTTCCACTGGTGGGTGAAACTAGAACTAGGGGGCATAGCTTCAAAATAAGGGAAAGCAGATTTAGGACTGAGTTGAGGAGGAACTTCTTCACACAAAGGGTTGTGAATCTGTGAAATTCCCAACCCAGTGAAGCAGTTCAGGCTACCTCGTTGAATGTTTTTAAGGCAAGATAGATATATTTTTGAACAGTAAAGGAATTAAGCATTATGGTGAACGGACAGGTAAATGGAGCTGAGTTCACAAAAAGATCAGCCATGGTCTTATTGAATGACGGAGCTGGCTCGAGGGGCCAGGTGGCCTACTCCTGCTCCTAGTTTTTATGTTCTTATGTTAATAGGGTGGTGAAAAAGGTACATGGCACACTTGCCTTTATCAATTGGGCATAGATTACAAAAGCAGAGAGTTCATGATGGAGTTGTATAGAACTTTGGTGAGGCCACAGCTGGGGTACTGTATGCAGTTCTGGTTGCCACATTATCGGAAGGACATGAACGCACTGGAAGGAGTACAGAGGAGATTCACCAAGATGCTGCCTAGAATGGAACATTTAAGTTGTAAAGAGAGGTTGGATAGGCTTGGGTTATTTTCTCTGGAGCAGAGAAGACTGAGGGGCGACCGGGTTGAGGTGTTCAAGATTATGAGGGGCACAGGCAGGGTGGATAGGGAGCAGCAGTTTCCCTTAGTTGAAGGGTCAGTTATGAGAGGGCACAAGTTAAAAGTGACGGGTGGGAGATTTAAAGGGGATCTGAGGAAACGCCTTTTTACTCAGAGGGTGGTGACGGTCTGGAATGCGCTGCCTGGGAGGGTGGCAGCGGCGGGATGCCTCACATCCTTTAAAAAGTACCTGGATGAGTACTTGGCATGTCATAACATTCAAGGCTATGGGCTGGCAAGTGGGATTAGGTGGGCAGGTCAGGGCCTTTCATGCGTCAGTGCAGACTTGATGGACCGAAGGGCCTCTTCTGCACTGTAGTGTTCTGTGATTGAACCAGGAGAGCACGGGTTTGACAGTGGGCAGATTTCACCACGTAATTCTGGTCAACGTGTGAAATTCCAGCGATATTGAAAGCATTCGGGCTGGGTTAGAAACAACACATAGATCCGAGTACAAAGGCCACATTGCTTAAAAACTTGCTTGTAACTTTCAGGAGAAATGGATGCAAACAATACCTTTGCAGAAATTGAAATGAAAACCATTTTGTTCACTTATCTGAAGTCAATTGTGTCTTCCAGAAACATACATTTATCAAATGGCAACTTTTATCTCGGGGACGAATGAGTGATGAATCAATTTTCTGTTCATTTTTCTATTTCTAGGTTCACCTCATTAATTGCAAATAAGAGAACTACATTCTCACCATCTCCCTTCCTCGCCCCTAGTGATTTGATTTGATTTCTTATTGTCACATGTATTAGTATACAGTGAAAAGTATTATTTCTTGCGCACTATACAGACAAAGCATACTGTTCTTAGAGAAGGAAAGAAGTGCAGAAGCTGCTAGGGTTAGAGAAAGATCAGCTTAGCGCAAGGTAGGTCCATTCAAAATCATAGACATTATAGAACCCTACAGAGCAGAAAGAGGCCCTTTGGCTCATCAAGTCTGCACCGACCACAATCCCACCCAGGCCCTACCCCAAGATCCCTATATATTTTACCCTCTAACCTAAGCATCCTAAGGGGCAATTTAACATGGCCAATCAATCTAACCCGCACATCTTTGGACTGTGGGAGGAAATCGGAGCACCCGGAGGAAATCCACGCAGACATGAGGAGAATGTGCAAACTCCACACAGACAGTGACCTGAGCCGGGAAGCGAACCCAGGTCCCTGGAGCTGTGAAGCAGCAGTGCTAACCACTGTACTACCGTGCTGCCTGGTGTGCCAATGAAAAGTCTGAAGGCAGCAGGGTAGAAGGTGTTCTTGAGTTAGCTGGTACGTGACCCCAGATTTTTATATCTGTTTCCTAACGGAAGAAGGTGGAAGAGAGAATGTCGGGGTTGCTTGGTGTCCTTAATCATGCTGGCTGCTTTTCTGAGGCAGCGGGAAGTGTAGATAGTGTCAACAGATGGGGGTCTGATTTGCATGATAGACGGGGCTTCATTCACAACCTTTTGTAGTTTCCTGCAATCTTGGGCAGAGCAGGAGCCATGTTAACCTGTGATACAACCAGAAAGAATGCTTTCTATGGTGCATCTGTAAAAGTTGATGAGAGTCGTGGTGGACATGCCAAATTTCCTTTGCCTCCTGAGAAAGTAGAGGTGTTGGTGAGTTTTCTTAATTACAGTGTTGGCATGGCAAGATCAGGACATGTTGTTGGTGATCTGGACACCTAAAAACCTGAAGCTCTCGAACATTTTGCTTCATTCCCATTGATGTATACAGGGGATCTACATCCTCCACTACGCTTCCTGAAGTTGATGAGTATCTCCTTCGTTTTGTTGACATTGAGGGAGAGATTATTGTTGTTGCACCAGTTTACTAGATTCTCTATCTCCTTCCTCTAATCCGTCTCAACATTGATTTCTCACCTCTCCTCAAGGTTCAGGTACTATACTGCCATGGCTTTCACTTGCCACCTTGATATTGGACGCAAGAGACCATTATTTGTGTGGGGACCTGGATGAATTGGTGAGACAATTCAATTTTGTCCCCACTCTGCCTTGATCATGAACTAGTCAGTCCTATGATTGCAGAACAGGAACCCCGAGTGATTATTTTTGCCCACGCTTAAACCAATCACAGCGTTCTTACCGCCACCGTGATGTAAACTCATTAATTGCAAATAAGAGAACTACATTCTCACCATCTCCCTTCCTCGCCCCTGGTTGTGAGTTGATTTGATTTCTTATTGTCACGTGTATTAGCATACAATGAAAAGTATTATTTCTTGCGCACTATACAGACAAAGCATACCGTTCACAGAGAAGGAAACAAAGTACAGAAGCTTTAACCGGCATGAGTTTCCTGCCCAGTTAAGTGAGACAGGCCAATCAGAGGCCTTTGTGCTTCGGTGTGCTACCTGATTGCAGTGCCATGTACACTTAGTCCTGGTTTTAAGCTGCCCGTTTTAAGTCATTTTGCTTTAACGTCGGTCAGTTAACGGGTTCTGTATCAAGTTTGGCATTGGGGGCTTTGTTATAAAGCTATTTTGCACCAAGCCCAATGTAAGGCCATGTGACCTGATCGGCTCCAATTTGTAAAGATTTCTGCCGTTCCCCGACTCTCCCTCTCACTGCCCACCCGCTCGTTTCCACAGCCCTCGCTCATGGCGAGCAAGGTAGGAATGGTCAGAGTAGTGGGAAAGACCTTGAAGTGGAGGGGCGGCAGTGAGAGGGAGGGTCCGATAACGGTGGACACTGTGAGTCTGAAGGAAGAAGTGTCCACAGTGATTGGAATAGTTAGGGAGTACAAGGGACCATGTATGGAATTTTATCAGCCCCCACCACAGGAATTGGACTGGCAAGGGATGGAGCATGAGGAGGTCCGTTGACCTCAGGCGGGACGAGCGAGGCTATAAATTCCTGCCCCATGAGCCAGAGGGTCAGCAACCAGACAGAAGGCTTTGGAGAAGGAGAGATTGCAAGCTGGTGAGTTAGGCACAGGGAGTATCAGGGAGTGGGATGTGGCAAGAGGAAGGTGCAGCGAGCAAGATTGGCGGCAAGCAGGATGCAAATAGGAAGCCAGCATATTTCTTTTGTATTTTTACATTTGTTTTATTTAAGAAGATATTTTATTTACCAATATAGAAATTTAGCAATATATAGCATTATAATTTGTGTTTTAACGAACAGGTTCACTGTTATTTTATTTATATTAATGATTTGGATGAGAATATAGGAGGCATGGCTAGTAAGTTCACAGATGACAGCAAGATTGGTGGCATAGAGGACAGTGAAGAAGATTATCTCAGATTGCAACAGGATCTTGACCAATTGGGCCAGCGAGCTGACGAGAGGCAGAAAGAGTTTAATTTAGATAAGTGTGAGGTGAAGCATTTTGGTAGACTGAACTAGGGCGGGACTTATTAATGGTAGGGCGTTGGGGAGAGTTACAGAACAAAGAGATCTGGAGGTACAGGTTCATAGCTCCTTGAAAGTGGAGTCACAGGTGGACAGAGTGGACAGAGTGAAAAAGCTTTGGGGTTTAAAGAAAAGGGCGGCATGGATAAGTTGGGCTGAAGGGCCTGAGTCTAGAACAATAACATAAAAACAGAAAATGCTGGATAAACCTGTCAGGTCTGGCAGCGTCTGTAGAGGGAGAAACAGAGTTCACGTTTCAAGTCTCCTGCAGTAAGTTTGAACAGTTCTGAGGAAGAGTCATTCAGACTCGAAATGTTAACTCTGATTTTCAGCATCTGCGGTATTTTGTTATTAAGTTTTAAAATTTGTGTCACATGTAGGCTTACATTAACACTGCAGTGAACGTACTGTGAAAATCCCCTAGTCGCCACACTCCAGTGCCTGTTTGGGGTACACTGAGGGAGAATTTAGCATGGCCAACACATCTAACCATCTTTCGGACTATGGGAAGAAACTGGAGGAAATCCACGCAGACATAGGGAGAACTTGCAGATTCCGTAAAGATAATGACCCAAGTTGGGAACTGAACCCAGATCCCTGATACTGTGGAGCAATGGTGCTAATCACTATGCTGTTCTAGTGTTTCTTTCTGATGAGAAAAGTCCTACAGAAGCTTACTGCAATTCTGGGGAAATCTGATTTGTTTAAAGTCGTTTCACTGAAAGTTGCAGTTTTCAGGAACCCGACTACAATGTAAAGTGAGGACTTGCTGTAAGTAACCAGGAGGACTCTTCGACAAGAGGGTTCCCTCACAATTACTTCTTAAAATCTTTAATTAAGTACAAAAATCAACAAGGGTACCATAATGATGGTAGTCTGGGCCAGGTGTGGGGGGGAGAACCCTTCTACAGGGTGGTCTTTGTCTGGTAGACCCTTTGGCCTACCAGAAGCTGTTCCCCCCCACTCGACAAACTTACTTTGAACAAGATCTGAATAAGATTAACTGCCTATCTGCAAGGGAGCTGTGGCCTTCTGGACTCAAACTCTTATCCCCCAATGTGGTCACTGCCGGTTCCGTTTCAGACTTTGGGGAGCTTGGGGGTGGGGGGTGTGACCTAAAGATTCAGCCCTGTAATCACAACACAGACTAATCGAGACTTTGTGCTCTTGGCTAGTAGGTTCGTACTCATAGAAGGATAAGGGCAGCAGATACACGGGAACACTACTCCCCTCCAGTTCACACACCATCCGGATCTGAAACTCTTGTCAGCCTTCTCCAACCTTGCCAGTGGCTGGGATTCTCTGGTCCCGCTGCAGTGGATGGAGTTTTGGTTGAGCGCCAAATTCTCCATTCTCGCTGGCAGCGGGGCAAACGAGATCGGAGAATCCTGACCATTCCCACCGTTGCTGAGTCAAAATCCTGGAGCTCGCTTCCTAAGCATTGTAGGTATAACTGCACCAAATGGACGGCGGTAGTCCAAGAAGGCAGCTCACCACCATCTTCACAGGGTCAGTGAGAGGTGGGTGATTAGTGCTGACCCAGCCAGTGACCCTCAAATTCCAAGAACGGATACAAAACATCACTGGCCAGTGCAGTTATCATCCATTCCAATTGAGGGAGTCATGAAATTATTTAGAACGGTCGATAAGCATCTGTTTATTAGCTGTTGTGTTGAATGACCAGGCTGAAATATGCTTTGGATTGATTAGAATGGATTGCTGCTTCAGTGGAATTTAGTGTCAGGATGTGATATTACTTTACTCTGGCAATGTAACTAAACTAAACACATTTGACAACAGGAATTTTGCCAAGTAATTAAAGCTTCTGGAAAACAAGTATTTGTAGTCGAGGTTTAAATATAGCTCCAAGTGAATTGCGGCACAGTGGTCTTTAGGCCTGTATATCTGTATTAGTGTTTCAGCTGGAGCTATCTACTCTAATCCACCTTCCCCATCGTCTTCCTATATCCTTTTATTATTACTTCAAAAATTACTAACTCAATTTATTTCTGAACAATGTCTTCATCTTTGCATCAAAGCCACCTGTGGGAAAACATTCCCTGCTCTGATAGCAAAATTCCATCTAAGATCCATTATCATTCTTCCTCTGATAATTTTGTCCCACTGGCCTTTTGGTATCAATTTTCCAATCAGTGGGAAATCATTTTTCACCATGGCACAGTGATTAGCACTGCTGCCTCATAGCGCCAGGGACCCGGGTTCAATTCCAACCTTGAGCGACTATCTGTCTGGAGTTTGTACGTTCTCCCCGTGTCTGTGTGGGTTTCCTTCAGGTGCTCCGGTTTCCTCCCACACTTCCAATGATGTGCAAGTTAGATGGATTGACCATGCTAAATTGACTCTCAGTGTCGGGGGATTAGGAGGGTAAATACGTGAGGCTACAGGGATAGGGCTGGGTGGGGTGAGGGAGGAATCTTCATGGCATGTGGTTGCTCCGATCTCACTGAGCACCAATTCATCTTTACCGGTTTCCCAGTCAGCTGACACCCACTACAGGCAGACAGAAAGCAACTTTATTTTTGAATATCATGGCTCAAAGACATTGTCAGTGCCCTCAACGTGATCTCAACTTGACTCCAGCACTATCAATCCTGAATCCCAAACCATGCCAGGGCGCATCACCAGGACAGAAAAGAGTCTTAAAAATGACTGCTGTCTGAACTTATTGGGGGGGGGGTGGGAGGGGGCAGGAAAAACTGGAATGCTCTTCACAGAACCTGCAAGAGGTCCTTAAGCTTCCCCATTCCCAGTTTATAGGTGGTAACATTGAATAGAATAATAAGAAAATAATTCAGAATTTCTGTAAGACATTGGTTACCACACTGTTGGAGTACAGACCTGCAGCTCTGGGTGGTATAATAAGCCTTTAAGGGGTTGCACTATGACATCATCAGAAAGGAAGTGAGTCATGTGATCCAACTTAGTTTCACTTTTTGTTTTGAGCAAAGCACAGCACACACATGTCTCGGGGTAGGTGTGGGGAGGGTTGGTGTCGAGGAGGGTAGGAATTGAAACCATGACTATAGCCAGCACAGTGGCACAGTGGTTAGCACTGCTACCTCATAGCAACAGGGACCTGGGTTCCGGCATCGGGTGACTGTGTGGAGTTTGCACAGTCTCCCTGTGTCTATGTGGATTTCCTCTGATGCTCTGGTTTCCATCCACACTCCAAAAATGTGCAGGTTAAGTGAATTGGCCATGCTAAGTTGCCCCTTAGTGTCCTAAGATGCAAAGGTGAGGGGAATTAGCAGGGCAAATATGTGGGGTTATGGGGATAGGGCCTGGATAAGAAGCTCTGTTGGAGAGTCGGTGCAGATTTGATAGCCTGAACGACCTTCTTCTGCACTGTGGGAATTCTTTGGATTCTATGCACCCCAATTCCTCTTTCCTTCATTCTGGAACGGCTTTATTGTTTAGGGTATAATTTCTTTCACAGTAGTTCTCTTATAATACACAATTGTGCTTTGTCACCTATCGGTCCAGTCAGTTAGACCAGTCAATGCCCCAATGAATTCTTATACACAGGTTGTGAAGTCCCATCTGCCCTTCTCTGCAAAGTACCTGAGTACCCTGATTGTACTCATTGAAATTCCTTGACCCTTTCACTGTATTTACTTTTAACACTCCCACATTAGCTATACAACTTGTCCCAACCCCTATTTAAAGCATCAGCTTTCTTTGCAATGAATTAACGAGTTATTATAACTTATAGAATCATAGAATCCCTACAGTGCAGAAAGAGGCCATTTGGCCCATTGAGTCTGCACTGACCACAATCCCACCCAGGCCCTATCCCCATAACCCCTACATATTTTACCAGCTAATCCCTCTAACCTACACATCTCAGGACATTAAGGGACAATTTTAGATGGCTAATCAACCTAACCCCCACATCTTTGGACTGATTTTAGTTTGAAAAGAAATCATGATGCACAGTTGCAAAAAAAAATGGAAATTTACATTCGGCACATAAAGTAGGGAGAAAAGCTGGAAAATCTCGGCAGGTCAGGCAGCAACAGTGGAGGAACAGAGTTAATGGCTGGGATTTACTGGGGCATCCCCATCCCGTGGCAGACTTTCCCCTATGGATGAGGTGCTCCATTGGCCACCAGCAGAATCTTCCAGTCCTGCTGAAATCTATGGGCTTTTGCGTGGCTCATTCCCCCCACCTCTGCTGCAAGGGGTTGACCTTGGTGGGATTGGAAGATGCTGCTGGCAGGCTGGGCTGGAAAACCTTACCCACTGTTTCAGCCCGACGATCTTTATACATGCGACAATTGTTGGTGTTGGGCAAAAATTATGAGAGAACAATGTTCCTAATTAAAACAAAACTCAGCTTGCAGTATACAAAATAAATGGAGCAACCTGCTTGCCATTTGTTCTGTTTAGAGAATTCCAACGGATGAAGCCCCCTCCCGTTTATTCCCACTCCACTGCGATAGCAATGGAAAACTATTGACTCATCACACCCGCTATACAAATATCTTGATTTAAGCTCAACATTAAAAGTATAAAATCCTGTTCCAAGCAAACAAATCCCCCATTTTGGGAGATGTTTAGTTAATCGTACATCTGTCTTCAACTTAATATCTTTATAATGTTTTCACCCATTTGCTGAATCAATGGACTGAAATTCATACATTTCCGAAGTTGTTTTTAATCTGAGTTAATGAAAACCCTGCTCAAATAAGATTCCTATTAATGCAGAATCTGTTACAAACTGGACTTTGTTTTTAATCAACACTCGAAAAAAAACCAAACACGCATACGCACACTGGGCAATAAAGTTATTTATTTTAAAATAGGGATCTATTTGAATATCGAAAGAAGACAGTGAAACTGAATTTGCCTCACAGGTAAAAGTGACCTCTTTCTGGGAGAATGCACAAATTCTTGCAACTGTCCAGCAGCAAGAAACAACCACGGGGTAAAAGATTACTGCTCGGTTCATCTAAAGCGTGACAATCAAATTAGTTTTGAATGTGCCAGAAGGTATGTTCAGAAATGTGGAAGTCGGGAAAACTACATATTGCAAATAATATATTAACCTTCTGAAGGCTGGAGCACAGCTTTGTTCTGCATCAGATCATTAAATATGACAAGGTTACTATTGAAAAGAGAACTCAGCCCTCCAGGGAACCACATCCAAGACTCACTTTGCAATTACAATCTTATCACAAGCCCATGTCTGTCGAAACAAGATAGAGGCTATTTATTTGCTCAACTTTCTAAACATTTAAAATCTCATTGCGGCTGAGAAGAGTTTGACCAGAACAGATTACCAACACATCAGTCTCAGGTTAGAGCTCCTTCAGAAACTCAGTGCTTTTTGAACTGAACGTTAAGAATAATCAGATCTGCTGTAAATGCCACTAGGATGCGTGCACAATGAAACTGGAAGCATCTCATAGAATCATAGAGTGCAGGAAGAGGCCATTTGGCCCATCAAGTCTGCACTGACCACAATTCCACCCAGCCTCTATCCCCATAACCCCATGTATTTACCCTGCTCGTCCCCCTGACATTAAGGGGCAATTGAGCATGGCCAAACCACCTAACCCACACATCTTGGGACTGTGGGAGGAAACTGGAGCTCCCGGAGGAAACCCACGCAGACACGGGGAGAATGTGTAAACTCCACACAGATAGTGACCCAAGCTGGGAATCGAACCCGAGTCCCTGGCACTCTGTGGCAGCAGTGCTAACCACTGTGTCACCGTACCACCCCTTAAATTGCAATTACAGTCTTATCACAAGCCATGTCTGTCAAAACAAGATAGAGGCTACTTATTTGCTCAACTTATTTTATGGCAGCAGTTTGATAAATGGCTTGCTAGGCCATTTACAAGTCAACCACATCACTGAGGCTCTGGACTCACATGTAGGTGAGGCCAGGTAAGGACGACAGATTTCTTCTCTAAAGGACATCAGTGAACTGGATAGGTTTTTATGACAACTGAGAATGGTTTCCTGGTCACCATGACCAAGGCTTGTTTTTTAATTCCAAATTTATTAATTGAATTTAAATTCCACCAACTGCCATGATGGGATTTGAGAAAGTATCCCCCGACCATGACCCTTGGGCCTCTGGATTACTAGCCCAGTGACATTACCATTTGCACCATTGCCTCCTGCTTCCCAACAGCACTGTGGGTGTATCTACACCATGTGGACTGCAGAGGTTCAAGAAGGCAGCTCACCACCACTAACTTCTCAAGGGCAATTGGGGACAGGCAATAAATGCTGGCCTAGCCAGCAATACCCACATCCCATGAAAAAAATTAAAATAACTATAGTGTTGGAGTTCCAGTGCATCACAACAGAATGGCAGAGTTTAAGTTTTTTTTTACCTGTTTATGAGATGACAGCATGGCAGGCAAGGCTAATATTTATTGCCCAACCTAGTTGGTGAACTATCTTCTTGAACCAGTGCAGTCCATGTAGCGTAGTTACATTCACCAAGTTTCTACAACAGAGTAGCTTGCTACAGCATTTAAGAGGACAGTTATGAGTCAACTACATTGCTGTAGGTCTTGAGTTATAGGTGTGTCAGGTCAGATAAGGACAGCAGGTTTCCTCCCTTGGTTCATTAATACCCTTTAGGGAGGAAAATCTAACAGTGGTTAGCATTGCTACTTCGCAGCTCCAGGGACCCAGGTTCAATTCTGGCCTTGAGTCACTGTCTGTGTAGAGTTTGCATGTTCTCCCTGTGTCTGCATGGGTTTCCAGCCACAGTCCAAAGATCGGCAGGTTAGGTGGATTGGCCATACTAAATAGCTCCTTAGTGTCCCAAGATGCGCAGGTCAGCTGGTTTAGCCACGAGAAATGTGTGGCGGGGGGAGGGTGATTACAGGGAGAGGGTGGGGGGAGAGGGTCTGAGTAAGAGACTCTTTCAGAGTCAGTGAAGACTCGATGGGCCAAACGGCATCTTCTGCACTGTAGGGAATCTAGTGATGCTAAGGCAACTCAACAGCACCTTCTCAAGGGCAATTAGGAATGGGTAATAAATGTTGGCCTTGCCAATGAAACAATAAAACAATTAAAAAGATCAATTCCTCAGTGACTTTGAGCAGGTACCACCGTCCTGCCATTTGATTAAATTGACTTCCACATTGAATAATAAATATCCGAAGCACGTAATAAATAGATTACGCGATCATCAAGATGATCTATCTGGGGTCCAGCAAGCAATTATAAAATCATTTTGTTTCAGTGAAGAAACAATCTTTGTACTGGACTCAACGCTATAAATATACAGACAGCGAAGTTACTGATACTACATCACTTTGAAACAAAACAATTTGTAACACTTAAACTAAATGCTACCGTGGCAAACCTGAACACTGGCAGAGCCAGATAGAGGGATGGTTAAAAGTTTTCTAATTGAATTGTGAAGAACATTACTACGGTCTGAATCAACAATTGCTACGACCTCAGTCACAGTCCAAAGCTGGAAAATCTCAGCAGATCTGACAGCATCTGTGGAGAGAGAATTGGGTCAATGTTTCGAGTCTGGATGACCCTTCGTCAGAGTTGCCTTTAATTTTGCTTTTAATTCAGCCACAGTATCGTTTTTTCTTAAATTAGGGTGGCACAGTGGCACAGCTGTTAGCATTACTGCCTTACAGTGTCAGGGACTCTGGTTCAATTCTGGCCTTGGTTATTATGACCCGAGTTCAGTAATCTCCCTACACTAAGGGACAATTTAGCACGGCCAATCAACCCAATCTGCACATGTTTGGAATGCGGAGCACCCAGAGGAAACTCACACAGACACAGGGAGAACGTACAAACTCCACACAGACAGTGACCCGAGGCTGGAACTGAACCTGGGTCTCTGACGCTGTGAGGCAGCACTGTGCCACCGTGCCCCCCCTAATTTAAGAAAAATTGACACTGTGGCTGAATTAAAAGCAAAATTAAAGACAACTCTGACAAAGAATCATCCAGACTCGAAACGTTGGCTCTATTCTCTCTCCACAGATGCTGTCAGTCCTGCTAAGATTTCCCAGCATTTTCTGTTTTTGACAGTGGTTAAAATGTTTGGCAGGATTCTCAGTCACATGGTTCATGTGACAATAAACTTGGCGAAAACTGGGAACATGTGAGAAATAAACAGCGAAGTGTAAGCAAAACAAGTATACGAGCATGTTGTATGATGATGCTTCTTAATTGTACTTTACTGCAGAGAGGCAAATCTGAAAATGTGTCAACTGTTCGACTTTATGAGGGACACGGACAGAGTGGATAAGGAGCAGCTGTTCCCCTTAGTTGAAGGGTCAGTCACAAGGGGACACAAGTTCAAGGTGAAGGGCAGGAGGATTGGGGGTGATATGAGTAAAACATTTTTACTCAGGGGGTGGTGACAGTCTGGAATGCACTGCCTGTGTAGGTATTAGAGGAGGGTTGCCTCACATCCTTTAAAAAGAATCTGGATGGGCACTAGGCACATCATAACATTCAGGGCTATGGGCCACGTGCTGGTAGATGGGATTAGGTGGAAGTTCAGGTGTTTCTCATGTGTTGGTGCAGACTCGGTGGGCTGAAGGGCCTCTTCTGAGCTGTACGGTTCCATGGTTTTTAAATACAACAGCCTGTTTAGATTGGGCAGAATCTTTCTGGCCCTTTCAAAGTGTCTTTGAAAATGGGTGTGGTATGGAAAGTGCTGGAAAATCCCAGTCAAGGTAGGACAGCTCTCCAATGCTTTCCCACCTCTCCGGGTGACTCTGCCAGGTGTGAACTGCTACGGGAATGCTCCAAGGAGGCAGGAACTGATTGATCCAATGAAGTCCCCAATCAGCAGCCATTATCTCACATTGACAGAACAGACCCTTGCCGAGTCTGGATCCTGGTAGCTACTCAAAGGCAGCCTTCTTTTGGCAAGTTGGAAAGCCATTGGATCCTCTTCCCAAATACCCAACGATAGAGTCGCAAGATTGAAGCAACAGCAGCCAAGGCCACAATGATTCCTGTGGATGGGGTCTCCCTGACCCCCACAAGGTCTGCCCTATCAGCTCTGGGCACTCTTTTTTTAAAATTATGGGGCAGGGGGGAAATTCTCTGACGTATTTTCCAAATGATCATGGAATCAACTTTTTCACTTAGAGCATTCCAAATCTGGACAATGTTGTGATTGAAAAATACAATCTCACCTCCTGCTATATCCTTTGACAATGATATTGATGTTTGAGCCTCTAGTTATTTATTGTCCAAATTTCTGAAATGAATAATATTTTTCCACATAATTTATCAAAACCTCTCAACATCTTGGAAGCCTCTATTGGAGAACCTCCTATCATTTTCAGTTCCAGAACACTCTTAACTTCTCCAAGCTCTCCTCATAACTGAAGTCCCCCATTTCTCTGGTAAATGTCTTTTGCATCCTATCTTTGATGTCTTCTAGGACAATGTCACATCTGCGTCCAACCTTCCATCCATCCATTCAATAATTACAGATGTGTCTCTGAATGTGCAAGTCAATTATAGCTACTACATCCACTTCCTATCATTTACTCACCCAGAACAAGACAGTAAAAAGCCAATATTCATCATAAGAACATAAGAACATAAGAAATAGGAGCAGGAGTAGGCCATCTAGCCCTTCGAGCCTGCCCCGCCATTCAATAAGATCATGGCTGATCTATCGTGGCTCAGTTCTACATTCCCGCCCTCTCCCCATAACCCTTAATCCCCTCTCTTATCAAAAACCCATCAACCTGCGTCTTAAAAATATTTAGCGAGGTAGCCTCCACCACTTCAACGGGCAGAGAATTCCAGAGATTCACCACCCTTTGAGTGAAGAAGTTCCTCCTCAACTCCGTTCTAAACCGCCCCCCCTTTATCTTGAGGCTGTGCCCCCTAGTCCTATTATCCTTTCTGAGCGGGAAGAGTCTCTCCACCTCTATCCTATCCATCCCATTCATCATCTTATACGTCTCAATGAGATCTCCCCTCATTCTTCTAAACTCTAACGAGTACAAGCCTAGTTTATTCAGCCTCTCCTCATAGCTCAACCCCCTCAACTCTGGCATCAGCCTAGTAAACCTCCTCTGCACTCCCTCCAAGGCCAAAATATCCTTGTGTAAGTACGGCGCCCAAAACTGCACACAGTACTCCAGCTGCAGCCTCACCAATGCCTCACCAATCCCTCTGCACTGTCGCCTGCTGGTGTGGACAATGATAAATAACTTTCTATTTTTTCTCCTAATGGGATCCTTAACAGGTGGCACAGTGATTAGCATTGCTGCCTCACAGTGCTAGGAACCCTGGTTTGATAGCTGGCTTGGGTCACTGTCTGCACAGAATCCACACATTTTCCTTGTGTCTGCGTGGGTTTCCTCCGGGTGCTCTGGTTTCCTTCCACAGTCTGAAAGATGTGCTGGTTAGATCTATTGGCCATGCTAAATTCTCCCTGTGTACCCAAACAGGCAACTAGGGGATTTTCACAGTAACTTCATTGCAGTGTTAATGCAAGCCCACTTGTGACACTAATAAATAAACTTTGAAACAGTTTACAACTACAACTATACACACTCTATACTTTCTCTGAGGGGAATCACCAGGACAAGACAGACAGAACAGATTTGCATGGCATAAATTAAGGTTAATTAAAAGTAAGGATCATTAGTACTGGAATGTGATCTGACAATTATTTTGGTATAAGGCAGGTTAAGGTTACCTGGTGTCATGACGACGGAAAATGACGACTGCGTGAGATCTACTTCTTACTTCACCAGCTAACCAAAGACACATTAACTGTTTAAAGAAGATCTTCTTAAAAAAAGACAAAAGAAACTGATCAAAGATGGATGCCAGCAGTCATCTGATGTCTGTTATTGTAAAATTCTGGGAAATTCCTATATGAATTACACTGCTGACCTGCTTGGAGATATTGAATGGAAATTCACCTCAGGGGATGTCAGGGTCCACGTTAAACATTCTTGAAAGGAAGGCATTAAACATGAACAATGCTGGACTTTTAATCCAATGTAATACTGTCAAGAATGGAAACTGCTGCCCAGCCAGTTACAACCCACTAGACACTGAAAACCCTTCGCTGAGGACCCCATTGGTTTCTACTATCTCAAAATGTATTAGAAGGTTTCTGAGGAGAAAGATCAAAAATTGTGATAACTTGGCGTACAACAATCACTGTGAGAAATGTAAATCAAATACCTGCCTGGGAATTATACACACTGACTTCACAAAGCCAAAAACAGAGAGAAAAATCATGCTGGTCATCTGGAAAAGAACTGATGACAAAAGCAGTGAGGAATCTCTCTCTGTCTCTGAAGCTAAGAATGGCATCAGTAAAACACAATATCTGAACATCAATTTGACGCCAAGATTTTAAAGGAAACTACCTCAACAAACTATACCTCACGGACAAGCAAAATGACTGAACTGCATATTCTTTTAACTTTTAGTTGGACTCTAACTTTCTCACTACGACTCTCACCAACTTTGACAGATGCACCATAGAAAGAATCCTTTCAGCTTTGTATGGCTCCTACTCTGACGAGGACCGCAAGAAACTACAAAGGATTGTGAATGTAGCCCAATCCATCACGTAAACCAGCCTCCCATCCATTGACTTGGTCTACACTTCCCCCTGCCTTGAAAAAGCAACCAGCATAATCAAGGACCCCACGCACACTGGACATTCTCTCTTCCACCTTCTTTCGTTGAGAAAAAGATACAAAAGTCTGAGGACACGTATCAAATGACTCAAGAGCAGCTTCTTCCCTGCTGCCATCAGACTTTTGAACAGACCTACCTCATATTAAGTTGATCTTTCTCTGCACCCTAACTTTGATTGTAACACTACATTCTGCACTCTCTTCTTTCTTTCTCTTGTAACGGGTATGCGCTGTCTATATAGCGCGCAAGGAACAATACTTTTTGCTGTACAATGATACATGTGACAACAATAAATCAAATCACTGCTGATATCTGTATGCATGTGTGTGTGTGTGTGTGTGTGTGTGTGTGTGTGTGTGTGTGTGTGTGTGTGTGTGTGTGTGTGTTGTCATGTCTTTTTCTTCTGGGTTTAGTAACTTATAAATTAATTTGACTCTGACTCAAGAAAACCTGGTTTGATTGGTTCCTTGTGGACAAATAAATACCCTTGGAGTAGAGAAGTTATTCATGGGGAAAATAAATTTTCAAAACCTTCGTTGTGATCAACTGAGGGGGCTGAAATTAATGGAAGTCAATTCAATCTGCCTTAACTGTTTGTAACAAAATTGGGGGTCTGTTGTGGGAAACTGGTTCCATAGACTAACTAAATAAGTAAACCAGGGCAAGTACATTTTTCCTTTGGAAATAGTTTAAAAAGCATAAGAGGTTTCCTTGAGTCTGTAATACCAAAGTGTACAAATGTTCACATTTGATGCCAATTCTTTACTAGAAGAGAAGTATAGAAACTTATAAAATTCTAACAAAGTTAGACAGGGTGGATTCCGAAAGAATGTTCCCAACAGTGGGGGAGTTGAGAACTAGGGGTCAGAGTTTGAAAATAAGAGGTAAACCTCTTAGGACTGAGGTGAGGAGAATTTTCTTTACTCAGAGGGGGAATGTATGCATGGAATTCACTCCCACCGAATGTAGTTGAGGCCAAAACATTGTCTGACTTCAAGAGGCAATTAGATATAGCTCTTTGGGCTAAAGGGATCAATGGATACAGGAGGAAGGGAGGGTCAGGATATTGAATTTGATGATCTGCTATGATCAAGATGAATGGTGGAACAGGCTCGAAGGGCACAATGGCCTACTCTTGCTTCTAGTTTCTATGTTATGTATGAGGATTTAAGAGTTCTGTCCCTTGAAGAGCTAGGAGAGAAAGCTAGGTGTTTGGAATTAGAGTTTTACCCAAAAGGCATAAGATATATGATGTTATGAAGCGTGGCCAGAGAATTAGGTTGTGAACCTAAGACAAGAGTGCAAAATGAAATTAGAATTGGCTGAAATACAGCTGGAACAGCGACGAATGGAGTTCGAACTCCAGGAATCAAAGACAGAGGTAGCTTTCCAAAGAAGGTGGCAAGAGAGAGTGAAAGGGAGAGATGGAAAGCTTTCCAAAGGAAGTTACAGGAAATGAAAAGGAAAATAGTGGCTGGCTGGAGAATGATATATCCGAAAGGTCAGGGACAATCCAGGATGGCTAAAAGGTCTGGAGAAGGACAGGAGGAATTTATATGAGTACAGGGAACTGAGAATGGTCCCCAACCAACCACTACAGGTTACAATAATTGCTGAGACCTTGATCAGTTTGTACTCCAACGCTCCTCTGTTGAGATTTCTTAAATGCTCCTTCAATGACAAATTGCACTTATATAGAACTTTTAATGAGGTAAACATTCCCAATGCACTTTACAGGAACTTCATTAGATATACAAATCAAAGTGCTGATGACATGCTTGACTAAGAACAGGGTAAGACTAACTTTTTCTCTGATCTTGTTCTGGCATTATGCAGTGATATTACTAGACACAGCTATAGTCTTGGTGGAGCAACAACCATTCATGAAGTCTTTGTGATACTTCATCGGAAGGCAGTGGCATAGTGTTACTGTCACTGGGTTTGTAATCCAAAGACCCAAGATAATTCTCTTGGACCCAAGTTCGAATCCCGCCATGAAAGGTGGTGAAATTTGAATTCAATAAAAATCGGAAATTAGAAGTCTAATGATAACCATGAGACAGTTGTTCTAAAAATCCACCTGGTTCATTAACATCCTTTAGGGAAGGAAATTTGCCACCCTTACCTGGCCTGACCTACTTATGATTCCAGGCCTTCAGCGGGCCTCTGAAATGTCTTAGCAAACCACTCAGATCAATTAGGAATGGTAATAAATGCAGGCCCAGCCAGCGATGCCCATATGCCCTCAGTGAACAACCCAAACAAAAAACTGCTGTGTTGCTAACTCCCATAGGATGTTAGAATCCTGGAAATTCAGAGTTCACATATAGGATTCTTTTCTTATCTGCACAGATCAAGGATGGGATATTCTGACCCCACCTCCCACCAGGATCGTCTGGTCCCGCTCGAAGTCTGGACTTTTATTTGAGTTACCAAATCTTCTCTGGTGGGTGTCATCATGGTGGGCAGGGAAAATCCAAGCCAGGTGAACATTCAATAAGTGGTAACTCCTCTCTCCATGAATGGAGCAGCAGTGGAGTCAAGGGTATGTTTGGCCATGTGGGTACAGTCAATTACGTTAGGTTGGTTGCCCATGATAAATTGCCCTCTAGCGTCAGGAGGATTAGCAGGGTAAATACGTGGGGTTACAGGGATGGGATCTCAGTGGAATTGTTGTCGGTGCAGGCTCGATGGGTCAAATGGCCTCCTTCTGCATTGTAGATTCCATGATTCTATGATAATTTGGGGAATCCTGTCACATAGTAGAAATGGAGGGTTCCTTGTAGTTGTTGGTAGATTTCCAAAAGGGATACTGATGAATCAATAGCCCTGGTAAACAGTTTATCAGTGCCTGCACAACACAGGATGGTTCAGAGATGTAGGAATTCTCCTTTTATTGTTCAGAGTCTGCATATAATGTTCAGGGTGGTTGTAACATTCACAGGCAGTGACCGAACCATTTATGTTCTGTAACTGACTCCCAAGCCTGGTTACGTCTGTGCACACAATTTGGTTGCGGCACTTTTTGCCAAAATTAAATGCCTAGTGCAATATGGCCTAACGTCAAAGCGAGATTCTGCACATATAAATAGGTGCATCGGGACAGATTCTAACAAAGAATCTGAACTCCACATACACCTATCTGGCTTGCCTCCTCTGATTCCCCTCCTCCCCTCCAAAATCTGGTTTGCCCATAGCCCCACACAAATCAGCACCAAAGCATATTCATTGTGCTGGCAGGTGGTTCGTTGGGGGCTTGCTCAGTTGGCTAGAATATGGTATGCAGAATGATGCTGATGGTTTAGTTCAATCCTGTACTGGCTGTGGTAGCTCATGGTGGCCTGTCTCCTTGCTCCATGGTTGTGGCATGGTGTCCCTCAAGCTATATATAATCAATTATTTCTCCCTAATGGTTCTTTGTCGTGTTATAATTCAGGTCAGAAACTCCAGAGTGTTTTGTGAGGTCTGCCTGGATCATAAAGGGCAACACAGTGGTTAGTACTGCTGCCTCACAGTGCCAGGGACCCGGGTTTGATTCCTGGCTTGGGTCACAGTCTGTGTGGAGTCTGCACATTCTCCCTGAGTCTGTGAGAGTTTCCTCCGGGTGCTCTGGTTTCCTCTCACAGCCTGAAGACTTGCTGGTTAGGTGCATTGGCCATGCTAAATTCTCCCTCACTGTACCTGAATAGGTGCCGAAGTATGGCAACTAGTGGATTTTCACAGTAACTTCATTGCAGCATTAATGTAAGCCCACTCGTGACATTAATAAATAAACTTTAAACATTTTGCACTTTGAATTTGGCTATGGTGAGCATGACATATTTTACTTCAGGTATGATTCAACTGACCCACTAAGGAGGTTTTATCAAACAAAGTTTGTTTAAGCATATACTTAACATGTATAGAAAGAAAATTAGCAGTAACTTTTACCAATTACAAACAAAAAAATTCATGATATTGTGTAAACCTTAACAGCTAAACACCATTCCAACTAAACAAATCCCATAAACAAAGCCCTTTGCCACAGGTTTAACAAAACAAAGACTAATGCTCACATGATACTGGAATTTAGTCCTTTGGTTGAATGCTGCAGTTCCCTTGTGGCACACACAGACAAACTTGGAGCCAGAACAGCTTCCCAAAACACCAGGGAGATTCTAGTGACTCTAGTCAAGCCAACAGTCAACAGCAGATTTTCTACTCCAGGAAGGCCAAGAATCTTGCTTCCACTAACAGAAGAATTTCCAAAACCAGGGGGAGAGAGAGAGAAACACTGCTTTCCAGTCTGAAGGCCACCTCCTTCTAAACTAAACAACAGCTCAAAAGTTGAAAACAAAGAGCTCCTGTCACCTGACCTGTCAATCGTTCTTCCCTCTCACAGTGCAAGGTCATAAAAGATCGCAGACTAAAAATAAATAAAACTCCATTTAAGCCATTGAAGTAGCAATAAAAGGACTTCTGGCAGATGGCCTGACAACAATGAGAAAAAGAAACTAAAAAGGTCGGCTTACAACTGCAGAGAACATTATTTAAAAAAAACATTTCTTAAAGGTACACTAGTGTCACAGTGGACTATAGTAGATTGCTTGAACAAACAAGTACAAATTACTTCAAGGAGCTCCAGGAAGTTTCCTTTATCCACAAACACCAATATATTATTAAAATAGCAACTTGCAAACTGATGTAACATAAATGATGAATTAGCAATGATGGGGACATGGTGATTCTCTCTCTAAATTATTTGAGATGACCTTGTAACCTGTACAGTGTAGCTCGATGGTCCAGAATGACAGCCTTCCCTAATTTGTTTCAGAATCAAGGCATTAAGGAGTCGGGGCCAAATTTACACGTAGAATCCAAATTCCTGACACACTTCAAAGCTCACACTCCAATATAGTACTGAGGGACTGCTGCACTGTCCCAGGCATGGTCTTTTGGATGAGACCTGAGGATCCAGCTGCCTGCTTGGGTAGATGTAAAAGATTCCATGGCATTATTTTGTGTTCTCACCAATATTTATCCCTCAATCATCATCGCAAAGACAGATTATCTGGTCATTACCACTTTGCTGATTGTACTTTCAATAAATTGGCTGTTGTATGCATTTTCTACATTCTCACACTTCAAAATGTACATAAAGAACCTTCAGACATTTGGTGGTCTGGTCACGAATAGCACTATATAAAAGCAAATATTTCATTTTTCTCTATTAAGTGCTGTGTGTACCGGGTACTTTCTTGAACTCTGCACTCTATAATGTGTGGAACTGATGCATGGTTCTGAGCGGCCATTAGCATTGTGATGTGGGCTGCCTTTAACAATATATTTCTTCATCTAACGCCAGGTGAAGGCAAAATTACAGTAACTCCTTAACAGCAAATTACATAATCATAAGACCATTAAACTTCCTGGGAAGTCTTTGAAAGGAATACAATTTCAGTGATAATGGCAAGCTATTGAAACTGGGTAGATGAGAACGTATTGGTGGCGTGTTACAGCTAACTTGGACTCTGAGTTGCTGTGGCAACATGCACCCTTTACATGCACGTCATCGCCTGAAGCTACGGATAATGATGGGAGAGGTTTCAACTTTCTTCCCACCACGTGACTGACCAGAAATCTCTCCTGCTCTTATGGCCTGCCATTGGCATTTGCTGGAAGGATTTTGCAGATTTATACTCAACATGTTTGGACACTTCGGGGTTGTATTTTCCTTGGTCACTCAAACCTTGGAGTGGGACTCTGAGCTTCTGTCTCTGAGGCAGGGAAACAATCCACCGTGCTACAAGCCCTCCTTGAGAAAGGACTATAAGATAGTAACAAAAATGTTGGGGAAACTCAGCAAGTTCGATACCATCTGTGGCGAATAGAGCCAACTTTTCAAGCTTGCAACGATTCAGTCAAATTCTGCGTTGATGGCCACTTCACGGGAAGTGGATAGAAAGACATCAAAATCTGGGTTTCCAAGACTGTTCCATTTTGGAAATAAAATTCTCATTTGTTTGTTGTTTCAAGATTTTGGACACTGAACTTCCCAAAGAAATTAACGGGAAGTGGGAAGGCTAAATGCAGGAACATAGAAGAAATTATAGAGGAGGCAGCAAGGTGACATAGTGGCTAACATTGCTGCTTCATAGTGCCAGGGACTTGGGTTCGATTGCGGTCTTGGGTGAGTGCATATGTGTATATATGGAGTTTGCGTGTGTGTGGAGTTTGTGTGTGTGTGTGTGTGTGTGTTTTTCCTCTGGGTGTTCTGGTTTCCTTCCACAGTCCAGGTTAGATAGAATGTCCATACTAAATTGACCCTTAGTGTCCAAAGATGTGCAGGTTAGGTGGATTGGCCACAGTAAATGTGTGGGGTTACAGGAATAGGGTGGGGATGGGCCTGGGTAAGTTACTCTTTCAGAGATTCAGTGCAGACTCGATGGGCCAAATGGCCTCTTTCTGCACTGTAGGGAGTCTAAGCATTTAGGTTTTCTGCCCCTCCAGCGCTATTATTTGAAATGCTCCTTCCATTCCCTGAGCCAACAATCCGGGAGACCAGTAATTACAAGCTAACTGATACAAATGATACAACTAAGAGTTGGAAAGTCAACATTTTTCAGCCTATTCCAGTCACCTAGACAAGCTTCTACTTAGGCATACATATTATTGATGGCATAAAATTAAGTCTACTGTACTGAAAATAACCACCTCATGAAAGTGAGCCGTAAGCAGCTCATGAAAAATACCTGATTATCTGTCTGGGAACAAGCTCAGTCTAGTATGGGCTGAAAAAAAAAGAGAATAAAACCTTCAAATTGCAACTAGCAACATGAGCGACCAAATGCCTAATGTACTTATGCAACATTTCTTTGGTTTTGGTTTGAGCGAAGCTTTAAAAAATGTGAATACCTATTTCAAAATAATGGACAGAAGAATGTCATACATGCACATTAAGTCAGCAACTGCTAATGGTGCCACAGAAATTCCTAGATTAAAATAATTTATGCATTGTAAGTGCTGGAGATAAATATGATTGTGCACCAATAAATGCACAAAATTAACAGTTCCTTCTGTGGCTGGGAGATTTCAGTCTACGGGGTGGAGAGAAAAGATTTTTTTTTCAATTCAGTGCTAATGGGAGAAAATAGTGCCACATTCTTTAGCTTCCACATTGTCTTGACAACAGAGCAATATCTGAAGTTGTTTGGCGTTGCAGAATTCCAATGTGCCATGCGAGATAAAATGTACTGACACACATCCTGGAAAGCCATATTTTCAACACAGTAGCAGATTCTGCGTCCCGGAGGCTGTGTGTGTATGTTTGGATTTCTCTCCAATCAAGTTCCATCTCATCTACCACAAAGCTGTCACCGTATCCATTCAAAATGGACGCAGTAAGATTGGAGGGAAGAACCATGGATACAAGTGGGACATTAAGGGTGTAGAGGAGTGGATTTAGTGGCAATTAATGTGAGCAAGGGACAGGACAATTTTGTAGTGATTTCTTCCAAGTAGCTGTATTTCTAATATCAGTCCTTCAAGCCCAGTGATAGATGGGCGCACACATTATAAATACTGCTGCCTTCACCACACTGAAAAATATATTTATTTTGTATTAAACTTAGATCAATCTCCTCCAAGTTGGATGGGAAATGTGGGCGTTCCGCTCCAAAACCGTGTAATTCAGCAGGTTTAGAGGAGTCAGCCCTACTTACTGTCTGCCAAAATCATCCTTGTCTTGTGGAAAATGTTATTTAGGTTAAGTGTTTGTCATTATTAAACAGCTAAGAAATTTTAAAGGTTTCAACTCCATCTCCAGCTGGTTGCCAATAATAGAATAAGAAGGCACTTAAAACGCTCCTCACAAAAATACAAATGCCACACCAGCAGCACAACCCACATCAAACAGGAACGTAGGGAAGTGCTCGCCTAGGTAGTCAGGTGCACGTCAAGTCACCCACTTGAAAGACAACCTCCCACGGCGACAGCAAAAAAAAGTTCAACAATTTTCATAACACCTCTTCTTGAATCAGAACATCAGTCCAACAAGGAGAAGCACAGTAGACAGTGGATAAAGGTCATTCAGGAGCAACTTTGTTAGACTTGAACTGATTGTGCAACTCAATTAACCATCCCATAATGCTCCACAACAGTAGCCTTGCTACTCAAAACTAAACGTTTAAAGCTTATTTATTAATGTCACAAGTAGGCTTAATTTAACACTGCAACAAAGCTACCGTGAAAATCCCCTAGGGATAAGTTCAGAAGATGTAGGAGCAGGGTTAGGCCATTTGGCCCATCAAGTCTGCTCCGCATCCCCATTTCCTGCCTTCTCCCCAGAACCTTTTAACCCCATTACCAATTAAAAATCTGTCTAACACCTCCTCAAATTTACTCACTGTCCCAGCATCCACCACAATTTGGGATAGCGAATTCCACAGATTCACAATACTTTGGGAGAAGTAGTTTCTCCTGAACTCTGTTTTAAATTTGCTACCTCTTATCCTAAGACTATGATTTCTCATCCTGGAATGCTCCACAAGAGAAAATATTCACTCCACATCTACTTTATCCAGACCTTTTATCATCTTGTATACCTTGATTTGATCTCCCTTCATTCTTCTAAATTTCAGAGAGTATAGGCCTAAACATTCAACCTCTCTTCATACAACAAACCCATCATCTAGTGAACCACCTCTGCATTGCCTCCAATGCCATTATGTCTTTCCTCAAATAAGAGGACCAAAACTATGCACAATACTCCAGTCGCAGCTTCACCAATGCCTTGTATAGTCGCTACAATATTTGCTTACCTCTACATTCTATTCCTTTAGGTATAAATGCCAGCATACAGAGTTTAGTGGCATATTTGACCCAAAGGTTCTAATCATCAGTAAAAATATACAAATCTGGAAATTAATGATTTCAAGAGAGTGCAAAGCATAATCCCTTGTGCATAAAGATCAGCTAATGTCCAAGGAGCTCGATAATAAATAGCCAGCTGTCAGAATTTCATTTAGAATGAGTTTCGGAAATCGGTGTATAGTATCAGAATGACAGGATAACAAACAGGAGGAAATGTCTTGGCTTATTGCGTCTATGTTGGTCCTTAGAGACCCCAGTCTAAACTAACTTATTACTCTGTTCTCTGCCTATAGCCTCTGATTCAAATGTTATCCAATTTTACCTTAAAAGATACCATAGTTTCTTTCTGTACACTGAGGGACAATTTAGCATGACCAATCTACCTAACCAACACACCTTTCGGATTTCGGAGGAAACCAGAGCACCCGGAGGAAACCCATGCAGACATGGGGAGAATGTCTGTGCAGATTCTGCACAGTCACCCAAGCTGGGAATCAAATCCGGCTCCCTGGCACTGTGAGGCAGCAGTGCTGATCACTGTGCCACCATAACCTAATGTTGCTGTACTTTCCATGCATCACTTGCTCACATTAATTCCCACAAAATTCTCTCCTCTATGCTCTTAATATCCCATTTGTATTGATGGCTCTTTCTCTCCAATCTTACGGCAATCATGCTGAATGGATACTGAGACAACTTTGTCGTAAATTGAACTTTACTGGGGAAAAATCCAGAAAAAGTATGCACAGCCGTAGGATGGCATGGTGGCACAGTGGTTAGGTCTGCTGCCTCACAGCGCCAGGTACCCGGTTCAATTCTGGCCTTGGGAATGTTGGGTTTGCACATTCTCCCCAGGTGCTCTGGTTTCCTCCCACAGTCCCAAAATGTTTGATTAGGTGGATTGGCCATGCTAAATTGCCCCTTAGAGTCAGGGGGAATTAACAGGGCAAATACGTGAGGTTAGGGGGATAGGGTAGGTTTATTGTTTGTGCGGTCTCGATGGGCTGAATGGCCTTCTTCTGCACTGCAGGGATTTTATGATCTTTGAAAACAAGCCCCAAAAATGTAAGGGTGCAATCTTATTGACAATTCACACCACACCCCAGCTGCAGGGAGGCTGGGGAATTTGGTGCCCAGCCAAATTTCCGTTCGTTGTAGCGGGATGGGAAATTCCCACTGCTGTGAATGGCCACAACATTCCGGCCTAAGACTTTGACATAGTCATTGGTTCACACTTTCAGTGGTTTAAACCTGATTTGGCTATTTACTTTCCTCTTGCATTTTTCTGTAGCTTTCACCCAAAGCTGATGACTTGGGTGAATTCTACAATCTTTATACCTCTTAGCCTTTTTTTCAAAAAGCATGGACCTTGCCATATTCCAAGAAGTTACATGCAACGCGTCCACACTTGCATATATGCCAAAGACACGCATTTCTCAAAATTTCAGAACAGGCTTACATAAGAACATAAAGATATGTGTAACATGAATAGACTAGATCAATCGCTAGATGTACTGGTCCTGGAGCCATGATGTGGAGATGCCTGCGTTGGATTGGGGTGGGCACAGTAAGACGTCTCACAACACCAAGTTAAAGTCCAACAGGTTTATCTGGAATCATGAGCTTTTGGAGTGCTGCTTCTTCCTCAGGTGAATAATGAAGGAGCAGTGCTCCGAAAGCTTGTGATTCCAAAGAAAGGGGTCAGAGCATCCTGTGGGGGGGGGGGGGTGGGGTGGTGGGGGACACGCGGGCAAGAGGCAGGTCAGTGCATCCTCTGAGGGAGGAGGAGGAGGAGGCGCCTCACAGCATCCTCGGGGGGTGGGGGGGGAGGAGGCGGGTCACATGTATCTCTGGGGGGCGGGGTGGCGGTGAGAGGGCTGATCGTTGTCTGGTGGTGGGGAGAGGGTGGATCTCTGGTGGGCGGGGAGGCAGGGGGTCTGCTGCCACTCTGCGGGCAATCCCTCCCCCCTCTCCCCACCTGAGGATATGTGTTAGAGAGCCGCTCTCTCCGCTCTCTGCTTTATTTTCTTTCCTGACTTGGGCGCGCTTTTTCGAACTGTGAATGTGCGGTTCAGAGCTCCGATCGTTCCGGCAGCGCTAAGCCCCGCCCACAGCATGAATCGGACCGGAGCTGGCAAAAAGAGCTGCAAAGAGGATTCTGGGCCCTGTATTATGCCCAGATCCGGCCCTTAGACTCTAGATGGTAAAATCGGGCCCATAAAGATCAGCGAATGTCCAAGGAGCTGAATAATGAATAGCCAGTACTTAGACTTTCATTTAGAATGAGTTTCGGAAATCGATGCGTAGGCTCAGAATGGCAGGATAATGACACAGGTGGGTAATTTGCCTTAAAAGATACAATGGTCTCTATCTCAAATACTCCCTGTGGTTAACGATCCCATACTTCAATGAGTTGCTGCATAGAGAGATTTCTCTTAACCTCCCTCCTCAATCTCTTTGTGTCAGTTATAAATTAATGACCCCTTGACAGTGACTCCTCAACCAAAGAAAATAGCTTTTTTCCCTATTCACTCCATCAAAACCTTTCATAGCTTCAAAAACAAAAGCTCCATTAAGTTCTTTGACCCTTGCTGTTTCAAAGTAAATTATCCCAGTTATGAGGAGATCTGAGGTACTATGGCTGGAACCTTCTTGCCGTTCATACCAGTGGGATCTTCCCATCTCGTCAATGTTGCACCCCTACTGCGGGTTCATGGCAGCGAGGGGTGCATTCAGCAGCAAACCCAATTGGCAATGGTGGGACCAGAAGATCCTGCCACTGATCATTGGTGGGCCAGTTTGCGCCACCACAAAACACATGGTGGACAGTGCAGTAAATCCCACTCTACAGGGCAAATTTTTCCTGTTCCGCCCGCCATGGGAATCGTAGTGGACGAGGGGTGGACCATGGAAAGGTCCATTGATCTCGGGCAGAATTTTCTGGTTTCGGGATGAGTGAGGCCGGAAAGTCCGCCCAAGGTATCTTTATCTTGCTCTCAAAGTAAATCTTCATTGTATCCACACACCTCTAAGATCTATGGTTTAAGATTTAGGTCCTAAAGCTTTGCATTCTCTTATACGGCCATCAGCCTTTCCTAGCCATTTCTTATAAATGACAACAACTCAGATTTACACAGCACCTTTCGCTGCATTGAGATCCCTTAAGATGCTTCGCAGGAGCATTATAAAACAAAGGGTGGCACTAACCCATGTACGAGATGTTAGAAGGATTGGCTCAATGAGGGAAAGAGAGGCGGAGAGGTGTAGGGAGGAAATTCCAGGGCTTGAAGCCCAGGCAACTGTAAGCTTAGCCACTAATGGTGGATTGATTGGGAACACACAAGAGGACAGCGTGGTGGCACAGTGGTTAGCACCGCTGCCTCACAGCACCAGGGATCCGATTTCAGCTGGCTGTGTGGAGTTTGCACATTCTCCCGTATCTGTGTGGGCCTCTGATTTCTTCCCGCATTCCAAGGTATAACTGCACGGGCCTCCGATTTCTTCCCACATTCCAGGGTGTGCAGATTAAGTTGAATAGCCATGATAAATTGATCCTTAGTGTCAGGGGATATGTAGTGTTTCAGGGATAGGTCCTGGGTGGGATTGTTGCCGGTGCAGTATCAATAGGCTGAATGGCCTCAGCACGGCTCAGGAACAGGCCCTTTGGCCTCCTTCTGCACTGTAGGAATTCTATGATTCTAAGAGGCTAAAGCCAGAGGAGCTTAGGTATTTCAGAGGGTTATGGGGTTGGAGAAGATTTGCAGAGCAAGAGAGGGAATAGACCATGGAGGGATTTGAAAACACCTGTTCATGGATATCTCAGCTTTGGTTGGTCGCTGTCCATTTCCGCTGCTCACCCTGCCACTGGGAAATGGGCAACTTATGTTTAAAGTACTGTAAAGGTGAACCTCTGCTGCTGCATGGGCAGCATGACCTTGCGTTCTTCCAGTCATGGTGCAGGCAGTGAGGTAACAAACGTGCTCCCATCCTGATAGATGGCCATAACAATTCTCCCCCATGCCACTCGGACTTTGCAAGACCACTGATCTATGGGAAGAATAAGTTAATAGTTCCTATTTTAATTGCAAGTACATCAAAAACTATGGCACAGTCACCCTTATTAATCCATTTTTATTACTTTATATTTTTCTTTTCAGTCTTAATTCTTCCATCATTTCATTTGTCCATTTTAAAATCTCACTTTCCATCTTGTTTCCCCTCAACCTCCTCCCCAACCCACTAGGGCCATCTGCTACATATCTCAGGTTGTCTTTTGTCACACTGTACCTTTGCTCTTCCATTTACATATTCTGATCTCTTAATGACGCTATTAGGATCATTCTCAGCCTTTATCACCATCATTTACATTCCCCTAGTCTTTTTGCCTATGACATCTTTGTCAATTACATCTCCACCTCACCCTTAACGGTATAAATCTTGTCCTATTTTCTTTTTCTTCAACTCTGATGAAGTGTCATCCAGACTCAAAACATTTCTCTATTCTTGCTCTGCAGGTGCTGTAAGACCTGTTGAGATTTTCCAGCATTTTGTGTTTTCTTTTCAGATTCCAGCATGCACAGTACATTGCTTTTATCAGCCCATTTCATATTGGGTGGGTGGGAATGGCTCTTCTACTTTAGAAACCTAGGTCATTCACTGACTGGGAACTGTTTCAAGGCAAAAAATTACATCTGTTTCTCCGTTCCCAACCCCCGGTATTATGTGGAAACCTTGATAGTGTCTGTAGGCTATTTGACTAGAGCAAGTGTTAAAATCACATCCCACTTTGTATTCATTTGAGGCACATTCACTTATATTTTCAGCAGAGGTGTCTGGATGACAATCAGGGATGAGGACAGGAATCCTGTCTGACTTTCCCCTTCCTAACCCAGGGCAGCAAAACCAACTGTCAGCTCTGCTTACATCAATGAGAGCACCCTGGGAAATGCACCAGAGGCCTTCCAGTTCTTATTTGCTTCAGCTGTGTTCTAGTATCATGGAATCAATCATAGAATCATTCAGTGCGGAAGGAGCCTTTCGGCCCATCAAGTCTGCACTGGCACATTAGAAACACCTGAACTACAAAAGGTCATGAATGTAGCCTCCCATCCCCTGATTCTGTCTGCACTTCCCACCACCTTGGCAAAACAGCCAGCAGAATTAAGGACCCCACGCACCCCGGGCATTCACTCTTCCACCTTCTTCCGTTAGAAAAAAGATACAAACGTACCAACTGACTCAAGAACAGCTTCTTCCCTGCTGCTGTCAGACTTCTGAATGGACTTACCTTGCATTAAGTTGACCTTTCTCCACATCCTAGCTCTGACTGTAACATTACATTCTGTGCTCTCTCATTTCCTTCTCTATGAACGGTATGCTTTGTCTGTATAGAGTGCAAGGAAAATACTTTTCACTGTATGTAGTATGTGACAATAATAAATCAAATCAAATAAAAAAACTCCCATGGAATCCCATTTGCCAGCACTTGGCCCATAGCCCTAATGTTACGATGTGCAAAGTGCTCATCCAGGTTCTTTTTAAAGGGTGTGAAGCAACCCGCTTCTACCACCCTCTCAGGCAGCACATTCCAGACCGTCACCGCCCTCTGGATAAAAGGGTTTTTTCTCACATTCCCCCTAAACCTCCTGCCTCCTCATCTTGAACCTACGTTCCCTTGTGACTGATCAAGTCACCCTTCAGTCTTCTCTGCTCCAATGAAAACAGCCCAAACATGCCCTGATTGGTAAAGGCAAGTGTCCCATGTGCCTTTTTCAGCATCCTGCTAACATGCCCTTCTGCCTTCAGGGTTCTAACCATCACGGAGACTATACTTTCATCACTCCAAAGTCTTGGGCCCCGCAATAATACAAGTGTTAAGACTTTGCAAAGACTTGGAATATGATTCGGGTGCTACAAGAAGGCATGGGGCGGCATGGTGGCGCAGTGGTTACTATTGCTGCCTCACAGTGCCAGGGACCTGGGTTTGATTTCCAGCGTGGCTCACTGCCTGTCGGAGTCTGCACATTCTCTATGTGTCTGTGTGGGTTTCCTCCAGGTGCTCCAGTTTCCTCCCACAGTCCGAAAGACATGCTGGTTTGGTGTATTGGCCACGTTAAATTCTCCCTCAGTGTACCCGAACAAGTGCTGGAGTGTGGAGACTAGGGAATTTTCATAGTAAGTTCATTGCAGAGTTAATGTAAGCCTACTTGTGACTAATAAATAAACTTAAACTCATCACAGAGACTATACTCTCCATTCCAAAATCTTGAGCCCCGCATTAATACAAGTATTGAAAAAGTGTTAAGACTTTGCTAAGACTTAGAATATGATTCAGATGTTGCAAACAAGGCACATACATGGAGGCAAGAGTTATTTTGTACTGAGAACAAACAGTGCCAAACACAGCCAGAGAAAATGGCATTTACTGTAATCTTTTGCTTTAAGTTCAGCTAAAGGGCGGAAACACGGTTCAGTAACTTCCTTCAATGAAGGAATAAAAAATGCACAATTCTATGTGACTTGCATTTGCAATCCCGTTGAAGAAACATACACTGACTGCCACAGATCAGTCAGCCGAGAAAAAAAACAATCATTTTCAGACAGGCAACATGCTTCTAATAAAAATGTAAATAAAGTTCACGATTTAACTCAGGAAAAAGGATTGCCTTGAGATATGTGGCTTAATGTCGTCCTATGAAATGTTACTGGGAAGGGAGTGGAGATTGTTCAGCAGCTGATTTGAGAAAGACAAGTTAATGTTTTGGGTGAGTCTGGGGAGCCAGTCCATCTGGACTGACTGTTTCAGCACATCAAACAGGGGCAGGGCAAAATTCTATTTGGGATTTTCTTTTTTCTTTTGACACTGATCCCTGACCCAACTCGGCTGTCGACTGAGAGTGTGTGAACTCCTGCCCTGGTAACAGTTTTGCAACGTCGGGACTTCCCGCTGACAATCTGCAGCAAGATATGGATCCCCTGCTGTGGCAGATGACAATAGCCACAGGCAGTGTTGCAGGGGTCTATCAAGGGAAGATGAGTGTCTTCTGTGAATTGGGTTGTGGTGGAATGGGGAAGGGGGGGAGGGGGCGAGTGGAAGGAGGGGAAGGGTGGGGTGGGAGGGGGAATGTTGTCATGGTGACAGCAGTTCAAGGAGAAAGCCTACCATCTCCACCTTTGGAAGGATATTAGTGATGAGCAGTAGTTGCCATCCTCACCAGGAATGGCCACACTAAGATTATAAAATCATAGAATCTCTACAGTGCAGAAGGAGGCCATTCAGCCCATTGAGTCTGTACTGACTCTCTGGGAGAGCATTTTACCAATGTCCAATGTTCTGTGCCTTACCCTATCCTTGTAACCCCACATGTTTTTGACCACTGAGAATCCTGAACCCTATGTTCACTGTGGCCCACCGATTAAAACCATTACTTACCCGAGATTACCCGCACCCCCCCCCCACCACCTTTCCCTTCCAGATGCTGACTGATCATTTACAGCATTTCTCATTTTTATTTTGCATTTCTTTTTTTGCTCAAGTCTTTGCTCTATTAGAAATGATATTTCTGGATCTGTTGCCCTCTCAGGGGCTGAGGCGGTTCAGGAACCAATGCTTAAAGAGTTGTCTTAAGATAAAAGAATCATCATTTCCCTTCTTCTTCAAGATATAGATGCAAGCCGACCTTTAAAAATAAATAGATCTGTGATTAAAATACCTTCATCTTGTTTGAAAGGCTCCTATGCTGGTTTCCCACAGTAACAGCAATATGCTTTTCTTTAAGAAACATAAATGCTTTCTTACTGTAGCAACTCACTGGTGTGGTTCGAAATGAAATGCTGCTAGTGTCAGAAAAGAAACTCTAACATAATCGAGATTAACAATTCTGTGTTCTCTTGTGGGTCCGTCATGACGGCTCTGACTGCACATCTCTGTAGACTTTTGATTATTCAGTTCAGATACCAAAATGCAAAAAGGTTCTTTTTGCTGTTGGTTTAGGAACATGGAAACTAGAAGCAGCAGTAGAGCATTCGGCCCTTTGAGCCTGCTCTGCCATTCATTTTGATCTTGCTAATCATTGAGTTTAATCTCCTGATTCCCCCCCCCCCCAACATATTCCTTGATCCCTTTAGCCCAGGAGCCATATCCAATTTCTTCTTGAAATCAGCCAACATTTTGGCCTCAACTACTTTCTGTGGTGATGAATTCCACACATTCGTCACCTTCTGGGTGAAGAAATTTCTCCTCACCTCAGTTCCAAAAGGTTTACCCCTTAACCCCAAACTATGCCCCCCCCAACCCCCACATGGGGAACATTCTTTCTGAATCTATCCATTCTAACCCTGTTAGAATTTTATAAGTTTCTATGAGATCCCCTCTCATTCTTCTAAACTCCAGTGAATGTAATCCTAACCTACTTGGTCTCTCCTCCTATGACAGACCCGCCATCCCAGGAATCAGCCCGGTAAACCTTCGCTGTACTTCTCTATCACAAAGACATCCTTCCACAGATAAGGACACCAAAACTGCACACAGTACTCCAGGTGTGGTTTCACCAATGCTCTATACAATTGCAACAAAACATTCCTACCCCTATACTCAAATCCTTTCACTATGAAGGCCTTCATACCATTTGCTGCCTGCTCTACCTGCATGTTTACTTTCAGTGACTGATGCACAAGGACTCCAAGGTCTTGCTGAGTATCCACCTCTCTTAATTTACACCCATTCAAGTAATAATCTGTCCTCCTATTATTGCTACAAAGTGGATAACTTCACATTTATCCACATTATACTGTATCTGCACATACCCACACATTCAGCCTGTCTAAATCACGCTGAAACATCTCTGCATCCTCCTCACAGCTCACTCTCCCACCCAACGTTGTATCATCTGCAATTTGGAGATAATACATTCAACTCCCTCTTCCAAATCAATAATATATAATGAGAACAGATGGGGTCCTAACACAGGGCCCTGTAAACTCCACTGCTCATTGACTGCCAATCAGAAAAAGATCCATTTATGCCAACTTTTTGCTTTCTATCTGCTAACCAGTTTTCTATCCATCTCAAGACATTCCCCGTAATCCCATGTGCTTTAACTTTACATAGTAGTCTGTTATATGAGACCTTGTTGAAAGCCCTCTGAAAGTCTAAATAAACCACATCCACTCATTCTCCTCGGTCAACTCTGCTAGTTACATCCTCAAAGAATTCCAATAGATCAGTCAAGCATGATTTCCCTTTTGTAAATCCATTGCTGACTTTGTCTGATTGTACCAATGCCTTCCAAATGCTGAGTTATGAAATCCTTGATAATGGATTCTAGCATTTCCCCAGTATCGATGTTAGCTCACTGTTCTATAGTTCCCTGTTTTCTCTCTATCTCCCTTTTGGAATAGTGGGCTTACATTAGCAATCTTCCAATCTGTAGGAACTATTCCAGAGTCCAAAGAATTTTGGAAAATAACCACCAATGGATCTACTATTTCCAGGGCCATTTCCTTAATTACTCTGGGATGAAGATTATCAGGACCTGGAGATTTATCCACCTTCAATCCCATCAATTTCCCCAAAACCATTTCTCTACTAATGCTCATTTCCTTTAGTTCCTCACTAAAGCATGTTTTTTGAAATATGTTTTGTTGAATAGATGTAAATTTAAACAAATGAAGATTCTCTATTTCTTGCAAGTTAGATATGTTAAAGGATTTAAGACCAAGTCCACACAGGCCATTAAACAATATTGACTCTATTAAATTCCAAATAGGCAAATGTACCAGGCTGGACATGTTAGTTTATTATTATTCCATAACTGACTATGACATTAAAACACTATGGATATCATTGCAGTCATTTTGTCATTATTGCAGTCTCCTGCGGGGAATCTCCCTTATGATCAGGGCAAATATGGAAACTACTTCCCACTGTGTTAGTCCTCTGTTTTGTCGGTCGACTGTTCCATCCAATTAAGCCAATCCCATCTCAGTTCCTGTTTCTCTAGCTTGGCCCCAAGCCAGGTTTCTGGCACACAAAAGCACTCGATAACTAGGGTCTTCCACTTCTCCCATAGAGTCCCAAACTTAGCTTCGCACATTCAATAAGGTGTACTTCATGGGTAAAATTGTAAGGGTGCTGAGGAATTAGCACTCACCACCCCAAGGGTCAGTGCCTATTTGCATGAGTTTTTAAAAAAATATCTGCTCCAGGCATACAGCATTTCTATACTTCTTTACTTTCCTCTGTATCCACATCTAAGCTTAACTAATCAAACACTGTGGGCATCAATAGTAAATAGACTCTCATAATCAAAAGCAGATACTTGGGTGGCAAGGTGGTACTGTGGTTAGCACTGCCAGGAACCTGGGTTCAATTCCAGCCCTGGGTGCCTACCCAGGTTCACTAAACCTGGCAACTCTTGGACTCCCACTGCCATGTAATGCACACATTTGAACAGTGACTGGCAATGTGCAGGACTACCGTGACCTTGGAAGGAAGTCCTGCCCGTGAGAACTGCTGGCCTATCTGATTTTACATTTCCCATGCACCCCCTCTCACTCCGCTTCAGAACCCACCCTTTGGCAAGCATAAAACTCTGCCTCATAACGCTCAACAGCAATAGTACAATTAGCAAATGTGTCAACATTTAGCTTTTCGTGAATCTGTCTCCCTGGGCGTAATTTTACCACCATTCATGCCATGCTCCCACTGCAATGTCAGAGAATTTTCCTTCACTATGAACAGTATGCTTTGTCTGTATAGTGCGCATGAAACAATATTTTTCACTGTATCCCAATACATGTGACAATAATAAATCAAATCAAGTCTTTGTTCACTGCAGCGAGATGGGAAAGTCCCGCCAGCGTGAACTGTTTAATATTCTTTTGGACTTTGCTTCACACACTCCTAGTGTTGGGGTGGGTTGCCATCAGCAGGACCGGAAGGTCCCATCAGAGAACATCCAGAAAATCCCACCCCTTAATCTTCAAATGGGAATGAGGAATTGGTGAACTGGTGTGACAACAATAATCTCTCCCTCAATGTCAACAAAATGAAGGAGATTGTTATTGACTTCAGGAAGCGTAAAGGGGAACATGCCCCTGTGTACATCAATGGGAACGAAGTAGAAAGGGTTAAGAGCTTCAAGTTTTTAGGTGTCCAAAGCACCAACCACCTGTCCTGGTCTCCCCCATGCCAACACTATAGTTAAGAAAGGCTACCAATGCCTCTACTTTCTCAGAAGACTAAGGACTAAGGCATGTCAGCTATGACTCTCACCAACTTTTACAGATGCACCATAGAAGCATTCTTGCTGGTTGTATCACAGCTTGGTATGGCTCTTGCTCTGACCAAGACTGCAAGGAGCTACAAAAGGTCATGAATGCAGCCCAAACCAGTCTCCCATCCACTGACTGTCCCACTGCCTCAGCAACGCAGCCAGTATAATTAAGGACCCCAATGCACTCTGGACACTCTTTCTTCCATCGGAAAAAAGATACAAAAGTTTGAGGTCACGTACCAACTGACTCAAGAACAACTTCTTCCCAGATGCTGTCAGATTTTTGAATAGACTCACCTTGCATTACATTGATCTTTCTCTACACCTTAGCTATGACTGTAACACTTCATTCTGCACTTTCTCACTTCCTTCTCTTTGTACGGTATGCTTTGACTGTATAGCACGCGAGAAACAATATTTTTCATTGTATGTTAATACATGTGACAACAATAAATCAAATTTCCCAGTTTTATTCCTAATTCTTTATTCATTTATATTCTGTACACTTCAGCTGATACCATAGTTCTTTGATATCCTTCTCCCTTCTACTTGTTGTCATACTATATTAAATAAATAAATTATTGCACCTTGCACGCTCTCCAGATATGCTGAATCATTTTACAAATAATGCGTATATAGTTAGTTATTATTAATGCAGCAGCTTATCCAAACACAGCAAAGTTCCACAGACAGCAAGGAGATAAATTACTAACCACTGTGCCTTTGTGGGTTAGAATGGTGGCACAATGATTAGTACTGCTGCCTCACAGTGCCAGAGACCTGGGTTCAATTCTGGCCTTCGGCCACTGTCTGTGTGGAGTTTGTACATTCTCCCCGTGTGTGCGTGGATTTCCTCCCACAGTCCACAGATGTACAGGTTAGGCCATGGCTAAATTGCTCCGTAGTGTCAGGTGGAATAGCAGGGTAAATAACATAGGGTTATGGATACAGGACCTGGGTGGGTGGGATTGTCATCGGTGTAGACTTGATGGGCTGAATGGCCTCCTGCACTGCAGGGATTCTATGATTCTAATTAATCATCCATCGATTGGTGATGGCTCAAAGATGGGTGCGGGGTAAGACTTGCTGTTCTTTAGTTCGCAGCATGGGATCTTTACCATCCACCTGAACAGGCAGATCGGGGGTTGCAGTTTAACTTCTCATCTGAAAAACTGCACTTCTGACAATGCAGCTCTCCCCCAGCACAACTTATCAGTCTGGACTTTGTGCTGAAGTTTGCTTTCAATGTCAGAATATATGGAAGTCCAACCACTGACCCAAGCTAATGTTCAGTATTAGAATAGATAGGGAGGAGTTAAAACTCTTCATCTTCCAAAGTTTATCCGTTCACATGCATAACCACAGCTTTATCACCACTGCCAGGGTTTTGTTTTCCTGAGTTTGCCGTAGACTAATTGCTTGACATTGACTGTTCTCATTAGTCAACAAGTCCATTATCATTAATGGAGGAGAGCTTATCATGCAATTAGCAAGACAGTACAGGTTAGGCTCGATGAACGGTTGTTTTTCATTCAACAATTCCCATGTCCTTTAAAGTCTTCTGTTTTAGCTTTTGTTCCAGTTCCTTATACCCATTTTGCAAAACCTCCTCATCATTTCTACCTAGTCTAGTGTTCAATATCATAAAATCCCTACAGTGCAAAAGGAGGCCATTCGGCCCATCAAGTCTGCACCGACCAAAATCCCACCCAGACCCAATTCCCGTAACCCCACATGTTTATCCTGCTAATCTCCCTAACACTAGGGTCAATTTAGCATGGCAAATCAACCTAATCCACACATCTTTGGACTGTGGGAGGAAACCCAGGCAGACACGAGAAGAATATGCAAACTCCACACAGACAGTGGCACGAGGCAGGAATTGAACCCAGGTCCCTGGTGCTGTGAGGCAGCAGTGCTAACCACAGTGCTACTGTGCACCTGAGTATCTGCTTGAGAGTCTATTTACTATTGATGCTCACAGTGCTTGATTAGTGAAGCCTGGGCATGGGCGCAGAGAAGAGTAAAGAATTATAGAAATTGCTGGAAGCAAAGTGCTGTACGCCTGGAGCAGTTATTTAAAAAATAGTCTAGCAAATAAAGTTCATATACACATGTAAGTTGGTGTGTCATCTCTCCATAGCTCCAAGATATAAAATATTCAACACTGAGGTCATTAGTTCCCATATGAATGATAGTTTGATCCCTGTCTGTGCTGAATTGATTATTTTAACTGCAGCTTGGCCCAAATAAAATAGATCTCCGTGCCCTGTGACCAGGCAGAGAAAAATCAGTCATAGCTCCTGCTTGCTAGGAAATAAAAAAAAAATTTGATTTATATAGCACTTTTCATGAGCACTGAATGTCTCAAAGTGCTGTACAACCAATGAAATACTTCTTGAATTGTAAACATTGTTGTAACGTAGAAAGCACAGCCACCAACAAGCAAAGGGTGGCACAGTGGCACAATGGGTAGCACTGATGCCTCATAGCACCAAGAACCCTGGTTCAATCCTGGCCTTGAGTGACTACCTGTGTGGAGTTTGCACATTCTCCCCATATCGGTGCGGGTTACCTCTGGGTGCTCCAGTTTCCTCCCACCATTCAAAGATGTACAGGTTAGGTGGATTGGCCATGGTAAATTGCCCCTTAGTGCTCAAAGATATGTAGGTTTGGTGGATTGGCCATGGTAAATGTGTGGGGTTAAGGGGATACGGTGGGGAAGAGGGCCTGTGTAAGATACTTTGTTGGAGACTCAATGGGCCAAATGTGATTCTACAATTCTGTTCAATGGAACGGCAAAGTGATAAAAACCAGATCATCTGTTTTTGCAATGTTGATTGGGGGATAAATATTAGCCACGAAACAATGGATAACTCCCCTTTTCCTCTTGGAAATAATGTAACGGGATCGTTTACTTCCACCTGGGAGGAGAGATTTGGCCAAGGTTTAACATCACATCCTAAAGACCATGCCTTAAACAGTGCAGCAGTCCTTCAGTACTGCACTGAAGTTTCAGCATCGATGTTGGTGATCATGTTGCGGGTTGGAATTTAATACCCCCGGTAGTGAGCTTGGATATGGTGGGCATAGGAGGATGTGGATCCCTTGCCTTGCTGCCTTTGCCCAATTAAGTTTGGAGCAAGACGGATTTCGGAAGGCCTTCCTGCCCAGTTGCTGCTTGAGGCCCTTTGGGGTATGACTCTGCTGCTGTAACGTTGCAACCCATATTGGGCTAGGGAGCCATCATGTGCAGAGCCAGAAAAGCAAATCCTGTTGGGCATGCTTCTGGGAGTCCTCATTCAAAAATACTTGGTTCATGACTGAGGAACTTGCCATCAGGAGGCGGGGTCCTGAAGAGAGCCACCAACATTCCCCTCCCCACATATGATTCCCCCATCATACTCTCCCTCATTAGAGGCCTAAGGTCCCTCATCAGTCTTAGGCCTCTGCTATGCACAGGATCAGCAGCAGCCGCCACGCCCGGTGATGGACGATGGATGGTTGTCGGATATATTTTGGCTAGGGTTGCCAACTGTGATTAAACATATCCCTGGAGGTTTCATCACATGATTTGCCCCCAAGTCCCAGCCATTTGTTGGCCAACACATCCTTGTGACAGGCTGCCTTCCTGCTCCAATAGGAAAGCAAAAAGACTCACTACCGAATTGGATAATGCTTGACTGTTGGCCAAACCGTCTTTTATTTGTCATTTTCAATATTTTTACATCTGGTAAGGAGAAAAGCTCAAAGAAAATGATCGCAAAAATTATTTTTTAATGTCACAGTGATTTCTCTCCTGGTGTCTCACAGTGCCCAAGACCTGGATTCAATTCTGGCCTTTGGTGACTGTTTGGAGTTTACACATTCTCCCTGTGTCTGCGTGGGTTTCCTCCAGTTTCCTCCCACAATCCAAAAATGCGCAGGTTTGGTTGATTGGCCATGCTAAATTTTCTGTTAGTGACACAGGGGCTAGCTAGAGTAAATACATGGGGTTACAGGAATAGGAACAGGGTGGGGTTGTTGTCAGTGTATGCTCCATGGGCCAAATGGCCTCCTTCTGTACTGTAGGGATTCTATGATCTACGATTGCAAACAGTGTCCCTGTGGTTACTCTTCAGTGCTTGGAGATTTCAGGCCAATCCTGAAGGGTTGGCAACTCGAAATTCTAGCCCTGCATTTCCAGGGAAGGTGCAATGCTGGCCAGTTAAGTGCCTGTGGGGCATTTTGTTCTGGTCGGTCTAACTTCTACATTGCAGGCAATGTTGGTGCTCCCAATAGGCAGATGAGAAACCACCCCCCCCCCCCCCACCCCTCCCCATCATTTTGCTCTTGGGATTTGAGCACACAATATTATTGGTGGTACAGTTGCACAGTGGCTAGCACTGCTGCCTCACAACACCAGGCTCCCAGGTTCAATTCTGGCCTTAAGTGGAGTTTGCACGTTCTCCCCCTGTCCGTGTGGGTTTCCTTTGGCTACTCTGGTTTCCTCCCACAGTTGAAAGATATGCAGGTTAGGTGGGTTAGCCAAGGTAAATTGCCCCTTAGTGTTCCAAGATGTCTAGGTTAGGTGGATTAGCCATGGTGGATGTGCAGAGTTATGGGGGATAGGGCCTAGCTAAGATACCCTTTTGGAGTGTTGGTGCAGACGTTGTGGACCAAATGGCCTCTTTCTGCAGTCAGGATTCTATTATTGATGAGTGCAAAGGTGTGGGTTCTATCAACGTAGCCACGTTCGGAGAACAAGCGTGCAAGTTGAAGACAAGTAATAACAGGACTGGCTTGCTTACAGTGCATTGCACAATTACACTGACTGGTGATTACTCATAGATCAGCCCACACATGAATCATGGACAATTAGACAAAATGCCAAAAAAAAACAGCCACTGCCTGCACTCATCCAAGCAGAGAATAATCCTGGCGGGGAGGAGTGACGGGTGGGGGTGAGGTGTGCAGGGAGGATTCCCTACCACTATTTTTATACTGGTTTTCTTTAAAAATGTGTTAGCGATGATAAACTGAGCACAATTTTAAAGGTTAATACTTTTTGATCTCAACGGTGAATGTTTTCTCTCGGAGATTCATTTTTGCTCGATTTTTAATTTAGAAAACTTCTGATGTGGACCAATTTGTAATGGAAAACCAATTCACACAGAACATTGCGGGCTAAAAATTCATCAGTTCTTCAATGAAGGGATTCATATTGCACCTTACAAGCCAGCCTCCTATCTGTTGCCAGCGCTCTGGCTTCAAGATAATGTACAGCTAACATGCTATTTTTAACTTAATTCATCTGTGACTTCAAAGCATAGTAGATAAAACCAACGTCAGATAAAACCACAGATTCATGACGATTTTTTAAAATCTGCAATTTAATATTACAGCCGAGTTGTGGAGAGGTGACTATGAATAAGATAATTACGATTTACAAGATGAATTACAAAAAAGAAACTTCGTTGCAATGATTTCAATATTCAAAAGGAACTGATTTTGGGTGACATGAAAAGGTTGATTTTTTTTTCCTGTCCCTTTTACGTTCCTGAACTGAATCCAGAATTTTTTTTCCCGGCTGAGCCAAATATTTTCGGAAGCCCACTGTCGGATTCGAGATCGCTCCGGACAGGTCTGAGGTCCCATCGAGGTGCCCGTGATTCATGAGATCCTTTTGGGCCTTTGATAATTTAATTTTTGTTACGTTAAACCCGGATCCCAAGAAACAAGATTCTGAGGACCCAGCGTTGCTCGCGTGCAAATGAAGGGGTCCTCTGACACATCTGCAACTTATTTCAATTCGTCTGGTGATGTTTGAGCAGATGTGGTGTGCACCTATTACCACCTCTAGTGGAACATTCCGGAAATAATGGCAACTAGCAGTGGATCAGATCTCCAACCTATTTTCCTCCATGCCCAATGCAGTTAAGATGATGGATCAGTGTAACTGCCAGAGGAACATCTCACCTAAAGTACCTTATTTTAACTAATTTAATGGGGGAATAATTCTGTATTCTTCAGATTTATGGGTGTCACACTTCATCTATTGCCAAGTTGGAAATAATTCTTTATACATCTCCTGCAATGACATAGTTGTTGACTCCAGGAGTGCAATTCAACTGTAGTCGTACAAATTTCAGTCCTTGTCTGTGCTGAGTTAGTTGATCTTAATTAGATTAGTAGTCAGAACATGAACAAATAATAAAGAAATGTACAGCACAGGAACAGGCCCTTTGGCTCTCCAAGCCAGTGCTGATCATGATGCCTGAACTAAGCTAAAAAAACCTTCTGCCCTTACTCAGTCTATATCCCTCTATTCCCTCCCTATTCATGAACCTATCCAGATGCCTGTTAAATGTTACCAAACTGCCTGCTTCCACCACCTCCTCAGGCTGCGTGTTCGAGGCACTCACCACTCTCTGCATTAAAAACTTCCTCCACACATCTCCCTTAAACTTTCCTCCTCTCACCTTGAACCTGTGCTCCCTTGTAATTGACACTTTCATCCTGGGGAAAAGCCACTGACTATCCATCCAGTCTATGCCTCTCATAATTTTGTAGACCTCCATCAGGTCGTCCCCTCAGTCTCTGTCGAGTGAAAAAAAATCCTAGTTTATTCAACTTCTCCTCACAGTCAACTCCCTTGAGACCAGGCAACATCCTGGTGAACCTTCTTTGCACTTTCTCCAAAGCTTCCATGTCCTTTGGGTAATGTGGCGACCAGACTGCAGGCGATACACCAAATGCGGCCACAACATGATTTCCCAACTCTTGAATTCAATGAGACACTGAAAGACCTGAATAGAATGGACGTGGGAAAGATGTTCCCATTAGTAGGAGAAATTAGGATCCGAGGGCACTGCCTCAGAGAAAAGGGACGACCCTTTAGAACCGAGATGAGGAGGAATTTCTGTAGCCAGAGGGTGATGAACCTATTGAATTCATTACCTCAGAAGGCTGTGGAGGCAGGTCAATGAGTGTATTTAAGTCAGGGATAGATAGGTTCTTGATTGGTAAGCAGATCAAAGGTTACAGGGAATAAGCAGGAGAATGGTGTTGAGAAACTTATCAGTCATAATTGAATGGCGAAGCAGATTTGATGGGCCGAATGGCCTAATTCTGCTCCTGTACCTTACGATCTTATGAGACATGGAAGTATGGAAGATAGACTTAGAAGAAAATTAAAGATATAGCATCCTAATAGAAGGTCGAAAAATACTGTAACTCCAGTCTGAAATACTGTAGTCTACTCTTCTCAAAGATACCAGTGTTTCTTCAAGAGCAGTATTCGAGGATGATTAAGCATGGAACAATGGGCCTTGAGAGGGTACTTTGCAATATCAGTTGACAGGCCCATGATTAGTGACTGACAGATGAGTGTAGAAGCACAGAATACTTGCACTGAGTTTTGCATGTTAATACAAGTAGACGATTGACAACAAGACCCTGGATGGCCTGGCAAGCTTCAAGACAATCAAGTTCCTGAGATATCTTATTCCAAAAGGAAATAAGTTCAGAAAAAAATTTATAAGATCAGTTTGAGCGAAGTTTGCTCTCTTACAAAAAAAATCTGTAAATGTAAGCCCTTTTTGACTTTTTATCCAAATATAATCACCTTTCTTGAGCGATGCGTTGGTATTAATACATAAACTGCTTGCTGTAAAGAAATTAAACCATTAACACAGGTTCAATTTTTTTTAATATAAGCTACAGGCACATTTAGACTTATATGTTAAGTTTTGATATTCGTATCAAGTCACAGGCTTAAGTATTCCCACAAGCTCGATAACTCAGAGGAATTGTGCACTATTTGAATGTGAAATGACACATGAATTTAATGTTTAATCCTACTTTGGGGATTTTCAAGATAATATGACAAAGTCTTTTTTTTAAACCTTCTTGTGTATTAGCCTGGAAATTATTCTCAGTGATGTCAATGTACAAAGGCTTCACCTACTTGTATTTAATTCTTCCCTCTGCCAATTCAACATAAGCACCAACTGGTTATTTTAATTGGTTAATACAGTGGAGAGAAAATGTAAGATATGTTAAAACATATGTACAAATTGCATGCTGCATAGTAATTTCCAAGCTATTATTTATAACCACCTATTATACTTTACACTTGTTTTGAATATATTCCAATCAGACATCAGTGCATCATTATCAGCCAGCTTGCCTGAAAAGGCTACAGTGTTGTTGATGTTCAGCGTACTCATCGTAACTACCCAACAGCAGGAAGCAACAGAAGTCCATCAGTTTGGTACTAATGTTACTGTAAGATAGAATTCACCTGAATGCGTTCTTCAGCTATTAGCTCAAGATCAAAGATACTGTGAATGGGGAAGGCCATTCATTCATAGAATCCCAACAGGGTGGAAGGAGGCCATTCAGCCCGCACTGACAGCAATCCCACCCAAGCCGAATCCTCATAACCCAACATATTTACCTTGTTAGTTCCTCTGAAACTAAGGGGTAAATTTGCACGGCCAATCCACCTAACCCACACACCTTTGGGAGGAATCCGGAGCACATGGAGGAAACCCCATGGAGACAGAGGGAGAATGTGCAGACTTCACACAGACAGTGACCTAAGTTGAGAACTGAACCCAGGTCTCTGACGCTGCGAGGCAGCAGTGTGAACCACTGTGCAGCCCAATAAATGCTGGCCAGCCAGCGACGCCCATGTCCCATGAATGAATTTTTTTTAAAAAAGAGGTTGTTTTAGGGCTTTATAGGACAGAATCACGCTTGGTACCAAGACTGAGAGATGAGACATTCCCTGGACTCAGTGAGAAGAGGCATTCCTGGAAATAAAATTGGGAGCGGAGCAGCATCCTTGGAGCTGAAAGCCGAGTGAGGATATTCCTGGGATTGAGGGTGGGATGGAGTCCAGTGAGAATAGTAAGCTCAGCTTTAAAGAAAGCATCCAAATTTTGCACTTTGTAATATAATTTACAAGCCATAGTCATTTGAAATATGACAGATGCAGCAATTTCTCATGTTATGTATCCAATGCCAACATTATACCATCCCAGCTCACTTTGCTCATGGTAGCGATTATCAAGTGACGGGATGAGCAAGTCATTTTAGTATTAGTGCTCACTAGAACTGGGTTGAGATTTTCCAAACTCATTTTGCACAGCATCCCTGGAGGAAAAAAAACCTTTATTCCATTAGTTGAGGCTGAATGTAAAACTAGAACAGAGATGAAAGGACATGGATGTCAATCCCACTGTATCACCTCGCTTTTCCTCGGAGGAAATCCTACTCATAAAAGATTAACAAATAACACCACTTGATAAGCCCAGTATTTGAAACAGTGAAAGTTTGAGTGAAACGTCAATGGTATTAGAAAAATAGTATAGCTGGAGGCATGCGTGTCTGAGTCAATATAATGGATTAAGATGGGTGAGCTGTGTTTACACAGGTTTGGTTGGCTCTAATTAATAAATCAATGCAAATAGACCAAGATTTGTGTTGTAAAATGCAAGTTAAAGCTTGCACAATTTCTACGGAATGAGGCAACCTTCAGAAGATTGCTGCTACTTTCACAAGCAAATATTTGTCCTCGATTCCTTGTCCGCTTAGTGCAAATAAACACTACCCAGTCACTTTCAACAAAACCAGCTCTAGTTAAAGTAAACAGGAGCAGAATGCAGAGCAAGTGAGAAAGCAGCACTGCTCCAAAAAACAGGAGCTAGTCCATATAAAACATGCTAGCTTTATAATCCCAATTTATTACAGTTCAAGCTACTTGGTCACCTATATCCTCATGCTGAATTATGGCTCTGTGGTACCTCATGCCCACTGATAACACAAACATTGACATACATGACAAATACTGTGTATATGGACACAGTGACATATTTATTGTGCACAGTTTTCAATAGGCTTAAACTGAGGTATAAATGTCTGTTCTAGAGTGCCCTCTGAGGCCATTTCTTTGGTGAATGCTCTTTCGCATTAGATCGCCAAACTGTGTGGTTTTCTTACACAACAGCCTCAGTTTCATTATGAGATACTTCTGCCTGGTAGAAAAGCAAATAAAAGAACGTGTGAACCTTTTAAGCAGCTTATGTTTGGTGAATTTCCATGGGTGGCACAGTGGTTAGCACTGCTGCTTCACAACGCTAGGGATCCAGGTTCGATTCCCAGCTTGGGTCACTGTGCAGAGTCTGCACGTTCTTCTTGTGTCTGTGTGGATTTCCTCCAGTTGCTCCAGTTTCATCCTACAGTCCAAAAGACGTGCTGGGTAGGGGGAATGGCCATGCTAAATTCTCCCTCAGTATACCCAAACAGGTGCCGGAGTTGTGGCTCTCGGGGATTTTCACAATAACTTAATTGCAATGTTAATGCAAGCTTACTTGTGACACTAATAAACAAATAAATTACAATGGCATTTTACATGGGCAGAAAGTTACAGGTTATGCGTTGTTGCAGCGAAAAATCTTGGCCTTGTCTTTGTAACCTGGGTATTACCATTGGCCAGAAACTTAACTAGACTGGCTATGTTAACACTATGGTTACAAGAGTAGGTCAGAGGCTAGGATCCCTATGGCGAGTATCTTACCTCCTGACTCCCAAAAGCCTGTCCATCATCAACAAGGCACAACACACTTGTCTGGATGAGAGAGAACACCTCCAATAACACTCAAAAAGCTCAACGCCATCCAGAACAACATAGCACACTTGACTGGAACCCTATTCACAAATATTCACTTCCTCCAACACTGACGTCCAATGGTGACAGTGCATACTATCATCAAGATGCACTGCAGGAACTCACCAAGGCTCCTTGGACAGCACCTCCCAAACTCATGACCGCAGATGCATGGCAATCCCCCTACCTGCAAGCTCCCCTCCAAAATATTCACCATCTTGATCTGAACTATATTGCCATTCCTTGACTGTCACTGTTATCAAAATCCTGAATGCCCTGCCTAACAGGACTTATAGATGTGCGTACACACATGGACTGCAGCAGTTCAAGAGAGTGGCATAGTGGCACTGTGGTTAGCACTGCTGTCTCGCACAGCAGCACCCGGGTTCAATTCAGGCCTTGGGTGACTGTCTGTGTAGAGTTTACACGTTCTCCATATGCCTGGATGGGTTTCCTCCAGGTGCTCCGGTTTCCTCCCACAGTCCAAAGATGTGCGGGTTAGGTTGATTGGCCATGATAAATTGCCCCTTAGTGTCGGGGGATTAGGAGGGTAAATACATAGGGTTATGAGGTTGGGATTTGGATGGGAATATTGTTGCTGCAGACTCAATGGGCTAAATGGCCTCCTTTTGCAATGTAGACTCTATGATTCTAAGACGGTTCACCACCACCTTCGCAAGGGCAATTAGGAATGGGCAATAAATGCTGGCCCAGCTGCAATGCCCATATCACATGAATGAATAAAAAAAATCAGGTGTAAGAAACTCTTGCATTCATGGTGTGTCTACCAATCTAAAAGATGAGTATTACCGAAGGAAGAAATATGCTGTCAAAGCTCTTTTTTTCAGTTCTGCACTACCAAGTGATTAATCTAAAAGTTGTGGAAACATTGAGATATTTTGATAAGCAAAGCTTTCTGAATACACAATGATAATCTAACCCCTGGGAAAAGGCGTGTGATGTTGCCCATGAAATAAATTTAATGCTTGGAGAAATTTCGTGACACAAATCTTGACACTTTTGAATATTTAATGACAATGTTGAAACATCTTAAATATAACTCAGGTTTGTAGCGTGAGTTAGGGAGCTGAGTACTGGACCAACAAACCCCAGAGGTCAGTAATTATAACAAAAACAAAAACTGCTGGAAAATCTCAGCAGGCCTGACAGCATCTGTGGAGACAGAATAGAACCAAAGTTTCGAGTTTGAAGGACCCTTCACCAGCGCTCTGATGAGGGGTCATCTAGACTCGAAACGTTGGCTATGTTCTATCTCCACAGATACTGTCAGACCCGCTGAGATTTTACAGCATTTTCTCTTTTTGTTGCAGATTCTAGCAGTCACAGTATTTTGCTTTTGTCAATAATTATAATCCTGTCATGGCAAGTTGTAAAATTGAATTCAATGAAACTAATCATTCATTGGTTGGCACCGAGAAAACAAGAACTATCATGATAATGATCTTGTAAGTGGCTTATGCAAAGCATGTTGTAATGTGGTAACAGTCCTTCCACACGAGTGACTTTAGAATCATAGAATAGAATCCCTATAGTGCAGAGGGAGACCATTCAGCCTGCATCGATCACACTCCCACCCAGGCCCTATTCCTGGAACCCCACATATTTACCCTGCTAATCTGCCTGACCCTGGTGTCAATTTAGCATGGCCAATCAACCTAACCCGCACATCTTTGGATTGTGGGAGGAAACCGGAGCCCCCGAAGGAAACCCATGCAGAAACGGCCAGAATATGCAAATTCCACACAGACAGTGATCCAAGCTGGGAATCGAACCCGTGTCCCTGGCACTGTGAAGTATTAGTGCTAACCACTGTGCCATCATGCTGCCCAGTAAGGTTGCACATTCAGGTTAAAGAGAGATGCAACTCCTTAGTGTTATGTACTTAAGTAGTTGTATGATTGCTTTAAAAGCCAGTCACATGATTTGATGGTGATATTACTTGGGATGTTTCACAGACTGCTGTTTAGTTTCAGTTTGTGTTATGTGCAGAGAACATCTATTTTAATAAACCTGTTGTATGTGGCCTAAAATGCCACAACAGCAATTGCATGGAGATTTCGCTGATCTGTTTGAGGATTATGTGTCCTTGAGTATAATTGATGCACGCTCAAAGTGATCAGAAGTTATTTGATCTACTATATCTGAGCAAACCATCAAAAAATTTGATAAAATGTCTGCAAGATTTAGTAAACAGGAACAGATTGTTAGCAATAATGGATCACAGTTTACTTCACAAGAGTTTGAGGATTATCTCAAAGTAAATGGTATTTAGCACATGAAATCTGCACCTCATCTTCCATCAACCAATGGATTAGCTGAAAGGTTTGTACAATTCTTTAAACATTATTTAAAAGCTTCAGAACATCAAAGTTCATTATCACATTGTGTGAATAGCTTTTTGGCATCTTATAGAAATATTGCTGATGTGACCAGCTAAAGTTCATCTGCATTATTACTCAAAGAGAAAGTTGAGAACCATATTTGATTTGTTATTAGCTCCAGAAGCTTCAGAGATGGTACAGCATCAACAACAATCTCAATTGTTAGACAAGAAGTATGGATAAAACAACACCCATTCAGCAAAGAGATCGAGTGCTAGCGCATAATTACGCCATGAGTGAAAAATGAGACCCAACCATAGTGTTAGCAAAAACAGGCCAAATTCTTACACAGTTCAAACCAAAGATGAACTAGTTTGGCAACACCATGTTGAGCAATTGTTATCAGCACAAAATGATTTATCAGAATCATCTCCAGAAGTACTAACTTCTTTCGTCCCTCGTGTTGTCCATACTACTACGGAAGACCTAGAAGAATCTTAGTTGCCTGATGAATGCATCTATACTATTACACCACATGGGCAGCACAGTGGTTAGCACTGTTGCCTCACAGCACCGTGGTTAGCACTGCTGCCTCACAGCACCAGGGGCCCGGCGTGGGTGATTGTGTGGAGTTTTGCACATTCTCTCCGTATCTGCGTGGGTTTTCTCTGGGCATTGTGGTTTCCTCCCACAGTCCAAAGATGTGCAGATTAGCTTGATTGGCCATGCTAAATTGTCCCTTATTGTCAGGAGGTTGGTAGGGTTAATAGGTAGGGTTATGGGAGTAGGACCTGGGTAGGATTGTGGTCGGTGCAGACCCGATGGGCTGACTGGCCTCCTTCTGCACTGGAGGCATTCTATGCATTCTGTGATTCCATGAAAATGATGCAGGATTAGTTTAAAGAGAAGAATTTGCCTACTGAAGTTCCAAATCCTTCTTCTAGTGTCAAAGATAACCAAATTCCAGAATGTCATATACAATCAAAGAGGAATAGACTCCTCCTGATTGACTTTTTTGCTTACTGTATATAATGATTAATGGTGCATAGTACTGTATCTGGAATATTATTGATCCTATGTATAACACTGTAGTAATTTGTTATCATGACTACAGAAGGAAAGAAAGAGAGAGGGATGTTATATATTTAAGTAAATGCATGATTGCTTTAAGAGGTGGTCACATGATTTGATGGTGATATCATTTGGGGTGTTTCACGGGCTGCTATTAACTTTCTGTTATGTGCAGAGAACATCACTTTCAATAAAGCTGTTGTGTGTTACTTTGAATCTACGTGTACAAACCATGAGCAAGATTCTCCGGCTTCCCAGAGGCGTGTTTCCCGCTGGTGGGAGAGAGCGTATTGTTTGCTAGAGACGGGATTCTCTGGTTCCAATACTGTCAATGGGAATTCCCACTGACGTCACCTCACACTGGTGAGAAACCTACGCGCGGGGGTGCACTGCCGGCGGGATGGGGGGATGAAGGTGGCATGAATGGCTGGAGAATTCTGGCCCACATCTCTTTTTGTTTAAAACCCACAACCCCTAAGGTAGTTTGAACATTACAATTAGCCAGAGGGAGGAATGAGTTCATTGAATGAGTAAAACTTTCGGGGCATGGGTTGTCTGAGCTTTTCTGATCGGTTTCCATTCATGATCCAACATCAAATTGTGCGAACCGTCAAGATTTTATTCAGTAGGTAAGCACCAATCATCGGAGTTGCTTCACTAGGTGGAAGCTGCAAAGAAAAATCAAACAACTGTGACTGACGTAAAAGTTTGTTGTTGTCTTTTAATGAGGAAAATCCAGGTGGGATGTGACTGTGAGAATGCCACTTCTATTCTGAAAACCAGCAATAAATTATGGTTGCCTGTATGGTGGTATCAGTGTTCACAATGCATTCTGTGCACGCTTTTAAGATATCATATCTTCCAAAAGAAATATTAATGGCGGCTGCAATTAGTGTTGAGATGACTCATGTTGCTGTGTGTCCCAGTTTATGAATATAGTCACATAATTCACCAGTTGACGGGGTCTGTTCGGCTTAGAAAGTGGAAAGCCCTGTCATCTGCTATTTTATATGTAAAAAAAAATCAACAAATGCAATAATTAAAAAAATGAATTCTAATTGAAGAGATTGTGATATCGGGCTGGATTGTCGGCTGTCCATGGCAGCTGGGATTTGGAGATTTGGTTCAGCGCAAAATTCTCCGTCCTCGCTGGTGGCAAGGCATGAACGGCTGGAGAATTCTGGCCATCAGAAATGAGGTCAAAGTCTGCAAGGTTTTTATATAAAAAAGCATGCACTACTACAGCATATTATCATTTCACTCTTGACGACACATATTAAGGTAGACAAAAGAATGAATGCATGCTTCTTAACTCAGTCGGGGTGGGAAAGGGCAAAAATGTTGCATTAGTCCACACATCTCTGAAAGCGGAAGGTCATGTTAGTAAGGGGATGAAAAAGGCATATGGAACACTTGTCCTCATCAATCGAGGCATTGATTACAACAACAGGGAAAAAAAATGTTACAGTTGTATAGAACTTTGGTGAGGCCACAGCCAGAATACTGTGAGCAGTTCTGGTTGCAACATTATCGGAAGGACGTGATTGCACTGGAGGGGTGCAGAGGAGACTCACCAGGATGCTGTCTGGGATGGAACGTTTATTTCATGAAGGGAGCATGACTGGAGCAGAGAAAACTCAGCAGTGACCTGATCAAGGTGTACAAGATTACGAGGGACATGGACAGAGTGGATAAGGAGCTGCTGTTCCCCTTATTGAAGGGTCAGTCGTGAGGGGACATAGCTTCAAGATGAGGGGCAGGAGATTTAGAGGAGATGTGAGGAAAAATGTTTTTATCCAGAGGGTGGCGAGGGTGTGGAATGCATCGCCTGGTAGGGCGGAAGAGACGGGATGCCTCAATCCTTTAAAAAATATCTGGATGAATACTTGGCACATCATAACACTCAGGGCTATGGGCCAAGTGCTGGCAGATGGGATTAGGTGGGAGCTCAGGTATTTCTAATGTGTCGGTGCAGACTCGATGTGCCGAAGGGCTGAATGGTTTCACGATTCTATGAAAAATTTTAAATAATTGGCAGAAGGATTACTAGAGAGGGTGGAGGATAAATATTTTCACCACAGCCCGGGAACTCACTATCTGAAAGGATGGTAGAGGCAGAAATCCTTATTGTGTTTAAATAAGGGTTTCCTCTGGGTGTTCCGGTTTCATCCCACAGTCTGAAAGATGTGCTGGTTAGGTGCATTGGCCACACTAAATTCTCCCCCAGTGTACCCGAACAGGCGCCAGAGTGAGGAGACTAGGGGATTTTCACAGTCTTACATTAACACTGCCATGAAGTTACTATGTGTGACACTAATAAATGAGCTTTAAAAATGCTTGGATATGCACATGAAGTGCGGTAACTCAAGACAGCTACGGACCAAGGCCTGAAAAGTGGAATTAGGCTGGAATGAACCTTTGCAGCCAACACAGACACAATGGGTTGAACGGCTGCCTGCTGTACTTTCAATTGTTTACATTTCTGAGGTGCGATCTTGGCTTCAACATCATTCCCTCGTCATAGTTTCTGACATTTTGCTTACATTGTTCGTTTGTCTGACTTTCAGTTGCGGTTGTGATCCTGAAAAATCAGGTGGAAGTGGAAATCTGGGATCTGTTTCACATCAATCATTTTTGTTTTTGCCCACTGCAGCTGTGTTTGCTGGTAAAAGCACTGCCCTCCCATTGACAGCAGCAAGAAAATAGGACATTTGTTTTGGTCTCTTTGTTGATGTCGTTCTCAACTGTATTTTTCCTTTAGGTTTCTGTGCTAATCTGACAATCAGCATGATCACGAACGGGTACGAAAACCAGTTGTGCAATCATTACCTCAAGGTTACAGAGAAATAAGCTGTGGTTGATTGCAGCAAAATTGTAGAGATGCATACATTACAAAGCAATCAAAGGTCCTTTTTCATTATGGCGTAGTTATTTGAACCATTAGCTGCAAGAACCCCACTTTCAGTGGTTGTGCTCAGAATAAACATCACTCTGTGGGACCCTATTCTGGAGGAGAATTACCAGTAGGGCTGGAGGGTGACTATGAGGACAGAACGGATAGGCTGCGGATGTTTTCTTTGGAGCAGTGGAGGTTGAGAGGTGTGTAAGATTACGAAGGGCATAGATAGGGTGAATTGGAAGACCAACTGACTCAAAACAGCTTCTTCCCTGCTGCCATTAGACTACTGAATTAAGTTGCCTTACTACCTTGCATTAAGTTAATCTTTCTCTACACCCTAGCTATGACTGTAACACTACATTCTGCACTGTCTCCTTTCCTTTTCTACGAACAGTACGCTTTGCCTGTATAGCGCACAAGGAACAATACTGTTCACTGTATGTTAGTACATGTGACAATAATAAATCAAAGCGAAGTCACTTCTTCCATCAGTAGAAGAATCAATAACTGGAGGCATAGATCTAAGGTAAGAGATATAAAGATTAAGAGGGGAATGGAGGAGAAACTTTTTCACCAGGAGGGTGGTGGGAGTCTGGAACTCACTGCCTGAAATGGTGTTTGATTCAAAAACCCTTGTCACATTTAATTAGTATTTAGGTATTCACTTGTGCTGCCATAACCTCCAGGACTATAAGTTATGTGAGTCATAAGGAGAGGCTGAATAGACTGGGACTTTTTTCTCTAGAGCATAGGAGGCTGAGGGATGACCTTACAGAAGTCTATAAAATAATGAGGGGCATAGACAAGGTAGATAGTCAATATCTTTTCCCAAAGATAGGGGAGTCTAAATCTGGAGGGCATAGGTTTAAAGTAAGAGGGGAGAGATACGAAGTGTCCAGTTGGGCAATTTTTTTCCACAGTTGTGGTGGTGAGTGTCTGGAACAAGCTGCCAGAGGTAGTAGTAGAGGCGGGTACGATTTTATCTTTTAAAAAGCATTTAGATAGTTACATGGATAAAATGGGTATAGAGAGATATGGGCTAAATGTGGGCAATTGGAATTAGCTTAGGGGGTTTAAAAAAAGGGCGGTATGGACAAGTTGGGCTGAAGGGCCTGTTTCCATGCTGTAAACCTCTATGACTCTATGGCTATGGACCGAGCATGGGAAAATAGTGGTCGAATCTTTGCTGACCAGCATGGACATGATGGGTTGAATGGCCTCCTCCTGTGCTGTAAACGTCAAATGAAGCCATTTCTCCCAGAAAATCCAGCAAATACATATCAATTCATGCAAACTTTCCTAGTCAGAATGTCTCCGATGGCTGGGTTTGATAAAAGCAGTCGATTTGGTGCCTGAAGTGTTTACAGTAACAAGTGAAAAAAAAAATGGCAGTTAAATAATGAAGTAGTTTGGATGCTGGTGACATCGCCATCATTTAAAATCTCAAAAAGCCCTGCATGGATCATTAAAAAGATTCAGAGCCTGTATTCAGGGGAGGCAGTGCACAACTTACATTTCAGAACTGGGCATGGGGCCAGAAAAATAAGCATTAGAGATTTATAAAATTATCCTAAATGTTCTGGTGGCACAGAGGGTAATGGGCTTGCTTCATAATGAAATGGCCAAAGGTACATTCTTGGCAGAGTTATACTTGCTGGCTGATGTGTGATGGATGGTTTATACTGAGCTACCAGATGGAGGATACCAGACTGTGAAAATGCCAGTTTTGTATTTAATCCATCGCAACCGCACATTCACCAGCTTGCCGCTTCAATCTGGCCTGTTTCCTTCTATCTTATTCCTATCACTGCAGTCATTGCACCTCAGGAATATCCGCTCATAAGCTGATTACATTCAATTCTACACATTCTTCCCCCCGTCTCCTCACAGCTTCATTGAAGATTCATTGCAGTCTTCTACTCTTACTACTTTCCAGGATCTCAAATAACCTTGTTCCCTTCCTGATACAATCTGCACCCGATGTTTACATGAACTGGAGGGGAAGGGGGAGCATGGCCATGGTGGGGTTGGGGGCTAGGTGAGTCAGAGAGAGGTACTGGTCAGGAAACCCTGAAGTAGAGGCTTCCTGCAGGGCCTGAGGTAATGCTGCGGTACAGAGTGATCTGGGTATATGCACAATGCAAGACATTAACATGCAATAATAGGGGCAGCGTGGTGGCACAGTTGTTAGCACCGCTGTCTCACAGTGCCAGGGACCTGGGTTCAATTCCAGCCTCGGTTGATCGTACAAATTCGACACAGACATTCTCCGTGTTTGTGTGTGTTTCCTCTGGGTGCTCCGGCTTCCTCCCACAGTTTAAAGATGTGGATTGGCTATTGTTAGCTGCCCCTTAATATCTAAAGATGTGCGGGTTAGGTGGATTGGCCATCCTAAATTGCCCCTTAGTGTCAGGGGGATTAGCAGGGAAAATACGTGGAGTTATGGGGATAGGGCCTGAGTGGGATTGTTACTGGTGCAGTCTTGATGGGCCAAATAGTTTCCTTCTGCACTGTAGGGATTCTATGATTCTATTCTATGAAATGGAAAGTTGATCTTTATTGAAAAAAGGCTGGAGTTTAAAAGATAGGGAAGTCTTGCTACAAAGTACACGTGACTACCTCTAGTATTGTGCGTACAGTTTTAATCTTCTTATTGAATGTAGTGTTGGGCTGAAGGGCCTGTTTCTGTGCTGTATGAGTCCATGAGATATATAACCCATGGAAGCAGTTCAGGAAAGGTTCATTCCTGGGATAAAGGAGTTGTTTCATAAAGAACCTTCCAGCAGAATGAGTCTATACTCACTGGAGTTTAAGAGAATGAGAGATGATCTTATTGAAGCATAGAAGATTCTGAGGAAGCTTGAGTTGCTACATGCTGAGAGAATGTTTCCCTTAGTGGTGATGGGGGAGAGTCTAGAACTAGGGGGTATAGGAACAGTCCATTTAAAACAGAGAGGAGATGGATTTTTTCCCTCAATGTTGTTAATCTTTAGAATTCTCTAACCCCTAGAACAGAGGAGGCCGGGTCACTGAATACATTCAACACTGAGATCATCAGATTCTGCAAAGCTAGGAGAGTCAGGGTAAAAATCAGGAAGGTGAGGTTAAGGTCAATTTAGTCTGAATTTACTGAATGATGGACTAGGTCTGGGGGACTGTATGACCTACTCCTGATCTTACTTCTTACGTCATGTTACATTTTTAACTCTGTCAGGAATGAGATACTTGGCCGTCAGGTGGGAGGCTCAATGGTGCCAGGGTACCAGGTGGGGAAGTGGGACATTGAGGTTGGCCATGGACTGATCATACAATCATAGACTCCTTACAGTACAGAAGGTGGCCATGTGGCCCATCGAGCCTGCAGCAGTAACAATCCCACCCAGACCCTATCCCCCACGTATTTACCCTGCTAATCTCCCAACACTAAGAGGCAATTTAGCATGGCCAACCCACCTAACCCGCACATCTTTGGAGCGTGGGAGGAAACTGGAGCACCCGGAGGAAACCCACGCAGGCACGTGGAGAACATGCATACTCTACACAGAATGACCCAAGGCTGGAATTGAACCCTGGTGCTGAGAGGAAGCAGTTCTAACCGCTGTACCACCATGCTACTGACCATGGGCCAGATAAATCACGGGAAGACCACGGAGGGATCACTCTGGCTCTGGACTGGAGAAATTAAAGGGATGGACTGAAGCAAAATCAGTTCAGGACTGGAAAGATCACACAGTGGAATCAGAGGGTGGAGGAGGAGAGCTTGGATGTGTTTTGGGTTTCCCATAATTGGCCCATGCAGTGTGGAAATTTGATGAGCATGTTAGCATGAGCATCAGGAACGTACTCCCACAGAGTAGGGGCGATTACGGTGTTAGTCGGGGTTGCGATACCCACTCCTACTGGGGTAAGTCCTGCAATCAGATGTTCCCCATGTGTCGTCTGCCCGTTAGATATTTAATTCCCTCAGAGTTCCTGAAGATTGGGTTGGCAGGGGTGCTGCCAGTTTAGGTGGCAGAGGTCGGACCCTCCATCACCTTCATTAAATTCCACTCACTGTGTGCAAGTAGTGAGGTGAATATGAGTTTGACGCAGTGCCAAGTGTGTAAGGCAACAAGTGTTGGAGGTGGGTCCGGCTTGATTGAGGCTGTTGGTAGGTGAGGGATGGAAGCTGAGGTGCGGGTGGGTGAGACCAGTGTGTGAATGGAGCTGCGCGTAAGGGTAAAGGCACATTTATAAAGATACAGACGATGCATTCACTAAGCTTGGGTGAACTTGGACCCCCTGCTGAAGCATGCACCCACTCACCCGCACAGTTAGCCGCACGCGACAATCATTTCAATTAAGAGGCAGCACGGTGCTTGTGTGGTGCCCACATTTGTTACAATTGGCATGGATTAATCGTGCTTTGCAATTCCTGTGCCTGATTACTGGCCGTAATCCAATCCTTCTCACAATGTTTTATGATTCACCATCTTTAAAACTGAAACCGAGTCTTTCATTTGGGTGAAAGTCAATGAAGGATGAATCCAGACGACTCTGTCCCACGCTACAGTGCTTGGCCTACTTTTCAATTACTTGCTTGACAATGCCAATTGATCTGCTGCGTGGCACAGTGCACCCTCCACATCTCTGGGCTGAAGAGTCAAATAATGCTCCCTTACATAGGAGAATACAGACAACCACAAGGATAGGTAGTGAAACTAGTCATAAAAGCTCCAACAAAGCTATTGTTTAGTCAAAGAAAAATAAGCTATCACTTAGTAAAGAAATACAGCAACCATTAGTGTCACATCAACTGGATAGCTTGTGTCAGCTTTTAGTAGATTTGGATTCATCTCATTGAAATCAAGACTAGTACAGAGACACTCACAGTCTATCTACATTAATGCATTATTAACAGACTTTTCTGCTATCTCATATCATTTCCTGTTTACATGAGTAAGCATTTATTTACTTCTACCTGCTTGTACAAAGTGAGCTATTTTGTAATAATGTGAAAAAATTGCCCACTGTGCACATGTAAATAACATTACCTGGCCAGGGAGATTATGAAGCAAGACAATACTCAGTAGGTGTTTGCGTTGATCAAGTCAAAATGTTCATTAGCATGTGAGGTGGTTCCAAAATATGACAGATTGTCATCTGCTCCTGCCTCTTAAAGTTTATCAGTGTCACGAGTAGGCTTACATTAACAGAACAATGGAGTTATTGTGAAAATCCGCTAGTCGTCACACTCCGGCGCCAGTTCGGGTACACTGAGGGAGAATTTAGCATGGCCTATGCACCTAACCTGCATGTCTTTTGGAATAGGGGAGGAACCCCAAGCAACACGGGGAGAATGTGCAGACTCCGCACAGACAGTGATCAAAGCCAGGAATCAAACCCTGGTCCCTGGCGCTGTGAGGCAGCAGTGCTAATCACCATGCGATTTTGCCTGTTCAACGGAGGAGTACAGGCAGCTTTTGTTTCTTTTCCCCTTCAAAAAAACTGCATTGAGCTGCGTGGTGACAGGGCAATGTTCAACAGCCAAAGCTTTGCACATGGCTCGTCATTCATCAGTTTGGCATTTCTCCACTTTCTCATCGCAGGGAGCTTTTTTTCCTTCATTTTGTCTAGTATACATTTGATGCACAGAATTCTTGATAGCTTGACTGGACTTTGGTAAATATCATCATATTGCTTTGGGACTGGGTTGATTGATTTATCCACTGTTCTCACCTCTCATATCTGGTACAAATTATACTTCGGCCATCTATCTTCACAAACTTGGGACTACTGCATATGCTTCTGACTAGCATTAGACATTAGGAAATGTTCTTGGTTATATTCTTAGATTCTACGCTGGATTTGTCATTAATGTTACCTTTCTTTAAATTTATTTGCTCAAGACATGGGGTCGCTGGCTAGGTCAGCATTTGTTGCCCTTCCCTAATTGCCCTTAAGAAGATGGCAATGAGCTGCTGTCTTGAACCACTGCAATTGTAGCATGTCCAAGCACCTAACCTACGTATCTTTGGACTGTGGGAGGAAACCAGAGTATCTGGAGGAAATCCTTGCAGACCATGGGTGGAACTCCACACAGACAGTCACACAAGTCTGGAATTGAACCCAGGTCCCTGGCGCTGTGAGGCTGCAGTGCTAATCACTGTGCCACCATGTTAAATAAGTGCTGCTTGATGGCACTGTCAAAAACATCTTCCATCACTTTGCCAATGATCAAGGGAAGGCTAATGGGGTGGTAAGTGGCCAGGTTGGATTTGCCCTGTTTTTCACGGACAGGACATACCTGGGCAATTTTCCATGTTGTGGGTAGGTACCAGTGCTGTAGCTGTACTGGAGGAGCTTAGTTTGGGTAGGTCTGGAACACATTCTGGATTACTGTTTGACAGAGACAATATGTTGGAAGCCACATTTTATTTTGGACTTGATCTCGCAAAGCATGTCACTTTCTTTGTTTATTAGTCTGAGGTGGCATTTCTCCTGAGTTCCCACCCTACCATCATCTCCAGTCTCCGTGTCAGCTTGGTGTTGTACGCTTTTGCAGAATTGAGACATTCCTTCAGTAAGATGCCATTTGATATGAATGAGAACATGCTGTATGAGGTCCAGGCACGGCAGCAGACCCAATGTGATATGTTATGTGGGCATGAAAATGGCTTCCGGCTTTTGCTGAGGAATGCACCGTGCCAAAGATTTTCACATCTCATTTCTCACGTGCTGCGGGACAAGCTAAGTCAGCTATCTCATCAAATGCCCCAGATCTATTTTTTTAAAAATTTCAATTAGAAATGTAACTTTCTGACTTTGCATTTCTCACCGGGGACACATATTGAAAATCCGGGTGCGACAGAGATAATCAAAAAAGCTCATGTAACACATATCTGGACTGTACTCCCATGGACAATCTCAATGTCAGAATTACTGCTATAAACAGTCTCATGTTAAGAGGTATAGGTAACATCCATGCCAAAAATACAATCCTGAGTGTTCTGGACAGAAAAACTGATTGCAAGAAACTGAAGACTTGCAAAAGAAAGGTCTGCATGCAGATCTCCACCAGGGACATGGGGAGTCTCATTAATTGTGCTCTATTCTAGTTACACTGAGCTGTAGTAGCTTCCATTAGTATGGGATAACAGCATTAGCATCATCCTCATCTCCCACCTAAAATTCACCCTCGTATATAAAAATGTTTATTTTCAAAAGAAAAATCACTTCATTAAGTCAATTTGAAGCTGCCACTCATACCACTGCCAGGTGGCGATGAGCTGCACAGTAGTCTGAGATGATTACTTTTCCTTCACTTTAACTCCCAGGGAATACTTCAAGTAGGAGTTTCCTCCCACAGTCCAAAGATGTGCAGCTTAGGTGGATTGGCTATGCTAAATTGCCCCTTACTGTCCCAAGATATGTAGGTTAGGCAGACTGGCTTTGCTAAAGTGACCCTCAATATCCAAAAATATTTAGGTTAGGTTGATGGGCCATGCTAAGTTGCCTCTTGGTGTACCAAGATGTGTAGGTTAGGTGGATTGGCCATGGTAAATTGCTCCTTAGTGTCCCAAGGTGTAGAGCTTAGGTGGATTGGCCATGGTAAATGCCGTGGGAAGATCCTCATTTAGAGAGTCAGTACAGACTCCATGGGCCGAATGGCTTTCTTCTGTGCTGTAGGGATTCTATAGACATCAGGAGTTCATACTGGGAATTTAGACTTGTGTGTTCTGTATGAACTCCTGAAATATCATGAGTGGAAAATCAGCTGCATTTCCATATTCACATTCCTTGTTGGGAGCGCAGAGTCTGATTAGTTGACTCAAGGGATGTACACATTCTTGATGCTCAGTTTCAAAAATGAAGTGACAAAGTTCAGGCAAAGCAGAAAATATTGGCCAATTGAATAATTTTCAGAGAATTACACACATTCAATGCGTACAAAACCTTTCAGAGTGAAGCACAGACAACAGGTGGGCAGGTGTTAAATTTTGCAGAACTAAATAAATACACTGACCTGACCCAAACTATCTGCATAAATGACACAATTATGAGGGATACAGCAGTAGGTAATATCACTGCAACATGCAAGCTCATATTACAGCAACAGAATACTGGCTGGAATTTTACAGTTGCATCACGGAAGAATGTGAAAATGGAAATACAGGTGATTTTCCGCCCATAATGTTTCAGGAGTTCATACGGCTGGAAAATTGAGTGCACCGGACTGGAAAATCCCACTGGTGGAAGGGGCTGTAAAATTTTACCCAATATGCTGTATAAGTGAGACATGTATGTAAGCTAGTTAATTTTTTTAAGATTGTGGGACACTGGGATTGTTGGCTGGCCAGCATTTATTGCCCATCCCCAAGGGCAGTTGTGAGTCAACCACATTGCTGTGGGTCTGGAGTCACATGTAGGCCAGACCAGGTAAGGATGGCAGATTTCCTTCCCTATAGGACATTAGTGAGTCAGATGGGTTTTTCCAACAATTGATAATGGCTTCATGATCATAAGATTCTTAATTTCAGATTTTTAAAAATTGAACTCAAATTGCACCATCTGCTGTGGCAGGATTTGAACCTGGGTCCCCAGATCACACGGAGCGTTATATATAAAGATGAAGACCCCTGTTGAGGAATAGATTGAGGAATAGTTGAGTTTCTGGATTAATAGTCTAGTGATAATAGGCCATCACCTTCCCTAAATCAACTTAAAGCTGTTTTTATGTAAATGTGTTTGTGTGGGGCAAACCGCATTAGCCTCCTGTCCATTGACTCCGCCTACACTTTCTGCTGCCTCAGAAAGTGGCCAGCATAATCAAGGACTCCATGAACTCTGGACATACTGTCTTCCATCTTCTTTGGTCAGGAAAAAGATACAAAAGTTTGAAAACACATACCAACTGATTCAAGAACAACATCTTCCCTGCTGCCATCAGATTTTTGAATGGACCTATCACATATGAAGCTGATTCTTCTCTAGACCCTACTGGTAACTGCAACACTTTCTTCTGCACTCTCCTTTCCTTCTTCCCCATGTACTCTATGAATGGTACATTTTGTCAGTAAAGCTCGCAAGAAACAATACTTTTCACTGTACCCCAAAACAAGGCTGCACAGTGGGATAGTGATTAGCACCACTGCCTCACAGTTCTAGGGACCTGGGTTCAATTCCCAGCTTGGGTCACTTTCTGTGCAGAGTTTGCACATTCTTCCCTGTTTGCGTGGGTTTCCTCCGGGTGCTCCGGTTTTCTCCCACGGTCCGGGATACGTGCTGGTTAGGTGGATTGGCCATGCTAAATTCTCCCTCAGTGTACCCGAACAGGCGACAGAGTGTAGTGATTCGGGGAATTTCATAATAACTTCATTGAAGTGTTAATGTAAGCCTACTTGTGATACTGATAAATAAACGTCCACATGTGACAATAATAAATCAAATTAATAAACATAGACGCTGTTGCAACTGAAAACATCAATATGTTTCTGAACATACAATATCTTTCATGTCATTGCACAATGCTTCAATACATGAGCCTCATCTTCCCCAATTGTATTTTCACTTATAAGGTCCAATGCCCAATCCACTCCAGATCACACAGAGCGTTATACATAAAGATGAAAATCCCTGTTGAGGAATAGATTGCCTTAACTCGCAGCAGTCACTGGGCCACAATTTCAGTTGGATCTGGAGTAGAATCATAGAATCCCTACAGTGCAGAAGGAGGCCATTTGGCCCACTGCGTCTACACCGACAACAATCCCACCCACGCTCTATCCCTGTCACCCCATATATTTACCCTGCTAATCCCTCTAACCTACGCATCCCAGGAGACTAAGGAGCAATTTACCATAATCAATCAACCTAACCCGCATGTCTTTGGAGTGTGGGAGGAAACTGCAGCAACTGGAGGAAACCCATGCAGACACGAGGAGAACATGCAAACTCCGCACAAACAGTGACCTAAGCCAGGAATTGAATCTGGGTCCCTGGCGCTGTGAGGCAGCAGTGCTAACCACAATGCCACCGTGCTGTTCCCATTCCACTCGCACCTGGAGCAGAGTGAATGGGTCAGAAGTATCGATTTCATTCCCATTATAAATGCAACCCACTAAGCTGGAAGCAATTAGTTACACGAACTGCGATTTGCTCCTTACTTAAAACTAAACAAACATTCATTTTTAATTAATTAGTTTCTAATATCTTTTAGAAAACATTGTGGACGGTCGTAACATATTTGACGATTTCAGACAAAGGGAGAATTAATTTCAAGTCACATTCACTTAACCTGCTGCTGTAATAATTAATGGTTTTGGTAATAGACAATTAAGCAGATCAGGTAAGAAATAATAATAATGAAATGCAAAAACATAAGTAAAACCTGAGGGTGGAATTTTTCATTTTTGTTCAATCTGCTAGGGGGGACACTACCAGGCATGCCCCTCTCCCTCTGGGCAGCTATACCTACCTGTATTCCTGGCTGCCCCACTCCCTCCTATAAGACCATAAGACATAGGAGCAGAATTAGGCCACTCAGCCCATCGATTCTGCGCTACCATTCAATCATGGCTGAATTTTTTCTCATTCCCATTCTCCTGTCTTTTCCCCATAACCCCTGATCCCCTTGTTAACCAAAACCTATCTCTGTCTTGAAGACACTTAATGACCTGATCTCCACAGCCTTTTGCGGCAAAGAATTCCACAGATTGTCCACTCTCTGGCTGATGAAATTCCTCCTCATCTGTTTTAAAGGATCGTCCCTTTAGCTTGAGGTTTGCCCTCTGGTTCTAGATTTTCCTACTCGTGGCAACATCCTCTCCACGACCACTCTATCCAGGCCTTGCAGTATCCTGTAAGTTTCAATAAGATCCCCCCCCTCATCCTTCTAAACTCTGAGTACAGTTCCAGATCCTCAACCGTTCCTCATAAGACAAGCTCTTTATTCCAGGATCATTCTTATGAACCTCCTCTAGACCGTTTCCAAGGCCAGCACATCCTTTCATAGATACTACTCACAATACTCCAAATGGGGTCTGACCAGAGCCTTATACAGCCTCAGAAGATCATCCCTGCTCTTGTATTCTAGCCTCTCAACATGAATGCTCGCATTGCATTTGCCTTCCTAACTTCCAATTGAACATGTTAGTTAGCTCCTGGGGGCTGTATTTACCTGTGCTTTGGATATGATCTATGGATCATACCCATAGATCAAGGAATTGATGCTAATTCTGTCAGTGTGATAACCTGCTCATAGTATTCACATGTCCCCAATGAGACCTTATGAAGCAAGTGCAGGGAATGTGCTAATAGTCACAGCAGGAAACATTGTGCATGCCTGAACTTCAAAGGGGTGATATTAACTCAAAAGGAACATCATAATAGAAGGACACGCCTTTAAAATGGCTCAGGCAGGATCTCAGCTCAATAATCATCCTTGCAAAGGGTTCAAGGTGAGGGGATTGAAAAAGAACAGAAATGGAAGGAAAGGAGTTTCATGGTTGGCAGGTGGCACAGTGGCTACTTCCCTTTACCAAGTTCACGTTGGTCCAGATCTACTGAAAACCTCACCAATGTGACGTCATGTTGGCGGGGTGGGATGGGAGAAGGGGAACAACACAGCAGGAAAGCCGGTGCAAAGCACTGCTGGGTGCATAATTAATGAGGGTGGAACTGGAAGATTTGGTGTGTTTTCCTGTCAATCTCCATAGCAAGAAACATGCCACGTTTCTGCGCCCGTATGGGATTCAGTCCACAGGTGGGAGAATTCCCTGCCCTCTGTTTCTCTCTTCATAGGGGCTGCCTGAGCTGCTGAGTATTTCCGGCATCTTCTGTTTTTATTTCAGGTTTCCAGCACCTTGTCAGAGGCTGACGCAGCTCCACCTGCTCTATAACTGGTCCAGTCCTTGCTAATATCAATAACAGAGCCCAGTTAAATGGCAAGATCATGCAGTATGTGGTTCAGTGCAGACTCTATCCATTTTGGGTAACTCATGCTGCCAGAACAACCTGAGAATATCAAGATATGGAGATCACTGCTTAGTAATTAAGCATTTACTATTTACTAAATCACATCAGTCCACCTACCTAGCTACTTCTATCTGGTACAGAAAAGCATGGTGATGAAATGTGATCTCTAAAAAGCCGGTGTGAAATTTGTCATCACGTACGAACAATACAGGCTAGGAGCGAATGACATACATTTTGACCTCAAGAATTTGACAGACGTCAGGAGAATGATTTTCTGAGAATTGCATGCCAATTGCTTACTATGAGTGGAGACCCCTGGATACCACTGAATTGACTAATGATCCCGAGATGACCAATTTGTTCCATCCTGGACGCTCGGGAAAACATTTCTCCTTAACTATGTGTCCAACTGCCTTTCCCCACTCGGAGAAGTGAATGAGACGTTGACATTCCATCATAGTCTTTCAGTTCCTGCTGCAATGCAGCAGTGTCTGATATTCCAGCTAATCCCATTGTGGCATACACCCAGTGCCTAAATATACTTAGCGGTCAACAAAATGAAGACTGCTGTGACTAGCAGCCATAGGCAAGGCCGCTCATGTCACTGGCGAGGTTTCCCAAACCGACCAATGTTGAATTGGCTCATTAATGACCTCCCTAGCGAATGCATTCTTCCAAAAGGGCCTGGTCACTCATGGAGGGTACAGTCATCTCTTCGGTATCCTATGCTTGCAACCCCTGCTCCTTCATTTCACAGTACAGTAGCCAGACTGATAGGACAGCTTTGACTGTTTTGTCAGTGGCATTATTCTGAAAACAGTGATGCTGATCCTTTATGCATTTCATCAGCCTGAAATATTGTTACTGCATTTAAGATAATAGATGTGCCCTCAAATAATTGGATTAATTGATATTTTTAAATTTGAAAGCAGTAATTATCCTGTAGCATTAAATATATATCAGAATATGGCAAACGCTTTGCTGGGTGGTAAAGTTACTGACACTCCGAATTAATATCTGTCCCATTATTTTTGACATTTCAGAAAATAGGGTGAAAACATCCACCGCCGTGAATTTTGGTTGCACTGTTGCAAAAAAAAATAAATGGCGATATTTAATTTAAAAGAGCACTTTATAATGTAATTGTCGCACTGTTCATTTGATGTTGGTTCAAAAAAAAAGAAGGTTGGTCAATAAAGATGACCTTGTCTGTCAGCAAGGCAGCCACAGCGAAGTGGTTAGCAAGCTGGATCCAATTGTAAAACGGCATTCCGTTTTCCTAATTTACCCCAGAATACACTTACACGGAGCTGATGCGTACTAACATGGAATTCCTAATCAGGGCAGGCTTTCAGTCTAACTCAGCGAACCTGAGGCATTTCATCGAGGAGCCCTCCAGCAGATATGACGCCACTCACTTAAAAACATCATCTATTTAAGTGAACAGAGAGAAAAAAAAATTATTTTCTTACTCCCGGCTTCCTGCATCTGAAAGTATTTTAATTCTGAAACCTGTTTAAGGCAACCTCTCAGGATGGCTCAAAGGAATGAGTTCAGTTGTGTGCCATAGGTTCATCATTGAATCCCCTACAATGCAGAAGTAGGCCATTCAGCCCATCAAGTCTGCACCGACTCTCTGACAGAGTATCTTACCCAGGCTCTCTCTCCCGCCCTATCCCCATAACCCCACACATTTATGGCTAATCCACCTAACCTACACATCTTTGGACACTAAGGGGCAATTTAGCATTACCAATCCACTAACCTGCATGTCTTTGGATGCGAAGAGTCAATTTAGCATGGGAAATCCACCTAATCCATATATCTTTGGACAGTGGGAGGAAACTGGAGCACCCGAAGGAAGCCCACGCAGACATGGGGAGAACATGCAAACTCCACACAGACAGACAATCGCCCAAGGCTGGAATTGCACCCAGGTCCCTGGTGCTGTGAGGCAGCAGAGTTAATCACTGTATCATCGCGCCATCCAGGTGTGTCAGATGTCGTTTCAGGCACCCTGCTTCTAGCATACCCTACAGCCCTTCAAAATTCTAACCCCAACTTGGGCTCAGAAAACAGGGACAAAATTCATCCCCTTTGTCTTTTGATCACCCAAGTGCACCACTTTTTTAAGAGATAAATATGAACGATTTGGAAGTGGGGGACCAAATGTAGTATTTCCAAGTTCATGATTATAGAAAGCTAGGTTGGAATGTGTGCTGTGGGGAAGATGTAAAGCAGCTGCAGGAGGATTTGGACAGACTTAGTGAGCAGCAAGAACATGGACGATGGAAGATAATGAGGAAAAATGTGAGATAATCCACTTTGGTAGAAGGAACAGATACGTGGAGAATTTCTTAAACGGTAAGAAATTAGTAGATAGAATCAATGGATGGGAGGCTGGTTTCGGTGTCCTTATCCATAGGTCACTTAAAGTGCAGCAACCTATGAGGAAGGCTAATGGAATGTTGCCTTTATCACAAGAGGATCTGATTACAGGAATAATGAAGTTTGCTTCTATTGTATAGAAACTTGGTTAGACTGCACCTGGAGTATTGTGTGTAGTTTTGGCCCCCTTGTTTCAGAAGTGATTTTACTGCCATAGGGGGAATGCAAGGAAGGGTCACCAGCCTTGGTCCAGGTATGGTGGGACTGTCTCATGAAGAGAGATTGGACAAACTGAGCCTGTATTCTCTAGGGTCAGCCTCTAGGTCCTCAGAGGTGGTAAAGCTAGGCTTAGGAGACAGCCTCCCAGCAGCAGAAATTGACTCTCTTGTGACAGGACTGATAGTTCTGATTGATTGTTTCAGTCCCTCAGATAAGCCATCCAAAAGAGCCAGCCCGGAGGTCAATGACCCTCCATTGACACTGGCACAGGCAGCAATGGAAGATGGACCTGCGGCACACCCTCTCTCAGCACCAAGCATCCGCGCAGATACTGGCATGTCAGAGGGCAATAGTGCATCATTTCAGCTGATTGTGCCCTCACCAATGTGCACTTCAGGCTCGCTTGAGTGGAGGCAGGGAGTGTCCAATGAACTGGCAATTGGAGGACCGCTGGAGACTAGGACCATGCTGAGGCGATGCAGGTACCGAGTCTCTGGAGTTGTCAATAAAGCAGAAAACCAGCCTCCCGTCCATTGACTCCATCTACACTTCCCGCTGCCTTGGCAAAGCAGCCAGCATAATAAAGGACCCCACGCACCCCGGGCATTCTCTCATCCACTTTCTTCCGTCGGGAAAAAGGTACAAAAGTCTGAGGTCATGCACCCAACTGACACAAGAACAGCTTCTTCCCTGCTGCTGTCAAACTTTTGAATGACCTACTCGCATTATGTTGATCTTTCTCTACACCCTAACTATGACTGCAACACTACATTCTGTACCCTCTTGTTTCCTTCTCTATGAATGGTATGTTTTGTCTGTATGGCACGCAAGAAACAATACTTTTCACTGTATCTTGATACATGTGACAATAATAAATCAAATCAAAATATCCAGCGAGATGCGTGGGAAGATCTGGCTGAGATCCCTGATGGTCTGTGTGCCATGGTCTCAGTATTGGGAGAGACTTTATAGAGTGTGGGCTCTGCGTTGACCCTTAGTTCCAAGCACACAGCCTCATCCATTGAGGGAGTGGCAACTCTCATGGAGAGGCTGCTCCTGGAATGCAATGAGGGACTCCTGGGTTTGTGCTTGGGTCTGCACACCCTCACACAGGCAGTGACCCCAGGAGGTCACTGATATTATGGGTGAAGGATGCAACAAGCAGTCTCTCAGCTCATCCTTCATTGGCGAGCAGAGGAGGTCTGGACATACCTCACATTGGTAAATGAGCTGGCTGTTATCTCTGGGGTCTCCCCTCATGGCATCCTGAATGAAGGCAGCAGCTCTTCCGCCTTGCTGCCAGTCACTGCACCATCCTCGGAGGCCCCAGAAACTGAGGAGTTGCCCGCTGAGCAAACCTTCCCAAGCAGTGCCTACACCTGCCCCAGTGGGCACAGAATGATTGCCAAGGTCATCTATGCCAACAGTGCACCGCAGTCAGCAACCTGTGTTTAATGCCACTGTCAGCAAGGGGCGGGGGCGGGCATCTAGGCATAGCACCCAGAAACATAACTGTAAGACACAATGAGCCAAGGGTTTGCACTGGGTGCTTCTGTTCTTTTTTCATATCACTTCAGTTTATAAATGATCCGATTGGATCTTTTTGCTTTCTTATTAACGTCATCACTATAAATCACCACTTGCTCACCGTGTTCGATTGGTGTCAGCCTCGTCAGTACCTGGTGAGAGATGTCTGGGGCACCAAACTTTATTACTAAGGCAGTGATGCCAATGTGCTCTGTTGAAATGATTAAGTGCAAGGTGATTGGGATGGAGTTGATGCCCATGGACTCTGAGAAGGGAGGGCATAGGGCACACCAGCCTAGCCGCACAAAAATGCTGAATTCAAGGCCTCCTTGGTGCCTCCTGGCTCCCTGATTTCAGCCTCTTCGTCCTTACCATCTGACTGCCCGGGCTCTGCATTTGAATTGACATCGATTGCCTTGTCTGAGACAAGTGCAGCAGCCAGATTGTCTTGCTGGTCCACTGCTTCACTCCTTAAGAGAGAGAGAGCGAAATTGTGAAGAGCACAGCAGACAATGAAGGTGAGCGACATTTACCCGGATGGATACTGCAGGGTGCCCTTGGAGCAGTCCAGGCATTGGAACCATCCAGCTGGCCATTGGGTTTTCTCCACCATTGCAGTTATTGATTCATGGCAGCAGTTGCCTCTCTCCTCGGCTGCTTGAGGGCCAGCATTAGCCACCTCTTCAAAGGATAACCCTTGTCACCAATCAACCAAGCATCGAGGTGAGGTGAAGCTGCGAACAGCCTTGGCACTTGTGAGTAACATAGAACATAGACATCATGGGATCTGTCAGGGTAGCGTGCGCAGACGGGTGGCACAAACTATCTGAACATTCATGGAGTGAAACGCCTTCCTGTTGACAAAGATGCTCGGATGACCTTTTGGCACCTTGATGGCCACATGGATGCAATCATTGTCACCCTGGATGCAGGGCAACACTGGTTAACGTTACTGCCTTGCAGCGCCAGGGGCCCCAGTTCCATTCCAGCCTTCAGTCACTGTCTGTGTGGAGTTTGCACATTCTCCCCGTGTCTGCGTGGGTTTCCCTGGAGTGCTCCAGTTTCCTCCAACAGTCCAAAGGTGTACAGGTTAATGGATTGGCCATGCTAAATTGCCCCTTAGTGTCTCAAGATGTGTAGGTTAGGCAGATTGGTAGGGTAAATACCTGGGGTTACAGGGATAGGGTCTGGGTGGGATTGTTGTCAGTGCAGATGGGCCAAATGGCTTCCTTCTGCACTGTAGGGATTCTATGATTCTATGGATTCTATGATTTGTGGCAAAGCATCTCGCCCACTCAGCCTGGCTGATTTGATCAATCTTGAAATGGATGAATGTTCTCACTTGCCTGAACATCAGTCACCAGCTTGACATGGCTGTGTACAGCTGACTGGGACACTCCACAAAGGTCACCCACTGAGCACTGGAATGATCCAGAGGTGTAAAGGTTAAGTGTGATAGTGACCTTGAGAGCCATGGGCATTGTGTGTCCACCCACACAACTGGAGGCTACCTCCAGCCCAATCATCTGACAGATGGACAGATGGTCCTTGCAAGCCATAGTTTCCTGCAGCACTGGACCTCTGTCATGCCCAGGTAGTTGGCTGACTGTACGTGCCAACAGCTGGGTAGTGCCATCCTCTGCAGGGACATCCTCCTTGCCCTCCCTGCTGCTCCGAGCACCCTGTGCCTCTGCTCTATGGTGTAGCCTGTGACTGCCTTGCTTCCTCTTTCTTTGCCCTCGGTGCTCCTCAGAGGTGGTGCTCCCTGCTGAGTCTCTATACCCATCTGCACAGAAGCAAAAGGGGCTGACACTGAGGATAACAGAGGAACCCAAATCTCCGATATCACGGGATGGCAATGTCCTGAGAACACCAGACTATGCTGAACCTCCAGAGATAACACTGAAAATGCTCCAGTCCAAACCCTCACCTCACTCAGTCCCATAAAACTCTGAACTCTTCAGCCTGACTTTTCTACAGCCCCCTTTTTCCTGCCCTTGGGTCAGAAAAGGGCAAAAGGAGCCCATATTGCCCACACAATGACCTAAGAATCACGCTGGCAACATGATATTGTGGTCAAATGGAGGGATAATTCTGTCAAGTGGCTCCATAATTGCCGTTGGGTGAGCCATTGGTCCATGTCTGCGCACGTGCACCCAAATATCACGCTAGTGGGACATGATGTCAGGAGGCATGCCAGAGGTCATCACGTGAAATTTCGCAAGCTTCCAGCTTGGGCACGCACCCACCTGGGCCGTGTAAACCTCTGCCCACAGAAAAACAGCATATTTGTTTAAATACAGGGGGATGGCAGAATCTTGAGGTACAGAGGTTATTAGATGTCCTGGTACACGTACCGCAAAATATTAGTAAACAGCTACAGCAAAGTGATTCAGAAGGCAAGTGGAAAGTTGTAGTTAATTGAAAGAGGAATGGAAATGGGGCAACACGATGGCACAGTGGTGAGCACTGCTACCTCACAGTGCGAGGGACTCAGGATCATCGTCACCCAAGCCGGGAATCGAACCTATGTTCTCCCTGTGTCTGCATAGGTTTCCTCCAGGCGCTCCAGCTTCCCCCCATAATTCGAAAGATGTGCTGGTTAGGTGCACTGGCCATGCTAAATTCTCTCTCAGTATACTCGAATAGGCACTGGAGTGTGGTGACTAGGGGATTTTCACAGTGATTTCATTGCAATGTTAACATAAGCCTACTTGTGACACTAATAAAAGTATGATTTTGGTGCAGTATTGCAGGGTATTGGTGAAACTGCATCTGGAGTACTATGTATAGTTTTGGTCCCTTTATTTAGGAAAGGATATAAATGTGTTGGAAGCAGTTCGGGGAAGGTTCACATAAATGATACTTGAGATGGGGAGTCTAATAATCATCTGAGGAAAGGTTGGGCAGTTTGGGCCTGTACGCACAGGCACTCAGAAGAATTTAAGACTGAGGTGGGGAGAGATGGTCTGAATGTCATGAGTCTTAGAAGCTTTCTTCCCTGGAGAGAGGTGGAGGCAGAGACATTGCATGTTTTTAAGGCAGAGATAGATAGATTTATTAACTAACAAGGGAGTCAAAAGCAATCAGGGATGTGGAATTGAGCTGCGCAGCAAAGCAGGCTCGAAGGGCTGAATGGTCTACTCTTGCTCCTAATTTACATGTTCATACTTCTTCACCTTCAAGTGTCTCTCCACCATCTTAACTGCACAGCGAACCTGCTTCCAGGCTAATCAAGAGGGTGCCACCATAGTTCATAGAATCCACAGAGTACAGGAGGCCATTCTGTCCATTGAATCTGCACCAACTCTGTAAGAGAGCACCTTAACCAGGCCTTATCTCTGTAACCGCACGAATTTACCCCACTAATTCCCCTTCACCTAGACATCTTGGGACACTTGAGTAATTTATCATGGCCAATCCATCTAACCTTTGCACCTTTGGACTGTGGGAGGAAACCAGTGCACCCGGAGGAAGAGAGATCTCATTGAGACGTACAAGATGATGAAAGGGATGGATAGGATAGAGGTGGAGAGGTTCTTCCTGCTCAGAAAGGACAGCAGGACTAGAGGGCACAGCCTCAAGATAAGGGGGGGGCAGGCAGTTTAGAACGGAGTTGAGGAGGAATTTCTTCACTCAAAGGGTGGTGAATCTCTGGAATTCTCTGCCCGTTGAAGTGGTTGAGGCTACCTCGCTAAATATTTTTAAGATGCGGGTAGATAGGTTTTTGGTAGGCAAGGGGATTAAGGGTTATGGGGAGAAGGCGGGAAAGTGGAACTGAGCCACTTCAGATCAGCCATGATCTTATTGAATGGTGGAGCAGGCTCGAAGAGCTAGATGGCCTACTCCTGCTCCTATTTCTTATGTTCTTATGTTCTTACGTAAACCCAAAGCAGACACGGGGAAAATGTGCAGACTCCGCACAGACCCGAGGCTGGAATTGAACTCAGTTCCAACTGCTCTTTCCTGCCCCAAAGGGGAAAACATCCGAAAGCTTAGAGGCCTTCACATTTCAGTGACTCTTTTCTATGATGTCATGGAATCTAAGGTTGGGGAGAGGTGTTGGGGGGGGGGGGGGGGTGCTGCAGGGGGGAGGGATGGAATTGACCATTTCAAATCAATTTTAATTTCCTTGTAAAATCCATCTGTCCGAGAGAAAATTTGTGCTCCAGCCAAGCAGCTGCCAAAACTGAATGCAACAACGCTCACTCTATCGAACTGACACCAGAATACATTATTCTAATCACACTCTCAATATCTTACTTCACTCTATAGTCCTATTAACATTGAGTGAATTTGGATTGATTCAGTGCCTAATGAACTCAGTTCACAGTACAGAAACAACAGATGTAAAATTTAGCAATCAGCTGTGACAAACAGTCAATATATAGTAAATTTATTGAAATTTTGATAGACTTTTGTTTTTAATCACATTATTCTTTGGTGTATTTTAGCCTCTCTTACTCATTTCTGCTATGAAGAAGCTTTGTCCACAAGGATAATACAGTAGGTGCTGCTATGACACTGGTACATTTTGAACTTTGTATAACATTAGCTAGGTCAGTGTGACGCATTTGGTTTGAGACATCCAAACCTGTCACCACTATGGAGTTATACTGGCGATGTGAACCTAATGATAATATCACGTCCAGCCCTAACACAAGTCCCTATATAAAATACATACTACTAGACAATAATGAGGTGACAGTAATCTAGCTTAGCCAAATCTTTGAATGTTGAACATAGCCAGGCTAGTATGAATTGTATAATGCGGCCGTAACATATACAGCACAGTGGTTAGCACTGCTACCTCACTGTGCCAGGGACCTGGGTTCCATTCCAGTCTTGGGTGACTGTGCGGAGTCTCCACGCAGACACGGGGAGGACGTGCAAACTCCACACAGACAGTGACCCAAGCCGGGAATCAAACCCAGGTCCCTGCCGCTATGAGGCAGCAGTGCTAACCACTGTGCTACTGTGCCGCCCTGTGACAATAATAAATCAATTATACATTATACAATACATGTGACAATAATAAATCAAATCAAAAAAAATGTGTAGGTTAGGTGGATTGACCATGATAAATTGCCCTTTATCGTCACAAAGTATTGAGGTTAGGGGGATTAATGCATGGGATTACAGGGATAGGCTGGGGATGGGCCTGGATCAGATGCTCTTTTGGAGAGTCAGTGCAGGTTGGGTGCCAAATGGCCTCCTTCTGCACCATAGGGATTCTATGAAATATAATCATTATGCCTTTGGACATTGAGAGGAGAACGTGACACAGATACCGCAACTTCTCTACAGCACTGGCTACTGTCCTCATTTCATGCCTTGGTGTCAGATAATATCACAGAATCTCAGCTGTAAACACCTGACACTGCTGATGTATTTCACAAAGGATACATTAGTGACGCAGCAGACGTGGGCAATCTCAAGAGATTATTTTGTGCGTTAACCCTCGTAGGCCAGTGAGAGGAAGCCGATCTTGGGTTTTTTTTTTGCAAGAGGAAGAGAACTATGTGCTATCGGCAACAGATTTCTATCAAACGTGCCACTCTGCTGCCGACTCCTGTAAAATTATACCATGCCATTGCAGCGACTTGTGAAGAATGACACACACTTACATTAAACATAACGAGTGTATGTTGAAGATCTCACCTCTTGGCACAGATTGAAGTGCACACGTTATTTTCCCAGGGAGCAAAGAACCACAGAATCTCCACAGTGCAGAAGGAGACCATTCAGCCTATCGAGCCTGTACCGACAACAATCCCACCCAGACCCTATCCCTGTAATACCCACATATTTACTCTGCTAGCCCTCCTCACACTACAGGGCAATTTAGCATAGCCAATCCATCTAACCCGCACATCTTTGGACCATGGGAGGAAACCAGAGCACCCGCAGGAAACCCATGCAGACGCGGGGGGAACATGCAAACTCCACACAGACAGTCACCCAAGGCTGGAATTGAACTCGGGTCCCTGGCACGGTGAGGCAGCAGTGATAACCACTGTGCCAATAGCTATCAGGCGTACTTTATTGGGGAGAAAAATATTCTGGAGTTCATGACATGAAAACAAAACTGAGAAATTCGACCTTATTCTGCACTAGACTTCCAAAGAACCGTGGATGGAAAGGCAAGTCGTGAATGCTGAAGACCTGAAATTAATGGGTTACTCGCTTTTTCTGGACTCACGTTGAGCAAGATTAATTGTATTTTGGAGCCTAACAATTCTGAATACTTATTGTGATAATTTGTTTGCTCAGGAGATTTCAAATATTCAAACTACCTCAAAGGGAGAGTCAATTAATCTTCAGGAATCAACTGAGAAAAAGAGAGTTTAAATCTGGTTTTTCAACCTTCCTCTAAGTACTAAAACCACACTTTATCCCTGTCACGCTGCACTGCATTTTTTAAAATCTCTGTCATAGCCACAAAATACATAAAAGGGCTTCCTCCCTCTACATCTATCCCTCCTGTGAATTGCCGCAAAAGACTTGAATTAATTGCAGAAATGCAAATTAAAGGTGGACATTCACAGGGTGCCATGTTTTTTTTCTGCCGCTACGTTCTGCCACACGTTCTTGTGTTGGCCCTTTCATGTGGGTTTTCTAAAGAACAAAATCAGGAGAACTTAGCAAGCAGATCAGTCCCATCAAGAACAGGTCTTAACATGTCTTCCTTAAATAAAGCTCCTGGAATTGTAAAATAAAAGGCTATAAGGTTTCCATCTCTCTAATTTCTAGTTAGACTTGTCCGGCTTTTTCATTAATGAGCAGTGGGAATTTCCACATCCCTGTCCCCTCTTCCCCGCCCCCACTCCCTTCCCCACCCCCCCCACTCCCTTCCCCCTCCCCCCCACCCCCACCCCCCGTCACTCCCTTCCCCTTCTCCCCACTCGCTCCCTTTGTGAGAGGAATCTAGAGTACCCACAGGAAACACGGGGAGAACGCGCAAACTCCACACAGTCACCTGAGTCCCTCCCACCCCTTCTCTCCCCATTCCTCCTCCTCCTCCTGCCCCTTCCCTCCCCACCCCTCCTGTGGTAGCACCATTGGCCCAGACAGCTGGATCTTCTGGTCCCGCCCATGTCTACGGCGTTTTGCGTGGCTCACCTGCCATGCCAGTGAGGGGGTGGGTGGGGGGTGGGGCGGGGGGGGGGGGGGGGTGCGGTGCTGATGGTGGCAGGAGGACGCTGCCATCGGCAGGACCAGAAGATCCCATTGGTTAACGGCTGGAAAACCCTGCCTCAGGAAATTGAAGTGTGAACATCCAGACTGATTCTTAGGGTGGAATTTTCCTGTCCCGCCCACCACGGGAATTGTAATGAGTGGGATACGGACACGCAAAGGTTTGTTGGCCTCAGGTGGGGATTTCCTGCCTTGGAGCGAGTTTGGCCAGAAAAATCACACTCTTAGATTCCTCCCGCAGCTTCACTTTCTATATCCTGAGATTTGGCAGCAAGGTAAGGAGCAAAAACAACATGGAATAAGATCAGGTTATTTGGCCCATCACACTCTCTCCTTAGGGACTTTACTTGGCTGTTTACAATCAGCCCCATTGTGGATATTGCCTCGCCCACTTAATCCCCTGAACAAAAGGGGATATATAAATACTGACTGAACTCCTGAAGCTAGTCATGAAAACACCAGTGCATTCATTCATACTAACATTTCCAATATTCTCCTCTGGGCCTCTACTACTCTTGGACACCAGGGGTAACATACAGGGTCCATGTGACAAGAGATGGGCTTGGAGCCACCACCACACAAACTGATTGGATATTTTGAATTTGGGTGGAATCTCTGAGCTCATCTCATCATAATAATTTGAAAGCATTGTCGATATGTGCCTCCAACTAGGGTCTGTTTATTGAGACCGGTTGGCTGGGAGGTGGCGGGATTGGAGGGGAAGAGGAAAGACAGCGGGGGAAGATTTGTAAAATCTATCCTTCTTTCAGAATTTTAAAGGTCTGTGTTATCACCTTGAATACGTTATCTTTCAGTGGTTGATCAGGACAAAGCTTCACTGTTTAACTTGCAGTGACAAACAAAATGTCAACTTCCAGAGGAAGAATACCAAGAACGCTCGGAACTACAAATGCTTCAGTGGTAGCACTAATTGAGCAAGCTCGCCAGAGAACAGTCGCATTCTTTGTTGCCCCAGGGGTGAGCCATAAAGACAAGCAGCACAGAATGTACACAGAGAGAGAAAACAATACAGACAGTGCTTAACTCCCCTTCACACTACCTTCACTATGTACGAAAATTACACGCTAATAATTTACACTCTAAATATTCCTTCAACCACATGCTTGAACAGATTAACAGGTTGGCAGGAGGGATGGGGAGGACTTTCTGCTCCTGGTTTTGGGGGTTGGAAACAGCTGCAGGAGCAGAAAGTCCAGCACGGAGTCCCAAAACAGCTTTCACGCTGACTGAATCTTCCCCCCCCACAATGGTGTAGCAGGAATTCCTACTTTGAATATATTTAAACATCATCATCAGACCTTCATGATTAATAGTCCCACTGCCACTCCCACAGCACCCCCCCCCCACCCTTGTCCATTCACATTGGCATGTGGGTACACTGGTATGAATCACAACAGGTTCCCCCTGACATGCACCTGGTGAACACAATCCTCCAGAGAGGCACAGGTGAGGACGGAGCGGGGCAGGCAGGCAGGGGAGAAGGGTCATGTCCCAGCAGTACCTTGGCATTGTCCAGACAGTATCCTGGGCACTGCCTCCAGCACTGCTCCTGGGGGCTGATGTCTTCCACCTGGTCATTCCCACCCATTGCTCCATTCTGCAAAACAAAGTGAGAAAATTCCACCCAACATTTCAGTTCTGTGATGTTTCTGAAATGTTGAGCTGGATTTAATGGGATGTTTGACAGTGTGGATGTTTGGAAAATGTGGTGCATGGCCTGCCTGCCTCCTTGCAGCCCATCCCTGATCTGTCTCCCAATGTGGCAGCAGAGGAGTTGAGCAGCCGTCCTGGCCTCAGACCTACTGAAGTCTGAGAGTGGCCAATTAATGAGTTGCCACCCAGCCAGGCCCCAGGTCCTGCTGTTTTCCAGGACTTAGCCACCAGTCTAGCCTTCATAACCTCCTCTCCTTTGGGAACTGGCTCTGGCCTCAGCAGTGACCACCACTTGTATCTAGTCTCTCTAAAGGTGGGACCTCTTGCCCAGATGGGCGCAGAAAGGAAGTCCTGAGCCAAATAAGGAAAAACTGAGCATAACATTGCTTTTTGGAGTGCAGGGTCCCAGTCTATCTTTTAGTCTTGGGGGTTGCGGGGGGGTGGGGGGGGGGGAGTGGTGAGTGATGGGGAATATACAGTCCATCAATGCTGGTCTTCTCTCCACAAATGTTGCCTGACTGCTGAGTGTTTTTCACATTTTCTGTTTTTATTAGCCCGTGTCAAGGGCATAGTTTTACAGTTGGCATGGGTGAAGTTGCCATCTCATGTCACAGCAGCAGTTCCACAGGTCACCGTCTTCCATTGACTGCCAAATTGCCAGGACATGTGTAGTGTCCAAAAGACTCAACAATGCAGCATGTCAGGTTGCTAACCCCTGGGATTGCCCCAGAGTCTCCAGGGATTAAAGATGAATTTTCTGGACAATGTCACAATGAAGCCGGGGATAGACCACATGTGTTAGAAAAGTATATGATGGTTTTCAAATTCTTTAACCAGTATCATTTATAACTATAAAGATGATGGGGGAGGAGGAGTGATAAAGGGGCTGTTGGACTGACAATGGAGCATCAAATTGGGTTAGGTCAAGTGGACGGGAGGAGGGCACAACGGACCCCAAAAGATTCGTCTTACCTTACCCACCACCCCCACCATTTCTTGCCTGACACCAGCTCACGCACTAAGTTGTCAGGCTACCAATGGGCAAAGGTGCCCTCTGCCATGGATAATAAAAAAATCTGTTTGCTTTACAATTGGCGTGCAATGGTGTAGGAGGACTTGACAAGTGACCAATGACATGAGGGAGGAGTGTGGGGCAGGGGGGAGGGAAAACTTATATGACAAAACCCCCAGGAATATGTCCAATTACTATAGGCAACTAAGCAGGACTGCTTTCAAGCCATGTACCTGCTCAAAGTATTTTTTTAAAAATTCATTTGTGCCCATTCCTAGTTGGCCTTGGAGGGCAGTTGAGGCAACCACTGTGGAGTCATGTGCGAGCTACACTAGGTAAGGACAGCAGATTTCCTTCTCTAAAAGACATTGATGAACCAGATGGGTTTCTTCTGACAATTGACAATGGTTTAATGGTCATCAGTAGATTCCTAATTCCAGATTTTTTAATTTGAATTCAAATTCCACCATCTGCCACGGCAGGATTTGAACCCAGGTCCCCAGAACATTAGTTGAGTTTCTGGATTCATAGTCTAGTGATAAAACCACTAGGCCATCGCCTCCCGTCCTTTGTACCCAGTACATTGACCACTGGAATATGGGCTCATACCAGTACAGGGGCTAACCTCCCCCAGCAAGGGGCGAACCTCTCCCAGCCTCCCATCGACCCCCACCCCCCGTTCCCGACATGAAAAAGAAAGACAAACGGAATATTTTCAATCAGTTGCCATCGGTGATTACATTTTCAAAAGCGTGTAGTCACACTCAGGTAATTCCACCTTATTGAATAAAATGCATTATCTGGCTTGCAGCTACATGACTCGAGATTATTATCTCATGCCTGGAATCACGGTTGGATGTTAATCAAAGACTGTTTAATGGTGAAAATGAGCCCTGAGCACTCAACATCAGAGAGATTTCATACTTCTTTCGTCAATATAGCAAGGCTATTTCCTTCTGTTCCACACACATATAATATAAATATATAAGAAAAGTATTTGTCCTCCAACATGTGGTTTAATGACTAATTTAATGTAGTGTTTCATTCTGTAAGATTGAAAGACTGCATGGCCAACAGCCTACATGAGTTTGAAGACAAATACATACGTGGGGTTCACCTTTAATTACACGTGGCTGTACTGATAGCACAGATAATGAGGACTGGTGTCTGGCATCTTAACACAAGCACACCTCAACACACTCCCGACGTCCATTCGCTGATCCAACCCCCTAAAGCCCAACACCAAACAACACCCCACTTTTAAAATCAGAGGCTTTTTGCTTTTGGAGCACTAGACGTTTCGATAAAGACCTTGGGCACTAATGTATCAGACAGTAGTCGCACTTGGAGCTGGGCGACTGTCTGCTTTAAGTGATCATCAAAACATTTAATGCCTTATTAACCCGATCAACACGGAGCCACATCCTACCAGGCAGCTTGCTGGTGTGTTGCAGCGAAATGAAATTCCTAGCAAGTAAGGTTGCCCCGTTTCCAGCTTCGAAGGAGGATTTTTTTTTAGATAACAAGTGCAGTATAATGAGCTCTGCTGAAATGCACTCAAAAAGGTATGATGGTCACATTATTATCACAGTAAATAAATCATACCCAGCTCAGCACTGGAGAAAAAGGCTGAGCCACTTTCCTGCTATGTCGCTGTCTCTATCATCACAAGCTGAGAGCAGCGCTCCTGCCTCTTGCCAGCAATTCCACTACCCACTATGTGCTTAAAGTTCCCATCGCTTGTCTTGACTTACCGAGTAGCATTTCTGCACAAGTTGCTGGAAACACCCCCCCTTGCTGTGCCTTCAGATGTTGGAGGGAAATCAGCCTCCCCCCCCTCAAAAGAAAGCCTCCTTTGAAAAGAACACCTCTCCTCTGGACAAGTTAATTCCACAGTTACACCTTTAAACCACAGGCGATTCTTCTTTCTGTCTCTCCCTCCAGGGGTTAGCAGAGTATCCTCTGCAGCTACTGGTTTCACCAAGGGGGATGGAGTGGGTGGGGGGGTGGTGGTGGAATGAGAATTAGCAACCTTTCCCACCAAAAGTCCCGCAGAGAAAAAAAATCATGACAATCGGAGGGGAGGGAACACACCAAGTGACTGAAGTTCAAATCTCGCCCCCTCTCCCCTCACAGTAAAAAAAAAGGCACTCCCGACCCTCCTCTTCAGGACTGTCAGCGATGGAGCCAGCAGAAGGCTGCAGAACAGGGGGGGAACAACTGCATCAATCACATCCCCCAGGATCCCTCTCCTTATTTTTTTTGTATCCCCTCCCCACTCTCTGCATTAGCATGCAACACGGCACCTTCGCCAGCAACAGGGAACTTAAATAGAGTTATTCATCCTCCCCCTGCCTGGGACAGTGCACCCCCCCCCCCCCCCCCCCCTTCCTTCTCTTCCCTGGCTCCAGCCAGGGGCTGCCTTGAACGGAGGGTGATGAGTGCCTGATCAATTTACTTTCGTCTCATCCAAGAAATGTAACATTCCTCCCAAATGAAAGAGCCTGTCTGTGTGCGGATCACCCGTGCATACTTGCCGGCTTACCAATGTGTGGAAGGGAGGTCTGCCTGCCTCAGGCTGCGGTGCTGCTAAACAGACTGTCTCATTGTAGCCTTTCAAAGCTCTCTGGGTAGCAGTGCATCCTGACCCGCGAGCCCACGTTGAATCTCTCCTTGGAATTGTTATTTTTAAAACACTAAACTCCACTAGATGTTCCCTCTCCCCCCCCCACAACACTTCTCGTGTTTATTTTATCCTACGCAAATGACAATTTTTTTTTGAACCAACTGGGAACAAAAGGGAAACCAGCAACAGAGAGGTAAACATAGAACGGTGCACTTGTCTTGGAGATATTAAAAAAAAGAAACAAAAACCCTCTTCATACGCGGATGAGTCTACTGTTTGGCATTTCTCTGAATCATCGATGCCAGGGAGGGTTCAGCATCTCAAAGGATCCTGTAGCTAGCTAGCAATCCCTAATTAAAGAATGACTTGAATAGCCCACGATCCACAAGATGTCTCATTACAGCCAATGAAGTACTTTAAAAGTGTAGTTATTGTTGTAGTGTGGGAAAGGTTGGCCGGAATGCTCCCTTCGTTCACACCCCAACATCACTCCCAGCGAAGACAGAGAATTTGGTGAGCAGCCAAATCTCCATTCACTGCAGCAGGACTGGAGAATCCTGCCCATGGTAACCAATATGTGCACAGCAAGCTCCCACAGGCAGCACTGAGACAATAACCAGGTTATCTGCATTTTTTTCAGTGGATTTGAGGGGTAAATTCCATTGCTCTTCCCCTTCTTCTTGGCCTCTCCTCTCTGCCTTCTCCACCTTCTATCTGATTCTCCTCCCCCCTTTATGGCACGGGGGTGAAGTGGTTAGCACTGTTACCTCACAGCGCCAGGGACCCAGGTTTGATTCTGACCTTTCTGGGTTACTTTCTGTGTGGAGTTTGCACATCCTCCCCATGTCTGCATGGGTCTCCTCTGGGTGCTCTGGTTTCCTCCCATGGTACAAAGATGTTCATGTTAGGTTGATTGGCTGTTGCTAAGTTGTTGCTTGGTGTCAGGCAGATTAGCATGCTAAATACGTGGGGTTAAGATAATAGGACCTGGGCAGGATTGTTGTTGGAGCCGACTCGATGGACTGAATGGCCTCTCTCTGCACTATAGGGATTCTATGATTCCTCTGCTGCCTTGGTTCAATTATCTTCCCGCCATCTAATCTTGTTTTACCTGACAAGTGGCTGCGTTTCTGCTTGTGTGGAATTGGCCGCTCCTCCAGACTGCTACTTCATGTTGGAAACAGAGCTGGGTTATGATGACTCACACACCAAGCCAGAAAATGGGCACAGTAGCACAGAATACTGCTAGAGAATCTTAAACTTAAAACCACAAAACCCAGATTGATGGAAAGGGTGCAGAGGAGATTCACCAGGATGCTGCCTTTCCATATTTGAAAGGTATGGAAAAGGAAAACAATAATTTCTTGCTGGTTCTGACTTTGAATAAAAATAAACGTTGCCACCTAATTAACCTACATTGACGCCTGAGGATGTAACCTTTAATAACCTCAGGGTGGGCCTTTTTATTGCAATTAAGATTGTATAATCTTAAAGGCTGGATTACACTTGGTCCTACCTTCAGGGTAATACATATGCGTTATATGGTACAATGGCCATAATCTCCTCAGAGTGGCAATCACTGGAAGATTCCCACTCCATAATGACTTACCTTCATTGGATTTCCAAAGCCCCTGTCTTGCCCAACTTTCCTCAATGACCTCAGAGACTTCAATGAGGTCCATGAGTTGGATCTGCTAGAATATGAGCTCCCTAATTGAGGCCTCCTGGCAAGGCGTGCCGTCTACAGGACGATCGAGGGGGTCGTCCAGCATCTCTACCATGGCTACATTAGCGACCAGGTGTCCCTGGAGAGGGAGCATGTGGTGTCCACGGGCGCAGTTGACACCTTCTGCACCCGCTGGGCACTGCAGGGGCTGGGGTGCATTATAGACCCCGACAATCACATTTTGATTTAATGTTTTAAGTTCCCTTTTAACTTTGGTTTTGTTCAGGCTGGCCCCCCCTTCCTTTTTGGGGGGCTGCTCCTTTTAATTTGCCCCTAAGTTAAGTTGAGTTTGTTTACTTGTTTGGCATGCAAAAGAGCACTTGTTTGGTGCCTTAAAAGAGCTCCTTTTGACTTTGGTTTTTGTTTGGACCATTCTCCCCCTTCCTTTTTGGGGGGCTGCCCCTTTTAATTTGTCCCTAAGTTAATTTGAGTTTGTTTACTGGAGGCCTGTTAAAACTGCCCCAGTCAGGGAGCTCTGCAGAAACATATAGGCTGGATTTTGCCACCCCGCCTGCCATGGGAATCAGAGAGGGTGAGGGGTGGACAACAGAAAGGTTCATTGACCTCGGGCAGGATTTTATGATTTCCGGATGAGCGAGCTCGTAAAATCCCAGCCATACTGTGGATTGTCTGGGTTGCCAGCTTTCAGGGTGAATACTCTGTGCTGCAAAGTACCTGCCTGAGTATTGCAAATCATTGCAAGTAAGTCAGTTTTGGTGAAGAGACATCGGCTTCTTGGAAGTTTTTATAACAGGAACAGTGAAGCAGCTTCAGCCCTCCAGCGAGATATAAGAGGAGCACAGTGTAGGAGGACGTGCCCCTTTTTTTTTACGGCACTAGCTGCCATAAAGCAGCTGAGTTTAAAGGGACCATTGTAAGGAAAAGGTAAGTTTCAAAGACAAAGTGGAGGTGGGCTTTTTTTCCCTTTTAACTCTTTCAGGGTAATTATGAGGGTAAAACGTGCAGTACCATTTGAAGTTAGTGATTTAAATCACTTTGTTGGAAGGTTCCCAGCGTAGTGGAATGGTCCAGGGGAAGTTACTGCTTCTGGACAATTGCTGGGTAAATCTTTATGTAGGAACTCCCAAGAGGGATTCCCCAGTGCATCAATGGGGATTCCCACCCCCCCCCCCGGCCTCAATCCTCTGCAGGAGACCCAGGAAGCAATGATCCAGTAATGTATTTCAAATAGTGTATTTGCCAACGTTCTATGAACAATATAAAGTTTTATTTTAAGTTTTAAAGTTTATTTATTAGTGTCACATGTAGACTTACATGACCACCGCAATGAAGTTACTGTGATAATGCCTCAGTTGCTACATTCCAGCATCTGTTTACATAAGAACATAAGAACATAAGAAATAGGAGCAGGAGTAGGCCATCCAGCCCTTCGAGCCTGCCCCGCCATTCAATAAGATCATGGCTGATCTGTCATGGCTCAGTTCCACATTCCCGCCCTCTCTCCATAACCCTTAATCCCCTCTCTTATCAAAAACCCATCAACCAGCGTCTTAAAAATATTTAGCGAGGTAGCCTCCACCACTTCAACGGGCAGAGAATTCCAGAGATTCACCACCCTTTGAGTGAAGAAGTTCCTCCTCAACTCCGTTCTAAACCACCCTCCCTTTATCTTGAGGCTGTGTCCCCTAGTCCTATTATCCTTTCTGAGCAGGAAGAGTCTCTCCACCTCTATCCTATCCATCCCATTCATCATCTTATACGTCTCAGTGAGATCTCTCCTCATTCTTCTAAACTCTAACGAGTACAAGCCTAGTTTATTCAGCCTGTCCTCATAGCTCAACCCCCTCAACTCTGGCATCAGCCTAGTAAACCTCCTCTGCACTCCCTCCAAGGCCAAATATCCTTGCGTAAGTACGGCGCCCAAAACTGCACACAGTACTCCAGCTGCGGCCTCACCAATGCCCTATACAGCCGCAGCAAGACCTCCCTACTTTTATATTCAATCCCCCTCGCTATGAAGGCCAGCATCCCATTCGCCTTCCTGACCACCTGCTGCACCTGCAGGCTGGGTTTTTGCGACTCATGCACAAGGACCCCAAGGTCCCTCTGCACCGTCGCCTGTTGCAGTTTTTCACCACGTAAGTGATAATCCTTCCTACCATTATTCCTACCAAAGTGGACCACCTCGCACTTGCCAACATTAAATTCCATTTGCCATTTCCTGGCCCATTCGCTCAGCCTATCTAGATCCTTCTGTAGACTCTCCACACCCTCCGCACAATTTGCCTTTCCTCCAATCTTGGTGTCATCAGCAAATTTCGACACCCTACACTCGGTTCCCTCCTCCAGATCATCTATATAAATGGTAAATAGCTGAGGCCCCAGCACCGACCTCTGAGGCACTCCACTAGTCACCATCCGCCAATCCGAATAGCACCCATTGACCCCCACTCTCTGCCGCCTATTTGACAACCAATCCTCTATCCACGCTAACACCCTACGCCCATCTCCCTGTCCCCTGACCTTCTGCAATAACCTCCTGTGAGGTACCTTGTCAAAAGCCTTCTGAAAATCCAGAAAGACCACATCCACCGGCTCTCCTCTATCCACTGCCCTAGACACATCCTCATAGAACTCCAGTAAATTTGGGTCCACTGAGGGAGAATTTAGCACCTAACCAGCACGTCTTTCGGATTGTTGGAGTAAAACAAAGCGTCTGGAGGAAACCCACGTAGACACGGGGAGAACGTGCAGGCTCCGCGCAGACAGTGACCCAAGCAGGGAATTGAACCCAGGTCCCTGGTGCTGTGAGGCAGCAATGCTAATCACTGTGCCACCGTGCTGCCCTTGATGCCATTCCTAATGTTTACTACAGTCCTGTTGAAGCATAAACCAGACTGCAGCTCGCCCCATTGATGTAATGCAGAAAATGTACTGAGGCAACCCAGCACATGATTGACACAAAGCAAAAATATTCAATGATGTGTTGGCACTGAATGCAAGCCTCTCAGATGTAGTATTTGCAATGCTAATTAACTACTGATTTATGAAGCATATCTTATGTATGCACAGGCTTAAAATTACAGCTAGGCTCTTAGGGAGTGGATAGGGGTAATGGAATCTGGAACAGTCTCCCAAAGATGCTACCAAAGCTGGGTTAATACACATTTTTAAGACTGCAATTGATTTTTTTTTGTTAGGTACGGGTATCGAGGGATAAGGATCAAAGGCAGGTAACTGGAGTTGAGGAACAGATCAGCCACAATCTAACCAAATGGCGGAGCAACCTCAACGAGCTACTCTTGTTTGTATGAGCAAAATTTTATGGCCTCGTTGTAGCTGGGGTGGGGCTGGAAAACGCAGTCCAAAAGTCTATTGACTTTGGCAGAACTGGAAAACTCCCTCGCTGGTAGTGGCTGTAAAATTCCACCATATGTCACAACATTCGAGGCCATGGGCCAAGTAGATGGGATTGGGTGGGAGGTCAGATGTTGGTGCAGACCCAATGGGCTGAGAGACCTATTCCACACTGTATGATTTTATGTATAGCTTCCCACTATGTGGGAAGCTGCAGGCATTTCTAACCTTGACTCATGATTTAGCAATTTTTGTTTCATTTCAGCTATGAGGAGAGGCTGAATAAACTAGGCTTGTACTCGTTAGAGTTTAGAAGAATGAGGAGAGATCTCATTGAGACGTATAAGATGATGAATGGGATGGATAGGATAGAGGTGGAGAGACTCTTCCCGCTCAAAAAAGACAGTAGGACTAGGGGGCACAGCCTCAAGATAAAGGGGAGGCGGTTTAGAACGGAGTTGAGGAGGAACTTCTTCACTCAAAGGGTGGTGAATCTCTGGAATTCTCTGCCCGTTGAAGTGGTGGAGGCTGCCTCGCTAAATATTTTTAAGAAGCGGGTTGATGGGTTCTTGATAAGAGAGGGGATTAAGGGTTATGGGGAGAGGGCGGGAAAGTGGAACTGAGCCACGACAGATCAGCCATGATCTTATTGAATGGCGGGGCAGGCTCGAAGGGCTAGATGGCCTACTCCTGCTCCTATTTCTTATGTTCTTATGTTCTTATTAATTAATAACAGGTAGGTCTTTGTTTTGTTACATTGAATCACCAACCTTTGCAGTAGAAAGCATCATCCCCAGCCAACTTTGGATATCCCTGACTCCTGGAAGGGCCACCAATGCTGTTGGCCAAAGATGCACTTGTAGCTAGCTGCTATTTGGGGCATTTCTTTTAATCAATAAGACTGTTCAAGTTTTGATTATCTGGTGATGTTTAGATGGTGAAGGTGCAGACATGGAAAATCTAGAAGAAAGTCTGTAGTTTGGACCCACTGTGTCCCTGGACCTTCTGACATTCAATGATTGGTTGCTGTGGACAAAACACTTAGACATTTTTACACCTCTACATTTCACAGTAGAATCATTCGTAAATGATGTAACTGGTTGGAGATCACTCGCTTCTGTTAGGAAGTTGAAATGAAACATGAAACATGAAGAATTGGATATAAGGGAAACTGATAGAGATTTGACTTCACTGAGGACTTGTGAGATGCAGATTAGCCATACAGTCATAAAGGTTTACAGTATGGAAACAGGCCTTTCGGCCCAACTAGCAGGCTGAAACAGATACTTTGTTAAGCAAAGTGGAGTCTGGCAGTTCATGGACTTAGGTCATAACCATGCCCAGTGTTGCAAGCAGATCCCTCAGAGAATCACACTGTGTTGCAGAAAAGAAAGCAGAAGAAATCTGTTTGTCTGAGACACCTGGAAGAATGGTTCATGAAAGAAAGCTACAGCTTCCATGTGGCAATTATTTGCTGGATTTGGCTCATAGTGTTAAAACCTGTGGGATGCTGTTTTGGGGAAGGTGTATTCTCAGAGTTTAGGTAAGTAGATAGATTTGGATTTGGGAGTAATTTAAGTATACAGTCTGGGTAACCATTATTGTAATTCATTTTAAATGTTCTTCACTGTTGCCTTTCATGTTGTGTGCCTTGAAGTTTAATAAATGTTTTGTTATTTGAATAATTTACAACAAAATTATACTTTTCCTCACCGGGTTTCATCACTTTTCTCTCATTTTTTTCCAAATCCCAAAAATAGTTAAGAGCCAGCGTTCCACGTTTCCATTCCAGGATTTGGGAGGCCCTGTACTGAACACTGGTGGGGTTCATAAGACTTCTACTTACTTACAAATTAGCTTGCTAGTGTTTCTGTGGAAGGTTTGCCAGGATTTAAAAAAAAATCAAATGAATACACAGACTACACTTTGGGAAATGCTTGTTAAAGAGAAGACATGCGTCCACTGAGGCCCCTAGACCAATGCCTGAAGTCTGCATGATCATCCTGCTGCCTAATAGGAAATAGCTGAGGCATTTCCAGAAATAACTATAACTGGGTCGACTGTAGTAAAGGTTCACTGATGGAGAAATGTCTGCCCCAAAGACAAAACTTCCTTTAACAATTAAGAGGATGGAAGGTCAACCACAAACCTGACAAATATTAAACTTACAGATGTGAAGGTTCCTTAACTATACTGAATGGTGTCTATTGAGACGGCTTGTGGTGTATATCTTGGCACTGAGTCCCCTCACTGATGCAGTAGATTCTGCTAAGTCATTATTTTGAAAAGCATAAGGTATTAGTGGCTGGTCTAAATACTGAAATGTGGCTGTGTAACTTCAATCCTTGCGCAATCATGTATGATAGCTTGTCCAATTTCACAATTCTCCAAGTAATACAAATAATTTGTTCAGCGATTAAAAGCTCACAGTGAACGTAGCTTTCTGTCACACGATGTATGTAGTACTTTGTTTAATTAATGAGTCTGGACTCTTTGGAATAATATTACCGGCACTTAGTGTAGGAATATACACTGACAGGATCACACAGGGTCAAATGGTCCAAAGGAACACAAAGGCCACTGTCACTTGGGGACCTTTCAATTCTTTCATTCCTGCCAGGCTCGCTAAAGAGTGGATATCAGGATGTTTTATGGGGAAACACAAACATTACCATCCCCAAGACCATAAATCAGACACACGGACAAAAATCAACCATTGAGCTGCTCAGTGTGTCAGACATGGTCTTGCCTCTTGCTTGGAAAGTCTGGGTTCAAGTTCCACTTCTGAATAAAACTTTAAGCCAACACTCGAGCTCTGCTCTGTCAGAGGTGCTGTCTTTTGAAACTATAGTCCACCCTGTCAAGGGGAGGTAAAGTATAGAAACCCTACAGTGTCACTTGGCCCAACAGGCTAGCACTGACTCGTCACTGGATCATCCTACCCAGGCCCTATCCCTGTAACCTCACATAGTTACCCCTCAAATGTCCCTTAAATTACACATCTTGGAACACTGAGGGACAATTTAGCATGGACAATCCACTTAAACTGCACACCTTTGGACTGTAGGAGGAAACCGAAGCACCTGGAGGAAACCCAGGCAGACAGGAGGAGAAGAAGCAAACGCCATTCAGACAGTGACCCAAGGCCTGAATTGATCCCGGTTCCCTGGCACTGTGAGGCAGCAATGTTAACCACTGTGCCACCGTGCTGCCCTTGCACCTCCATACCGCTCTCTGCTTGGAAAACAAAAAACAACCTGCGCCTATCCAGTCTCTCCTTATAACTCAAATGCTCCATCCCAGGCAACACTTTGGTGAATCCCCTCTGTACCACCTCTAGTGCAGTCACATACCAGAACTGCACACAGTACTCCAGCTGTGACCTAACCAATGTTCTGTACAGCTCCAACATTACTTCCATAACAAGTGGAAACATCCTCCCGCTATCCAGACCCCTTATGATCTCTCTGTTTCATTAAGGTCACCTCGCATTCTTCTGAACTCTAACAGATATAGGCCCAACATGTTCAACCTTTCATTATAGGATAAGCCTCTCAATCCAGGAATGATTCGAGTGAACTTTCCCTATATTGCTTCTAAAGTAATTATGTATTTGTTTTCAAATGGACCCGATACAGAGTTTTCCATTTGTTTTAGCAATGGTCTGAACAGCTGGAGTAAAACATCCCTAAATATTATATTTCATTTCCTTGACAATAAACAAGAACACTCCATTTGCTTTCCTAATCACTTGCTGTACTTGCATACTAATCTTTTGCGATTCATGTACCAGGCACCAGATCCCTCTGTACCTCAGTTCTGCAATTGCAGGACTTTAAATGAGCTGGTTTTCTATTCTTTGTGCAAAAGCGAACAAGTTCACATTTTCCCACATTATACTTCCATCTACTTTATTGTTGTCAACTCACATAACCAACTGGTCCATATCCATTTGCTGACTCTCTACCCTGTCTTGACAACTTACCTACCTACCTATCTTGGTGTTATCGGCAAATTTAGCAACCACATTCGGTTTCTTTGTCCAACTTATTGGTATAGATTGTAAATAGTTGAGGACCCAGCACTGATCCCTTTGACACTCCATTACTTACAGCTTGCAATAGAATAGAATCACAGAATCCTTACAGTACAGAAAGAGGCCATTTGACCAATCAAGCCTGCACTGACAACAATCCCACCCAAGCCCTATCCACGTATTTACTCTGTTAGTCCCCCTGACACTAAGGAGAAATTTCGCATGGCAAATTCACCTAACCTGCACATCTTTGGAACGTGGGAGGAAACTGGAGCACCCAGAGGAAATCCATGCAGACACGAGGAGAATGTGAGCACTCCACACAGACAGTGACCCAAAGGCCAGAATTGAACCTGGCTCCCCCCCACCCCCGGTGCTGTGAGGCAGCAGTGCTAACCACTGTGCCACCAAGCCGCCCCTTGCCAACCTGAAAAAGACCCATTTATCCATACTCTTCGCTTCCTGTTAGCTAACAAATCCTTTTTCCATGATCATATATTATCCTTTACACCATGCTTTCTTGGGTACTAACTTCCGATGTAGGAACATGGGAACTTAGGAAATAAGAGTCAGGGGCAGAAGTAGGCAAATTCAGCTTTTCGAGTCTGCTTGACCATTCAATCAGTTCATGGCTGAATTCTCCCTGGTTTCAAGTCCACTTCCCCACTGGTATCCCCTCTTTAAAATTTATTTTTTATGCAGCACATTATCAAATACCTTTTGGAAATCCAAGTACATCACGCCTACAGGTACAGGTTTCCCTTGACTTCCTCAAAAAATTCTAATAAATTAATTAAACACAATTTCCCTTTCACAAATTCATGTTGACTCTGCCTGATCATGCTATGATTATCTAAGTATCCTGCTATAACCTCCTTAGTAATAGATGCTAGCAATTTCCCTTTGACTGATGTTAGGTGAACTGACTTGTGGTTCCTTGCTTTCTGACTCCCTCCCTTCCTGATAAATGGTGTTACAATAGCCTATTTTCAGATTGAAAGGGTCCACTGGGACCCTTCCAGAGTCTCAGGAATTGTCGAAGATTGTAACCAGCATATCTACGATCTCTACAGTGACTTTATTTTAAGATTCTAGTGTGCACGCTGTCACGACTGGGAAGGTGTCAGCTTTTATTTCTATTAGTTTTCCCAGCAGCTTTTCACTAATGATGGTGATCGTTTTAAGTTCCTCCCTTCTGCTCACCTCTTGATCTTCAAATATCTTTGGGAGGTTTTCTAAGTCTTCCACAGTGAAGACAGACACAAAATATCTGTTCAATGCCTCTGCCAATTCTTTGTTTCCCATTAGCAATTCTCCAGTCTCATTCTCCAGAGGATTAACACTACCTTTAGTTCTTCTTTTCCTATATAAAAACTTGTAGAAACGGTTACCATTGGCTATATATTATGAGCCAGCTTTCTCTTATGCTCAATTTTCTCCCTCTTTCATTTTTTTAAGTTCATCCTCTGCTGAATCTTAAAATTTGATCAATCTCTTGACCTATTCCCTAATATTTGAAGATTTGTACAATATTTCTTTCAATTTGATACAATTCTTAACTTCTTTATTCAGACATGGATGATGTATTTTCTTCCTTACCGGGTTAATTCATTGCTGAGAATGATTAAATAAATCTTTAAAACTCTGCCACTGCATCGCTCCCATCCTATCTTTTAAACTAATTTCTCAGTTCATAGCAACATAGAAACTAGAAGCAGGAGTAGGCCATTCAGCCCTTTGAGTCTGCTCTGCCACTCATTATGATCATGGCTGATCATCAAATTCAATATCCTGATTTCCCCCCTCATCCCCCCAATATCCCTTGACCCCTCTTGTCCTAAGAGCCATATCTAATTCCTTTATAAAATCACACAACATTTTGGCCTCAACTACTTTCTGTGGTAGTGAATTCCACACATTCACCACCCTCTGGGTGTAGAAATTCTTCCTCACCTCACTTCTAAAAGGTTTACCCTTTATCCTCAAACTATGACCTCCAGTTTTAGACTCTTTCACCTTCAGGAACATTCTTTCTGAATCTACCCTGTCTGAACCTGTTAGAATTTTATAAGTTTCTAAGAGATCCCTTCTCACTCTTCTAAACTCCAGTGAATATAATCCGAACCATCTTGGTCTTTCCTCGTGTGACATTCACTTTAGCTAGCTCTGCTATCATACCCTTATAATTATAATTGCCATTATTCGAATCTGAAATACTACTCTTAGACCCACACTTCACCCCTTCAAATGGACATGAAGGATGGAATTTTCCCGTCTCACCTGCCATGGGAATCATAGTGGGCATGTAAAGGTCTGTCGACCTCGGACAGGTTTTCCAGACTTGGGGTGAACGCAGCCCAAAATGTCCCACAGGCACTCCAGTATGGTGACTAGGAGATTTTCATAGTAACTTCATTGCAGTGTTAACGTAAGTCTACTTGTGACACAAATAAATAAACTTGAATTTAAACCATTTTCCAGGCTACCTTTGCCAATCTGACTCTACCAATCTGTATATTGAAGTCATCCATTATTATTTTGGATCTTTCCTACAAGCCCACAGGGAGATGATGGCCTAGTGGTATTGTTGCAAACTATTAATCCAGAAAATCAGCTAATGTTCTGGGGACCCGGGTTCAAATCCTGCCACAGCAGATGGTGGGATTTGAATTCAATAAAAAGAAATCTGGAATTAAGAATCTACTGATGACCATGAAACCATTGTTGATTGTTGGAAAAACCCATCCGGTTCAGTAATGTCCTTTAGTGAAGGAAATCTGCTGTCCTTACCTGGTCTGACCTACATGTGACTTAGAGCCACAGCAATGTGGTTAACTCTCAACTGCCCTCAGACAACAAGGGATGGGTAATAAATGTTAGTCAGCCTGCGACGCTCATGTCCCACAAATGAATAAAAAACAAAGAGGAAGCCAGAGTGTGGGTATTCTGAGACAAGTGGCTCATTCCTTCATCCCTCAGTGACTCCACCCTCTACAAGGCTCATATTAGAATGGAAATGAAATATGCACCTCTCACCTGTGGATGAGTGGAGCCACAATAAAACTCATGAAGCTCAGCAATTCAGGGCAAAGCAGTTTTCCTGATTTTTTTTCATTTATTCATTCATGGGACATGGGTGTCTGTGGCTGGCCAACATTTATTGCCCATTCCTGGTTGCCCTTGGAGGGCAGCTGGGAGTTAACCACATTGTTATGGCTCTTGAGTCACGTGTAGGCCGGACCACGTATGCATGGTAGATTTCTTTCCCTAAAGGACATTAGTGAATCAGATGGGTTTTTCTGACAACTGACAATGGTTTCACGGTCATCAGTAGATTCTTAATTCCAGATTTTTTTAAAATTGAATTCAGATTCCACCATCTGCCGTAGCAGGATTCAAACCCAGGTCCTCAGAACATTAGCTGAGTTTCTGGATCAATAATCTAGCCATAATACCATTCAACCATCGCCCTTACTGCTGGTTTCAGTAGCCCTCTCCCTCTGTCGCTGGCGTACTGAGGCTGCTGAATGGGCAGCAACTCAAACTGGTAAGAACCTTTTGATCCTTGTTGGTTGTCGCAACTTAAATATTTCATACATTAAAGATGGAGTGGTTTTGTATGACATGGGGCAGTCAGGTTTATCTGTCGTTTATATCCGCTGTTGGTTTGGTTTGGTTGGGTTGGTTGGATTGTTTCTCACTAATCAGAATGCAACATGTTCTCAACCAGTATTTTTTTTGTGTGCTTTTCCTGGGAGATCTATTGTGAATTCAGTTGAATTGTGGTGGTTCATGAACTGGATGGCACAGTGGTTAGAACTGATGCTTCATAATGCCAAGGGCCTGGGTTCAATTCCAGCCTCAAGTCACTGTCTGTTCGTTCTCCCTATGTCTGCATGGGTTTCCTCCGGGTACTCCAGTTTCCTTCCACAGTCCAAAAGATGTGCTCATAAGGTGCATTAGCCATGCTAAATTCTTCCTCAGTGTACCCGAACAGGTGCCTGAGTGTGGCGACTAGGGTATTTTCACAGTATCTTCATTGCAGTGTTAATGTAAGCTTACTTGTGACACTAATAAATAAAGTTTAAACTGTGAATGTTATGCAGGACTTTCTGGGGAACTATGAGTCCCTAACACATTATGGATACACGGAAACTAGGAGCAGGACTAGGCTGTTCAGCCCTTTGAGTCTGCTCTGTCATTCAGTGTGACGATGGCGAATCCTTTATCTCAATATTCCAATTTTCTGCCTTTATCATTTGATGCCATTAAAATCTTGACTCACCTGATAAAGGAGTAGCGCTCCGAAAGCTTGTGATTCCAAATAAACCTGTGGGACTTTAACCTGGTGTTGTGAAACTTCTTACTATTAAAATCTAAAAAAACGATCTATCTCTTTCTTGAATCTATTCAGTGACTTGGCCTCCACAACATCTGTGGTAGAGAACTCCTACTGAATGAAGACATTTCTCGTCTCATTCCTAAATAGTCTGTGTCCCTTGGTTCTAGATTCCCCAACCAGGGAAATCATCTTCCCTGCATCTACTGTGTCCAGCCCCGTTAGAATTTCATACATTTCAGCCAGATCTTTTCTCCCCCAATCCAATATAGGCCCAATCCAACCAAACTCTCCTCGTAGGACAGTCCCGCCAACCTCGGTATTGGTCTAGTGAACCTCTGCCACATTCCCTCTTTGGCAAGCACATCTTTTCCTCGGTATATCTTTTCCTATTCCTTCAATAATTGCGTACCTATGCTTGTCAAAGTAGAGGGGACTGACAACAAAATCTCAAACTTTCATCTGTTACTAAAACATAATGGGGTCAGGTGTAAAAAAGATGTATGGGTTAGGTTGATTGGGCAAGCTGTCCCAGGATATGTAGGTTGGAGGGATGAGTGGGGTAGATATGTGGGGTTGTGGGAATAGGGCCTGGGTGTTTTCTCAAAGGAACTCTTCAAAATGCAGCAAATGAAAATACAACAGAACTCACTCCAACTTCTAAATCAAAGAAAGAGTTTAATAAAGAACCATCATTACTCCAAACTTGGAGCCTCACCCTAGGCCACTCCAAGCTCCCCACAATTCTACATATTTCCTTATTTATAGTGAATCAGCTGGTCAGCTGACTATTACATCACTCTGTAATTAGTTCCATGTTCTACTGGGTCAGCTGATCTTTACATCTTGTTCCCATTGGTCACATTACATCCAATCAAAGTTGTCACCGGTTACATTCTAACATGGGGTGGGATTGTAGATGGGGTAGACTTGATGGGTCCAATGGCCTCCTTCTGCACTGTAGAGTTCCTATGATTCTATGAGGTAATCCGTAGAAGCTTGCATGATGGCGTTTTCAACACCAATTGCATTAGGTTAAAATCCCCTTCCTACCTGCAATGATTGTAGTTTAGTGCACGTTGACATTCAATAGTTTGCGGACCTTTAGGGATCAAGCAGTGACACAAAATTATCACTGACTTTCCATTCGTTGCGGTTGCAATTGTGCTGTTCTTTGGAGAATGCAATATGGTCAGTTTCATGAACTTAGTAGGGAAAGAAAAAACATGCGGTAGTGCCAGAGTTAATAGCTGCTGTCACCTTCTCTGGCACTGGAAACGCAGACCTAAATTACATATTGAGATTGTAAATCATTCTGCAATTCTTCATGGGGATCAGGCAAAGCTTAATCTCAAACACTGCATTGTGGTACAAGTCAAGTAATTTGACTCTTGTTGTAATATATTCTGCTGATACAGCAACATTCACAGCTCCTGAGTTGTTCGTGTTTCTCAGTAGCTAATGCTGCCATATCAAGTAAGATGTAGGGCTCTCAAAGTGTCTGCTGTAAAATACAGCAAAAACTATGTGTCTGTGAGCACATAGAATCCTACAGTCCAGAAGAAGGCCATTCGGCCCATCGAGTCTGCATCGACCATAATCCCTCCCAGGCCCTATCCCCATAACCCTATGCACTCACCCTAGCTAGTCCCCCTGACACTAAGGGACAATTTAGCATGGCCAATCCACCTAACCCACACATCTTTGGACTGTGGGAGGACACCGGAGCATCCAGAGGAAAGCCAAGCCAACACAGGCACAACGTGCAAACTCCACACAGACAAAGACCCAAACTGAGATTTGAACCCGGGTCCCTGATGCTGTGAGGCAGTGGTGCTAACCACTGTGCCACCATACTGCCCTCATTCTATCAAGTTCTGTAAGTCATTCTGTCCCTTCATTGTATCCTACCTCTTACTCCTTGATTTTAATTGTAATTTGAAAACAGTTTCAATTTCCTGCAAATCGTATTTTCTACAGGCAGTGTAACTAACATGAAGTGATTACCTACAAATCTCTAACTGTTGGTGAAAACAATGACCATAGAATAATGAAGCAGCCGAAAAAAAAGGCTGGAATTCTCTGGTCTGACACTCCCTGCTACCTCTGCCAGCAAGAATGGAGAATATTCTTCAGCCAAATCTCCAATCACTGCAGCGGGACTGGAGAATTCCAGTTGTGGGTGAGGTCAGAGAATGCTGTCCATAATGTCCCCTGCAAAATCGAATTGAAAGATGTAGCATTTGCTCTGGTAGAAACTGAGTTTTTGATAAATATTCAACGTGCACACTTTCTGTTGAGAAAAAGTATCAATGCCCAACTTCTGCACGTGAGGAAATAGAACTTACATGTGAGACAATGAGAAAGACGCTCAGGAAGGAAGGCTTTGAAAAATTAAAGTTGACGAAAAAATGTCTTATTTATTTGTCATCCCAGAGGAAAGACCCATCTAATCAAACTCTGTGGCACGATTAATACATTTTAAATGTTGAGACGAAATTTCTTTAGTTTAACAAATCATAGAATCCCTACAATGCAGAAGGAGGCCATTGGGCCATCAACAACCCACCCAGGACCTATCTCCATAACCCCAAGTATTTACCCTGCAAATCCTTCTGACACTAAAGGGCAATTTAGCATGAACAATCAACCTAACCTGCATGACGGCATGGTGGCACGTTGGTTAGCATTGCTGCCTCACAGTGCCAGGGATCCGGGTTCGATTCCCGGCTTGGGTGGGGTTTGCACGTTCTCTCCGTGTCTGTGTGGGTTTCCTCTGGGTGCTCCGGTTTCCTCCCACAGTCTGAAAGACGTGCTGGTTAGGGTGCACTGACCCAAACAGGCGTCAGAGTATGGTGACTCGGGGAATTTCACAGTGACTTCATTGCAGTGTTAATGCAAGCCTTACTTATGACTAATAAATAAACTTTACTTATCTTTAGACTGTGGGAGGAAACCGGAGCACCCGAATGAAACCCACGCAGACACGGGGAGAAAGTGTAGATTCCACTGAGAGATAGTAACCCGAGGCCGAAATTGAACCCGGGTTCCTGGCGCTGGGAGGCAGCAGTGCTTGCCACTGTGCCGCTTGTCCAGTGACAGCTAGTTTAAAAATGATGAATGTGCATTTCTAACATTGTAAAAACACAATGCTACATTTTCTTAAGTATTACCCTTTGACTATTCACCCAAACAGTAAATTTGACTGTCTGCTATTTTGAAGCATAGATTTCTTTTCATTCATTGATCTGTTTAACTTTGTTCTTAAAATACATGATGCATACATTTTATTGGTAAAATATATTGGATTAATCTATTATATTTAGTTACTTGCTGCTAATTGCTTGACACATTGGAAATTATTTAAAATTGTTTGTTGCTATTATGCATTTAGTTACTATTACAGTCAGCTAGATTTTGTACGTGCTTTATTTATAAACTGCTACGGAATGTTTGAAAGCTTTGGAACACCACCACCCCTCCACTTCCTCCCCACCTCCCCCCCAATCCCAAAACACGATAATGTTCAGAAAGAACCCCCTCAATTGTAAGGAACCGTAACTTCAGAACACGTATGGAAATACGAGTGACTCAGAGAGCAGTAAGGTTCTGCACACAACTGAGGAATGTAAATGCAGCAAGGTCTTACTGGAGACATACTTTAAAAAAAAATCCTTTGCGCTTGCTACATGAATTCCCAAGTGTTTCACGCCAGAGTCAACAGCTTCAAGGGTCGGATTTTCCATTTGCTTTAGATACTATTTCCTTTTATCATTGGTGGTAGTGTTGGTTTTACACGGTTGTGCTCTGTGCTCTTTTTTGTTCCCCGAGGCAGTGCAGCAGAAACTTAGACAAATTCATATCGATCTAAGTAGCTGATGTTTCTCTAGCACGGTGAGTGCATCATTGAGAGAAGTAATTGGAACTATTTAAAGTATACTTCAGCGGAATCACCAATAGATCAACTGTAATAAAAGAATATCTTTGTTTTTTTTAAAATCTCCCCCCCCTCACCCGCAAATCCCTCATTGTTGATGCCTATATTTCTGTGACCTCTGGGTTTCCTGAACAAGCTCCTCAGTTGTAAATTTAGCACTTCAATCCATTCACAAATCCACTGAGGCATCAATGAGGCAGGCATCCCTGCCTTGATCCTGTCTCTCATCCAGATGAAATAGAGGACCTGTCATCAACTGGCACATCGTCATGCAGGGTCGAGGCAGCAAGGCCTCTCTATAAAGTCAACATTGACTGTACCACTGGCAAGTATTGGCAGAAGCATGAGTATATCGTCGGCTGTTCCCTTGTGTAGAGATGGACTGAAAGCAACATTGGCCCCTGTATGTCCCAGAACATGGCAACTCACATCTATGACCTTCACCAGTACGAGTGGTAGCCACAAAGATTCTTGAGGCATAACGACAAGCCCCTGACCTGCGATGAGTGAATACCTGCATGCCCTTTAAAACTGACGCCAACACATTTGACCCCATGAGGTCACAACGGGGTGGGTGGCCTCCTGTCCACCTTGCCACAAAATCTGCCAAGCTCCTCATGTTGGAAGAGTTAAAGAACTGAAAAGTGGAAAATTGGGCCCAACAGGAATCACAGCGACGTTCCTACTGCCCTCTGCCTTTAATCTCCTGAAATAAAACTTCCTTTAAAGTTTATTTATTAGTGTCACAAGTAGGCTTACATTAACTTCATTGCAGTGTCAATGTGAAAATCCCCAAGTCGCCACACTCTGGCGCCTGTTTGAGTACACTGAAGGAGAATTTAGCATGGCCAGCATGCTAATATAGCATGCTGCACATAACCAGCACTTCTTTCGGATTGGGAGGCATCTGGATTACCTGGAGGAGACCCACGCAGATATGGGGATGACGTGCAGACTCCACACAGACAGTGACCCAAGCTGGGGGTCGAACCCAGATCCTGGCACTGTGAGGCAGAAGTGCTAATCACTTTGCCAGCATGCCACTATTCCAGCTCTGCAATTGGGCAAAAAAGTGATTTAAGGGCAGTAACCTCCGGACAAAAGAGGAAAACCCAGAGATGTGTGTTCCACTGTGTTGCAACACAATGTCATAGATAACAGAAGATCATAGAATCCCTACATTGTAGAAGGAGGCGATTCAGCCCATCAAGTCTGCATAGACTCAGCATCTTACCCAGGTCCTATCACCGTAACCCCACGTATTTATCCTGCTAACGCCCTAACCTACACATTTTGGGACACTAAGGAGCAATTTAGCATGGCCAATTCACCTACCCTGCACATCTTTGGACTGTAGGGGGAAACCAGAGCATCCAGAGGAAACCGACACGGACATTGGGGAAAACATGCAAAGTCCACACAGACAGTCACCTAAGCTAGGAACCGAACACAGGTCCCTGGTGCTGTGAGGCAGTAGTGCTAACCATTGTGTCATTTTGACAGCACAGTGGCAAAATGATGCATTTCAACAAGATTCGTACAATGATGATGTGGTTTTCTCAGACAAGTGAAAAAGATATGAGAAATACTTCTTCAGGGATCCAGGTGTGATTCCCGGCTTGTGTCACTGTCTGTGAGGAGTCTGCATGTTCTCTCCGTGTCTGCGTGGGTTCCTTTGGGTGCTCTGGTTTCCTCCCACAGTGTAAAAGATGTGCTGGTTAGGTGCACTGGCCATGCAAAATTCTTCCTCAGTGTACTGGCATGTGGCAACTAGGGGATTTTCACAGTAACTTAATTGCAGTGTTAATGTAAGCCTGCTTTGTACCACTTAAAACTTAAAAACATAAAGACGGTGCCCTTTTAATACTGGTTCAGCATCTTCTAGAAGGTAGCAATGATGAGAATAGGAGGAACTGTGAAGGACTATTACACTTCAGAAATACACGGCAGCAGAGACATGCATCATATATTGACACCGTTTACACTATGTAATGGGATACATAAATCACAGCAACTTCAATTTGTGATGACAACATTGAAGAAACCAATAATTCCTTTTTTGGAAAATGAGTACTTTGGGTTATTGATTTCTTTTGGGAAAAGAAAAAGTATTTTTATTCTGAAATTCTTAGTCTTCAACTAAACTGAGGTTATCTTGCAGAAATCCAAATTAATATGCCAGTTTCTGCACTTACAGCATTGCTAGAGACGGGGGTGAATGTCTTCGAGTGATTTGCTCCTATCTTCAGGATAAGCTTTGTCAATGCTTTCTGTATACTCATCATGGTATGTAATATAAATTGTTATTTAATGAGGTACTGTAGAAATCCACTGTCCATAACTCACCACTGTGTGCATGTTCTAAATAAATAAGAATGGTTGGTGCACCGGTGACTTACAAAGGTTTATATGCAACCAGCAGAAGTGAGATAGAGGAATGCTTTAGACATTGGCGTGACTTGCATTCCAGATTTTATAATGGTAGCTTTGTTACATTGTTAAAAATGTCTCAAGCCTGCCATTGTTCCATTAATTGGTGGTGTCATTTTTTTTTAATATTCATTCATGGGATATGGGTGTTGCTGGCTGGCCAGCATTTCTTGCCCATCCCTAGTTGCCTGAGGGCAGTTCAGAGTCAACCACATTGCAGTGGCTCTGGAGGCGCATATAGGCCAGACCAGGACAGGATGGCAGATTTCCTTCCCTAAAGGACTTAGTGAACCAGGTAAGTTTTTCCTGACAATGATTTCATGATCATCATTAGACTTTTAATTCCAGGCATTTTTTTTTAATTGACTTCAAATTCCACCATCTGCTGTGGTGGGATTCGAACCCAGATCCCCAGAACTTTTATTAGTTTCTGGATTAATAGCCTAACGATAATACCACTAGGCCATCACCTCCTTATACAATGGCCAACACTGCAGTTGTACCAGAGGAGGGAAAGCCATCTTTGAGCCATTAGCCCTGATATTTGTAGGGAAATGGGGAAGTTGCAAATGAGCTGGAAAACAACCAAAGAATCTGGCCAGGCTGAGGATGCAGAGGGCCTGCTGATCATCACGGCAGGACCTCAATATCAATTTTTCTTTAGCTCCGACTATCAGTTGACTAAATGGACAACCTGATGGACAAAGATGTGAGGGTTAGGTTGATTGACCATGCTAAATTTGCCCCTTAGTGTCAGGGAGATTAGAAGGGTAAATAGGTGGAGTTATGGAAAAGGGGCCTGGTTGGGATTGTCATCAGTGCAGGCTCGATGGCTGAATGGCCTCCTTCTGCATCGTAGGGATTCTGTGAATGGCAGGAGGGAAAGGAATAGCAGTGACAGGTGGCTTGAGGACAGTTCCCAGCCAAGACTGGCTGGGTGGGAGAGGCTGAAGATTGCAATAGAGGGGTTTGGGAAAGTGGGGGCCACTAGAAGTGTTGAAAGTGGCACTTAGCTGGTGAAGCCAGCAGTTTCTGCTTCTCTTGCTGATGGCCTCAGCCCCTGGGTGATCTGTATGGCAACCTTCAAATCACATTCCCAGTTTAGTGTGTGGGAACCCCAATTCAATGGTGTTCATTAAGTGACCCACATGTCCACCTCTGTGCCTGGCTGGCTGGAATTTATCACTGAATTTATCACTTCCAGCCTCCTGAACTGCTCCCATCAATCTTTCAGAGCATATTTGAGTTGTTAATCATAGAATCCCCAGGGCAGAAGGAGGCTATTTGGCCCACTGAGGCTGCACTAACTCTCTGGCAGAGCATCTTACCCACTCCATCCCTGTAACCCCATTTAGGGCAGCATGCTGGCACAGTGGTTGGCACCTCTGCCTCACAGCGCTAGGGATCTGGGTTTGATTCTTGGCTTGGATCACTGTCTGTGTGGAGTCTGCACGTTCTTGCCGTGTCAGCTTGGGTTTCCTCCGGGTGCTCCAGTTTTCTCTCTCAGTCCAAAGGACGTGCAAGTTAGGTGCATTGGCCATTCATCATGCTAAAAATTCAACCCTCTAATCCGCTTAACCCGCACATCTTTGGACACTAAGGGCCCTATTTTACCATTTTGATTCTAGGTGCTGGGTGGACTTGAAACTGGGAGAGTTTCAGATCTGACTTTTGGACTCATTCTCAGGTGCCCCCATATGCACTCTGCCTGAAAAAAAAATCAGCAATTCTGAATTGTATTGCAGAAGCCTGTGAGCGGGGCTTAACGCACCCAAAATCCTGCAGCTCTGATCAGCATCTCCAATTGCGCATGCACAGAAAAAGATAAAATGCTGCTCCCTGCCTAATCCCTCCCGGCTGGATAGTGCCTCCCCCTGGAGCCCACAGTCATTGCCCCACCCCCACAACATCACTGACCCGCTTATCCTCCCACCGCACCCGCCCCCCCCACCCCGCACACAGACCAATTGCAGCCCTCAACCATCTTCCCCCTCACTGATCACAGGCAGAAAGGCAGCAGGCCCCCCCCTTCCCTCTCACTGATCTCAGGCAGAGCGGCAATGGACCCCCCCTTCCCTCCCCACTGATCTCAGCAGAGTGGCAGCGGACCCCCCCCTTCCCTCTCACTGATCTCAGACAGAGTGACAGAGCGGCAATGGACCCCCCCTTCCCTCCCCACAGATCTCAGGCAGAGTGGCAATGGACCCCCCCTTCCCTCCCCATTGATCTCAGGCAGAGTGGCAGCACACACCCCCTTCCCCCCCATTGATCACAGGCAGAATGGCAGTGGACACACCCTTCTCCCCCCAACCTGCCCCCCCACTGATCTCAAGCAGACAGCCTTCAGATTCTCAGTACTTACCTCCTCACTAACTGGAGCACCTGAATCGGACTTTTGTGGAGCATGTTTGTTTTGCGCCAATTCTGGATGGGCAAAATGCATGCAAATGCATTTAAATGGTCGTCGTGCCTCTTCTGGCTGCAATCCTGCTCGTGGCCATTTTTGGGCCTAGGTAAAGGGGGAGCTGGTGTGGAGATGCTGCTCACCTCACTCGTGACTTTACCAAGTTTTTGCACCTGAAAACAAGTACATCCTGATGGTAAAATCAAGCCCTAAGAGGCAATTTAGCATGGCCAATGCATCTACCCAGCACATCTTTGGACTGTGGGAGGAAACTGGAGCATCCGGAGGAAACCCATGCAGACACGGGGAGAACATGCAAACTCCACACAAACAGTCACCCAAGGCCTGGATCCCTGGCGCTGTGAGGCAGCAGTGCTAACCACTGTGCCACCGAGCTGCCCCCGTAAGTCTGTACTGACAAAATTTCCTCCATGGGGGCATAGAAATCTTATTTCCTTCAAGTCTACCAAGTCACAGGAATTTTACCGTCTCGCCCGTCTGAGGCTCATAAGATCCCACCCGAGGTCAACAGAGAATGCCGTCCTGTGAGCCTTGCCCGACTCGATTCCGGGCTGGGCATGCCAGTAAAATTCCGACCACTATTAGGGCCAACATACACAGAAGAAGGGAAAGAACAGATTTATGGTACACAGCGTTGCACAAACTCAGAATTTATAGAATCATAGAATCCTACAGGAGGCCACTTGACCCATCGAATCTGCACTGACCACAATCCCACCCAGGCCCTATCTCCATAACTCCATGCATTTACTCTACCTAGTCCCCTTGACACTGAGGGGCCTGGCCAATCCACCTAACCTGCACATCTTTGGACTTTTACAACCAGTGAAATACTTTTGACACATAGTCACTAGCGTAATGTAAGGAAATGACGCAACCAATTTGTACACAGCAAACTCTCCTGCTCCTCTTCAAATAGGATCATGTGATTTTTCCACGTCCATCTGTGAAGGCAGACACAGTTGTGGTTTAACATTTCAAGCTGAGAATGGTACCTCTGACAGTGCAGCACTCTGCTGGGACTGCACTGAAGTGTTCAGTCTGGGCTTGCATGCAAGGCTCAAATTCCCAACTGGCAATAGTACAACCACTGTGCCACAGCGGTGGCTACTACTGGAATTGAACAAAGTTGGCTTTGGGAAAGTGTGGCCTGATAATAATGAGGTTCCTTGCAGACAACTGGTGTAAGATACTTTGCTAACCATGCAACAGACAAAGATGACAGACACAGGCAGTTTGGAAATGGCAAAGAGTTTGATGTTGTCATTGCAAAGAAAAGGTGTTCACAATAAAACAAATAATTTTCTCCTACTTTTTCCTAGACAAGTTTCCCCACATCAACAATTTGTATATTTATGTCCCACTTGGGACAACAAATTTGGTGGAAAACCTTATCCCATGTTTTGTTTTTACTTAATCTTTCATGGGATGTTAGGCATTGCTGGCAAGATCATCATTTATTGCCCATCCCTAATTTGCCCTTGAACTGCGTGACTTGAGGCCATTGGGGCACTTAAGAGTCAACCATATTGTTTAAGTTTATTTATTAGTATCACAAGCAGGCTTACATTAACACTGCAATGAAGTTACTGTGAAAATCCCCTAGTTGCTGTACTTTGGCGCCTGTTCGGGTACACTGAGGGAGAATTTAGAATGGTCAATGCACTCAACCAGCACGTCTTTCGGACTGTAGGAACAAACCGAGCACACAGAGGAAACCTGCGCAGACATGACGAGAACATGCAAACTCCGCACAGACAGTGACCAAGCTGGGAATCGAACCTGGGTCCCTGACGCTGTGAAGTGAGCCTGGAATCCCATATAGGTCAGAACAGGTAAGGCTGGCAGATTTCCCTCCCCCGTGGATATTCATGAGTCAGATGGGTTTTTAACCGCACAATCAATGAAGGTTTCATGGTCACCATTACTGAAACTAGCTTTCAATTCTGTATTTTATAGATGAAATTTAACTGCCACCATCTGTGGTGGTGAGATTGGAATATGTGTCCCCGCAGCAATAGCTGGGGCCTCTGGTTTACCACTCCTGTGACATTACCACCACTCCACCATAAGTGATTGAATCTTGAAAGTAATAAATAAGACTGCGAAATGTGAGCTGGTGACCTTCACAGTGTATTGGGAGGCTAGCTGTGAATGTGTCCTTACTCATTTTTATGACTTCCCTCCTGAACTTAAGCAGAAACAAACATGGCATTCAGCTTGGTACAACCTCTATCTCTTGGATGTATTTTGTCAGGCTTCACAATATATCTGGGCTTTCCAAGTGCCTTTTCACGATGCAGTTATCACCGTAATAAAAGTTATACTTTTGGGATCTTATTTTAAGCCAAATAATTCAACCATCTTCCAGAAATCTCACATCGGGGGAGTCGTAAGTCAGGCAATGCTATGGAAAATGCAGCCATCGCGAACAAGTGACAAAGCCACTCACGTGTGGAAGTTTAACTTAGAATGCTAATAAGTTTTTGTGATTTTATTGCACCGCAATGCACATTATACATTTATTCAATATTTTGTCCCAGCGGGAGCTGATAAGCTTAAGGCAGTTAAACAAATCCTGTGCTGCATCTGTGAGTTATCACAGATGGTCAAATTTACTCACTGACGCGCAGCATCTAATCATGCCTGCTCTAAAGAAATGATGGGCTACGAGTTGCCAGTCGCATGGTTTCGGCAGAGTAGAGAAGCCTGTGGGAATGAAAAGAGTGTAAAAATATAAAATTCCACTCCAGGTAATGAGAGCAGAAAGCTAAGGATGGAAACGGAGAAATGGAATTGGAAAGCCAGGGAGTGCGTATAGCATACGACAGAAGCAACTTTGTTCTGCAGAAAGTCAACAGGCTCCTGCTAGGAAGGAGAGCAGAAGGAGTTTCAAAACAGCTGGAACTGGCTCAGACTGGAACATGGGTGGCAAGCTGATTTAGTGCAATATCCCATTGTATTGGTTTTCAATTGTGAATAACATTTCAGTTATATAACTTATTTCCCACGCATGTGAAGAATAATAGTCCAAAGTTTGAAGCCTTCAAGCTGGTTCCTTGGTAATGGGCAATCAGTATTTACTTGCAACCAAAAGAGAAAATAGTGGAAAATCTCAGCAGGTCTGGTAGCATCTGTACGGAGAGAAAAGAGCTGACCAGAGCTCCTGCAGGAAGCCTGCGCAGCCAAGGGGAGAATGTGCAAAGTCTGCACAGACTGTGACTCAAGCCGGGAATCAAACCCAGATCCCTGTGAGGCAGCGATGCTAAGCACTGTGCCACCATAAATAGAGAGCAACAGCATCACGTAGAATGACATATTTGGAGATGAGAAGGAATAGTCACAGCAGTGCTGATCGCAATGATATTGATAATTAGAAAAGTTAAAGAAATGGTTGGGAGAGAGAGAGGCGCACACATGAATGATTACAAGTGGGAGAGAATTTGCAGATGATTTTCTAGCATCCTGAACACCAATAGGAGGACTCTTGCCAGATTTTGGAGTAATCATAAGGCTTCAGATTGACTTCCGATTATGAAGTGTTGTGACTTACTGAAAGGATAAGAAATGCTCAGTACAAAAGAGACAGCAAACTTGCTGGCAGCAGCTTCAGCAATGGAGCCTGACATTCAATTTCAAGATGACAATCGGGTCAAGGATGTAGATGGATGAACGGATAAGGGCTAAAATTAACTCAACACATTTGATAAGAAAGTGCATGCGACATGTTAAAATAGACAGTGCTAACCATAGTGCCTATCTTTGTATCATCAGCTAATTTGAATTTGCAGCTTTCTATTCGTTAGCTAAGTCATTAACAGATCAGGCAAATAGTTGAAATCCCAACAGATTTTTGCCACTTAGCCAATTTTCTAACCAGGTCAACAATTGCATTCAATGTTATGAATGCCCAACAGTCTCCTGTGAGGAACTTAATCAAATTCCTTATGGAAGTCAACATAAATAATATCTACGTAAGATAAAAGCAAAATACTGTGGACGCTGGAATCTCAGACGAAAAAACAGAAAATGCTGGAAAACCTTAGCAGGTCTGACAGCATCCATGGGGGGAGAATAGAGCCAACATTTTGAGTCTACATGATCCTTTGTCAGAGCTAAGAGCAAATAAATAACATCCATATCATTCCTCTGTCCACCACTGTGGACATCCCTTCAAAAAACTCAGTCAAGACTAATAATCTACAAATGCACACTGCTCTTTCTGATGAGCTGAACATTTTCAAGGTTCTATCATCCTATCCTTAATCATATACTCTAGCAATATGCTGACAATAGATGTTAGGTCTATAGTTCCCTGATTTCACTCTTTCACCTGAAATAGCACATAGAATTTTCCAATTCAAATGAACAGTTCCTGAATCAACACAGCTTTCTTTGGAAGGACTCAAGAAAACCTGTAATGTGGCTAACATATATTGAAAATAAAAGACTTGCAATCATATAGCACCTTTCCCAATCTCAGGATATCCCAAAATTCTTTACAGCCAATGAAGTATTTTTCAAGAAGAGTCATTGTAACATAGCAACCAATTTGCACACAGCAAGGTCCCACAACAGCTGTGTTATAATGTCCAAGTAATTGGTGAGGTTAATTGAGGACTAAATATTAGCCAGGGCACGGTGGGGTGGCAGTGGAGTTGGGGGGGGGGGGGCGTTGGGGAGGGATATCTCCACTGCTCTGCAAACTATTGCCGCGGGATTTCTGATGCCCACTTGGACCTTGGTTTAACATCTCATTCAAACTGTGGCACCTCTGACAACGGAGCACTCCCTTGGCACTGCATTGTCACATCAGGCTTCATCTTTGTACTCAAAACACTTGGACTAGGACTTGAACCCACAGCCTTCAGAAAGGTGGATGTGTTACCCTTTGAATTACAGTTGACCAATTTTGGAGATGACATGCAATTAACCTTCAAAGAAAACGTCTTAATATTTGTAACCTGTTCCAGATGAATTAAAAAAATCTCTTATTTTCAGGTGGACTCCACTGATCCTTATTAGTTTGGCAAAGAATTGGGAAGATGGTTAAAAAAAGACTTCCCTTCAGTCGGAAAACAGATTTGGTTTGCAACGAGAGCAGAAATGATCCCCTCCCGATGCCCTGTGGCAGATATCACCAGAACAGATGTTCAAACAAGAGCTGCAGAGTTGGATTAATAAAACTGAAAATGGGGTTATCACAAGAAAATAACCATGTTTAATTAGAAAGGGAAACATTTGTCCATGTAGCACCATGTGAAGTGCTTCACCACAGAGCCTGTTGATTCCTTATGGGTCCTTACCTATGTGCTTCACACACGTCATCACTGACCTCGTTGGGGAATGTTGCGCAGGTAAATGGCCCATGGCATTTTCCGCCTCTGTGAAATCTATACGGACTGTGTCCAATCCAACACCTGATTTTAAATAATTCAAAATAAATCTTTAAAAAACTAGTCAGAACCATCTCCCGGTTAAAAGCCTTTGTTCTGCCATTTACACATTCTGATCTCCTAATGGATACTATTAGCACCATCCTTAGCCTTTACTACCCCCATTTACATTCCCTTTTTTTTGTCTATGACATCTTTGTCAATTGTACCCTCCCCCCTGCCCACCCTTACAGAGTAAATCTCGGCCTGCTTTCTTTGTCTTCAACTCTGACAAAGGGACAGCCAGATTTGAAAGGTTCGCTCTATTTTCTCTCCACGGATGCTGTCAGAGCTGATGAGATTTCCCAGCGTTTTCTGTTTTTGTTCCATTTCCTGGTTATGGTGACTTATGGTGGTCAGTTATTAAGTTTAAATTTAAAATAAAATCAGTAGCCTTGAAAATTTTGCCTTGTCCTTCCAAAAATTTTTTAATCTTTTTAATCTTGTTTTTTTTAAGACCTTCATTTAAAGACCCATAAATGAGCGGGATTAGTGGAAATTCCCAATGGTGATTAATTAGCCTTGGGGAGCATGGATTATCTTGTGAGGGGACCCAGATACTAATGCAACTCATGCCAAAGAATGTGAAATGTGCTAAATGCAATTTGTGCTTAAAATTCTGCGATATTTTGCTTTGGTGTGACTTATTTTAGATGCTTTTTAACAAAAAAAAAATTGGTGCAACCTTTTGAATACTCTGGGCCAGGAATATCAACTGGTGGAACTTCTTGTGTGCACTGTGTACCATCATGGAGTGCCCAAAAAATCTACTGTACAAGTTATACCTTCCTAAAAATTCATGATGCCCTCCAAATATGCAGCCTTTTTCTGGCACATTTTAGTCTCCCTCCCACAGGCTAAATGTATACTGTGACCACAAGGATATCCATCTGCCAGTTGATGCGAAAAGTGGCTTGGTAAAGCATTGCAACCATCCCACATCACCAAGGCGGCTTAAATGTTTCAATCTTCACATTTTGTTCCAACCTCTACTAATTCATCATCGTGGGTGTGCACTTCCTGAATGGATATTCTTCACGTGTATGTTCCTACACCTTACTGCCAAGTTCCATCTTGTCCTGACTTGATGTCATTAGATTCACAACTTTCAGGGCAATCCATTGGCACAGCGGGCATGAGCAGGAACCTGGAATCATTTTTCTCTTCCCAAACCCATGGACACTGAGGCTAATTATAAAGCTCCATTATTTGAGATAAACCTACTCATCATGTGGAGTCTTTCTTGTGTGTCATGTCTCCATTCTATGTCAGACACAATACTAACCAATGGAACCATTAGGGACAAAAAGCAATTATTTTTAAATTGAAAAACCAATGTCTGAAATTCATACACAGTGAATTTTACATTGGGGTTTGCCTCATCCATTTTCTCTTGTGAAGGAAGTGAAAAAGCAAATGACACTTTCAGTAAGGATAATGTGCAATCTTGGTTCAAAATGCATACAGTGAGTTTCTAAGGCAACTGCTATTTATATGGAAAGAATTAACATTAGTCAAAAATGTTATTACTAAAATCCCAAGTTGCTTAAGCTTCATAGAGTGGTGCATCACCTGAATGATATTCCCTCTGGATGCATCCATATATTTGTTGTTTCCCAAGAGACTTTAAACTATGAACGGACATTTGTGAACTTTAATAACTATCTCCCTGCATAATAAGCCATTGGTGCATTAGTGAATCTTGTGGCTGACTTCACTAGATAATTGACCTGGAATGCTGAGAGACTGTTGCTGCTACTGTGCTTTTGTGAAATGTTTACCTTTCTTTCTCCTTTCTTTCCTCTGTACCTTATCTGAAATCACCGACTTCCTCACTTGGGTGTGATTCACAAGAGGCGATTATCTTCCTGCATCTCACTCAAGTGGCCATTATTCATGCATGAGTGCCTGTCAGTTATCTACCGCTGAAGAACACACAACTAAGCCTGATCTTGTCCTCAGTTGGGGAGGTGAAATTCAAATCATAGCCATCTATTCTGTACCTGAAAAGCAGATGGTCAGGAGTTGTATTTCGACTGGAGACAATGGGTGAAGTGTGCTTGGTGTTCTGATGTTGTTTGACCCTATCAATTTTTGATTTCTCATCCATCGCTCATTTACCTCTCGCTCAGTTACTTGACTATTTTCTGTCTCCTGCTGTTCCCTGGATCTTTGGCCAATCGTAGAACAGGATATCTTGATTGCATCCACCCCAAGACCAGAAACCCCTATCTGAGGTCAATAGACTTTAAATGGTCTATCAAATTTTCTGTGCTGCCTGCGATGATTCCCCTGGTGAGCAGGACTGGAAAATTTAGCCCCTAATCTTAAAACCCTAGCTCAGCTCCCAATGATCTCCTAACCTTGTCCTAGTTTGCACTGTCTTCCAGCTTTTAACTGTTGGTGGGGCAGGCTGCTTTGTCTATTTACAAATAATTATTTCATGGGATTTGAGTGTTGACTGCAATGCCAGCATTTATTGGCCATCCCTAATTGCCCCATGAGCAGGTGCCTCCTTAACCTGCTGCAATCCATGTGGTGTAGAGGTACACCCACAGTGCTGTTCAAGAGGGAGTTCTAGGATTTTGACCCCAACGCTTATGAAGGAATAATAAAATACTTGAGTCAGGATGGTGTGTGGTTTTTGAGGGCAACTTGGTGGTTTCCCATGTGTCTGCTGCCTTTGTCCTTCAAGATGGTAGGCATAAAGCTGGCTCTGGGGTCCCAATACAAAATTTAGGAACAAAGAAGCGCAATGTAATCCACGTTTACGTACAAGGGTCTTGCACTGCCTACCCATCAGAGTTCAAAGGCATGCCGAAGGTTGTTTTTTTTGAATCCAACCGCAAGGGTTGACATGCCGTCGGCTTAATTTCTTATCCAGGCAAGGTAGATTCAGAAAGAATCTTCCTGAGGGTGGGGGAGTACCAGAACTAGAGGTCATACTGTGAGGGTAAGAGGTAAACCTTTAGGACTGAGGCGAGGAGAAATCTCTTCACGCAGAGAGTGGTGAATCTGTGGAATTCACGAACCACAGAAAGTAGTTGAGGCCAAAACATTGTGTGATTTCAAGAAGAAATTAGATATAGGTCTTGGGGCTAAAGGGATCAAGGGCTATGGGGTGAAGGGGGGAATCAGGATATTGAATTTGCTGATCAGCCATAAATGAACGGCAGGACAGGCTCTAAGAGCTGAATGGCCTTCCCCTAATTCTATTTTCTCTTTTTTTTTGTTTTCTACGATTTCCTTTATACCTTCCTTTATTCCTTTCAGCCTTTTTCTGAGAGGGATTAATTTTGGTTGGGTTAGACGTAGATCTGTCAGTGAAACAGTGATCCAAGCAGTGTTGGTACAATTATTGTGGTCAAATGCATGATAAAATGTAACTCTAATAGACTTATTCACATCCTGAAAAGGTGAAACAATATTCATGCTTCAGCAGGCTTTCTAGAAGATCGCACTCACAGCATTGTCTTCTACCCTGACAGCAACAGCAAGTGTTTCTGTGCATGCACTCCTTAAGAAGACTAAAATGCCTCAGGTCACCAACAAGCAGAGGCATCACTGAGATCAGTAAGAATAACTTTATATTGAAGATTTGTACCGTGAGCCTAGTTGGGACATGTACAAAGAATCCTTATGAGCAATTGCCACAATATTGCCAAACAGATAGTCACTGCTGTCTGCAGGGATTGTTCAAACAACTATGTACATGTTTCAGCTCAAACTGGAGTGTGTGAGCAAAGGAAGTGTTTGCACTCCTTACGACCATTGTAAACCCACTGTGCAGCAAGAAGGAATGCAAAAGTTTAAAGCTTGTTATTAGTGTCACAAGTAGGCTTATACCACTGCAATGAAATCACCGTGAAAATCCCCTTGTTGCCATACTCTGGTCCCTGTTCGGGTACACTGAGGGAGAATTCAGCACGGCCAATGCACCTAATCAGCATGTCTTTTGGACTGTGGCAGGAAACCGGAGCAGCCAGGGGAAACCCACATGGAAAAGGGGAGAATATGTAAACTGACAGTGACTTAAGCCGGGAATCAAACCCGGGTCCCTGGTGCTGTGAGGCAGCAGTGCTAATCATTGTACCATCATGCCTGTTTGGGTACAGTGATGTGGAGTTGCCAGCATTGGACTGGGGTAGGCATAGCAAGTAGTCTCACAACACCAGATTAAAGCCTAACAGGTTTATTTGGTAGCACAAGCTTTCAGAGTGCTGCTCCTTCATCAGGTGAGTGCAGGATTTGTTCTGCAAACAGGGGCATATATAGACACAAACTGTATATATGCCCTGTTTGTGAAACAATTCTGCACTTACCTGATGAAGGAGCGGTGGTCTGAAAGCTCATGCTACCAAATAAACCTGTTGGACTTCAAGCTGGCATTGTGAGACTACTTACTGTGGGTATACTAAGGAAGAATTTAGCACAGCCAAGGCACCTAACCAGCACATCTTCCATATTGCTGAAAGATAGAATTAAGCAGGACTTGGGTGAGAATCTTAAGCTCGCTCGCTGGCAGGTTTTTAAATGGGGGACAGGGAGGGGGTAGTGTTGAAATTGCAGGGATAGGATTCTCTCTGAATTCCCGCTCACTGTAACCACACTGCAATTTTAACAGTGGAGCGGGCGAGGCCTGAGGCTTGAAACCCATCTATACCCCAGTTAAAGCTCTGAAGTGGCCAATTCAGGGCTGTCTCCATGTGGTCCCAATTTTCAGGCTGGCAGGAGGATTGAACTTAGTGGGGGGGAGGGAAGGCCAAAATTAAATGTAGTTATATCCCAGATGGGAAGGTGGGGGTTGGGGAGGGGGGAGGCTCCTCCATCAAAAGCACCATTCTGAAGCCCCTCCCCCCTCCATCCTGCATCAATCCCCCGCCAAAGCCTTCCCTCTATCCTCCCCACTCCGCGACCCTTCAACTCACCTGGGCTTCTGGCCCCCAGACTGACTGTGGAACTCTGTGTGAAGCTCAGAACTCGCACAGAACTCACACCTCACCAGAACTCATTGAACTCTGCTCTGTTTCAAAGGGCTGGCCTGGTTCACACAGCCAACTGGAGGGGAGGGGCCAAAAATGCCAGCAGTGCTGGGAATCCTGATTTCAAAATTTAATTAAAGGAATTCCCCTTCCGCGTGAACATCAGGACCCTCCAATGGATATGGGGAACACTTCCTATCCTCCATATAGACAGAGTAGTGCAGGTGGAGAAATGCCCATACCCAACCCCGCCCCCCCAACCACATGACAAGCAGGCCGTATAGTTTTACCAGGTGGCACATCAGCGAGTCCGCCTGGAGCTGGCAAGATTGCAACTGTTGAGAAGAGGCTCTTAAGTAGTAGTCACTTAAAGGGAACCAAGTGGAGGCAGAGTGAGAAAGTTGCCATATGGGTGTTCCCGCTCAGAGCCTCCTTCTAGTGGAAGCAGAAAGGCTCGATCCCAATGACAATTTGCCAAAATCTCAGGACCATCTGCCATGTTCCTCCCTCATGATGGGGCTGAAGATTCAGGCTAATGTCTCATGTGGCCAGCAAATCTGATATTTGTAGTCAAGCCTTATACATGCATGAAACCAACTGAGTCAAACAGCAAGGGTTATCCAAGCCCCGCAACCATATCCCAGTATGGGATAGGTGGTATGGTGGCACAGTGGTTAGCACTGCTGCCTCAGAGCGCCAGGAACATGGGTTCAATTCTGGCCTTGGGTGATCGTCTGTGTGGAGTTTGCATTCTCCCTGTATCTGCGTGGGTTTCCTCCAGGTGCTCCGGTTTTCTCCCACACTCCAAAGCTGTGCGGGTTAGGTGGATTGGCCATGCTAAATTGCCCTTTAGTGTCAGGGGGATTAGCAGGATAAATACATGGGGTTAAGGGGATAGGGCCTGGGTGGAATTGTTCTTGGTACAGGCTCGATAGGCCAAAAGGCTTCCTAGGGTGGCATGGTGGCACAAGGCAGCACAATGGTTTAGCACTACTGCCTCACAGCGCCGGGGATCCAGGTGCGATTCCTGGGCTTGGGTCACTGACTTGCAGAGTCTGCACATTCTCCCCATGTCTACGTGGGTTGCCTCTGAGTACTCCGGTTTCCTTCCACAGCCTGAAAGGTGTGCTGGTTAGGTGCATTGGCCATGCCTGAACAAGGCACTGGAGTGCTTCGATTTGACTTGATTTGATTTATTATGGTCACATGTATTAACATACGGTGAAAAGTATTGTTTCTTGCATGCCTTACAGACAAAGCATATCATTCATAGAGAAGGAAACAAGAGAGTGCAGAATGTAGTGTTACAGTCCTCGCTAGGGTGTCGAGAAAGATCAACTTAGTGTAAGGTAAATCCGTTCAAAATTCTGACAGCAGCAGGGACGCTCTTAAGTCGATTGGTATGCGACCTCAGACTTTTATATCTTTTTCCCGAAGGAAGAAGATGGAAGAGAGAATGTCTGGGTGCATGGAGTCCTTAACTATGCTGGCCGCTTTGCTTAGGCAGCGGGAAGTGTAGACAGAGTCAATGGATAGGAGGCTGGTTAACTTCATTTCACAAGCCTACTTGTGACACTAATAAATAAACCTCTGCACAGAAGGGATTCTATGATTCTGTGATGCAAATAGTTAACGTGAATGAAAATTAGCTAAAAGTCTTGAAATAACTATTTGTTTGATTGGAGAAAATAATGAATTGAAGATTATTCCTGTGGATCGGATAAAAGACGGGAAGAACTCCAGATTGTTAATATGTTAATCTACGCAAGCAACATTTTTGCAGATTAGACCCTTGGGATATTTGACAAATGAACTATCAAACTGTTGATGTTTCTGTGCAGCAGCCAGCACAGTCGAACTGTATTTTAACATCTGCTCTATTTCCAATTAAAAAAAACTTTGTCATTTCTTTAAAAAAAAACTTCAGAAATGCTGGAAGTATTCTCAATCCATGAAAACTGCATCGCAGGAACCAGGATAACATTCCAAATTAACAGCTGTTGGACTGCCTTCCAATTTTTTATACTGATAAGATGTTGAAGAACAGATACTGTTGGAGCAATTAGAAGTGAGTGATCTGCTGGAAGGGTTAATTCAATATGATGAACTATGAATATAACTTCTGAATGATTTTTAACCAGATTTAAAGGCCAAATTGAGATTACAGCTCCTGCCTCAGTCTCTGCTTATCTGTTGCTGTATATATAATTAACACATTTTCAATTTAATGTGCATATTTTATTCCGTTCTGGGTCAGTGTCGGTCATTGTGACTGCCAGCTACTCTGTACGCTCCCAGTCCTTGGTGAGAGTTGACATTCGCACAAGAATGTTAACAGTTTAGACATCATTACCATCAAGAAATAACTTACAGTTAACTTCTGAAATTTTTTTAACCCCATATATATTTTCCAGAAACAGAAGGTTTTGGCTGGATACATAATGAGTTAAAGGTGACCAAGAAAGCCGTGGAGAATTTTCAACTCAGTGCAAACCAATGTTTCATTTTGAAATATTTGCTATATTGCGCTATTTGCTTTTCGTCTTGCCTCATTAGGCCCCCTTCTCCTCCATTCATGCCACACACATCATTCCCCAATAAAAAGAGCCTCTGGCTCCCTGCCATGGCTTGCGATGACGTGGCCAACAAGAAGTGTGCAAATGTAACACGAATTGACTTGGCCTTTTGAATTTTATTTCCTATCTCTGGGGAAGTGTCTGATGTCTGCTTGACAATTCCCCTGGGTAGCTCAGCTGAAACCGAGAACTGTGCGTGTGTGTGTGTGTGTGTGTGTGTGTGTGTGTGTTTGTGTGTGTGTGTGTGTGTGTGTGTACACGCTTGTAGAATCATATTTGTGTTTCTTTAAACTGTTGTGTCATCTGTCTTCTTGCTTTTAGCAAGGATGCAGACAATGAACATTAATATTGTAAGGTCCTTGCTATTTACAAGGTAGCAAGTTCAGCAACTTTAAGCGTGCCTGTAACATATCAAATCTGTCCAATGTTGTATTTCTTTGCTTCCAGCCAGAATTGGATGTGACGAAATTACAGCTCTAAAGCTAGCGTGCATTGGACAACCGTTCTTTCAACTTTTGTAACTTGCTTCTGTGAGTGATGACAAATGATTGCAGGTTTGCTGTTACCATACTTAGCTTCCATACCTTTGCTAAGACTGATGTTCATCACTTCCTACTTCCATTTATTTGATTTGATTTATTATCGTCACAGGTATTGGCACACAGTGAAAAATATTGTTTCTTATGTGCTATACAGACAAAACATACCATTCATAGAGTACATAGGGGAGAAGGAGAGTGAGAATATAGTGTGAGAATCACAGCTAGGATGTAGAGAAAGATCAGCTTAATATATGATAGGTCCATTCAAAAGTCTGATGGCATCTGTTATTGAGTCAGTTGGTAAGTGATCTCAGACTGCTGTATCTTTTTCCTGATGGAAGAAAGTGGAAGATTATGTCTGGGGTGCATGTGGTCCTTGATTATGCTGGATAAAAACATATTACTGCGGATGCTGGAATCTGAAACCAAAAGAGAAAATGCTGAAAAATCTCAGCAGGTCTGGCAGCGTCTGTAAAGAGAGAAAAGAGCTGATGTTTCGTGTCCAGATGACCCTTTGTCAAAGCTGAAAGGCATAGGAAGTGGGAGATATTTATACTGTAGGTTGAGGGAATGAGTCATAGCCATGGAAACCAGGGGAAAAGGCTGCTAATGGCAGTCCAAAGAGAGAATAAAGGATGTGAACGGCCAGATGGCAGAGATGCTGAAATCAGACGGTAAGCTGTGATAGATGAAGATGTGGGGGGAGAGGAGGGGAATCGCTAGGAGAGAGGTAAAATTTAGAAAAAGGGGGAAAGGGGCAGAAAAGATAAGGAAATGGGGGATAAAGTAGGGGAAACAGTGGGGAGGGGAAAGAAAAATAAAGAAAGATAATAAAGAAATAAAAGGTAGAGAACAGTAAAAAAAAAATAAAATGAAAACAAAGGAGTCAAGGTAGGATAGAGCTAATCATCCAAAGTTTTGAATTCAAGTTTTGATTATGCCGGTTGCTTTTCCAAGGCAGTGAGAAATGTAGACAGAGTCAATGGATGGGAGGCAGGTTTGTGTGATGGACTGGGCTTTGTTCATGGCCCTTTGTAGTTTCTTGTGGTCTTGGTCAGACAAGAAGTGCCATACCAGGCTATGATACATCTGGAAAAGACACTTTCTATGGTGCATCTGTAAAAGGTGGTGGGAGTCATAGTCAACATACCAAATTTCCTTAGCCACCTTAGAAAGTAGAGGCTACTTTGATGGGCTTTCTTAACCATAGTGTCAGCATGGAAGCACCAGGACAGGGTTGTTGGTGATATGGACACCTCGAACCTTGAAGTTCTCGACCATTTACACAATGCTTCAGTGAGGTGGTGCCATTCTCTGCTAAACCTCTCCTAAAATATCCCTCAAACCATTTTGATTTATTTTTATCGTATGTTCACACACATTTTTTTGCCAATTACCAGACTGATTATCAGATCATCGAACCGTGTCATGAATACTCCTTCTAATGGCCAGTAAGTCCTGGGGTGGGACTTGAATCTGGAGCATCTGGCCCTGAGGTAGGGATGCTGCCACTGTGCCACAAGACTTCCTTAATACAATGATTGATAATGGAAATCAAGGAAATGGCAGAAGTATTGAAAAGGTATCTTGCGTAGAAAATTTCTCAAAATTATTTAAGTCAAGAGGTCAACAGGAAGGAAAAACTTAAAACAATCATCAACCCTCAGGAAAAGGTGCTGGGAAACTGATGGAAGAAGATGGACGAGAGTATGGGTGGGATTTTACGACTTTGCTCATCCCAAAACTGTAAAATCCCACCCAAGGTCAATGGACCTTCCCATCGTCCACCCCTCACCCTCTCCAATTCCTGTGGTGGGCAGGGCAGTAAAGTTCCTGCTTTTGTCTGGGGTGCCTGAGGCCTTGATTACGTTGGCTGCTTTTCCGAGGCAGCAGGAAGTGTAGACAGAGTTAATGGATCGGAGGCTGGTTTGCGTGATGGACTGGTCTTCATTCACGACCCTTTGTAGTTTGCCATTCTCTCAAGCTCCCCAGGCAGATTATTCTCTGCCAGCAGCTGTTCGAATTAAGGGGAAGTTCAGAACTACATCATGACCCCTGGACTTTGGGCACAGAATGGCCAATATCAGGGGCCGATTTTGCCATTCTCCCACGACTGGGGCAATGACCTGTGGCTGTTTGTTCAGAGTTGTTTGTTTTCTCCTTACATTTTGAGTCATTCTGAACAATACTCAATATGGAGTATTACCCATTGCCTTGGACTTTAATAAATTCAGGCAATTTGAGATGCATCTGACTTAATATTCAGATGTGACTGTGACTAGCTGTCTACAGAAATAAGTCAGTTTTCCTACTGAATGCTGAGTTGCAGTGACAGCTTTACACTTCACTACATATCCCTTCACATTAGCTAAATCACTTGCCCTTTCTTATGACGTTATGGGGCTATTCAAACTCAGGGTATAAGAGGTGAGAACTGACAATATACTCCAGGCTCTGAAATATGGAATTTGGAAGAATTGCTAGGCATAATCACAATTTCTTCTCTTCTGGACCCTTCAAATGTCTGAGCCCCTAAATTTCCAAAGGCGTCTTAATAGTTTAGAGATCGCAAATGGCAGCTTTCGTACTTAATCTGCCAGTGTTCTCTATGTAAAGATATTAAAATATTGGTATGCAAATCATCAAATTCCTACACATTCTCTGATGCACTTGAGATTCCTTGTGGGAATATCACTTTGTCTCATTATTACACGTTGCCATTGAACATTAGATGTTGTATCCATCAGCTGACTTAATTTTATTTTCAGTTGATGGGAGTTAAATCCTTATTAGTTTATTCCTAACCTGTAACCAAAAAGCATATATTTGTTCAGTTTGTGATCTCTTAGCAATTGATGCTGACAAAAAGACGTGAGCTTTATTTCACTTTATTTCAAAGTGAAAAGTATTCTAGAAAAGGTATTCACTACTGATTTTGAATGTGTATTTTGTGTTATGTGTTGAATCGTTAGAAATTCATTTTAACCTCCCTGCTGCCATCAGACTTTTGAATGGACCTACCTCGCATTAAGTTGATCTTTGTCTACACCCTAGCTATGACTGTAACACTACATTCTGCACTCTCTCATTTCCTTCTCTATGAACAGTATGCTTTTTCTGTATAGCATGGAAGAAACAATACTTTTCACTGGATGCTAATACATATGACAATAATAAATCAATCAAATCAAAGTAGGATTTATCTACGTCACTGAAAACCTCCTGTTCTCAGGGGGGAGGGGATGGCTACGGGGTTGGGGGGGGTGGGAATCATTGTTGATGATTGAATTATCTGAATTCATGTCATATAAAACTGGGCTAAACCAATTCTCTGCCAGCTGTAGTGAGTCCTTTGGTATGTTTTAAATCTGCGGAAGGGTTTTGTCTAAAGGAAGTTTTTGTTTGACTGGAACGCCTTAGATATATTTGTTAAAGGTTATACATTTTCATGGTGGTTTTGTTTTTATTTGTAACTGATAAAAGTTATTGCTGATTGTCTTTTCATACATGTTAACTATATTCTTAAATGAACTTTGGTAAAAGCTCCCTAATGGGTCATTTGAATCATACCTGAGCTGAGACATATCATGCTTACCCTAGCCAAATTCAAGGTGCAAAACCTATGATCCAGACGGGTTCCATAAAATACTTTGGAGTTTCTGACCTGAGCTTTAACACTGGCCAAATCTCCATTCCTTGCAGTGGAAAGGGAAAATCACACTGATGTGAACAGTCGGAAAACGCAAAAATATTGAGATGTGAAGAGTGTACATGACAAATTCCAGGTTTACCAGGTTGATTCCTGGGATGACAGGTCTGCCCCATGAGGGGAGACTAAGTCAATTAGGATTGTATTCATTGAAGTTTAAAAGAGTAAGAGGGGATCTCATAGAAACTCGTAAAATTCTAACAGGATTAGACAGGCTAAATTCAGAAAAAATGTTCCCAGTGGTGGGGGAGTACAGGACCACAGGTCATAGTTTGAGGATAAGGGGTAAGCCTTTTAGGGCTGAGGTGAGGAGAAATTTCTTCACTTTGTGAGTGGTGAATGTGTGGAATTCACTACCACAGAAAGCAGTTGAGGCCAAAACATTGTGTGATTTCAGAAAGATATTGGAAATGGCACTTGGGGACCAAAGGGTATGGGGGGGGGGGGGCGGTGGGGGGAAGGTGGGATCAGGATATTGAATCTGATCGGCCATGGTGATAATGAATGGCGGAGCAGGCTTGAAGGGATGAATGGCCGACTTCTGCTTCCAATTTCTATGTTTCTACGACAGCAGAGAAGAAGACTGCTACAATCATCATAATAACAGGACGAAATTACATCTGCAGTTGCTGATTGCGCCAGCATTTTGGGAGTTTAAACTACAAATGTAAAATGGCTCAGTTACGAGTTCACAAAATTACATATCCACGTGGAGTTAAAATTGCACAACTGTATTCTGTAACACATTTTACAGCTGACCAAATTTTCATTAAAAAGACACAAATTATTGCATTCTCAGTTAAGGTATCTTTCTGTCGGTTAGGAAAGATTGCTTATACTTGGGCAGATGCGTTGTTTAGGAGGGGGAAGGGGCAGGGTAAGAAGACTTGCGCGACAATTATAAAGATGACGACTCATCAGTTCGGACTCATCCTCCAGTTCAGCAAAATTGAATCAGTTTGGCTGACAAAGAAATGAAAGATCAGGACCAAGGCTAGCTCATTTACTGCAATGTGGGTACATTCAGGAAAGCCAAGCTGTTGTGGCAAGTCGGTTTGTTCTTATTTAGCTTTATTTGGCTCTAACAGCTAAAGGTTTAGTTGCTCGAGCAACTATTTTAGACACCTTAAATGACAGACGTCAAATATACACCCTTTATCTATTTGTGGCACAGCCTGAACAGCTTGGTCGAAACATGATGACGAAGAGGTAACACATCTATTTATTGGTGGTAAAGTAAAAGATGAACATTTAAGTGTATCAGCATTGCAACTCCCATTATGAATAGCAATGTGAATACTTGCCTTTTAAGAAAAATATACTCTTTGAAAATAAATACAATAGATGATTGAGTCTGAGTAGCATGTTTACCGAATCTAAGCTCAGAGCTTGAACTACTTCAAGATTGCTGATTTAGATGCAACATTTAAAGTTTAATTATTTGTGTCACAAGTGGGCTTTCATTAACACTTAATGAAGTTACTGTGAAAATCCCATAGTCACCACACTCTGTTTGGGTACACTGAGGGAGAATTTAGCATGGCCAACACACCTAACCAGCACATCTTTCAGAAGAAACCGGAAGAGCCTGGAAGAAACCCGCGCAGACACGGGGAAAGTGTGCAAACTCCGCACAGACAGTGACCCAAGCTGGGAATCGAACCTGGGTCCCCGGCACCGTGAGGCAGCAGTGCTAATCACTCTGTCACCATATCATCCCCGTTTGAAAGTATGGTCCTGATTGGAGGAGGATAAAATGTTCCTTAATTACTTATGTTTTCCCCACTCAGCATTCTTAATACGTCAGTCCAGCACTTTAATACCTTTGACACATTAACAGCTTCCTGATAAAGTTCATACACTGTGAAGCAAACTGTTTTAGTTTACTCTCATTTGCAGAATGGGAAATTAAATGGTCCAAATTACAAATGCATTTTTAAAGAATCATTTAACAGTCCCCTACAGAGTTTCTGATTTGATCATAACACTTAGTGGTGACCCAGTTCGAAGATTCGACTGAACTAAAAGCAATGAACTTTATTTGTAACAAAAGGAAGTAAAGACGTGACATTCTAGGTCTATGGACTTTTCCAATTTACTGAAACCTAACTACGTAAGTATGAAAATAGGGACATCTACTTATGCTCCTCCTGTTACAGAGGAACATCATATATTGCTAAGTGCTGTTTAAAACAGTGAACATTTATGGTGCTGAAGAATGGATTGCACTGATCTAATGTGCATCAGAAATAACTGTGCATCAGAAATGAAATACTTGCCGCAAATGAATAAAAAGGTCAGCCCCCATTTTATTAGCACCTGTACCTTAATATTAGAAATTTAATTTAACTTTACATTTTCAAGTGCTGCATTTTATAGGCATCCTTAAGCTCAAAATTGGACACTCCAATCTACTATTCAAATACCCGTTTCACCTAACAGCTTTATCCCAAAAGCTAATTCAATATGATGAAACACAGCATCAATATTCTTTGGCCATCTTTGGATATCAAATTTAAAATTAAATTAAATCGGATTAATACTAGCTTATTTTTAACTGTATCGGTCATGTCAATTGATTGTTAAGTTTCCTCACTTACAAAACCAGACTTAAAACATAGTACGCAGTAAATTCTATCCGATCAATAGCATCAGGTACACTGTCAATGTGAAGCTTTATTACTCGGTTGTAAGGCAAAATCAGCCTTTTCTGGTCTGAAGGATGACATAGTTATTTGCAGAGACCTTGCTGCAAATTTTTCATTGCACGTAAACATCGACTATCTCAATACACAGACAACGGACAACTGCAAAGCTAAGAACCCTGTAAACGTACCTCTCTTCAGAAGTCCTGCCCACATTGTTTTAGATTCTTGTTTGTGTTGTGAAAGTGTTCTGAAGTCTGGAAGTGAGAAGCACAGGAGCACTTGTTCCTGATGCGCTTGAAGTCTAGAGATTGAGAACGCACTGTCTTGGATATCCATAGTACACCATGCCAGAGTGCGTTATGTTCACAGAGTCACTCAGCTGTTCTGGCCAATGCGACCTGGCAGCAAAAACCAGCTGTGGTCTATTGCACAATGGCAAACGAAACCAAGAAATTCTAAACCGTGGCCGTATGTTTCTTTGATTAAATAATTGCATAATCAATTAGTTCTTACCAATTGTGGTGATTGGGGGGTGGGGCGGTGCAGTGGTGGCGGGGGGGGCTTTGCACTGTTATTGATTTATTGGCATAACTCGGTGTTGGTTTGCTTTGGCTAATAAAAAGGCGTAATTGAAAAGCTGAGTGAAATTTTGAATGTCACCATTGGCAATGAAATGCTGCTTGTAGTTACTTGAGGGAGATATCCTGGAAAATAGTTTGGAGGAATATTTTCCCCTTTTCTACATCTTGTGCAGGCGGCCAATACAGAGTCTTCTTGCTTTAAGCGTTGCCTGGTTGCAGGTTGAAGCCTGATCTAATTGATTCTAAAAAGAAACAGGCATTCGCTGGCTGACATCTGGGAACCCAGAAGCAACTGCAACCCGCTCGCCCACAATTGGGAATATATTCATGTCTAAAAGATGGACAACGCTGGGAGTAAAAACCAAAAGGAAATAAACATACCCCAGGAAATAGAACACAACTCATAAAAAAGGTGCGATGTTTCAATTTGATGGAAAGAGCACTCTACAGCACAAAAGGAGGCTGTTTGGCCCACCTATTCTATGCTAGCTTTTTATACCGTACTGCGGGTGGCAAAGAGGTTAGCACTGCTACCTCGCAACGTTAGGGACTCAGGTTTGATTCCTGGCTTGGATCACTATCTGTGTGGAGTCTGCATGTTCTCCCCATGTCTGCATGGGTTTCCTCCGGTTTTCTCCCACAGTCCGAAAGACGTGCTGGTTAGGTGTATTGGCTAAGTTAAATTCTCCTTTAGTGTACCCGAACAGGCACCGGAGTGTGGCAACCAGGGGTTTTCACAGTAACTTCACTGCAGTGTTAATGTAAACCTACTTGTGACATTAATAAATAAACTTTAAACTTTAGAGCAATCCAGTCAGTTTCATTTCCCTGTCTATCCCCCAGCCCTACAAAACCAATTTCTTCTATTTCCCACTCCATCGCTTTTTAAAATCATTGATCGTTTGCACAAGCCACATAGGCAGCAAGTTCTAGGTCATTACCACTCATTGTTCTTCCTTGCACCCCGTCTGCATCTAAAGTGTAAACTTGAAGGAACACGACAAGATTTTTTTTTGGACTGATTATAAAATGCTAATACTGCAACTATCCCACCAGGAAGTCAAAGATTTGTGAAATTCTACAAAACTGTCCCCATTAATGAAGAGATCAGATAAACATTGGATGTGAAATGAAAAACTGCTAATGCTGGCAATCTGAAATAGAACAGAAAACGATTGTTGGCCAGCATTGAAAATAAAAATGGGCTAACGTTTTTAACTGGACCCTTGATCAGAACTAATTGGCATTCTGCTGCTAAGATCTATCCAAAACATTGACCTGTCTGTTTTTTCCAGATTTCAACTGAACCTTTGCCTATTTCTAACACTTTTTGTTTGTATTACTTGGAACAATGAGAAATAGTTCAAATACACCTCTTCGCATTATTCATTAGCTAGCCAGATTATGGACCTTCTGAAGGACAACTAATATTTTGCTTGTGGTTTCAATCAGTGAAGCATCAAAGAGTGCAAGCTTGCAGACACAGCTGTTATGTTCAATGGTCGAATAACAGAAAGTCAGATTTATTCTGCAGGACAGAGGTCTGGTGTTCTGATTTACTAATCAGTCAGGCTGGAGAAAGATGATTATGCCTTTGTCAAAACGGTCATTGGGAAAGCAAAGCCTCAACTGTGGCTCTTCAAATCATGCCAGGTTCACTCTGACATCGGCCTGGTTTGACTAAGAGATGAGATTGTAGGCCATGTGTTATGTTCATTTGCTTCAACTACTCATCTCTGCATCAGTGTCTGAGAGCTAGAAATTAAGGGGCAAAGGCACGCTCCACAGAAAGAATAATTGAGGGGTGAGTTTTGACAAAAGTTGAGGAGTCCTGCCCTCCGGAATTGAAAGTGGGAGCAGACTCTGTGCTGGTGGCCAGCCGGGTTTGAGGGTCTGAGGGAGGTGTGGGGGAGGTGGAGTGGGAGGGGAGGCGGGGGGGCAGGGGGTGGTGGAGGGGGAAGGTTGGCCTCTTGGCATTGGTGGCTAAGTAACAAGCCATCACTGCGATAGTCATCCAATTGGTGGCCTCCTTTCCAGAGCTCCCAGCACAATCAGAGGACCAGTGGCTCGACAGCAGCGCTACTAGTCGTAGCCACTGATACTAGCCATAGTCACTGATATTAACCATAGAGGTCACTGAGACTTCAGGGCAAGGAAGAGGGCATCTCAATGCCAAATTAGACGAAATAAGCTTCTTTCAGAAAGTCGTGGCCAGGAAGGCTTTGGCAATCAGGCATTGGGGGTGAACGCTGGGTTGGGGGGGGGCTGCGGATTGTGGGAGAGGAAGAGACACTTACAGTGGCAGCCCCAAGCCGCAGAGGGGCAAAGCCACAAAGTGGCCCTCAGCTGGGTGCTTAAGTTATTCAATTGGCCACCAGATGGACAATCGCACTGCTGAAGATTCACTCCCAATGTCTTCTCTATACATTAGCAGTCCTCCACCTTCCCAACATATCTCACAGCACAGTGGCACAGTGGTTAGCACTGCTGCCTCACAGCGCCAGGAATCCAGGTTCGACTCCTGGCTTGGGTCACTGTCTGTGTGGAGTCTGCACGTTCTCCCCGTATCTGCATGGGTTACCTTCGGGTGCTCCGGTTTCCTCCCACAGCCCAAAGATGTGTGGGTGGGTGCATTGGCCATGCTAATTTGCCCCTTTGTGTCCCGGGATGTGTAGATTAGTGGGGTAAATGTGTGGAGTTGTCACGATGGGGACTGGCGTGGGATTGTTGTCAGAGCAGACTCAATGGGCCGATTAGACTCCTCCTGCACTGTAGGGTTTCTACGACCTTCTGTGATCTCCATAGGCTAAAGAAAATTCAGCCTCAAATATCTTCCATCATATGCTTCTGAAAATCAAGTTAAGTCCTCTATTACATTTTAGCTTCTGCTGTATTTTGCTTATGTGTGTGTTTGATTCTTGTAATAAGTTTCATTTCTAATGGTAGCCTGATCTATATATTATGATAATGGGATATTTTTCAGCCTCTCCAAGGAATCAGGTGTATAGCAGACATCTTACACAGTCCCAGTGCACAATCAAGCAACACAGGAATATTTTTACCCCTGAATGTCAACCACTACAATTGCAGACTTAGGCTGTTAGGGAATATGAGTTCATTTATGAAAATCAAATTACGTGGATTGGCCATACTGAATTGCCCCTTCGTGTCAGGGGGATTAAGAGGATAAATATATGGGTTACGGAGATGGGACTGTTGTCGATGCGGGCTCGGTAGGCTGAATGGCCTCCTTCTGCACAGTTGATTCTATGAAATGGAGAGAATGCTAATACAAACTATCTAAAAGAAAAGGCAGAGTAAGGCATCTTGCATCCGCTGAATGAGCTTCTAAGGTTTGGAGACTCTTAATCTGTCTGTGACTGTTCACTATTGGATTGAATTAGATCAGGCGACGTGGAAGCAGACTACAGGACATCAATCGGTAACATCAACCAAACAGTACACAGTAGTGTTGCTAAACTGCCAATATATTTTGGGTCAGTGAGATAATTTATGTTGAAATGTGATGTAATGTTGTAAAGTTAATTGGGGAACACAAAGGGAAGGGGTGTGATTTAGACATCACATCGGCAGATGTGATAGCATCACATTTCCCATGAAGCTAATGCTGAAAACATTTCAATTTGGTCTTCGCTACCATTAAAATTTACCAGGCAATTAGAAGCCAGTCACCAAAGCTCTAACAAATATGTGCATTCAAGCATGCAGAGAATTCTACTGCCCGAGGTCAGAGGATAATGTGGGAATGGATTTCGGAATTTGGATCTTCCAACCTTATATGTAAATGAATATGAGGTGAAGATGCTGGCGTTGGACTGGGGTGGACACAGTAAGAAGTCTCATAACACCAGGTTAACATCCAACAGGTTTATTTGGAATCACAAGCTTTTGGAGTGCTGCTTCTTTGCTCATCTGATGAAGGAGCAGCACTCTGAAAGCTTGTGATTCCAAATAAACCTGTTGGACTTTAGCCTGGTGTAGTGATTTACATATGTTGCATAGGATGGACCATTGGTTCCCAACCTTTAATATGTCATTGCACACATCTATAGTATAAAAAAGATGAGTCACACCTCCTATCTTCCTCTTACTGGGAACTTCAGTTTTAACTTCCCCCTATCCTCTTGCCTGTTATTTTTACCCTCTGTCTCTCTCGCTTCTCCAGGGATTTTTGTGCCCTTTTTGAGTTCTTGTGTAGGCGCACGGGGACCTTTGTCTTCAGCTCCAAGTCTCTTTGGTCAAAGCACATGGACCTGACTAATGTAAAAAATCAAAACTGTGCAGATGAGGCTCTTTCCCACCAGACACGGGAGGCCAGAGGCTCATTGGGTCATAGAGTCATAGAATCATTGAGGTTTGCAGTATGGAAACAGGCCCTTCGGTTCAACTTGTCTATGCCACACCTTTTTTAAACCCCTAAGCTAGTCTCAATTGCTTGCATTTGGCCCATATCCATCTATACCCATCTTACCCATGTAACTGTCTAAACGCATTTTAAAAAACATTCTACCCCTCTCTACTATTATCTCTGGCAGCTCGTTCCAGACACTCACCACCCTCTGTGTGAAAAAATTGCCCCTCTGAACACTTTTGTATCTCTCCCATCTCACCTTAAACCTATGCCCTCTAGTTTTAGACTCCCCTGCCTTTGGGAAAAGATATTGACTATCTAGCTGATCTATGCCCCTCATTATTTTATAGACCTCTATAAGATCACCCTTCAGTCTTCTATGCTCTGGAGAGAAAAGTCCCAGTTTATCCAGCCTCTCCTTATAACTGAAAGCATCATGTCCCGGTAGCATCCTAGTAAATCTTTTCTGCACTCTTTCTAGTTTCATAATATCCTTTCTATAATAGGGTGACCAGAACTAGACACTTTACAGTGTTGAAGGAGGCCATTTGGCCATCAAGTCTGCACCGACCACAATCCCACCTAGGTCCTAACCCCGTAACTCACATATTTACCCCACTAATCTCTCTAACCTACAAATCCCAGGAAACTAAGGGGCACTTTAACAGGGCCTAATCCACACATCTTTGAGCTGTGGGAGGAAACTGGAGCACCTGGAGGAAATCCACACAGACTCGGGGGAGAATGTGAAAGCTCCACACAGACAGTGACCCATGCCGGGAATTGAACCCAGGCCCCTGGAGCTCTGAGGCAGCAGTGCTAACCACTGTGCCACTGTGCCGCCCCAAAGATCTCAAAGGATCTGGGAGATACCAACCACAGAGCCGAAGATGAAGGTTACTTTTTGTTTGAGTACATGAATTCTTAATCGTTTTGAATCTCTTTTCATGCACATTTAGGGGACCTTTATGGCACATCACAGCGCCGCAGCACACTGGTTGGATCCACAGGGATAGACGGCACAGAAACAAGTCATGTGGTCCGGCCAGGCCTTGCTCTAATCCAGTTTATTGTCCATTCCTGCTTTCCACACCTAAGTCTATCATTGTACTTCCCTATTCCCTTCCCCCTCATATATTGCCTCACTTCCCCTGAAATGCATCTATACTACTTGCTTCAACCACTCCCTGTGATAGTAAGTTCCACATTCTTGCCACTCTCTGGATAAAGAGGTTTCTTCTAACTTCCTTATTGGATTTCTTGGAGACCAGAGTATATTGACGGCCTCTTGCGACACTCTTTGCGCAAGATAAAACATTCTCTCTGTATTCACTCCATAAAAGCCTTTCATCATTGGGTGGCACAATGGTTAGCATGGCTGCCCCTCAGCGCCAGGGTCACGAGTTTGATTCCCGGCTTGGGTGACTGTGCGGAGTTTGCACGTTCTCCCCGAGGCTGTGTGGCTTTCCTGCGGGTGTTCCAGTTTTTCTTCCAGGGCCAGAGATGTGCAGGTTAGGTGGATTCGCCATAATAAATAGCCCCTTAGTGTTTGGGAGGATTAGCAGGGTATATAGGGCCTGGGTGGGATTGTTGTCAGTACAGGTTCGATGGGCGGGATGGCCTCCTTCTGCAGTGTAGGGATTCTATTCTATGAATCTAATTTTATGTTCCCATCGCCCTATCCCCTACCCACCACCCCACCCACCTTTTTTCAAGAGAAAAGAGACCAAAACAACAACATGAGAAGAAATACTTTACCCACATTACATTGCTCAAACATATCATTTGGTGAAGCACCAGATGAGCTGTTAGCTTTTTTGGAAAACAAGGCTGGAATGTTTGCCTCTTATTAACACAGACAAAAATCCCCCATGATCTGAGCTCAGAAAGCCAAAATGAAGAGTGGCAGCTGTTAAGTAACGATACAGAATGATTTCACCCTCAGGCTGTCATTGTCCACATTAAATGTTAATAAATTGAAGTAGAAAAGTAACTCACCCTGAAGGCCTTTGGTCCCAGCATCGCAATTTTAATAAAAGATATTCATGTTTTGCTTTCAATCATTTTGTTCCAGGTTTAAAGATGATTTATTAATGTTGTTGAGGACTTTATTTTATTTTTCCCAGACATAAGACCTTTTTGTTTGTCAACCTGAGATTACAGGGTAATTTGTACGTGACTTCCCTAACCCTTGCCTGAGGGAAGGTCCTTCACAGAGAGCTTGTTTCATTTGTTAAGACTAAATTATGGCTCATTGCTCACTTTCACCGAGTTTAATCTTTTCTCCTCAGATATAATACGCATTTGTCTGTATTTGACTACAGAAAGAAACTTTACTTAAATGCAATAATTTAACTGCAGGCTTTGAATGATAGCTGCAGCAGAGGAGTTTTTTCCTTTGTGGTATGTGGCTGGGCCAGCATTTATTGCCCCTCCCTAATTGCCCTTGGTTTGCTCGGCCATTTCAGAGGGCAGTTGAGAGTCAACCACATTGCTGTGGCTCTGGAGTCACATGTAGGCCAGACTAGGTAAGGATGGCTGATTTCCTATCCTAAAGGACATCTGTGAACTGGATGGGTTTTTCTACCGGTCATCAGTAGATTCTTAATTCCAGATTTTTTTAATTGAATTCAAATTCCGCCACATGTCGTGGTCGAATTCGAACCCGGGTCCCCAGAACATTCGCTGAGTTTCCGGATTAATAGTCTAGCGATAATACCACTAGAGAATTTCAATGATACCCCTGTTGAAATCCTCTATTTCAACGGGGATATCATCTCTGCTCCTCAGCAATGTCCGACCTGCATTTATTTCGTGTTTACTTGGGGCGGCAAGGTGGTACAGTGTTAGCACTGCTGCTTCATAGCTTCAGGGACCTAGGTTCGATCCCTACCTTGGGCCACTATCAGTGTGGGGTTTTCGTGTTCTCCATGGGTGTCTGCGTGGGTTACCTCTGGGTGCTCCGGTTTCCTCCCCATTGGCCATGCTTAATTGTCTGTTAGTGTCCCGGGATGCGTAGGTCGGAAGGATTAGTGGTGTAAATGTCTGGGGTTGTGTATTAGGGCCTGGTTGGGATTGTTGTTGGTGCAGACTCAATGGGCCGAATGGCCTCCTTCTGCACTGGAGGGATTAGATGATGATACTTCCCTGAGAGCTGGACAACATTTCAGTAACTGGCCCCTTGGCAATGTCTCTGGCAGTGGGACGATCTTTGCAGAGCTAGTTTGTCACCTTTAATTGACTGAAAAGCCATTATAGTGTCTGGCCACCAGATGATTAAAATGAGAAGACCTGATGCCATTTTGGGTGAGCAAAATGTCCTTTCAGTTTTACAATATGGATTTGCAATTCAGCTTGCACTTGCTGGCCAAAATCTGCCTCCTTTTGTGATTCCAAGACATTTAAGTCAAGTCGGACAAAAATGGGAAAATTGCTGGAAATGCAGCTGCTCATTTGTCACCTTGGAAGAGAAAAACACAGGCTGATTGTTTAAATAAAACCCTCGTCAACTTCAATATTAACAAGCATTGTGGTCAAAACTACACAAAAAAAAGGAGAGGAAATAAGGAGCGGATATTATAATCACAGAGAGAATGCTGACGGGCTGAAGCTATCCCCAGCAGAAAGGAATGAACAATGTAAAAGATAACGTCTAGTCAGAGAATGGGAAAGGCGTGGGATCATAGAATCATAGAATTCCTATGGTGCAGAAGGAGACCATTCAGCCCATCGAGTCTGCACCGATCGTAATCCCATTCAGGCCCTACTCCTGTAACTCCACATATTTACCCTGTAAATCCCCCTGACACTAAGGACCAATTTAGCATGGCCAATCAACCTAACCATGAAAAGAGACAGGAAATTGGGGCAACTTAGAAAGAGGTAAGAAAACAAGAGCCCTTCAGATTTAAGATGGAAATTCAAAGAGAAAAAACACTGAAATGATACAGTGGGTTAGATTTCAACTTGGTATCATAGTGAAAGCCACGGAGGTAAAAACCTGCAGGGCCATGAGGTGGGCTACTGGTTCACTATCACTGTTGAATTAAGGTGTTCGGCACTGTGAGGGTTAATGTGGAACTGGGGAAACAGTATATGATGCGAGTTTTTAAATTTATTTCTTTATTTGTTCATGGCATGTGGGCATTGCTGGGCATTTATTGCCCATCCCTGAGGGCATTTAAGAGGCAAACACATTACTGTGGGTCTGAAGTCACATATAGGCCAGACTAGGTAAGGACGGCAGATTTCCTTCTCTAAAGGGCATTAGTGGACCAGATGGGTTTTTCCGACAATCGACATTGTCATTATTCCAGATTTCTGTTGAATTCAAATTTCACCATCTGTCATGGTAGGCTTCGAATCCAAGTCCGCAGAGCAGTATCCTGCGTCTCTGGATTACTAATCCAATGACAATACCACCCTGCCACTGCCTCAAAATAGGAGAGTGTAGCAGAGAGCCTGGTAGAAGTTGGCGTGAAGATTGGACTTATCAGAACTGTATCCAGTTTTTGTGCATATCGTTATGTGTTATTATGAAATGGCCATTGTTCACCCATACAAGCCTCTAAATGACTTTATGAGACAATCTTACAACAATCATCTGTTTAACCCTCTTTCACAAAATCAAGGTGTAACACAGTGAGACAAGAAACACGGAAGCGGGCCCTCTTTTGCTATCTTCGACTCATGGAAGAGCCCTGATGACAAACGTTGCCTCCTAAGACAAGGGTGCAGTTGGCCTCACTAACCCACCCATCCGTCATTGGAGCCTATCTGATTGGCCCCGGCACCACAAGATCTCACATGTCTGGTGGTAAAGTCACCACTGTGTCCACCTCCTCCAGATGCAACCCCAGAAATGGCAACTGCTAGGGGTGGCGCTGCTGAGATGCCTGTACTCTGATTGGCCAGCAGCTCTTGGGGAATACTGCCCTCCTTAATATTAAATAGATGCAGCTGGCAAATAGTTCCAGTGCCCACCAAATGGGGTCCTCCCTTGCTTTTGGCCCTGGCGATGGATCCTTGTCACCAATCTAACATCCATCTCACTGCAACGTCCCACACTTCTGTGGGTTTGAATGGTGAGTCTCTAGGCAAAGTACTGGTGTGTATCATGGAATCATAGACTAGAATCACTACAGTGTGGAAGGAGGCCATTTGGCCCATCGAGCCTGCATCGACAACAATCCCACCCAGGCCTATCCGTATAACCCCACCTGTTTACCCAGTTGAATGCCCAGACACTGAGGGATAATTCCCCATGGCTAATCCACCTAACCTGCACATCGTTGGAATGTTGGAGGAAACTGGAGCAACCAGAGGAAACCCACACAGACACGGGGAGCATGTGCAAACTCCACACAGACAGTTGAACCTGGGTCTCTGGCGCTGTGAAGCAGCAATACTAACCCCGTATCATCATGCTGTTCTGGAGGAAGATAGGAATCAGAGCTCTGGACTTAACAACTTACTGTCTTCCTCATTTAACTGCACATGTGTGGCCACCAGAGGTTACTTTCTGATTTACCTTTGAACCCTGATAGCCTCATCAATATCTTCACAACAAAATCTGAGCAACGTTCCTGAAGCTTATTATCAGTTGTCGTGGAACAATTAGAGCCCAAAAGAGGAATCAGAGTGGAAAAGACAGTATGAGTTCAATAGATGTTCAAGGGAGGCGATGGCGGATGTGGCCCCGAGTTCCAGTGCTCACCCAGGTGGGGTCCTTCCTTGCTTTCAGTCCTGGCGATGGATCCTTGTTGCCAACATAAGACCTAGTGCTATTATCACTGGACTATTAATCCAGAAACGGGAAGATAAACCATGTGAAAGAGGCACAAAAAAGGAAGTTAGAGAATGAGAAAGTTTTTTTTTAAAACTGAAAAGGCCGCAATGAATAAATACAGGAATTTCTAGAAACATGTCCTCAACCTGCAGGTGCAGCAGGTGGTCAGGAAGGCTAATGGGATGCTGGCCTTCATAGCGAGGGGGATTGAATATAAAAGTAGGGAGGTCTTGCTGCAGCTGTATAGGGCATTGGTGAGGCCGCAGCTGGAGTACTGTGTGTAGTTTTGGTCGCCGCACTTACGCAAGGATATTTTGGCCTTGGAGGGAGTGCAGAGGAGGTTTACTAGGCTGATACCGGAGTTGAGGGGGTTGAGCTATGAGGAGAGGCTGAATAAACTAGGCTTGTACTCGTTAGAGTTTAGAAGAATGAGGGGAGATCTCATTGAGACGTATAAGATGATGAATGGGATGGATAGGATAGAGGTGGAGAGGCTCTTCCCGCTCAGAAAGGACAGTAGGACTAGGGGGCACAGCCTCAAGATAAAGGGGGGGCGGTTTAGAACGGAGTTGAGGAGGAACTTCTTCACTCAAAGGGTGGTGAATCTCTGGAATTCGCTGTCTGTTGAGGTGGTGGAGGCTGCCTCGCTAAATATTTTTAAGACGCGGGTTGATGGGTTTTTGATAAGAGAGGGGATTAAGGGTTATGGGGAGAGGGCGGGAATGTGGAACTGAGACACGACAGATCTGCCATGATCTTATTGAATGGCGGGGCAGGCTCGAAGGGCTGGATGGCCTACTCCTGCTCCTATTTCTTATGTTCTTATAAGCTAACCCCAAAAACGATACAGAGACTGAGCATAAACTCAGTTGGACTGATAGTCCGGGGACCTGGGTTCAAATCCTGCCATAGCAGATGATGCAATTTGAATTCAACAAAAAATATCTGGAATTATGAATCTACTGATGACTGCGAAGCCATTGTTGAATGTCAAGAAAACCCACTTTGTTCACTAATGTCCTTTAGGGAAGGAAATCTGCCATCCTTACCTGGTCTGGCCTACATGTGATTCCAGAGCCACAGCAATGTGGTTGACTTTCAACTGCCCTCCAAGGGCAACTAGGGATGGGCAATAAATGCTGGCCCAGCCAGCGACACCCATGTCCCACGAATTAAGAAGAGATGAGCTACATGGAGTCCTGAACAGATTGAAGTGTTTGGCGAAGCTATCACCTAGTTTGTGCTCAGTCCCTTCATCATTTTTGGGGTTAACTTATTGAGGATGTGTTTCTGGAAATTCCTGTATTTATTCAATTATGGCCTTCTCAGTTTAAAAAAAGAATCTTTCTCGTTCTCTTTTTTTTGCCTCTTTCACATGGTTTATCTTCCCATTTCTTCTGTGAAATCATCTTTTAACAGCCTGCAGGAGATTCACGTCATGAGCAATTATCTGTATTTTCTTTCTCAACCTGACATTATACCCACGACTACACTTCAGAAAGTATTACTGGCTGTAAAGTAGTTTGGGAATCCTGAGGTTGTAAAATGTGTTTTAATAAACGGAAGGCTTTCTTTGTTTTATTTGCTAATACATTCGTACCGTTCAGTTCTGACAATAGGCTGTGTCTGTACATGTCTCTTCCGTGATGCTGTTGGACTTCAGTGTATTTCCAGCATTTTCTGTTCTTTCAGATGTGCAGTTTCTTTTTTTTATTCATTCGTGGGACATGGGTGTCGCTAGCTGGGCCAGCATTTATTGCCCATCTCCAGTTGCTCTTGGAGGGCAGTTGACAGTCAACCACATTGCTGTGGCTCTGGGGTCATACAGAGTCATTGAATTATAGAGGTTTACCACATGGAAACCGGCCCTTTGGCCCAACTTGGCCACGTCACTCCTTTTTTTGAAACCCCTAAGCCAATCCCAATTGCCCGCATTTGGCTCATATACCTCTGTATCCATCTTATCTACGTAACTGTCTAAATGCTTTTTAAAAAACAAAATTGTACTCACCTCTATTACTATCTCTGGCAGCTTGTTCCAGACACTCACCACCCTCTGTGTGAAAAAATTGCCCCTCTGGACACTTTTGTATCTCTCCCCTCTCACCTTAAACCTATGCCCTTTAGTTTTAGACTCCCCTACCTTTGGGAAACAATATTGATTACCTAGCTGATCTGTGCCCCCTCATTATTTTATAGACCACCATAAGATCACCCCTCAGCGTTCTACGATCCAGAAAAAAAGTCCCAGTCTATCCAGCCTTTCCTTATAACTCAAACCATCAAGCCATGGTAGCATCCTAGTAAATCTTTTCTGCACTCTTTCTAGTTTAATAATATCCTTTCTATAATAGGGTGACCAGAACCATACACAGTGTTCCAAGTCCCGGAAATATATCGCCAGTCATTCACTGTCGTGAGGTTACTATTCTGGACCTGAATCTGTTGCTTGTCAGGGGCATGTGACCAGTGAGCCTGGAAGCAGACACGAAATATGCTCCCAGCTGCAATTGGCCCTGGAAGACAATTTTTACACTGTAGAACAGAATCATGGAATCCCAACAATGCAGGAGGAGTCCATTCGGCCCACTGAGTCTGCACTGACAACAATCCGACCCAGGACCTATTCCCGTAAGTCCACATATTTACCCTGCTAATCTCCCTGAAGGAAGGGGAAATTTAGCATGGCCAATCCACCTAACCCACATATCTTTGGACTGTGGGAGGAAACTGGAGCACACCCCGCAGATACTGGACGAATGTGCAAAGCCCACACAGACAGTCACCCGAGGATGGAATTGAACCCGGGTCCCTGGTGCTGTGAGGCAGCAGTGCCAATCACTGTGCCAGCCACTGATCAATTAATGGGCAGCCAGCGTAAAACGCACGCTGAGAAAGGCTCAGCGCTGCCGGGGGTTGTGGGGAGGGGAGGTGGATGCTGATAAAAGTGAGGATGTGGGTGGGGGCTTTTAACAAGTCCCCTGAAGGCGGACAGCTGCTGTGGCGCTGCCCCGGGGAGCTGCAGACCGGTGCAAATTAAATGCGATGAAAAAAATGCAGCAAACTGTGCAGCACGCCCAAGCAACTGACCGCAAAGCTCAAAATATGTCAGTCCCCAGACATTATATTTCATCCTGCCCTGGATCGAGGTTGTAGCGAAAACATGAAGGCTGCTTGTTTGATTGACCTTCCCACGAACCCTAAAAATGGATAGGCCATGTAAAACCACTTTCAACCGATTCCTGAATCGACTTAATTGCTCACTCAATTCTTGGCATGTATGCACCTGCCAATTGTAATGTTGTGTGCGAGTGTGATGACGTCAGGATGTATGCCCGACATCCCCTCGTGCGGGTTCGTGTGCTGTCAGGTCGGGCACGCGTCTGCTCAAATCCTGCCCCGGAATTCTCTTCCTTCCCACATCCACATTGTGTCCGTACCTGTGCTGGAGCTAAAAAGATATTCAGACACAGCGTTCATGAGTGATGGATCCTTTATTGCCTTCTTATCGATAAGGAGAGAACTGAAGAACTCCTAAGGCTTCTTCAGTCTGCCCTCCTCAATTGTCAGCTTTTTTAGAGGGCATAACTTCTAGTAAAGATAATTGTTTTGAGCCATGCCCGCTGGTAAATTATTTACATATGAAACAAAGAGGTAGGCCTGAGACAATAGCTGTTTAATCGCGTCCCATCGGTAATACCATAATCTTAAGTGGTAGATGGATGGAATGTCTGTTCAGACAACAGTCATTTAATCATGTCTTAAACACAGTTTCAGTGCTGTTAGCAAGGACATTCAGCTGTGTCTTGTTGTCAGATATCGTGAAATATCCCCTTTGTCTGCGCTGACTATTTCATGTATATGCAGAGACAGTCAGTCTGCAATGAGGGTGCTGCTACTTTTCCTGGCCTTCTGGCTGACCTCCTGCTGAGCTCACCTCTCCTCTCCCACACCTGCATTACATGGGCTGTAGCAGTTCAAAAAGCCCACTCACCGCTACCTTCTCTATCGGGCAATTCGGGATGAGAAGTGCTGGCCTTTCCAGCAACGCTTACATCCAATGACTGAATTAAAACTAAATGAATGGGTATGTGACACAGTATTTGACAAAATGTAGCAGTAGATTCAGGGTTCAATCATTTACAATGAGGCAGTTGACATAATATATATGTAACTGTTCCAGCAGGTTCTGAGTTTGTGAGTAAGAAGGTGATAATTAAATCCATTTGCTCTGGACACAGAACCGAATGTGCTGCTGAGTGCAGACTGAGTGTATCCACAATCATTGGCAATCACCATGTTTGCACTGATAATTGAATGGGCTTACATAGAAATTAACAGAGGGAAAGTGGATTTTAAAAGAAGCAATGGGCCAGATTCTCTCGAATCCGGGAAGACTCCATGGACTGCAAAATGGTGGGGCAGCATCCAGATGCAGAGGTCCATCCCCACTTCCAAGAGATCCAATTTATTCCAGCAGAGGGAAGTGGATGGGGTGTAAACCATACAGGGGAAACTGAAACTCAGCACGAGCATTTGAACTTATGGTGAGTTCAAACTGATCCCATTTTGGCTGGGAATTCCGAGTTCACAGTTTGATTGACAGTTTAAAGAGGCTATTAAAGGCCGTCTTTGAAGTATAACCTGTGTTTGTTTTCATAAGAGATTAATCACTTGAGGAGATTTAAAGACTTTGAATTTTCTAAAGTTGTTTTTCTCCATGAATCATAGAATCCCTACAGTGCAGGAGGGGGTCATTTGGCCCATCAAATCCATACCGACTCTCTGACAGAGTATCTTACCCAGGCCTTCTTCTCATAAACCCGCACTTTTACCATGGCTAATCCAACTAAATACATGTCTTGGAACACTAAGGGACAATCCATCTAACCTGCACATCTAGGGACTGTGGGGCGAAACCAGGGCACCCAGAGGAAACCCATGAAGACACCGAGAGAATATACAAACTAGACACAGCCACTCAAAGCCCAAATTGAAGCTAGGACCCTGGTACTGTGAAGCACCAGTGATAACCACTATGCCACTATACTGCCCATCACGTGTGTCTGAGTGAGAGCTGTAGTAGATTGGTTAGATGATTTTTTTTCATCTCACATGGATCCTGATGTCTAGCCCATGGTGGGTACTAGTGAATGGTATGAAGGCAGCAAGAGGAATGTTAGAGGGCTAAAAGAGGGCATGGGGGTTGGTTTGGAAGGGTATGAGTTGTCATGGAGATGGTATGAGGTGTATGAAGAGTCTGGGCTAGAGGGGAGAACAGCTTCTAAAATAACTGGGACAAAGTTCCAGGGAACCATAGCTGGCCTTCTAACCAGCCAGCCTCAGCGCTCAACCCCCCTGGCCATCTAGGATCTGCTTCAGGTTCAAGTCCATCTCACCTTCACTACCCCATAGTGAAAATTGGTAGAAGGGGCCCGTTTAAACTGAGACTGGGTCTGTTGAGTTAGGAAATGTCCCAAAGCGAGCGACCCACTTCAGTAGAAAAAATTTCTTCTTGCAGAGGGTGATGAACCTCTGGAATTCTCTGCCCTAAAGTGTGGTGGAGGCTGGATCAATGGAAGTATTTAAAGTGGAGATGGGTAAATATTTGATAGATCGAGGAATGGAAGGCAATGGGGAAATGGCACAGAAAAGGAGTTGAGCTGGCATAGATCAGCCATAATGGTACTGAAAGGCAGGGCAAGCTTGAAAGGTGTGGTGGCTATGCCTGTTTTTATTTCTTGTGTTTTTGTGTTCTGTATGCCATGGTGTGGTTTAAAATAAAGCAACGTGCAGGGAACGGAAATGATTGTATTTGCTAGACTGGTCTACCAAATAACTTACATTCTTACTATAATATTGTTCCTGAATGGTTTTATATCTGTCAAATTTTACAATCAGTTTGCATGTTTTGAATGAGACCCCATCTGTTTTCTCTCTCTTTCTGGTGCATATAAACAATCCCAGGGAATTGATTTGAAGAGCAGGGAAATTCTTACCAACGATCTGGCCAATATTTATCCCTCCATCAACTCCTCTTCACAGATTAACTGGCCTTCTATGTAATTGTGGTTCATGGGACTCCACTTGGTGACTGCATTTCCTATATCACAACACTGACTATACTTGAAAAGTACTTCACTGGCTATAAAGTGAACTGTTAAGTTCTAATGTAGAGAAAGGTGCTAAAGGCAAGCCTTTCATTCTGTGCTGTTTACCACAGTTACATAGAAATGTAGGGCGAAATTTTCTGGCTGCACTCACCCCGAAACCGGAAAATCCCGCTCGAGGTCAATGGATCTTTATATGGTCCACTGTGATTCCCATGGCAGGTGGAGCTGGAAAATTCACTCCATAGGAACATAGAAACTAGAAGCAGGAACAGGCCATTCAAGCAAGTTCCGTCATTCATTATGATCATGGCTGATCATCAGCATTAAGTCGATTCATACAATGTCACCTCTAACCTATGTGATGTAATAGTGCATGTGATTAAACAATAGCTTACCTCAACCTGTAAAATCATAGAATCATACAGCGCAGAAGAGGCCCTTCAGCCCATCGAGTCTGCACTGACACATTAGAAACGCCTGAACTTCAACCTAATCCCATCTGCCAGTACTTGGCCCGTAAACATGAATGTTATGACGTGCCAAGTGTTCATCCAGATACTTTTTAAAGGTTGTGAGGCAACCCACCTCCACCAGGCAGTGCATTCCAGACCGTCACCGCCCTTAGATATAAAAGCTTTTCCTCACACTCTCCCAAAACTTCCTGCCCTTCATCTTGAATCTATGCCCCCTCATGCCTGAGCCTTCAGGTAAGAGGAACAGCTGCTCCTTATCCACTATGTCCAGGTCATAATCTGGTACACCTCGATCAGGTCACTCCTCAGTCCTCTCTGCTTCAATGAAAACAACCCAAGCCTACGCAACCTCTCTCCATAACTTAAACTTTCCATCCCAGGAAGCATCCTGGTGATTCCCCTCTGCACCCCCTCCAGTGCAATCACATCCTTCTGATAATGCGGCAGCCAGAACTGCGCACAGTATTCTAGCTGGGGACCCACCAAGCTTCTATACAACTCCAAAGTGACTTCCCTGCTTTTGCAATCTATGCCTCAGTTGATAAAGGCAAGTGGCCCTTTTCAGCACCCTACTAATATGTCCTTCCGTTTTCAGAGATCTGTGGACAAACACACCAAGGTCTCTTGTTCCACAGAATTTCCTAGTGTCCTACTATTCATTGAGTACTTTTTTGTCAAATTACTCCTTCCAAACTGTATCACCTCACACTTTTCAGGGTTAAATTCCATCTGCCACTTATCTGCCCATTGGACCATCCCATCTATATCTTCTTGTAGCCCAAGACACTGTGCCTCACTATTACACATGCGTTCGATCTTTGTGTCATCCGCAAATTTACTAATCCTACGTCCCACATAGTCATCAATGTCATTTATATAATTGACAAATATTGGGGGCCCAGCCCAGATTCCTGTAGTATACCACTGGACACTGGCCTCCAATCACTAACGCACTAAATAATGTTCGCTTGGCTAGATACCTTTGCTATAATTTCAGCTAACAGTTGTCTTATAAATAATACACATATGTATCTTTAAGTGTTCAGTTTTTATTTATTTGGTTGGTTTCTCAACATCACTTTCCCCGAAGCTATCTCTTATCAGTGTGACTCAGTGCTGCTTAGAGCACACCATCCGGATTTAAGCATCCAAGATTATCATTAATGGGGAGAGTTAATGTATTTCCTTAATCCCTCTATCAGGGATATCAGAGACTCCAGACTGGTTAACAGTTTCACCATCATAGGTAGAGGGGATCTTTTTTTTTCAATTACATCAGTGCCCAGGCTAGTCCAAGGAAATGGATCCTTGTGAGAAACATTCCATTGGACATATTCCTGGAACTCTGAAAGCTGGAGTGAGACTAAATTGAATGCCTGAGCTAGACACTGGTCCTAGATGTACACAAACTAATGGGACTCATTATTACTGGCTTGTTCAGGATAGGACCCACTCCAATTCCACAATTTTTCTGTTCAGCTGTTGCCTGAAACTAATATCTGTAGCTACTGTCGATATTTTAAGCCTCTAAGCTGTTCAGATCATACCCAATGTCCGAAGGCGTTTAGTTTTTCCATTATTGAAACTACAAGTCATTGTAAAACTGACTCCAATTCCCATTAATCCTGAGCACACAGTGTATTCAGTAATAGCCATATGGAACGATGGAAGCAACTGAATGCATCTGGCTTATTACAACAGCTGATGGTACCTCAGTTTCAGTGTTAACCCTATAGGAGCTTCCATGGCATTTTTGTACTGGACTATATCAATACACTTAACTAATTATTCACCAAATGCAGTGTATTCAGATGCTATTATTTTTTGTTAATGAAACATATTCAGAGATGTGGGGCAAAGGTGGAGTTAAGTTGCAGAGCAGCCATGGTCTCATTGAACAGTGGAACAGGCTTGAGGGGCTAAATGGCCAACTCTGTTCCTATGTTGCTAAGATATGATCTGAGGTGGTTTCATGATGTAACACTGCATTGACAAAAGCTTAAGTAGCATTACCATTTCTGAATCTCCCATTATCAAAGTCTTGGCTGTTACCATTGATTAGAAACAAAGAACAAAATACAGTGCAGCTGATGAACAGGCCCTTCGGCCCTCCAAGCTTGTACCGATCGTGTTGTCCTATCTAGACCAATCCCCTCTATTTCCCTGTCTGTTCACGTGTCTATCCGGCTAAGTTTTAAATGTCGCTAACGTGTCTGCCTCAACGGCCTCACTTGGCAGTGCACACCAAAACTTCCCCCGCTCATTTCCACTGAACCTTTCCCCCCTTACCTTGAACTTGTGTCCCCTTGTAATTGTTATTTCTGCCCTGGGAAAAAGCTTCCAACTGTTCACCCTATCTATACCCCTCATAATTTTATAAACAGAACTGGACAAGTCCAAAGATGTGTGGGTTAGGTTGAGTGGTCATGCTAAATTGCCCTTAGTGTCAGGGGGGTTTAACAGGGTACATGCTACAGGGCTAGGTTTTGGGTGGGATTTTTGTTGGTGCAGGCTCAAAGGGCTGAATAGTCTCCTTCTGCACTGTAGGGATTCAATAGATTCTATATGAATACCGTGGCTACAAATTTGAGTCAGAGATTAGGAACCCAGTGGCGAGTAACTCATTTCTTCACTCCCCAAAGCCTGTCCACCACAAGTCAGGAGGGTGACGGAAAACTCCCGTTTGCCTGGATGCGTCGAGCTCCAACAACACTCAAGAAATGGGACACCATTCAAGAAAAAGCTGCCTGCTTGACTGGCAGCAAATCCACAAGCATTCACTTCCTCCACCACCGCAGCAGCAGTGTGTACCATCTACAAGATGCACTGCAGTAGCTCACCAAAACTCCTTAGACAGCACCTTTCAAACTCATGGCCACTACCATCTAGAAGGACAAAGGCAGCAGATGCATGGGAACACCACCACCTGGAGGTTCCTCTGAAAACCACTCACCATCCTATATCTTGCCATTCATTCATTCATTGCCACTGGTTCAAAATCCTGGAACTTCCTACCTAACAGCACTCTTGGGTGCACCTACGCCACATGGACTGCAGTGGTTCAAGAAGGCAGCTCACCACCGCCTTCTCAAGGGTAATTAGGGATGGGCAGTGAATGCTGGCCCAGCCAGCGATGCCCACATCCCATGAATGTACTTAAAAAAGATACAGTATTTTAAAAATTACAGGTGCGAATTGCTAGAGAAATATTTACCATTATAAATTATATTCAACATTTAATCAGTGGTTTACTTTTGGGAGTTATTAAAAAAACGAACAGTTCATAATTCACATGGCTGTCTTGTTTTAGAGAAAGTACATTTCAGGCGTGATGGAAGGTCCTTCTCACACAGTGAATTGTAGTTTAGGTAAATTCAACAGCGAAAAACATGTGCCAAAGTTATTTGCAAGATATTTCTGAAGTGATGAACATTCTGTCGGTCACACAATCAGTTTTGTGTAGTCTCGTTACTCAGTCGGTTTGATGTTTTGGTGGATCCAGAAATGGAATAGACTTGGAGGTCTTATGGTGTTAGAGTCTGTGGATCTTTAATCCAGTGATGTTGCTGAATTTTTCCCTGTCTGCTTTTCTGCTGACAGTATTTGAGGATTAAAAGGCACAAACATAGCTGCCCTATCATGTGACTCCTCACAATTGTAGGGCAACATGCTGGCACAGTGGTTAGCACTGCTGCTTCACAGCGCCAGGGACCTGGATTCAATTCCAGCCTTGGGTGACTGTGTGGAGCTTGCATGTTTATCCTGTGTCTGTGTGGGTTTCCTCCAGGTGCTCCAATTTCCTCCCACAGTCCAAAGAGGTGCGGGTTAGTTGGAGTGACCATGTTATATTGCTCCTTAGTGTTCCAAGATGTGTAGGTTAGGGGGATTAGCAACAGTAAATGTGTGGGGTTACAGGGATAGAGTGGGGGAGAGGGCCTGGGTAAGCTACCAGAGAGTTGGTGCAGACTCAATGAGCCAAAGGGCTTCTTTCTGCGCTATAGAGATTCTATGAATTGATATTTCTTCACTAAATAAATTGTTGCTCTTAAGATTGATGAGCCACATCCTACATTCAACTTGATGAGTTAAAACAATTACTTTCTTTCAAAAGACCGATTCATTTAGGAAATGCCTTCCAATGGTCTCAGGAAATATGAAATTAACATTTTTCAGTTTGGAATACTTATTTGTCTGTCATTAGGGCATGGCCAGACTGTGAGACAATGGACGGAGTTTTATGAGGATGATTCTATGTGTCCAGTTAGCATAAAAATGGAAAAGTTGCAGATCTGTTTTTGGACGGGATTTCACACCCAATCCTCTGTGCGTAAAGCATGGAAAGATTAGCTAGACTGTTTCTAGCTACAGCAAGCGGTAGGCTGGGCTTAATCCATCAGCTGGCCTGTAGAGGGAACTATTGCGTATGTGCAGATCTTGGTGTCTGCACACCCGCAATAGCAATTGCAGAGGGAACTGTTGCGTTTATGTAGGCTTCTGATTCTGCACATGCGCAACAACAACAGCAGAGGTCCGACAGAGAGAATTGTCAGGCCTCTGCTGCTGCAGGGGCCTCAACAAACTCCTCCAACCCCCACAATCACGGGGGCCTGCGGTCAATTGCGAGACCCACACAACCCAAAATTCAGCCCCAACGCTGCCCAGACTGATCATGCCCTCCCTTAATGATCACAATGCACAGCAAGCCTACCTTCCCCCTCCCCCACCCCGATCCAGTCGCCTGCAGAGTTGCAGTCATTCCCTGTTTAATAGGCATGAACATACGTAATATCAAGCTTCACAGAACATTATTGTTCAATTCAGAGATGGCTGGAGTTAATAATGACACAAATTGAATTAATCAGCATTGATCCTGGATTCTAGGAATCAAATACATTACAAGAACACATTTAGGACAGACAGTGATATTTTGCTGTCTATCCACATAGCTACGAACTGCAGCAATGCCAGAACAACAAATTCACACCAGTTTAGCAGAATAGTCTTTTAAAGAAATAAATGTACGAGAATGATCTCTTTCCTTCTTTTTAAATGAGAACATGTGGGTCATAGTTTGAAAATTGTAGTATATTGCCTGCAACCTCATTCTCTTTGATATCCAGTTATCATGACTTTGGGGTGGGTTGGGTAATAGTTAAGCAGTGTTACTGCCTCAAACAGATATGTTCTGATTTAAATCTACAAAGTGGCAACCCCGGCTGTCTGTGGGACTATGAAGCAATTCTGGCGTTCCTCTGGGATGAGCATGCACTTTGCCCAGTTGCACTGAAGACCCTCTAAAAGGATGTTGCTCTGAAGGGGCAGGTGGTAAGTATCGTGCAAGCCAAATTCCAAAAGGGAAAATTTGACAAGCAATCACAACAGTTTTCTACTTGTGTTTTACTACAAGAAAATACCTGTACTAAAGTCAGGAATGACAAATTCAAATAACACTTTCAGGGATTTTAAAAATTAAATTGAAATGCTTATTAATAAAAGAAAAGAAAAGTTAAACACACAAGATTGCATTTACACAGTTAAAATTCATCTTACAGAACATTTCCCCAAAAGACTCTTACTTTGTTATACTCAAAAATAAATACCCCTTTAGGTAACAGTTATAGAGATATACAGCATGGAAACAGGCCCTTCAGCCCAACTTGTCCATGCCAAACAGATTTCCTAAACTAACTAGTCTATTTGCCTGCGTTTGGCCCAATCCTTCTAAACCTTTCCCATCCATATACCTGCCTTGTATTTAAAATTTTGTAATGTCCTTATAGATATTTAATCTATAAAATTTCAGTAAAACTACTGTTGCTATAGAATAGTTATTTCACAGGCTTCTCACTCTCTCACTTGGATATAGAAAACATTACCCTGCTTTCTGGAACAACCAGATACTTCTTTGTGGTGACTGAAGTCTGCTCACTTCACTTCTTCACAGTTCTGTCCCAACGCAGGGCACGACACTGTCTGACTGCTTTGATCAGTGCTAGAAGTTCACTGGAAGCATCCAAAGTAAGATCTGACTTTGAAAGTGGTTAGGGACTCTCACCATTGCACGTAAAACGAATTTCATTCAGATATGAATTTTCATTAGATTTAGTAGTTGGATTTCCTGGTTCTGCCTGGCGTGAAACCCGTTGCAGACAGGATAGAAATCTGGCAACCCAGCAAAACATCCTTTGTCTTATCGCAGCAATTTCTGGTCACACAATGCTATTTATTCAAAAGGTCTGTTAGATAATTATTACACTGCAATGTCAACCCATAGTCAGCTGCAAGGTGTGCTTGGCCACAACAGTTTCCCTCACTGTATCTTTACAATTCCTGAATCTTTGGACTAAATGCCCTAATTCTGCCACAAAAACGGGCCCTTTATGAATGTGTGTGTGTGTATGTCTGCGTGTGTACGTCTGTGCATGTGTATGTATGTGTGTGTGCGCGTGCGTGTGTGTGTATGGGTATGTGTGTGTGTACACATGCATGTGTGCATGTATGTGTGTGTATATGTGTGTGTGCCTATGTGCATGTGTGCGTATGTGTGTGTGTGTCTGTATGTGTGTGTGTAGTTTGCATCTTAAGGCTGAGTATAAAACATGCACAAGAAAATCTAGTTCATGTGCTTGCCTGATAATTCTAATTAAAGTTATCATTTTGTGGGAGGAAAAAAATCAATTGCTGTAGCTCATTATAATCATCATGGTGAATAAATGAAGACACAACTCAAATGCACATGATTTATGAAACATTTATTGCACATTGCTATTTCAGCAATGTACAATCTTTGCTGTTAGAATGTGATTGCTAATGAACAGAATTCAAAGGAAAATGACAACCTCCAGAGCAGATGATAAAGTGGTCAAATGCAAAGCAAGAATCAAGCTGGAACATTTTTATGGCCCAAAGTATGTTTTGGGCAAATGCAAGTTTGTTTAAAGTTTATTTATTGGTTTCACAAGTAGCCGTTCATTAACAGTGCAATGAAGTTACTGTGGAAATATTCAATAAAATGAATTTGGTGGGAAACCTTATCCAATGTTTTGCTTTTATTTAATCTTTCATGGGATGTGGGTATTGCTGGCAAGGCCAAAATTTATTGCCCATCCCTAATTTGTCCTTGAACTGAGTGACTTGTGAGACCACTGGGGCAGTTAAGAGTCAACCACATTGTTTAAGTTTATTTATTAGTGTTACAAGTAGGCTTACATTAACATTGCAATAAAGCTACTGTGAAAATCCCCAAGTCGCCATATCCAGCACCTGTTTGGGTACATTGAGAGAGATTTTAGCATGGCCAGACCACCTAAATGCCACCATTTTTCAAACTATGGGGGGAAACCAGAGTACGCAGAGGAAACTCACGTAAACACGGAGAGAACGTGTAGACTCCGCACACACAGTGACCCAAGCTGGGAATCAAACCCGGGTCCCTGGCACCGAGAGGCAGCAGTGCTAACTACTGTGCCATTGTGCCGCCCTGTTAATCTTGCATGCTCAATGTATGATGTGCAAGGTTTTTACTTTAAAGTAAAAGACGCAGGAGAGCGTGTGCCGCGAAATTGTATGCTTGATTCAAGACATAACTTAAAACCAGCCTGTGAGATAATCCGAGACCGGGGCGGCGGGGGAAGCGGGGGGTGCTTCTCGAAGCCACCCTTCAGATCGGGAAATCTGGCGAACATAGTAAGATATTAAGATAATATAACATTCCTCTTATAATAGTCCTCTGTCCTCCATGCCGTGGCCATATGCACCAGGTTGAAGTTGTGGTCGAACCAAAGCTAGTTCAGGAATTTGGAATTCCTTGTGTACATGTATGGTAAATTTGGAATTCAAAGTTGATCAGGAAGATCAAAAGTTGTGTTCAGTCAGAGAGCAAGGAAAACAGCAGGTAGACAATGAAAACAACAAGATAAAATTCCAGTGCCCACATTAGAAATGAAATTTAAAGATTCATAACTTATTTTGATTGTTCATTGGAGCAGTGTCTATTATCTCAGAAGGAGAGCAGAAGGAATTTTTAAGTCACGAAAGGAATTGATGTGGAGTTGCTGGCATTGGACTGGGGTAGGCACAGTAAGTATCTCACAACCTCATGTTAAAGCCCAACAGGTTTATTTGGTAGCACGAGCTTTTGGAGCATTGCCCAGCTCATGTGATGAAGACTCGTGCTACCAAATAAACTTGCTGGACTTTAACCTGGTGTTGTGAGACTTCTGACTGCGCAAAATCAGCAGTCATAAAAATTATTTCAAGTATCCAAATACTGTATCTCCCATGTTTCCACTCTCAAGTTACTGTACTAAAATGATGCCAACGATGTTGAGGGTCAGCTCAAAAAATGTTTGCATAACTGGTGTTTCCAAATGATCAATTTCTTGGCTGGAGAGGTTATGTCATTTTGGGAATGCAAAATCGTAGGATCATAGAATCCCTTACAGTGCAGAAGGCGGCCATTCAGCCCATTGAGCCTGCACTGACAATGATCTGACGCAAGCTCTTTCCCTGTAATCCCATGTATTTACCTGGCTAATCCCCCTGATGGTGTGCAACTGACTAGTTATTCCAATAACTATATTCAAGTGTTGGAGAGAAATAGGATGGTCATTTTATAACCCGCCATTAATAGACATTTAAGAGAACAAAGGCAGGAATTATCCAGCCGTTCATGTCCCCCCGCTGCTACCAATGAGGACAGAGAATTTAGCACTCAGCAAATCTCCTTTCATTGCAGTGGGACCAGAGAATCCCACTGGCATGAACGGCAAGAGAGTCCCACCCAAGGTCTCCAGGTTGGGAAGGAATCGGCTTAACATGGTGAAATAAGTTCATTACAACAGGGATCAGTAAAGAGAGCATCTCTCATACAGGAAGAGAGCACTAAGTGGTCTGTGAGCGAGGTGGACTGAACGTTTGCGCATTCTCCCCGTGTCTGCATGGGTTTCCTCCCACATTCCAAAATGAGCGGGTTAGGTGGTTTGGCCAGGCTAAATTGCCCCTTGGTGTCACGAGAACCAACAGGCTAAATTAGTGGAATTACAGAGTGGGATTGTGGTCGGCACAGACTTGATGGGCCAGATAGCCTCCTCTTGTGCCGTAGGGATTCTATGAGTCAGTGATAAAATCAGGCATCAATTAGACTGAAGTCAGGATAAAGACAACATACAGCTGACATTTTGTAAGACTCGGCCATTGCCTTACGCAGAGTTAGAAGCAGCAAGAAAAACTGAATGGATTAGAAACAACAGGGGCAGCACGGTGGCACAGTGGTTAGCACTGCTGCCTCACAGTGCCAGGGACCTGGGTTCAATTCCAGCCTTGGGTCACTTGGGTCTTGGGTCTGTGTGGAGTTTGTACATTCTCCCCATGTCTGTGTGGGTTTCCTCTGGATGCTCCGGTTTTCTCCTACAGTGTGCTGGCTAGGTTGATTGGCCATACTAAAATTGACCCTTGTGTCAGGGTGATTCGCAAGGTAAATATGTGGGGTTACAGGTAAAGGGTCTGGGTGGGATTGTGGTCAATACAGGTTTGATGGGCCAAATGGCCTCCTTCTGCACTGTAGGGATTCTATGATGCTAAATAGGATAGTGGAGGGCAGTGAGGAAAATATGTTGCAGCTTTTAGGGTAATTCAAAAAGCAGGAGTATCCATTAAGATCCGAGGAGATTATAAGCAAATTGCAAATAAGATGATCAAGAACGACACCTAACCACCGCCTATTAATGAAGATTCATTTTCTAATTTAGCCAATGGAAAGATGTGTCAAGTGCATATTTGCAATTAGACGTAACTGAGAAGAGCAAGAATTTTCTCATCATTTGTGCACACAAAGAATTTTACCAATACATTAGGGGTGTCAAATCAAATACCCCTGCAGTGTTCCAGAATGTCTTGAGTCAGGTATTAAGTGGGATCAAACAAGTGACGACATTCTAGTTTGCAGTAAGTCACAGAAAGAGCACATTGTCAGGTTAAATGAAGTTCTAGGTTGACTTCAAGAACACGATAACAAAACCAAAAGTATACCTGCTGCCGTGTTCATAGAATCATAGAACTGTTACAGGACAGGAGACGACTATTTGGCTCATTGTGTCCACACCAGCTCTCCGAATGAGCATTTCACTTCCGTTCTCCTGCCTTCTCCCAGTAATCCTGCAGATTGTTTCTTTTAAAATAATTGTCTAGTTTCATCTTGAATGCCTCAATTGAATCCGTCTCTGCCACACTCTCCAGGCAGTTCATTCTAGACTCTAACCACTCGCTGTGAAAAAGCTATTTCTCATATTAACTTTGCCTCTTTTGCTAATTACTTTAAATCTGGGACCTTACTTTCTTGATCCTTTTATGAATAGGAACAGTTTCTCCCTGTCTACTCTGTCCAGACCCTTAGTGATTTTGAACACCTCCATTAAATCCCCTGTCAGCCTTCCTTTCTCTAAGGAAAACAATCCCACCTTCCCAAATCTTAATTCATAACTGAAGGTCCTCATCTCTGGAACCATTCTCACAAACCTCCTCTGCACTCTTTCCAATGCCTTCACATCTTTCCTAAAATGTGGTGCCCAGAACAGTATGCAACACTACAGCTGAGTGTAATGTATCTGGGTCACCAAATAGATGGTGAAGGTATCCACCCAATGTATGAGAAGATTAAGTGGATTTTGAAAGCAAAGAGACCAGAGATCAAAGAAGAATTCAGACCATTCACGGAGATTATTGTGCATTATTTTAAGTTAATTTCTGACTTGGCCAACATTCACTCCACTGCTGAAAGGTGGAATAGATTGGGAATGGTCTGTGGAGTGTCAGAAAGCATTTGAAGAAGTGAAGGAAGGGCTGACTAATGATGCTGTTTTGACCTCTTATGATCCCCAAGAAACATCATCGTTTGAAGATGTATGCAAAGTGTGATAGCTCCGAGGACTTGCATGGGGGATTGTCCCTGTAGGATTCATAGAATATGAGCTCCTTGGTGATTGGTAATTACTTTCCCAGCTGGAGCTCGCATACTGAGCCCTCTATAAAGCACGCCCATGAGTCAGTCCATTGTTCTACTGTCCTGGTTGGGACCTGTTTGTGTTCACCACATGCTTGTAGTTTTTCTTTATTTTGTGCAGTAAAAGCCACTGTTCCTTTACTGCCAACCCCTGGAGTCAATATTCAAAGGAAGAAGCAAACTGTTGTCCTATTCATTGGCTGGGATTAACTGGTGTTGCCACTGGTGGACATCATCGCAGGCTGGATGGGATGGGATGGAAAAATTTGGAGCTCTCCATTTGCACTCTCCAAATCTTTTTACCCTGCCTGACACCCTTCAACTTGATGTGACTTGATTTATTAGTATACAGTGAAATGTATTGTTTCTTTTCCAGACAAAGCATACCGTTCATAGAGAAGAAAACATGAGAGTGCAGAATGTAGCGTTACAGTCATAGCTAGGGTGTAGAGAAAGATCAACTTAAGATATGGTGGGTCCATTCAAAAGTCTAATAGCAGCAGGGAAGAAGCCGTTCTTGACTCGGTTACAGTTGTAGCTAGGATGTAGAGAAAGATCAACTTAATATATGGTGGGTCCATTCAAAAGTCTGATAGCAGCAGGGAAGAAGCTGTTCTTGAGTCGGTTGTTATGTGAGCTCAGACTTTTGCATCTTTTTCCCGATGGAAGGAGGTGGAAGAGAGAATATTTGGGGTGCATGCAGTCCTTAATTATACTGGCTGCTTTTCCAAGGCAGCGGGAAGTGTGGACAGAGTCAATGGATGGGAGGCTGGTTTGCATGATGGACTGGGCTACGTTCACAACCCCTAATGTACTGGTAAAACTCTTTGTGTGCATGAATGGTAAGCAAATTCTTGTTCTTCTCAGTTAATTCTAATTGCAATTCTGTATCTGAAAAATTGCAGGCACGCATCTTAGTGTAACACACAACACAGGTGGAGAGAGACAAAACAGAAAATGCTGGAGAAACGCAGCAGGTCTGACAGAGTCAGGGCCAGAAAAAAAAACACCCATTATTTCTTGCCAAATGATGACATTTTAGTTAAACACAAACTGGCATTAAAGAAAGCCATTTAAAAAAAACAGCATGTGCATTTTGGCAGTAATATACGTGTTTTGGTTGTGATTGCAGTAAAACAACAATGTTACCCAAACTGCTCAATTTCGGGCACGGTTGATATTGGTTTAGTCGCATCTGTACCTGAAATATTGCGTGCACGCATCTCAGAGCAGTACGCAACACAGGTGGGGCGAGGCAAAAACAGAAGATGCTGGAGAAACTCAGCATCTGAATAGAGCCAACATTGGTTCTGTTCTCTCTCCATAGATGCTGTCAGGCCTGCTGAGCTCCTTCAGCATTTTCTGCTTTTGTTTCAGATTCTAGCATCCACAGTATTTCAGCAGGCGGAAAGAGACTGGTGGCAGTGTTTGCCCTGGTGAATCGAGGTCAGTCTGCATCTCACCAGCTGAAGTGGCACTACCCGAATGAATTCCGCCTACCGGAGCTTTACACATCTGCGAAAATTCCTCCTCACTTGAATCGACAAGCAATTTAAACCTGCCTTTTATTTTGTTTACCTTTTATATCGTTGAAGTTCAAGTGCATCTTAAATGGTGCGCAGCGTTGGCAGGCAGGAAATTGTTGCCACTAAATGGCCAAAGCCGCCAGAGCAAATACAATTAAACTTTTACAAGCAGTGCAAATCAGCTAACAAAGGACCCAGATCACGTGAGCTGGTACTGCTAAAGACTGCGAGGGCAGGGTAGGCCACTTGAGTATGTTGTTTTGACACAAGCTGATTCTGGACATAGGGTTCACATGGAGGGCTATTACATAATCTAAAAAAAACCTCAAGCTCAGTGCAATTCCAGGAATTAATGAATCATACAAAGCAGTCTCTACTATTGGTCACGATTAATTTCTGTTTTAAATAGCCGCACTTGACATGAACTGCAGAATTCTTGCTCACCATGTAGCTCGTTTGCACTGATTCAGATGAAGTGGGAGACAACAGAACGCAAACGCAACTTCAAGTTAGCAAGTCTGGGGCTGGGTGAGCTAAAATTAAAGGCTTAATTGTAGCAATTGGATGACAGCAAACCTTTGCAGCTGATTGCCCTCTGTAAGACCATAAAATATCGGAGCAGAATAGGCCATTTGGTCCATCAAATCTGCCCTGCAATTCAATCATGGCTGATAAGTTTCTCAACTCCATTCTCCTGCCTTTTCCCCATGACCTTTGATCCGCTTACCAATCAAGAACCTATTAAATACACTCATTGATCTCGCCTCCACAACCTTCTGCGGCAATGAATTCCACAGATTCACCACCCTCTGACTGATGAAATTCCTTCTCATCTTGGTTCGTTACTGTGCCTTCGGATCCTAGCCTGCTAATGGAAACATCTTCCCATATCTACTCTGTCCAACCCTTTCAGTATTCTGTAAATTTCAATGAGATCCCCCACTCATCCTTTTAATCTCCATTGCGTTCAGACCAGAGTCCTCAAGCGCTTTTCATACATCAAGCATTTCCTTCCCGGGATCATTCCTGTGAACCTCCTCTGGAGCCTCTCCAGGGCCACAGCCTTCTGTGGCAACGAATTCCATAGATTCACCACTCTCCGGCTAAAGAGATTCCTCCTCATCTCGCTTCTAAAGGATCGTCCCTTTACTCTGAGGCTGTGCCCTCAGATCCTAGTCTCTCCCACTAACGGGAACATCGTCCCCACCTTCACACTATCCAGGCCTTTCAGGCTGCCAATTCTGGTTAGACCATGGAAAGTCGATCATGTGATATTTGATCATGTGATTCTATTCACTGTTTGTAAACATTGTTGCTGTTTTCCTTTTTGAATGTCTCAAACAACTCATTGTCAAAGGATGCTGCTTCAAAGAACTACTTCTTGTTTTTGCAGAATACAAAGATTTCAATGAGATAAACTACAACCTCATTCATAACTCAAAGCAAGAATGCAAAGGAACAGCAACAACTTATTTTTGTACAGGGCCTTAAATATAACGAAGCATTTCAGGGCAATTCACAGGACATTGCAAATCAACATACAGCACCAATCCACAGGAGCAATATTAGGTCAGCTTGGTCAAAGAGATACACTTTTAAGGAGTATGTTAAAGGAGCAAAATGAGGTAGAGAGGAAGAGAACTGTAGGGAGGGTACTGTAAAGCTCAGGACCTAGGCTACTGAAGACACGATGAAGCAATTAAAATTGAGACTGTTCAAGAGGTCAGTATTAGAGGACCACAGATATCTCGGATGGTTAAAGGGTTTGGAGAAGATTGCAGAACTAGGGAGTGACAAGGCCATGGAGAGATAAGAAAAGGATGAGAATTTTAACATCAAGATATTGCTTCACTGGAAGCCAATATAGCTCAATGAACAAATTGGTAATGGGGGTGGGGAGGGGGGGGGGGGTGCGGAGGTGGGGGGGAAGAATCAGAATTTCGGATGACCTCAAGTTTAACAAGGCTAGAATGTGGGAGACCAGCCAGGCATAGCATTGGAATAGTCCAGTCTACAGTTAACAAAGACACGAGTGAGAATTTCAACAGCAAACGAACCTAGACGGGGTGAAGTCAGGTGATGTTACAGAAATGGAAATAGACGGTCTTAGTGAAGGTATGAATGTGAAGTCAGCAGCTTACCTTGGGGTCAAGTGTGACATCCAGCTTGTGAATAGACTGGGTTAATCTCAGATGGATGAGTTGATTTGATTCATTATTGTCACATGAACTCGGATGCAGTGAAAAGTATTGTTTCTTGGTGCGATATCCAGACAAAACATACCATTCATAGAGTACAGAGGGGAGAAGGAAAGGAGAGGGCGGGATTTTCCATCTGCGCTCACCCCAAGACTGGAAAACCCCACCCAAGGTCAACAGACCTTTTCATGGTGCGTGTCCCACCCACTACAATTCCCGTTGCGAGCAGGGCTGCAAAATTCCACCCATAGTGTTACAGTCACAGCCACGGTATAGAGAAAGATCAGCTGAATGTATGATAGGTCCATTCAAAAGTCTGATGGCAACAGGGAAGAAGATGTTCTTGAGTTCTTGCTTGGGAGAGGAATGGAATTAGTAGCTAGGGCATGAAGTTTAGAGTGAGGGCTAACAACAATGGTTTCAGTCCTCCCAATATCTAAATGGAAGAAATTTCTGCTCACCCAGTACTGGGTGTTGGATTAAACAATCTGATAACTTAGCAACTGTGGAGGAGTTGGAAGAGATAGCGGTGAGATAGGGTTGGGTGTCCTCAGTGTACATGTGCTAACTAACAGCAATGTCACCATGGGACAGGATGCAGATTGGAATTGGGAGGTTTTAAGGATAATTAAGGTTTAATTAAAACTTCTGCTTCGATGATTCTACACTGTTGACCACAAAGAGAGCCACCAAATTAGTTCCAATGATTCTGTTAAATCATTGCTGTAAAAAAACTTGTTGCACAATGTGTTTCAAAAATAGTAAATAAAATCCGAACCAAATTCAATTCAATTTGTTAACTCTCACATCCCATGATAGAAACCCATTGTTTCACATAGGTGAGGCTCACGGCCTGAAGTTGCCTGACTCCCATAACAAAATACATGAGACAACAGCAGTCAGCACAGGCTGACATGCACAGCCACATTCTCCCAAGGGCTGCCTTGCCGCTGGCCCATCTCCTTCCTTATCTGCTTCAGTTACTGGCCACAGTTTAAACTTAAAATTCATTTACTAGTGTCACAAGTTGGCTTACATTAACACTGCAATGAAGTTACTGTGAAAATCCCCTAATTGCCACACTCCGGTGTCTTTTCGGGTACGCTGAAGGCAAATTTTAGCAGGGCCAATGCACCTAACCAGCATGTCTTTTGGACTGTGGGAGAAAACCAGAGCACCTGGAGGAAACTCACACAGACACATGGAGAACATGCAGACTCCACACAGACAGTGACCCAAGCCAGGAATTGAACCTGGGTCCCTGGTGCTGTGAGGAAGCAGTGCTAACCACTGTCCCACCTGCCCCTTTTCAGGTCACATTTAACAGACTTATCATCCACTTCCCTTCTCCTCGCTCTGAACGATTCAGATGAAGACCCCAAATCCCGCAGGCTGATTTGTGGACTGTTAAACAGAATTGAAACTCTGAGGACTGAATAGTGGGCAGGGAATTTCCTCATGGTGGGTCTCGCTGCCACCAAGCACCTTTCTGGCGATGTTAATGGTGTGGGGGTCATGGGGCAGAACCAGTTACGACAAAATCCCTGGTCACATTTTGAGATGCATGGAAAGGCTGAGACAAAAGGTAAATGGATCCCTCCAGCACAAAGACAGAAAGGGTAACAGCTTCTATCTGCAGTAGAGATGCATCTAGGAAGGCAATAAGGGTGGGATTCTCCGGCCACACTCATCCCAAAACTGGAGAATCCAGCCCAACGTCAATGGATCTTTGCGTGGTCCACCAGCCCTCCCGCTCACTTCAATTCCCGTGGTGGGCGGGACGGGAGGATTCCCCTCTAGATCTTTTCCATTGAGGTTCACAACTACATACAAGAACACTCAAAATGCCTTGCATTCTGAAGAACAAAGTAACAATGGACACTTTATATGGCATCTTCTCCAGGCACAGATGCAATACAACAAATTGCAAACAGGCACATCTATCCCTTCTTTATCAAATGAAATTTGAGATTTAACAGCATGAGATTAAAAGACAAACCTCATCCCTCTCCTGAGAGTCTCTTCCCCTTTGAGTTTACGACTATGACACCCAACAGAGTTGCTTCTGTGGAAAGAATCAGCCAGAAAGTTCTACTCCCTGGGAGATCCTTTCTTTTCTTTTTAACCTTACCTTGGCTGACGGGCATTTTTCCATTCTGAAGCTTTTTTAGCCGTTTTTGGTGGGATTTGCCATTGTAGTGGATCTGGGCCTGAGCAGCAGAGTTGAGCTGAATGTTACACACCCCGCAAAGGGTGAAAGTTTGGAGTTTTCTCTCTCGCTTCTGTGTGCTGTCTGTGGTGACAGATTGCAATTCTGTGGCGTCATCGTTCACCAACGAACCATCTGCGTCTCCACTTTCAGGTGGTAGAGGAGGACTTAATGGTCGTTTCATACCTTGAAGAAGAAAGGTCATTAACTTTTTTTGAGTACTTATTCTTTTTGCAGCTTTCAAACTGAGCATCTCATTTCCTTTCACACAGGATCCCTCAGACTGATTTCATTTTCAATCCTAATACTGGAAATCTGAATAAGAGAAACCTAGAACCTCAAAAAACTTAATACTCCGCTGAATTAGTTTTAGGTCACTTGCATGGAGCATGCTCTTTGACTTCCTGGAGTAACCAAACAAAGAGCCCACAAATCTCTCTAGGTAATGTCTTAGTAGTATTATTGCTAACCTATTAATCCAGAAACTCAGCTAATATTCTGGAGACCTGCATTCAAATCCCACCAGGGCAGATGGTGGAATTCAAACTCAGTAAAAAATATCTGGAATTAAGAATCTACTGATGACCACGAAACCATTGTCGATTGGCGGTAAAAACCCATCTGGTTCACGAATGTCCTTTAAGGAAGGAAATCTACTGTACTTACCCAGTGTGGCCTACATGTGTCTCCAGAGCCATAGCAATGTGGTTGACTCTTAACTGCCCTCTGAAATGGCTTAGCAAGCCACTCAGGTCAAGGGTACCTAGGGGTGGGCAATAAATGCTGAACAGCCAGCGACACCCATGATCCACAAATGAATAAATAAAAACTATACAGATGCATAAGAATGACCTGTCCTCTGTTTCCCTTGAAATCTTGAACACAGTGATAGTGCAAAGGAGCAGCATTGCATTACATTCAAGGCTGAGATAGACAGATTATTAATCAGTAAAGGAATCAAAGGTTGGCGGGGAGGGGGGAGAAGACAGGAAAGCGGAGTTGAGGATTATCAAATCAGATCAGTACTGATCTCATTTAATGGTGGAGCAGACTCAATGGGCCGAATGGTTTACTTCTGCTCGTACATCTTATGGTCTTGTTCCAGCGTGCCTAATTTCAGATATATCGCGAATTCACTGGAAACTATGCTTGTTTTAAAAAAAAATTGATGCTAAAAGATTAATAAAAATGCAAATTTTTGCTGAAGGCATTTTGTATATTAATTTGTGATACCACGTTCATTTTATAATTGGTAGCCGGAAACAGTCAACTATAGTTCTACCAATAAAAGATATTATGAAGAATAGTGTTGTCAATTAAATGCTAATGCCTCCATTTAATTTTATTCCTGGTATGTTTTACATTGGTAATGCTGATTAAGCCAAACCCCGATGAGAAATGGACTAACAACACCAGAAATTAAATGCTCCGTTCCACCTGGTCCCTGTTCCCGGCTGTAAGGGTTCAGAAAGTACATGTTTCTGGTTTGGTGGACAGCTCTCTGTCCCCAAACATTTGCATGGTAAGTCATGGTATTAGGCTGAATGTTACGGGTCACTGTTAATGATGCCAAGGTATGGTTTCTGAAACTTTACTGGATATATTCATGCAAACAACTGATCCATTTAATTGCGTAATGACATGTGTTTACCACATGTGGGGGGAGGCGATGGCCTAGTGGTATTATCGCGAGACTATTAATCCAGAAACTGAGCTAATGTTCTGGGGACCCGGGTTCCAATCCCTCCACGGTGGCACCTGAATTCAATAAAAAAAATCTGGAATTGAGAATCTACTGATGACCTTGAAACCAGTGTCGATTGTCGAAAAACCCATATGCTTCGCTAATGACCTTTAGAAAAGCAAATCTGCCGTACCTTACCCGGTCTGGCCTACATGTGACTCCAGAGCCACAGCAGTGTGCTTGATTTTCAACTGCCCTCAGGCAACTAGGCATGGGCAATAAATGGCCAGCCAGCGATGTCCCATGAATAAGTAGTAAAAAATGTGACTCATGAGTTATTTAGTTGCAATACAAATGGAATATAATCCACAAACTGTGTACAGTTCTGGTCACCCTATTATAGAAAGGATATTATTAAACCAGAAGGAGTGCAGAAAGATTTACTAGGATGTTAATGAAACTTGATGGTTTGAGTTACAAGGAGAGACTGGGACCTTTTTTCCCTGGAGCTTAGGAGGCTGAGGGGTGATCTTATAGAGGCCTGTAAAATAATGAGGGGCACAGATAAGGTAGATAGTCAACATCTTTTCCCAAAGGTAGGGGAGTCTAATACTAAAGGGCATAGGTTTAAGGTGAGAGGGGAGAGATACAAAAGGGTCCAGAGGAGCAATTCTTTCACTTGGAGGGTGGTGAGTGTCTGGAACAAGCTGCCGAGGCAGTAGTAGAAGCGGGTACAATTTTGTCTTTTAAAAGGCATTTATAGAGTTACCTGTGTGAGATGGGTATAAAAGGATATGGGCCAAATGCAGGCAATTGGGACTAGCTTAGTGGTAAAAACTGGGCAACATGGACAAGTTGGGCCAAAGGGCCTGTTTCCATGCAGTAAACCTCTATGACTCTATGATTCTAAACAAGCTGCACGTCGATTAGAATGCTTTATTTTAATCCTTAGATTAGATCAGCTGAATGACAGCTGTAATATAAATTCACACTGCTACAAGGTGTGAGTCACTTCTTCTAATTTGTTCTTGGGGTGTTAGCTTCTCTGGCTAAACCAGCATTTATTGCTCATCCCTAATTGCCCTGGGGGTGGTGAGCAGTCTTCTTAAACCGCTGCAGTCCCTGTGGTGTGGGTACATCCACAGTGCTGTTAGAAGGTAGATCAGGGAATCTGACCCAAGGAGAGTGAAGGAACGGTGATATATTTCCAAGTCAGGGTGGTATGTTGCTTAGTAGGGAACTTGCAGGTAGTGGTGCTTCCATGTGTCTGCTGCCCTTGTCCTAAGCCGTAGAGGTTGTGGGTTTGAATGGGTCAAGGAAGGCTGGCAAGTTGCTGCAGGAAGTCAGATTTGGAGATGGCACATACTGCTATCACTGTGCATTGATTGTGGAGGGAGTAAATGTTTAAGATGGTGGATGGGATGTCGATTAAGTGGTCTTCTTTGTCCTGGATGGTATCGAGCTTCTTGAATGTTGGAGCTGTATTCATCCAGGCAGGTGGAGAGTATTCCATCACACTCCTGACTTGTGCCTTGTAGTAGTGAACAGGCTTTGGGGAGTCAGGAGCAAGTTAGTCACTGAAGGATCCCTAGCCTCTGGTCTGCTCTTGTAGGCACATTATTAATATGGCTAGTCCAGTTTCTGGTCAATGGTAACCCCCCAGGATTTTGATATGGGATTCAGCAATAGTAATGCCATTGAATGTCAAGGGGCAATGGTTAGATTCTGTCTTGTTGAGGGTGGTCAATGACTGGCATTTGTGTGGTGTGAATGCTACTTGCTACTTATCAGCCCAAGTCTGGATATTGGTCTTCTTGTATTTGGGCATTGAATGTTTCAGTATCTGAGGAGTTGCAAATGGTGCTCAACATTGTGCAGTCATTGGTGGACATCTCCAATTCTGACTTTCTGATGGAGTGAAGGTCAGTGATGTGATCGTGGATGATGGCTGGGCATAGAAAACTGCCTTCAGGAACTCCTGCAATGTTATCCTGGGGTTATGTTGATTAGTCTCCAACCACCACATCTTTTGTGCTCGTTGTGATCCCAACTGGTTGGAGAGTTTTCTCCTAATTCCCACTGACTCAAGATTTTGCTAGACCTCCCTGATGCCACAATCAGCCAAATGCTGCCTAGATATCAAGAGCAGTCATTCTCACCTTGCCTCCGGAATTCAGCTCTCTTGCTGAGCTGCTAGTTCAGTTCTGAATCGGTCCCATTTAGCACAGTCACACTGCCACACAACATAATGGAAGGTGCCCTAAGAGTGAAGGTTCAACATTGTCTCCACGAGTTCTTTGGAGTGATTGGATCCATACCATATTATCCTGGACAGACGCATCTTCAAATGGTCAAATTGTTTTCCTCACCACCTACTGCCCAGCCTAGCGTTCATGTCCAGAGCTTGGTCAGGAGTGATGTTACCAAGCCATTCATGGTAATGGGCATTGAAGTCCCCCATTTGGAATAGATCTGTGACTTTCATACCCTCAATGCTTCTTCTAATTGGCATTCAACATGGAAGAATACTGATTCATCAGCTGAGAGAAGGCAGTAAGTGATATTCAAGCAAAAGTTTCCTTGCAGATGTTTCAGAGTTTAATGTTGAGCAGTCCCAAGGCCACTGCTTCCTGGCTGTATACCGTTGAGCTGCCACCTTGAGCAGGAATGGTGAATAAGAAATCTGGGACATTGGCTGTTAGGTGTGATTCAGTGAGTATGACTATGCCAGGCCGTTGTTTGACTAATCCCTGAGATAGCTCTCCTAATTTTAACACAAGTCCCCAGATAGTAATAAGGATGGATGGAATTTCATGGCACCTCCTGCCAGCAGGATCTCCTGGTCCTTTTGAAGTGATTTGAGTAATGAATCATGGAATCACAGAGTCCCTACAGTGCAGAAAGAGGTCATTGGGCCCAACGAGCCTGCACCAACAACATTCTCACCCAGGCCCTATCCCCATCACCTCACATATTTACCTAGCTAGTCCTCCTGACACTAAGGGTCAATTTAACATGGCCAGTCAACATAACCTGCACATCTTCGGATTATGGGAGGAAACCGGAGCACCCGGAAGAAACTGACGCAGATGTAGGGAGAACGTGCAAACGCCACACAGACAGTCACCCGAAGCCGGAATTGAACCCATGACACTGACGCTGTGAGGCAGCTGCGCTAACCACTGTGCCACCGTGCTGCATTTTCTGGCTTTGCCCTCTGCTGCAATTGGACTGTAAAATTCCACACCAAAACTTTGCAGGGTCAACTGAGGAATGTGTGCCCACTACCTGGGTCAATGCTGGGTGACCTGTCCCATTTTATTCTTATCTAATTTTGGGTAGCAGTTTGACACAATTAAATATATCGTATATCAGCTTGCTAGGCCATTTCAGAAAGCAGCTAATGCTAACCACATCAGTCACATGTAGGCCAGACCAAGTAAGGAGAGGAGATTCCATCCCCTGGTGAACATTAGTGAACCAGTTTTTATGATAATCCATTAGTTTCAAGATCATTATTAATGAGGTTAGCATTTTATTCCAGATTAATTGCTTAATGGGTTTAAATTCTCTTAGCTGCTACCGTGGGATTTGAACTCATGTCCCGAGGTTCAGGTCTCTGGCTTGCCAGCCTAGGAGGTGGAGGAGGAGAGAGGGCGGCAGGTGAGAGAATGGGACGATAACACGTGGGGATGAAAGGGAGAGAAAATGAGGAAGGGAGGACTGAGGGAAAGGAAATTCGGGATCAGTGGAGTTGGAACACTGAGTTCAAATCATCGAAATCAAAGAAACCCTTCAGTGCAGAAAGAGGCCATTTGGCCCATCGAGTCTGCACCGACAACAATCCCACCCTAGGCCCTATCCCCGCAACCCTACATATTCGCTGATTTCTCTAACCTACACATCCTGGGATACTAAGGGGCAATTTAGCATGGCCAATCAACCTAACCCACACATCTTTAGAAAAGCCAGTTGTCAGGGGAGGAGGCAAATAGAAACATAGTAGCTAGAAGCAAGTGGAGGCCATTCAGCCCTTCAAGCCTGCTCCGCCATTCATTATGATCATGGCTGATTATCAAATTCAATATCCTGATATAACCACTATGCTACTGTTTCCCTCACCAATTTGTTGTGCTAACTACATAGTGGTGTTTAACAGGGTATAAACCTTTTGGGCATTGGTGCAGCAATCTGTTAATTTAGTGCTAATGGAAAAGGCTATGTAATTAATATATAAACACACTGAGCATTTTTGTTAAATAGTAATTGATAAAATAATTACCAGAAATTGCATCCAAAAACACTACTGCAGCACCAATTCCTACAGGGACAGGAGCTTCTATATCATCACAACTGGTTCATGAAAGGTTAACGCGGGAAGAAAAGAATCAATCTTCAGTGCCTGTGATTTGACGGCTACAGCTGATGCATATTTGCTCATAGCACAGGCCACCGGAGAAAAGTGAGGAAGGAAGAGAAGGTGGAGGATGAGAAACAGAGAGGGTGGAGGGTGAGAGGATGGGAAGGTGATGCAAGGGGATGAAAGTGAGAGAACAGGTAGGACTGAGGGAAAGGGAATTTCGGATCAGTGGAGTAGGAGGACTGACTTATAGAAGAGCCAGTCATCAGGGGAGCAGAAAAATAGAAATATAGAAACTAGAAGCAGGAGTAGGATGATGGGTTCAGGATATTCAATTTGATGATCAGCCATAATCGTATGAATGGCAGAGCAGGCTTGAAGGGCCAAATGGCCTACTCAAACCTCTGTGTCTCTATGAGGAGGCCATTTGGCCCTTTGGGCCTGTTCCGCCCTTCATTACGATCATGGCTGATCATCAAATTCAATATCCTGATTCACCTTCCCCCCATATCCTTGATCCCTTATAGCTCCCCAACAGCTATATCTGATTTCTTCTTGAAATCACACAACGTTTTGGCCTCAACTATTTTCTGTGGTAGTGAATTCCATACATTTGCCACTTCCTGGGTGAAAAAAATGTTTCCTCACTTCAGTCCTAAAAGGCTTTACTTACCCCTTATCCTCAAACTATGACCCTTTGTTCTGGACTCCCCCACCATCGGGAACATTGTTTCTGAATCTATTCTGTCTAACCCTGTTAGAGTTTTATTAGTTTCTATGAGATCCCTTCTCACTCTTCTAAACTCCAGTGGACATAATCCTAACCGACTTAGTCTCTCCTCATATGATAGACCCCCCATCCCAGGAATCAGCATTGGTAAACCTTTGTAGCCAGGACATCCTTCCTCAGATAAGGACACCAAAACTGCACACAATACTCCAGGTGTGGCCTCACCAATGCCCTGTACAAAAGTGGGGAAAGAATTGTTCTGGATGGTGAACAGAATTCAGAGACGGAGGGTTATGAAAAAGAGGGTATAGGTGGTCTGCAGGGGGAAACTGTCGCCTCCAGAAGGGGGAAAGGAATGGGAACCAGCGTATGGGCTGAAGCGGAAAATGCAGACAGCTCTGCTTGGATTATTTGTTTTGGATGGATGACTATTTTTCCCCTGCTGTTTCACCAACAGGTGCAGTTCTAATTGCAACCACACATCATATTTTTATGTAATTTAAAAAAAAAACATAATTAGTACATCCCTGGGAAGAGGTTCCCGTTGCCTGGTCCAAAAATAGAGTACAATGTGCAAAAATCCGAGGGGGATTCACAGTGGCAGAGGGAATGAGTTAGTTACAGGAAAATGCAATTTATATCTACATTGCAGTTAATGTTTTAACTAGTTTAAAATAATAGCTATAGCTCCTTACTCTGCACAGCACAAATGATAATTTATTACAAATACTCAGCGCCCAAAGAGGAATATTATGAGCAGGATGTTTCAGATGGCAATCTTTCTCGCTTTGCCAACGCGTTGGCTGGAATGCATCCTCACTAATATTGGCTGCCCTGAAGCCATTTAATGTTCAGCATCTGGGAAATTTTCTTTTATTCATTCGTGGGACATGGGCACCACTGGCTGGCCAGCATTTATTGCCCATCTCTAGTTGCCCGAGGGCAGTTGAGAGTCAACCACATTGCTGTGGCTCTGGAGTCACATGAAGGCTAGACCAGGTAAAGATGGCAGGTATACTTCCCTGAAGGATATTTACGAACCAGATGGGTTTTTGACAATCCACAATGATTTCATGATCATCAGTAGATTTTTAATTCCAGATATTTTTTATGGAATTCAAATTTCGCCATCTGTCTTGGCAGGATTTGAACTCGGGTCCCAGGACATTAGCTGAGTTTCTGGATTAATAGTCTAGCGATAATACCACTGGACTATCGGCAGTAAGTCCGGGTTGTCGGGGTCTTGGCTGGCAGTCTCCAGGTGAGGGGAGTGAGAGGGTTGTGGACTGGGTTAGGGTGAGGGGATGGTGAATCTGAGAGGCCTGCGGGGAAGGTTGAAGGGCGGGAGAGGGAGCCGACGAGGGAGCGAGCTATCTTGGATCTGGTGCTATGTAATGAGGCGGGTAGAATTAGGGACCTTGCGGTGAAGGATCCTCTTGGAGAGAGTGATCATTGTATGGTGGAGTTTCTGTTGCAGATGGAGGAGGAGAAAGTGGGTTCCCGGACACGCGTCCTTTGTTTGAATAGAGGGGAGTATGGTAGGATGAGAGAAGAATTGGCGAATGTGGACTGGGGGAGTGCGTTGGAAGGTAGGTCTGCTGAGGAGCAGTGGAGGATCTTTAAGGAGATCTTTCTTGGTGCTCAGCAGAAATTTATTCCGATGGTTAAAAAGGACAGTAGGAAGAGAGGTAATAAGCCGTGGATAACGAAGGAGGTGAAGGAAAGTGTTAAATTAAAAGCGGAGGAATTTAGAGTAGCTAAGAGCAGTGGGCGAGAAGAGGATTGGGAAAGGTTTAAATGTCAACAAAGATTGACAAAGAAGTTGATAAAGGAGGGTAGGAGAAGCTATGAGGCTGGGCTAGCACTTAATATAAAAAAGGATAGCAAGAGTTTTTATAAATATATAAAAAGGAAGAGGCTGGCTAGGGTGAACATTGGTCCTTTAGAGAATGAGAAAGGGGAGCTAGTGGTAGGGGATGGGGATGGGGATATGGCTAAGGTCTTGAATAACTTTTTTGTTTCTGTCTTCACGGAAGAGGACGTGAATAATTTGCCGGGTGTTAGCGATGGAAAGGTGGTAGGAATGGAGGGTCTTAATGACATTACTGTTACTAGAGAGGTGGTGCTCGACAGACTGGAGGGGCTGATTGTGGACAAGTCCCCAGGACCAGATGGAATGCATCCGAGGGTTCTGAAAGAAATGGCGGAGGTTATAGTGGATGCCTTGGTGGTTATTTTCCAGACGTCGCTGGATTCCGGGGAAGTGCCGGAAGATTGGAAAACGGCTAATGTTACGCCGTGGTTTAAGAAGGGTGCCAGGCAAAAGGCGGGGAATTATAGGCCGGTTAGTTTAACGTCTGTGGTAGGTAAAATGTTAGAATCCGTCATTAAGCAGGAAATTGCGAGGCATCTTGAAGGGAATTGCTTGATAGGGCGGACGCAACACGGTTTCATTAAAGGGAAGTCGTGTCTGACAAATTTACTGGAGTTCTATGAGGATGTGTCTAGGGCAGTGGATAGAGGAGAGCCGGTGGATGTGGTCTTTCTGGATTTTCAGAAGGCGTTTGACAAGGTACCTCACAAGAGGTTATTGCAGAAGGTCAGGGGACATGGAGTTGGGGGTAGGGTGTTAGTGTGGATAGAGGATTGGTTGTCAAATAGGAGGCAGAGAGTGGGGGTCAATGGGTGCTATTCGGATTGGCGGTTGGTGACTAGTGGGGTGCCCCAGGGGTCGGTGCTGGGGCCTCAGCTATTTACCATTTATATAGATGATCTGGAGGAGGGAACCGAGTGCAGGGTGTCGAAATTTGCTGATGACACCAAGATTGGGGGAAAGGCAAATTGTGCGGAGGGTGTGGAGAGTCTGCAGAAGGATCTAGATAGGCTGGGCGAATGGGCCAGGAAATGGCAAATGGAATTTAATGTTGGCAAGTGTGAGGTGGTCCACTTTGGTAGGAAGAATGGTAGGAAGGACTATTACTTACGTGGCGAAAAACTGCAGCAGGCGACGGTGCAGAGGGACCTCGGGGTCCTTGTGCATGAGTCGCAAAAACCCAGCTTGCAGGTGCAGCAGGTGGTCAGGAAGGCGAATGGGATGCTGGCCTTCATAGCGAGGGGGATTGAATATAAAAGTAGGGAGGTCTTGCTGCAGCTGTATAGGGCATTGGTGAGGCCGCAGCTGGAGTACTGTGTGCAGTTTTGGGCGCCGCACCTGCGCAAGGATATTTTGGCCCTGGAGGGAGTGCAGAGGAGGTTTACTAGGCTGATACCGGAGTTGAGGGGGTTGAGCTATGAGGAGAGGCTGAATAAACTAGGCTTGTACTCGCTAGAGTTTAGAAGAATGAGGGGAGATCTCATTGAGACGTATAAGATGATGAATGGGATGGATAGGATAGAGGTGGAGAGACTCTTCCCGCTCAAAAAAGACAGTAGGACTAGGGGGCACAGCCTCAAGATAAAGGGGAGGCGGTTTAGAACGGAGTTGAGGAGGAACTTCTTCACTCAAAGGGTGGTGAATCTCTGGAATTCTCTGCCCGTTGAAGTGGTGGAGGCTGCCTCGCTAAATATTTTTAAGACGCGGGTTGATGGGTTTTTGATAAGAGAGGGGATTAAGGGTTATGGGGAGAGGGCGGGAAAGTGGAACTGAGCCACAACAGATCAGCCATGATCTTATTGAATGGCGGGGCAGGCTCGAAGGGCTAGATGGCCTACTCCTGCTCCTATTTCTTATGTTCTTATGTTCTTATGAGAGTTGCATGGTCTTATGGCCTTCTGGTGGAGTGGTCGGGGTGGAGGGTGGGGGGTGGGGGGGGGCAGAGGGCAAGGTGCCTCCAATGAGCACAGCTTCATGAGCCTTCCTTCTGTTGGAGGGTGTAAGATGCTAGTGAAGGAAGAATGAGGCACTCAAATGACCCTGAATAGGCAGGTACAATGGGAAATAGGTCAGGGATGAGTGAGTGGGTAGCAGGCAGGCCGTGTGCTGTACATTACAACAAGCGCTTTCCCTCCATTACCCTTTTCCCCCTCACCCCACCTTGGGGCATCACGGTGGCACAGTGGTTAGCACTGCTGCCTCACAGCGCCAGAGGCCCGGGTTCAATTCGCAGCTTGGGTCAGTGTCTGTGTGGAGATTGCACATTCTCCCCATGTCTGCATGGGTTTCCTTCACGTGCCTCTGGTTTCCTCCCACAGTCCAAAGACGTGCGGGTTAGGTGGATTGGCCATGCTAAATTGCCCCTTAGTGTCAGGGAGTTTAGCTAGGGTAAATATGTGGGGTTATGGGGGTAGGGCCTGGGTGAGATTGTGGTCAGTGCAGACTCGACGGGCCGAACTGCCCCCCTCTGCACTGTAGGATTCTATGATTCAACCATGCTGGAGAAGGGGGGGAGGGGGGAATGCAAAAGTCCACTCTTTTTCCTTCTTAAAACACCTTTCCAATTATCTCATTTTTTTATTCACAGTACTGTCATTCTCCTTTAAGCATCATTCTTTATCTGGGCTCTATCATCTGTTCCATATATATCTGCAAAAATTCATTGCGACATGACAGAAGGTATTGAGCTACCGACAGCATTCAAAGGGCCTGCTGCAGTTACAAGTGTTTTTCAACATTTCAAAGGTGGAATTCCTTCGCTGAAAGCCTTTCACACGATAAAGTAAGATGACAATCTACTTGTGAAAGGATAAATTCAGATTCAGCACAACCCAGGATCTCTGTGAATCATTGGAAATGTTTTGTAGCAATGCTTCCAACAGATAATTCACAGTAGTTGTCGGATAATGAGAGCTCCATTGCAAAACTCAATCAACCAAGGATATCACATTGAATTCACAGCACACGAAACAGGCCATTTGGCCCAGAAGGTCTCTGCCCTCCACAGGTCCATCATAGTCCACATGTGCTTCCTCCCACCTCACTTCATCCCAGTTTAGCATATCCTTCGATTCCTTTTTTCCTTTATGTAGATTGCCCTTCTGTGCATGCTGATCTCCGCAACCACTCCTTGTGGTATAGGGTTCTGCAATGAATTCAATTTCTTTATGACTGTCATATCTTTATGGTCCACAGTTTGCTCTGATTATGCTGGATTGAGGTCAGCACAAAGACTGTGCTTACAGTGTACAATCTGCTCCTTAAACCAGGCCACAAAACAATCAACCATTCACGCTGCATTACCAGTGTCAGCAAAGCCATCATTGCTGCTTGACTTCTGTTCAATGCACTGCTCCATTAAGAAGATATTTAACGCCCTGTTTCTCTAAGCGCCGAATCACATATATTTCAGTTGCAACAGCTTTTTTTCATCTCTTTCACCTCTTCCCACGGCTGGTTTCAGAATCATAACATCACTACAGCGCAGGAGGAGGCCACTTGGCCCATCGAGTCCGCACTGACCCCCTAACTGATTATCTAACCCAATCCCTTTCCCTGTAATCCCATGTATTTCCCTGCTAACCACCACCAGCCTCCCCCTCCCCCACCCCGCCCCATTACCTGCACATCTTGGAACACTACGGGGCAATTCAGCACAGCCAATCCACTTAAACTACACATCTTTGGACACTAAGGGACAATTTAGCATGGCTAATCCCCTAACCTGCATATCTTGGACACTAAGGGTGATTTAGCATGGCCAATCCACCTAATCAACACATCTTTGGCCTTTAGAAGGAATCCAGAGCACCCGGAGGAAACTCACACAGACATAGGGAGAATGTGCAAACTCCACACAGCCACCCAAGGATAGAGTTGAACCCGGGTGCCTGCTGATGTGAGACAGTAATGCTAACCACTGTGCCATCATGCCAACCTGCAACTGGTTGCTAGCCTGTTGCTAGAGGCTTATAGCTTGAGGGGCACCACTCTGTATCAAGTATGGCTGATCAGGAGTCTCTCCCACTCTTACCTATTGCCATTGGCATGTTTGGAAGGATTTTGCAGGTTAATATTCAACCTGTTTGGCCGCTTTATAAGCACACCTCCCTTGGCCATCAAGTAACTGTTGGCAATACCCAACCTCATATTTTTCCAAGTGATGCCTCCTAGTTTGTCTGGCTTTATTCTGTAGCGGCAATTTCATTTGTGGGTTCAATCGCTAATCTAAAGACCTGAGCAACAGGAACTGGGCTAACACCACAGTATTGACAGAGAGCTGCACTTTTATGATACTATCTTCCAAATGAAATGTTAAACCAGAGCTTCATCTGTCCTCTCACAGAGCATCGCTTGGAACTTTTTAAACTAAGAGCAGAATTAGTCTCCTTCTCCCTAGCCAATATTTCAACAAATACATGGGTTTGTCACTTCTTTTATTCATTCATGGGACATGGGCATTGTTAACTGGCCAACATTTATTGTCCATCCCTCGTTGCCATTGGAGGGCAGTTGAGAGTCAACCACATTGCTGTAACGCATGCTGTAGCATGGAATCACATGTAGGCCAGATCAGGAAAGATGGCAAATTTCCTTCTTAAAGACGGTCATCAGTGAACCAGATGGGGTTTTCCAACAATGGCGTGAGGCCATCAGCAGATTCTTAATTCCAGATATTTTTTATTGAATTCAAATTCCACCATGTGCTGTGGTGAGATTTGAACCCAGGTCCCTGTAACATTAGCTGAGCTTCTGGATCAATAGTCTAGTGATAATATCACTAGGCTATTGCCTTATTTCAGTCATGTTGATGAGAGTTTGGTGTGTACAAAATCGCTGTCACCTTTTCCAGAAAATGCATTAGCGGCATTGTATCAAAAAGTAATGAATTGGTTGTGAAGCACTTTGTGATGTTCTTAAATTAAAAGAACTGTAAAAATGCGAGTTTTTTTCTCATATAGAATGTCTAAACATGCAGCCACTGTGCACCCACCATTAACCTAATGGCATGCATAATCAGATTTTTGCTTCATGTGAAAATGACAAGTGACCTCCATCAGAAAGTAATGCACCCACAATGCCCAGTGCCCAGTTGCCTGTGACATCAAGTTCAGATGAAATGCGCAGTCACTGGGGCTCTCATGATGCTGTCAAGGCTGTAGCACACCACCAAGCTCACGAGGGGGAGGAAGTGGCTGGTTCCCTGGCTCACACAGTACAACAGTAACTGCTAATGTGTCTATGTAAACCTGCTAACCCAAAGCAGATACAACGGAGAACACGAAAAATGGAATATTTCACGAGGCAGGTATCTGGGTTTGAGACAGATATTGTTAGATTTCTGAAATAATCATAGACCTTGCGAACGGGCAATGAGGGCAAATGCAGAGTCACCATGGATTTGGACACAAAGGCTGGAATTTTCCCACCTCACCCATTACAGGAACGGCATAGGGTGAGGGCAGACCATGCAAAGGTCCATTGATCTCAGGCGGAATTTCTGTCCTTGGGGTGAGTGCGGCCAGAAAATCCTGCCCTAATGGTGGAACTCCCACCGCCCCCCCAGGTGGATTTAATGGCGGGCTGAGGGGACAATATGGCGGGGCTCAGAAATCAGGTCCCACGTCAATGTAAGACGATGATGGGATCTTCCATTCCCACTGTCAGAGGCTAGCGTGAAACTGATTCACATTCTGCAGTTGGAGACCCAATCAGAATTGCCCCCCTCCCCTCCTGTGCCCCCATGCGATAGGCATTCTCGATGGTTGTGTGACAGCGGCCCAGGGTGTTTGAGCCTCTGGTGGGACAGGAGATGTGTTGATTGTGCCACAGGAAACCATGCCCACACCTGGACCAACACAGAGTGTACGTACCAGCATTCACCTGCAGGGAGGCTGGGGTTGCCTTTGGAGTTTGGGATGAGGGCTTCCAATGACTGAGAGCCCTGGAACGCATGGCAATGGGTGGGGGCAACATCTGTCAGGGGGGATTTTTAGCGTCTTCAAAGGGGCCCATCTTCTATCTTCAGCAGTGGGTCAGTTACGTCCGGAAACCTTTTAAAGATGATGGTTATCCAGCCCAACCCTGCCAGGCGAAAGCTCTGATCCATACTTAGCGAGGCCAGGGTTGCACCTTAAGGTGTGAATTCCCGCTGGCCTCTGTGTCAGGAAACACTCCCTCTCCCCACTTCTGCCACAGCGCTTAGTACCGGAATGGAAAGTTCTGTCCTCGGAAGTGCCACGCTATGTAAGAGCAGAATGATTGTGTGTAGAAAACACCAGAAACAAACCAGCCAATTTAGGCAAAGAAGTATTGAACATTTATGAGACTGTTGTTTGTTCTACCTGCTTATTACAGTATTCGCTTATTCCTGTCCATTGACACTTCCTATTTTTGCACAAGAATGAAAGAACAGATTGAAAGATGTAGTGAAAGTGAATTTATTTAATTTAGTGCATAATGCCAAATGCATTTGTATCTTTTCATTACAAATTGTGAATTTTTGCATGTTGGTTTTCTTTTGCGTTTCTCTGCTTCTGTCTGAAAAGTTTATTTATTAGTCACAAGTAGGCTTACATTAACAGTATGTTACATTATGACTGAACGTCTCTAAGCCAGAAACCCGCCTAAAAGTGCAATGAAGTTATTGTGAAAATCCCCTAGTTGCGACACTCCAGTACCTGTTCGGGTACACTGAGGGGAGGATTTAGCGTGACCAATGCACCCAACCAGCACGTCTTTCAGACTGTAGGAGGAAACCGGAGCACCCGGAGGAAACCCATGCAGATATGGGGAGAACATGCAAACCCAGCACAGATAGCAACCCAAGCCCGGAATCATGGCATTGTGAGGCAGCAGTGCTAACCACTGTGCCACCGTGCCATTCCATCTATTTTCATCATTGAAGGAATGGTTTGTGTGGCTACTTGGCCCACAAGGTGGAGAGCCCAGTGTCTCTGACTAAATCCTCTACATCCGCCATGGAGCCCAACCATCTTTGCTCGCATCATTGACAACTCATTCTCTTCTGGGGCTGTACCAATTTCCAGTTCTTGGCTTCACAGAACTGCTGTTGATAAGAAATGCTGACCAGCTGCTGTTCCATTATGCTGTGCGTGCAACTGTGAGGTGGAACCTCTTTGAGGACCACCCAATAGTACAAGAATGGAAAATATATCTATAAAATCTTGGACTCTCTCAATCGTGACTGGTCATAACTATTCTCCAAGTGAGCTGAAACACATCCTGGCCATGTTTTGAGATTTGGACACCAATTTGCAGCAGAGGTTTCCGCAATCAGAGTTCTGGTTATGCTGAGATTGTACATTATTGAGTCTTCCACTGCAGACACAGTTGGTGAATGCAAACCGCACACAACTATTCCACCATGCTGGGGCAAATGTGGTTATTTGAATGTTCTACAGGTTGAAGATCACCTCCCACTGTCTATGCAAGGAGGCCAAGACTCAATATGGGTGCCATGTTATGTTAGGCTTGGAGCGAAAATGGTGCCATTGATGCTGGAGCCCTGGCGCAAGGCAGGAGCAGCACACAGCATGCAGCATTCCCACCTTGTGTCAAACACCAGAATTAATAGCCCATCCTCATCAGTGCTGGTGCCTCACACAAGAATTCTTCCTTAACTTTTGAATGGAGTAGTCAAACTTGCTGTTCCTATTGCTTCTTATCATTTTTTGTATTAAGGGTTTCCTTGTCCTGTGAGAAAAGCAGATAACATATTGTGAATAAATAAGCATATTTATACATTCTGGTACTGAATCATCAATAAATGTTATCATAAAATCATTGAACCTACAGTGCAGAAGGAGGCCATTCAACCCATTGAGCCCACACTGACAACCATCCATCCAGGCGCTATCCCCATAACCTCACATATTTACCCTACCAATCCCCCGACATCAAAGGGCAATTGAGCATGGCCAAACCACCGAAACTGCACATCTTTGGAGTATGGGAGGAAACTGGAGCATCCGGAGGAAACCCACGCAGACACAGGGAGAGCGTGCAGACACACCACAGACAGCCACTCGAGGCTGGAATTGAACCCAGGTTTCTGACGGTGTGAGGTAGCAGTGCTAACCACTGTGCCTCCCCTCGCAGCATGTTTCTCATAGCGGGAGGCAGCACTGTCAATGGGATTTGCTATTGACTGCATCCCATACCGCTGGGAAGCCTACAGCAGTCGTTGTGCCATTGATTGACCAAATGATCTTGCTGGTGTGAACAGCTGGAAAATTCCAGCCACTATCTACAGAATCAATGAGCCATATATTGACACTGGCAATTGTTGAAACATTGAGAAAAAAAATTCAGAAATCTGCTTTGGAGATAAACCTATTCTTCCTACACCCCGATTAAAGTGTCAATCAGATTATTAGAATATAAATAGTAGAAGTTTTCACTTCACCCCTCTTAATCTTGTCCAAATAAACATACAGACATTAACAAAAGAGATCAGAGAAAAATAATTTATTATAACTACACAAAGATGTCAATGAAGCAAAGTAAATACTTCCCTCCAGTTTCTTTTAACACAGTCCCTGCTGAACTGATACATTTGAAGGTTTTGGAGCTCAGTCAAGCATTCACAAAGAATCCCTTTGAGAGAAACATCTGGCTCTCCTTCTGAGTTCATTATGAATGCTTGGCTGAGCTTGATATTCAGGTTGCCTGGTGACAGGTAGGCAACACTTGAGGAAGTTCCCAGTGTGTGAATTCCCTCCCCTCAGCTCCATCCTCTTTGATGTCAGTGACCATGAGAGGGGCAGAGTGAGGCTCACCTAATCCCAGGCCTCTGTGCCAACTGGAAGACAGTGTGTTTTTGGGAGTGGGTTCCATCTGAACTTTGGACTGCTCTAAGTCTTGAAAACCTGATCTCCTCCGGGGGTGGGGGGAACGGCTAACCAAGGACTTTTGAGCCCAAAATTAACATTTTCTAGTTCCCTTCTTGCCCAGATATGTTTTGTACTTCCATCTGGTAAAAATACATTCATGCCTTACCTTGGTATTCCTTTTACATCACAGAACTTCAGAATCTTCCTTCAGATTGTAGAGATCATGTTGACACTGTCTGCCTTTTCTTGTCATGTTTGTCCTCTCCTTGTCATGATTGTCCTCTCCTTTGTAATTCTGCACTTTACGCGAGAGTGACATAGATATCATTACATAACAATGCTCTGCAAGTAAGCTGGAAAGGATTAACAGCAGCACCATATGAGGCCCAATATGTGAAATCAAAATACTTCAACATCTTTGACCAATTACAGAGTTTAAACTCAAGATAATTGTCATAATCAGTATTATTGCAACCAATTCTCAGAAGGAAAATTGAGAACAAGGGTAGACACGCCAACACCATTGTGAATAGAAGTTTGGTCTTATTACTGTTTGTGGGATATTGTTGTAATGACTGCTATGTCTGTATTCATAACAACTCTTGTACATCAAAAGGATCCATTGTCCCAGGGAAATTTTCCTCAAGAACACAAGAAATGGAAGCAGGAGTTGCCACCAGGCCCTTCAAGCCTGCCCCGCCATTCGTTAAGATCATGGCTGATCTATGTCAGCCTCAGTTCCTTTTCTGTGCTACTTCCCCATAGCCCTCTATTCCTCGATCTATCAAATATTTATCCACCTCCACTTTAAATGCTTCTAATGATGCAGCCTCCACCACACTTTGGGAGCAGAGAATTCCAGAGATTCACCACCTGCTGCAAGAGGAAATTTCTACACATCTCAGTTTTAAATGACCGGCCCTTTATCTTGTAGCCATGTCCCCTTGCCTGAGAGTCTCCCACTGATGAAAACATCTCAACATCTACCCTGTCAAGCCCCATCAGGATCTTACATACTTGAGTAAAGCCACTCTTCACTCTTCTAAACATTCGCTAAGTCTCTATGTAAATGAAAATCTTACTTTCAAGATGAAATAATTGCAGCAATTCAAACATGAATGTTTATCTTTATTCTGATGAAAGGTTTGGTTCAAGTTATAGTCCCAGCATTAAAGGAGCACCAGTTTATGTCAGAATGGGAAACAAATTCAAAGCACAAGTAGGCTTACTTTAACGCTGCAATGAAATTACTGCAAAAATCTCCCAGTCACCACACTCCAGCACCTGAGGGAGAATTTAGCATGGCCAATGCACCTAACCAGCACGTCTTTCAGACTGTGGGAGGAAACTGGAGCATCTGGAGGAAACATGCAGACTCCACACAGATAGTTGCACAAGTCGAATGTGTGACTAGGATCGAACCCGGGTGCCTGATGCTGTGAGGCAGCAGTGCTAAACACTGTGCCATCATGTCACCTCTCTGAACAATTTTGATCCTTTAAGTGCCTATCGCTGAATACATATGTGATGCTAAACTCTGAATTTTCTTTCCACATTTGACAGCAACCTTCAATAATTTCCCGGTGTACTGAGACTGAAATTGGAGTTGAAATGAAACATAAGTCACTTGAGCCAATTATGCCTCAAGATGGCACCACTGATCTACATTCAAGCATTCCTTGACTGAGAGGAGATAATAAGGAATGCAATCTAAGGAAGGCATCGTCTAGAAATAGCGCTCATTATTTTAATAACAGCCATTAAAGGGGAGATTATGAAACAACTCTCAATCTTTATTTTTCAGAGGAGTTCTAAAAACACACAACCATCTTGGGAAATGCAAAAAGAATGCATGATGTGTTACAAATGTAATAGCAAGCATTTTCAAAACAGAAAGCAATGTTTGGTTTTGAAGGGTTTATAACAAGGTTAGTACAAAAGCAAGCTTTACAGATGCTGAAATAAAAACAGGAATCAGTGGAAATAGAATTTTTGTGAAGATAGAAAGAGCGTTAACAGGTGATATTTAATACAGGTGATGGAAGTTTCGGAGTTTCCTGAGCCCCCCCCACCCCAACCCTCAAACAACACCCCCCTGCGAGCCACCCCCACTTCCAGCCCCTCCCCCCACCCCCAGCCCTACTCCCCCCAATTCCAGCACCTCTTTTGAGGAAAGCCAACATTTTTCAGGTTAATGACCTCTCCTCAGAACTGGGAAATGTTAGAGATGTAATTGGTTTTAAGCGAGCGAAAGGAGGGAAGGAGGACAAAGAACAAAAGAGTAGGTGCGAGAAAGGATGGAAGGCAGGAGGAGAGATTAAATGATGAAGTTTGGAATTACAGTAATGCCACCTTCAGCGGATTTAACCCAGCTGGTGGCCACGGCCTCAGTAATGACCCTACTCATTACGACCAACAATGTCTAGTCCTGGGGTATTAGAGCGTCCTGGCACATGTCTCCTTCTCTGATCATTCCTGGTTCCTCTGGTTTGTGTGCCACCATCTACTGCAAGAAAGAGGGGATAATGTCAGCGAGTGTTGTGCAATATGTCTGGGTGATGTGGATGTCATGTGTGTAAGCTATAAGATGTGGGCGTGAGGTGTGAAATAGTGCTATATGTGTGAGGGTGGAGTTGAAGCATATGAAAAATGCTGACTGATTGATTGAGATTGTTGGCAGCTGAATGAGTGGCAAATTGAGAAGTGTTTGAGACTAGCGGTGCAAATATATATTACATTTCATTACTGACATTGACTCCTGGTTTGAGGGCACTCAATTCCTTGTAACACTGCATCCAGGTCCTTGGAGCTAAACTGCAGGTGTTGACTTCTGTTCCTTTCTGTTCCCATTGATCTTCGCATTGTGTGCTAAGAGAGCCATAGACTCCCCGAGATGAAAGGATATCTCTCTTCCTTTCCATCTTCTCCACCAAAACTTTCAGCGTGGCATCATATGACCCATGTGCCCCCTATCATCCATGGTTGTCCATTCTTCATTCTTTGCCAAGTCAGATTCAGTTGCTGAACAGCTCCTAGCAACTGGTCAAGTCACATGAATCATATGTAGTGTTTGCCAATTTTAAGTGGCACAAGTTACATAGAAACATAGAAAATGGAAGCAGGAAGAGGCCATTCAGCCTTTTGAGTCTGCTCTGTCATTCACTTTGAGCATGGCTGATCATCAAATTCAATATCCTGATCCTGTCTTCCCCCCCTCCCCATATCCCTTGATCCCTTTAACCGCACCTCTGGATGAAGAAATTTCTCCTCACCTCAGTCCTAAGAGGTTTACTCCTTACCCTCAAATTATGGCCTCTAGTTCTGGACTCTCCCACCATCTTTCTGAATTCACCTTGTCTAATCCTGTTAAAATTTTATCAGTTTCTATGAGATCCCTTCTCACCCTTCTAAACTCCAGTGAATATAATCCTAACCAGCTTAATCTCTCCTCATACGACAGACCTGCCATTCCAGGAATGAGCCTGGTGAACCTTCGCTGTACTCCCTCTATAACATCTCTACTTCTACACTCAAGTGCTCTTGCTATGAAGATCTACATACCATTTGCCTTCTTTACTGCCAGCTGTACTTGTGTGTTAATGACATGTTGGCATGTACAGCCAATAAACAGTGTGGATATCTGCACTGGCTTCACCCAACGACCATTGTCATGAGCAAACAGTACAAAGTTGGCATGTTTCCCGCAATACACTGAAAACACACAAAGTTAATAGCATCATGATCCTTGGCCTGTTTTCAGGGGTTGTCCAATTTAACCCCTTTTCTGCTAATTGAACATAATTTTATGAAAAGGTTTAATGCAGCTTATCAACGTAAGAAAACTCTTGTATTGGGAAGTGCATGAGTGTCTTTATCGAGAAGCCTGTGGAAGAAGGTTTGATTGGTTAATGTGACTGTGCAATCTCGAACAATGCACTGTGCCAAATAATTACAAATTGTTGATAAAATTCTACTTGCATTGGATGCCAAAGATTTTCCCATGAATGTAATTCTTGAGCTTCTAGGCTTTATGGTAAAGTTGTCAAAGAAAGACATTCTGAAGACTAAAAGATGCTCATTGTGAGGTGTTTGACTTTGTTTACAAATATGAGGAGAGATTATACTTGCATTGGAGGCAGTTCAGAGAATGTTCACTGGCTTAATTCCTGGGATGGAGGGGTATCTGATGAGCAGAAGTTGAACAGGTTGGGTATAAACACATTGGAGTTTAGAAGAAAGAGAAAAAATTTTGTAGGGGCGGCATGATGGCACAGTGGTTAGCGCTGCTGCCACATAGCATCAGGGACCCAAGTTCGATTCCAGCTGAGTTTGTTTGTTCTTCCCATGTCTGTGTGGGTTTCCTCCAGATGCTTTGGTTTCCTCCCACAGTCCAAAGATGATTGACCATGCTAAATTGCCCCTTAGTGTCCCAAGATGTGTAGGTTAGGGTGATTGGTAGCGTAAATGTGTGGGGTTACAGGTATAGGGCAAGGAGTGTGTCTCTGGGTAAGACGCTGTCGGAGAGTAGGTGCCGACCAACTGGCCTCCTTCTGCACTGTAGGGATTCTAGGAAACATACAAAATTCTGAGGATACTTGACAGGGTAGATGCTGAGAGGTTGTTCCCCTCATGGGAGAATCTAAAACTAAGAGGCAGAGTTTCAGAATAAGGAGTTGCCCATATAAGGAGAAAAGGAGGAATTCCTTCTGTCAGAGGGTCATTAGTATTCACTACTCCAGAGAACTACAGATGCTAAATCATTGAATATATCCAAGGTTGGGATGAACAGATATCTGAGCTACAGATGAAATATGGGTTATAGTGAACATGCAAGAAAGAGGAGTTGAGACCATAATGGGGCATGCACTTAAGGTGAGAGGGGGCAAGCTCAAAGGAGATGGAAGGGACAAGATTTTTCACAGGCAATGGTAGGTGGCTGGAATGTGCTGCGAGGGGTGGTGGTGCAGGCAGATACAATAGGGCTGCTTAATGGGCTTTTGGATGAGTGCATGAATATGCACGGAAAAGAAGGATATGGACCAACGGCAGACAAAAAGAATTAGTTTAATTTGGCGTCATGTTTGGCTCAACATCATAGGCTGAAGAGCATGTTCCTGTGCTGTACTGTTCTGTGTTCTTTGTTCTATGTTTTAAGATCAGATTGGCCATAATCTTATTGGTTGGCGAAGCAGATTTGATGGGTCGTAGGGGACAAATCCTATGTTCTTATTCAGTCTCCCAGCCTCCCATCCATTGACTGTCTACACTTCCCACTGCCTTGGCAAAGCAGCCAACATAATTAAGGACTCCACACATCCTGAACTTCTCTCTTCCACCTTCTTCCATTGGGAAAAAGATACAAAATTCTGAGGTCACGTACAAACCGACTCAAGGACAGTCTCTTCCCTGCTGCCATCAGACTTTTGAATGGACCTACCTTATATTAAGTTAATCTTTCTCTACATCCTAGCTATGACTGTAACACTACATTCTGCACTCTCTCCTTTCCTTCTCCATGAACTGTATGTTTTGTCTGCAGAGTGTGCAAGAAACAATACTTCTCACTGTATGGTGATACGTGTGACAATAATAAATCAAATCAAATCTTATCCCTGGAAATCTTGAGTACAGTGAAAAGTCTGACAACACCAGGTTTTAGTCCAACCTATTTATTTGATAATATACTCACAAGCTTTCGGGGTTAGCCCCTTCGTCAGGTGAATGGAGAGTTCTGGCCTCAGACAGAGCATATGAAGCACAGACAGTTTAGAGATTACTGATTAGAATGCGAATCCTTACACCTAACCTGCTGTTCAAGACCTGAAGTGGCTGATAATGTGAGTGGAAGGAGCACTGATCACAGTTTAAAGAGATGTGTATTGTCTCCAGACAGTACAGTAAGTGAGGTTTTGCAAACCCAGGCAAGTCACGGGGGTTACAGATAGTGCGACATGAACCCAAGATCCCTGTTGAGACCGTCCTCATGTGTGCGGAACAATCTTGAGTACATCAGGAATTTTTAATTTTGTCAGCATATTATGGGCTCCGAAGTTAATTAATAAACTTTTTAGATTTATACCACCTAAGCAGCTTGTTGGCACTTTGATCGTTGTTGCAAGGTAACTGCTGCAGGTACAGCATGATTTACTGCTCGTTCATTTTCTATTAACTAAGTTGCAACTCCGAACACATCAAAAGTCCATGATCTCATGATATCCACAAAGGGATGGAATATTTAAGAGAAAAAAACACAGGGAGGCAGTGGAGTAGTGGCATAGTCACTGCAACCCACCATGGCACGTAGCAAAATAAAAATCTGGAATCACAAGTCTAATGATGACCATGAAACTACTATTGATTGTTGGAAAAACCCATCTGGTTCACTAATGTCCTTTAGGAAGGAAAATTGCTGTCCTTACCTGGTCTGGTCTACTTGAGACTCTAGAGCCACGGCACTGTGGTTAACTCTTAAATAGCCTCGAAACCCATTTGATTCAAGGGCAATTAGGCAAAAAATGTTGGCCTAACCAGTGATGCCCACATCTAATAAATAAAAACAATATTTTTGCTCCAACAAGGAATATCTAATTTCAGTTGGGTTTGGGAAGAATTTGCATAAAATGAAATGCTGCTTTTTGTAATATTTTCTTTTGAACTTTCATTTTGAAGCTTAAAGTTTATTTATTGAGTCACTGAGTATCTTTAAGACAGAGATAGATAGGTTTTTGATCAATAAGGGGATCAAGGGTTATGGTGAGAAGGCAGGAGAATGGGGATGAGAATCATATTAGCCATGATCGAAAGACAGAGTGGACTCGATGGGCCAAATGGCCTAATTCTGTTCCTATATTTTATGGTCATATAGTTTTATTAGTATCACAGGTAGGCTTACATTAACACCGCAATGAAGTTACTGTAAAAATCCCCTAGCTGTTACACTCCGGCATATGTTTGGGTACACTGAGGGAGAATTTAGCGTGGCCAATGCACCTAACCAGCATGTCTTTCGGACTGTGGGAAGAAAGCAGAGCACCTGGAGGAAACCCATGCAGACACGGGGAGAACATGCAAACTCCACACAGTGACCCAACCTGGAAAATGAAACTGGGTCTCTGGCGCTGTGAGGTAGCAATGCTCTCCGCAATGCCATCGTTCTGCTGAAGCAGCTCCTGCATGTTTTGGCAACTCTCATTTCAGTTGAAAATACTATAGAAATTTTGGTAATCTTTTCTTCGCCATGTAGAAGTTTTGCTTCAAGAAACTGCGACTAACAAAAAATGTGTGATTGCATTACTGATAATGCAGCAAGCTTTTTACTGTTTACAACCTGGTAAAATATGTCAGATAACCTTCCCCTGTTCTTTTAACATCTTGTTTACCCTATTCCATGGTGCAATTACCACAATAAATTAAGAGGAATACAGATTTAATAGCCTTGAATTAACAGTGTACATAAAACAAAGCGTCATTGAGAAATGCTCATTAATTTAATGACAGCAATTAAGGCGAATAAGACTAGTCACTTCTTAGAAGCTGTCGTTTCTGTGGGTGGTAAGAAATGATCTCTCCAGACTAACGGGAAGAATTGACTAATAAAAGAGCTGCAAGTAGCAATACAGTAGAAGCCGTTTTAATGGTAAAACTCCAGCGGTGATCAAAACAATTCTCCCAGCCATACAAAACAGAAAATGCTACAATTGCTTAGGAGGTCAGGCAGCATCTGTAAGGAGAGGAAAGTTGCATCGATGTTTTAAATCAGTGAGCTTTCATCTGACAGATTGGGCCAAGTCTTTCCGCAAATTGTTATTAATGCGTAAATTCACCAGCAAATTCAGGAGTTAAGAGATATGGCATGAGTTGATAACCTCCAGGCTGGCTGGTTAATTTATGTTGCTCGCCTTGAGCCTTCTTCTTATTTTCAAAATTGTCTGCATTTGCACATTAATTGCCCATTAACTTGCTGCAGCAAGCTAGGCTGGGGCTTGACAGTGATAATCATCAATGCAATGGAAATCAACCCCTCTGGCCCAGACTGGGGACAATGAAAACTTTTCCAATCTCACACTGCCAGGTCGTAAATTGTTCTAAAGATTTAAAACAAACGCAAAACTTAATCTTCGAAAATGTTTTTCTTACTTCCCCAATGTCGCTTTTCTCTCTCACTCTGAAACCATTCTTCCTTTCCCTCTCTTTTTCTCTTTCTGTAGCTGCTGTGACTGTAGTGCATCCTCCTTCTCTAACTATCCTGGGGGTTCTTTGTCAATCCTTAAGACTCAATGGTGAGAAGGAGATAGACTGTTGATTTCATTGTTCGTTGTGGTCCCAGATATCTTAATGCCCTTGCTGCACTGTTACAAGCTCACAAAAAGTTACAGCTCACAAAAAGTTAAGCTGAATGTGCAGGTAAAAGTACCTTTCCTGGAAGGAAGTATCAATAGGTGTGTCATTTTGTGGTAGCATGGCCCTTGTAAGGTTCCCTGAGAACCAAGTACTTGGGCTGGACCCTATGGAGTGTTGGGATGGGAAACCGAGCCAATCAAGTGCAAAGGCGCACATCCCCTGGGGTTGGCAGTTGGAGCCAGGGTGATCGATTGGGGTGGTGGGGGAGGGGAGAGTGGGGGGAGGGGGAATGGGATTGCTGATTGTCTGGCAGGGGGTGTGATTGGGGGGGGCAATCAGGGCAGTGGAGGAGGCGATGTCTGAGAAGTGGAGGAGTGATGATCACGTGAATGCACAATGACATCCTCCTGCATACATCAGTCAGCTTACTGGCGTGAATAGACTCCGTCCACCCCTCTTACTGGCGAGAATCAAACTTTGCCTCATTTCTGTCTCTAATTGGCATAAGATAGCTTCTGAGAGCTCGCCCAAAAAGTAGGTGCGATTCTCTCCTGTTTCCATGCTTGTTTGGCACTTAGAATATTTTTGATAAGATTATCCCCCGGGGGAAGAATGTCTATAGCATCGTTATTCTGTCACTCCCAATTTGCATATATAGTTAATGATTGTGTTGGCAATAAAGCTTTTTTATTCTGAAGTCTCATCAAGTCATCCTCAATTTATTACATGCAAACATGCTGAAACTGTGCTATGTACCTGGGATAATAAAGGAGGAAAGCAGTGAGATAAATATACTTGAGTATTCAAGCAAAGGATCAGAGATTGAAAGTTCTCAGATCAATCCCCAGTAATGAAATTAGACAATGTGGACATGTTAAAAATTTTGGAAAGAATATTATACCATCTTCCAGAGAAGTCTCAGGGTGATAAAGCCAAGCTGCTAAATAAATGAATCAGTGTGTATGTAGAGACAGGGCAAACATCATTTGCTTTGCATGACATTCAATTGGGAAATGCTACACCCATTAAACAAAACGCTGACTCGACTCAATCCTGGAAATCTGGCACAAGTCAGAGAAAAAAAATAAATTTATGTTGGACAAAGATATTGCTGAGTCAAGTCAAAGTAACTTGAGTTCTCCAGTCATACCAAAACCTGATGGATAAGCAAGTTCTGCATTGATTACAGGCACGTTAATGCCCACAACAAAAACTGACTCTTATCAATCCTCAGACTTGAGGATTGCCCATTAAAGGGTTGGAAATTCAAACTTTGTAAGAAAGATTGATGTACTAAAAGGTTATTGGCAAGTTCCACTAACAGATCAATCCAAAGAAGTCTCTGCTTTTGTAACCCCAGATGGCGTGTGCCAATGTAAGGTTATGACTTTGGCATGAAGGATATGCCTTTCAAAGAGTAACAGACTAAGTAATCGTCTGTTTACACAACTGCATTGTGAATGTGGATGATACAATGAAGTCTGCAGTAACACTTGGGATGAACATTTGAAACACCTTAGTGCACTATTTGACAGACTAGATTTGGTGATTAATTTAGGAAAGAATGAATTTGCCAAAATCAATATCATCTATTAAGGACAAATTATAAGGCGACCATGAGTGTTGTCTATAGAAGCTATTGTTCAAACAACCACAAACTTTTTTGTCCTCAATATAAAATGAGAAAAGCTACACTTATTTGGAGTGTATGGGTTTTATAGGACATTTGTCCCAAATTTCAACAGTGGTCTTGGCCAGGAGCAAACCTGCTGAAGAAAAATATAAGTTAACTGGACAGAATCCTGTCAGACCCCCTCTGAGAAGGTAAGGGCTATATTAATGAATGGACCTGTTTAAATTTCAATAAGCCGCTCAAAATAGCTACCAACGTTGGAGATGTCAGCATAGGAGTGGTTTTGCTACAGGATGGTGTCACTGGTATCAGTACAGACAGTTATATTTCTCAAAAAATCTTAATACACAGCAATGAAAATATACAACAATCAGGAAGGAAAGTTGAAGTTTTCCCTTCACTTGCCAACAATTTTTGAAGTATATACTTTGAATAATCGAGAAGTGACCTTGGTTTACACTGATCATAAAGTTTATTTTCTTAGTGTCACAAGTAGGCTTACATTAATACTGCAGTGAAGTTACTGTGAAAACCCCCTAGCTGCCACACTCTGGCACCTGTTCGGGTACACTGAGGGAGAATTTAGCGTGCGTATAAGATGATGAATGGGATGGATAGGATAGAGGTGGAAAGACTCTTCCTGCTCAAAAAAGACAGTAGGACTAGGGGGCACAGCCTCAAGATAAAAGGGGGGCGGTTTAGAACGGAGTTGAGGAGGAACTTCTTCACTCAAAGGGTGGTGAATCTCTGGAATTCTCTGCCCGTTGAAGTGGTGGAGGCTGCCTCGCTAAATATTTTTAAGACGCGTGTTGATGGGTTTTTGATAGGAGAGGGGATTAAGGGTTATAGGGAGAGGGCGGGAAAGTGGAACTGAGCAGCGACAGATCAGCCATGATCTTATTGAATGGCGGGGCAGGCTCGAAGGGCTGGATGGCCTACTCCTGCTCCTATTTCTTACGTTCTTATGTTCTCAATGCACCTAACTAGCACGGCTTTCGGACTGAGAGAGGGAACTGGATCATCCAGAGGAAACCCATACAGGCACAGGAAGAATGTGCAGACTCAGCACAGAGAGTGACCGAAGCTGGGAATCAAACCCGGCTCCTGCTGTTGTGAGGCATCGGTGCTAACCGCTGTGTTTTGGAGACATTTTGCACAAGGAATTTCTGCTTGACAGGAATTTAATGCTGCAGCCTCTGACCTAAAAAATTACATGTTGTCAGGCAAAACAATGTAATTTCTGATGCTCTGTCCAAAGTTTAAAGAAAGAGTGTTGAAGGTTGAAAGAGTGCAGAGAAGGTTTAAAAGGATGTTGCCGGGACTTGAGAAACTGAGTTACAGAGAAAGGTCGAATAGGTTAGGACTTTATTCCCTGGAGCGTAGAAGAATGAGGGGAGATTTGATAGAGGTGTATAAAATTATGATGGGTACAGATAGAATGAATGCAAGCAGGCTTTTTCCACTGAGGCTAGGGGAGAAAAAAAATAGAAAACATGGGTTAAGGGTGAAGGGGGAAAAGTTTAAAGGGAGTATTGGGGGGGGGCTTCTTCACATAGAGAGTGGTGGGAGTGTGGAATGAGCTGCCAGATGAAGTGGTAAATGCGGGCTCACTTTTAACATTTAAGAAAAACTTGGACAGGTACATGGGTGAGAGGGGTGTGGAGGGATATGGTCCAGGTGCAGGTCAGTGGGACTAGGCAGAAAAATGGTTCGGCACAGCCAAGAAGGGCCAAAAGGGCTGTTTCTGTGCTTTAATGTTCTATGGTTCTGTGGTGTGGGAGAGAAGAAAGTTCTGATATACGATAATTTTGTGACATTTGAAATCTACTAATCTGACTTGATTTTGCTTTGGTTACGCCCTTATAATTTAAAAAGTATACTACGTGGTAATTATGAAATATGTTTAAAATCTAATTTTTTAAGAAGTTTATTTATTAGTGTCACAGATAGGCTTACATTAACACAGCAATGAAGTTACTGTGAAAATCCCCTGGTCGCCACACTTCAGCACCTGTTTGAGTACACTGAGGGAGAATTTAGCATGGCCAATGCACCTAACCAGTGCGTCTTTCGGACTGTGGGAGGAAACCGGAGAACCCAGAGGAAACCCACGCAGACACAGAGAGAACGCGCAGACTCTGCACAGATAGTGACCCAAAGCTGGGAAATGAACTCTGGGTCCCTGGCACTTTGAGGCAGCAGTGCTAACCACTGAGCCACCATGCCGCCCCCTTGGTTACGCCTTTATAATATTGAAAGTTTGCTGCATGTTAATTGTGATATATAGGAAGGTTACCTGCACATATGTGATCAGCTGATGGGAAAATGTTTAGGGTGATAAGAACTCACTGTATTTTTAAATGATTGCAAAGAAACCTTCACTGTGGTAAAGCTTTAGGTTTCGCAAAGGGAAAAAGTGCATGGAATGTATGGACAAAGCATGCAATTTTTGAAATAGACTCTATTTAAAAAGAGAAATTGAAACAGGAAAGTAAGAAAGAGAATGAATCCTCCCAATGGACTGCTGAGCCAATTGATAAGATTTGCCTTTGTCGCATCTGCCATTTAATATACAATTTATAATGTTTAATTGACTAAAATTCATGTTAATTCATGTTCAACCTTTATTGATTATGGGTTTTAGAATATACAGGGTTATCTAAGATACTACATAGGCCTAAATTGTTTCTATGTTGGATCTGCACACGCGGCAGGTCTGGGAGCAGGAGTGAAATGTGTTCCTTTCTGCATTCAGCTCCAGAGTGCAATTTCCTGCTGGTTTGCCAATTCACCGCCATCCAGTGTGAACCATGCACTGTGAAAGGCTGAGGGTGGAGGACGTTTGGAAGAATGTCGGCAGACACTCCCAATGTGCTCCCTCAGGGGAACAGCCTCTGTGTAGCTGTCTCAGGGAGCTGCTGAACTGCGAAAAATAAATTTCAGAGTTAAATCTGTGCCCCGAGTGTCTAGACAGCACAATCGTACACGGACCTCAGCCCCCAGGCACATCTGTGATTTTTTTATTTGAGCCCTGACTTTTAATCCTGCTCCGGATGGAAGTTGCAGCCATAAAATAAAGGCTGCCTGGCCAATTGGCCCATCTGCCAACCCATAAAGGCAGATGGGCAATGGAAAATCTCAGTCAGTATCTGGTTATTTAACTTAAATGGACTCCTTGATTGTCAGTGGGCATGCTTCCGATTTGCACATGTGCCTGCTGACCAGAATATCGTACATGGGCGCAATGTGATTGGGACACCTTCCCAAACGTTATATATAAAATTCTATCTGTAGGGTGGGAATTTCCCACCACACTTTCCCCAAAACTGGAAAATCCCACCCGAGGTCCATGGATCTTTGCACGGTCCGTCCCTCGCCCGCAACGATTCCAGTGGCGAGCGGGATGGGAAAATTCCCCCCCATTACCATTTGCCTCTTGTACAGGACAAATGAAATTGTTTTAAACTTTTGAATCTTGCAGCTTCAATCTTCCAGAAAATGACTGGGATTTTCAGTTTCTTCTTTTCTAAAAGAAAGTTACCGGTCTTGTCCCCATCGTGACACTGGTGCTTTTCACAGCAACCAGGAAGTCACAAAACACTTCCATGTATGAATTGGGACAGCTGATTAGCACACAGCACCTTCCCACAAACAGCAATGTCGTAATGACCTGACAATCTGCGCTGCTATCTGGGGATAAATATCGGCCACTATGGTAACTGCTTTTCTACAAGACTGTGCCATGAAGATCTTCTACATCCACCTGAGAGGACAGGTGGGACCTTGGTTGAATATTTTATCTGAAAGATGGCAATCACAGTAAACAAGTTTGTATTATCCCATGTCACACAGATTGTGCAGCTGGCTGTATTGTTTAGGACTACCGATATTTGTTCTGCTTCAGCAGTACAAAGATTGCCTCCAAGACATTATTGCAACAGGATTGTGGATCAGTTGCAATCTGTGGCCAAACCTGGACCAGCCATGTTTCTATCCCATTCCTTCCAGCAACTCCCAGAATATTTCTAATGATTGATGCTCCTACTTTTTGGCAGCAATTTGGAGTGTCCTTTGGGAATCTTTATGAAAACAGCCTGAATTGACCCAACAAATTGCACAGGTCCCACTCTTGCCCTGTGAATGCTGTCATAGTGCACAAAATAGCAATGTTCAATCCAGTCACCAAGCAACCCTGTCGTTCAGGATAAAAACCTTGAGATAATTATTATGAGCTTTAGTTTCTGTATGATCTCTGACTCCACCTCAGGGATTGGCAGGATGCTGTTGCAAATTCAGATTACTGGGATCAGGCAAGGTTGCACCACTGCGGTAGGATGTGTTCACCACTGTCACTTCCATGGTTTTGCTCCTGGGGTCCGAGACAGACACCTGACCAGAGCATAGAACTTCCAACAATATTAAAATAAGGTGCCACGAGATTTCTGGACTCAGTTGCTTAGCTATGCAATCATACCTAACCTGCAGAATATTTTGTAAGTGAAAAAGGTAATTGGATAAGTTGGTGAATAATAATAATCTTCAAAAAGGTCAGACTCCACTTGGCAAACCCAAAGTTAAGGAAAGCCACTGATGGAATATTGGACCTCTGTCAACAAGCTATTGGAGAAGAGTGACCCCAATTCTGGCGCCCATGTATGGTGGTTCTTACCCAGCCAGTTGAAGAGCATTGTCACAAAAGTTAATTTTATTTCAGAGGATGTCAGAGAATTGTAGATAGAGGTCAAGTTCCACAGAAGGGTTACGACTGGAGTAGCACCACACAAATTGTCAAACCCTGATTATTTTTGCTACAAACACAATTTTGTATCAATCCAAGAGCACTTTTAAGATTACCAGCAAAGTTTCATAGTCATTTATCATGGCCGTGGACTTTTTCTTGGATGAGAATGTTGACTCCAACTATGCTCCATGCATATGCAAGTCTAAATTCAGACTTAATCATCCCCTGCCTATTTATTGAAACTGAGTTCAGTTTTTGGAAATCTGTGACTTACTCATTGACATCCCAGTACGTTTTCTCCAAGGCTTTCTGTGCACCAGTCAGGAAGCTCAAGTTTCAGAGACATTAATCATTGTTACAGTTGTCACCATCAGCATTCTGCTGTTACGCCACTTAGCAGCCAATTTAATAAAGAAAAATGCTCGCATCCACATTAGCCACGACTTTCAACACTTTGCAAGTCCAATTTTGCTAGCTTATTCCTGCCTCTGTTCTTTTCTGACTCCCCTCCAAAGTAGTATTAACTTGAAAGTAGGGTATGCAATTATTAACCTCAACATCTTAAAATATTCAGCTAAAATTCAAAGACCATAGAAAACATGACAACAACAGCATTAGCAACATATTAATGCAAATGTAGTTCGGATTGAGCAGCCTTGGTGCTAAAACCCCAAGAAATAAATGCTTTATTGTCTAACACATTACTCACGCTGGTATCTTCCATGACCCACTGTTTCATGTTCATAATTCAACAATCATGGCAGGCAATGCCCATCTCCAACAAAACTTCTTCAACCAGTTGACATTCAACCCTTGATGTTCAATGACATTATCATTAACAACCTCCCCCACCCCTCTACCCAACCAGCCAAACTTCACCCTCCCCCACCATCAATATCTTGGGAGTTACCTCAGAAACCTAACTGGATCAGCCACATAAATCCTGTGGCCACAAGAAAAGTAAAAAGTCTGACAACACCAGGTTTTAGTCCAACCTATTTATTTGATAATATTATCAAATAAATAGGTTGGACTAAAACCTGGTGTTGTCAGACTTTTTACTGTGTTTACACCAGTCCAACGCCGGCATACCCACATCATGGCCACAAGAAAAGGTCAGAGGATGGGGTCTCTGCAAAGAGTGGTTCACCTTCTGACTCTGCAAAGTCTTTCTAGCACATCAGGAGTGTGATACACTTCACTTAAGTGCAACCCCAACAACACTCAGGAATCATGATCCCACCCAAGATAAAGCAGTCTGCTTAATCAATATTTCATCTACCACCTTAGACATTTACGTCCTCCACCCACAGCACCCTATGGCTGCAGGGTGTAACGTCTACAAGGTGTACCAAGATTCCTTTCAAACCATCTAGGAGGACAAGGTGAGCAAATGTGCAGGAACACAACCACCTCCAAGTTCCCCTCTTAAGCCACACAGGATCCTGACTTGGGACTATGTCACTGTTCTTTCACTGTCACTGGGTCAAATGTTTTTGCTCATTCATGGGTTATGGGCATTGCTGGCTGGCCAGCATTTATTGCTCATCCCTAGTTGCCCAAGTAGCTCACTAGGTCATTTCAGAGAGCTGTTGAGAGTCATTACTGAGGCTGTAGAGTCACATGTTGGCCAGACTAGCTAAGTATGGCAGATTTCCTTTCCTAAAGGACATTAGTGAGCTAGATGGGTTTTTCCAACAATTGACAAAGGTGTTATGATCATTATTGATTCTAAATTCCAGATATTTTTATTGAATTCAAATTCCACCATCTGCCATGGTGGGATTTGAACGCAGGTTCCCAGAACATTAGCTGAGTTTCTGGATTAATAGTCTAGTGATAATACCACTAGACCATTGCCTTCCATTCTCCCTCCCTACACCACATAGGCTGCAGTGATTCAGGAAGATGGCTCATCACCACTTCTCAAAGACAATAAATGCAAGCCTGGTCAGTTGTAATGACTTCAATCAGGCCATTGAGGTTGACCTATTGGAGTATGAGTTTAACTGACAATGGTTTCATGGTCATTGATAAGACTTTTCATTCCAGATTTTTTAAAATTGAATTCAAATTTCGCTGTCAGCCATGGTGGGATTCAAACCTGGGTCGCCTGAGCATGATCCTGGATCTCTGGATTACTAGCCCAGTGACAAAAGTACCGCACCATTGCATCTTTCCTATTGGAGTATGAACTCCCTGATTAAGGATCCAATCAATGAGCCAATCAGGGAGTCTTTGCCTTTACTTAACCGGGAGTGTCAGTTTCTCTGGCACCTCTGGAGGTAGACTGCTGACTGTGAGCACTCTGTGTACTGCTGTTAGAGTTTGTAAATAAAGGGATTTTGGTGAAGGACTTCTGCCTCCAGTGACTTATTACATCAATGATGTGCGTATCCATGTGTGAGTAAAAAATAAATTCCACAATTAATGGTAGCCAATCCTGAAAATTTTAATCGCAAGCACTGGGGCTGTATAAACTACAACTGCATCATTTTAACCTGTCTTGATCCATTTTTTGATTGCCCTCGAGCATCAAACAAGTAATTTTCTTTTCTGTCCAATATAGCCTTGTGATATTGATTTAGATTTAATCTCTGGCAAAATGTGAGTAACTGGATTAATGCGGAGAAACTATTATTTCTATTTTTCAAGATGCTTGGGTGCTGTGACCCAGAAACCGTTAAGGCCAAGTGCATTTATTCTCTATTTTCAGAAAATGTCTTTGATTCTCAGCAAAAAACAAAGACTCCAGTTCATTTTAAAAACACCCCCCTCCCCTGCTGGGCCCCATCTCCTGCTCTAACATCATTTTTGGTAGGGGTTTACCTTTTAAGATTGATTCTCGTTTCTGAGCTTTCAATTTTACTTTGGCAAATAATATTTACTTCTTCTTCAGGCTTGAGACAACTACATAACACCCTAGCTAAACCTGCTACTTTCTCTGTAAAACACCTCACATAGAGCAATAAGGCAAGACACTGATGTCTGAGTTCGCAGATCCATAATACCGTTAACCATGGCATGAACATTCTCACTCCCAAAAAGCCAGTCAGAGACTGCAACAGGCTAGTCAAGGGGATGATTGAAAAAGCGCTGATTTGATAGCCTGCTTTCAGCTAAAGCTAAATTGATTCAAATCTACTGAACCCATTGCTGGGAATGACCCTGAAGGTGCTGCTACTGATCTGATCAATTGGTCAGACAGTTGCTAGCCACATTGCCAGGCTAGACAGCTCGCTCCTAACCTACACCCAACACCAAACTGATATTTACTGTTACACTTGTATAAAACATGCAGTGTTTGTGAAGTGGTAATGTAAAACAAATGCAAAGCATTGAATTCTGAAAACATTCTCGTTGGTTTCGCAATTGCCACTGCAAATTCGCAGCATTGCTCAGCCTTCCTCTCATTCCATTTTCTTCCTGGAGCAACAGATAGGGACGGAACCATTATTTCTTTACACGGAAATTCATGAAAATCATTTGTGCAATCTTTGTTGGTGAAATTAGCCTTCTGTGGTCACACAGAGCAGTGATAGTGAATCTGCTACTTGTGTCGCACTCCTGCCCTGGACCCATTTTGCTTCCTATGAGGTCACTGTGAAAGAGATTGCAGTGGAACATACGTCGGAATTCTACTGCCTTTCCTGCCACAGAATCAGAGCGAGTGAGGGACGGCCAACAGAAATGTCCATTGACCTCAAGCGGGAATAGAACATAGAACATAGAACATTATAATGCAGTACAGGCCCTTCGGCCCTCGATGTTGCGCCGACCAGTGGAACCAATCTAATGACCCTCTAACCTAAACTATTCCAGTGTTATCCATATGCCTGTCCACTGACCATTTGAATGCCCTTAAAGTTGGTGAGTCCACAACTGCTGCAGGTAGGGCATTCCACACCCTTACTACACTCTGAGTAAAGAACCTACCTCTGACATCCATCCTATAATTACCACCCCTTAATTTAAAGCTTTGTCCCCTCGTGTTAGCCATCACTATCCGAGGAAAAAGGCTCTCGCTGTCCACCCTCGTTCAAGTGAGGCCGTAAAATCCCAGACATAACATTTAGAAATGGTTAGGGCATTTGGCCCTTCAAACCTGCTTCACCATTCAATAAGATCATGGCTGATTCGCTCGCGGTTTCAATTCCACTTTTCAGTCTTCAACTCCTTTGTCTATCAAAAATCTGCTGAACAGCACCCAAGCATCTTGAATACATCCAATGATGCCGCCTGCACTGCTCTCTGGGGAAGAGGATTTCAGCGACTAGCAACCCAATGAGAGAAAATATTTCTCCGCACTTCAGTCTTAAATGGAAGACCTCCTCTTCTCAAACTATAGAACGGAATTTTCTGGCCCTTCCTGTTGGTGGGGTCCCGCTAAAGTCAACTCCCCGTGACAGGTTCCAGGTGGGCTGGGTGGGCAAACCATACAAATATCTGTAGACTTTGGCAGGACTGGAAGATCCTGGAGTCAGCGAAAGGCTCACCTCATCTTCCATGGGAAAACCTACTGCAGGAAGTGAGGTTGGGGGTGAGGAGTGGGGGGAGGTGGATCCTAGCCTGTGGCCCCTAGTGGAAACATTCTCCCAGTATCTACCCAGTCAAGCCCCCTCTTACATGTTTCAATAAGAACAATTATACTTTCCAGTCTCTTTGCAATAAATGCCTGCATTCCATTTGCCTCCCAAATCTCTTGCTCTACCTATACACTAACATTTTATGATCAGGACATCCAGATTTCCCTGCACCACCTTCACTGAAATCTTACACTACTTTTCTGTTCTTCCTGCCCGAGTGGATAAGTTCTCATTTTTCCACATTAACTCAAAGGGCCAAATGGCATCCTCCTGTTCCTATCTTCTATGTTTCTAAGTCACTTCATTTACTAATTGTTTTGCCCTGTCTGCCATTGCAGATTCTCTATCTCTTCTTGACAAATTACTTTCGTATCTATCTTGGTACCTATCCGTAAATTTAACTACCTCACATTTGGTCTCTTTATCAAATTGTTCATGTAGATTGTAAATAGTTGAGGCCCCAGGACTGATCCCTGTGGCACTCCACTAGTTACACGAAAAAGACCCATCAATCCTTGTTCCCTGCTAGCTCACAAATTGTGCATCAATGCTAATTTACAACATGTCCTCTTACCTTGTGCAGTAACCTTTGATGTGGCAGTGCATCAAATGGACTGGAAGATCAACTACCCATTTTGTGCAATTCTACCCTATTAAAAATATGCAAATCCTCACATTTTCTCTTTCACAATCTGCTTGTGTGTGCAATATCCTGGAAATAATTCAAGCATCCCTGCTGTGGTTTTGTAGGGTAAGTACAATAGGTGGACACACACACACACACACACACACACACACACACATACACACAAAGGTTTATCCATTTTGATGACCCAAGAACAGCATCTTCCCTGCTGCCATCAGATTTTTGAATGGACCTATCTCGCATTTAGCTGATCTTTTTCTGCACCCTATCTGTGATTGTAACACTATATTCTCTGCCCTCTCCTTTCCTTCTTCCCTATGTACTCTATGAACAGTACGCTTTGTCTGTGTTACACGCAAGAAACAGTACTTTTCATTGTATCCCGATACATGTGACAATAATAAATCAAATTATAACAAATGATTAATGGCATAGGCAGGTATTAATGAGGTCAATTGATTTGATACTAAACCTAACTGATTCTTAATTATGCTTTTAACTATGCTGGATGGGCGCTTAATTTCAGCGGCTGTCACTCTCCTTTTATGGGGTGTGCTCGGGGGTGAGTGGGAAGATTGTTGGATGGACGCCCACCCCACATTACAACATCCCCCCTCTATTTTACGTGTCTCCCCTGCAGGATATATTCAGGCCGATATTGGATAAATTGAACTCGGATACCAGAAGGGAAACCACATAGTACCCCACAAGTAAATGCATGTTCTAGCAAGGAACGGTTAACAATGGCAAAAAGCATCACAGCATCTTTGTCAACCTCCATCAATTAATAATGGCAATATTTGAATGGCACAAGAACCTGGAACAGAAGCATTCATTTGCGGGAGATCATCATGTTCAGAATCAGTCCTTTCAAAATAAACATATTGTGATTGTGAAGGTGATAGTGATCAAAATGTTGTAACTGTTCTTATTATTAATTTATGCACCCTATTCCAATCTCTTTGTCAGGAGAGCATTAATTCTGATCTTTTCACCGTTGCATCCTTTTCCAGTTTATCACATTCCAACAACAACTTGTATTTATGTAGCACCATTAATATTGCAAAACAGCCCAAGACACTTTCCATCAAAATCAGACAACAAGCCACATCAAGTGACATTCAGCTCTGACGAAGCGCCATCCAGACTCGAAACGTTGGCTCTATTCTCTCTCCACAGATGCTGTCAGGCCCTTTGTGGTTACCCAACATTTTCTGCTTTTGTTTCAGATTCCGCCATCTGCAGTATTTTATCTTTATCAAATAACATTTAGGTGAGTGAACAAGTGCTTGGTTAAAGTGGTCGATTTTAAAGGGTGTCTTAACAGAGGAAAGAAAAAGGAAGAGATATGCGGGAGCGGTTGGGAAGAAGTTACAAAGCTTAGGTCAAAGAGTACCTTTAAGACAGAGATAGATAGGTTCTTGATTAATAAAAGGATCACGAGTTATAGGGAAAAGGCAGGAGAATGGGGATGAGAAAAATATCAGCCATGATCGAATGGCGGAGCAGACTCGATGGACCGAGTGGCCTAATTCTATTCCTATGTCTTATGGTCTTAGGGCTGATGCAGTGGAAGGCAAGGCTGGCAGTGTTGAAGCAATCTAAATTGGGTGCCCAAGAGACCAGGATTAGAGGAGCGCAGAGGGATTAATTTGAGCACGAGAATGGGAATTTTTAATTCAAGAGATTATCTGACCAGGAAACACGTTGGTCAGTGAGCACAGATTAATGTTGGACAGAAATTCGTAGAAGATATGGGCAGCTGTGTTTTAGATGTGATCATTCCTAAACCTTTCAAATTACTGCATGGCATAGTAATGAGTTATACACAACCAGGCCACCATGTGGATTCTGGAGTTAATACTTAAAGTAATAGAGTTACTTTGGTGAGTTTCATTGTACCAATGAACTTGCTCACACTTGAATTGCAGGCAGCATATGACAATCAGTGATGAATGCTACACAAAGTCACAGATCAGTAAGGACTTCTCTTTCCCTTTGTAGTGCAGAGGGTTGAGGCCAGCTTTGAACAGAGTGTAAGTCAGAGAATCAATGCTGACTCCATCACTGGCATGTAACCATGAGTCTCCAGTGAGAACTCAGGATCACTGAGTTCACCCAAAGGCAGCCTTTCTGCGCTACTAACTCTATGTTTAGTGTCAGTGGATTTTGTCCAGACAGGGACATCCTGTTGGTTTTAATGCAAAATGTGACCTGTCAAATCGAATGGAAGCAACTGTGCATCTTGGTGGGCGAGTGTGCGCAGGTATGTAAACATGTTTCAGCTAAAAAAAATTGTAAAAGTTACCCAACTGACAGAGAGGGGGAATGTTTCAGGAAAAGGAAAGTTAACTACTTACCTAAATTAAAAAGCAAGATTGATGAACATGTTTTAATATAGTGTATTCTTCTCTTGCAAATTTTGTACAGGAGACTTATGTATTATTATGTGGTCGTGAGGGAACAGTGACATACAGACGATGACCTCAACAGTTTCAGTCAAAGATCCTCGATTGCTCCTACACACCGTGACTGAAGCCACACAGGAATAAGTTCTGGCTTCCATCCCCAAATCGCCTATCACTGCTGGTTCACAGGTCATGGGGTAATGTGTGAATGGGTTCACATTCTTCAACTTGAATTGTTCCCTTGCTTTAGTGTTAAGGAGATTTACCATTTTGGGGTTGAAAATGGGCTAAAATCTGTTCCTCCGATATTTGCACTGACCTGACCCTGAGTAGTATGGGTGAATCAGTGGAATCAACAAGTATCTTTCGCCTTGAATTAACATCTCCACACTGGCTGGTATCAACACGGTGATACAGTGGTTAACACTGCTGCCTCACAGCGCCAGGGGGCCTGGTTCGGTTCACAGCTTGGGTCACTGTCTGTGTGGAGTTTGTATGTCCTCCCCGTGTCCATGTGGATTTTCTTCAGGCGCTCCACTTTCCTCCAGCAGCTCAAAGATGTGGGAGGGGGTTAGGGGGATTGGCCTTGCTAAATTGCCCCTTATTATGGTTGTTATCGGGAATATTCCACAGTTCCCTCAGCTTGCGAGCTGTGCCCAGCATACCTTCTCGTTCTTCCTTTTACTCTCAGTCTATACTTTTAAAACTCCTATAAACTCTCTAACAACATTACTCAAGAACAGCTTCTTCTTTGCTGCAATCAGACTTTTGAATGGACCTACCTCACATTAAGTTGAACTTTCTCTACACCCTAACTATGACTGTAACACTACATTTTGCACCTCTCCTTTCCTTCTTGATGTAAGGTATTGAGAAATTCTATATATGCACAGTCCTGTTTGCTTCAGTCTATGCAAAGACTTTATTTATGCAAAGACTTCATTTTAAGATATTTCTGCCTATGTAACTAACTCTGCTAAGCTTAGAAAAACCGACTGCTAAACTTGACTACATTTTAAAACTCAGAAGGCATGCTGGGTTAGCTATAAAATAAGAACATAAGAACATAAGAAATAGGAGCAGGAGTAGGCCATCTAGCCCTTCGAGCCTGCCCCGCCATTCAATAAGATCATGGCTGATCTGTCGTGGCTCAGTTCCACATTCCCGCCCTCTCCCCATAACCCTTAATCCCCTTGCCTATCAAAAACCTATCAACCCGCGTCTTAAAAATATTTAGCGAGGCAGCCTCCACCACTTCAACGGGCAGAGAATTCCAGAGATTCACCACCCTTCGAGTGAAGAAGTTCCTCCTCAACTCCGTTCTAAACCGCCCCCCCTTTATCTTGAGGCTGTGCCCCCTAGTCCTACTGTCTTTTCTGAGAGGGAAGAGTCTCTCCACCTCTATCCTATCCATCCCATTCATCATCTTATACGTCTCAATGAGATCTCCCCTCATTCTTCTAAATGACTGCATTCCTGAAGAGTATACATCAGGCAAATAACTGCAGCTGCAAGACATGTTTTCTATGGACAGAGACAGCCTGCGAGGACGGTTACGATAACGAGATAAGGGTTGAAATATGTTTTGGTTTCAGAGGGTGTGTGTGTGTTTGTGTGTGTGCGTGCAGTTTGCTTTTGAGATCATTGCAATCAGTACAGGGGCTGACAGTAGAAGTCTCTCCAAGTTCGCTTTGCTTTTTCTCTGCTTCATGATTTAATTTTCTTTAACTTCTGTTCAATAAAAGAAATTAATTTTAAACTTCGTACTGTCCCCTCATTTATTCAAAGGAATGAATGGATCCTATAGGTATGCTTTGTGTGTATAAGAAACAATCCCTTTCACTGGATGTTAGTACATGTGACAGTAATAAATCAAATCAAATCAATGGATCCTCCCCATTTCGCTAAGTTGTAACATCCAGTGACAATCAAAGGTTCGCTCTGTTAACCCTCCGAGAATTCACAAACTGACTTTCAACAGTGGGGCCCACACCAGTGATTTTTCCTCCGAACTTTGCCAGATCAAATTTTCCAAAATTTCTATGTTGCTATGGAATGTGTCACTTGACAAATGATTGTGCTCCCTCTCGTGTGCTGCTCACAAAGAAACTGCAAAGGTTCTCCTCTCTGTCAACCATGCCAGCTGTGGCCTTTGTCCCTGTGAGACCTCCTTCTTTCTTCCTGTCCAAAAAAGCTCAGAGACAGAAAGTCTGTCCACAGGCAGGCCAGCCGCTCCTGCCTTTGTTTTCAGGCATGAACATTTTGCACTGTACTCTCAATAAGTGGCTGGGAGTCCTGGCCACAGTCCAAAACAAGGTTATTTTATGAAACCTTACGTTTGTAATACTCAGCTATATATCTATATCCACTATGTTTTCCGATTCACACACTTGTGCTTAGGTGTCCTGGTGTCACTGCATAATCCAGAAAATCCTATGATCCAGAAATGACTTGGGCCGGGATTTTCCTGCCCCAACAACAGCGGGCATCGACCTGGGCAGGACGAGAAAACTTGGAGAGGCGTTGACTTTTAACAGCTCTCTAAATTTTCCCGTCTCATCTGCGACAATGCCCTCTGGAGTCAGAATCAGATAATCCCACCCTTGGCCCCAAGCACTCAGGAGAGTTTGCAGTGAATTAAGTGATTAAAAAAAACATTAAAATATGTTAGCTGGTGAACGCTCTGGTTTTCAATTTTGTCAAAGATCTGGATTGGGCGGGAATCTCTAGTCTCATTGCGACGTCTTTCTTGCTGCGGGAGGCGGTTGCCGTTGGCCAGCGACCAATCTTCTGGTCCCACTGCTGTCAATGGTATTTTCCACTGACTTCACCCCAAGCTGCCTGAAAACCCATGGTGGGTGGGTGGGGGGGGGGGGGGGGGGGGGGGGTGGTGGTGTGCACCATCAGTAGGACCAGAAGACCCTTCTGGCATGAACAGCTGGAAAGTTCCGGCCTTAAACACGTGGCTAACTGGGCAGCACAGTGGCATAGTGGTTAGCATTGCTGCTTCACAGTACCAGGGATCAGGGCTCGATATCCGGCTTCAGGTCACTGTCTATGCAGAATTTGCACATTCTCCCTGTGTCTGCATGGATTTCCTCTGGATGCTCCAGTTTCGTCCCACACTCCAAAGATATGCATTGGACATGCTAAATTGACTCTCACTATCAGGGGGACTAGCTAGGTAAATACGTGGCGTTATGGGACAAAGGCTTGGGTGGTGTTGTGGTCAGTACAGACTCGATGGGCTGAATGATCTCCTTCTGCATTGTAGGGTTGCAGGATTCCATGATTATATGATTCTAACTAGTCAGTGGAATTTTCAAACCTTGATAATTGGCGTACATATATCCAGACACATCTGTTATGTACTTTTCTGGTCACATGCAAGCCATACATTACAATCTGGTTTTCTCTTACACCATAACAAGGTTGCTTCACATGGTGGTTTACAGTTCTCGGGTACACACATAGTTAAAGCCAATACTATACTTGTTAATTCTGTTTGCAGCGTGTTCAGTGGTGAGGCCAGCTTTAGTTGGCACTAGACAAACATTCAGAGTATTTTCTTACATTGCACTGTCAACAGCAGTGTTTATAAAGGGCAACCTTGCTCTTGGGGCTGATTAACCGACATAAATGTAATAATCTACTTCCGTGGACTCGGAGTTTGTTGCTGAACTGGATCATGTCTCAATGTAATGCTTTTAAAAAGAAAACATTTCTCCATAACATCTTTAGATATAGTAGGAATGCAAATGTGCACCAAATAATAAAAAAAAATTGATTTCAATGCCAAATTTTGATGGAAACAAATTGTACTCAGACCAGGGCAAAATCCCAGCATGTAGGGCTTAGCTTTAAAAGGTGAACTGATGAGGTTGTGGCTTCGGAATTTATTTAGAGCCTGCCTTGGCTATATGGACACCGGAGTCTAGATATTATACTCTTGTTTACCTTTTGTAGAAGAATAAATCAGGGGAGACTGCAGCAGAAAAGGGGTGCATATTCCTTTCTGTCAGAACTGCACCCACCTGTTGTCCTATTCCACGTCATTTCAGTAAATTGGGGGAGCACAAACTGATAACTAGTTGCAACAGAATCAGTAATGGCATGGTGGTATACTATAGCTTACCTTCTGTTATTTCTGCAACCAGATAAATAACAGGTATCCAGGGCTGGAGGACACTAAGAAATAGAATCAGAATTTTAAAAGCTCCATACTTAAATTGATAGGATTTACAGAAACCCAGGCCAAATTTGTCCAGCCGTTCCTGTCAGTGGGATCACCCGGCCCCACCGATGGCGACCTCTCGCAGCACCCCCCCAGTTTACATTGGCGTGGGATAAGAACTGCACTGTACCATGCACTCCTAACTTGTGAGGGGTAGGCATCTCCAAGCAGCCCGTAATTTTTGTGGAGCTTTCTCAAGGACTAATGATTCATGGCCCCTCCCTCAGAGGAATTTGGATTTATGAACCTTGCAAAAGGTAAATTCAAAAGGTCTTACCTACTTCCCAATGCCCCATCCATGCCAACTCAAGCCTCTTCCATGCCCTATTCCCCCAATATGTACAGAGCCATTAAGCCACATAACAATAGCAAGTGCAGAACTGCTGAGACAGCCTCTCTGTTAATCAATTCTCAGTTCAAGTCAATATATTACCGGCAGTCCCATGTGCTTTAATTTTGCACACTTACGTAGGACTTTATCAAAAGCGTTTTGAAAATCCAAAGAAACCACATTCACTGGCTCTCCCTCGTCTATTCTACTTATTACATCTTCAAAAAACTCCAGTAGCTTTGTCGAACATCACTTCCTTGTCATAAATCCATGTTGACTCTGTTTAATCCCATCGATAGTTTCTCAGTTTGTCCTGTTATTTCATCCTTGATAATAGACTCTAACATTTTGTCCGATGATGGATGTTAGGCTAACTGGTCTGTAATTCCCTGTTTTCTCTCTCCCTCCTTTTTTAAATAGCTGGGTTACAATTGGCACCCTCAAATCTGCTGTAACTGTTCCAGAATCTGCAGAATTTTGGCAGATGACAACCAGTGCATCCACTGCTTCTATAGCTTCCTCTTTGAGTGCCTTGGGTGTTGATTATCAGGCCCTGGGGATTTTATTGGCTTTCAGTCCCATTAATTTTCCCAGCGCTATTCTTTACTAATATCAATTTCTTTCAGTTCCTCCTTCTCACTAGACCCTTGGTCCTTTAGTATTTCTGGGAAGTTAGTTGTGCCTTTTTCCATGAAGACAGAACTAAAATTTAATTGCTCTGCCGCTTCCTTCTTCTCCATTATAAATTCTTCCATTTTGGATTGCAAAGGATGTACATTCGTCTTCACTAATTGTTTTACACACTCATAGAAGATTTTACGGTCAGCTTTTACATTCTTTGCACATTTACTCCCCCACTCTATTATTTTTCCTTGTTAATCAATTGCTTGCTCATTCTTTGCTGGATTCTAAACTGTCCCCAATCCTTGTGCTTGCTACATTTTCTAGCAACTTCATATGACAGATCTTTGGATTTAATACTATTCTTAATTTCTTTTGTTAGTCATGGTTGGGCCGTTTTTCCTGTTTTTGCGCCAAGAAGGAGTGTACAACTGTTGCAATGCACGCAGTTGGTCACTTAAAGGAGATGTACAAGGCAAGTTTTTTTTTACACAGAGGACGGTGGGTGCCTGGAACTCGCTGCTGGGGGAGGTAGTGGAAGCAGATACGATAGTGACTTTTAAGGAGCATCTGGACAAATACCTGAATAGGATGGGAATAGAGGGATATGATCCCTGGAAGGGTAGGTGATTTTAGTTCAGTCGGGCAGCTTGGTTGGTGCAGGCTTGGAGGGCCGAAGGGCTTGTTCCTGTGCTCTAAATTTCTTTGTTTTTTGTTACAGAACAGAGTTTACAGTGGGGAACAAAACCAACGGTGGTATTTTTTTTCAGACCATGTGTTCCAAGTTCCACAGACATAACCAGAGTAGTGACGGCATACTTAGAATGGTGTAAAATTGTTTTGGAAGATAGATTTCCAGTATAAAAGCATATAAAATTGTTCCAAAAATAGGTTCAGTCTTTGTTCTTGAAAGCATGGAGATATTCCTGAGTGCTGTCCACTTTTAGTCTCATGAAGTCCATATTCTGTTTACAGGATGGATCTGAATTAAAGATTGATATCATATGTCCTCAGCCTCTCTCCCCTTTGCTGTTCATAAGTTTCTCTTGTGATATTTCTAATTTCTTATGATATTGTCGTACTGCTTGCTTCATGTTAGACTTAATAATCTACAGCCATAATTCATGCAACACATAATAAACTTTGTAATTTGACTACTTTGACCTTTTCTGAATATATTGGCATACCATCCCTCCTTGGTGACAGGTGAAATAACATACTGTCAATTTATCACTTGGCCTTGTGCCTCTGAGTGATGTGTGCTCATTAACACAACACTCAGAACATGTGCTCCTGACAGTACATGACACTGACCCTACAAATATGACATTTACTTGAAATGCACAAGCATGATGTCGCCAGGCCAAATCTGTGGCAATGTAATTACTCAACAATTAGCATATCCTTCAGTGAGAACAGTTATAGATGAGTGACTCGACTTCAGTTTCATGAGGCAATATTTATAAGCTGCAAGGGAACGAGCCTCCAAACTCCTCAGTGTCGCAGAGTTCTGTTTGGGCTGTTCCTGGAGCTTGTATGCTCACTCACCACCTCACTTTTACTTGGAATCCCTACCGTGCAGAAGGAGGCCATTTGGCCCATCGAGTCTGCCCTGGCTCTCCAGCTGTCCCAGGTCTGCTCCTCCACCCTATCCCCATATCCCCATGCATTTACTACAACTAATCCATCTAACCTGTACATCTTTGGGCACTAAGAGGCAATTTAGCATGACCAATCCACCTAACCTGCATATTTTTGGAGTGTGGGATGAAAGCAGAGTGTTTAGAGGAAACCCACAAAGACATGGGGAGAATGTGCAAACTCCACACAGACAATTACCCAATGCCAGAATTGAACCTGGGATCCTGATACTGTGAGGCAGCAGTGCTAACTACTGTGCCACCGTGCCTGTTTGACAAAACCAAAAAATGTACCTGTTGAATTACGCTTTTAACACTGGATGGCTCTTCTGAATACTAATGCGACAAAGTTATTGCTGGTTCAAGGCTTTCAGACAAAAATTTGTGAAGCAAAATATGACACTGACTTCAAAAGCACACGCTCAGACCTGTAGACCTGCATTGTCACCCGCCCAGACCTGTGATAATCGGTTGTATCTTATTGTCAGCAGTGAAAGCAACAATACTCATTGCTACAAAAACAGAAAAGGCTGGAAAATCTCAGCAGGTCTGATGGCATCTGTGGGGAGAGAATAGAGCCAACACTTACAGTCTACAACCCTTTTATTTTTACACAGCGGGTTCTACCAACCCACTGTTTAAAACTAATAGGGCCACAAGTTATAAAACTATATTCATGTCTTTGCATTTTAATTTCGTCATGTTTGCAACAAGTCACCAGATAAGAAACAAAGTGACAACGATCTATATGCTACAGAATTTTCTGGAAGCCACTTCCACCAGCGAGTGGGGGCACTGCTATGAACCCACTCAAGATGATTCAAAATGGGAAAATAGAGCATTCAAAAACAAATATCAAGATAAATGAGAAATCAGCACGTGAAGAGATCAGTGGTAAAGCACAAAATAAATATTTCTGTCCTAAATACTTCCTAGAAGAACTGTCAATGAGTTGGCATGGGACATTTAGGATCTACAATACAAAGAAGGATTCCAGACCTGTGAGAAAATCTATTCTAATTTTTTCCAGTGGATAATTCACAAGAGCATTCAGCTTTTGATTAATGAGATTGACTTACTGGCTAGCATGCATATTCAGCTAATCTCCAACTGTACAGTTCACGCTGTGAACTCCCTGCCAACCATATTATTGGAACAGAAGACACTTGAGCCTCAGGAACTCTGCAGACCAGACCCCTGCTTCAGAAACTCTGCACAGATCCAGCTCCTATTTCTGCTTCAGCATGTCCAACTACAGCTCAACACCATCCCTCATAGGTCCTCCTGATCCTTCAGGGGAACAGAATTGTGTCACATGAGGAGATTAAAGGGCTCGCAAAGTGGACATTTGATATCACTCCAGATCTGCTTTAATTGGTTTACTCAACGTTGTCCCTGCCTCTAAGCTCATGTTCAGGCTGCGCATTTCACTCACCGTATGAGCTGCGAATGTCCTCCAATCTGAAGATTTGCAGCAGCGCAGTTGTACTTAAAACGGACGGGAGAGTTCAACATATTGCTCCATCTGGATGGTTCCTCATAAGTCTGCCCTTCTACAATCTGCATTCGATGAATGCTTTCACCACTGTGTGACACAGGCTTAGTGCGACGTTTGGTGGAAAAAACGCAGTTGGTTAAGTGAAATCACAGGCATGATAAAGGTTTCAAACGTCAACAGACTGACATAAGTCAGCAGCTTGCATATTTCATGTACGCAATTTCCCTCGGGTAGTCTGCCCGGCTTCTGAGACTGGCTGTTATGTCACATGGGAAGGCTGATCAAGACATCAGAAGCAAGTTTTCAACATTTCAAATTAGCTCTCAATAGCAGTGCAAATTACCCAGTGTGTGTAATTATAATTTTCCTCTGCGGGGTTGAGTGCATTTTAGGAAAAAGGGGTTTTTACAGTCATAGCCATTTCTGACTGAATGACAATGTTCACACATCTCCTGGAAAGGGATGAAACAATAGGATGAAGTAATTATAAATGGATTAGAAATATTTTTAGAACAGAACTGTTTTCTGGACACTTTTTTAAACTACAGGGTGAAAGGGTTTATTCTTTTTTTTAGTATTTGCCTACAGGAAAAAATGTCTCCAGTTTTAACTCTTTCTGGCTCAGTGGGACTGGGGAGTGCGCAAGGCTAAATCAGGAGCACTGACCCCCTTGTTTGTTCTTGTAATGTCTACTCTATTCGCCTCTCCACAAATGCTGCCGGACCCAAAATTTATTTCTTGGTGTCACAAGTAGGCTTACAGTAACACTGCAATGAAGTTACTATGAAAATCCCTTAGTTGCCACACTCCAGCGCCTGTTCGGAGAATTGAACATGGGCAATGTACCCAACCAGCATATCTTTCGGACTGTGGGACGAAACCGCAGCACCTGGAGGAAACCCACGGAGGCACAGAAAGAATGTGCAGACTCTGCACAGACAGTGACCCAAGCCGGAATTGAACACAGGTCTCTGGCACTGTGAGGCAACACTGCTAACCACTGTGTCACCGTGCCACCCACCTGATGTGTCGTTGGAGAATTTTTTGTTTATATTTAATACCAATACTCTAGTTGCTTTCTTTTGAGGGCTTGAGAACATCTCTACAGTATACCTTTTCAGACCACTTGGCTGTTACCTGGATATTCATAGACACAGCATCCTAGCTGTCTGGTTTTAAACACATGAAGAAAGTGGACAGACCATAGTGCAGAAGGGCTTAGCACTAACATTACCATCATGATTGACCTGCATAAATGGCAACTATCAGTTCCAGATCAGTACAGAATTTTTTCTGCACATCAGTAATTGTTTGCTGAACTCAAGGTATCCAGGGAATTACCTATCCTCTAAAGTCAGACAATTTGTATGGATGGCAGTGGATTCTAATGGATGCTGCTGCCTTCTCGTCATGGGACCTTGTTATGGTTTTGCTGCTGTCCACCGGTTGATTTAACCATTATTTGACTGAGAGATGAGCCTGTGTCATTAGATTTATAAAGCTCTGTCACCGGGAATAGGTGAGGCTGGCAAATTTGCTCTAAATCCTCCTAGCAATTACAGCAGTAAGCGACTATGCACATTTGTAAGGGTGCTTTATCAAGGGGATATTGTGTGTAATAATGACTCTCAATTGTATTGTTTGATGGATTTACAGCAAGTATTTTGGTAGAGTCTGGCATTAGTGGAAATAACATCCACTTTCAGACACAAAAATGTATTACTGCTGACAGCAAACCTACACAAGGCTGAAGCCAAATGTCAAACCCAACCCACTTTAAATTAATGTGGATAACACCAACACTTTAAAATTTATTTCTTTAATCTTCTTTGCATTGGAATATCTTTGAAGTGCCACTGAAGACTTTTTATCTGCGCATTCATAAGTTGAGGATAGCGTGGAGTGGATAATGAGAAAAAGAAAGATGAAGAGGTCTTGGATATTATAACTCACAGGATTGCAAGGTAGTATACGCAATAGATTCTCAGTACTGATAGAGCTTGGAAACACTATTTGACCAAGTTATCAGGTCATAAAATCTCAGAATTCCTACAGTGCAAAAGGATGCTATTTGGCCCATTGAGCCTGCAAAGATCCTCTGAGAGAGCATTCAACTTAGGCCCACATCCCTGTCCCATCCCATAAACCTGTGCACTGGCCATGACGAATCCCCTTAACCTACACGTCTTTGGTCACTAAGGGGCAATTTAGCATGGCCAATCCACCTAACATGTACAACTTTGGATAATGGGAGGAAACCAGAACACCCAGAGAAACCCATGCAGATACGGGGAGAATGTGCAAACTCCACACAGGCGATCACCTAAGGCTGGAATTTAACTCAGGTCCCTGGAGCTGTGAGGCAGCAGTGCTAACCACTGTGCCACCCTGCCACCTGTGGGTTTTGCTATTTTATCTTGTAGCATTTCAGAACCATGATCCAGAAATTCTGCAGGGTCAGTGTGGATAGGAGCTTATGAACCAGGAGTGTACACAAAGCTGGTGACTCAGAGAGTGGGGGAACATTGGTTAAATTTCCTCTGTAAAGGTGATCAGAAGGGACCACGTGAAAGACATTTTGACCTCTTAGAGATTATCAGGAATGGCACTGTGTATCTGCACTGACCAAGTGAAGGAGTGGGGACTGCTGACGTAGGTCAGTCCTGCCCCTGGCCCTATCACCTCTTTAATTTTACATGGGGCAGGAAGAGGTTCTGCCACATCAGGTCACCTCCAAAACTATGGGGGCATTTGCACCTGTTTCTGCTCATGGCCAAGCATATTGTGGACGTTGACCTTTCAGCCCAATACTGACAAAGGCAATATTTGACCCATTGGGCACGATTTTAATTCATTCAAGACTCGACAACTTGTACAGAGCCAAAATCCTGTAACTATACAGGTTTTTTAATGCCAGAACAATTCAATACTCATGAGCGATCCAGTCCCTCATCTTCCTCCATTTCAAACATATATCCCAAATCTCCTGTCACAAACGCTCTGTGTTTTTGCCTCAACCATGTCCATTGGTGAGGCAATTTGTGAAATTGTTAATTAATTTAAAGGTACTGAATTGGTATAACAACTTAATGAAATTGCTACAGAACAGGAGGAGGCCATTTGGCCCATTAAGCCTGCACCAACAATGATCCCATCTAGGCCCTATCCCCTTAACTCCACATATTTACCCTAGCTAATCCCCTGACAATGAGGAGCAATTTAGCATGGCCAATCAACCTAACCCACACATCTTTGGACTGTGGGAGGAAACCTGAGCACCCAGAGGAAACCCACGTAGACACAGGGAGAATGTGCAAACTCCACACAGACAGTCACCAGAGACTGGAATTGAACCCAGATTCTTGGGGCTGTGAAGCACTGTGCCACCCGTTTTGGTACAAGTTGTACAGGACCAATGATTAAATCAGACCATTCAACAGAATTTGCACTACTATCTTTGAAAGATAATTGCCTTACAATGAAAACTTATGGATGCATTGACAGTTCCACGTATCACTGATTTTGTTATAACTTCTCAACAGGAATGAGAAAATATTTTTGCCATCTTTGTCTAAAGAGGTGATGTTAATATTTATATTGAGACAAACCAAACATGCTTCCTACGTATATCTTCCTTTGTTCAATAATGTATCTGGGTGGAATTTTCTGACCGTTCACATTGGTGGGATTTTCTGGTCCCGTTACAGTGAAGGGAAATTTGGCTGAGCACCAATTCTCCGCCCTCACTTGCAGTGGTGGTAGGGTTTGAATGGTCGGTAAGATCGCATCCTATGCTAAAAATGGTACAATAGCGACAACCAAGTTACATTGAGAACAATCACTAGGTGATATATCACAAAGGTTTATAAGTAGCTGGCACAGATTTTACATCAATACCCTCAACAATAGTTTGCAGCATACATAACCTATTATTCTAGGAAACTGGGTGGGGTCTGCAGAAGGCAAGTGCATTTTTGAATTACAAAATGTGAGAATATAGCCAATGATTGGTCAACTTTCTATTAAAAACCCCTCCCTGTTTTCCTTTTACATTGTCTAATTGTAAACTCTGGCTTTTGCTCACATCTCTGCCACATCCCATCTCAAAATAGAATTTACAGATGCAGTTCAATGAAGGCACTGCGGGGCCCTTAATAATCTCTATGTTATGTTCCGTCAGTCACTTGGAACAGTTTAAATCCCCATGAAATTCAATCCTGATGCCACCAAAGTAATGACAACAGATCTCTAAGTAGAAGATGTCCCTTAGCGGGCACCAAAATAAAGCAACGACTTTCACAATGACCTTCAAATTAAAATCAATAAAGTAAACTTTTCTGGATTAATAGGAGATACAAATTAAGAAATTTATGGCCTGTTTTATTGCTAAAGGAAACCATGAGTGTCTATTGGAAGACTGTTCCTGAATTACCAACATTAGTTAACCCTTTTTGGAAGGACAAATTTATTGTCTTCAGCATCATGACACTTTGTACCTTACTACAGCCAATAATTGTGTACATCTGGAACTTTTTTTAAAGGACCCTGATTGATCTCACACAAGACTGTTGTTTGCAATGGGGTGATGTGTCAAACTGGTCTCTCAAAACACCCCACTGCTTAATGATTTCCTGGGATTTTTGTAGCTTCAAGTCAATGTCAGCCTTGTCAATTGTGTTCAAAGGTGTAAGCTAATCAATGTTAGCCGCTAAGGATTCCAACAGTGTTCATCAATTTTTCGGAGCTGGCTTAAGTGTTCTACAACAATGGACTGTTATCATTTCAACAGCATGTCTGAAGTAGGAAAACAACAGGTTCTTTCAGGCAGACAAGGAGGAGGGTGTCTAGAGGGGGTGCCATTTCATCTCAACTGAAAAGGGCTGTTAGAGACAGCTTAGTTTTACCCTGCTGACGATAAAGTGTTGTTGCAATAGTAATCCTGCTCAGGACGAGAGGAACCGCAGGTTCAGACACTTGGTGTATGTGCTTGACTGAGGAGCCATTAGTGTGAAGCTACCATCTGTGTGACATAACTGAACACCTCTAACCCAGAATCCAGCCTAGCCTGTCAAATCTGTGCAGCCCAGCCAATTCTGACATCATACACAACTTAATAGCAATTTGCATTGCACCTTTAGTGTAACAAAATGTCCCAGTTAACTTCACAGAGCCACATCAGGGGGATGTCAGGTCAGATGACCAAAACTTTGGTCACAGAGGATAGATTTCAAAGATGACCTTAACGGTAGACTGGCTGAAAGGCATAGGGAGGGAATTCCAGAGCTTGGGGCCCAGGCAGTTGAAAGCCCAGCTGCCAGTGGTGGAGTGATTATAACTGGGAAAGCACAAGAGGCAGAATTTGAGATTTCTTGGAGAGTTGTGGGTTGGAGAAGATTCCAGAGATAGGGGATGTGAAAACAAGGATGAGACTATGAAGACCTTCATTTGACATCTACAAAATGCCACAACCACCATCACAAGGTTTCAAATGCAACAACTGCAAACATATTGGAACTGAAATATGCTTTTACTTTTATGCCTCTACTTTCTCAGAGGACTAAGAAAATTTGGCATGTTAGCTACTACTCTTACTGACTTTTACAGATGCACCATAGAAAGCATTCTTTCTGGTTGTGTCACAGCTTGGTATCTCCTACTCTGCCCATGACTGCAAGAAATTACAAAAGGTCGTGAATGTAGTCCAATCCATCATGCAAATCAGCCTCCCACCCGTTGACTCCGTCTACACTTCCCGCTGCCTTGGAAAAGCAGCCAGCATAATTAAGGACCGCACGCACCCTGGACATTCTCTCTTCCGTCTGGAAAAAGATACAAATGTCTGAGATCACTAACCAACCAACTTAAGAACAGCTTCTTCCCTGCTGGTTGAGTTTACTTTCAGTAGCATAGCCTTTAGCTCCAGAACTCATAGTATCATAGAACCACAGAATCCATACTGTGCAGAAGGAGGTCATTTGGCCCATCAAACCTGCACCAACAACATTTCCACCCAGAAATGTCCTATCTCTGGATAGGTCCTATCCCAGTAACCTCATGTATTTACCCTGCCAATATCCTAGACACTAAGGGGCAATTTAGCATGGCAAATCATTTTAACCTGCACATCTTTGGAGTGTGGGAGAAAACCAGAGCACCCGGAGGAAACCCAGACATACACTCCTCTGAAACAAAATGAAAACTATGTTAAACTGACCACCCACCCAGTCAGTGTCACCATCTTTCATTTCCAAATGAACCGAATTGTTACAATGATTTTCTACTTTCACTCAAAATGGATGCACAATGGACCTGCACCTGTGACATGGCTGAGGGGCCTGAAACATTTTCACCTTAGTGGGGCTTTCACCATGGGAGGGTTTAGGCTAACTCCCTACTTCTGGTTCAGAAGTTTACTCTGGGTATTGACAATGCGAGACTCCCAAATTTTGTTTGCACAAAGCATATTTATTCAGCATTCCGAATTCCTGCACTCAATGAGAATTATACTCACACATCCACATGGGCAAGGCTGTTTGGGTTGTCCAAGAGTTGGAATCAATTCTTTCTTCTGGTCTCCAAATAATTGATTGAACAACTTCATCCGATTATTCTGGAGTGTAGTTTCTTACACATCCCACTCTGTGTCTGCTGCTTGCGTGATCGGGTCTGGATTGGCTGATCCTATCTTCTCGAGGCTCACTGATTGGTCAGTTACCTGTTGACAGTTGTCACGGATGTACAGCATCCGTCAACGCCCTTCACCAGTCTCGCCATTACTGGCAGCCTCATCACATTCTGACCACCTGGCGTAGCTAGTTCATTACATGACAACAAGACGTTGACTCACCTCCACCAACTTCTAGGCCTCCATGAAACCAGCCCATGTGATGCATCAGTTTCACATTCAATGATAACCTTAGCAATAATTTGACGCTCACTTTACAACGGAGTTGAGGAGGAACTTCTTCACTCAAAGGGTGGTGAATCTCTGGAATTCTCTGCCCGTTGAAGTGGTGGAGGCTGCCTCGCTAAATATTTTTAAGAAGCGGGTTGATGGGTTCTTGATAAGAGAGGGGATTAAGGGTTATGGGGAGAGGGCGGGAAAGTGGAACTGAGCCACAACAGATCAGCCATGATCTTATTGAATGGCGGGGCAGGCTCGAAGGGCTAGATGGCCTACTCCTGCTCCTATTTCTTATGTTCTTATGTTCTTATGTACATTACAACACAATTTCACGACATTCAAGACTTGGCACATTCCCTTCTTCCACTGCTAGACACTTGCTCGCCACACTTGAATTATTTCTGTACATCATTTCCTCTTCTCTTCTCCTTATACGCTATTCAAGAGATGGACAGGGTGCGGTCACTTTCAAGGAGTTGGGCATCCAGCAACACTCCGCGGAATTGCGCTCAAAGTTGCTTGGGTGAAATTTAGGATGGGGTAGGGGACTGAGAGGGAGGCAGATGAGGGGCGACTGCCAACATGCTTGACACCCAACTTACGACCTCAGTGAGGGAAAGAAGGGATAGTCATGCTCCATTAAGCCTGCAGAAAAGCATCCAGCTTCTTCCTTTTGTAAACTTCTTCCAGTGATTTTCCTTTTTAAGGACCATTAATTAAGTCACTCAATGCATGGTACCAAAGGGCAGAGGGTGCACGGTGCTGCATTTCCCCATGAGCTGTCGCGGCGCCAGACTTAAGAAATGTGATTGCTTCCCTTGCGAAACTCTGATGAATTCTGATCCGCTTCTTGGGGCGTGAGTTCAAATCCCACTCCTGACGTTTTCCTTTAGGGTGGCACAGTGGATAACACTGCTGCCTCAGCACAGAGACCCAGGCTGGATTCCCAGCTTAGGCAACTGTGCGGAGACTGCACGATCCCCCCCCGCGTCTGAACATGTTTCCTCCGGGTATTCCTGTTTCTTCTCACAGTCTGAAAGACGTGCTGGTTAGATGCATTGGCCGTGCCAACTTCTCCCTCGGAGTACCCGAACCGGTGCCGGAGTGTGGCGGCTAGGGGATTTTCACAGTGACTTAATTGCAGTATTAATTTAAGCCTACCTGTGACAATAATAAATGAACTCAAAACTGAAAAATGCATCAATGCTCGATAACCAATGTTGGAGAATGAATTAAATATTGAAATTGGCTCCCAACTGTTTTGGGTGAAGAAAGCTAGTTGTCCATTTCAACTCAAATTTGCAAATCACATCGTTCAGACCTGGACAACTAATCAGTTTTCTGAGTTTTGCCTGGCAGCTTCCCAGCGTAAATTCAATAGGCCAAGATTTTCCAAGATTGCTCAGTCTGGAGAATGTGACTCTTTTTTAGAGGAGAAAATGATTTCAGTTTTTATTTGACCAAAATAATAAATATATTAATTTACTCAAATAGAATGACAATAACGGGGTCGAAGTTAACAAAAGAGAAATGAATCCTGGAAGTACAAAACGGAAATTCATACTGTATCTATCACCACCTGAGTCCTCAAAGTCTGTCCACAACTCAGGAGTGAGATGGAACACTTGTCCCTCACCTGGCTGAGTGCGGCTCCGACAACACTCAAGAAACTCAATATGGTCCAGGAAAATACAGCCACTTGAGTGGCACCACCTTAAATATTCACTGTCTCCACCACCAGGGCACAATAGCAGCAGTATGTATCATCTAAATGCACTGTATCAACTTTGCCGAGGCTTCTTCTACAGTGTAATAACTCAGGAAGGCGACAGCAAAGGAATGATGTTTTATTCTTAAATCAGATGTTAAAGCACAACCCTGTGGTGCGTAGACATGAGTCCCATCTGGATGATAGAACCCGCTCAGGGGTCTGCCTTATCAAGAGCTCAGGATACAAGTTCCACTTGGGTAGGCAACTGTCTATTACCATGGGAACTCATATTCCACAGGTCCCATAAGGTGATCAATTAAGGATTCCCCATGTGAGTCCTGAGAGTTATTATAGACAGCATCTCCCAAATCTGCGACCTCTACTACTGAGAAGGTCAAGGGCAGCAGATGAATGGGAATATTGCCACCTTCAAGGTCCCCCGCTGTAATAATCCTATGAGACAGAAGTCTCTTGACCAAAATTGCTTAATTTACAAGGTCCAACAGTACGATACAGAGCGTGCTCAGTTAGCGGTCTACAACTGGAGTGCCAGAGGAACTGACACTCCTGCTTAAGTGCAGAGCAAAGGGTTCCCTGATTGGACCATCAATTTGGCCCTTAGCCAGGGAGTTCATATTCTAGCAGGCCAACCTCATCTTGCCTGATTAAAATCGTTACACTCTCCCAGTCGAACACCACCCTGACTTGGGAAACACAATGCCGTTCCTTCACTGTTGTTAACACCACTCTGGGTGTACCTACATCACATGGACTGCAGTGGCTCACAAAACACAGCTTACCACCACTTCCTCGAGGATGGTTAGGAATGGACAATAAACCTTGGCCTCACCAGCGATTCTCACATCCCATAAACAAATTTTAAAAAACCATCTGAAAGAGCAAATTTTCAATTAAGGGGAATAATCCAAAACACATAATCTATCTTTCACTTTCAATTATTAACTAATGCTTTGCATTTTCTACCTTTTTGTGTTTGTACTTCAGAATTATTGCTGTCCCTTCTTTCAATATTGACAGGATCACCAGAAGTTTCTCAAGTCCTTTGGTGTGGGAACTGTTGAGTAAATCACTACTGACAATGTTAAAAATCTAACTGCCTTCATCCTTTGTAATGGGCTTTTCATGTTTCCAGCTCAACAGCATAGGCATTCACTTTGATCTTAGCAACTTGCAAGATATGATGTGCAAGCTGCAATTGCCATTATTTAGCCCAAGAGGAGGAAAGTTAGCACTGATTCTGTAGTCTCTCTGTGGGCCTGATTTGCAAGAAACATGGGTGGGAGAATTGGAACCACCAAGCCTGGCCCAAGGGGAGACTTTAATATCTATCATGGACATTTAGCTTGCTTCCTAAAACATCACTCCAGTTGATACACTTTCTTTCTTAGTTGGTATGTGCATATCTCCTCAAGCCATAGTTATTGAGATGAGTTGAATAGATCCATTTCTTGTGATTATTCCATAGCAACAGCTAAATGCATGCATGTCACTATTTTCCTTCAATTAAGTGGAATTCATTTTCAGAATCCAAAGTAGCTTCCTTCAGTGAATATGCAGGAGCCTGAAGCCCACCACCCCTGAAATATGAGAAGGAATTTTCATTTCTTTACACCTTTCGTGTCCTTAAGATGTCCTACGTGTTACGACCAATAAATTACTTTTGGAGTTTAATTTGAAAGGCAAAGATGCGGCTAATTTTCACACAGCAAAGCCCCACGAGCAGCAATAAAATAAATGACAAGTTTAACATCTCATCCAAAAACTTGGCACCTCTGGCAAAGCAGTATTGCCTCAGTGCAGTATTGCATTGAATTCCCAGCCTAGATCATGAGCTGGCTTTTGGTGCTGAGGCAGATAGCCCCAACTTGAAGATTCCCAAATTCATCAGAACTGCCTTGGTAAAAAGTGTCCTGACTCACAAGATTTCCGTGTCACTCATGTGTGGTTGGGCCTGCCAACCATGAAAGCAGAGTAAAGGTGGCCGTGGGGATGCCAATGTGGAGGTGGGTTGCTTAGGAGGTTAACTGAGATTTTGTCCCAGTTGTTCTAGAAGAAATTCTTGGTCCACTGGTCCTCACTCATTACACTCCCACACTCCCCCTGTGGACCCTCAAACCCCTCCATACCAATTCCATATCCATTTACCCAATATGTACCATGGGTAGACATTAGATGCCATGTGGAGATTAAATAACGTCAACTCCTAACAATCTAATACAGCTTTCACTCAACAGAACTGATACTGAAAATATTCCCATTCATGAAAACATTAAAGTTTTAAATATCAAATGGTTATAAAAATAAACTTCCATTCATACCCCTAATGCTTAAATGCCCTCTTTAAGGAGTCAATCACATTGTGAACTCCCTGGTGACACAATTTCAGCTTTTGAAGCTTAGCCAGCATTCATAATGAGCCGTCCTTTGGAAAATGTCAACACAATACTCTGTTGAAAGCACTCAAGCAAATGCTACACCAGCTAACTTGTCAATCAAAGCAATCCAGCTGAGATTTTTAAAAAAAATATTCACTGACAGCTACAGCCAGTCTTTATTTTACAGTTTAAAGAGATGTGAATTAAAAAAAACTTCAGATAATGACAGATAAACCGGCCTGATTAGTCCCTTAAGAGCATCTACGTTTACTTCATCAATTTGTGACTCCCACACTGCAGATTGAACCCCTTGCAACAAGCAAAATGGGGTCTGTTTGAACTTAGCATTTAGTTCAAAAGGAACTGCTAAGTTTGGATTTCGTTCCTGTGTTTTATACCTCACCCCTTTCCCCTATCTATACAAATGAGATTTGTCAGAAGTGGGGGTGGAACTTGTATATTTGAGTCCTGGTCATCATTTTTAAAGTTTAAAGTTTATTTATTAGTATCTCATGTAGGCTTACATTAACACTGCAATGAAGTTACTGTGAAAATCTTCGCTGCCCATTCGGCTACACTGAGGGAGAATTTAGCCTGGCCAATCCATCTAATCAGCACGTCTTTTGGACTATGGGAGAAAACTGGGGCACCGGAGGAAACCCAGTCAGTCAGACATGGGAAGAATGTGTAGGCTGCGCACAGACAGTGACCCAAGCTGGGAATCGAATCCAGATCCCTGATACCGTGAGGCACCATTGCTAACCACTGTGCCACTGTGCTGCCCTGCAGTGTCTTCCTGATTCCACACAAATGTAGCCCCATGCACTGAAGTATCGAGTGGGGCTTGAACCCATGACCTCCTGTCTTAACTTTGAGAGTGTTACCGAAGTGGCAAGGCTGTCAGTTGTGCATCCTGTCTCCCTTTTATCAAGTGTTACAAATAAACCTGAATGAAGACCCACAAGGAATGTCTCACTTTTATGAATAATTCACCCACCCATTAGTTTGTGCATTTTTTCTTTCACCATGAACAGGGGCTGACAAGGTGATTCAAACATGAACTGTAATGGGTACATCAACAGTAATATTGTCTGTGATAACATCACACCGAGTTGCTGTTTCCGTGCTTCTGAAATCAAAACGGGAATGACCAGCAACATTAAATGAGGGATTATGTGATGATTGTTTAGTTTTAAGTTTAAGTTTTTTAAAAATTTATTTATTTATTAGTCACAAGTAGGGCTTGCATTAACACTGCAATGAAGTCACTGAAATTCCCCTACTTGCCACATTCGGGTCAATGCATCTAACCAACATGTCTTTCAGACTCTGGGGAGGAAACCCATGCAGACACGGGGGACAACGTGCAAACTCTGCACAGACAGTGACTCGAGCTCGGAATCGAACTCCGGTCCCTGGCACTGTGAGGCAGCAGTGCTAACCACTGTGCTACCGTGCCACCCCATTTTAGTGTGATGATTGATACTGCAGATCTTTAGGGCAGCACAGTGGTTAACAATGCTGCCTCATGGTACCAGGTACCAGGGACCTGGGTTCAATTCCCAGCTTGGGTCACTGTCTGTGCTGAGTCTGTACTTTCTCCCCGTGTCTGCATGGGTTTCCTCCGGGTGCTCCGGTTTCCTCCCACAGTCCGAAAGACATGCTGATTAGGTGGACTGGCTATGCTAAATTCTCCCTCACTGTAGTCAAACAGGAGGCAGGATTTTCAAAGTCTTTTTTTATTGTTTAAGAGGAATGTTTAAAAATTCAGCTCTATGCTAGAGGCAGTCAGTATGTCTGGTGGGAATAGAGGTGGTATTTTTAGAGAGCAGAATAATTACTCATTTCAACTTTGCAGTTGTTTATTTTCAGAAGAGCTAATGGACGAATGTGGCTCACTTGGAACTGGAACAGCCATAAACTAGAAGGTAAAGTTGCTTTTGCTCATTTTTAAATACTATTCAACTATTAATGGTTAAGTTGATTCATTTGCCGGAGTTATCTTTAAACTGTGTCATTAAATAAAGCTTGTTTCACCATAAAAGATACCTACTTTGTCAGTGAAATCATTCCTGGAAAGAAATAACCTATCCACATTCATACCAAAAAGAACAATTTTTGGGATCTAGTCTGGCTTCAGAATGTAACTTGGGTCCTGGCCCAGGATTCTAACATTAGTTACAAATTCCACACCTGCGGAAAAGAAACTCCCAAAACGAGTACATGTTTCAATATAGTTGTGAACATTTTGGGTGGGAATTTCCAATCTCCCCTCACCACGCTGTGTTCCATCAGTGGAGGTGGCTTGCCATTGGCCACTGTTAGGATTGTCTGATCCTGCCAACATCTGCACCCTTGTGCGCAGCTTGCCTGTCTCTCTGTTGAGGAACTTGCTGCAAGTTATCACCTTTGGCAGGGCTGGAAGATCCTGTTGGCAGGGAGGGACAGAAAATCCAACCGCGTGTGGAGAAGGCCATTCCTGTAGGAACCCTTCTTTGATGTCCTGCTACTTCAGATTTCAGTCGATGGGCGGGGCAAGTCAGTCAAATCATGCGATGGGCAGAAAAATACATTTGTGCCTTAGTTCTTACTTCTCGTAATCTTACCGGCCCTGGATTTCTGGGATGACCAGGCTCGCACCCTTCCCAGGCACAAAGTTGACTTTCATACTTAAATTGGAATTTCCATAGAATTATGAGCCTGGGGATGGACTCATTTGGCATTAATGGTTTCACTGGTAAAGTTTCTTACCGGTGAGGATCAAGTATGGTCCCCATCAACAAAAACTTGATGTTGTGGCCTTACTGATGGGACCGGAGATCATTGAGGCCCCTCCCGGAGACTTGGGCAGTGTCATTCTGGCACTGTGGACCTAGGACCCTGGCAGTGCCAGCCTACTACCCTGGCACTGCCAGCTGGGGCCCTGGGAAAGTTAGAGCCTAAATGGAGGGGGTGGGGCAGGGAGCTATGCACTCTGCAACTGGCAATTGACTGGGGGAGGGGGAAAATCAACCGGGGCAGTGATTGTAAGGATACGGTTAATATTCAGGATAATATCTGCACAGAACAGGGAGATCTGCGCATGCGTGATTGTGCTCTCTAATGTGAGCAGCCGGCTTTTTAGAAAGCTTATGCCCTGCGCTGCACCCCCCCACCCCCCGCCTCTACTGCCAGGAACCAGAATATGCATCATTTTAAGTGCTGTAAAATTTCAGTGGTGGCTTCACTGAAAAAATGGACGTGAAACTCCTGTTTTCAAGCTCGTTCGGCCCTTAGAATAATTTTGGTAATATCACTCCTGCTGGCTCTATTCTCTCTCTAGAGATGTGGTCAGACCTGCTATGATTATCCAGCATTTTCTGTTTATGTACCAAAAATTGTATGCTATTAGAATTAAGAGAATGACTGCTTGTGTATTACAGCTCAGGGTGTGCTCTTCACTGGTGTAATTCTCTAAGCTGTTCGATCCTATTTACTTATGGCAGCAGAGTAGCCATTTTCTACTACACTAAGACCGTAATTTCACATATAAAATTTAAGTGATATTTTTGGAACCACTTTTATTTCTTCTTTAAGTTCTAATAAAAGTCATTTACCTGCTATTTAAACCCATTGAGTTTTCTAGCCGTTGCTGTTACATTTTCATTACATCTTCATACAGCTAACCTGGAACAAAATCATGACTGATGGCTAAAGAAGCTCTTGCATTCTTGGACAAGATATTAGTTTATTTATTACAAGTAGGTGTCACAAGTAGGTTTACATTAACACTGTGAAAATCCCCTAGTTGTCACACTCCAGCGCCTGTTTGGGTACGCTGAGGGAGAATTTAGCGTGGCCAATGCGCCTAACCAGCATGTCTTTCAGACTGTGGGACAAAACCGGAGCACCCAGAGGAAACCCATGCAGACATGGGAAGAACATGCAGACTCCACACAGATATCCAAGCCGGAAATCGAACCCAGGCCCCTGGTGCTGTAAGGCAGCAGTGCTAGCCACTGTGCCACCATGCCACCCTACGTACCTTTGTTGATGGACAGACAAACTTTCTCCAAATTCATTGGGGGCTATTTTGGCCATGGGCTGTTAAGTAGATGTGTAGTGTTAATAAAATAGCTTTTTTTACAAGTCAGGGTTTAACACACAATAATGGTTTCTGTTTATCATAATTTGAATTTGCCAAGGGGTGCTAATTAGGACCTTGCAGGTTTATCACTTAAATACTGATTCAGGGTAATTTTTGAGGAGCAGTATAGATGAGTTTTTCACAACCATTTCCACCAAAGGTATAGAGTGTCCCTGTGGTAAGCAGTGGAACTTTGCAGGATGGCTCAGGGACCGAGGGCCAGGCCATAGAGGTTTTCAGATGTAGTACTGGAGATCTTGGAGGAGGTCCTGAGAGGTGCTGATGTCCTGTCCCTCCACGCGGAAGAACACACTGCCTTGCCCTCCTCGCCCTTTCTCCTGGGGCAGCTGATTATCTGGCCTCACCTCCAACTTCCATTCCTCATCTAGACCAAGGCAGAACGCCTATAGCAAGTTGCCCATGACCAAGCACCCACTTTCCTCCCCTAAGGTGGAGTCAGCTTACTCTTTTTAGGTTAAGTTCTCAGAGGTGTGTTTGGAATAAATGTTGTCGAAGTCAGGACAAAGTGTCTCAGAAAATCTCCCAGTGTGGTTTAGGGGTCCTCTTTGCCACTCCAGCAGCAATGATCATGAATTGTGAGTGCCCCTTTATGTGGCTAGTTTCAGTGGCAATTGAAAATGGCATCAAGACCGTGTTTACATCCAAATAATTGGTCACTGTTAGGGACATAAGAACATATGTCCCTAACAGTGGCCATCTGGCCAAGTAGGCCATCTGGCCCCTCGAGCCTGCTCCACCATTCAATAAGACCATGGCTGATCTTTTCGTGGACTCAGCTCCACTTAGCCGCCCACTCGCCACAACCCTTAATTCCTTTACTGTTCAAAAATTTATCTATCCTTGCCTTAAAAACATTCAACGAGATAGCCTCAACTGCTTCACTGGGCAGGGAATTCCACAGATTCACAACCCTTTGGGTGAAGAAGTTCCTCCTCAACTCAGTCCCAAATCTGCTTCCCCTTATTTTTAGGCTATGCCCCCTCGTTCTAGTTTCACCCACCAGTGAAAACAACCTCCCTGCTTCTGACTTATCTATTTCCTTCATAATCTTATATGTTTCTATAAGATCTCCCCTTATTCTTCTGAATTCCAATGAGTCGAGCCCTTTGGGACAGGTATGGGGCTGAAGTGTTAGTCATCAAGAAGCCGTATTTAATAAGCATTTGCAAAAACTTTAAATGACAATCAGTTCCCAGCCCAAGCTTCAATTTCATTATCAAAATGGCATTTTGCATTAAACATAGGCTGAAAGGGCTTTTCCGTTGAAGATCTCAGCTTGGTGACCGCTTTATCTCCTGTCCAACATATTTGGCAGAATTCCCCTCCAATCTCTCACTCTCACCCCACATTGCAACCTTTATGCTTCAACTATTAATGTCTTGTGGCTGCTATTCCTTTGAAAACTTCTCATCTTTAACTGATAGAAATGGAATCTCATGTACAGAAAAATAAGGAATATGCTAATGTCTGAATCATTCTGGATACCAGCAGCTAATTAAATGACAGGCCCTGGCAGCCTGTTACTGGAATTGGGATTTAAAAGTTGAAAGGGCTGAGAGACAGCTATTGTATTCGTGAGAACTCAAGCTGTCAGAAATATTAACCATTAGTAAGTGTTTGAACCATCAGACACTAAGATCACAGAGCACACCCTTAGTTATTTCTGTTCAATCATTTGTAGGATTTTTTTAATTCATTCGTGGGACTTTATTTATTACCCAGCATTTATTACCCATCCCTACTTGTCCTTAATTAATACAACTGAGTGACTTGCTAGGCCATTTCAGAGGGCAGTTGAGAGTCAACCATATCACAGTGGCTTTGGAGTCACTCGTTGGCCAGAACAGGTAATGACGGCAGATTCCATTCCCTAAAGGACACTTGCGAACTGGATGGGTTTTTCTGATGATCAACAATGGTTTCATGGTCATCAGTAGATTCTTAATTCCAGATTTTTTTTATTGAATTCAAATTCCACCATCAGCCCTGGCCGGATTTGAATCCAGGTCTCCAGAACATTAGTTGAGATTCTGGATTAACAATCTAGTGATAATACCACTAGGCCATCGCCTCCCCATCTGATTTTGGCATCATTGATAACGCATATGTACATCTATTGCCCATCCCCAAATACTGTAACTTTGAACACAATTGAGCGATTTACTAGGCATTTAAGAACATAAGAACATAAGAAATAGGAGCAGGAGTAGGCCATCTAGCCCTTCGAGCCTGCCCCGCCATTCAATAAGATCATGGCTGATCTGTTGTGGCTCAGTTCCACTTTCCCGCCCTCTCCCCATAACCCTTAATCCCCTCTCTTATCAAGAACCCATCAACCCGCTTCTTAAAAATATTTAGCGAGGCAGCCTCCACCACTTCAACGGGCAGAGAATTCCAGAGATTCACCACCCTTTGAGTGAAGAAGTTCCTCCTCAACTCCGTTCTAAACCGCCTCCCCTTTATCTTGAGGCTGTGCCCCCTAGTCCTACTGTCTTTTTTGAGCGGGAAGAGTCTCTCCACCTCTATCCTATCCATCCCATTCATCATCTTATACGTCTCAATGAGATCTCCCCTCATTCTTCTAAACTCTAACGAGTACAAGCCTAGTTTATTCAGCCTCTCCTCATAGCTCAATCCCCTCAACTCCGGTATCAGCCCAGTAAACCTCCTCTGCACTCCCTCCAGGGCCAAAATATCCTTGCGCAGGTGCGGCGCCCAAAACTGCACACAGTACTCCAGCTGCGGCCTCACCAATGCCCTATACAGCTGCAGCAAGACCTCCCTACTTTTATATTCAATCCCCCTCGCTATGAAGGCCAGCATCCCATTCGCCTTCCTGACCACCTGCTGCACCTGCAAGCTGGGTTTTTGCGACTCATGCACAAGGACCCCGAGGTCCCTCTGCACCGTCGCCTGCTGCAGTTTTTCGCCACGTAAGTAATAGTCCTTCCTACCATTCTTCCTACCAAAGTGGACCACCTCACACTTGCCAACATTAAATTCCATTTGCCATTTCCTGGCTCATTTGCCCAGCCTATCTAGATCCTTCTGCAGACTCTCCACACCCTCCGCGCAATTTGCCTTTCCCCCAATCTTGGTGTCATCAGCAAATTTCGACACCCTGCACTCGGTTCCCTCCTCCAGATCATCTATATAAATGGTAAATAGCTGAGGCCCCAGCACCGACCCCTGGGGCACCCCACTAGTCACCAACCGCCAATCCGAATAGCACCCATTGACCCCTACTCTCTGCCTCCTATTTGACAACCAATCCTCTATCCACGCTAACACCCTACCCCCAACTCCATGTCCCCTGACCTTCTGCAATAACCTCTTGTGAGGTACCTTGTCAAACGCCTTCTGAAAATCCAGAAAGATCACATCCACCGGCTCTCCTCTATCCACTGCCCTAGACACATCCTCATAGAACTCCAGTAAATTTGTCAGACACGACTTCCCTTTAATGAAACCGTGTTGCGTCCGCCCTATCAAACAATTCCTTTCATGATGCCTCACAATTTCCTCCTTAATGACGGATTCTAACATTTTACCTACCACAGATGTTAAACTAACCGGCCTATAATTCCCTGCCTTTTGCCTGGCACCCTTCTTAAACAACGGCGTAACATGAGCCGTTTTCCAATCTTCCGGCACTTCCCCGGAATCCAGCGACGTCAAGTGGTGAGGTTGTAGTGGGCCCAAAATCACCTATAGACCAGGCTAGGGAAGTTTCCTTCCCTAAAGGGCATTAGAGAGCCAGGTGGGTTTTTACAACAATCAGATAGTTTCATGGTCACCATTACTGATACTAGCTTATTTTTAATTTCATATTTACTTAGTTGAATTAATTTAAATTCCCTAGCTGCCTTGGTGGCAGCTGAACTCACGTCTCTGGATCAATGGTCTAGGCTGTGCACTGAAACAGGTATCGGGTGGGATTCACAGGAAAAAGAATTGACTACTAAACCATCCGGCCTGTGGGGGTTAGGGGGGAAGGGCGTAGGAGGAGAGAGAAGGAGAAGGATCACAATCTTCATTGCATTGTTTTGTGAATTGCGCATGCCTAGCCTAACTGCTGCAAGAGTATTTTTTTTGAATTACATATCCTTTGGTAGAGGACACCAAAATTTTCCAATAGATGTCTCCTGTGGCACACCACTAAACTAACTGCTGGTAAAGCTAACCTTATACTATTTCTGGCTTTCTCTTACCAGCATTCTTTCTCGCCAAATAATGACAATAGACTATCATCATATTACAACTGTACTGATTACTAAATTGCGTTAGTTCAGTGGTCTGTGTATAACCAACACAACTGGGAATTTTCCAGGTCTTTTACAGTGTTGCTTTTTAAAAATTCATCCGTGGAACTTGGGTGTCACTGTCTGGCCAGCATTTATTGCCCATCCCTAGTTACCCTTGAGAAGGTGATGGTGAGCTGCTTTTTTGAGTTGCTGCAGTTCACATGCTGTGGATTGGCCCACAATACCAATAGGGAGGGAATTCCAGGATTTTGATCTAGCGACTGTGCAAGAATGGCAATATATTTCCAAGTCAGGATGGTGAGTGGCTTGGAAGGGAACTTGCAGATGGTTGTGCTCCCATGCATCTGCTGCACCTGTCTTTCTATATGGAAGTGGTCGTGGGTTTGGAAGGTGCTATGGATCTGTGGTGAATTACTGAGGAGTGGTCTTCATGCAACACAGGTGGTAATGCATTTCATAGAATCCTAGAATCCCTACAGTGCAGAAGGAGGCAATCTGACCCATTGAAGCTGCACTGATAACAATCCTACCCGGGTCCTATCTCCATAATCCCATATATTTACCCTGACACTAAGGGGCAATTTAGCACAGCCAATCCACCTAACCTGGTCATCTTTGGACAGTGAGAGGAAACTGGAGCACCCACAGGGAACACACACAGACACAAGAAGAATGTGCAAATTCCACACAGACAATGACCCAAGGCCAGAATTGAACCTGTCTCCCTGGCACTGTGAGGCAGCAGTGCTCACCACTGTGCTGCCCTGTTTTTTACTTATTGAATATTTTACATCAACAGGCAGTGGCTGTTCAGATGGCAAGTGTAGAACTAATTCAATTGCAGCTGGTTCGTCATACGATGGAATTTGCATTTTGTGTGCGGCCAATTGAGAGTGCAATGGAATTTAATGCCCATTGCTTTCCAACAGTGATTCATGTAATACACCACACTGCACCAGAACATTCAGTGGTATCCTTGGTTTCTATTCCTCACCCTTTTCCTTGGAGGTACGGCAATAAAACCACATTGATATCCTCAGCCAGCGATAATCTAAAATCAAAAGTTTTGCAGATGTAAAGCAGTCAGCAAGACTGTGGCTCCCTCTTTATCTCAATATGGATAACAGCCACTTCCTGACAGTCCATGCATCATCCTGAGGTTTTTGCCACGGAAAAGCTGGACCACATAATTGATTATGATAAATCAACAAAGAAAATCCCTAACTGATTAATGGACTTGAAGCTGAGCCACCTGGCATGTGGATGCCAGAACTGAGCACACATTTGATATGGTTATTCATATCTCTCTCACAGAAAGATGCTGACAACTCCAATAAGAACACAAAGTTTGGGACATATTTATCACCCTTAGTGATGCCAGCCAGATGATTAACATATGTATTGACTTAGGCTCATTTGCAGTCTGTTTGGAAGTCAGTGAACCCAATTTCTACACTGTCGTGCTGGTTTAGCATATCTGCGTATTTGATTCACACTGTAAAAAAGGATAAACTATCAGATGACTGTGGAAAATTGGTTGTTACAGTTCAAAATTGCTGTCAATTGTTGCTGATGCAAGCGATCACTTTAGAGAAATCTCTGATGATATTTTACAATAGTGTGTGTTTGCGATGTGCTTCTCATACTGCCACCTTCTGCAGTGGGTGGCATTCTAATTAGAACATTAAAAGAAAGGAGACAAGAAAAGGCCATCTGCTTTTGCAGACAGGCTATTCCGTCAGTTATGAATGTTTCACATGTGTGATATTCCTATATCCAAGGTGTCAACTTGTGAGAAACAAACACAATCAATAGCAGCAGCGCCAACAATTGCAGGACAACTGAGATAGCCGAGAAAATGTAAACGGAAAACACATTTATATAGCGCCTTTCATAGCCTTAGGATGTCATAAGACAGAGAAGCAGAATTAGGCTGTTCAGCCCATCTAGTCAACTCTGCCATTTGACCATGGCTGACATGTCTCAAAGCCAGTGAAGTACTCTTGAAATACAGCCACTGTTGTAACGTAAGGAATGTGTAGCTGTTAAGTTATACACAAGGTGCAATTATCAGCGTTATAATGATCCAATAATCTGCTTTTTTAACCATGGTTGATTCAGGGATAAATATCGGCCAGGAAATGAGGAAGAATCCTTCTGGTCTTCTTCTTCGAGTTGTAGTGCACTGGGATCTTTTATGTCTACTTGAGAGGGCAGATGGGGTGGCTGAATTCAGGGGGGAGGCAAAATTTCATTTTCTCGATGACAGAACGAGATGAAGAGATAAAGTCCACATATCCTAGTGAGTAGCTGATTGAAACCAAACAGCCCGTTTCTTTGTTTGTTCACAGTAGGCAGAGTAGAGACCATTTGCAACCAGCCTGCACTTGCAAAACTCCAAACATCTACTATTGGATGTGATGGGGCAGTACCTGTTGAACAAGCCTAAGTGTGCTAATAGCTATACTAAGAACCAATTTAAGATAATCAATCAAGTTCGTAATGTGGATCATTTACGATTGTTAGAAACGCATATATTGAAATGCAGGAACTTGTTTTCTGCAAACAAAAGAGCATGTCCAAGCCTTGTGCCTTTTTTGGATTACCAGGAAATTGAGGTGACTATAGCTCCCTGTTGCTCTCTCCATGGCAATGCCAATCAATCAGCACATTTTTTTCCTTCAGGATAAAGTTTTGTGATCATTTGAAATTTGGCATTTACACATTTATCCTGATGAGTACCAGGCTAAAAGTTTCAGCAACATGTTTCTCTTTTCAGCAATAATAATATCCTCTCTTTATTGCCTTTTGTCTCTTAATTTATTTCATTCTTTCTTCATAGCCCAGATGGCCGGACAATTAGGAATACTTTCCTTGCTTTTTTCTGTTATAGAAGAGAGAAAAAGGAAGCAAAATGTATCAAGGACAAAGCTACCTCTGCATCTGAGGTGATAGGAAGAAACTCTCTGAAGCTACTGGACTTGCAGTTTTAAGAGAGAGATGCATTTCTGCAAAGGAAAGCAGGGAAAATGTTTAGATTTACCAGTATACTGCTTAGATTGTGATCCTGAGGTCGGGGCAGGAAACATGTCCCCGACCAACATCTGGACAGTAGGTCGGTCCTCTAACTGACAATGTACAGTCTACAATGTCAGGGATTCCTCCAAACTCCTCCTCCTTCTCAAGGTTGGGGCAGACATGTTAGTGACATTTAAGACTTATTTGGATGGGCACATGAACAGGCGGGGGATAGAGGGATACAAGCATTTGGTCTTGATAGGACAACATGATCAGTGTAGGCTTGGTGGGCCGAAGGCCTGTTTGTGTGCTGTACTGTTCCTCGTTCAAACTTAATTTCTCAAGTGACCACAAACTTCAGAGAATGAGTTTGAAAAGAAAGACTATTCTTAGGAAAATAGATTTTTTTTGACTCAGTGTCCTGTATTAGTAGAAAAAAATGAACTTATGAAGCGTTAATGTATTGGGAGGTTCAGAGCAGAAACACCACTGAGTTAATATCACACCTACATGGTTTTGCCACAACTCCCATCAGCCCCCACGCTCAGATTGAACAAAATTCCATTGCAATCATTTTATCCAAAAATCACTCTGCCCAACCCCATAACCACAGGGAGTGAATTACTTCACCGCATAAGCTGGGTATTAACATTGAGCATCATCCGTAAAGATGCAGGGTATCTCTGCCCACCTCACCTATAAAGTTAGAAGTTTTATTTATTAGTGTCACAAGTAGGTTTATATTAACACTGCAATGAAGTCACTGTGAAAATCCCCTAGTCGCCAGACTCCGGTGTTTGTTCGGGTGCACTGAGGGAGAATTTAGCGTGGCCAATGCACATAACCAGCACGTCTTTTGGACAGGAGGTGGAAACTGAAGGAACCCAGTGGTAACCCACACAGACACGGGGAGAATGCGCAAATTCCACACAGTGACCCAAGCCAGGAATTGAATCCTGGTCTCTGGCACTGTGGGATAGCAGTGCTAACTACCGTGCCGCCATGAGAATGCCAAATAGCTGCAACTACCAGCTGCTATTACATAAACAGCAGTGACAGGACATTACGGTTCACCCCTAAAAGGAAGAAATCAGCACCTGAAGTAAACTGTTGGAATAACAACGTTTCTTAATAGCATGAAAGTTCAGGTCACTTTGTGCACAGTGAAGCAGCTATTCAATTCAAAAAATGATCTACTTCAAATAACTATTATTAGGGAGAACAGAATAGTGTAAAACTGGACTAAGGAGAGGGATGTGAAAGGGGTGGGGGGAGAGTATTGTTTTTTAAAAGTGAGAGAAGGCAAGGCTCTTGTCACCAATGCATTCTTGGAAAATTATCTTCCCAAAGTTGAAGCTAAGTCCAAATACTATTTATAACCATAAAACCTCTACAGTACTAAGGAGGCTATTCAGCCATTGAGTCTGCATTGATTTTCTGGAAGAGCATCTTATCTAGGCCCTCCCTGTCCTATCTCCTTAACTCTGTGCATTTCTTATGGCCAATCCACCTAACCTGTACATCTTTGGACTGTGGGAGGGAACCAGAGCACCAGAAGAAAACCCATGCAGACACGGAGAATGTGCAAACTTCACATGGACAGTCACCTGAGGCTGGAATCAAACCCAGCAGCAGGGTTAACCACTGTGAAGCAGCAGGGTTAACCACTGTGCCACCATGCCACCCAGTTATTATTCAAATGCATGTCCTTAAACAATGAGTTTTGTCAGTTCTCAGTTGGATTTTTTTTAGTGGAACAGCTCATTTAAGTGCTATGCTTGAACTTAGGATGGAGAAGTTTGGTGAAATGTTAGCAAGGCCAGCCCACTTCATGCACATTAGAGATTCCACCCCCTCCATTTTCCAGTGCTGGAGGCAGCTTGCCATTGGTGCTGGTGGGATCTTCCTATCCCACCAAACTCTGCAGCTTTTTGTATGTCTTTCCCATCCTGTCAGTAAGGTGTCTCACAACACCAGGCTAAAGTCCAACAGGTTTATTTGGTAGCAAATGCCACTACTTTTCGGAGCGCTGCTCCTTCGTCAGCTGAGTGGAAGATCTGTTCACAAACAGGGCATATAAAGACACAAACTCAACTTACAGAATAATGAATCGGAATGTGAATAATGATTGGAATTGCTACCAAATAAACCTGTTGAACTTTAACCTGGTGTTGTGAGAATTCTTACTGTGTTTACCCCAGTCCAATGCCAGCATCTCTACAGTGGGGAACCTGCCCGGAGGTCACCTTCGGCAGGGCCAGTAGGTCTCGCTGGTGGGTAGGGATGGAAAATCTATCCTAAGAAACAAGCAGTATTTACAAAATTTGGTTAGGTGTGGGAAAAAACTGGGAAGTTAAACTAATTGGATGGTTCTTTCAAACAGCCAGCGCAGCAGGATGGGCTGGAAGCCCCAGGTCTCTATGATCAATGACAGCAGAATCAGACTTCATCAGTACTGATGATAGTCTGGTGACGCTGAATATCCTTGTTTGCTATTTGTATAAAATGCAAGGGTGATGATACCTCAATAAAATTCACTGTTTTCAGGAATGCAGGAGTCTGGAAAAATTGCTGGTTGTGGTAGAGGGAAGGAAAAAGACGAGATTTAAGTTACACTCTGTATAAAATACAGTAAATCCTGTATCAGTTGAAATAGCCAAAGGAAATTACACTAATGCACACATTCGAGCTGCAGAAGTGCCAGGCCATGATTATCTCCAGCAAGAGGGAATCTGACATCTCCCATTGATATTCAGCGGCATTTATCATCACTGCAAACCCAACCATCAATGTCTTGGGGGTTACCATTAACCAGAAACTGAAATGGACCAGCCATATCAACAAAGGCAAAATACTGCAGATGCTGGAATCTGGAACAAAAAACAGAAAATGCTAAAAAATCTCAGCAGGTCTGACAGAATCTGTGGAGAGAGAATAGATCCAGGATGACCCTTCGTCAGAGCCAGGATGACCCTTTGTCAGAGTCATATAAAAATACTATGGCCATAATAGCAGGTCGGATGCTGGGAATTCTGTGTTGAGCAACTCAACTCCTGACTCCCAAAGTCTATCCACCGTCTATGTTAGACGAAGGGTCACCTCGCAAAAGGCAACTCACTGCCACCTTCTCAGGGAAATTAGGGATGGGCATCACCAGGGAAACTCATAAACCAAGAATAAATTTAAAATACACTCAGCCAGGAGTAGAGACCTAGTAGAGGCTGGTCATATGAGGACAGTCTCAATCAGTTAGGATTATATTGACTTGAATTTAGAAGAGTGACAGGGGATCTCATAGAAACTTATAAAATTCTAACAGGGTTAGACAAGATAGATTCAGAAAGAATGCTCCCAATGGTGGGGGAGTCCAGAACTGGGGGCATAGTTTGATGATAAGGGATAAACCTTTTCAAACTGAGGTGAGGAGAAATGTCTTCACCCAGAGGGTGGTGAATGTGTGGAATTCACTACTGCAGAAAGTAGCTGAGGCCAAAACATTGTCTGATTTCAACAAGAAATTAGAAATGGCTCTTGGGGTTAAAAGGATCAAGAGATATGAAGGGATCAGGATATTGAATTCGATGGTCAGCCATGATCAAAATGAATGGCAGAGCAGGCTTGAAGGACTGAATGGCCTACTTTTGATTATAGTTTCTATGTTTCTATTGGCTTAAGAATGTAAAAATAACGAACAAGAAAATAAGGGAAGTTCACTCAAGCCTCAATCCCACTTGTCCCATTGACCATGTATAATTCTTCCATTAATGGACTTGATCCACAAAAGATCAAGACACATCAGAGCTTGAATGAAATATCAAGTTTAATCATTTAAAGACTTATTCTTGATAATACATTCTTGTGTTCTTATTAGCTTGACTTTCAAAGTGCACTTGGTGAGGCAAAACACAAGAGGCTTTAAGTTAAAATAAAAACTTAATGGATCGAAAATAAAGATCTAAATTGGATTATTAATTAGATAGATAATAGAGAAAAGAGGCTAGTCGCCAATGGTAATCATTCCAATTGGACAGCTGCAAGCAGGCTAATTCCCATTAGGGGCACAGTAACCTTGACAAAGATATTGTAAATAGAACATCTTCAATTGAAGATGACACCAAAATGTGCAGAAAAGCAGGATAATCCTTTGTGAGGAATTATTGTTAAAAGTGATCATCGAGGCACTTAAACTGACAGATGTGTGGGAAATTACATTAAGTTGAAGAGAAATGTGCGCTAATATATACTGACATTTAAGATGGACGACATCAGCTTGATTTTAACCTGGGGTTTGAAGAGAGTGTGGAGCTCACTCAATCTTGTTGGTGAGAGGCTGCAGGTTATTTTAACCCCTGGGCCCCATTAATTAATACAGGCATGATTCCTATCTGAACCTGTAAGCCTGAGGCCTGCAACACATTATTTGCAATTTGGTAACTTTGCATTTTTGTTCTGCTTTGTTCTTGATTTTAAGCCTGCATTGAATATTTAAGGAGTCTCACAACGCCAGGTTAAAGTCCAACAGCTTTATTTGGAATCACGAGCTTTCGGAGCACTGCTCCTTCGTCAAGAGAAAGTTTGTAATTCCAAATAAACCTGTTGAACTTTGACTGGTGTTGCGAGACTTCTTACTGTGCCCACCCCAGTCCAATGCTGGCATCTCCGTAGCTTGAATATTTAAAGTTACTTTGTAGACCTTGATTTAAAATTAAATGTGATTATGCTTTGAATAAGTCAAATAGCTAATAAATAGTCATCAGTAATGATGTACAGGTAGGTGGATTGGCCTACTAAAGTGCCCCTTAGTGTCAGGGGGATTAGCAGAGTAAATCTGTGGGGTTATGTGAATAGCACCTGGGTGGGGTTATTGTCGATACTGACTCAATGGGCTGAATGGCCTCCTTTTTGCACTGTAGGAATTCTATGATATTACTAACTGGTGACATGCTTTCTCGAGACCTTAATGGCCATTTGGTCAGTATTCTTGTTTTCACTTTTCAAACTACAAGAATAAAAGTTGCTTTTTGTACATTGGAAGTCCTGTTCCTTACTGCATAGGATGACCCCTGAACTACAAGCCAGGACAATGCAAAGCTTTACACACAAGGTGGTTAACTATGGTGCGGAATCAGGAGATGGCGTTTGAGTGATGGACATTCCACCTGACTGATGGGAGACCCTATCAAATGATGCATAAAAACCGTTAATACAGCAGTTGATGCTAGATCAGTTGCTACCTTTAAATCTGAGATAGATAATGTTTTGTTGAGTAAATGTGTTAAGGGATATGGGCCAAAGGCAGGTATATGGAGTTAAGTCACAGATCAGCCGTGATCTCACTGAATAGTGGTGTAGGCTGAATGGGCTGAATGGCCTACTCCTGTTCCTATGTTCCTATATAATTGCAGCAAAAAAAATTGTAAAATCAAATCTATGATGTACAACTTAGAGGAATTATGCTTAGAGGATTATACTGACCCTGTATAAATTATTGGTAACCACATTTGGTTTCCATATTTGCAAAGTGATAATGGGGCCACTACGAAAGGATCAGAGGAAGAATTATGGTGGTAATAGGTTTTAAATGAATGAGTTACGAAGGCTGACCAAAGAAACAGTTAATGGGTAAAGACATTATCTTGACTAGAAACCCTTACATTTCCATCTATACTAAGTTAACTGACTGCAGCAGGCATGACGATCAGAAGGCTTAATTGACCTCACTGACCTGGGCTGTGGTGCAAGTTATACTCAGAGTCTCTGTTCTTAACCATTATCAGTGAGACCAATAATACTTCCTGCACTATTGAGGTCTAGCGATTTCAGATTTATTGTTATCACACTCCAGAACTGAAGAATACGTGAATGAGATGCACTGGTATCTGTGAAACTGTATCCAGACAAGAGCCAGTATCACAACAGAAAGAATGAGAAATGAGAGAAGCTTCAAAGAACAATTCTGTTCCAGTTGGAAAAGAGAAGAAGAGAGTAATTTCATTAAATTTACTTTTCCTCAAATGAGAAAGGAAATTAAACTTTTATTTGCATGGAATGAGAAAATAGGAACTAGAGATATGACACGAGTACAGCTCCAACAAAACTCAAGAAGCTCGACACCATCCAAGACAAAACAGTTCACTTGGCACTCCATCCACACCTTCAACATTCACTCCCTCCAGCACCTAGGGCAGCAGCAGTCTGCACCATCTACAAGATGCACTGCAGCAACTCATCAAGACTACTTCAACAGCACCTTTCGAACCTGCAACCTCTACCAACTAGGTGGACAAAAGGCAGCAGGTGCATGGGAATGCTACCACTTGTACGCCCCCCTCCAAGTCCCACGCCATCCTGACTTGGAAATATATCGCTGTTTTTTCAATGCCGCTGGGTCAAAATCCTGGAACTCCCTCTCTATCAGCACTGTACCTATGCCGAGATAGAAATGGGCAACAAATGCTGGCCCAGCCAGTGATGCCCACATCCCACAAAAGAATTAAAACATGAGTGTGTTGCTGGATTAAGGCATGGATAAGTTTTGTAAAGCCAAAGCCAGCGAGAAATGGTCCCTGCTGATCGCGCAGCATGATTATTCCACTTGGAGAGTGAAAAGGATGGCGGGACTGATGTACAAGGAGAAATTGACTAGGTTAGGATTGTTTTTGCTGGAGTTCAGATGAATGAGGTGGCATTTTATAATGATTTATAAAATTCTATCAGGACAAGACAGAGTAGGTGCAGGGAGGATATTCCTGTTGATGGGGGAGTCCCGAACTGGGGGTCACAGTCTGAGGATTCAGGATAGACCATCTAGGTTGGAGATGACGAGACATTTCTTCACCCAAAGAGTGGTGAGCCTGTGGAATTCATTCCAGAAGTTGATGCCAAAACATTGAATATATTCAAAAGGCGGCTGGATATGGCACTTGGGGTGAATGGGATCAAAGGTTATGGGGATAAAGCAGGAATAGACTATTGAGTTGGATGATTAGCCATCATCATAATGAATGGTGGAGCAAGCTCGAAAGGCCAAATGGCCTTCTCCTGCTCCTATCTATGTTTCTATGTCTATTTCTCCATGAAATTCATGAAGATGAGTGAAAGAAGTGGTGGATTTAATGGTACAATTTGCTTCTTTGTACTTTGATTGCAGTACAGATGAAGACAGTATTAATTGGCTCACTGTTGTGAGGTGCAAGTAGAATGCTTATACTTTCAAAATTTGCTTCAAAGAGGAACAGTTTCAATAGTAAGAACGCAATGTGACAAGGTTTGGAAAATAGATAACAAATGAAATCATACGTGATATAAAAGAGGGATACATAACCTCACAAAAATTGAAAACCAAATTTTCATAGAATTACAGTTGCACTGGCTACGATTGCGGCTCATCTATCCGAATGTTTGAGAAAAATTGCATCTCATTGGAGTGAAATCCTGTTATTTTCACCTCCTGCTGATTGTCAGTTTTTTTCTGATTGCCAAATTGATTGCAGCAGTAAAAGGGCTTCAGCGTAGAAAGTAAACGTGCATTCAATTACAATCAAGTCACAGATAAAAGAGGAATTGAAGTACAATATATCTGCTACTGGTTGTGTATGGAACACAAAAAGTGAAGTTCTTTAGTGGAGAATAATACCAGGGAATTGAAGATCCTACACAGCAAGAAGATGATTACATTTTAACTCATGCAACACTCAAGCACTTACTGGGTCGAAATCTGCTCCAACTCAGTTTTCAAGTTTGCTGGCGACACTACCGTAGCAGGTGAGACCTCAAACAATGATGAGACGGAGTACAGGAAAAGATAGACGGTGGGATTTTCCGGCTATGCCCATCCCAGGAAATCCCGCATGAGGTCAATGGACCTTTGCATGGTCTGCCCCCTCCCCCCACCTGCTATGATTCCCGTGGTGGGCGGGACAAGGAAACTCCCCACCAGGGAATCTGCTGAAATGGAGCACCAACAATAATCTCTCTCTCTCAATGTCAGTAAAATGAAGGAAACAGTCATCAACTTCAGGAAGCATAGTGGAAAACATTCCCATGTCTACATCAACAGGGAAGAAGTGGAAATGGTTGAGAGCTTCATGTTTCTAGGTATCCAGTTCACAAACTATCTGTCTTGGTCCATTTGTGCCGATGCTACAGTTAAAAGACCCACCAATGCCTCTACATTCTCAGAAGGCTAAGGAAATTCAGCATATCCGTTATGACTCTCATCAATTTTTACAGATGCACCATAGAAAGCACTTTTTCTGGATTTATCACAGCTTGGTATGATTCCTGCTCTGACCAAGACGGCAAGAAACTACAAAGGATTGTGAACATCTTCCAGTCCATCACGCAAACCAGCCTCTCATCCACTGACTTCCCACTGACTTGGAAAAGCAGCCAGCACAATCAAGGACCCCACGCACTCTGGGCATACTCTTTTCCACCTTCTTCTTTCGGGAAAAAGATCCAAAATTCTGAGATCACATACTAAGTGACTCAAGAAAAGTTTCTTCCCTGCTGCCATCAGACTTTTGAATGGACCTACCAAATATTAAGTGGATCTTTCTCTGAAACCTAGCTCTGACTGTTACGCTAAATTCTGCACCGTCTTCTTTCCTTCTCCCCTATGTACTCTATGAACGGTATGCTTTGTCTGCATAGAGCGCAATAAGGAATATTTTTCACTGTATCCCAACACGTGTGACAATAATAAATCAAATCAAATCAATCACGGACAAGTTGTTCTTGCTGGAGTGATCATTCTCCGAGGGACAGTGGATAGGTAATGGGTTTGGCACCAGGTCTTTCCAATGTTAGACATGAAATTCTGTCACCAGCTAATGCCACTAACATCTATGATGTGACCACCATTAATTGACTGGTTAAAAGGAAATGATCAGAAAGCTCAGCTCCAGCGTATCAACAAAATAGCATAATAAGATTAAAAGAATGATAAGAAGGTACAGGATAGAATCCCTACAATGCAGAAGGAGATCATTTGGCCCATTGAGCCTGCACCAGCAACAATCCCATCCAGGTCCTATCCCCGTACGCCCACATCTTTACAACGTTAGTCTCTTCGGTACTAAGGGGCACTTTAGCACGGCCAATCAACCTAACCCACACATCTTTGGACTGTGGGAGGGAACCAGAGCATCTGGAGGAAACCCACACAAACACAGGGAGAATGTGCAAACTCTACACTGACAGTGACCCAAGGCTGGAATTGAACCCAGGTCCCTGGTGCTGTAAGGCAGCAGTGCTAACCACTGTGCCACCCATAGTTGTAACAGATAGTTGAAATCGGATACAGTATTTTGAAGCAGGTCTGAACTAAGATACGAGTAAAGGCAGAAACAGAATGGGGACATTTTGAACAGAAGTGAACTGTTTCATTTCTAAATTAAATTGAGGCTATTTTTTAAAAATTACCAACAGAGAAAGTGCTGATAAAACTCAGGAGATCTGTCAGCATCTATAGGGAGAGAAAGAGTTAACATTTTGCGCCTGAGATGATCGAGTTGGTTTTGAAGTTGTTATATTAGAATCAAAATATTGGACGGGCTATTCAATTTTCCTTCCAGCCCCCCTGAGGCCGCTTGCCTTTGGCTCCCGATGTGATCTTCTGGTCCTGCTGAAGTCTACAGCGTTTTGTATGGGTCACCAGGGAATGCATTAAGGGGATTTGCATCACTGGGACTGGAAGATCCCACCAGCTGGAAGGGTTGGAAATCCCCAAACATCAACTCTGTTACTCTCTCCACAGATACGGCCAGACTTGCTGAGTATTTCCAGCACGTTCCCTTTTTATTTCAGATCGCCAGAACCCACATACTTCCATTCATTTTAAAAATTGTTTTGTGGGATGTGGGCATTGCTGGTTAGACATTTATTGCTTATCCTTAACTGCCCTTAAGAGGGTGATTTTGGCTATTTGGTTTAGAATGATTATTTTCAGAGCACGCGGGAGTAATAAAGCAAATCCTGTTACCTGAAAATGCTATTAATATAAAAATCTATTTTGTGTCTGCAATAATATGAAAAAAGAATGGCTAGTCTGGGAGCTCTGAATTTCCTAGGCCCAGCCACAGGTTAGCAGGTTCCATTTTCAAATCTACTTTCATGACGTACACAATTTGCAGCTTTTCTTCAAACTTCACATGCGAAAAAATCTACTTGTTCTGTTTGTGTATCAAGGGCGGCTTATTTTTCAGACCTCGAAATTCATAGACTCCCTGCAGCGCAGAAGGAGCCTGCACCAACAACACTCCCACCCAAGCCTTGTTCCTGTAACCCCACATTTTTACCCTGTTAATCGCCATGACACTGTGGGGCAATTTAGCATGGCCAATCCACCTAACCTGCACATTTTTGGACTAGTGGTGGGAGGAAATAGGACAAGGTGTAGACCATGGAAAGGTCTGTTGACCTTGGGTGGGATTTTTCTATTTTGGGCAAATGCGACTGGAAATTTTGCCTTCTGTTGTGGAAATCCATGAAAATTCAGAAACAGGGCTGCTTTCTAAAACCAAAACATTCCTAGTTTCTGAATAGCTGCTTCAGATTTCGCAAGACATCTCTCCCACACAGCCAATACAACTCAACGTCTCTCCTTAAATATCCTTTTACACGCTCCTCTTCATCTAGTGTCCTCAGCACCTCTCTGAACTCAGTTTTCTCAACAGTATAAAAATCTTTCATGTCTTCCTTTCATAGAATCCCCACAGTGCTGAAGGAGTCCATTCAGCCATTGAGTCTGCACTGACCACTTTTCCATCCAGCCCCTATTCCCATAATCGCACATATTTACCCTGCCAATACCCTGACACTAGGGTCAATTTAGCATGACAATCAACTTAACCTGCATACCTTTGGACTGTGGGAGGAAATCAGAATACTCTGAGGAAACCCATGCAGACACAGGGAGAATGTGCAAACTCCACACAGACGGTGACCCGAGGCTTGAATTGAACTTGGATCCTTGACGTGGTGAGGCAGTAGTGCCAGGGACACACACACACACACACACACACACACACACACACACACACACACACACACACACACACACACACACACACACACACACACACATTCTTGTGATAATCTTGACTATCATTATAAATTCACTAATCTATCATTATGAAAGCTAGTGACCATGTAAGCAATGTTAAACATTTTTATTAGGTGAAAAAGTCCCCAATTTTCTCCCTTGTTGAGGTGATTTTGGTGTAGCCAATGCTTAATGGCTGGAATTATATCTGGGCTTCCAGATCTGAATTCTCCATTGGCTTCAGGTGGGATTTTACGAGCCTCGCCCGAGTGAGGTCGTAAAATACTGGACAGACTGCCCCACACAGGGAGACTCGGTCAATTAAACATCATTAGTATATCAGGTTTCATTGTCATAGTAGACAAAATGCAACCTGACTGAGATATTCTCGGGAGATGCTGACACACAATAGGATATCAATAGCAATGACAAATTCTGTACTGCAGGACGAGACTGGATAAACTGCAAAGGCAACTGAAAAATGAGAACATGACTTAAACTCGAATTGCAAAGTAACAGAAATGAAAGATATGATGAGGCAGAATGAAAGACTTGAAAATATCATTCCTCAAATCAAAGTTGTCAAAGTTTCATATTCTAGTTCAAAATGAATGCTAGTCAACTATCCAAGAATATTAGATAACTTGCATTGTAGAGTAAGTAATTAGCTGTAGCCCACAAATGACCACAGCCTTCTCTCTCCATTGGAGACAGTTGTTTATATATGGTTTGAGGGGCAACATGCCACAAGCATAGGTATTCCACTTAGAATACCATTTGATAGTCAGTCAGGAGGAATTAAGCCTTGGGTGATTGGCCAGCTAAGGTCCCCCTTCAGTGGGGACTCCCATTTAGTAACTCCTTATTGCAACTGTTAAATTCAGTCATTCACCATGTGGAGAAGCACAGGGACAGACCTGCATCTCTTTAGTCCACAGTACAGGGTTTTAAAGCCTTGTGCAAGTTTAGGGACTAGAGCTATGATAAGAGGATTATGCATGATGCTGTGGAAGCTGATACAATGAACGCATAGGTTCAAAACTTGACTGATTTTATTTTGTTAAATCTTAAGGTTCCTACAGATTTTCACCATTCGACTAAAAACAGACTCTACTCTTTTATAGGAGTCTATAAAACATTCAAGAAGCATACAATTTTAATTCACCCTGGAGAATAAACCACCATCTGAAAAACTAGCTACTACAGTAAATATTTCAGGAGTGCTCTAAACTAAGCTTTTATCTGCCATAAGCAAGCAAGCTAAGGTCACACAGTACCTTCCAGTTTCTGCTGCCTGCCTCTTGCGGACATCTCTTTTTGATATCTTACGTTGATTCTTCATTTAAAGCTGATTTGTACAGTAAATTGCCAAAATTGCTACAGTTGCCCTGAAGCAACCCCAGCAGTGCTGGACTGCATGGATCAGGTGGAGAAAAAATAGCGCCCCTTATAGTATTGAGTGGAAGAGAAGGAACACATCTCCTGTCGCTGGGCCAACCATACAGTGCTTCTATTGAGAATGGCTATGTTGATCTTTATCATACTTGTGTGCTTTGGCACTTATCGACGAAAAAATTCTTTCCACGGGGTTGCCACATCATCAAGCAGCACAGGCAGAATTTACCCACAACAGATCTTCCCAGTAAAATAAAAATCCAGAGCAACTCAATGATCTACTTTTGAAGCAAGACATTTTCACTTCATCATGAGAGGGTGATGAGTATATCAATTAAAGAAAGACTGGTAATTTTTTAAGTTCATTCATAGGACATGGGCATTGCTGGCTGGCCAGCATTTATTGCCCATCCCTAGTTGCCCAAGGGCAGTTGAGAATCAACCACATTGCTGTGGCTCTGGAGTCATATGTAGACCAGACTGGGTAAAGGTGGCAGGTTTCCTTCCCTAAAGGGCACTATCAAACCAGATGGTTTTTTTCCACCAATTGTCAAAGGTTTCACGGTCATCAGTACATTCTTAATTCCAGATTTTATTGAATTCAAATTCCACCATATGCCCTGGTGGGATTGGAACCCGTGTCCCCAAAACATGAGCTCAGTTTCTGGATTAATAGCCTAACGATAATACCACTAGGCCGTCACTTTCCTCCTAACATGGGTGTGCCTACACCACATGGGCTGTGCTGATTCAGGAAGGTAGCTCACCACTGCCTTCTCAAGGGCAATTAGGGACAGGCAATAATCTTTTCAGTGATGCCTGCATCCATGTATGAGTAAATAAAAATTCAAACCTGGGTGTCTGAATTAATAGTCTAACGATAATACCACTGCGGGGGGGGGGGGGGTCGCCTTCCCTTATATAATACTCTAGCTGTCTAATTTAACAAGCGCACTGTCACACACTAATGAGTTTGAGGTGCTGCCTGGCAACATCATCAATTAAGAGCTCCAGGTATAGGTGTGGAATTTAATTCAGGGAATAACTGGCTTTTACTGCTTAAAATCAAAGGCCATAGACTACCCGCCCCCCCCAAAGATACAATTCACCGTAATTCTACCCTAGATATGCTAGGTCGGGTCTGCACTCGGAGCCATGACACATCTCTCCTTTACAAGGTAATGGCAGAGCAAAGTCACTTCACGTTCGATGTGTAAAAGCTGTACGAGCTTCCTCAATGGCAGTTGTGCGGTCAACCGGTTAGAGTTACAGGATTTCAATAAATGGACTAATTTTGCTCACTTCGGCTCCCTTTGTAAGGGGACTGTTGGCGGCTACATCCAACGGTCAGAGGGGGTAGGGGAAGGAGTCAAATGTGGAGCAGCAACCTTAAAAACATTGAATTCAGGGCCAGATGAGCCTATTTGCAGTCTGTATGCCTCCTTTACACTCCCAACTTGTGCTGGGAAGTACAGTACATTATTGTGAACTACTGTGTGGCTTAGGATAATTTTAGATCACCTGCCTGAATATCCAGAGGCACCCACTATCCAGTTATTGGTCCCAGGTGCCTTGGTAGTAGATGGAATATGTGCTTTCAACTTCAGTTTACAGTCAAAACAGAATACCGAGCTTGCATGACATTGAGCCTAGCCTAAGCAAGAAAAGAGATGGAATTGGGACTGGGTTCAGGAATTCATGGCTGGAACCTAAAGAATGTGCCATAGTATTTACCAACCTTAACCCACTGCCAAGATTTGGGCTCAGCTGATTATGAAGTGAGATTTGGCATATGGTGGGAAAGAATAAGAGTACTTGATCACAAAATTCCACATTCAAACACCGTGTTAGTGTCAATCTGCCAAGGTTAGGTTGGTATATAGACAATAACAAATGTAATGTCCTATGCCCCATAGTTCATTTCTGAAAATGTCAATCATAATACAGATGCCAGATGTAATCTTGTCATACAAACAATGTAATTTCACACCAGACTATATTTTCTAACCATAAAGCAGAGTTTTTGTAAAATTGCCACTATATTAGAGAGAGTGGATGATCAAACGGTAAAAGTTACCTATTAGATACTAACAGATATTCCTTACATACAGGATTCACAAATGGTTCAGTAGAAGAATTAAGAGGATTTTGGAATGTTTTCTGAATTAAAATGAAAATTAACCAACGGGTTGAATAATAAGGTTGGGATAATAGCATGCAAACCTCCCCCCCACCGCCCCCAACCTGGAAACTATGTCAGTGTGGAGCTGACGAACTCCCCCTGATCCCCACTGCAGCCAAAAACCATTGTGTGGCCCATTTTGATGCCTTTATATTCTTCCATGCACACCCCTATATTTTGAGGGGGAGTTCAAAGGTGAATCGTAAGGTAGATCACCCATATGCTAGAAACATGCTGACTGGGGACAGGTAAAATTCAGCCCAATGTATTTTTGTAGGCATCTCTGTCTAGGGCAATACTTAACATAGAAATACAGAAACATAGAAGAAGGTAGGAGCAGGAGGAGGTCATTTGGCCCTTCAAGCCTGCTCTGCCATTCATCACAATCATGGCTGATCGTCCAACTCAATAGCCTAATCCTGCTTTCTTTATTGCCCAGCCCAAATTGACCTTAAGAAGGTAGTGGTGAGCTGCCTTCTTGAACCACTGCTGTGCTGCAGTTACACGCGCAGTGCTGCGAGGGAGGGAGTTCCAGGATTTTGACCCAGTGACAGTGCAGGAACGGCAATATATTTCCAAGTCAGGATGGTGAGTAACTTGGAGGGGAACATCCAGGTGGTGGTGTTCCCAGGTATCTGCTACCTTTGTCCTTCTAGATGGTGGCAGTTAAATGTTTGGAAGGTGCTGTCTAAGTAGCCTTGGTGAGTTCCTTCAGTATATCTTGTAGATGGTACACAATGCTGCCACTGTTTGTTGGTAATGGAGGGAGTGAATATTCGTGGAAGGGGTGACAATCAAGTGGGTAGTTTTAATCTGGATGGTGTCAAGCTTAGAACATAGAACATAGAAAAACTACAGCACAAACAGGCCTTTCGGCCCACAAGTTGCACCAAACATATCTCTACCTACTAGGCTTACCTATAACCCTCAACCTTACTAAATCCCATGTACTCATCCAGAAGTCTCTTAAAAGACCCTATCGAATCTACCTCCACCACCACCGCCAGCAGCCGATTCCACGCACCCACCACCCTCTGAGTGAAAAACTTACCCCGACATCTCCTCTGTACCTACTCCCCAACACCCTAAACCTGTGTCCTCTTGTGGCAGCGATTTCAGCCTTGGGAAAAAGCTTCTGAAAATCCACTTGATCGATACCTCTCAACATCTTATACACCTCTATCAGGTCCCCTCTTATCCTTCGCCTCTCCAAGGAGAAAAGACCGAGCTCTCTCAACCTATCTTCGTAAGTCATGCCACCCAATCCAGGCAACATCCCTGTAAATCTCCTCTGCACCCTTTCAATGGCTTCCACATCCAATGGCTTCTTGAGTGCTATTAGAGCACATACCTTGCACTTACTTCTCTGTCAGAAGTGATTAACCTACCAAAGTGATATTGAATTAGCAGCCTGTTTCTCACACATTTTCATAAAAATGTACTATTCGTTGTTAAGTTTCCTTTAATATATGAAAATAATTTGACATAAAATAGATAGTAAAGACGGTTTATTCCAATGATCTAAAAGTCTCTCATTTTATGGGCTAGAAAGTATTAGCTTGGATTTAAAATTCATCTTGATCAAGATAGTAAGAACATATGAAATTGTTTTAAAGTTTATTTATTAGTGTCACAACTAGGCTTACATTAACACTGTAATGAAGTTACTGTGAAAATTCCCTAGTTGCCACACTCCGGCACCTGTTCGGGTACGCAGAAGAAGAATTTAACATGGACAACGCACCTAACCAGCACGTTTTTCGGATTGTGGGAGGAAACTGGAGCACCTGCAAGAAACCCATGTGGACATGGGGACAACATGCAGACTCTGCACAGACAGTGACCCAAGCCAGGAATCGAACCTGGACCCTGTCGCTGTGAGGCAGCAGTGCTAACCATTGTGCCACCATGCCGCCCTAGCAGGAGTAGGCCATTCACTCACTTGAGCTTGCTGTACCATTCAGTGCGATCATCGCTGATCTCCTACCTGAATTCCACCTTCCTGCACTATTCTTCCCACCCTTTGATTCCCTTACTGCCCAAAAATTTATCCATCTCAGCCTTGAATATATTTAATTACAAGGTATCAGTGATTCACTGGGATAGAGAATTACAAAAATTCACATCCCTTTGAATGAAGAAATTTCTCCATGGCTCAGTCCTAAATGCTGACCTCTTAATCCAAGACAATGAGTCGCAAAAACCCAGCTTGCAGGTGCAGCAGGTGGTCAGGAAGGCGAATGGGATGCTGGCCTTCATCACGAGGGGGATTGAATATAAAAGTAGGGAGGTCTTGCTGCGGCTGTATAGGGCATTGGTGAGGCCACAGCTGGAGTACTGTGTGCAGTTTTGGGCGCCGTACTTACGCAAGGATATTTTGGCCTTGGAGGGAGTGCAGAGAAGGTTTACTAGGCTGATGCCGGAGTTGAGGGGGTTGAGCTATGAGGAGAGGCTGAATAAATTAGGCTTGTACTCGTTAGAGTTTAGAAGAATGAGGGGAGATCTCATTGAGACGTATAAGATGATGAATGGGATGGATAGGATAGAGGTGGAGAGACTCTTCCCGCTCAGAAAGGATAGTAGGACTAGGGGGCACAGCCTCAAGATAAAGGGGGGGCGGTTTAGAACAGAGTTGAGGAGGAACTTCTTCACTCCAAGGGTGGTGAATCTCTGGAATTCTCTGCCTGTTGAAGTGGTGGAGGCTGCCTCGCTAAATATTTTTAAGACGCGGGTTGATGGGTTTTTGATAAGAGAGGGGATTAAGGGTTATGGGGAGAGGGCGGGAATGTGGAACTGAGCCACGACAGATCAGCCATGATCTTATTGAATGGCGGGGCAGGCTCGAAGGGCTAGATGGCCTACTCCTGCTCTTATTTCTTATGTTCTTATGTTCTTACCCTTATTTTAGATTCATCAGCCAGAGAAACATCCTTCCAACATCGACCCTGTTAAACCCTTCAACAGTTTTATATGCTTTGATTAGATTATCTCCCATTCTTTCTAATCACTAGGGAATAAAGACCAAGACTACTCAATCCCACGTCACTGAACAATCCCCTCGTCACGGGAATTGGGATAATTGCTGTACTATACTCTCTCTAAGACAAGGAAACCAAAACTGTACACAGTACTCTACAAGTGTAATATCACCAAGGTCATAGTTAATTGTGGTAAGACATCTTTACTCTCATACTCCATTCCATTTATAATAAAGGTTGACATGTCATTATGCTTTCCTAATTGCTTGCTGTACCAGAATGTCAACTTTCTGCGATTCCAAGAATGATTATATTGCAATTGTTTAATCAATATTAGTTGTGAATAATAACTAGATGTGGAACATTAGCAGGCAACGGGTCATTTACCAAAAGAGGGTAATATTTCTATTGTTACTCATTATGTCCTATAACTGGGCACACAAGATCAAGCAGGTGATACAAACTGGTATGAAAATGCCCCAGAGTTCAAGACACACCCAGTTGGTGACAGATGCCAATGACATTAAAAGATGGTGACAATCCACACCTGCAGTTCACGTTTAGATTTAGTGTACAAGTCCACTCTAATTTTTGTAGGGATTTTGAGGCTTTAAATGCTGACATCTATAGTATCTCCATTTCCTGATACGGACCTCTCCTCTTTTCTTCAGAAATTAATCAACTCAGCACTAGTGACAGTGAATACAGTGAAATTCACATTAGGAGCGATTTCTGTGGACACCACAGATGTCAGCTTGGATGGGCCATTGATGAATTCAGCCACACATAAACAGACCTGCCATCAGCACATTTTCAAGATGGCCACCTGCAGGGCGTTCAGGTGTAATTCAGATAAAATTGCCTGTGTGAATCTTCAATTGCATTAATGTGAGTGCGTGCGCACGCGTGCAATGAAACACTTTGAAATTCTTTGATTGTTTTATCGGCAAATGCAAAAGCTATACTGGACATAAACGAGATTTCACAAATAACAAAGCCACAATCAACTAGTAAACATGGGGTGGCAAAGGTGCTAGCATGTATCTTCAGTGCTAACTGAGCAGAGTGTTTCAACACAAAGTTCCAAAGTTACTTTTCGGATCCTTTTTCTCTATCTGCATCTCACTGGCTGTCAGGTTCAGACCACTACAATTGCCACGAGATCTTATCTCAGTAATTGAATCCTCATTGTCAGGTTGCCTCAGTGATTAATGGTGGAGGAGTATCCAAGAGGCAAAGAGTTCTACACATTTTTAGCACCTGTGCTGCCCAGTTTCTGTCATGTGCAGGGGTGGAACTGTCTAAGTGGTGTTATGATTGATTAAAGTTCCTTGCACAACCCTGCACACTTTGCCCATTAATACACATCAGCGCTTGCATGTTGGGATTTTTTTTTCTTTCATGCGATGTGAGTGAAACTGGAACAGGTCAGCCACCTTCTTGAACTGCTGCAGTCCACCTGGCCCAGGTAAATGTTAGGAAGAGAGTTGTAGGATACTGGCCAGAATTCTCTGGCCGTTCACACCCCCCCAACACCGCAAGCGAGGATGGAGAATTTGGTGCTCAGCCAAATCTCGTTTAACTGTAGCGGGACCAGAGAATCTGCCGATGCGAAGGGTTCAAGAATTCTGGCCTTTGACCTGGTGACAGTGAAGAGATGGCAAAATAGTTCTAAGTCAGGATGGTATGGGGTCTGGAGGTGAAAATGTGTGGTGATCCTGGGTCCCTGGTGATTTGTTTGCTGTCCTTTTAGGTGGCAGAACCCACAAGTTTAGAAGGTGACGTCAAAGGAACCTTGGTGAGTCGCTGTGGTGCATCTTGTACTTGCTACACTACTCCCACATTCATGTTTATGCTCTGCCCAGAGACTGGTCTTTGGCTCATTTTCTGCTGACCCTTCATCCTGGACTGTTTTCTTGGCTGTTTTTCTCTCAGTGATGGTTTGCCATTGCCTCCCACTCACAGAGGCAGAGTCCCAAGTCTATCTCAGCCGGAACAGGCATCAAAACCACGCTGCTAGTGTTACTCCGAACATCACACCAGCCATTCGAGTTAAACCATCTGGCCCCCTATTCACAAATACCTTGAAGAATATTCTGCTTTGGTTCAGTTTTTCTCAGAATGGAAAATCCCTCATAATTCACTCTTCTTTCCCAAGAGCCTGATTTTTGTTTGAAGCGGAAAATCAAATCAGTTCAGCACCATTCCAGCATTAAATAGTTTCTGCACTCAAGCTTCCTTGCTCCAAGAGCTAGAAATATAAAAATGTGTGAAATAATATACACAGTAGAGTCAATCAGACGTATCACCTTCCTGGGAGAAGCTTCATGGCTCCAACAGTTAGTCTATTGTGCTCAAATATCTAGCAAAGTATATGTATCGTGAATGTACATTTGCACACTACTTTTTATCATGTATTTCTTTAATAAGAGTATTCTTCAGCTTGTCAATATACATTATTTGTCTTAATGTAACTCAGTTTAAAGTTAAAGTTTATTTATTAGTGTCACAAGTCAGCTTACGTTAACACTGCAATAAAGTTACTATGAAAATCCCCTAGTTGCCACACTCCAGTGCCTGTTCTGGTACATTGAGGGAGAATTTAGCATGGCCAATGCACCCAACCAGCACATCTTTTGGACTGTGGGAGGAAACTGGGGCAGCTGGAGGAAATTCATCCAGACACGGGGAGAACGTGCAGACTCTGCACAGACAGTGACCCATGCTGGGAATTGAACCTGGGTCCCTGGAGCAGGGGTGCTGACCACTTTGCCACTGTGTTGCCCCTCAGTATAGAATTAAAGTTAACTTACAGTTCATTTAAATTAACCACGTTAGAGCTATCTTAGATTAGACGCAACATGGAGTTCTATAATTTCAGATTAAAACCTGTGCCCTCTTATTAAAAAATTTTTGAATGATATTTATTAGGGGTGATTGTTTTTCTCACTTGCAACTCCTCTAGACACACCTATTGTTTCTTTACTTCTCCTATTCCTCTCTAATTTTTTCCTATGCCATCATCCCTCTTGTATATTTCAGTTTTGAGGAAAGGTCTCTCCAGAGACGCTGCAATATTTTGTTTTTCTACAAATCTTCAAAACTGTACATAGACAATAATGAATATTCGGAAATGATTGCATTGTAGTAATCTAACACAGGCATTTTGTATAACATCATAAACCTCAGGAGTGCAGTTTACATAGCTATGAATGCTGAGATTAAATTATAGCCTTAAATTGTGTTTTCCTACATGTGTAACGTTTTTAACTCTGCCACTGAAGTTAGATGCATGTAATTTTTCCACGCATTTTGTCTGTAAACAAAATGTTTCAAAAACAACTGGACAGATTTCAACATAACTTGGTACACCGATACGGTATGGCCCAAGGAAGAATGATTTTTGTTTAGGAAGATCCAGATCTGGATCCCGGAATTTTTCAAAAAGATCCATCAATGTTGGGAGATAGGAAAAATTGACTTTATTTTAGAATGTTTGGGTTGTTTTGTTTAGAGTGTTATTAATTACTTTTGAATGTTGTGGAATGTCTCTGCTGCTGTGGTGCTATTTGTCACAGCTGTAAAATTGTGAGCAGAGTTTTCAGAGCCAGTTGTTGGATCTGGATTTGCCTGAAACTTCCTCAGTGAGCTAGAGGCTCTGAATAAAAAGATGGATTGGAGAAGTTGGGACTGTTTTTACAGAGTCACAGAATTTTGTGGATTCAGAGGAAGAGATTTGATAGCAGCACTCATAACCATGAGGGGGTGTGGATAGAGTAGTTAGGAAGAAATTGTCCCCACCCCTCATGAAAGAATTGAGAACAAGAGGGCGAAAGAAGCAAAACCCAAATGAGAAAAAAGCATTTTCACACAGGGAATGGTTAAAGTCAGGAATGCAGGAACGCAATGACTGAGAGTGTGATGGAAGCAGGTTCAATTGAAGCATTCAAAAGGGAATTAGACTTTTACCTGAAAAAGAAGAATGTACAGCATTACAAAGAGAAGGCAGGAGAATGGCACAAAGTGAATTGCTCATTCAGAAAGCCAGTGCAGATACAATGAACCAAGTGCTCTCCTTCTGCACTATAACGTATTCTGTGATTCTGTCAAGATGAGAACTGATAGAGCTATTCAAAGTCATAAGGAGCTCTGGACAAAATAGAAAGAAATTGTTCTCATTGATGGAAGGGCTGAGAAACAGAGGGCACTCAAGTAAGATGATTCCCAAAAGAACCAGAGGCAACAGGAGCAAAGCCTTTCAAGGCATAACATGGGCAGAGAGAGCAGGGGGAAATGGGTGCTGAACAGCTTCCTCCCAACACCTTGGAAGCAAAGTCAGTGTGGAGCCAAAATGACACTGACCCACTCCACAGCCATAAAGCCTGGGGGCCGGTTACACGAGGGCCAAGTGGGACTTCTGTATAGTCACCAGAGAGGAAGTCCCATCCACTGGAGCTATTAATCCAGCAATCCTTGCTGATCCAAGAATGCATCATTGGTTGCTTCCAGGACCACAGGAGAAGGAGGAATGAGGCACATGGGTCCTTGGAGCTAGTAATTCTAGGGTCTTGGGCAGAGGGGGTTTGTGCAGGCCAGGGATAGGGGTGGAGGAATTAGGGGGAGGGGGGGTTTAAGGCTGCAGGTGCATAGTGTGGAGGGGGGAGGTGTTCGACTTTAGCGAGACCAACTTCTTTGAAGAACTATTTCTACAAATGCAGCATACGATGGCTATAGACTTATTGGCACTATATTCAATCTATATTCAGTGAGGACTAATTTTACGTGTTAGTTGTCCTCAGTGGTTCAGTTATCACTTCCAAATCATTTGCCTGTTAACCCAATTTTTTTTGTTCAATTCAAACAAATATTTACTCACCCAGATTTTTTAGCCTAAATTCAGAAAAGGGGACACTTGATCAACTTCCTTAATTATATAAAGTTTATTTCATTTGTATCATACTAAAATTTGAAGATAAGTGAAATTGGTATCTTTGCCTCAGAAAGATAATGATTTTCTATCCAGGCTATTGCACACAAACAACCAGTTTCTTTCAGTTGTGCTTGATTATTTATCATTTTTGAATGAATTCAGCTTTCCACATTATAAATTTGCATCAGTGCACACCTTCATTAGATTAAATATTAGCATCAGGAAATCTGAAGAGAATCATAGAATTCCTACAGCGCAGGAGGCCCTTCAAACCATTGAGCCTGCACAGACAACAATCCCACCCAGATCCTTTCAGCGTAATCCCACATATTTAATTTGCTATTCTCCCCACACTGAGAGGCAATTTAGCATGGCCAATCCGCCTAGTCCACACATCTTTGGACAGTGGAAAGAAACCGAAGCACCCAGAGGAAACCCAGGCAGACACGAGGAGAATGTGCAGACTCCACACAGTCAACTGAGGATGGAAATCAAACTCCAATCCCTGGTGCTGTGATGCGACAGTGCTAACCACTGTGCCAACGTGCCACCCATGAAGTGGAAGGAAGCCATGCAAATAAAATAAGGTGAGATTCTCCGGCCTCTCAGCCACGTGTTTCCTGCTGGCAGGAGGTGGGATTCTCTGATCCCGTCGCTGTCAATGGGAATTCCCAATGACTTCACCCCACGCTGGCGGGAAACCCGCGGACAGGGGTGCGCTGCGGACGGGACTGGGGAATCCCACCGGCATGGACGGCCAGAGAACTCCAGTCATAGTTTTACTTTGTCACAAGTCACTTTCCTCTGCAGAGCCATAATGGACAAATGCAATTGTTTGAACACAGATTTCACATTCCTGCACACCAGCTGATGTCCCTGATAAAGAAATTCACTAAAATAAAACCTCAGAGAAATTCCCCAAGAGCATTGGCTCAGCAGGGAAACGGATACTGAAAACTGGAACAAGAGGGTAAGGTCACCAACCAATGTAATGATGTTCAGATTAGACAAACGTTGTCATGTAGGAAAAAGGATGTTTGCCAGATCCTGTTACAGACATTAATGCTTTTATTCTTGTAAATTATTTTGCACTTTTCAATAAAATATTAACAATTAGGGGAAAAAATGTGTATTCACAGGCTCAGAAAACGAGGTGAAGCCTCACCCTATTGCTCGACCAAGATGTCCATCCTCACAACGCCTCCCCATGCCAATTGGGAAATAGATGGATTCTTTGGATGTCTGAATACCTGACTCAATGCACGAATAATGTCCAATACTTTAGGCAGGGATTTTGTCCTGATATGGGGCCAAGAACAGAAGAGGGAAACCGTGGAATTACATGCCTCACCTACCTTCCTGATTTGGTCAAAGCTGGAAGTATGTGGTTAGAAATAGGTTTGGGTTGTATTGGACCCAAACCTGCCATTTTCATTGGCTAGAACACCTCCTTGTTACCTGATTGGATGTCAAGAATCAGATACTTTCCCACGACTTCAATATTTTTGTGAGTATTAAGAGAAAGTGCTCAAAGAAAACAAAATCACATTCATGGCTGCAGTGCTTGTTCCCCACCACAGTCCCGAGTACTGACAGTCCCAGAGGCCAGATTGGACGAATAAGGCTAAGTAACCTGCCAGGTCAATGAAAATGCCAATTAAGGTCATTGATCAGAGGCTGACCCTCAGTGTCGGGGGCACTGCACAGAACTGGAGGCAGCCTCCCAATGTCCAGATCACTTTGAGGCCTCTTGCCCACACAGTCCACACCCATCTGCCCAGAGGCTATGGCCATTTGCTTTTTCAGCTTTGAGAAGTCCACATGCTTCCTATAGGATGGCTGACACTTCCTTGGGCCATGAGCTGGCCAAACCAGCAAAACAAATAGATCAAAGCTGCGTTCCTACTCCTTCACTGTGTCAGGTTGGAGCCTCAGTTGATTCTGACATTGGGGTCCCAACCCAAAGCAGAAATCCTATCCCTTGTAAACACCATAAGTAGAATTAGACACCACAAATTACGTTTGCACTGTTTTCCTTTGAGAAGATCTCTAAATTGGATAAAACCTGAAGATCATAATCCTTCAGGGTGAAGGAGGGGAATCCACTGTGATGAAATGTTGATTTAAGGGTTTACTCCATGACTAGTTTCCAATTGCTTTAACATTGCATTAGAGAACTATTCTGGCCAAAAGATTGTGTTCAAGTCTGGGTTGATGCTTTTATCTGGAGGTGTATTTTGGACAACAAGTAGCGTTGTCAATATTTCAGGGTCACCTTGTGATCTCCAGGGTTTTAAATTTAATCCCCGGGACACTGCAGTGTGAAGCCAGAGAGCATTCATCAAAAAAATGTGGTTTTGTTTTCTTTGAGCACTTTCTCTTAACACTCACAAAAATATTGAAGGCGTGGGAAAATAACCGATTCTTAACATCCAATCAGGTAACAAGGAGGAGTTCTAGCCAATGAAAATGGCATGTTTGGGTCCAAACAGCCCAAACCTATTTCTAATCATTTACTTCCAGCTTTGACTGAATCAGGGAGGTAGGTGGGGCACATAATTCAAACTTGACAATGAGATTTCGAGCCTGATTACCACTCAGCTTTTGGACACATTTCCTGTGCTTCAGGAAACCTGGCCAAGAATACCCAGATGCAGACCTGGTGGATCCAGGAAGTGCACATCCTTACACTTACCTCCATGGATTTAGCATGCCTGTCGGGGGATTTTCCCCTGTCATTGATAGCTTCTGATCTTTCAAGACCTCTAATCTCCCCTCAGGCTTCTTATCTAGCTTCACCCTTCTGCCAGTGGAGGCCTCCAATTTTACCTTCACATCAAGTCGAGCAGCAGCATGGTGGCACAGTGGTTAACACTGCTGCCACAAAGTGCCAGGAACCTGGGTTCAATTCTGGCTTTGGGTGATTGTGTGGAACTTGCATGTTCTCCCCACGTCTGCATGGGTTTCCTCTGGGCGCTCCGGTTTCCTCCCACAGTCCAAAGATACGTGGGTAGGGTAGAATGATGTGTTAAATTGCCCGTTAGTGCCAGGGGGACTGATAGGGTAAACATGTGTGGTTGCAGGGATAAGGCCTGGGTGGGATTGTTGTCGGTGCAGGTTTGATGAGCTGAATGGCCTCCTTCTGTACTACAGTGATTCTATGATTCTACGATTCTGAATCCTCCTTTCCCCTTCAGGTCTCTGATCCGAACACAAGAGGCTTTCGACCTCGGCCTCCAATCCTCCCACACTGAGATACCTGACATCCCCTCTGGCCACCGGGATATCCCTGTGCTGGTATGGATGTTCCTGCATTAGTCTGGATTAGCCCTTCAGCAGCCAGTCTGCCTGTCAAGCTGGCTGTTATACAGGTGACTTTCTGCCTCACCTGCTCCTGATGAGTCAGGTATTCAGACATCCAAAGAATCCATCCATTTCCCAATTGGCGTGGGGAGGCGCTGCATTGTGAGGATGGACATCTTGGTTCAGCAACAATGTGAGATGGGGCAGTCTGAGGCGTGAGGGTCATGTGGTGAAACCTCCAGAAGTAAGTCTCGAGGTGCCAATCCTGGTCCTTAAACATTAACACCTGTCTCTATTAAAACTTAAAAGAATGATAAATGTTCTCAATATTGGAATGATTGAATGTGGCAATCAAAACAGAATGTAACCCAATCAATTGATTATTACACAGCCAAAATAGAGAAACAGCAACTCATCAATCCTTCCATTCTTGAGGAAGATTACAGGCATAAATGTCAACTGCCTACTGAGCAAGCTTTCATCTATCACCATCCTCCCCCAGTCCGGTGAGTAAGTCTTCAACACCCATTCTCACTGTGATTTAATACCTCACCAAGCCATCTAGCTCCAAAATTAATACCTTTTCTGTCCTCACCCCTCCCACCCCCTCAGTGACGATCTCATGTTATTCGCGTTGATGCATTTCCAGAGTAGCAGAAATGCCAAACACTGTGCGCAATTGTCTGTAAATGGTGTCCAAAACACAGTTAGGAAACTGCTCCTTTCATCCAACTTCACTTGCCAGTATCCATCCTTCATATCTAGGGTTGTAAAAAAAAAAGCGTTTCCTTGCCAAGTTGCAGTAAAAGATCTCTTCAATGGCTGGCACAGGCTGGTGAAGCTTTTTCAAAGCTTTCCTGGAGTTGTTTGGGGGAGGCATGGTGGCACAGTGGTTAGCACTGCTGACTTACAGCGCCAGAGATCCAGGTCCAATTCTGGCCTTGGGTGACTGTCTGTGTGGACACAGTAAGTAATCTCACAACACTAGGTTAAAGTCCAACAGGTTTATTTGGTAACACGAGCTTTCAGGTGAGATTCACCTGATGAAGGGGCAATGCCCCGAAAGCTCATGCTACCAAATAAACCTGTTGGACTTTAACCTGATGTTGAGAGATTACTTACTGTGCCTACCCCAGTCCACCGCCGGCAATTCCACATCATGTCTGTGTGGAGTTTGCATGTTCTCCCTGTGTCTGCGTGGGTTTCCTCTGAGTGCTCCAGCTTCCTCCCACATTCCAAAGATATGCAAGTTAAGTTGATTGACATGCTAAATTGTCCCTCAGTGTCAGGAGGTTAGTAGGATATATAAGAAGGGTTATGGAGGTAGGGATTGAGTGGGATTGTGGTCAGTGCAGACTCGATGGCCTGAATGGCCTCCTTCTGCACAGTATAATTCTGCGGATTCTACGTTGACTGAAGGCAACCTGTGCACACTCTTAATTTCTTGGGTTTTTTCACTGCTACCATGCGGCTAATCCAGTCTGTAGGAGTTGCTACTTTCTTGATTGTTCCCTTATTTTCAAGCTCCCATGTCCAATCCTTCAGGCTCGACTTGGGAGCAGCTGGGACTCTCCTGGGAGGATGTAGAGTTAATTTCACACTCTCATCCAGTTCAAGATGATATTCACCAGGAAGACATCCAACACCTGTGAAAGCATCTTTTTTTTTAAGGAGTTTTTCAGCAGTCAATGGTTTTGTAAACACTGCAAATTTCCTCTGGTACGTGGAGGGGGGGTGGGGGGGGGGGCAGTTTTACCAGCCTCCAGCTTTTTACTTGCCTCAGCTGAAATGAATGGATTTTGTTGAGAGTCTACGAATTGGAACAGCAAATGTTCTGGTTTCCTGTGGAGCTGGGCTCTCAGATTAGTTTGCCCTTTTGGGGAGGGCAACATCTAAACATATCAGATGGAATTTTCCCATCCCATCCGCCATGGGAATCATAACAGACGGGACAGTAATTTAAGGGGACCATGCAAAGGTCTGTTGATCTTGTGTGGGAATTCCTGGTCTAGGGGTTTGCGTGGCCGGAAAGTCTCACCCATTGGGTGGAATTTTCCCATTTTTTGGCAGAGTGTTTTGATTTTTGTTTCAGGCGGTTCCCCTCCTTTTAGAGAGATGCCCCGCTTGAGTTGTCCCTAAGTTAGTTAATTTGATTTTGTTTATTTGGTTCAACAGGAAAACAGTTTCCTCTTTGAAAGCTGCCAGAATTGATGTCTTTGAAATTTGGGTCTTTCGGGTGGAAATGTTCAGACTAATGCCACTGGGTAGAAGCTCAGGGTGTGCGAATTGCCTTTCTTAAATCTCCATGACCTGGATGTGCTGGTCATACTTTGCGGGAAGTTGTTGCAGTTGTTTTGCAGCGGGCAGTAAAAATGGTGTTAAAGCTATCGGGTCCAATGGAGGCTTTCTCCAACATATCGTCCAGCTCACAGCCAAAAAAAAGTGAAGGGGTGGGTTGCATGTTCCACCAACAACCTAGGTTTTAAAAGAACAGGGTGTTGTTTTTATGGGGGCTCCAATACAAAAAAAATCCATTCCCCATCTAGGTGCCCAGGCACCTAGGAATGACCTCTTCTCCCCGAGAGATGCACTCATCCAAGATCCTCGGGCAGGTTGTACTCACCAGGTGCACGCCTTGGTTTATTTGGTAGCATGAGGTGTGTCGCCAACGTGAATGGATTACATGATATGGAGGGTGGGGGGGATTATCAGATGTAGAAGCCTACTAATCATTCTAATGAGGATGTTGACCATTGGAATTCCCGTTACGTCATTAATGGGGGAGTTGGGACAATCGCAACAGGAAATCCTGTTGGCATAAATTGCATTTTAGGTGATTTATGCCAGCAGGATTTTCCGTTCCTGTTGTCAATCCCGCATGCCGAAAATGGGAGCAGAAAATCCCTCCATTGTCTCAGACTGACCTTCGGCCACTTCCTTTTCAGGTCACCAACTTCAGCAACTTCTCACAGGTCTGCAAAGCTCATGATGTGACTTGTTGCACTGGACTCTTCATATTGACTTGACGCTCTACTTCTGCAGTCATCATTCCAATAATGACAAATGATTTTTTCCCTTCAGACTTGATGGTGCCAACCTGTTCTTGAGTGTCGAGAGATCTATCAGAATCATCATTGTTGACATCTCTCCAGCAGCTATTTTATAGGCTTGCTTTTCCTCTTTCCAACAACACACTTGTGTGCAAAGTGATTCAGCTCTTTGCAGTTAGAGCACTGCTTTCCCTAGGCTGGACATGCTTCATTTGCGTTTATGTGCAGTTCTCCACAACATTCACATCCAATACTCTGGCCTGATTTTTCTGCTGAACATTAGAATCATACAATCCCTACAGTGCAGAAGGAGCTCATTTGGCCCATCGAGTCTATATCGCAACAGTCCCATGCAGGTCCTATTCCCGTAACCCCATGTATTTACCCTGCTCATCTGCCTGACACTAAAGGGCAATTTAGCATGGCCAATCCATCTAACACGCACATTTTTGGACTATGGGAGGAAACTGGAGCACAGTAAGAAGTCTGACAACACCAGGTTCCAGAGGAAACCCATGCAGGCATGGGGAGGACATTCAAAATCCACACAGTCAGTCACCCAAGACTGGAATTGAATCCAGGTCCCTGGTGCTGGGAGGCAGCAGTGCTAACCACTGTCCCACCTTTCTGAAAATAGTTCTTCCTTTTCTCCATCGTCTTGTGCTTGGAAGGGCTGATGTGGAAGGGCAGGATTTCCCGTGACTGTTCACTGCCGGGATCATCCGATCCCATCGAAGGTCAGAGGATCTCTGGCCGGACTGTCAAATCTCCCCCACAGATCCTACAATGACAGGTCCAGAAAATCCTGGCCATGGTGTAAAGCTTTGCTATGTCTCCCAGTAGCTGAGGATTGGCCGCTTCTGAGATTCTGCACATGTCAACTACTTCTTTGAGACTAAGACTGAGATTTTCCAATCGCTCGAGCTCCAAAACAAAAATTTCCGTCCAAGCTCAACAGTCCAAGTCTGCCGAATTTTCTGTCTCACCCGCTACACTTCTTGCGCTGAGTGAGATGGGAAATTTTCTGGGATTTGTGGCCCCACCATGATGACATCCATCTGTTGTAGGAGTTGCAGTGGCCCAGTCAAAAATCCATTGACTTCAGTGGGAATGGATGATCCCAGCAGCAGGCAAGGCTGGAAAATCCAACCCTAAGTTTCTCTTCTCTCATAGACCTGCTCTCACAATAGGATCCCCTGTTCCTAAGACAATCCTTACCTCTGATCAGATCATCTTTCAGTTGCTCAAATTCAGAAGATTCATCTAGACATCTCAATGCAGTTAGATACTGATCAATATCCTCCCCTTATCCTGAGCTCTGAAGTTGAACATGTAGCATTCATAAGTTTCATTAGTAGAGGCTAAACGTGAATATTCAAGACCTCCAAAAATTAATAGGACTGGCTTTTTTGTTTCTCAGTGAGATCTAGGGTGCAAAACGGCTTGCAATACCCTTGAATGAAAAGCAAATTAGTGTGGATGCTGGAATCTGAAACCAAAAAAGAAAATGCTGGAAAATCTCAGCAGGTCTGGCAGCATCGGTAAGGAGGGAAAAGAGCTGATGTTTCGAGTCCAGATGACAAAGCTTTGACAAAGGCTTGTTTGGACTCAAAATGTCAGCTCTTTTCTCACCTTAGATGCTGCCAGACTGCTGAGATTTCCCTTTTGGTTTGTAATACTCTTTCCCCAGCACTGGCAACAGAATTGCTACTTCTATATTTTTCACGCTTCTTGTTTCAGTCTGGAAATTTAACATCTTTGCCATTGAGACTGGAAGAATCTCCAATTTAATTTCAAATCTCCATCTGGATGTATCAGAGCTTGGTATGGCTCCTGCTCTGACCAAGACTGCAAAGGGTTGTGAACGTAGCCCAGTGCACCACGCAAACCAGCTTCCCATCCATTGACTCCGTCTGCATTTCCGCTGCCTCAGAAAAACAGCCAGCTTAATCAAGGACACACATACACTGGACACACTCTTCCTCTGAGGAAAAGATACAAAAATCTGAGAACACGTACCAACCGGCTCAAGAACAGTTTCTTCTGTGCTGCCATCAGACTTTTGAATGAGCCTATCATATATTAAGCTGAACTTTCTCTACACTCTATCTGCAACATTATACTCTGCTCTCTCTCCTTTTCTTCTCCCTTATGTACTCTATGAACACCTGCTTTGTCTGTATTGTGAACAAGGAACAATACTTATCACTGTAGCCCAATACATGTGACAATAATAAGTCAAATCAAATCAAATCTCCACGGAAGCCATGGCTGGAATATTCAAAGCCAGCAGTCAATGTCCTATACAAAGTTACAGGTGAAGTTTGAATTATCCTCTGCTATTTCTCACAGCAGATAGCTCCCTTCCAGGTGTCAAATTCCACTCAATTTCAGCCGCATGCTCCTGCCACCATATTCCAAATGGTGGCTGAAATGTGCTCTGCTCTTAAGCTTTTATGCACAAAGGGCCCCAGTGCACAGAAAGCCCATCTCCAAACAGCCCTCTTATCCTGCTTGACCACAAAAGAAAGCAAATTGGTTTTGATTCCCTGCGTGGAATGACATGAGAGATTGCCTAGTAATTTAGTAAAAAGAAGTAGTGTCACAGCCTTGAACTATGCATCACTGGGTACATTTAGCATTGCTGAACACTTGCTAGCACCAGTTATGCAAAGTGGCAACATCTGTTGCGCAAAGTGACAACTTCTAATTGCCGCTGCACTCCATTCTTCTTCAATTTTAAATGTAGGAAATGAAAAGCTAGTCAGATCTGTTGAGAACAAATCTGAATTAAAATCACTTCTCTCGCTGCCAAATTATATTGTTTATAATCTCTTAAGACTGCTGGCAGGTTTAGGGGAAAATCCCATAGCTCGCTAGACTGATTGGTTTTCTATTTGGAGCTCAATCACTGTGATAAAGTGAGTAATCAAGCTGTTTAAATATACACACCAAACAATTACAATGAATAGCCGCATTACAATTTTATTTATAAAGTTAAGTGTAATATTTGACCTGTGTAAAATTTTTTTCCCTTCGTTCAATCTGCCCCCCAGTAGCTATCCTTTTCAATACAATTTTACTTTGAAATAATACACTCTCTATCTCTCTGGCATCTTTGATTGTTGGGGGGGAGATGAACTTTGCTATGGATAAAGTAAGGAAGCAGGCCCCAACTCTAACTCAGTTAGGAGAAGGAAATTGAACTCTGTGCTTTAGGTGTTGTTCTCAAACACATGGAGTGGAGGGGGAGAAAAGGGGCAGATTGGAAGGGGAAGTCAGTCTAGGAACTAGGGGATCATAGTTAGTGGGTCAGGGGTAAACCTTCTAGGACTAAGGCGAGGAGAAATTTCTTCACCCAGAGGATGGTGAATGTGTGGAATTCACCCCCACAGAAAATATTTGAGTAAGGGATGCAGCAGGTGGAGCAACGTAGAAGGTCACAGCTAGCTGGAAGCTCAGGAGAGATTTGACAAAAATGTCATGGACACAAGACAAAGGGAGTGTTAATGGTAGCGTTAAAGACTAAAGATGGTGTTGATAGTGGCATAAAGGTAAGCTAGCAAAATCTGTTCATTGCAGGACAAAGGTCAGCACTCTGAAAGAAATACCTAAGAATAAGTGACAGATGGGCGGGAGAGGAAGGGGTAAGGGTAGAAATGCATCGGTCATGGTTGAGTGCTCTGTTAACCATAGTGGGGTGGGGGGGGGAACCCTTGGTTCGGGGGTAACGAAGACATGTCAGAAACACCATTTTGGAAGATAGTATCATCAAAACAGATATGACGGAAACGGGGAAAATAGGAGAATTGTATGGAGTCCTGACAGGAAGTGAGGTGTGATGAGCTGTAGTCAAGGTAGTTGGGGGAGTTGTAATAAATATTGGTAAACAGTCTATCATTAGAAATGGATTCAGAGCTGGCAAGGAAGGGGAGGGAAGTGGTAAAGATAGACCATGTGAAGGTGAGAGAAGAATGAAAATTGGAAGCAAAATTAATAAACTGTCCAGGTCTGGATGAAGGCATGAGGTAACACTGATACAATCATCAATCTAGTGGAAAAGGAGTTGTAAGAGGGGGCTTAAGTAGGACTGGAACAAGGAATATTCCACAGAAAGACAGGCATATCTTGGGCCATGCGAGCACCCATAGTTACACCTTTAATAGGTCACACTTCCTGCAAATAAAATAGTAATTGTTGCATGATAGAACAAGCTGAGCAGGTGGAGGAGAGTAATGGTGGATGGGGATTGTTTGGGCCTCTGTTCAAAGAAGGAGCAGAGTGCCCTCTGACCCGCCTGGCGGGGATTGGAGGTGTAGCAGGATTGGACAACCCACAGTGAAGAAGAGGCTGTTAGGACCAGGAAACCAGAAGTTGTTGATCCTTCATAGGGCATCAGAGGAATTGCGAATGTACGTTAAAAAAAGACAGGATAAGACGAGAAAGAGAATATAGTTGTAATGGGAAGAAATGGGTTCTGTGAGACAGGAACAGGCTGCTGAGATACATTGGTGAAGTGTAAATATTAGGCAGAACATGAGGCATAACCTCCACTGCCCATTTTCAAGATTGCGCCATGCATTTGTTTTATTTTGATGGCCAATATTTAAATTATTTGGGAGCAAGTTTGGAGGGGAGCTGAAGAAGAGTAGTTACTTCATGCGGAAGTTAACAGGAGCTATGAAATTTGCTGCCTAAAACTGTGGTAGAAGCCAAAACAATTATCGTATCAAAAAAAATTTGGATGCACATCGGAAGTGCTGTAACCTAGAAGGAGGAATGTCTGGAGCTCAGGAGGGGACATTCACCATTGCTTCTTTGGGCAGATACATTGACCTCGCAAGTTACGGCCCATTGATTGGCAAAATTAATGTGGCACAAGGAAACCAGGTCTATAGCCACGTGGTGAAGCGACACAACACTTTGATGGTAGGAAAAACACAGATGGTGCTGAAAGGCGTGGTATCAAGATGGTGGCTACATGTCCTACTGTAACACTGCAGATGTGTGGATGAGATGAACTAGATGTCTTTTATTTAAGAACCTTGCAAAGTTTCCAAACAAAATCAATCAATGATTCAAGTATCAAAAGGACTCGTTCAACTTTATTTTTCATATATTTAGCTGCCTTAATAAAAAGCACAAAGAAACTCCTATTTTGTCTGAAAATGTCAGTATTTACATTTGTCTCGGGATATAATTTGGACTTAGTCATGCAGGAGGTATGACTGGAATGCACACAGACAGTATTTCTAGGTGTAAAATTTATTTGACAGAATTTTTCCTTTGTACATTCTTGGGACGTTCGATGCCCTGCACTATATCCAAATAGGATAGCAGGTGAGGGTTCACTCCCTGGTCTCTCCGATTATGAAAACAACTTCTAGGTCTAACCAAAAAAGGAATTTCTGAATTCCTTTTTTCATATGTCCCCAGAGACTAAAAGATGTGGGTCAAGAAGTGGCCTGTGGAGGTTATGTGAATTCTATCTCTAACTACCAAAGTGACAATTTTTAAAAATAAAAATCAGAGGCTTAGCTTTCTGTGGTCAGAAACTGACCTATAGGGCAGCATGGTGGCACAGTGGTTAGCACCGCTGCCTCACAGCGCCACGGACCTGGGTTCGATTCCTGGCTTGTGTCACTCTCTGTGCGGAGTTTGCACATTCTCCCCATGTCTGTGTGGGTTTTCTCCAGGTGCTACAGTTCCCTCCCACAGTCTGAAAGATGTGCCAGTTAGGTGCATTGGCCATGTTAAACTTGCCCTCAGTATACCCGAACAGACGCCAGAGTGTGGTGACTAGGGGATTTTCACAGTAACTTCATTGCGGTATTAATGTAACTCAACTTGTGACACTAATAAATAAACTTTAACTATAAACCTTTAAACCCTTCTGACTCCCAGTGCCTTGCCACCATTTACATGGCACGAGTCAGTAATGTACATGGTGGAATATTCTCCACCTGTCTGAGTGAATGAGGCTCCAGCAACTTGACACCATCCAAAGCAAAGAGCTTGACACCATCCAAAGCAAAGCAACCAGTTTTATTGGTACCCAATCCACCATCTTAAACACTCTCTCCCTATACAAACAACACATTGCGTTAGCAGTGTGTACCGCCTACAAGATGCAAGGCAGCAACTCACCAGCGCTCCTTTTAAAGGACAGCATCTTCTAAACCTGTGACTGCAACCACCTAGAAGAACAAGGGCAGCAGACACATGGGAATACCACTTCTGGTCTGTTTCCATTTAAATCATGCGCCTCTTTGACTTAGGAACATATTTCTGCTCATTCATTGTTGCTGGATCAATATCGTGGATTCCTGGTGTGCCAAATTCTCTGTCCGCATTTGCAGTCACGGCAAGGCGTGAACGGCCAAAAAATTCCGGCCAATATCCTCTGATGTAGCTTGGTGTCCTACCTTGTTTTAAATTGCTTCCATGATGCATCCTGGGACACCATAAAGGTGCTAGATAAATATGCTGTTGTTATTATTATTTATTGACATACCCATGACTGCAACCCATTAAACCTTCAATACTTACTATCCCAACCAAAGAGACTTTTTTTTAAATGAATTTATAAAACCAATCGCAGCAGCTCGTCCCACATCTACTTGACTGACTGAAAAGATTCTGATGAGTGGAGAGGTCAGATAAGTTTCAAATTCTGTTTGCATAGCACATCATTCAAGTCTAAATTTTCTGGAGCAACTTTCATGTAATGAATATGGACAAGATTGATGACCGCAATGTATATTCTCCTGACACTAACATGCTTGACATAATTCATAGATTGGCTCTAACATGTCAATGACACACAGGAGATTATTCATAGACTGGATCCAAGATGTTTCTGACTGGAAAGAGAAAAATCCACACAAACTGGCTGCACCATAAGTTTAAGTTTAACTTATTTACTAGTGTCACAAGTAGGCTTACATTAATTCGATTTGATTAATTATTGTCACATGTATTAGTATACAGTGAAAATTATTGTTTCTTGCATGCTATACAGACAAAGCATACTGTACATAGAGAAAGAAAGGAAAGATGCAGAATGTAGTATCAAAGTCTATAGCTAGGGTGTAGAGAAAGATCAATTTAATTCGAGGTAGGTCCAATCAAAAGTCTGATGGCAGCAGGGAAGAAGCTTCTTGAATTGGTTGGTATGTGTCTTCAGATTTTGTATCTTTTTTCCGATGGAAGAAAGTGGAAGAGAGTGTGTCTGGTGTGTGAGGGGTCCTTAATTATGCTGGCTGCTTTTCCAAAGCAGCAGGAAATGTAGATGGGGTCAATGGGTGGGAGGCTGGTTTGAGTGATAGGCTGGGCTTCATTCAGGACCCTTTATAGTTTCTTGCAGTCTTAGAGCAGGAGCCACACCAGGCTGTGATATCACCAGAAAGAATGCTTTCTATAGTGCATCTGTAAAAGTTGGTGAAAGTTGCAGCAGACATGCCAAATTTCCGTAGTCTTCTGAGAAAATAGAGGCACTGATGGGCTTTTTTAATTATAGCGCTGGCGCAGAGGTCCCAAGACAGATTATTGGTGATCTGGACACCTGAAAATTTGAAGCTCTTCACCATTTTTACTTCATCCCCATTGACGTAGACAGAGGCATGTCCTCCACTACGCTTCCTGAAGTTGATGGCAATCTCCTTTGTTTTGCTGACATTGAGGGAGAAATTATTGTCGTCACACCAGTTCACTATATTCTCTTTCCTGTACTGTACGTTTATATTAACATTGCAGTGAAGTCACTGTGAAAATTCCCTCGTTGCCACACTCCGGTGCTGTTCAGGCACACTGAGGGAGAATTTATCATGGCCAATGCACAGTCTTTTTGGACTGTGGGAGGAAACTAGAACACCTGGAGGAAACCCATGCAGACATGGTGATGACGTGCAAACTCCACACAGACAGTGACCCAAGCCATGAATTGGGTTCCCTGGCACTTTAGGCAGCAACGCTAACCATTGTGCCACCGTGCCATCCATAAAATGGAGATGCAAGTGGATAATGCGCAAACTTAGAGTGGCTTAAACAGAAAGGTTGATAAATTATAAACTGATAACCCAAACATAACACCCACATATTTAACAAAATGACATCCAATATTTGGCTAAATTTCAATGACGCCCATTCCTTCATAATTTAGTTTACAAATGTGGATCTGAATAAATATTGTGGTTGCATTCTGTTTTATTTTTAATGTCCATCGGTAGGAACTAAATGAGCATTAATTAAACATATGTGGAGCTCTCTGAGAGTGTGGCTGGACCAGCCGTGGGAGGTTTGGCAGCACAGTCACTGGCATTTGGTGGGATCAGATGATCCTGGAGGTTGAGAGGGCCCAAAATATCCCACCCGGTGTTTAAATTGATACAGCGTTATTCAGGATCAGTCAATCAGACTGACACCTCCTGACCAGATTAATTTATCCTTCCTTCTGGAGGAACTCTGAAAACAGGAATACACGAGAAGCTACAAAGCCTCTAATTAGATCTGAAAGATTTCTTTGCAAACGTCCTTTGTCCAAACGCTTCGCACAACGGCTGAAGAAACTAAATGATACACTGTGCTTTAGCTGAAGTAATACTTATGTAACTATTCACTGTCAAGAACTGCGGAAATACAAGCAGGGTATTGTAAATATCCATGAATGCGTTTCCATAGATGAGTATAGACAGCTGAGCTACATATTATGGGCTAAGTGTTTGATTACACACAAGAGTGCTGTGGACTGAAAAACAAACTAAGGAGATTGCTCTGGGAGGGGAAATAGTCCTGGATTACAAGAACACTTCTGTTTCAAATAGCTTTTTAAAGTGAAAGGATGTGCTTACTCATTATACTTAAAAGTTTTTTTTAATGTATTTCATTGAAAAGCTTTTAGTGAGTGCTGTCTGTCGGTTGAACAGACCTCTGAGGTAGGGTGACAGACACAGTGGTGTGCCTATCGAGCAGGGTTGAGGATTCTGATTTCACAGTTTAATGCAGGGTGGCCTGACTGGAGCACTCAGGAACATGGGCATACCCGAAATACTCGGCTGTTGAGTTGCTTCAGCACAATGGGCAACTATCACCAACTCTACCTGCTGAGATTGCAGGTCATCCAAATCTCTAACTGGTGCTGGCTAAATTTGAGAATTCAGCAAATTAACCCTCCCTCAAGTACCAATCTGGAACACCTATTTGACTCTCTGATCTACCATCAGAAATATCTTAAACCACGGGTGAGACCAACGTTCAGCTTTAACAGACAAGTAGCTTTCTCTTCTTCCATTCTCCACGGCGGGGCAATTTTAACCTCTTTGGATGCTGATAGGATCAGGTATCATAGCATCACTGGACAGGATTTTCCGGCTGTGCTTGCTCCAAAACTGGAGAATCCTGCCTGAGATCAATAGGCATTTGCATGCTCTGTCCCCTCACACCGCTCCCCCCCCCCGCCCCCCCCCCCCCCCCCAATTAATTCCCATGGCAGGTGGGACAGGAATATTCCCCTCATGGAATCCCGACAGGACAGGATTAATAAAATACATGTTGCTGCTTCAATTTATGTACAATTTATTTAGCCATTAGGAGCATCAGAATGAGGGCAGCACGGTGGCACAATGGCTAGCACAGCTGCCTCAGACTGCCAGGGACTCAGATTCAATTCTTGCCTCAGGTCACTGTATGTGCGGAGTTTGCACATTTTCCTCATGTCCGCATAGGTTTCCTCTGAGTGCTTCAGTTCCTCCCAAAGTCTAAATATGTGCAGGTTAGGTGGATCAGCAATGCTAAATTGCCCCTTAGTGTGCCAAGGTGTGTGGGTTAAGGATATAAGTGATTGGTGGATTGGCCATGCTAAATTGACCCTAATGACAGGGGGATTAGCAGGGTAAATGTGCGGGGTTACGGGAATAGGGCCTGGATGGCATTGTGGTCAGTACAGAATCAGTGGGTAGAATGGCCTTCTTCAGTACTGTACGGATTGTATGGATTCTATGATTTCAAATTGTACTTTAAATTTAAATTGTAGTTTATTATTCTGAATGTTAAGCATTCAGCACAAATTCATTATTCATATCACAATGAAAAGAAAATTTTCAAAGTAAACAAACGCATACGGATTTTTAGATATCGAATATACCAAAATAGCACCATCTTTTCATTCCATAAAGAATGGGGAGTTGAACAGTATTGAGCTCTGAATTCAAATCAGCATTGAGATTTTATGAGACCAGCTGTGGGAAATGTTACAAATCCACAGAAATATATTCGAACTCCGGTGTTGAAATCGTCCGGGCCAATCAAGTTAATCAGGCTAATGAGCTCAGTTAAAATTGTGGACAAAGGAATTCCATGCGAAATGCATGAACAACATGTTCTTTCCTGAAAATTGCACAGCAGTGAGATCAGCGCACGAGAGTTGTTTTCCAAGTATGTGCCATCCAGATTAGAAATAATTGCCTTTTCGCTAACACAGGAATTAGGAGCAGAAGTTGGCAAATTCAGCCCTTTGAACTTGCTCCACCATTCAATCAGATCATGGCTGATCTCTCCCTGGCCTCATAACCACTTCCCCACATCTCCTTATCCCTTTTCTTCCTATTAGAAATATATCTATCTCATTCTTGAAACCATTCAATGACTCAGACTCCACCGTGCTATGGAGCAGAGAGTTCCACAAATTCACCACCCTCTGCAAGAAGTATTAGAATTACTACAGCGCAGAAGGAGGCTATTCGACCTATTGAGCCTGCACTAACAACAATCCCACCCATACCCTATCTTGATAACCCCACATATTTACCCTGCTAATTGCCTGAAACTAGGGGACAATTTAGCATGACTGATCCATCTAACCTGCTCATCTTTGGAGTGTGGGAGGAGACTCACGCAGACACGGGGAGAATGTGCAAACTTCACACAGATAGTGACCGAGGCCGGAATTGAATCTGGGTCTCTAGCACCAAGAGGCAGCAATGTTAACCACTGTGCCACTGTGCCATAGTTTCTCCTCATCCCAAAGGGTCATCATCTGAGAGGCTCACTCACATAGACTGATTGATCTGGGAGATTTCCAATATCATCGTGTCGTTCTCCATCTGGAAATGGGCAATGTTGAGGAATTGGTTCACAATCAAGTGCGCCACTTGTCTATGAGAAATGAGATCTGCAGTTCAGCACTTGAGAGAGAACACGAGAGAGAGAGAGAGAGAGAGAATGTTTACAGTACCTGCTTAGTACAGATTTTTGGTAAAATATATTCCCATATATCAGTGAATACTTCCCTGAAAGGTATTTTGAAGGATTTTGTTTAAACAAAGTCAAGGCAAGTTTGTCTTTTAAAATCACAATGGCCGCGATTCTCCCGCTGTGACCTTCACCTTTTCTGTTGGGTTGCGGTGGGAGATGTGCATCTCTGGCCTTGAACAGGGATTTACACACGCCCTGGGAACGCTTGCGCATCTCCCAGAGCCAGTGAACAATCTACGGTCAGACCTCGCTGGAAATTGGCGGGAAGGCAGGTAAGTAAGTCTTTCAAATCTTTTCTGCATGTATTTTTAATATGTATATTAGTTAATTATTGGGACCTTTCAGATCCCGATTGAATCTCCACACCATCAGGATTACTTCATTCTGGCGGGGTTTAAGTAGCTCCCCACGTTCGGGGAACTAGTGGGAGACCCCACCAGAATGAACGGGGGGAGACAATCGAGGCCTGCCCAGGGGGTTGGGTGGTGGTGGTGGTGGTGGTGGGGGGGGTGTGCCCCCTGCGCATGGGTACCCTGGCAGTGTCAGCCTGTGCTCCCTGGCATTGCCTAAGGGGCAAAGTGCCTCTGCCCAGAGGGCACCTTGACACGGCCCAAGGAGGGGGGGCCTAGGAGTGATTGGTGGGGGTGGGGATTCCCACTGCCACTCTGCATAGGGATTGGTCTGAAATGGAGGAAGGGCAGCAATTGGGTGGGAAGCCTGACTCCAGGGCAGTCTGACCCCAGGAGGGGTCAGCGAGGTGGGGATGTCTGCCAGGGTGAGGGTGGTGGGAGGATGGCCACTGCCGGAAGGTGGGGGGGGTGGGCTGGACCTTGGGGTGCTCACCCAGGAATTACTGTGGGGGCTGAGATTGGGCCATGGGGGTTGCTGGAGAGGCAGCACTGCGGTGGCCCCAGGCTGGCCAACGATTGAGCTGGCCAGCAAATGGGAGATTGACAGTTTGGGGCCACTGTGCATGGGCAGAGTTCCAGACCTGTCAAACTCAGCAGTGTCTAGGCCATGCCCCCCCTGGGTTTTTAATGAGATTCACGACAGGGAGCTCTTCAGTGCACAGAGTGGGAAGATTCACCTGAGAAGCTGAACTGACAGAACAGTCGTTGTTTAGAACAGCTTTGCCGCCAATTCAGCACTTTTGGGAGAATCGCGGCCAATATTTCATGGTTGCGATACTGCGTGCTGAAGAAAGGCATGTTTGGGTTAATAAGAGCATACCTGTAGACCTTAGAGTAGCACTAAACTCAGCTCAAGCACAGGCTTCTGGTCAGTAATGAGAGAGGTGGCACAGCTTTGACATCTGCACTGAGATACTGTAGCTGAATGATTACACAGTGGTGCATTGCCACTGGTTTGCAAGGCTTCTAGAGTTCTCAATTGCTGTGCATATCATTCACTTCCAACTACATTGCTCAGCGATGTTAACACATGCGCCTCTTGTGGTTGCCCAGTAGGGTGATATTATCACTAGACTATTAATCCAGAAACTCAGCTAATGTTCTGGGACCCAGGTTTGAATCTTGCTATGGCAGATGGTGGAATTTAAATTCAATAAAAATATCTGGAATTAAAAATCTACAGATGACCATGAAGCCATTGTTGATTGTCAGGCTAAATCTACCTGATTTACTAATGCTGTTTAGGGAAGGAAATCTGCTATCCCTACCCGGTCTGGGCTACATGGGATTCGAGAGCCACAGCAAAGTGATTGACTCTCAACTGCCCTTTGAACAAGGGCAACTAAGAACATAAGATAAGAACATAAGAAATAGGAGCAGGAGTAGGTCATCTGGCTCTTCGAGCCTGCCCTGCCATTCAATAAGATCATGGCTGATCTGAAGTGAAATCAGTTCCACTTTCCCGCTTTCTCCCCATAACCCTTAATTCCCTTGTCTATCAGAAATCTATCTATCCATGACTTAAATATATTCAATGAGGTAGCCTCCACCACATCAATGGGCAGAGAATTCCAGAGATTCACCACCCTTTCAGTGAAGAAGTTCCTCCTCAACTCCGTTCTAAACTGCACCCCCCCCCTCCCTTATTTTGAGGTTGTGCCCTCTAGTTCTGCTATATTTTCTAAGCGGGAAGAATCTCTCTCCCTCTACCCTATCTATCCCGTTCATTATCTTGTAAGTCTCTATAAGATCCCCCCTCAAGCCTTCCAAACTCTAACGAGTACAGACCCATTTGTTCGTTAGAGCGAGTGGAGAGAAGATTAAAGAGAGTAAAGGTAAGCGATTGACTTTGTAAAGTTTTTCGTGGGCTTTTTTTTAACAGTAAGTAAGGATGGGCAATAAGTGGAACAGCCAGTGACCTGGGTCAAACCTGGGTCCCTGGGGCTGTGAAGCAGCAGTGCTAACCACTGTGCCACCGTGCTATACCATGGCATTGCTGATACCATGTGCCAAATGTGACATGACTGTGTGTGTTAAAAACGTGTGAAGCCCTTGGAAGATGTGCAAGTGGTAAACTTTTAACTGTGTGTTTATGTTGACTGGGTCCCATATGTAATACAACAGGTGCAATGGGAAGGCTGTAAAATTGTGTGAGAGCTTGGCATGTATGTGTACCAAATCTGGATGAGACAATACCTTTGCGATATGGAAATTGCGTTATTGGGCATATGGGAGTGTTGGTTAATCTCACTTCGCCCGATTCTGTAAAGTGTGCCATCTTTTTCCATATCTCTTCCTATGATCTACAAATAGTCTACACTGTGCACGTCACTCACCCCACCTGCCACCTCCATCCAAACAGCCCTGAATTGCCAATTAGGACAACTGTCCAAACAATCAACTCGGGCAGCAGGACTTCCCCTCGATGGACATCAAACAGAGAAAAGGGAGACAATGTCACCGTATCATTAGTCTAGAATCCCCATCATGGTGCAGCCTGCATTCTACAGTACCGCATCCCTCCGATATCCCCCCCACCTCCACCGAGCACGACACAAGTTGCACTGGAGAAGATGTTCAAATGAGATAGATGAACTGATGTCACGGGCATTTGACAAGCGCTGCTCACCAATCTGCCAGGGCTGGTTTGGACTGTGTCGAGCAGCCTCAATGGCATATTGGCCATGTGGGCTGAATCATTCCTTAAATAACAATAATTTAAACAAAGAAAGTAAGATTAAAATAAGAAACCCATGGAATGAAGTTGTATGATAATCATGACCACACAATGAGCTTGCCTATATTTTCTTTCGCTGCTGTTTATTTTAAATGCCCGGTGAAATAGATGACAGAGGAATATATGATGAATGCGTTCAGACGCAATTATCCTACCGTATAATTTCAGGGCCAAAGTTTTTTCTAAAGTCAGTTTTGCATGGTGCTTGTATTTAAACTTAAATTTGATATTGGTGTTTTGAACCAAAAGGGAATTCTAATCACTCAAATGTTATTTCTGAATCCTGCCTAATTATATTTCTCATTGCTCTTTGTGTAAGAAAGCTAATGAACCATTGATTTCATATTCAAAAATGTGACAGCAGTATAAAAAAGGCTTTTATCACTCGTGAATCATAGACAGAGCAAAATGCTTTGCCATTTATTGGTTGCGTTGTATTTACTGAACAGAAATAGACAATTTGGCCCATTTGGTGCTTATGCCTGACATGTGCATTCTCCCAACGCACTTCATAGAATCATAGAATCCTACAGTGCATGAGGAGGCCATTCGACCCATTGAGACTGCACCTTCCATAATCCCACCCAGGCCCTATACCCATAACCCCATGCATTTACCTCAGCCAGTCCCCCTGACATTAAGGGGCAATTTAACATGATCAATCCACCTAACCCACACATCTTTGGACAGAGCCAAGGACCTGGGTTGGATTCCAACTTCAGGTGACTGTGTGGAGTTTGCGTGGTCTCCCAGTCTCTGCGTGGCTTTCCTCTGGGGGCTCCAGTTTCCTCCCAAAGTCCAAAGTTGTGCAGGTTAGGGGTACTGGCGAGGTAAATACTTGGGGTTATGGGATAGGGCCTGGATAAGATGCTCTGTCAGAGAGTTGGTGCAGACTCGATGGGCCAAATGGCCTCGTTTTGCACTGCAGGGATTCAATTCGGCCCATCAGGCCTACACCAACAACAATCCCACTCAGTCTTTGCTAGTCCCTCCGGCACTAAGGGGCAATTTAGCATGGCCAATCAACCTACCTGTACATTTTGGGGCTGTGGGAGGAAACTGGCACACCCAGAAGAAACCCACGCAGACATGGGGGGGACGTGCAAACTCCACACAGACAGCGACCTGAGGCTGGAATTGAACCCAGGTCCCTGTGCTGTGAGGCAGCATGTCATCCCCATCGAAGAGTTAGTCTAATGCTGATGGCTTATAAGTTTCTAGAGGTCACAGTATAAAAAAATCAATACTTAACTAAAAAGACATGCATTTAAGAATGAATTCCAGTGTTAATTTCTAATGGAAAGCAGAGTAACTATTTGGGATTTTGACCTTAGGAGTTTTCTGGACAATTATCTCTCCTTTTCTCTTTGTTCATCTTTCCCCTGACAATAACTGCTGTGGCAAATCACCATGAATGTTCAAAGAAGTGCCATGAATCCCAGAATCATTTGGACAGTAGAAAAAAATTAAAATTAAAAACGAAATTTCAAAAGAAAAAGAGGCGATGGGACTAAAAATACAAAAGAAACTCACAACGATAAAGGTAATATGCAGGGAGGAAACAGTAAAGTTTAAAGGGCCTGAGGGAGGTCATGAAGGAAGTGAGGTTGGTAATAGGGAAGAGAAACTAGTGCTGGAGCTGTGCTGGTTATATTCAGATATTTATTTGGCAAGTGAGCCATCAGGGGAGCAATAAAATGCTGTTAAACAGTAACATGCCTTGAATGCCACTGGTGGTAGCAGCATTGCTACTAATATGCTTCCACCTTAAGAAAACCAACTGCAAAAATATTCAATTGAAAACAATATTTTAAATCTGTTTTAAGGACATTTGAATCCCCGTACCCATTATTTTCAATGAAGATAGAGAGATAGAAGGCTGCTGCTACGTTTCCCAAGGCAACCAGCGAGAGCTATTTCACAAGGTGCTCACTGATGCTTGTTTCTTCAAAGTAGTCAATGAAGAGAACTCTGGGCAACAACAATACACACGTTCAAATGCTTCCCCAATTGTGTCAGATAATACTGATGCTATGAGCTGTCTCGGCTTTTTATTCTTTGCGGAGACTGGGAACAGAGGTAGGAAGGTGTGGAATTCTGCACCACCAGTCTGAGTGCTGGATTTCTGGTTCTATCCCATCCACAGACCATATTTCAGGAGGCAAGATTGGCAGGAGTGGTGGACAACAGGGCTATTGACTATCACAATCCCAGCTGATGTTACTACTGGCCAGTCAGGTCCCAGAGTGGCACCTGGCTCGATAGATCCCAACTTTTATTTTTTGTTTGGAGATGGGTTTGAACAGCCACATGACTGCTGATTAACTTTTTACAAAAAAAATTCATTTACTAAGAAAATATTAACTACAATACACCTTCCTTCACTCCAGCTATACTTTTACAGAATTATACAGATCTAGAGGTCACAGTGTAATAAATCAATACTCAACTAGAAAGACAGATCTGTAAGGATAACGCAAGTTACAAAGTTTATCTTATACTCTAATATTCTCAGTTAGTACACAGTCCATGCAAATCAACAGGTCAGTTGTGGTCAGACACACCACACTCTGAAACCTAGTGGCAAATGCCACCCAATACAACTTCTGAGGATTTCTCAGCAGATTCCAACCCGCCCCGACCTGACCCGCACCCCGCCAATGTATTTTATACAATGAGTCACTGGTCTAATTGGAATTCTGGCTGTCACATGAGGGTATCTAAACTCCATGCTCAAAGAACATACTTTGGAATGTTCACCCACACAGGGCTCTCTCTTGGATGCTTTCATCAAGGATCCATGTCCAGTATTTCAATCTCTCCTTTTGGTATTTCTCTGCCCTGGATGACCAAGTGAATTCAAGCTTCTGTACAATTTTTCAAATATCCAGCCACACCCACAGAACATCAACTGCTTCAAAAGCTGTATTAAGGTGTTACCAATCTTAGGTTCACCTTGGACTCTGACTCCTTGCTAGTTGACTTCTCCAGGTCTGTACCTTTGCAGTCCTGTCTTTAATGAGGAACCACTTTCTCTATTCCTGACTTCACTGAACAGAACCCTTTTCCAGATTTCAGTTGTTCATTTCCTTAACTTCCTGGAACTCTCAGTCCCTGATTCCTGGAACTTGGTCTCTATGCCTCTGTATTGTTCTGCCTACACTGGCAGTTTCTGTGGAATGCTTCTTGCCTCTGGGTTAACTGGTTCCAGACTGAAACTCCCAAGTGTTTCTGCTTTTGAGTATGAGCTTCTGGTTGCTAAGCAACAGCTTCATTCTTTTTAAAAAAACCTACAATTGCTTTTACATTGTAAAAACCTCATTAAAATGCAGCCACAATTGGAAGTGAAACTAAACCTACAGAATCGTAGGCACCTTCGTTTAACAGGAAGCTGAACTGAAGTTTTAACTATATCATAGCAGACAATTACAGAAGCACTCTCAGTCTGGCTTGTAGCAGCAGCCGCAGGTCACCCTACACACGGCACTACCAAGCCAAATTTTGTAGCATGATTTGGAAAATTATCACAACATAATAGACATCATAGAATCCCTACAGTGCAGAAGGAGGCCATTCGGCCCATCAAGCCTGCGCCGACAACCCCCCAACCCAGGCCCTATCCCCATAACACCACATACTAAATCTGCTAATCTCCTTGATGTTAAAGGGCAAATTACTGTGGCCATTCAACCTAACCCACACATCTTTGGAGTGTGGGAGAAAACTGAAGCACCCGGAGGAATCCCATGTAGACAGAGGGAGAATGGTATAGAGAGTGACCCGAGGCTGGAATCGAACCTGGGTCCCTGGTTGCTGTCCGACCGCAGTGCTAACCACTGTGCCCTGTACCACCCTATGTTGGCATCTAACAAAAAGAATGTCATCAGCTGCCTCCAATCTATCTGCAAGTTTGCAACTGTCACCATACTGATCACATAATACAGCTCACAGCATCGGAGTTCTAATTTGCCCTGATGGAAATTAGCAAGAGATTATTTTACTAATTGCCAATGCTCATTTATTTTCATATAATTTTTGCTACATTAAACATTTTAGAACATTACTCCCAAAAGGAATCAACAACTGCAACCATTAATGAGTTCTGACTCCCATTAAAGAAGCTTTAAACTCAAGTGCTACTGACAAGAGGGACGCTCCAGATAATGGAGTCACTGCTTTTCCAATTGTTAGGGGCTGTTATGGTGATTTTCTTGTTGTATTTAAAAACTATTGTTCCCCTCAAGTAGCCAAACAAAGTAATAGAGTGGTTTGATGATGAACTTTACGATAGCCAGCTACAGGACCCTGAATATCCATTCAGGGCATTCAGAGTAAAGCATTCAGAAATACAAAGGTAATTAAAGTCTCAACATTGATTGCAAGTAATTAGCATATATCAATAAAAGAATAGGCGTTATCTTTTTCCAATCATTGTTAAGGTTATATCATGCACACGTAAGGGTATAATGTCCAGTTGAAACTTGTGTATGTTATATTATCAAGAAATGCTATATCTCTGACCAATGGTTCTCAACCTCCCTTTCCATTGTTCCTTGTTCCAATGGACAGACATGAACTGCAGTTGCATTCAAACCATTTGATTAGATACTCCTTGAGCCTTATCTGGGCTTACTTCAATCAAAACCCGTCGTTTGCACATAGCTTTTCCTGTGTGACTGAGGTTCAGTTTATAGCTTATGTGATTTTTAAACTTGTGTGATTTTTAACCCTTTCACTATTGTGATGAATAGCATTGTTAACTTCTTATGACAAACCGGAACAATGATTTGGAAAGTTGAGGGGAACAGTAGCACCTCAAAGCTATAGATGAAATTGTTACTTCGAGAAAATGTTTTCATATCAGATCAGTTAGAGGATACATTTTAACCACTTCAAAATATAACCATGAGCATTACATTTGTTATGTTAGTACTAACAAAAAAAAGGGATGGATGCAAGCTGTTTTAGTAAAGATATGAGTTAAGAAGGTATTTATTATCTATAAATGTTGTTATAATATGACCAATGATAACATTGGAATCTGTTATAATGTAACCAATGGTAACATGCTGAGAGGGTCAGCTGACCAGTAGACAATGTAACCAATGGCAAAAGATGTGATCGTCAGCCGACCAGCTGATCCAGCATAAATAGAAAGCAGGTGATGGTTGTGGGAAGCTTGTGTGGCCTAGGGCATAGTCTGAGAGATGGCGTAATGAAGTTTTTTATTAAACCTTCTCCTTTGATTTACTTTGTGATTTGTAACCCTTTTATTATTGTGATGACTATCACTGTTAACTTCTTCATGAGTCTGTCCTGATCAGAGCAGGAAAAAAAACTTCAACACTGAAGTCTCTTTAGTTCTGCAATACTCAAATTCTGTATTACAAAATGACTGTTACATCAAGCACCAAATGCATAAATTATTTTCTTAAAATACACATTACTAAGGAATAAATAGTGACCAGAGCAAAGGTTACTTCATTTATAAACAAAAAAAATTGTCCTACTATTCCACATAGCTGCAGCATTTAAGTTATGACTTTTGATAATCTTCCATGAAATTAGGAGTTTAAAGCTTACCATTCGGCAAGTTATACAACGGGCTCAACACAATGTTCTAAACTTTGAAACTCTCTCAAAGAAATTTACATTCATTGTTTCCTTCAATAACTAGATGATATCCTTGTCTTTTTTCATATCTGCAATCTTTTTTTAAACTGAGGGTGGAATTTTCCAACACTCCCCCCCACAACTTCCCGTGGTGTGTTTTATGGCAGTGGAGGTGGCTTGCCATTGGCTGCTGGCAGTATCTTCCGGTCCTGCTGATTTGCACGGCTTGCACGCCTCACCACCAAGGGAACCTGCCATGGCCGAGAAGAGTGGCCTTTGGTAGAACCAGAAGGTCCCGTTGGCTGGAAGAGTCAGAAAATCTGGCCTGATACTAGTTTCTAATTCCTTTTTGCCAACAGACAGTATTAAGGACGTGAAGTTATGTCAATCAGCTAAATAGTCATCATTTTCCCAAGGGTAGGGGAATCTAAAACAAGAGGGCAGAGGTTTAAGGGGAGGTGGTCCAGAGCGGTAATTTTTTCACACAGAGGGTGGTGAGTGTCTGGAACAGGCTGCCAGAGGTAGTAATAGAGGCGGATACAACTTTTTCTTTTAAAAAACATTTAGACAGTTACATGGGTAAGATGGGTATAGAGGGATATGGACCAAACGTGGGCAATTAGGACTAGCTTAGTGGTAAAAAAAAGGGGCGGCACGGACAAGTTGGGCCAAAGGGCCTATTTCTAAGCTGTAAACCTCTATGACTCTATGTGAGATTAACATAGAACATAGAACATAGAACATTACAGCGCAGAACAGGCCCTTCGGCCCACGATGTTGCGCCGACCAGTTACAAAACAATGACCCACTAACCTAAACCAGTCCCTTTTCGTCCATAAACCTATCCACGGATAGGTTTATGTATCAAGTGACAGGAAAACTGGCTGGACAAGATATGATATTAGGTAATAGCGAGTGCTTCCAGGATGGGAATAAAGCAATCTATTTATTAGGTCCATCATATTGCCACTATTCATTATACATATGAATCAATAAATTAATTGCTCTATATTCTTCCATAAAGAGCTATAAAAATACTATATTAAACTATATAGCTATTTATAGAGTGTGAAGCATTACTACTGAAATATCTTTCAGGTTTAAGTCAAGTACACATTTGAGACCTTTTGGATCATTTGCACCAAATCTGAATTAAATCACACACCAAGATTATGTTACAGCCTTTCGTACACAGTTTTGACAAACAAATCTTGGTTTTTAAATCCCTACCTCCTTTGGGAATGCAGAACTGATCAATTTACCCAGATAAAAGTTAGTTAAACCTTTTCATTACTGAACGAGGACAGTGTAAAATTGATTTGATTCATAAAGACCGCTAATTATTGCTGTTTTAACCAGAGTAATAATCTCACAACGTCAGATTAAAGTCCAACAGGTTTATTTGGTAGCATGAGCTTTCAGAGCATTTTCCCTTCATCAGGTGAATGAAGATTTTGGTTTACAAAAGGGGCAAATCCGCATCATGTTTTAACTAGGGCAGTGGCAACTAAAGCCCTGGTGCAAAGTGATCACATTGGAACAGCCGCCTATCACACCCAGTGCCCATTGAATGCAACAGAAATGAAGAGCAGGTGCCGCGCTCAGTAAGGGCCCAACCTAATATTACTTGTTTTGTGCCCGCCATCTTAGGTGAACTTTTACCCCAAACACTCTAGACCAGAAATTTCACTTTTAATCAGTCTGATGCTAATTTTTCTCCGAGGTATTTTCTTGGCCAAATTGTATGGCCCGCCATGCTGGCGGGATTCTCTGGTCCCACCGGCAGCCCACCCCCTTCTGTGGGTTTCCCGCTAGTGTGGGATGAGGTCAATGGGAATTTCCATTCTCTGGTATCATCCCTAGCAAACAACGCACCACCTGTTGCCTGTGTGAAACAGGCGGCTGGGAGGCCAGAGAATCTCGGCCTATGTTTTTTATTCTTTTATTAGCTTCTCATTAAAGTCAAAGTATCAATTTCAAACTGTTTCAAGAAACCTGATGTTGCCTTGCTGACTGTCGAAGTACATGCAGTCTAAGACATGACCACTGGTTTTGAGGGTAGGGGTGTTGAGACTGGTCCAGCTGTGAAAAGACTAAGGTAATGACAAGTGAATGGCAACAAAGCACTACCATTCATCCACCATCAGGCAACAGAACATCACGGACATTGACCACTTCCCTCTATGTAGGGGCAGCACGGTGGCACAGTGGTTAGCACTGCTGCCTCACAGCGCCAGGGACCCGGATTCAATTTCGGCCTCGGATCACTGTCTGTGTGGAGTCTGCACGTTCTCCCTGTGTCTGTGTGGGTTTCCTCCCACATTTCAAAGATGTGCAGGTAGGTGGATTGGCCATGTTAAATTAACACTAGTGTCAGGAGGATTAGCAGGATAAATATGTGGGGTTATGGGAATAGGCCATGAGTGGGATTGTGGTCGGTGCAGACTCAATGGGCCAAATGGCCTCTTCCTGCACTGTAGGATTCTATGATTTAGTATTAATATTAATAGGATGCAAAATCTCCAGGGAAGGTGAATTAATGTCCACACAAAAATTGATAAAGTGGCAACGTGTTTTCCACATGGTCTGGGCCGCCAGTACTATCAACATGGCTATGAAGCTACAAATAATTAGCTCAAAATATCCAATACAAGACAGTGGTTAGCACTGCTGCCTCACAGCACCAGTGACCCAAGCGTTTGACTTCTGGCTTGGGTCACTGTCTGTTTGGAGTTTGCACATTCTCCCCATGTCTGCGTGGGTTTGCTCCGGATGCTCCAGTTTCCTCCCATAGTCCGAAAGATGTGATGGTTAGATGCACTGGCCGTGCTAAATTCTCCCTCAGTGTACCCGAACAGGTGCCGAATGTGGAGACTCGGGTGTTTTCACATTAACTTAATGTAAGCCTACTTGTGACACTAATAAATAAGCCTTTAAAAAATGTATTTGTAATGGGCAGAAACCGGCGATCAAATCAATATCTTTATAGCAGTGGTATTCTTGAAAAAAAATACAGAATTTCTATTTATTCTTTCACCAAAGACTTTAACAGAATCAAAGCTCTGGAAAAAGCTACATAAAGCTGTCCATGTGAAAAATCAGGACCAGAAATATAAATACAAATTTTGCAACTGTCTGATCTTGTGACTTGTTTATTGTCATTGAATGTGGGAGTGTAATTGGGGACCGTTTTCTCCTGAGCTGAAAAGGCAGGTTTACGTCTGATGGGCTCAATATTATTCCAGGAATAAACACTCTATTTCCTTGAAAACTGCCTGTTATAATTTCAACATCTATCATTGAAGAAAACAGCATCCTAACTACCAGCCCTGTTATTTGACAAAAGCCTTGTTTAAGATTCAGGATTCGTAGCAACATTATAAACTGCTCCTTCTTTTGTGCAATGGCTAGATTGTGTCGAAACTCTGGAGAGTATTGATTAGAATCTACCCTGATGTATTGTTTTAATTCACCTTCCAATTTTTCTGAAACATTTCCATTCGAATCGAGTGGACCATCATTTTTAGCACAAAGAATAGCTTCCAAATAATAATTTGAAACAAATATTTGTCCTTGCCATTTTGTCACATTTCATCAATTCCATCATCTCAAGAATGCCTTCCTTGCCCATCCCTACCCCATGTTATTCCATCTTTCCTACCAACCCCACCTCATTTCTTCCATGCCATCCCCATTCCACACATGCCATCCACCTCATCCCATCCCTCGTAGAAACAATGGGTGGAATGCTACCTTCTTCCCTCGGGAAAAAGGTACAAAGGTCTGAGGTCACGTACCAGCCGAATCAAGAACAGCTTCTTCCTTGCTGCCATCAGACTTTTGAATGGACCTACCTTGTCTTAAGTTCATCTTTCCCTACACCTAGCTGTGAGTGGGATTTTCTTCCACACTCACCCCAAAACCAGAAAATCCTGCCTGAGGTAAATAGATCTTTGAATGGTCTGGCCCCCGCCTGCTATGATTCTGGTGGCCGGCAGTACGGGGAAATCCCCCATTATGTTTGTATCCTAACCTTTCCTTCTCTCCTATGTACTCTTCAAATGGTATATTTTATAGTGCACAAGAAACAATACTTTTCACTTTATAACAATACATGTGACAATAATAAATCAACTCAACTCAGGTCAAACATGCAGCACGCCTTTCAAAGCTGTTGGCTTTAGCAGGATTGGATAATCATGCTGGGGAGAGGGCAGTAAAATACTCCCAATCTCTCCAGACAGGGTAAACTAGTTGTTGGGTTCTCTTTCCCTTCCATCGAATCTATTCTCCGCCAACCCTCCCACACTGCTACTGTTGCCACCAGCCACTGGCAACTGCACATGTGTCACACACCCTAACCCCTCGTGTATTCTTCATGACCCATATGTGGCAGCCATTGCCCACCAAATAAATCCACAACAGATGTGCCCCTCAAACTGACAGTCAAAACAGACCAGACGGACAAAAGGAAAGACAATGGGTACAATCTTACCACCTATTCATGCCACACTCCGGCTCCAGCGAAGACAGGGAATTTGGCACCCAGCCAAACCTCTGTTCAGTGTGGCAGGATGGAAAAATCCTGCCAGCGTGGACATCGGATCATAGAATCCCCACATTGCAGAAGGCCATTCCACCCCTCGAGCCTGCACCGACAACAGTCCTACCAAGGTCCTATCCCTCTAACTCCATGTATTTACCCCGCTAGTCCCCCTGACTGGATCAATTTAGCCAATCAACCTCATCCACACATCTTTGGACTGCGGGAAGAAACCCACACAGGCACGGGGAGAAATTGCAAACACTGCAGAGGCAGTGACCCGAGGCCAGGATTGAACCTGGGTCGCTGGTGCTATGAAGCAGCAGTGCTAACCACTGTGCCACCGTGGCCAGAGAATTCCAGACAAAATTATTATGGACACACAGGGCAAAATGATCAGAGGCATTTCACAATCGGTTTGTGCCAAATCTAAAGATGGGTGGAATTTTCAACTCTTGCTGAAGTCAATGGACTTTTGAATAGCTTGCCACATTTTCCAGCCCCAACACCCACGCTCCCCCCCACCAGCCTTTGATGGGACTGTAAAATTCAGCCCATTATCTGCAGGAAGCAAAGTAGAGTTGTCAGCTGAGCAATGTTACCTTTGCGTGGCACATCAGGAAAAGTAACCATGATTTCAAAACATAAGTGCGTCAGTGCAAAGGCCCTGCTGTTTGCTTTGGAAGGCAACTTGTCGTTCTGCAGGGATCAAAGCAGCTGTTGTAAACTCTGAAAACTGGAGTGTGAAACAGCGGGACAGAGATTCTTTTATCGGCACCCAGCATATGTCTATAATCACTCCAACCTGTACACAAAAGTCTTCCTGTGCCTAGGAGTGGCTAGCAAGGTCGAAAACAACATGCATGCTGTACCACAGACTCCATAGCGTCTGTTCCCTGCCCAGTCCAGCAATAGCCAACATCAGCACTGAGTACAATCCACCCCTTCACAACATATAAAGAAGGACTATGATAACTGAGCCCAGTGCACATTGAATCCACTAAAACCAAAAAATTTGCACAAGCCAAAGACAAATTAAATTTGAGCAACCATTCAAGTACATTCCTTAACCACTTATGTATGGCAACCTTCATTCAGAATCTCCAATTATGATATGCAAAATCATTGGATCTAACAAATTCCCTTTTCAGAATCATCTCCACCCAATATTGAAGCTTCTTTCTCTTCCATCAATCATGAAACATAAAGAGGCTAGGGGGCAAAATCTGACCCAGTTAGACCCATTTTACAGGCACAAAACAGGGCAGCAAACAACCAATAGTCTGTATAAAAGCAAATTACTGCGGATGCTGGAAGCTGAATCAAAAAGAGAAACTGCTGAAAAATCTCAGTTGGTCTGGCAGCATCAGTAAGGAGAGAAAAGAGCTGACATTTTGAGTCAGGTGACCCTTTGTCAAAGCTAAAAGGCATAGAAAGTGAGGTAATGACTTTTAGCTATGCCTTTTAGTTTTGCCAGAAATGTTGAGATTTTCCAGCTCTTTCTCTTTTGGTAACAAGTACCTGTGCTGTCCCTCTTGTCTCATAGACCCCTGAAATATATCCAACTCCCTACTGGGTTGGATGAAATAACTTCTCAAGGACTGGTGTCCCTTCACCAGGTTCCCTTTATTTACAAACTTATCTCCACTCCTGAGAGTAATTCAGGTACACAGTCAGAATCCAGAGTGTCAAAAGGCCCGACACTCAATATATACACATGTGAGGCTCCTTGATTGGACAGGCACTCATTATCACAATCAGGTAGCTCACATTCCAAATGGCCAATCTCATAGACCTCAGTGAAGTCATTACAACAGGCATCCATTTTGGTTGCCTAAAGCAGGTGTGAGTCTCTTGAATATAGTAATGATGGGCTTAGCAACTGTTTCAAGGCCTCTCATTGAAATGCATTAGGAATGAATGAAGCATGTGCCAAGCACTGCTGTTTCCCTCCTGTTTTCCTCAACTTGGGTTGGGGAAGGGCCTGAGATACAGCCTCATCAAACTACCAAGCTACCTCCTTCTTCACTGTAGTGATTCCATGAAAGCCTCTCTGTCAGCAGATAACTGCACCAGAGTCCAGAGTTTGGATATCATTGTCAAAGTTGCATAGTATGCTGGTCAAGCCATGCTTTGAGCACCGTGTCCAGTTCTGGTCACTAAAACACTGAAGGAGTCTTTCCAACTCTGGAGCCAGTCCAGAAAGCTGCCATTGGACTGCTCCTCCTCATCAGAAGACAAGAAATAAGACTAGAGAAACATGTAGCTTTGAACTTAAAAGGAGGTGACTGAGAAGTAATCACATCGAGGTACGTAAGATAATAAATAGCATGGAAAAGGTAAATTCAAGACACCAATTCAATCTGAACCATGAGAATGAGGTCAAAGTGGGTTAACTGTTAACACAAATTTAGGACTAATGAATCTAGCACCTTTAATATTGTAAAATGTCCCAAGGTGTTTCACAGTAGTTGTGGCAAATAAAATTTATCATTGGGCCACAGAGAGGTGGGAGAGCAAGGTTTTAAGGAGTGCCTCTGAGGAGAAAGATGGACAAACAGAAGCTTTGTTGAGGGAACTCCGGAACAAAAGAAGAAAGACTTGCAATTATGTTGTGCCTTTCACATCCACTGAACATTGCAAAGCACTTTACCGCCAATGAAATGTAGGAAATATCGGAAACAGAGTAGTCAATTTGTGCACAGCAAGTTTCTACAGACAGTAACATGATACTGAGCAGATAATCTGGAATTTGTTATGTTTGTAGACTAAAGAGTTAACTCTAATAATAGCTACTGAACATGGATGTATCAGCGCTGTCACTCACTGAGAGAAGGTGAGCATGAAACGTCTGCAGTGATGTCTTGGTCACACTTAAACTATGTAAATAAATGTGTTTTTAACAGCAGACCATTGCCCCCAGAAAGATCCCTTCTACATTAAGAAGCCAACAAATTCTGAGATAAAACCACGATAAGAGATGGTGGCAGCAGTGATTAGGGCCACAGAGAAACCATAGAAAATAATGGGAAGAGCCTCAAGTGAAGCTCAGCAACAGTGCCGCTCAGTGGGTGAAGGACATTAAGGCCAACTTGGTACCCACACCAGAGGTGACAAAATAATGAGCGCAATCCACCGCTAACCAGCAAGACACACAGCATGGGAAGAGGCAGCCTTGAATTCATGTGAGAAATGGTTCCCCTTTGCCCCAACCAGAATTGTTTCAGAATCTAGAGAGCCTCAGACAGACTGAGCAATTTGGCAAAGAAATTTTGCCTAGTATCATATTGAGTAAAGAGAAGAAAGATCAAGTCAGCATTTTGATATGCGCTGTTGGGTGCATAGCATGTTGTGGAAACGTTGGCGTTGGACTGGGGTAAACACAATAAGATGTCTCACAACACCAGGTTAAAGTCCAACAGATTTATTTGGTAGCAAAAGCCACTAGCTTTCGGAACACTTGCTGCCCCTTCGTCAGGTGAGTGGGAGTTCTATTCACAAACTTCAGTCTTCATAAAAATATTGTCACTGAGAGAGCAAAATTTGATCAGCACAGTCAAAATCCTGGCAAAGGGGTTGACTCATAAATCAATTACTTGCACCGTTTAGCTGAAAATTGTGGGTATGGAACACTAAGTGATGACCTGATCACAGGTAGAATAGTCATCGGCCTTTTAGATGAGCATCCCTCTGATTTCTTACCATGTGGGACTGTGTTGAAGGCTCCAATGACATCCTTGTTGGAAGCTATATCTTCATTCGCTCCCTGTCTGGCCAGAACACTATCTGCTATCAAGACCCTAAGAAGTCTCACAACACCAGGTTAAAGTCCAACAGATTTATTTGGTAGCAAAAGCCACTAGCTTTCGGAGCGTTTGCTGCCTCTTTGTCAGGTGAGTGGAAGTTCTATTCACAAACAGGGCATATAAAGACACAAACTGGACTGGAATGAGGCTCTTTACAACTAATCAAGTCCTAAAGGTGCAGACAATGTGAGTGGAGAGAGTGTTAAGCACAAGTTAAAGAGATGTGTATTGTCTCTAGACAGGACAATTCGTGAGATTTTGCAAGTTCAGGCAAATTGTGAGGGTTACAGGCAGTGTGACATGAACCCAAGATCCCGGTTGAGGCCATCCTCATGTGTGACTAGTGGGGTGCCCCAGGGGTCGGTGCTGGGGCCTCAGCTATTCACCATTTATATAGATGATCTGGAGGAGGGAACCGAGTATATGGTGTCGAAATTTGCTGATGACACCAAGATTGGTGGAACGGCAAATTGCGCGGAGGGTGTGGAGAGTCTGCAGAAGGATCTAGATAGGCTGGGCGAATGGGCCAGGAAATGGCAAATGGAATTTAATGTTGGCAAATGTGAGGTTGTCCACTTTGGTAGGAATAATGGTAGGAAGGACTATTACTTACGTGGCGAAAAACTGCAGCATGCGACGGTGCAGAGGGACCTCGGGGTCTTTGTGCATGAGTCGCAAAATCCCAGCCTGCAGGTGCAGCAGGTGGTCAGGAAGGCGAATGGGATGCAGGCCTTCATAGCGAGGGGGATTGAATATAAAAGTAGGGAGGTCTTGCTGCAGCTGTACAGGGCACTGGTGAGGCCGCAGCTGGAGTACTATGTGCAGTTTTGGTCGCCGCACTTACGAAAGGATATCTTGGCCTTGGAGGGAGTGCAGAGGAGGTTTACTAGGCTGATTCTGGAGTTGAGGGGATTGAACTATGAGGAGAGGCTGAATAAGCTAGGCTTGTACTCGTTAGAGTTTAGAAGAATGAGGGGAGATCTCATTGAGACGTATAAGATGTTGAATGGGATGAATAGGATAGCGGTGGAGAGGCTCTTCCCACTCAGAAAAGACAGTAGGACTAGAGGGCACAGCCTCAGGATAAAGGGGGGGCGGTTTAGAACGGAGTTGAGGGGGAACTTCTTCACTCAAAGGGTGGTGAATCTCTGGAATTCTCTGCCCATTGAAGTGGTGGAGGCTGCCTCGCTCAATATTTTTAAGACGCGGGTTGATAGGTTTTTGATAGGCAAGGGGATTAAGGGTTATGGGGAGAGGGCGGGAATGTGGAACTGAGCCACGACAGATCAGCCATGATCTTATTGAATGGCGGGGCAGGCTCGAGGGGCTAGATGGCCTACTCCTGCTCCTATTTCTTATGTTCTTATGTTTAAGTTTAAGCAAAGTTGCACAACTGGCCAGTCAGGTTGAAGGGTGGAGGCAGAATATGACTTCTGTTAGAGATGTGAGGAAAATTTCCCAAGAACAGCCCAATAAAGTTGTCTGATTTGTGGGTCGTGAAACCGAAAGTATTGCAAGACAGCAAGCAGGGAAATACCCTGAAAACCTACCAACTGCCATCTACCAATGTCCCCACTATGGTGGGAAGAAGGTCCACAGGTGGCAAGAATGCCCCATCTGAATTGCATAGCGCCATGGATGCAGCAAGATAGGCCACTTTCAAGCAGTCTGCCTTTTCAGGAAATACGTTACAAGACAAAAGGAAAAACCTGTTGCAGGAATCACGATTCAAGAAATTCAAGCCTTTGACAACCAGGAAATCATCATCTTAGGAAAAGTGAAGAGAAATAAAAACCAGAATTGGAGTGCTGAAATTGATGTAAATGGACATCAGACCAGCCCATCATGGGAATCAGAGCAGGCGAGGGATAGACAATGGGCAGGTCTGTTGATCTCGGGTGAGATTTTACAATTTCAGGACGGGCGAGGCTGTAAAATCCAGTCCTGCAACTCTCTCAACTCCAAGAACCACAGCTCTTTCACTTCTCTAAAGGAAGTGGGAACTGGATGCACCAAGAATAATGGTGACCACCCTCATGGTGATATTCTAGACCTTAATTTGCTCTTTCAGGAAGATATGCATGAATGAAGGTACTGAAGATGTTGATGATCTGTTGGAATAAGAGGTCCTGGACCTTGCCTCATTCTTTGCCACTGATTGTGATGTCTTTATTGACACTTTTGAGGAGAATTAACCTTTTGTTGAAGAAGGTGATGACAAGATAAATCTGTCTGTTTATTCCACTGAGCACAGCGATGACTCACAACTATTGCAAGCAGCCAGCAAAATGCCAGGGAGAATGTGACACTTAACTTCAAATTGCATCAAACCAATAGTGAAAATTCAGATGCTTTAATCTGTTCAGATGTAAACTAGAGTCTGCACTTGGGTCTCCTCAGCAAGCCATGGGAACACTCAAGCTTTCTTTCAGTAAAGAAGCAGAGGCCCAACTACAGAACTTCTACAACTGAAGAATACCATAAGAGAAACTTAAAGTTGAGCATAAAATGGAGCTTGAAAATATTAAAATTAATCAAGAGTTGGAGTTTGGTCTCGCAAATAAAGAGAACAAAGATTAAGTTAGCATTTTGATATATGCTGTTGGAAGCACAGCAATGTGCTGGTCAGAGGGGGGTCAATGAAGATACTACTTCCTACAAGGATGTCATTGGAGCCTCTGGCTCATTCTTTAGTCTTCATAAATATACTGTCATTGAGAGAGCTTGATTTAACCAGCACAGTCAAAAACAGGATGAAGGTGTTGACTTATTAATCAATTACTTGCATCGTTTAGCTGAGAAGTCAAAGTATGGGTAGTATGGTGGCACAGTGATTAGCACTGCTGCTTCACAACGCCAGAGACCCGAGTTCAATTCTCGGCTTGGGTCACCGTCTATGTGGAGTATGCACGTTCTCCCAATGTCTGCATGGGTTTCCTCCAGGTGCTCCAGTTTCCTCTCACATTGCAGGTTAGTTGGATTGGCCATACTAAATTGCCCCTTAGTGTCAAGGGGACTGTCTAGGGAATAGAGCCTGGATGGGGTTATGGGTGGTACAACTCGATGAGCCGAATGGCCTTCTTCTACACTGTCGGATTCTATGATTCCATGATTCAAGCATACTGCGGCCTATAGAGAGAAAGTCCTGCCCTAGGTATATTAGAGAAGTCCTCCTTTCCTCATTTCCAGATGTCTTTAGAATATGCTTCATTTCTCTTTCCGTCTGTCTGATTCATTTCTAGTGCAGGTATTCAATGCTCCTCTTGTCACAGTGATGCCGAATGATACAATTGCAAAGTTCTGCACGGGGCTGAAAGTACTTCATTTCGTCAGGCGAGTGCTTTCACTTTCCGCCGGTCAGCACTGCAGAAGAAGATGGGGAAGGAGAATTTAAATTCATTGCCTTCCTTTTCGGGGAGTTGTGTTCATTCAGGTCCTGGGTTGTGGAGGGGGGGGGGGTTCTCTCTTGAATTGGGTTACGTCAGTTGGTCATCATTGCCCTTACATTCATCGTAAGTATCACTGCAGAGCAGCCAACTGTCGCGAGCAGCTGCTATCCTACTCCACACCCTCCAAGAGAGCCAGAGACACTGTTGGAAATTAATGTCTTTGGTAAAAGTTACTTGGGGCAGGGGTGGGGCAGTGGGGAAAGTAGCAGTTGGATGGAAACTGTCAATGGTACAAGAGTTAGCAATTTGTGGGAAGAATAAATTTGGAAAAATGTAAAAGGATTAATCTAATAATAGCTGTTGACCTTGTGCATATTGATGTCACTCAATATGTGAAGTGTGCAGCATCTTAGAGAGTAGCTCCAGCTGCTTCTTCGTTTTACTTAATTTTTGTAAATAGTTAGCATGTAAACAAATGCATTTTCAACAAAAGATCATTGCCTCCAGCAAGGTCATTCATAGAATAGAATCCCTACTGTGCAGGAAGAGGCCATTCGGCCCATCGAGTCTGCACCGACTTTCTAACAGAGCATCTTACCCTGGTGCTATCTCCCTAAACTTCACATTTTGGGACGTTAAGGGATAATTTAGCATGGCCAATCAACCTAACCTGCACATCTTTGGAGAGTGGGAGGATACCGGAGCATCTGGAGGAAACCCGCGCAGACATGGGAAGAATGTGCAAACTCCACACAGACAGTGATCCAAGGTTGGAATGGAACCCGGATCTCTGGAGCTGCGAGGCAGCAGTACTAGCCACTTTTCTAGAATAAGAAGCTAACAAGATTCCAAGAGTTGGGAAATCATGTTGTAGCTATATAAAGCCTTGGTTAGGCTGCATCTGGAATATTGAGTGCAGTTCTGGTCACCACATTATCAGAAGACTTGAAAGCTTTGGAGAGAGTGCAAAGAAGGTCTCACAGGTGTTGGCTATGAGGAGAGTTTGAATAAACTAGGATTGTTTTCATTGGAAAGACAAAGGCTAAGGGAAGATCTGATAGATTATGAGAGGCATAATAGAGGCTTTTTCCAAGGGTGGAAATGTCAATTACAAGGAGGTACAAGTTCAAGGGGATTTGCGGGACACATTTGTCATGCAGAGAGGGGTGGCTGCCAGGGGAAGTGGTGGAAGCAGGCACATTAGCAACGTGTAAGAAGCATCTGGATGGGTACATGAATAGGGAGGAAATAGATACGGATCGAGTAAGGGCAGAAGGTTTTTTTTAGCTTAGTTAGGGCAACATGATTGACACAGGCTTGGAGGGCCGAAGGGCCTATTGCTATGCTGTACTTTTCTTTATTCTTTATTCTAACGTGGCCTGTGATAAAACCATGATTACACAATGTTGATTAAAGGATAACGATTGGGCAGGAAAGCAGGGATAACTTCCCTGTTCCTCTAAAAATAAAGAGCTGGGATCATTTGTATCCAACTGAGAGGGCAGATGAGGTCTTAATTCAACATCTCATCCGAAAGATGGTGGGCATGATTTTACAGCCTCTCTCTTTCTGAAACTGTAAGATCCCATTAGAGGTCAATGGACGTTTCCATTGCCAACCCCTCATCTGCTCCGATTCCCATGGTGGGGGGGGATGGTAAAATTCCAGCTGGCATCTCTAACACTGCAGCACTCCCACAATACTGCACTGGAGTGTCAGCTTAGATTGTTGTCAAAGAGAGCATTGCCATGGTTACATCTGGAGTTAACATGGATGAGGGTTACAGAAGGTAATGATCGACAAATGAGAGGACAGGAAATATTTTGGATAATGCAGGGAGTTCTTCTACATATAATGATCAATGCATGAATTGGTCTTCTGGTTAGTATAGTCAGTGTGAAGATCCTGGAATCGTTCCATACAGATTGAACATAGTGATGTATGTGATTACAGGATCCTTTTGAGTGAATGAGATGGATCTGAATGTCTTTCATGCGTATCTAGCTTCTAATTTTTCTTTTATTCATCCTTGGTTCATGGGCATCGCTGGCTGGGCCAGCATTTATTGCCCATCCCCAGTTGCCCTTTTTCAGAGGGCAGTTGAGAGTCAACCACATTGCTGTGGCTCTGGAGTTTCATGCCAGACCAGGCAAGGACGGCAGATTTCCTTCCCTAAAGGACATTAGTGAACCATGATTTCATGTTCATCAGTAGATTGTTAATTCCAGAATTTTTTTTTATTGAATTCAAATTCCACCATCTGCCTTGCGGGATTCGAACACAGGTCCCCAGAACATTGGCTGAGCTTCTGGACTAATAGTCCAGCGATAATACCACTAGGCCATCACCCCCCCTAAGAGTAATACTCAGACTCCTCTGACTCTGATTATTGCTGTAATTGAATGCATTCACCCATCTGAAACATGAATGTACTGCTGGGAGATGGAGTGTAGAAGAATTTAATTATAATTCCCTGGCTTCTGAAATATACTGCTGTGAGTACTCTTGATAACAAGAAGCAACTCAATCCTTTCAACCTAGACCTCCAAGATGCACAATCACTCAGATAACATCACATACGTAAATTGAAAACCCCAACTTCAGATCCAGAATATAAAGGAATCCTTTCATGAGATGTTGACTGTGAATATACTGAGGCCAATTTGCATAGGTGTGGGACCACTGAATACTGTCATTGTGTGCGAGCAAAGTGACCATTTCGTTCAGCTTTTGAAGTCATTGAGATTTGAAGTTTGCCCAAAATCCAGATACAGCTGCATTGATAGACTAAAAGTCCATGAACTTATTCCTGTGAGAAAGACTGTTTGCTCTGGTTTCTATATTAAAAAAAAATTCATAAGAGGTCCATAAAGGATGTTTGTTCTGTCAGAGGTAGATCATAGAGTTACATTCACTGCATTTGCAATTTGAAAGAACAGGCTTTCAGCTTTCATGATGAAACCTCCAACTTGTAGCAGTGCTCATTACTCAGACTCTAAAGCCTAATTTATAATTCCTCAACAGAAACATACATCTCAATTTTGCCTAATGATGAAGATTTACTCACATCCAGAAGGCTCCTGTGCACATTTTAAATGTTTGGGCACAGCCTCATTTGTAAATCTATTTACAGAAACACTACTCACACCACAGTACTAATGAAGGATAATATAGTTCGGTACTTAGGAAATTCAAAATAGGGTGCAGTGAAGGCCAAACAGTTACCAGAATAAGTAAATTTGAAGTATGATTGAATCACAGATTCTTACAATGCAGAAAATAAGTGCCAGTCATTTTCTCCAAGAGCTCCTCGGGTCTAATTTTACCCTCTTTGCTTTTACATTCTATGTCTTTAAACATAAGAACATAACTTTGGACTTCAGAGCCACTACAATGTGGATTACTCTCAACTACCCTCCAAGGGCAATTAGGGATGGGCAATAAATGGTTTATTCATTATTGTCATAAACAGGCTTACATTAACAGTGCAATGAAGTTGTTGTGAAAATCCCTTAGTAAATGCTGGCCAGCCAGTTACATCCATGTTTCATGAATGAAAAAAAATCTGCCATTGTTACCTAGTCTAACTGATATACCAGCATCCATAACAGGATAATTAACTTTTAACTCCCGCCTGAAATGGGTCACCAAATCACTCAGTTTTTTTCATGGGCAATGTTGGACGATGTGTCATACCTTGCCCTCCTGCAATTCACTGCAGCAATTTGGAAACTTATAATCAGAGTCTTCAGCGATAAGTTATAGAATTACATGCCAAAATTTTCCAGCTGTTCCCCGCCATCAGGAACTTCCAGTTCCCTTGACAGTGACCCCCTCCCCACCCACAATGGGTTCACTAGTAGCGGAGGTGTGAACAATGGGAAAAACCTCTAACAGAGGCTGATCCCTGCCGCTGCCTAATGGTAGTCTGCCTCGCCCCTGCAAAACACATGGTTGGTGAATGGGGGTGGGGGGGTGCGAGGTGAGTGAATAACCTTACTCAGCAAAACTTAGGGTGGAATCATCCCATAAATTGTCAGAGTGTCCTTTTCAGTGAGAAAACTGGCGTGTAGCTCTCCAGCTGCACAGGTGAGTTTCCTCTCCAGATTCTATGGCATAAGGCAGGGCTGGCCCCAGAGAGATCAAGGCGTCATCTTTAAAGGGCATCCTGATTTTTTTGGTTTTCCTCCAAGTGCTCCAGTTTCCTCCCTCAGTCCAAAGATGTGCGGTTAGGTTGATTGGCCACACTAAGTTGGCTCTTAGTGTCAGGGGGATCAGCAGGGTAAACGCATGGGATTATGGGGATAAACCCAGATGGAATTGTTGTGGGTGCAGGTTCAATGGACCGAATGGCCTCCTTCTGCACTGTAGCAATTCTATAATTCTAAAAGAAACTTGATCCCGTTTTTCCCCCACCCCATGGATACGGAGGCAGCACCCCCCTCCGCTCAACTCCCCACAACCACCTTCAACAATACGTGCTCATGTATCCTGAGGTTCCTTGACTTCTGCACCCCCTTTAGAGTCACGCCCTTTATTTCAATACGCCTTTCCTTGTTCTTTCTTCCAAGCCACAACACCTCACACTTCTTCTGACAGGTATCTGCCAATCTACCAGCTTTCTTCATTTCTATCAGGATCCTTGGATACAAGATCCAAATGTTCTGCCTGCCTCAAGTCTGATTAAAGTCCAGCAGAATTTCTCTTTGGATATTAACCATTGATTGTTTAAAAATAACCACCGGTGGGAATTCTACACTCACAATACCAGTTTGTTCTGCAAGCTGAGGTTTGGTATTCATACTAACACCCAGCTATTCATTGCAAGTTTGCCTATTTTAATCCTGCTCCCCAACGTGACAATCCTCTCATTGCTAGTCTGCCTATATAAAAATAATATTTACCTTCTATGGGTTTGTTTTGCATAATCTTCCTCTATTACGGAGCCTTAGCTTTTCTAATCTCCCTTTCTGTAGCTTTCAGAAGAATCTTTATATTTGTCCCAGCATTTTTTTTGATTTGATGTAATCTCCCTGTTACTTTTTGCCTGACTGAGATATATTCGATTTGTACCCTTTCCATCTTCCAGTTTAAGTATTTCCCGTTGCAAAAATACAGATCAGCTTGCATTTGATCTCACTAGGCGTTGGTTTTTGTTTTCTATCTGGAATACCCTTGCACTGACTTTTCTTCTTTTAAATTTCTACTTTTGTGTTTAATCTAATTATACTCATGCATCTCAAATGATTCCTTAAAATTAGCCTCATACTCCGCCTCATTTCCCTTAAGAGGACCAATAGTGTGTCCTTCCTTGTTGGAGTAACAACATTGACTGGGGTGGGGGGTGGTGGGGGAGTTGCGCTAACCATATTGAATTTGTTTTAAAAATTTCCTTTTCTCAATATAAATATTTTCCTAAGCTCAGTTTATTTCTGGATGCTTAAAATAACTCATGAATCTAACCAAAGTGAAAGCAAGATATTGCGGATGCTGGACATCGGAAAAAAAAAGAGAAAATGCTGGATAAATTCAATAGGTCTGACAGTGTCTGTGGGGACAGAAACAGAGTGAACATTTGGAGTTCACGTGACTTCTTCAGACATTTGCGGAACACCTTCACTCAGTACACAAGCATGACCTCTACTTTCCGGTCACTTGCCATTTCAACATCAGCCACCCTTGGCCTGCTGCAGTCTTCCAGTGAAGCCCAACGCAAACTGGAGGAACAGCACCTCATCTTCCAATGAGGCACCTTACAGCCTTTAGGCCTCAACATTGAGTTCAACAACTTTAGACGTAAACTTCTCCTCCAACTTGACCCCTTTTTGTTTTTTGTTTCCTTGGTTTGTCCCAATTCAATCAACAATGCCCCTCTGCCACAGGGCCATCTGTTCTTGTTCTTCAGTTTTCCTTGCGCTTAACACTGACCTTTGTCCTCCTATTAACACATTCTGCTATCTTCCCTTTCTGCCAGCATCAGTACCTCCTTTAGTCCTTAATGCTACCTTTAACATTTCCTTTGTCTTGTGTCCATGACATCTTTGTCAATCTTTCCTTAGCTCAAGACTATCCCTGACCTTCTATTCTGCCTACCCCGTCCATCCCACTCACCTCCAACTCAATATCTATTATATTACATCCCTCTTCAGCTCTGAAGAAGAATCATGCAGATTTGAAATGAGGACAGAAAAGAATACTTACAAGCCATTGCACACTGTACCACAGCAGTTTTCATAAGACTGGGCAGGAATATTTGATATCAGAAATTGTCATTTCTTGAGGAAGCAGGCCAAGGTTCCATGCATATAAATCGCTTAATACTGCTGAGTATTTTAGGTATTTGATTTGCCTTAAAGCAATGCAGAGATTCACTAGTTTCTAAGTATGCTCGGCCTTAATTTACAGAGTAAAATGCCTACACCATGCTTCTAGCTGAACTCTTAGTAGTTTCTGCATCCCTGCTTACTTTTCTCTGAGTCAACACCCGGGATAACCAATTGTACACACAATAAATCAGTCATGAGACACTCAGGATCAAACACAAACAACTGAACCACTGAGCATTACAAAACACTACAAACAACAAACTCTATCTCTGGATTTTTTTATACACCGCAATCTTACAGATCTTGGTTGCTATTCCACTCTCAACAGTGATGAGGAATAGTCAACTGAAAAATGTCTTGGCTTCCAATCCGATCCAGCTCCAAAAGAATTGTCAGGACACTTGCTGCAGCAGGGAGATCATTTGGCAACACCCTCTGGGTATAGGTCATGTCGCCCTGTGCCCTAACCCACCCTACATCTGTACATTGGTCTCATAGCAAAAGCAACTCGCCAAATTTGGAACAAGCACATCTTGTCTACTGAAAAGAATTCCCTGCGTTTCATCCAGGGATCTATTCTGTTCCTGATTTTGTTACAAGCTAAATTTTATTTTCTTCCTTGGCGTCGTTAGATGCAAGTTCAATACAGCAAGAAATAAATTATTTTTTAGAATCACAGCTTTCACTGCTGAAGAGAGCTAATAACTCGTTATTTCTTGTTCAATCTCAAACATTCTGGCATTTAATTAATGTTTACATGTGACCAGAATGAGAAATTAATTAATGGCAATTGTACATTTCAGGTGTAAGGTTCAATTACATACACATGTACTTCAGGAGGCAGTCTTTGTTTCAATTAAGGTGCCTTTCAGAGATTCAGTGAACTATTCAATAAAATGCATGTTGAAAGACTCATGCATCCCTATTTGCCATGGGGTATGATAACTTATATTGTGAGTAACTACTCAGTCATTGGGATATCTCACAGGGAAGGCAATGACCTAGTGGTATTATGACTAAATTATTATGACTATTAATTCAACTAATGATCTGGAAATCCAGGTTTGAATCCCGCCACGGCAGATGGTGAAATTTGAATTCAATAAAAAATATCTGGAATTAAGAATCTACTGATGATTGTGAAACCATTGTTGGAAAAACCCATCAAGCCCACTAATCTCCTTTTGGGAAGGAAATCTGCTGTTTGTACTTGGTCTGACTTACATGTGATTCCAGAGCCACAGCAATGCTTGACTTTCAGCTGCCCTCCAAAGGCAATTAGGGATGCTAGCCAGCCAATGACGCATATCCCACGAAACAATTAAAAAAAATTTGGCTAAAAATTGCTTTTCCTTATTGCTTAAATTCCAACCTCATTTGGCTAAGGAGTGAACACATATATTGATGTTAAAAGTGAGTTTAACTGATAAACCCGTACTGACAGAAAACTGAAGCTCTCTATCCCATGGGTACAGTCAGTCTCGCTGCGAATGTCTTGGAGCTTCATAACCTCATTTTTATGCCCATTTTTGCAGGTCCAGGGGATCTGGCACTGTTCCGGAAGACAAACCTGAACAAGACACAAAAATTAGTCTGCCTCAGCTACATTTCATCCAAACCATACAACTGGGAACAGTGGATGCACAGACCGTCTCAATTCTGATACAAACCCAACAGGTCTGGCAGTATCTGTAGTGAGAAAAAACAGGGTCCACATGATTCTCCTTCTCCAGCTAAAGAGACGGAGAAATGTGTTGGATTATATACTCTATAAGAGGGGGTGGAACGGCTGGGACAGTGTAGATGTAGAAATAGGAGACATTTTTAAAAATTTTGATTTGATTTGATTTATTATTGTCTCGTGTATTAACATACAGTGAAAAGTATTGTTTCTTGCGTGCTATACAGCCAAAAACATACTGTTCATAGAAAAGAAATGAGAGAGTACTGAATGTAGTGTTACAGTCATAGCTAGGGTGTAGAGAACGATCAATTTAATTCAAGGTAGGTCCATTCAAAAGTCTGACAGCAGCAAGGAAGAAGTTGTTCTTGAGTCGGTTGGTATGTGACCTCAGACTTTTGTATCTTTTCCCAAAGGAAGAAGGTGGAAGAGAGAATGTCCGGAGTCAGGTCCTTAATTATGCTGGCTGCTTTGTTAAGACAGCGGGAAGTGTAGACAGAATCAATGGATGGGAGGCTGGTTTGCGTGATGGATTGGGTTACATTCATGACTTTTTGTAGCTCCTTGTGGTCTTGGGCAGAGCAGGAGCCATACCAAGCTGTGATACAACCAGAAAGAAAGCTTTCCATGGTGCATCTGTAAAAGTTGATGAGAGTCATAGCTGACGTGCCAAATTTCCTCCATCTTCTGAGAAAGCAGAGGCGTTGGTGGGCTTTCTTAACTATAGTGTTGGCATGGGTGGACCAGGGGAGGTTGTTGGTGATCTGGACCCTTTCTACTTCATCCCCATTGATGTAGACAGGGGCATGTTCTCCTTTACGCTTCCTGAAGTCGATGACAATCTCCTTTGTTTTGTTAACATTGAGGGAGAGGTTATTGTTGCTGCACCAGTTCACCAGATTGTCTATCTCATTCCTGTACTCTGTCTTGTCATTGATATCTGACCCACTACGGTGGTGTCGTCAGCAAACTTGAAAATTGAATTAAAGGGGGATTTGGCCGCACAATCGTAGGAGTATAAGGAGTATGGTAGAGGGCTGAGAATACAGCCTTGTGGGGCACCTGTGTTGAGGATGATCGTGGAGGAGGTGCTGTTGCCTGTCCTTACTGATTGTGGTCTGTGAGTTAGGAAGTTCAGGATCCAGTCTCAGAGGGAGGTGCTGAGGCCCAGGCCTGGAGTTTGGAGATGAATTTTGTGGAAATAATAGTATTGAAGGCTGAGTTATAGTCAATAAATAGGAGTCTGACATAGGTGTCCTTGTTGTTAGGTGTTCCAGGGCCTGAGTGCAGGGCCAGGGAAATGGCATCTGCTGTGGACCTGTTGCAGCAGTAGGCAAACTATAGTGGATCCCGGCAGTCTGGGAGACAGGAATTGATTCGTGCCATGACTAATCTTTCGAAGCACTTCATAATGATGGATGTCAGAGCCACCAGCCGATAGTCATTAAGGCACGCTGCTTAGTTTTTCTTAGATACCGGGATGATGATCATCTTCTTGAGGCAAATAGGAACTTCAGATTGTTGTAAAGGGAGGTTGAAGATGTCTGTGAATACTTCCGCCAGCTGATCCATGCAGGATCTGAGTGCGTGATCTGGGGATCTGTGCATAATTGCCCTTGAACTGAATGGCTTGCTGGGCTATTTTGAGAGGGCATTTAAAAGTCAACCACATTGTTGCATATCTGGAGTCACATGCAGGCTAGATCAGGTAAGGACAGCAGATTTCCTTCCCAGAAGGGTATGTAGTGAACTGGATGGGTTTAACGAAAATCGAATGAATAAAAAAAAAATTGGTGCACTAAAATATACATTTAATTTTACTTGCGTAAAGTGCAAAAAGTTGTTACCATATGATGATCACCAGCAAAGTCTGGTGGTATGATGCAATATCTCATTGTGCCATCTACTGCAAATAAAGAGTTTAACTTACAGCTAAAGTTCAAACCATGGCTTTTCTCCCCCTGATAATTATCTTTTTTTTTCCTGGAATCACTTGTCACAGAAGTAAGAGAAAGTCAAGGGGAAATAGTTATTCTGTACAGCATGTGCGTTTAGAAAATTGAGTAGATTTCTTCTCTTTATTGTTTGGTTGACATGCATTACCCCAGAGACTGGCAAAAGAATAAAACTGGCCAGGGAAGGTCGCTTTTCAGCAACAGATTCTGTCTGAGGTTCTTTTCATTTAAATTAATGGCAGGTCGGTAAACAATGTGCAATTCTTTCGAACAGATAAACAAAGAATAAAGAACAGTACAGCACAGGAACAGGGGCAACATCCTGGTAAACCTTTTTGGCGCTCTCTCCAAAGCCTCCATATCCCTGTGTGAGTGTGGCGACCAGGATTGGACACAGTATTCCAAGTGCGGCCTAACCAAAATTTTATAAAACTGTTACATAATTTGCCAGCTTTTATACTCAATGCTCCATTTGATGAAGGCAAGCATGCCGTATGCTTTCTTCACCAGCTTTTCCACCTGTGCTGTCACTTTTAAGGATCTGTGGACCTGCAGATCTGTGGATTTCTGTGTATCTATATGCTCCTAATGGTTCTGCTGTTAATTTTATTGCTCCCACCTGAACTGGACGTACCAAAATGCATCACCTTGCATTTGTTCAGATTAAATTCCATCCGCTATTTCTCTCCCCATTCATCCTCAATGTTCTTCACTCAGGTGACGTTCAGGTAGTAAAGCAAAAGATCTATTCCTATGTTCCCAATTTCACTCCATGAAGCAAACTGCGGAAATAGTTCCACAAATTTTCCACAGGGCGGCATGGTGGCAAGCACAGGGTTCAATTCAGTCCATGGGTGACTGTGTGTGGGGAGTTTGCATTTTCACCCTGTGTCTCTGGGTGCTCCGGTTTCTTTCCATACTCCAAAGATATGCAGGTTTGGTGCATTGGCCAGGCTGAATTGTCCCCTAGTGTCCCAAGATGTGAAGGTTAGGGGAATCAACAGGGTAAATATATGGGATTACGGGGATAGGGCCTGTGTAAGAAGCTCTTTCAGTGCTAAATGAATGCTGTATTTTATTTCTGGAGCAGCTGTTCTTTCAGGTAAAGCATCTACTTAGGCAGATACAGTCATAGAGTCATAGAGGTTTACAGCAAGGAAACAGGCCTTTCGGCCCAACTTGTCCATGCCACCTTTTTTTTTAAAACTCCTAAGCTAATCCCAATTGCCCACATTTGGCCCATATCCCTCTATACCCATCATACCCATATAACTATCTAAATGCTTTTTAAAAGATAAACTTGTACCTGCCTCTACTACTACCTCTGGCAGCTTGTTCCAGACACTCACTACCCTCTGTATGAAAAAATTGCCCCTCTGGACACTTTTGTATCTCTCCCCTCTCACCTTAAACCTTTGCACTCTAGTTTTCAACTCCCCTACCTTTGGGAAAAGATACTGACTATCTACTTTGTCTGTGCCCCTCATTATTTTATAGACCTCTATAAGGTCACCCCTCAGCCTCCTACGCTTCAGAGAGAAAAGTCCCAGTCTATTCAGGCTCTCCTTATAACTCAATCCATCAAGTCCCGGTAGCGTCCTAATAAATCTTTTCTGCACTCTTTCTAATTTAATAATATCCTCTCTACAATAGGGTGACCAGAATTGCACACAGTACTCCAAGTGTGGCCTTACCAATGTCTTGTACAACTTCAAGAAGTTGTAGTGCAGAAGGAGGGAGGAATAGAGGATATAGGAATCGAGTCGCTATGGGTGGAGTTGAGGAATAGGAAGGGAGATGTTACTATGTTGGGTGTGTACTACAGGCCACCCAACAGCCCGAGGGCTGTGGAAGAAGGGATAAGCAGGGACATTCTAGATAAGTGCAGGAAGAATAGGGTGGTGGTAGTGGGAGATTTTAATCTCCCTGGGGTAGACTGGAAGGTGCCGAGATCAGAGGGTGCTGACGGGGAGGAATTTGTACAGTGTGTAATGGAAGGATCCCTGGAGCAGTATGTGGATAGCCCGACCAGGGAGGGGGCTATACTGGACTTGGTTCTGGGGAATGAGCCTGGGCAGGTGGTTGACGTTGAAGTAGGAGAGCAGGTGGCTAACAGTGACCACAACTCTGTCTGGTTTAAGATATTAATGGATAAAGATGAAGCCTGTCCTAAGGGGAGGGTGTTAAACTGGGGGAGGGCTAGATACAACCGGATTAGGCAGGATCTTAAAGATACGGACTGGGGTAAGCTGCTTGATGGCAGGTCGACGCTGGGTATGTGGGAGTCTCTCAAGGGAAAACTAAAATCTTTGCAGGAAAGGCACGTGCCGGTCAAGAGGAAGGATGGGAAGGGTAGGATTAGAGAGCCGTGGGTAACTAGGGATATTGAGGACCTGGTCAGGAGGAAGAGGGAGGCGTACATTAGATCTAGGCATTTGAGGACAGAGATAGTGTTAGAAGAATACAGAGAATGTAGGAGAGAACTTAAAAGGGGCATCAGAAAGGCAAAAAGGGGCCATGAAATGGCTTTGGCGGGTAGGATTAAAGAAAATCCTAAGGCATTTTACTCCTATGTTAGAAATAAAAGGATGGTTAGAGGGAAGATTGGCCCTCTCAGGGACAGAGGAGGGGAACTATGCTTGGAGCCTGGGGGAATGGGGGAGATCCTGAATGAATACTTTGCGTCGGTATTCACGCAGGAGAGGGGCCTGATGTCTGGTGCTGTGCTTGAGGAGTTTGAGGATCCGTTGAGGGATATAGTCATCACGAGGGAAGAGGTGTTGGGACTTTTAGACAGTATAAAGACGGATAAATCTCCGGGGCCTGATGGCATCTATCCCAGGCTGTTAAGGGAGGTGAGGGATGAAATTGCTGGGCCTCTGACGCAAATCTTTGTCTCTTCTTTGGACACAGGTGAGGTCCCAGAGGATTGGCGCATTGCAAATGTAGTACCGTTGTTTAAGAAGGGTCAGAGGGATAACCCAGGGAATTATAGGCCGGTGAGCTTGACTTCAGTTATAGGCAAGCTAATGGAGAGGATCCTCAAGGATAGGATGTATGAACATCTGGAGCGCTGCAATCTGATCAGGGATACGCAGCATGGCTTCGTTACAGGGAGGTCGTGCCTTACGAATCTAGTGGAATTTTTTGAAGAGGTGACAAAAACGGTTGACGAAGGACAAGCCGTTGATGTTGTCTATATGGATTTCAGTAAGGCGTTTGACAAGGTCCCTCATGGTAGGCTGATAGAAAAGGTGAAGGCTCATGGGATACAAGGCCAGGTATGTAGATGGGTGGAGAACTGGCTTGGGAGGAGGAGACAGCGAGTAGTAGTGGAAGGCTCCTTTTCCAATTGGAGGCCTGTCACCAGTGGTGTGCCGCAGGGCTCAGTACTTGGACCTCTTCTATTTGTGGTATATATTAATGACTTGGAAGAGGGGGTAGGTGGTGTGATCAGCAAATTTGCTGATGACACCAAGATGGTTGGATTGGCAGGTACTGAGGAGCAGTGCCTGGCAATGCAACAGGACATAGACAGGCTGGTAGATTGGGCAGATAGATGGCAAATGGAATTTAATCCGGAGAAATGCGAGGTGATGCACCTTGGCCGAAATAATGTGGAGGGGAGTTATACGATAAAAGGTAGAACTATCCGGAGTATAGATACGCAGAGAGACCTGGGGGTGCAAGTGCATAAGTCCCTGAAGGTGTCGGTACAGGTGCAGAATGTGATGAGGAAAGCATATGGTATGTTAGCCTTCATAGGAAGAGGTATAGAATATAAGAGTAGGAGTCTGATGTTGCAGTTGTATAGAACGTTGGTTAGGCCTCACTTGGAGTACTGCGTCCAGTTCTGGTCGCCGTACTACCGGAAGGATGTAGAGATCCTGGAGAGAGTGCAGAGGAGATTTACCAGGATGTTGCCTGGTATGGAAGGGCTGTCTTACGAGGAAAGATTGGATGAACTTGGGCTGTTTTCCCTTGAGAGACGTCGGCTGAGGGGGGATCTAATAGAGGTTTATAAGATTATGAAGGGGATAGATAGAGTAAATGGTGGTAAGCTTTTTCCGCTACAAGAAATGGATAGAACGAGGGGTCACGGGCTTAGGGTGAGGGGGGCTAGGTATAAGACAAATATTAGAGGGCAGTTTTTCACGCAAAGGGTAGTGGGGGGGTGGAATGCACTGCCGAGTAAGGTGGTGGAAGCAGGCACGCTAGGGTTGTTTAAGAGTCACTTAGACAGCCATATGAGCAGGCTACATATAGGGGGATATAGTAGGCCTTACTGAACATTGTAGGCTTGGGAATATGTTTTGCCTCAGGAATGTTAGTCTTTGCCTGTTTAATAATGAATTTTTTTGTCTCCACAGGCATTTAAGTCCAGCAAGGGGCATGCAGGCGGCAGGTTGTAGTGGGCTGCTCTTGGATGTTGCTTCAGGAGTTGCCTATTGCTTCATGTCGTTAGTGTGCTTAAACTGGACCATCTCGAGGGCAACATGACAGCTCAGAGACTATCTCTGTTGCTGTGCGGACACATGGATTTGGGCCTGTGTCTGTGGGAGTTTGCACGTTCTCCCCGTGGTTGCGTGGGTTTCCTCCGGGTGCTCCGGTTTCCTCCCACATCCCCCAAAGATGTGCTTTTAGGCTGATTGATTGGGTACTAAAATTGTCCCTAAATTGGACCTCCCTGATCCTCGCACGTTAGGCGTAGACTAAAATCATGAATAGGTCACTGAGATAGTAGGACGGCGGCGCGGGCTCGTTGGGCCGAAGGGCCTGTTTCCCGTGCTGTGTTGTTCTTTGTTCTTTGTTCTTTGTTCAACAAGACGTCCCAACTCCTGTATTCAATGTTCTGACCAATGAAACCAAGCATGTCAAATGCCTTCTTCACCACACTGTCCACCTGTGACTCTACTTTCAAGGCGCTATGAACATGTACCCCTAGATCTCTTTGTTCTGTAACTCTCCCCAACACGCTACCATTAACTGAGTAAATCCTGCCCTGGTCAATCTAACAAAATGCATCACCTCGCATCCTCGCATTTGTCTAAATTAAACTCCATCTGCCATTTATCAGCCCACTGGCCCAATTGATCAAGATCCCATTGCAATTGGAGATAACTTTCTTCACTGTCCACTGTGCCACCAATCTTGGTGTCATCTGCAAACTTACTAACCATGCCTCCTATATTCTCACCCAAATCCTTAATATAAATGACAAATAAGAGTGGGCCCAGCACTGAACCCTGAGGCACACTGCTGGTTACAGGCCTCCAGTTTGAAAAAAAATCCTCTAGAACCAGCCTCAGAAGCCAATTTTGCATTCATTTAGATACCTCACCCTGGATCCTGTGAGATTTAACCTTATGCAACAACCTATCAAGCCGTACCTTGTCAAAGGCCTTGCTAAAGTCCATGTAGGCAACATCAACTGCACTGCCCTCATCTACCTTCTTGGTTACCCCTTCAAAAAACTCAATTAAATTTGTGAGACATGATTTTCCACCCACAAAGCCTTGCTGACTATCCCTAATCAGTCCTTGCATCTTTAAATGCCTATAGATCCTCTCTCAAAATATCTTCCAACAATTTACCCACTACAGATGTGAGGCTCACTGGCCTGTAGTTCCCAGGCTTTTCCCTGCAGCCCTTTTTAAACAAAGGCACAACATTTGCCACTCTCCAATCTTCAGGCACCTCACCTGTGACCACTGATGATTCAAATATCTCAGCTAAGGGACTCACAATTTCCTCCCTAGTCTCCCACAGCATCCTGGGATATACTTCATCAGGTCCCGGGGATTTATCTACCTTGATAAGCTTTAAGACTTCCAGCACCTCCTTCTCTGTAATATGTACACTCCTCAAGACATCACTATTTATTTTCCCAAGTTCCCCAACATCCATGCTTTTCTCAACAGTAAATACTGATGAGAAATATTCATTTAGGATCTCACCTATCTCTTGTGGATCCGCACATAGATGACCATGTTGATCCTCAAGGGGCCCTACTCTCTCCCTTGTTACTCTTTTGCCCGTTATGTATCTGTAAAAGGTCTCTGGATTCTCCCTTGTCTTATTTGCCAAAATAATTTCATGTAGCCTTTTCGGTACATGATTTCTCCTGATTTCTCCTTCAACTCTACCCCTACACCCCCTATACTCTTCAAGACATTCACTTGATCCCAGCTGCCTATGCATGTCATGTGTCTCTTTCTTCTTCTTCATCAGGGCCTCAATATCCTGAGTCATCCAGGGTTCCCAACTTCTGCCAGTCTTGTCCTTCACTCTAAGAGGAATGTGCCTACCCTGAACCCTGGTTAACACACTTTTGAAAGATGCCACTTACCAGATGTCCCTCTGCCTTCCCACAGACCTTTCATTCTCCATAGCTAACTTAAAACGAATAGAATTATGGTCACAGGTCCCAAAGTGATCCCTCACTAATGCTCCTGTCACCTGCCCTTCCTTATTTCCCAAGAGGGAGTCAAGTTTTGCCCTCTCTCTAGTTGGGCCATCCACATACTGAATGAGAAATTCCTCCTGAATGCACTCAACAAATTTCTCCCCATCCAACCCTCTAATACAATGGCTGCCCCAGTCAATGTTGGGAAAATTAAAATCTCTGACTATTAACATCCTATTTTTCTTGGAGCTATCTGTAATCTCTTTGCATATTTGCTCCTCAATTTCCTGCTGACTATTTGGGGGCCTGTAGTACAAAACTATCAAAGTGATTTCCCTCTTCTGATTTCTCAGTTCTATCCATTTAGACTCAGCAGCCAAACCCACAGATATATCCCCTCTCAGTACAGCCATGATGCTTTCCCTAATCAAAAGTGCAACTCCCCCTCCTCTCTTACTTCCTGTTCTATCTTTCCTATAGCATCTGTACCCTGGAACATTAAGCTGCCAGTCTTGTTCTTCCCTTAGCCATGTTTCAGTAATTGCTATAATATCCCAGTTCCACATATCCATCCATGCCCTGAGTTCATCTGCCTTGCCTCTTGCATTGAAATAAATGCAGTTTAGTCTGGACTTCCCTTACTCTCTGTTTTGCTTTTGTCTGATCTGTCCAGTACTAGGATTATTGACACTGCCTTTACTAATTAACGTGTTCTCTTTAATTTCTGTGCTGTCCTCAAATTTGTCTTCTGTCTCCCTACTGCTTTGGATCCCACCCCCCTGCCATAGTTAAACCCTCCCAAGGGGCTCTAGCAAATCTTCCCGCCAGGATGTTAGTCCCCCTCCAGTTCAAATGTAACGAATCCCTCTTGAAGAGATCAGCCCTTCCCCAGAAAAGATCCCAATGATCCAAAAATCTAAATCCCTGCCCCCTGCACCAGCTCTCAAACCAAGCATTCGTCTGCCTAATCCTCCTATTCTACTCTCAGTAGCACATGGCACCGGCAGTAGTCCTGAAATTACTATCTTTGAGGTCCTGCACATTAGCCTTCTGCCTAAATCGCTATATTCACATTTCAGGACATCATCCCTTTTCCTACCTATGTCATTGGTACCAATATGTACAATGACCTCTGGCTGCTCACCCTCCCCCTTAAGAATGTCCTACTATTGCTCAGAGACGTCCTTGACCCTGGCACCAAGGAGGCAACATGCCATTCTGGAGTCTCAGTTGTGGCCACAGAAACATCTGTCTGTGCCTCTAACTAGCAAGCCCCCTATTACTACTTCTCACATGCTCTTTGCCCGACTCTGTCTCACAGCAGAACCAGCTGTGGTGTCTTCCCCTGACAGGCTATCACCCTCAACAGCATCCAAAATGATATAACTGTCTGAAAGGGGAATAGACACAGGAGACTCCTGCCTTTCCTGGCAGTCACCCATCTACCTGTCTGAACCTGTGGTGTGAAAACTTCCTTGTAACTAGTGTCTATTACATTCTCTGTAAAGAATGCAATGGCTATTTCTTTTAAAGAGGTCTTCTTAGTGCCCTGGCTAACATTCGTCCTTCAACCAAAACCACTAAAAGCAGATAAATTAATCATGTCTGTCTTTGCTACTTGTGGGACCATGTTGTGTGGAAAACTGTCTATAAAACTACACGTCAAAATTATTTAATCTGTCAGGGAACACTTTTGAGACTTCCTGAGGATGTAAAAGTGCAATGGAAATGCAAGTTCTTTCTATTGTGCTTTTTAACTAAGTGTCCCTAATGGTACCGTCTCTAACAAACCTGGAAATCAATTTTGTATGGGCAAATAGATGAATCAATGGGACACTGTCGTAGCAACTGGGAAAAATCAACATGAACACGATTCAGTTTCACCTCCAGAAGAGGTCCTGCCGCATGTTTTGACTGGTTTCTTTATGAGTTGGTTTCCAGTATAATCTATCTCTTTCCTACTCCCAATTTACCCCACTGTCTGTGATTTGTATCTTTCTATATACATCTACTCCATGGGCCAGAATTGTCAGTCCGTTCACGCCCCACCACTGCTACCAGAGAGGACGGAGAATTTGGCGCTCAGCCAAATCTCCATTTATTGCAGCGGGACTGGAGAAGCCCGCTGGCGTGAATGGCCAGAGAATCCTGCCCCATGTTTTTTCTTAAAACATCTGATCCCTCATTAAAACAGGAAGGACCATTATTGTATATTTTAGGTTACCGATGGTATATTTCTGCCTTTGGCTTGTTGTTACAGATGGCTTGGTGTTCATACTAAAAATTGCCACTACTACATTTCCCACTACTGCATTACATTACTTAACACTAATATATACAGGCAATATTTCCTTTGCAATATATGAATCAGTGAACAGGTTTCGAAAAATATGATCAACTCTGTTGGCCACCAGTGCCCTTTACATACGACATTATTCAAATAATTGTTACAAATACTGTGCTAATTCATACAACACTTAGTTACAATGTGAAACCAAAAGAGAAATTGCTGGACAATCTCAGCAGGTCTGGCAGCATCTGTAAGGAGAGAAAAAATCTGATGTTTCGAGTCCAGGTGATGCTTTGTCAAAGCTGACTCGCAATATCATCTGGACTCGAAATGTCAGCACTTTTCTCTCCTTACAGACGCAGCCAGACCTGCTGAGATTTTCAGCGTTTTCTCTTTTGGTTTCAGATTCCAGCATCCACAGTAATTTGCTTTTATTTAGTTACAATATGCCAGATCAATACTTTCAATGATCAATGCAAACTGTGAAGTTGTTAGAACAGCAGTAAAAAATTATTTTATTCTTGGGACAGCTTAAATGCTCACAGAGACCAGGCCTGGAACATACACCCTGTCTCCTGTCACTCATGTTTGCTTATTCTGAATGAACAGATTCAATTCACATTGAGTGAGGGCACCAAAGGGTCATGGAAAAGAGAGTGGATCTGCCACTCCTGAACTGTGCCTCTTTCTGATCAACTACAATTCCAGATTGATCCCTTTTCTCAACTAGCGAAAGGTTGAAATTGCAAAAAGCCAAGAAACAGAAGAGGCAATCTCAAAAGTTTAAGTTTATTTATTAGTGTCACTAGTAGGCTTACATTAACACTGCAATGAAGTTACCGTGACAATCCCCTAGTCTCTACACCTTGGTGTCTGTTTGGGTACACTGGCAGAGAATTTAGCATGGCCAATGCTCCTAACCAGCATGTCTTTTGGATCATGGGAGGAAACTGGAGCATCTGGAGGAAACCCAAACAGACACGGGGAGAACATGCAGACTGCACACATGAAGTATCTCAAGTCAGGAATCGAACCCAGGTCCCTGGTGCTGTGAGGCAGCTATACTAAAGCACTGCTCCACTGTGTTGTCCTTAGGAATATAAAAATAAAGAGCGGGGTGGGGTAGGATGTAAGTTTTGGGTATTGTTAGTATTGAGTTTCATGTTACACGTGGGCATATTGGGAATTTCAACAGCTATCTCAGGACCTTTTTTCCAGCTAGTCATTCTTTCTCTGAGTATCAATTCAACATTAAAATTTACGTCTGGATTGAAAGCAATCAGGCTCTACACAAGAACTCACGGCTTTTAAACCACATGTACAAGAAAAAATTCTTCAGGTTGAATTTGCAGATTTAGTTTAGAGAAAGATGGTTCCTCAAACTAGGACACAATTCGTGTCCACTATGCTGAATGAAGGTGGATAGAGGGCACGTTATTAATTGTGATGTTCGTAATCCTTGGAGCATGAAACTATGCTTTCCAAGAGATTCAGTTAAAAAAAAATCTCCTGCCAAATTGCATCATAAGGAATTCAGTGTGTTTCACTGCCTTGGTGCCTGCCCTGAGTACAGGTTCTCACATACACAGTGCAATTGACAGTTCCTATGCTATGGCCAAAATTTTCCAGCCCTTCCCACCAGCAGGATCTTTCACTCCTGCCAATTGTGACCATCCGTGGTGGGCTACCGCTGGCAGAGGTTGAGGGCAACGGAAAAAGCCATTGACATTGATGAGACTGGAAACCACACTGCCAGCCAATGGCGGGCTGACTCCGCCACCTCAAATCACGCTGTGTGGAGGCAGGAGGGGTGGAGCAGGGGGTGGGTGGGGTGGGGGGGGGGGGTGGTGTGGGAAGTCCTGTCCATTGACTTTTTGCCTCATGGGGAATCTAATCGCAATCAAAAACCGCATAAGCAAACACTCTGTAGGCAGCAGAGATTTTCAGAACTTCCATGGAACAGTCATTGGTTACACTGGAGAAAGATATTTATGTATTTTCTGAACTGGAGTAGACTCAACCCATTAGTAAAAAGCCTCATAGCAGCATTAAAGAGACGAAGGAGCAAAGTGTTTCCCATTGAATTGGGGCCAGGCTACGCGTGTTAAAACTGTTGGTTCGTTATTAGTATTCACTAATATAGCAAGAAATCTCACAAAACCAGGTCAAAGTTCAACAGGTTTATTTGGAATCATGAACTTTCTGAGCGCTGCTCCTTCATCAGATGAGTGGAAAAGTAGGTTTCACAAACAAGACACAATTGTAAGATAATGATTGGAATGCGAGTCTTTTCAGGTACTTAAGTCTTTGTGTATATAAGACATGTTTGTGAAAGCTACCTCACCACTCACTTGACGAAGGAGCAGCACTCTGAAAACTCATGAATTCCAAATAAACCTGTTGGACTTTAACCTGGTTTTATGAGACTTCTTACTGTGCCCATCCCAGTCCCATGCTGTAATCTCCACATTATTCTGTAATATAGAGCATTATAGGGATTGAACCGAGCAGAATTACCTTTTGGCACAGATCATTCAGATTCAGTTATACCTGGAATTTCTTTTTGTTCATCTCTGCACATCAAAGTCACACAATTTACTTCACAGTAAAAGCACATTTGATCTATTTGAACCAAAAACAGAAAATGCTGGAGAAACTCAGAGGTCTGACAGCATTTGCGGAGAGAGAATACAGCCATCCCAGGTCCGATGAAGGTTCATCTAGACTCAAAAGGTTGGCTCTCTTTTCTCTCCACAGATGCTGTCAGACCTGCTGAGATTTTCTAGCATTTTTCTGTTTTTGTTCCAGATTCCAGCATCTACAGTATTTTGCCTTTGATCTGTCCTGTTTTGGACTTGGCACAAATGCAAGATAAATGATACCTGACCTGTCAAACTGAAGCAGGATAGGGTCCAATTTGAAAGGTCTACACATCTGAGCAAAAAAGAACACTGGCACCAAAATGTGACTTCACCATGCTCCGCACTTTCCAGGTATCGCAGCCATTTGAACAATGCAAAGAGAAAATTGAATCTCTGAAGAATAATAATTATGTGATCTACAGGAAGTTTAAGTTTAAGCTGCTGCCTGAGTTGAACAAGGCGCAATATCCTTCATTCCAATGGTGTTATTTTCTACCCCTTACAAACATCCTGGGGGGAGGGGGTGGAATTTTCCAGTCATGCTCCCTGCAAGGCCAGAGATTCCCACTCAGGGTCGATGGACCTTTGCATTTTCTGCCCTCACCCGCTATGATTCTTGTGACTGGCAGGATGGAAAAATTCCGCTCACTATGTCATCCACCCGATATTTAAACATGGGTGGAACTTAGTAGTTAGGTGCCTCACAGCGCCAGCAATCCGAATTCAATTCCAGCCTCGAGTGATTGTGTGTGTAGAGTTTGCACGTTCTCACCGTGTCTGCATGGGTTTCCTCCGGGTGTTCCGGTTTCCACCCACAGTAGAAAGATTGGCCATGCTAAATCATCCCAGGAGGATTAGCAGAGGAAATACATGGGGTTACAGAGGTATTTAAAGCCTGCGTAACATTGTTATCGGTGGAGGTGTGATAGGCCACATGGCCTCCTTCTGCAACGTAGGGATTTTATGAATCTGATCAATGCTTCCCTGCACCCTTCATAAATGGGCAATAACCCTGAAATAAACATGTGTTCATTCCAAAGTGCATAATGGGAAAAGATTTCCACTGTGAACGTTATTGTGACACCATGGTTAGAATGTCAGCCTTGTCTCAGAATCAGAAGGCTGTGAACTCAATAAAGTTCAGAAATTCTGTCAACATGCACAGCATTCTCAAGCTGCCACCAACCATCCACAAGGAAAGAGAGATGCTTCCTTGAGATAGACAGCATTTAGTAATGTGCTTTATACATCCCAGCACTGAGGGTTGACTAATGTGGATGACATCCCCAGTGCTATTTTGGAACAACGCATAGGCACGTGAGTTGGGATTGTTGTAACCTGCACAGTCACTGCACGTCCATGGACGGGTCTGGCTGCAGTTAAAAGCCCACTGAAGCTCAGTCAGTGGATGTAGCTTTTCCAAGGGTTTTTGCAGTGAGACTAAGGGCATGACTTTCTGGCCTCGCTCGAGGGACATCGGAAATTCTCACCCGCGGTCAATGGACGTTTCTGTTGTCCACCCCTCGCCTGCTCAGGTTCCATGGTGGGTGAAGCAGTAGAATTCCAGCATGAATATCTAAAAGTACAAGCCCCCATCAGTTCAATTGTTTCATCATTGTATTGATGAAATCATTGGAGGAATTGCGGGGGGGGGATGTTGACTCCGCACTCCCCCCATGCGGGTTTTCCAGACTGATGTCAAAATACCGTGTGAGTTGAAAAGTGTTATTCACGCTGGTGTAACCGAGTGGTGCGATTCCTGAAGCCCTTCGCCAGCAGAGTAATGCATTTGTATGTCCATATCAGGCACTCTCACAGGACTTTCACCCCTCATGGAATATTCACAGGGCGCCGGAGTGACGTCATGCTGGCATCTTTTACAACAGCTGTATAAAAGTGTGAAACTGGCACCCTTACCTCGAGATTTTGAAAGTGAGTGCTGAGGAGGGCCTCACCTTACACAGCGCTTAGGGCTCTGGGGGTACGAGAGAGGATGCGGGGGATGCAGGTGAGTGTATGTCAGGGCCAGTTGAGAGAGCTTCAGTCACGTGATCTTGAGGGGAGGGGCCCCTTGCCGCTTCCACCTTCCACTCATCTTGGGATGTCCCCTTTATCAAAGGGGTGTGGTGGCTGGCTTGCAGCCACTAACTCTCAGGTGGGGCTGGTAATCTTGCTGGGAGTTCTTCTTCAGAAGGTAGGGTAGGGGCAGTGCAGCCTCTGCTCCACAGCACCCAGGGCCCTTATCAAAGAAGCCCCAGTAAATTGTGGTGCTGGCTTTCTGGCAGCCATTCCTTCTCATGGCTCTGCAGCAGTGGTAGGGTGGTGTTTAAATGGAACTCTTCACAAATTCCAGGAGTTTCCTATTGGGTGGACATATCAGTAGGAGGACACCAATAGCACGGTGTGAAACCCATGCTGTACGAAATACGTAATCAATTTAAATTGAAGATTCAGTGCAAAAACCCAGCGCCAGAGTTGGAGGGATCCGTACCATTTCTCGTTCCAAAACTGGCACTTTGACAAATCCCGGTAAGATTCCGGCCAATGATTGCATTCGGTATGTACCTCAACAGTCACCCTCTGGAGAAATGTAGAAGCACTTATAGCAAATTCTGGATTTCCATATTTAACTGCACATGTGCAGACATCAGAGGTTTTGCCAGATTCTCCAGGCCTCCCAGCCGCGTGTTTCCCGCCAGCAGGAGGTGGCGCGTTGTTTGCTAGCGGCGGGATTCTCTGGTCCAGCCGCTGTCAATGGGAATTTCCACTGATGACACTCCACACTGGCGGGAAACCGGTGGGACGTGCTGGGGGTGGGACTGGAGAATTCCGGCTATGGGTTCCAAAAGTTGCTGTTAGTTTCAGAAGAGTAATAACAGTGTGTAATGACTTCAATCAGATCATTGAGGTTAGCCTATTGCAATATGAATCCCCTGATTAAGGAATCAGCTGATGGGCCAATCAGGGAATCTTTTCCTTGTATTTAACCGGGAGTGTCAGTTTCTCTGGCACTCCCAAAGGTAGACTGCTGACTGGTAGCACTCTGTGTACTGTTGTAGGAATTAATTGTAAATAAAGGGATTTTGGTGAAGGGACTTCTGCCTCTGAAGACTTATTACGCAGCGAGCATTGACAGTTTCACCATCATTTCCATTGACAGTTTCACTGTCATTACTAACCTAAAATCTAGCCAAATGCGATTGTGACAAAAATGGCACTGTCTCAACAGCTGGCTCGAGGACACCCGAACGCCTAACTAATTAAAAAACAAGGCACAATAAAAAAAGTTAATAAGTGAGATGTATGTTCCCCTTGCAACCTTCAGACAAGACTCTTTAAAAGCTTTTCTGTCAGTAACTCAGACCCGAGTAACTCGAGATGCCCATTTGACATGAGGAGATAAATGCAAATCGCCCTGAAAGAATGACATTAATACATCATGGAGGTACCACTTCCAAATGAAATGATCAAACTGGTAGCTACTAACAATGAGATGAGAAAATACTGGCAGAAATATGCATGAAACTATAAGTGGGTTCAGAAGTGATATGATCAAATATGGTGCAGTAATTATTGTTAATGTCCTTTTTTTGTTTTTGTTTGCAAAGGAACATTAAATTCAAGAACCTAAATGTAATTGTATTGTACACATAATCATAAAAAAACACTCCAGAACATAAACATAATAGTCTGAATTTTGCAAAAGGAATAATGGTGAGGCTATCAGTCACCTGGGACCTGGGAACTGCTGTGTGATTTTCCCTACTCCTCCACAGGTTTCACTACACCAATATTCACTGACAACTTGGGTAGGAAACTGTAGCACTTAACCACTAATTGCCCACTGTGCACAAGAGGTTTGAATGGATTCCTAAACCTAATTACTACTAAAGGATCTCTCTGACCCTGAAGACTTAGGCTGAGAATCGCCAGCCTCGTACACCCCTTCACCACTGCCGATGAGAACAGAGAACTTAGCACTCAGCCAAATCCCCATTCATCGCAGTGGGACTGGAGAATCACAGCCACGGGTGAGGTTGGAGAATCCTGGCTTTCATTTCAGAAGTGTGGACTCTCATTCCTTCAAAGCTCAATTATTGTTGGAAATCTTTTAGGAATAAATAAACATCTTTACGTCTTTCTGTTCCTTAATCCACTCTTTCTGTTCCTTCTTCTTTCCACTTGATGTATGTGATTTTACATCAAATTAAATGTGATAATTTATACATCTTGGTTTAGACTGTGCATGTCTGGGCGAGAAGTCTTCAATCTGGCTAAACAGATACGCTTGTCTCACACAAGCACAGATCCGCTGGAGGACATGCTGGACTGAAAAAGATCGCTAATTGCCTAAAGATGCTGCTCAAAAAGCTGTTAAAAAAAATCAATGGGCAGCTTTAGTCATTTTGTTTAATTCATTCATGGAACATAGAGTCATAGAGGTTTACAGCATGGAAACAGGCCCTTCGGCCCAACTTGTCCATGATGCCCTTTTTTTTAAAACCCCTAAGCTAATTCCATTGCCCGCATTTGGCTCATATCCCTCTATACCCATCATACCCATTTAACTATCTAAATGCTTTTTAAAAGATAAAATTGTACCCACCTCTACTACTACCTCTGGCAGCTTGTTCCAGACACTCACCACCCTCTGTGTGAAAAAATTGCCCTTCTGGACAATCTGCCCTTGTATCTCTCCCCTCTCACCTTAAACCTTTGCACTCTAGCTTTTGACTCCACTACCTTTAGGAAAACATATTGACTACCTACTTTGTCTATGCCCCTCATTATTTTATAGACCTCTATAAGGTCACCCCTCAGCGTCCTACTCTCCAGAGAGGAAAGTCCCAGTCTATTCAGCCTCTCCTTATAACTCAATCCATCAAGTCCCGGTGGCATCCTAGTAAATTTTTTCTGTATTCTTTCTAGTTTAATAATACCCTTTCTATAATAGGTGGCCAGAATTGCACACAGATTTCCAAGTGTGGCCTTACCAATGCCTTGTACAACTTCAAAAAGACATCCCAACTCCTGTATTCAATGTTCTGACTGTTGAAACCAAGCTTGCCGAATGCCTTCTTCACCACTCTGTCCACCTGTGATTCCACTTTCAAGGAGCTATGAACATGTACCCCTAGATCTCTTGGTTCTGTAACTCTCTCCAACGCCCTACCATTAACTGAGTAAGTCCTGCCCTGGTTCAATCTACCAAAATGCATCACCTCAAATTTGTCTAAATAAAACTCCATCTGCCATTTGTCAGCTCACTGGCCCAACTGATCAAGATCCCGTTGCAATTGGAGATAACTTTCTTCATTGTCCACTATGCCATCAATCTTGGTGTCATCTGCAAACTTACTAACCATGCCCCCAAATTCTCAACCAAATCATTAATATAAATGACAAATAACAGTGGGCCCAGCACTGCTCCCTGAGGTACACCACTGGCCATGGCAGCCAACATTTGTTGTCCATCCCTAGTTGCCTGAGGGCAGTTGAGAGTCAATCATATTGCTGTGGCTCTGGAATCACATGTAGGCCAGATTGGGTAAGGATGGCAGATTTCATTCCCTGAATGAACCAGATGGGTTTTTCTGACAATTGACAATGGTTTCATGGTCTTCAGTAAATTCTTAATTCCAGATTTTTTTTATTGAATTCAAATTCTGTTGTGGTGGGATTCGAACCCAGGTCCCTAGAACATTAGCAGAGTTTCTGGATTAATAATCTAGCAATAATACCACTAGGCCATTACTCCCCCCTCCACCCCTGCCCCGATGTGATGAACAACGAATGCCATTCTTTCATCACCAACCCAAATTCTAACCAACTATACTAGTAAAATTATGACTGGTTTCTCTTCCAACCTAACCTCGACTGTCCCAAACAACTGTCCATTATAATAAAAACAAAAATATTTCTAAGCACATTGGAAAAAATGTAACGTCCCACCTTTCAGAATAACTAAACCATTGTGCTAAAACTCTCTGAACATTTATGAATTAAAAGAACAAACAAGTAGATGTCTTGTAGGTCCCAGAAGCAATTTTGCTAAGCTTTGCAAAACATTCAGACACCAAAGAATGAAAACAAAAAGTGCAAAAGAATCAACTTTACCACTGAGGGTGGGATTTTATGGCTTCACTCAAGCGAGACCAGAAATTCCCACCTGAGGTTAATGGACATTTCCGTTGTCGGCTCCTCGCACGCTCCGGTTCTGTGGCGGGTGAGGCAGTAGGGTTCCAGCATGGAGTTCTTTGCCAAATGAACCTCACACTCTTAAAACAATGGCTGCCAATGAAAAGCGACGTCAGCACTGACAGCCAATAAAATTACTGAAAGAACAGGCACATGACTCAAAATGGCTGTTTGCGCAAATCACAAAGGAAAATAAAATTCTGATAATTTTGCCAAAATGCCCACTGCTCCAAACCTTTGCCACCAAGGACCCCGCGCTACCCAGACATGCAGATGTCATTGCAGATGACACCAAGATGGCAGGATTGGCGGATAGCGAGGAGGATTGTCAGGTGACACAGCAGGATATAGATAGGCTGGCATATTGGGCAGCTAGATGGCAGATGGAATTTAATCCTGATAAATGCGAGGTGATGCATTTTGGAAGGAATAATGCAGGGAGGAGTTACATGATAAAAGGTAGACCAATTAAGAGTATAGACATGCAGAGGGACCTGGGAGTGCAAATGCACAAGTCTCTGAAGGTGGCAACCCAGGTGGAGAAGGTTGCAAAGAAAGCTTACGGAATGCTAGCCTTTATAGGAAGGGGTATAGAGTATACAAGCTGGCGTCTAATGCTACAGTTGTACAGAACGTTGGTTAGACCGCATTTGGAGTACTGTGTCCAGTTCTGGTCACCTTACTATCAGAAGGACGTGGAGACCCTGGAGAGAGTGCAGAGGAGGTTTACCAGGATGCTGCCTGGTATGGAAGGACTGGGTTATGAGGAAAGATTGGGTAAACTGGGGCTCTTTTCCTTAGAAAGACAGAGATTAAAGGGGGATCTGCTAGAGGTGTATAAAATAATGAAGGGTATAGATAGAGTAAACAGTGGCAGGCTTTTTCCTAGATTGGAGGCAAATATCACGAGGGGTCACGAGCTAAGGGTGAGGGGGGAGAAGTATAATTTGGATACTAGATGGAGGTTTTTCACACAGAGGGTCGTGGGGGTATGGAATGCACTACCAGGTAAGGTGGTGGAGGCAGGCACACTGGATTTGTTTTAGGTTTACTTAAATAGGCACATGAGTGAAACATGGATGGAGGGTTATAGGAGACGGTTTTAAAAAGGGTCAGAGCCTCGGGATGTTACTGCAAATCTAATGCTGCATGTGTTGATGTTTTGTCTCTTTTACTCCGCAGGTGTGTCGGTCCACCTTGTTGTCTAACGAGGGGCATGCACACGGTGGGGCATGCGTGGGCTGCTCTTGGATGTTTCGAGAGTGGCCTAGTACTTCGCGTTGTTGTGTGTGCTTAAAACTGGACCAGCAGATGGGCACCACAACAGCTCAGTGATTATCACTGCTAACTGTGCAGATACATGGATTTGGGCCAGTGTCTGTGGGAGTTTGCACATTCTCCCTGTGGTTGCGTGGGTTTCCTCCGGGTGCTCTGGTTTCCTTCCACACCCCAAAGATGTGCTCTTAGGCTGACTGGTGTAACAAATTGTCCCTCAATTATTCTCCCCTGAATCTGGTTTCCAATGGGGATAGCGTTCGCATACACACGGGTCAAGGTAGGTGTAGGAAAATGCTTTGTTAAGATGGCGGCGCGGGCTTGTTGGGCCGAAGGGCCTGTTTCCCGTGCTGTGTTGTTCTTTGTTCTTTGCTCTTTTTCACCATCTTCCGTCGGGAAAAAGATATAAAAGTCTGAGGTCACGTACCAACTGACTCAAGGATAGCTTCATCCTTGCTGCCATCAGACTTTCAAATGGACCGACCAATGTCTTCTATTTCTTTTTATTCATTCCTGGGATATGGGTATCACTGGCTGGCCAGCACTTATTGCCCACCCCTAACTGCCCTTCAGAAGGTGATGGTGAGCTGTCTTCTTGAATCGCTGAAATCCATGTTCTGTGGGTTGAACCACAATGCCGTCAGGGAGGGAATTTTGGGATTTTCACCCAGCGACTGTGAAGGAAAGGCGATATATTACCAAGTCAGGACGGTGAGTGGCTTGAGGGGGAGCTTGCAGCTGGTGGTGTTCCCATGTATCTGCTGCCCTTGTCCTTCTAGATGGAGGTGATCGTGGACTTGGGAGGTGCTTTCTTAGATTTTTGGTGAATTGCTGCAGTGCATCTTGTAGATAGTATACACTGCTGTTACTGAGCATTGGTGGTGGAGGGATTGACTGTTTGTAGATGTGGTGCCAATCAAGTGGGCTGCTTTGTCCTGGATGGAGTCAACCTTCTTGAGTGTTGTTGGAGTTGCACCCATCCAGACAAGTGGAGAGTATTCCATCACACTCCTTGTGCCTTGTCAATGGTGGATAGGCTCTGGGCAGTCAGGAGGTGAGTTACTCACTGCAGTATTCCTAGCCTCTGACCTGCTCTTGTAGCCACTGTGTTTATGTGGTAAGTCCAGTTGAGTTTCTGGTTAATGGTAACCCCAAGGATATTGACAGTGGGTGATTCAGTGATAATAATATTATTGAATGTTAAGGGGCGGTGGTTAGAGTGTTTCTTATTGGTGAAGGTCATTGCCTGGCATTTGTGTGGCGTGAATGTTATTTGTCACTTGTCAGCCCAATCCTGGATATTGTCCAAATCTTGTTGCATTCGATCTGTTTCAGTACCTGAGGAGTCGTGAATGGTGCTGAACATTGTGCAATCATTGGTGAACATTCTGACCTTACGATGGAGGGAAGGTCACTGATAAAGCAGCTGAAGATTGTTGGGCCTAGGACACTACCCTGAGGGACTCCTGAAGAGATGTTGTAGAGCAGAGATGTCTGACCCTCCTCAACCACATGGGGAGCATTAACTAGAGTTTCACTCGAGTACTTATAAAAAGACCCTGATTGAAACTGTGGGGTAGTTGAGTTAGGAGGTACATACATATATTAAGATGATCTTTTTCTAAACGCTAGCCATGATTGTAACCCTATATTCTGCACCCTCTCCTTTCCTTCTCCCCATGTACTCTATGAACGGTATGCTTTATCTGTGTGGCATGCAAGAAATTATACTTTTCACTGTATCGCAATACATGTGACAATAATAAATCAAATCAAATAAAAATAGCTTCTGTTGAGATAGCACTGCTATTCAAACTCATCTTGCAATCACTCAATCTGCATTTTGCTTTAAACTGCCAGACAGCCAAACAAAAGTGCTAAAGCATTGATACTACATAGAAGTCTCCAAATGCCTTCTTGCTATTTTTTTCTTTATCCTGGCTAGAAAATTGGGACATGCTATGCACCCAATGAAAAGTCAATTTGATTACTGGTATTATATTTTAGATAGGTATTGGTGAGGTATAGTGCTGGGCCGAATCTTTACGCATCTTAAATTTATTGAATGAGTTCAAGGTTACATGTATATACCTCCTAACTCAACTACATCACAGTTTCAGTCAGGATCTCTTTATTGGTACTCAAGTGAAACTCCAGTTAATGCCCCTCACCAGCAGTGGGCACTGGTTTTCTACTGGATGTGTAGGGCAGGCCAAAATTCTCTTTTCACTTTTGCATTAATGTGCCTGAACCCGAAATGGGAAACATTATTTGGATACATCAGTGCAATGTTTGTATTCCTCCTCTGAGCATCATTATGGTTCCCTCAATAAGAATGGCGTTAGTGAATAATTTTACCCTCAGAGCTGACAGGTCTTCTGAGGTTCATTTCAGTTCAGATTATTACAGCTGGCAGTGAGGTGAGATTTTGATCTGAATTGTAACCGTAAGTCCCAGGATTGGGAAACGACATGCTAAACCAGTCTATAGCCATTCTTTTTTAAAGTTTAAAAAAAAGTTTATTTATTAGTCACAAGTAGGCCTACACCAACACTGCAATGAAGTTACTGTGAAAATCCACTAGTTGTCACACTCCGGTACCTGTTCGGATACACTGAGGGAGAATTTAACATGGCCAATGCACCTAACCAGCACGTCTTTCAGACTATGGGAGGAAACTAGAGCAGACGGAGGAAACTCACACAGACATGGGGGAGAATATGCAGACTCCGCACAGACAGCGACCCAAGCCAGGAATTGAACCTGGGACCCTGGCGCCGTGAGAAGCAGTGCTAACCATCGTGCCACCCATTCTTAAGAATAACACTATGAACTTTATACAATAGAGATATCAAAAGTTATTCATAGATCATTAGAATATTGTACCGATATCTACAAAGTCTAGGGATGAACAATTTTTAGCTCTGCCCCATAATTACAATAATGTATTTTCTCTACTTACTTGCAATGGAAGATAATAACAGTGTGAACCCACGAAGGAAAAGTAGACTGAATGACTGCAAAGGTTTGTGCTGAATGCAATTATTCACAGACAACAAGAGGCCCTAGTTAAGACTGCTGGTATAGTTCCATTTAAACCAATCCAATTTAATCCAATCCAAAATACATTAAAAATTACTTAAAATACAACAAATTCCTTACTACAAATGAAAATTTGAGGCTGCACATTATGGGGAATGGGGAGGGGAGGAATGGTTCACTCACCACCGGAAGGAATGGCGGCCAGAGGTTGACCTGCTCGGTACCAGCCTGCCCTGCAGCCAACATACTCTGAGTGGGCTAAGTTGTTGGCATGTCCAACCCTGTCCTTTCTTTTAGGATGAAGTCCCGCCCCCAGGAGCTGTTGAGCCAACTGGATTGGCCGTAGACCCCGGCGGTCATCCAGAAGCACTGAATTCTCATTGCTGGGCGCTGCTGGGACTGCAACTGGTTCAAAGGATAAGCCCAATGGACTCCAGAATGTGGTGATTTCAGTGTATTGGGCAGGGAGAGTTTAGAAAGCTTATGGGGTAGGTGAGTGGGTTTTGGAGAGTAGGTGATCAGGAAGGGAGAGGGTCTGGCCCCAAATATGCAAAGGACTCCCCCTCCCTGCCGAACATTGCATCCCCTCCTTTATTCCTGACCTTTTAAAAACATTTGGACAAAAAACAGATTGTCCACTTCCAGCCAATGTCATAGGCGAGTCATAATATGGTGTGGGTGATGTATTATTGGGGTCAATTGGCTTGCTATCAAGATCAATTGTCCCCCGATTGTCCCCCTAGTTTGCAGGCAGCCAATTTTGGCAGCCACCTGCCTACCATGTTAGGGGGGTGAACTTGCAGGTGGGCGGAAAGATTGGGGGGGATGCTGGGTATTCACCCTATTTTGCCTATCCTTTCCGACATAAACATATCTGGGGGTGGGGGGGGGGCGGTACGGTAAATGTAGCACTTGATATTGTGTGCAACGGAATGAGAAGAGACAGATGCTGAGTAAGAGAATCTGTGTCTGACTGGCTCAGGTGTGCATTTTGCACAAAATAAATGTTTATCCCGAGTCAAAATTGTTACCACAACGAACATTAGGTTTGTACATTATCATTGACGTTTAATAATTGTTTTAAATGTTGAGAATTAAGCTGTAAAACCATTTTCGTGCAAAGTTGACTTCTGGCCGACCTCCACTAAACTGACAAGATTCAGATTATCTTGAACTTCTGGCTTGGATTTACATTAATTCCTTCCTTTCATCACAGAAGCTGAAAGCATTTCTTTTTTCACTTGCAACCTTGAACTGAACTTCTGCTGCAAGATCTATTAACCATCCAGTGAAGATATTACAGTCCAATTCACTAGCCACATGTGACTAACTGAGATTCCAAACTAGGTTCATTGCATTTCTGATTAATTAATACAAAATGAATAATAAACTTCATTGCTGGACATGGGGTGGGCACAGTGGTTAACACTACTGCCTCACAGCGTCAGGGACCCAGGCTTGATTCCGGCCTTGGGTGACTGCCTGTATGGGGCTTGCACGTTCTCCCCATATCTGCACGGGTGCTTCGGTTTCCTCACAATCCAAAGATGAGCAGGTTGGGTGGATTATCCAGGCTGGGTGGTGAGAGTCTGGATCGAACGGCCAGAGGCAATAGTAGAAGCGGGTGCAATTTTGTCTTTTAAAAAGCATTTTGATAGTCACATGGGTAAGATGGGTATGGAGGGAAGTGGGCCAAATGCGGGCAATTGGGATTAGCTTGGTGGTAAAAACTGAGCAACATGGACAAGTTGGGCTGCAGGGCCTGTTTCCATTCAGTAAACCTCAATGACTCTATGGCCCTGATTTTACCGCCACGGCTGCCCAAGGCTCATAAGATCATGCCTGAGGCCAATGGGGAATGCCGTTCTGCGAGCCCTGCCTGCCACAATTTTGGGGCAGCTGTGCTGGTAAAATCAGGACATAAGACTCTAAATTGCCCCTTGGTGTGTAGATTAGGCGATTAGTGGGGTAGAATGCATGGGCTTACAGGGATAGAGCGTGGGGAGGGCCCGGTTAAGATGCCGATGCAGACTTGATGGCTGAATAGCCTCATTCTGCACATGAAATGTCCTCTGAATACACAGCATAACATTTGCACCATAACCGTGTGGGCGTTTGTTGGTAAAATGCTATTGTTGCAAATAACGGATTTAGTAAGTCAATGTTTTAGAAAATCACTTTTACTTTGGAGGTTGGAGCTTTTTTAAAATGTGCATAAATGGAAACACTTGATTGAGAGTCTGGTAAACAGAACCCTGATGTGAATGCAAATCAAACAAGCCTGAGTTAACTACAGTTAAAAGGTAACCTGCATTTATCCAATAAGGTCAGATTTTATAGTGAGAAATTCCAACAATGGGTGACCTATCTTTGAGCATTGGTAGAGCCATTACATCTGTAGTTACTCCAGTGAAGGATTTAAATTAATCATGTAGGCTCTAGATGAAACAAAACCAGCATTTGTTTGTAAACAGGGGAGATCCCTGGTGGACACAGAAAGAGGGCAATTGTATCTATTATAGATGTAAATTATTCATGCAGATATCTTAGAATCATGTGTTGATGGTAAAATAATCAATCTACATTTCTGTTTGGAGAATCCAAAAGATGCCACAATGTCATGGCAATGGCTGTGGTGTTAAAAATGGTCTTTGTTCCATCTATCTGTGTGTGCTTACTCACAGAGATGACATGAGTAATCAGTCACTTCGCTTGGAATAGACAAAGAGAAGCACCTGCTAGGAACTGTGAACCATCTATGGGACTGGGAGCATTGAGCCCATTAGGAACCAGGGATGTCCCTAATTTTAAGTCAAGAATGTGATGAGGTCCTTTGATTGAATGGAGTAGTCCACTGTTTTAAGGTCTTCAAGGAAAGTTATAGGTTCACCGAACCAAAATTAATGGAAGGATCCCTATAAGGTTTTGCCGCTTGGAGAATAGATGGAGTACTGAGAATTAAAGTGACTTCTGAAGAGCTGTGGCACACCTTTGATTAGTCCCAGAAGAAGTGAATGAGATTCGTTTAAATTACAGTGAACCTTTGGGGTGGAGGGTGGGAGTGGTAGGAAGCAAAAAGATTTATACTTAAGAAATTACAAACTATAGTGGTTAGCGGGCTTGTTTCTTATATACTGTAAAGTTTATTATTGTTTAAAAATGTGAACTCTTGTGTCATTCTTTTGTTTGTTCCAATATTTCTTTAAATGTTAATGATTCTAGTTATGGTGAAAAAAGCGTGAGTGTTTCTTGATCATTGTGAATACTTTATATGCTTGGTTATTGAACAATAATCATGTTTGTTAATACATGTATTGGAAGTACATTGATTTACACCACGTTACTGTTTGTATGTTTTCCAGTAAGGTGCATATCATTAACATGGTGGCAATTTCTAATGGGCATTGCTTATTCCAATTTCTTTTTAAACTGTAATCACATTTCTATTAAATGTGTGACAGAACAGTTCTTCAACCTCCTTCAGATTTTGCACTGTTGATGCATCAAAGCTGTTGCTCTTTCTGAAGTAAAAAACACATTAAACTTTAATGCACTTTCATAATACATTCATACAGGCAGCTATCTTGTGCTAACTGTGCTCTCTTAATTTCTGCTCACTTTGACTCTAAAAATTTAACTTCAAAAATGTTTAAGTTGCATATCCAGCGGCGAGTAGGAATTTCTCCAAGAACCATGGCTTAAATCATTCAGTGACATAATACATGGGGGAACATTTGTGACACATGCTCCATCCATATATAGCTTAAGACTGCACATCAACGTCCCAGATCCTGGGGCAGGTGGTAGTACAATGGTATTGTCACTGGACTGGAGACCCAAGGTAATGCTCTGGGGATCTAGGTTTAAATCCCACCATGGCAGATAGTGGATTTGAACTCAATAAAAACCTGGAATTAGAAATCTACTGATGACCATGAAATCATTCTTGATTGTTGTAAAAATCCACCTGGTTCACTAATATCCTTTAGGGAAGGAAATCTGCCATCCTTAATTGGTATGGCCTATAATGAACTCCAGATCCACAACAATGAATTTGACTCTTAAATGTTCCATGAACAAGGGCAATTGGGGATGGGCAATAAGGGCTAGCCCAGCCAATGACTGCCACATCCGATGAACGAATATGAAAATGACATTTAATTAGTAAAGAGACCCATGGAGCATGATTTTCCACACAAACTGTTGCATGTTTCATGGCTCACCATTGGCTGGCGGTGGGATCTTCTGGTCCCACCATTTTCAATGGAGTTTCCCGTTGAATGCACCCCTCACCACCGGGAAACCCGTGGCAGGGGGCGTTATCCAGTCTGCCACCGTTGCCAGTGAAAATGGGGAATTTGGTGCTTAGCCAAATCTTTGTTCACTACAGTGGGACCTGGGAAACTCGTTGGTGTCAATGGTCATAAAATTCTGGCTATGATCATTTACAGATGAACAATCTAGCTGCCCATTGGTAAACCCCTTAGTGTCAGTGCAAGGATTGTCTGTTTGAACAGAATAGTAAATCTACAAAAATGAAAATGCTGGAAATACTGAGCAAGTTACAAATGGAGCTAACTTGTTTCAGGTTGATGACTATCAGTAAGTTTAGGAAGTATACAAACCCCTAATTAAACACTAAAGATTACACTTTGTTAACAACGATTCTGAGAAACTAGAATTGACCTCGGCAGGAATTTGCCAGCCTTTCAACCAATGTTGCCGCTGCCAGCGAGAACGGAGAATTTGGCACTCAGCCAAATCTCTGTTCACCGCAGCTGGACTGGAGAATCCCAGCTGCGGATGAGGTCAGAGAATCCGGCCCCTCACTTTTTGGTCTTACAAATGGAGGGGTGAGGAAATAATCACTTGAATGAAGCACCAGTGCAAGTCATTGCCTGGAAGAGAGTAAAGGGAGAGGAGGGGAAAGTAGTTTTATTTCCTCCCTGCTCTAAACTCTGTATGTGCCATATACAATTAGCCAAGCAAAAAGGCAAATAGATAACATGCTCCCATGTGTTTGTTAATGATGTTCCTTAAGGACTTGTATTAAAGTATTCCATCTACTTGCTCTCAAATGTTATTTATCCTTTTGTGCAAACTTCCTTCACTCTACTGCTTGCCTTCCCTTGAGAGCCTTATTGAGTTGAAGGGAATTAATTGCATTGCATAATCATATTACATAGAAGTTACAACACAGAAACAAGGCATTTGCTCTGACCAGTCTATGTTGGTGCTAATCCTCCATGCAAGATGTAGTTTTAATCCCATATCCCTGCCCTGTTTCTCGATCCTATCACTCTCTGCTTCCTCAGCCACCACCTATCTAACCTGTTTGTTAATGCTGCTTCAATCACTTATTCCAGCAGTGTAATCCACAGCTTAAAAAGAACATTCTTTCTCTAACTTCTAAGCATTTTGAATATTTTGTTATCTTAATTTTGACCAACCTCAGGTAGAATAGGATTGAAAATCAATCCACATACATATTTTCTACCATTTAACAAAACTAAAACATTGAACATAGAACATTACAGCACAGTACAGGCCCTTCGCCCTCGATGTTGCGCTGACCTGTGAAACCAATCTGAGGCCCATCTAACCTACATTATTCCAATATCATCCATATGTTTACCCAATGACCATTTAAATGCCGTTAATATTGGCGAGTTCACTACTGTTACAGGCAGGGTATTCCAAACCCTTACTACTCTCTGAGTAAAGAACCTACCTCTGACATCTGTCCTATATCCATTACCCCTCAATTTAAAGCTATGTCCCCTCGTGCTAGCCATCTCCATCTGAGGAAAAAGGCTCTCACTGTCCACCCTATCTAATTCTCTGATCATCTTATATGCCTCTAACAAGTCACCTCTTGGTAGTCATTGGCTCACAATCCTGGCACTCTTCTTAACAGCACAATGGGTGTACCAACATCACAGCAGTTCAAGTGGTGACCTACTGCCACTTTCACAAGGGGAATTATGGATGGGCAATAAATGCTGGCTGAGCCACTGACACTTGTGTCCCACAATAATAACTTTTTTAAAAAGTTATTAAAGCCCCATTTTCACAGTGCTCCACCCCCAAACCAAACTAATTACTGTACTGGCACCAGCCAACCAAAACTGTGCAGCAACTCCACATGACACATGATTTAAAAAAGGTTGTCTTACCGACTAACAGTCCACAGTTATAAAAAGGTGGTACAATTGAACACCCTCCTTCATGGGGAGTTTGAAGGCAGAGGGGGGTGAGGGAGCATTTAAATGGATGGCAGGGTGATTGGTTGGGAACTTCATAGAATCATAGGATCCCTACAGTGCAGAAGGCCATTTGGCCTATTGAACCTGCACTGACAACAATTCCACACAGGCCCTTTCCCTGTAACCCCACGTATTTATCCTGCTAATCCCCCTGACACTAAGGGGCAATTTATCAAGGCCTAACCTACACATCTTTGGACTATGGAAGGAAACCGGAACACCCAGAAGAAACCCACACAGACAGTCACCCAAGGCCGGAATTGAATGCAGGTCCCTAGCGCTGTGAGGTAGCAATGCTTCGCTACCTTCCCACCTTTGATACAATTAAGCCAGGAGTGGTAAGGGTCATGAATGGCCATTCTGCTCCACCACAAATTGAGTCACTTAAATGGGCAATTAGTGCCCACTTAAGGGCCTCATCCTGTCGCCTTTGGTTTTCATCCAGAGTGTTGCCATGTGGGAAGCTCCAAAAGCTAAATTTGCCAGGGTTGCTTGTAGAACTCCAGGGGAGGCCCCTCGTTCAAGGGCACCGAGTGCACGATCAAGGAAACTGGCATTGGAAAGGGAGCAACCTGCTGAGACCAAATTTGACCTTGCCGCTGATTGCTCCTCCCATCAGGACCCCACCTGGCGAGCTCTCTCTTGCCATCATTCACCTGCGCCTGGGTTCCTTGGCAATCCTGGACTGCGGGTAGGCACACTTCCCAGCAGAAGCCACTGCCCCCTCAGTGGCATTGCTGGGCAATGAACAGTTGCCGGCCTCTGATTGACTGGCAACTCCCAGCAGACAAGACTTCTGCCCCGGGATTCTCGATCCTATGAGAGGCTGGTTGCTGTCCAGTTAAGTGCACTGCATGCTATCCTGAAAAGGGGTAACACAGGGCTTTGGACAAGGTCCCTGTTACCTACATTAACTCCACCCAGAGATCCCACTTTAGCCTGATGCATACAAAGTCTCTCTGCTCCACCAATTAGTTGGAATGACACAGCACTTAATTCTACTAGTTCAATTGATATGTAGGCTTTTTCTTTTAAAGTATTTTAATGCAATGTTACAAAAGGGGAATAATGACATTCATGTCTTGAAGGCACATGAAATATTTAAGTCATGTGTCATGGTATTTGCAACACAACTTAAACTAACCCAAGAAAATGGCAAACCATCATTCACATCGCATGTACATGTTGTTATTTATAATGAATATAAATGTAGAAAAATTTAAGCTCCCATTAAAACAATGATCAGCAATAAAAGCATTATAAACCACTTCATTTGACTAAGGGCTGGAATTAGATTTATTGCAAGATGTTTGACAACATTATATCTGTTATCTACTAGGTGTTAATTAAATCCCTATTTAAAATCATAACAACAGCTGTTTGTGGGTCCCATATGAATAGGAATCTAAAGTCTGATGTAAATGACTATTTTTATGGTCAGAGGTAAGGGCTAAACAGTGCTGCAATATTAAATGACTTTTCGCAGCCAGATATGTACAAACATGATCCATCTAAACTGTTCACCCGTAGGGTTCTGAAGTGTCTCCATCCTTCAGCACTTAACCCCATCGTATTTGAAATTCCTGATCCAAGGATCAGGACAACTCAATTCATAAACATGAGTTAGGGATCAAATATTTGATAGTTCTCCTAGCTGTTGTGGCAAAGCACGCCCATCAGTGTACGTCTAACACAGAGTTAATTTTACACTAACAAACCTGCAAGAAGATGTTGGTAAAATGAATCAATTTAGCTGTAGCAGTGAATAAAATTACTGCGTGCACTGTACCAAAAAAGGATCATTTATCAGTAGTCTCTATAAATTTGGGCCAAATGCTAACAGGCAAGTTTTCAACTTATCCAAAACTCATCAAAGAGTTAAAATTGGGCCTGACATTCAGAAGTGAGTGCTGCCTTTTCCTTATAATCCCGTATCTCTGCCAGTCTTCGAACATTATTTCACCTTAAGAAACAATGGTGTTTGCTTCAGCTATTCCTTGTGGCAAATACACTGCTCTATTTTCACCAGTGATATACAATATATTGATTCGATTTGATTTATTATTGTCACATGCATTAGCATATAGTAGAAAGTGTTGTTTCTTGCGCGCTATACAGACAAAGCATAGCATTCATAGAGAAGGAAAGGAGAGAGTGCAGAATGAAGTGTTATAGTCATAGCTAGGATGTACAGAAAGATCAGCTTATACATGGAGACAATATTTATGGGTTTACCAGCAGCATTTTGCACTTTTCAGATGCCACTGGCTTAAACTATCATTTTTAACCATTTCAGGACATGTACCAACCACAGTCTTATGTTCATTCAGCTGGTTTCCGGCCGCTTATATGTGTCTGTTTTTAATGCTTCTCTGCTTCTTCAGGTATGTCCCTCACCATGGTGGGTTTTTTTTTTTCGCTCCTGGCTCTTTTTCTGGCACAATGCTTTCTAATGGCAGTTTTTGCTCCTACAGGCTTCCTGATGTGAACTGGTAAATACAAGACAGCCTCAGCAAAACTGGCAAAAAGATGAGAGTGCCACAGAGGTTTAAGACACGGGAGAGGGTAATTGGTCCATCTGGCCAAGGCCAGGTTTCTGCTTGAGCATCGCAAAACCAATCAACCCTGCTTCTCCTTACAGCCCCGTCTCTGCATCTGTCTTCAAATACTAAAGCACTGTTCTCTTTGAAAGATGCAATGGCTTTTGCCTCGACTACTTCTGGCGGCAAACCATTCCACGCTCCAACCTACAAAAAACCGCAACATCCCTGGCATCAAAATACTAATCACTGACCCATTTGTGCTGCACACAGGAATCTAAACAAAATAAGCATTATATAAACTTCATATATTTTACAAAACATAAACATCAGGACAATGACAGCAAAGCTTTCCTGTAATGCTTAATCATCTTACAGTTTATGTTGATTTTAAGAAGTCCTTGAATGCCCTTATGCCTAAGTTGTTGCAGTCTAACTCACACGTATCAACAGATTCAGGTGCAGCTACTTTCACACTGTTACCAAACTTTTGAATGGCTTACTCATATACTGAACTGATTTTCTCTGCATCTTCTCTGTAGCTGTAACATTATATTCAGCACTCTGCTCCACCACCCTAATGTATGTTATGATTTGTATGGACAGCATATGCAAAATAATACTTTACAATGTATCTTAATACATGTGACGATAAAAAATCAAACCAAATCAACAATATTGGTTAGTCTTATGGATGTCGCAAATAGCACTGGTATTCTTTAAGGGATTAATTTTAAAAAAGGATATTATTAAAGACCTAGCAATTATAATAATTTTGGGGTATTGAGTATATTTGGGAATGATGGCGAGCGATGTACAAAGATCACAAGTGCCTTATGATGCTGGGCCCAGATCTACACCTGGAGCCAATGAGTCCCTGGTACAATTTCTGTTCCTACCACAATGTAAACAGAAATTTTGTTGGATCTTCAGGACAACGGAGAGACTGAGTAGACTCAGGTTATGCTCATTGGAATTCAGAAGAATGAGGGAAGATTTTATAGAAACATACAAGATTATGAAGGGAATAGATAAGATAGAAGCAGGGAACTTGTTCCACTGGCAGGTGAAACTAGAACTAGGAGGCATGGCCTCAAAGTAAGGGGGAGCAGAATTAGGATTGAGTTGAGGAAGATCTTCTTCATCCAAAGGATTGTGAATTTGTGGAATTCCCTATGAGGGAAGCAGTTGAGGCTACCTCATTGAATGTTTTTAAGGCAAGGATAGATAGAGTTTTGAACAGTAAAGGAATTAAGGATTATGGTGAGCGGGTGGAGCTGAGTCTACAGAAAGATCAGCTATGATCTTATTGAATGGCAGAGCAGACTCAAGGGGCCAAATGGTCTACTCCTGCTCCTAGTTCTTATGTTCTAATCCAAAATAGCACAGAGCCAATGATTTAACCTCAAAGTTTAGTCACAGTTTGTAGATAAGATAAAAACTCAGCAAAGTCTCAAAGATGACAACTAAAATAGGGGACCATGTTTCCTATGTTGGCTGAGGAATAAATATTGGTCAATGCTCTTGTTCAAATACTGCACTGTATTCTTTCGTGCACATTTCAACAAACAGGTCATGTTTTAAGTTAACTTTTGTTCTGAAAGACAGTGACTGGGGAACTCTCTTCAGGATGATCACACTGTGGCAAAACTTCCACTTACGCCACCACCTCCAGCTCCCCCCACTGCCACCCCCAAACATCTGCCCCGATTCTGATCAATAAAGACCTTTGGCTGAGACTGATGATTTCAGTAGATCTGTTATGGAGCAGGTCCAGCAGTCGTTTCACTCCATGAGCGCACTGCAGTTTTTGTCACTGAACATCATATTCCACTATGCAGCCCCAGGAATGATGAATAGAGGTAGACAGGAGGGAAATTTGTCAGACCTTGTTCCCTTGTCCATTAAGTGCAAATCACAGGCAGTGAAATCAAGGTTAGCTATTGTCTCACCTAGAGCAGGTGGAGAGTAATAAAGGTTGGATAGTATGGCAGTGGTAATCCTCACCACTCGCATTCAAATTTCAGGTGGGATCGCTCAGGAAGATTCTGGCTGTTGCCACTGGCAGAACACACTGCCAGCTGGGAGGATGTGCCAAAGTTCTGGAGCATAGCCGAATGATAACTTTATGATTCAAAGACAAGGATCCCATTACTGAGGCAAATGATGAATATTATGGCTCACACAAGGTCAGAAAACAGGAACGTGACGAGAATCATCACAGATTATAGCAATGCAACAGATGGTGATGTAATGATGTATTAGCAAATGCGATGTATCTGAAAGCAGTGGTAAATTATTGGTTCTGTAGTTGTTGTCATGGTTTTGAGTACGCAGGTCACTCGCTTTTTCTACTTTGGGTCCATTTATTGGTGTCATTTGATCACTAAGGGAACATTTTCTGAGGCATATGGCTGAATGAGGAATGAATATTTCACGTTAAGTATTCAGCATCTATTATTGTGTCCACGTGAGGAGCAAAAATAGCTCTGCAAAAGCCACTGCTAATAGTGATATTTTGTAGGCTGAATAAGCGACCTATGGTGTAAGTTACACTATTGTGTGCTTAAATTAATACCAACTAATCAAAAAATCCATCAGTTGCTTTCTAATCCCACATGCACCAGATGGTGCCCTTTAGTGTGCCAAGAGATAAGTGAATAAAGCTATTACCAAACTGTCTTTACTTGACTACTGGCATAGACAGATTGTATACCACCAAACTGTTGGAGTGCACAGTGCTTCATGCATTACTTCTATCCACCTATAGAGCCAAAACCTCCTGGATGGCAGCAGCTGGGGTGGCATGGTGGCACAGTGGTTAGCATTGCTGTCTCACAGTGCCAGGGACCTGGGCTCAATTCCTGGCTTGGGTATCGGTGAAGTCTGCACGTTCTCCCCATGTCTGCATGGGTTTCCTCCAGGTGCTCCAGTTTCCTCCCACAGTCCAAAGGTTGTGCTGGTTTAGGTGCATTAACCATGGCTAAGTTCTCTCTCAGTGTGTCCAAATAGGCGCTGGAGTGTGGCGACCAGGGGATTTTCACAGTAACTCATTGCAGTATTAATGTAAGCCTACTTGTGACACTAATAAATAAACTAAACCATGCTGTACAGATACAATAGTCTTGATTCCTTGTTTTGATATTATACAATGATAGTTGTATTTATAGAGCATCTTGCATACGGAAACGTCTCAAAGTGCAAGATGCAATGAATGAATGGAAGTACAGTGACTTGTCCATATGTAAACAAATAATGCAGCCATTCTGTAGCATCAAATCCTGGAAACAACCACAAGATGAACGGCCACCCCTGTGTTGAAATGGTTTTGTTCAATTGGGAAATGCTGGAATACCTGGAGAGAATCTCACTGAGATACTGTACAAAATTAAGTGTTATGGAATTTTAAACAGCCACCTGAACAGCTGGACAGGCAGTCAAACTTCTGCCAAAAGAAAAAAAATTCTGTGTTGATTTTGATTTCAAAATAATACACTGTGGATCAGTAGGATCTTCAATATTCCAAACTCACCTCAGAAGAGTCTGTGAGTATCACAATGTTTGAATGATCGTGGTTAAGTAGTAAGTAAAAGATAGTGACATTGGTTTACATCTTGTGAGGCATCTGCTTAAGGACGAATGCCAGAAAATCTGGATATGCAGGGCTAGAGAAGAGGTAATGATCACAGTTGCCGAATCAGAAAAGTGACATAGAATGATTTATACAGTAACTTAAATAATTCTGATTTTGACCAAATGATAGAAATGAAATCAGAGATATGCTAAAGCTCTCCTTGAAGCACGGCAGTGATGATATTCGGAGGAACTCGATACCAATTGTTCAAAATGGTGACAACTTTCCCATCAAGATGCATTGCACTTTGAGTATAAAGTTTTAAAGTTTATTTATTAGTGTTATAAGTAGGCTTACATTAACACTGCATTGAAGTTGCAATGAAAGTGCAAGATGCAATGAATGAATGGATGTACAGTGACTTGTCCACATATAAACAAATAAAACAGCCATTCTGTTGCATCCACTCCTGAAATAGGGATAGGGCCTGGGTAGGATTGTGGTCAGTACAGACTCAATGCGCCGAATAGTCTCCTTCTGCGATGTATGATTTTATAAGTTACTGTGAAAATCCCTTAGTCGCCACTCTGTGGTGTTTGTTCGGGGACACAGAGGAGAATTTAGCATGCTCAATGCATCTAACCAACACATCGTTTCGGACTGTGGGAGGAAACTGGAGCACCCTGAGGAACCCCACACTGACACGGAGAGAATGGACAGACTCTGCGCAGGCAGTAACCCAAGTCAGGAATTGAACCTGGATCCCTGGTGCTGTGAGGCAGTCGTGCTAAGCACTGTGCCACCCAAACAATAGAAATGCAATCAAAGACATGCCGAAGCTGTGATTGAGGCACGGCAGTGTTGACATTCGGAGGAACTTGCTACCAATTGTCCAAAATAGTGACAACTTTCCCATCAAGATGCATTGCACTTTGAATCCCAGCATCTTAATGATGACGTATTGTGGCTGAACAGACGTAAGAGGAAATTAAACCTGCACTTCAGATCCACTAATACATCAGACATCCCATTGTACATACTCAAAGATCTGTGGGTGGTAAATCAGCCTGTTCACAGTCACATGAAGACACATGGCAAAAACCAGTAACCCTGAATGGATGCCATCCTTGAATATAAGGCCCAATTGCTGCCACCATCAAATGTAATCTACAAAATCTTTTATATATTTTGAGTTACATCAGTCTGTAAATACATGGTTGAAAGATGCTATCTTGTGACATTTCAAGTATGGCATTGTTTTGCTTATGTTCTCAAACTGAAATTCTACTGCTGGCAAAAATAGCAAACACTTAACACGTTCATTTATGTTCCTCTGTCTGTTACTGAAAGTAAATGGGGTAATGTTTGCATTAAGCTAGCATGCAAAACCCTGTGTTTCAAATAAGTCAACCATTTATTTGTTAATGTCAGCGACAGTAATTTTTACACTCAGATCTCTTCAATACGAAGGAGCAGGAAGTGGATTGTGGAGTCTTATGAGAGCAATTATATTCACTGTTATAAATTATTAAAAGTTAAGTCTTAATTTTAGCTTAGTTGACTCATTCATACCTGGAAGGTACTGAAATGCTACAAACAGATCTTTCAGTCATTATCAACCTTCTCGTTGGGATAGTGGGAACAGTCCTTACTATAGGTGGGCTGACAAGTTATGTCACCACATGTCAACTGATTGTCATAATTAAAATCCCAGCATACTTTAATCAGCTGCCTGACCTGATATTCTGACATGAACGGCACTCAAATGTTCATTATCATTCAAATTGCCCGATTGATGGGTTTAGGTTGTGACAGTAAGCCGCAAGGGGAGTGATTTTTCTTCCTTCTTGACAAGAGGACAGATTTGGTTTTCCCAATAACTAAAAATCCATTACCCAATTTGCATTCTCAGAAATCACTTGTTTGAAAATGATAAAACCTCCTGGCTTTTGCATAGGTTGTTAGGTCACAATGAAGGAACAGCAACCGAGCCGGTAAAAGAACAAAACGGTTGACGACAGAATGCTCTGATTTCTTGAGAATCGCTGTTGTGTTTTGAAGAGTGAGTGCGCCTCTGCCGTACCGCTCACGTGAAAGGAATCCTGCCCTACTTCTCAGATAAATCTTAGGAATCTCGCTGCAAGAAGAAGAGGTGGCCTCCATCGTGGAACATAATTTTGGTTATCTTTGGGGACAGGAGCGAGTAAAAACTCAAAATTATTGGAGGGATTAAAGCTGAAAATAAAAACTACAGGACTGGAAATACTTTGTGTCAAAAGACCTCAAACTATTCATCACTGTTGCCCAGATTTAGTAAATAACACCACCTCCCCTCAGGAGTCTTTGGGTCCATTAACACCATTCTCCAGTTGAAGAGAAACAGGAGTCTGTACTCACAGGGTCTGCCAACATTGGTTTGGGCTGGTCAAAAAGAAAATAGGTATGCAAACTGCATGCCCCCCACCTCCACCCGCCGCCTCCCCAACCTAAATTCTCTCCTTCCCTTGCCCCTACTTTTGCTCAGCAACTCCTTTCCTCAGCCGGACTGCATTGGAATAAAGAATCCTGAACCACTTCTTGTGAATATAAATTAACTTTGAAAAATACCTATCCAATGATAGAAGGAAATCCATTAAAATTGAAAAGAAATGATGTGGGGTACTTTTCTCAAGGTTCCATATATAATTCAGACATTATGACAACTGACCCTATCCAATGAAAATATCAAAAAGTGCTACTAACTAGGCTTCAAGTCAGTATGTGCTGACTGCAGGAGTAAAAACTCAAAGGTAGTATGGCATTAAAAATGTACACCATTCATTCTCGTAATGACAAAAATGAAATTTAAAATTGTCTCCAAAATAAACATCTATATCCATCTTAGGGTCATCTCCTCTTTCTAACTATCACAACTGATCCCAAGACAGCACACGAAGGCAAACGGACACAGGGGTGAAAATAAACTACCAAGGAACCGATTTCCTTTTCAATTCACAGCAACACTACAAGGATGCTTTCATTAGAGAAGCGGGGAGGAGGGGAGTGGGGACTCCCCCTGCGCTGTAACTGTGATGCGAAAGATGTGTCACCCCACCAAAAGAAGATTTATTTCACAAAACTGGTTCATCAACAGAAAATACAAGGTGCCTGACGTTTTTTTTCTCGGTTGCCTCGCTGTTTGAAATGTCGACGACATCTCTGACTATATCCCCCAAGGCTTTCATGATGTGAACCAATTTAAGAAACTATTTAATGAATTGCAATTTCCCTGCAGTGGAAGTTTCGCGCACAGGAGAAGCTGGAGACACAAACAGCAACAGTCGCATCGCCCCCGTCAAAATTCCAGTCCCTCCGTTCAAAGTGCGCTCCAATCTGTTATTTTATCGTCGATAACAAACAGATAACGCCTGAAACCGGTGCATCATGCGAAGTACATTTTAAAACACACAAAACCAGGACGATAGCACAAGTTTGTCTCTGAGATTCTGAGGGATTGCTCATTTTGCAATCAAAAACAAGGGCACAGATCATTTTACAATGCATTAAAACAAAACTTCCCCACAAATAGGCTGAGGAAGCACCATTTCCACAATGTGCCCCACATCTGAATCTCTCTGGACTGAGTGTGTCCCTCACCTGAATCCCCCTGGATTAAGTGTGTCCCTCACCTGAATCCCCCTGGATTAAGTGTACCCCTCACCTGAATCCTCCTGGATTGAGTGTGGCCCGCACCTGAATCCCCCTGGATTGAGTGTGCCTCTCACCTAAATCCTGGATTAAGTGTGTCCCCACCTGAATCCTGGATTGAATGTGTTCCTCACCGGTATCCCTCTGGATTGAATGTATTCCACACCTGAATCCCTCTGGATTGTGTCCCTCATCTGAATCCCTCTGGATTGAGTGCGTCCTTCACCTGAATCCCCCTGGACTGAGTGTGTCCCACACCTGAATCCTGGATTAAGTGTGGCCCACACCTGAATCCCTCTGGATTCAGTGTGTCCCTCACTTGAATCCCCTTGGATTCAGTGTGTCCCTCACCTGAATCCCCCTGGATTGACTGTGTCCCACACCTGAATCCTGGATTAAGTGTGGCCCACACCAGAATCCCCCTGGATTGAGTGTGTCCCTCACCTGAATCCTGGATTGAGTGTGTCCCTCACCCGAATCCCCCTGGATTAAGTGTGCCTCTCACCTGAATCCCCCTGGATTGAATGTGTCCCTCACCTGAATCCCTCTGGATTCAGTGTGCCTCTCACCTGAATCCCCCTGGATTGAGTGTGTCCCTCACCTGAATCCCCGTGGATTCAGTGTGTCCCTCACCTGAATCCCCCTGGATTGAGTGTGTCCCTCACCTGAATCCCTCTGGATTCAGTGTGTCCCTCACCTGAATCCTGGATTGAGTGTGTCCCTCACCTGAATCCCTCTGGATTCAGTGTGTCCCTCACCTGAATCCTGGATTGAGTGTGTCCCTCACCTGAATCCCTCTGGATTCAGTGTGCCTCTCACCTGAATCCCCCTGGATTGAGTGTGTCCCTCACCTGAATCCCCGTGGATTCAGTGTGTCCCTCACCTGAATCCCCCTGGATTGAGTGTGTCCCTCACCTGAATCCCTCTGGATTCAGTGTGTCCCTCACCTGAATCCCTCTGGATTCAGTGTGTCCCTCACCTGAATCCTGGATTGAGTGTGTCCCTCACCTGAATCCCCCTGGATTCAGTGTGTCCCTCACCTGAATCCTGGATTGAGTGTGTCCCTCACCTGAATCCCTCTGGATTCAGTGTGCCCCTCACCTGAATCCCCCTGGATTAAGTGTGTCCCTCACCTGAATCCCCCTGGATTCAGTGTGTCCCTCACCTGAATCCTGGATTGAGTGTGTCCCTCACCTGAATCCCTCTGGATTCAGTGTGTCCCTCACCTGAATCCCCCTGGATTGAGTGTGTCCCTCACCTGAATCCCCCTGGATTGAGTGTGCCCCTCACCTGAATCCCTCTGGATTCAGTGTGTCCCTCACCTGAATCCCTCTGGATTCAGTGTGCCCCTCACCTGAATCCCCCTGGATTGAGTGTGTCCCTCACCTGAATCCCTCTGGATTCAGTGTGTCCCTCACCTGAATCCCTCTGGATTGAGTGTGTCCCTCACCTGAATCCCTCTGGATTGAGTGTGTCCCTCACCTGAATCCCCCTGGATTGAGTGTGTCCCTCACCTGAATCCCTCTGGATTCAGTGTGTCCCTCACCTGAATCCCTCTGGATTGAGTGTGTCCCTCACCTGAATCCCTCTGGATTCAGTGTGCCCCTCACCTGAATCCCCCTGGATTGAGTGTGTCCCTCACCTGAATCCCTCTGGATTCAGTGTGTCCCTCACCTGAATCCCTCTGGATTGAGTGTGTCCCTCACCTGAATCCCTCTGGATTGAGTGTGTCCCTCACCTGAATCCCCCTGGATTGAGTGTGTCCCTCACCTGAATCCCTCTGGATTCAGTGTGTCCCTCACCTGAATCCCTCTGGATTGAGTGTGTCCCTCACCTGAATCCCTCTGGATTGAGTGTGTCCCTCACCTGAATCCCTCTGGATTCATTGTTCCCCTCACCTGAATCCTGGATTGAGTGCGTCCCTCACCCGAATCCTCCTGGATTTTGTGTGTTCCCATAGCTGAATCCTCCTGGATTGAGTGTGTCCCTCACCTGAATCCCTCTGGACCTCTCCAGCTTCACTCTCTTTAGAGAATTCCGACACCCAAATGTTGTCTGACTGACAGGCAGCTCATTTGACATTTTTGTTTGGGAAAAAAGAGAAACCCAACAGTTTTCGGAATAGCTGCCTGCTCCCTACTCTGACCTCCTCTGCTGTTATTTGCAGTGAACGGAGATGGAAAGAAGAAGTCAGCCTACCTCCTGTGTTGATCGCGAGCTCTATCTCCTTCGCTGCCTCTAACATTCTCTCTGTGAACCCAGACTGAGCGGCAGCGGCAGGCGCGCCGCCGACAGCAGCGCGTGCTGGGCAGAGGGAGAGGGGAGGGGCGCGCGCCCCGGCAAGCGCGCCCCCGGCACGCGCGCTCCCTTATACCTGCTAGAGCGCGCTGCCTTGGGGACGGGGGCGCGAGGGGAGAAGGTGCCACCTGTAAAGGCGCCTGAGTGACGGAGAGAGCCCCTGTGTAAGAGAGGGTACATCAGCACTACTACCATCATCATCTCTCTCTCTGTGTCTCTCTCCCTCTCCCTCTGCTCTTCTCTCTGTCTCCCTCCCTCGCTCTCCCTTTCTCTGTCTCTCTCCATCTCTCTATCCCTCTCTCTCCCTGTCTCTCGCTGTCCCTCTCTCTCTGTCTCCTCCTCTCTCCTTCTCCCTCTGTCTCTCTCTCTCTGTTTCTCTGCCTCTGCCTGGCTCTCTCTCCCTCTCTCCGTATGTTTCTCTGCCTCTTCCCCCCCTCTCCCTCTCTGTCTCTTTCTGTGTCTCCCTCTCTCTCTGTTTCTATCTCTATCTCGTTCTCCCTCAGTGTCTCTATGTCTCCCGCTTTCTCCATCTCTTTCCGTCTCTCTATCTCCCTCTCTCTCTGTGTCACTCTCCGTCTCTCTCTCTCTCCCTCCCTGACTCTCTGTGTCTCACTTTCCCTCCCTCTGTGTCTCGCTCTCCCTCTCTCTCTGTCTCTCTATGTCTCCTTCTCCGTCTAGCTCTGTCTCTATCTCTCCTTGTCTCTCTCTCCCTCTCCCTCTTTGTGTCTCTGTCTCTGTCTCTCTGTGTCTTCCTCTCCCTTTCTCTCTGTGTCTCCCTCTGTCTCGCTCTCCCTCATCTCTCTGTCTCTCCCTCTCTCTGTATCTCTCCCTCTCTCTGTGTGTCTGTCTCTGTCCCTTTTTGTCTCTCTCTGTACCTTCCTCTCTCTGTCTGTCTCTGTGTCTTCCTCTCTCTCTCTGTGTCTCTCCTGTCTCTCCCTCTCTGGATCTCCCTCTCCTTTTATCTCTCTGTATTGTCTCTCTCTCTCTCTCTGTCTCCTTCTTCCTCTCTCCCTCCGTGTCTTTGTCTTTCTGTGTCTCCCTCTCCCTCTGTCTCTCTCTCTATGTCTCCCTCTCTCTGTGTTCTGTCTCTGTCTAGTTCTCCCTTGGTGTCTCTGTGTCTCTCTATGTCTCCCTCTTTCTCCATCTCTCTCCGTCTCTCTATCTCCCTCTCCATCTCTCTGTGTCACTCTCTGTCTCTCTCCCTTTCTCCCTCTCTGAATCCCAGTATCTCACTCTCCCTCCCTCTGTGTCTTGCTTTCCCTCTCCCTCTGTCTCGTTCTCCATCTTCCTCCGTCAAGCTCTGCCTCTGTCTCTTGTCTCTCGCTCCCTGTCCGTCTTTGTGTCTCTGTCTCTATCTCTCTGTGTCTCCCTCTCCCTGTGTCTCCCTCTGTCTTGCTCTCCCTCATCTGTGTCTCTCCATCTCTCTCTGTGTCTCTCCCTCTGTGCGCCTCTCTCTCAGTGTCTTCCTCTGTCTGACTGTGTCTCACTGTGTCTCCCTCTCCCTCTCTGTTTCCCTCTCTGAGTCTCCCCCTCTCTCTCTCTGTGTCTCCTTCCTCTCTCCCTCTGTGTCTCTCTCTGTCTCTCCCTCTCCCTCTGTCCCTCTCTATGTCTCTGACAGATATCTCCATAAATCACAAAGACGATGATAATAAAAGAAAATAACACTCCAGTGCCATCAATGTGCAGCCGGCCGCAACAAAAGGCATCACTGCCAATTAAAGCTGCCTGTTTATCAGTCTGGTACCAGGAGTCCTTTCCCCCAACACCCCCTACATCACACTGTGCAAACAAGAAACAGAAGACTGCATCTTCGTAGCAAATCTGTGCCAAATGCAGCAGGCATAGGAGCTTCACCAGTCTATCACAGCTTCCCTCTGCATGCCAGACCATCATGGAATGTACAAGATTGTGAGGGATCCAGCCAGGGCAGATAGGAAGCAAGGTTTCCTCTTAGCAGAGAAAATAGGGGACATAGATTTTTCACCCAGAGGATGGTGGGAGTCTGGAACTGCCTGAAAGGATGGTAGGGGTGGGAACCCTCACGAAATTTAAGATGAGCACTTAAAAACACAATAGCATACAAGGCTACAGATCAAGTGCTGGAAAATTGGATTAGAACAGAGAGGTCCTTGACAGCCAGCACAGACACAATGGGCTGAAGGATCTCTTTTTGTGCTGTAAAGTTCTATGACTTCCCGAACTATTCATTATACCAACGTGTATGTGTATTTTCACATTTCTCATCAATTTTTTTTTAAATGTTGTCTCTTTGTGCCAACATATACATCAAGTATTTTACTATCTGGCCACCTGGGTGGCTTCTGAATGGCTGACCGCATCTTGTGCCTCCCCCCACCCCTTCTCCCCCTCCGAAAATGTCAGTCCGCAACGGCCATCATCCCAACCTGAAACATTAACTGTTTCTGTCCACAGACTCTGCCTGACCTGCTGACTATTTTCAGCATTTAAAAAAAAATCAAACTTTCAGCTTTTCGCAGTTTGTCTTGCTGTTCCAGGAGACCATTCTGCTTGGGGGGGGGGGTAGAACGTACGGTCCAACAACATCCTGGGTACTTTCCTCTCTGGTAACAGCAGGAACATAAATAATGGGAGGAGGTGCTCTCATTATCTCTACACTGGAGAGGTAGAGAAGGATTTAAAATAGCACGCTGTAATGTTGTCACATCCTGTCATATCATGAGTCAGTGAAGCACTTGAATGTTCCAACACATCACATAGAGGGAGCTTTCTTTTGCCTATTGAACTCAATTAATGGCTTTCCCCCAACTACCATGCTATATACTTCAATTCCACCTTTAACTAAACAGGAACTTATAGCAATAATAAGAACAGAAAATGCTGGATAAACTCAGCAGTTCTGGCAGTATCTGTGGAGAGAAACAGAGTTAGTGAAGAAGAACAAGGAAAAGTACAGCACAGGGACAGGCCCTTTGGCCTTCCAAGCCTGCGCCGATCATGATGGCTGCCTAAACCAAAACCATATGCACTTGCAGAGTCTGTACCCTCTTACGGAGTCCGTGTCCTTCCATTCCCATCCTATTCATGTACTCACCAAATTGGCTCTTAAATGGCACAAACGTTTCGGGTCATAGAGCTTTACAGCATAGAAAGAAGCCCGTTGGCCCATTGTGTCTGCATCAAGCGCCAACCTGTTCTAATCCCATTTTCCACCACTGTGTCCGGAGCCTTAGAATCATAGAATCCTCACAGTGTAGAAAGAGGCCACACTACAGAAGTTTACAATTTGCTCATCAAAATAACAGTTGAATTTTAAAAATATCCATGCAAAAGGGGGGATCTTATAGAGACTTGTAAAATTCTCACAGGACTGGACGGGGTAAATGCAGAGAGGATGTTCCCAATGGTGGGGGAGTCCAGAACCAGGGGTCACAGTCTGAGGATTCAGGGTAGACCATTTAGGACTGAGACATTTCTTCATCCGAAGGGTGGTAAGCCTGTGGAATTCATTACCATAGGAAGTAGTTGATGCCAAAGCACTGAATGTATTCAAGAGATGGCTGGATATAGCACTTGGGGTGAATGGGATCAAAGGTTATGGAGAGAAAGCAGGATCAGGCCATTGAGTTGGATGATCAGCCATGATCGTGATGAATGGCGGTGCAGGCTCAAAGGGCCAAAATGGCCTCCTCCTGCTTCTATCTTCTATGTTACTATGTTTCTAACTTGAATTTCCCAAGCACCATTAATAGTCTCAGAACATTTCTTTATGCTTTACATAATATTTGAAGTGCAGTTAGTATTGTTTTGTCGCTAAAGGTGATAATCGGTTTTCATACAACGAGATAATGAGGTAAATGACTTGTTAATACGCTTACAGTGATGCTGATTCAGGATAAAAGTTAGGAAAAAACTTATTGTTCCTCACAAAGTGCTGGGGAATCTTAATACCAAAGCAAAATACCACAAGTTCCGCAAAGTGGAAATAAAAACAGAAAATGCTGGAAATAGTCAGCAGGTCTGGCAACACATATGGAGAGAGAAACAGAGGGTACAGGTCTCCTGTCCTTCGTGCCAGCAGTCCCGCCAAAGTCGACCCCCATATGGGTTCCTCAATGGTGGCACGAGTGAGGAAAGTAAATTGAAATCGGCAAGACCGCCGGCAGCTGATGGTGAGCCAACTCCACCACTGTAAGATGAGGAGGGGTGGGGGGCAAGGAATTCTGCCCATGTTTAATGTCATAATGTCATTTACATCATAACCAGTTAACTTGGTTTCCATTCCCACAGATTCATAGAGTCATAGACTCCCTACAATGCAGGACAAGGCCATTTGGCCCATTGAGTCTACACTGACACTCTGACAGAACATCTTATCCATGCCCACCCTTTGTCTTACTTCTGTAACCCTACGCATTTTTCCCACTTATCTCCCTTGTTTCACCTGAAGGAACTCTTCAAATGCAGACAATAAAAATAGAACAGAACTTAGTCTGACTTATAAATCAAAGAAAGGGTTTAGTAAAGAAACATCATTACTCCAAACTTGGGGCCTTACCCTGGGCCACTCCAAGCTCCCTAGAATTCTACACAGATTCTAATATATAATGAATCAGCTGGTCAGCTGACTATTATATCACTCTGTGATTGGTTCCATGGTTTACTGGATCAACTAACATTTACATCTTGTTCCCATTGGTCACATTTCATCCAGTACAAAGTTGTTGTAAAATCCCTAACCTACACACCTTCAGACATGAAGGGGGATCTTTCAGCTGCGAATGTCCCAAAGTTGTAAAATCTCACCTGAGGCCAACAGACCTTTCCATGGTTCACCTCTCAGCTGCTCCGATTCCCATGGCGGTGAAATGGTAAAATTCGCTCCAAGGGGCATCCAGAAAAAAACCCACACTGACGCAGGGAGAACGTGCAGGCTCCACACAGAGAGTGTCAGATTAGAACTTGGGCCCCTGGCAACAGTGCTAACCACTGTGCCACCATGCCACCTTGAAATAGGTCAACTTGCATTTTTTTGCATAGACAGCTGAGTATTTCCAGCAATTTCTGTTTTTATACGATGGAAAGCTATATGGCCACCAGAACAAGAAGTTTGTGCATTACAATTGTAAATCTGCATTCCTGCAGTGCAATTTTTCTTTAATACTGCATGGTGGCACAATAGTTAGTACTGCTGCCTCACAGCATCAGGGACTCAGGTTCAATGCTCGGCTGGGGTCACTGTCTGTGCAGAGTCTGCATATTCTCCCCGTGTCTGCATGCGTTTCCTCCGGGTATTCCAGTTTCCTCCCTCAGCCTAAAGGACGTGCTGGTTAGATGCATTGGCCGTGCTAAATTTTCCCTTAATGTACCTGCATAGGTGCCAGACTGTGGCGACTCAGAGATTTTCACAGTAACTTCATCACAGTATTAACGTAAGCCTACTTGTGACAGTAATAAAATTTAAAACTGGTGTGTGATTCAGTGCTGGAGTAATCTCCATACTCTGACAGAGACAGGAATGCTACGTCTGAGCCAAGCTGGCTCTCTGCTGCAAAAATTTTTTTTTTATTTCATTGGACATGGGCATTACTAACTGGTCATCATTTATTGTCCATCCTGAGTTGCCCTTGGAGGGCAGTTGAGAGTCAACCACATTGCTGTAGCTCTGAAGTTACATGGAGGTCAGACTGAGTAAGGACAGCAGCAGATTTCTTTCCCTAAAGGACATTAATGAACCAGGTCGGTTTTTCCAACAGCATACACTGGTTTCATGGTTTTCAGTAGATTTTTAATCCAGATTTTTTTGTATTGAAATCAAATTCCACCATCTGCCACGGCGCGATTCGAACTCGGGTCCCCAAAACATTAGCTGAGTTTCTGGATTAATAGTCTAGCAATAGTACTGCTGGGCCATTGCCTCTCATACAAATTAAAAGTAGGAATAGGCCATTTGACCCCTCAGTAAGATCATCTGAGGCCTCAGGACCACTTTCCTACCTAACCCCGATAACCTTTGTCTTTCTTGTTAGTCAAGAATCAATTTACCTCTCCTCTGTCGCAAAAAGTTCCACAAATCCATGACCCTCTGAAAACTCCTCCTCTCTGCCTGAAGTGGGAGAAGCCTTATTTTTAAACTGTGCTCCCTCATTCTGACCCCTTCTCTCAGCGTCCACTCTGTCGAGTCAAAGAACAAAGAACAAAGAAAATTACAGCACAGGAGCAGGCCCTTCAGCCCGTCAAGCCTGCACCGACCATGCTGCCCAACTGAACTGAAACCCTCTACCCTTCCAGGGACCATATGCCCCTATTCCCATCCTATTCATGTATTTGTCCAGATGCCACTTAAAACTCACAATCGCATCTGCTTCCATCTGAGTCCCTTCAGGATCAAACGTGTTTCGGTAAGATCGCCTCTCATTCTTCTGAATGGTTACAGTCCTGGCCTGTCCAACCTTTCCTCATAAGATAAATGCCCCCTCCCTCCACCCCACTCCACTTCATCCAGGAATCAGCTGAGTGATCCTTCTCTGAATCTGGTTCTAAGGCAATGTTGTCCTTTCTGAAGTAAGGAGACTAAAATTGTACACAGTCCTCCAGATGTGGAATTCTCCCACTCGACCACAACTGGGATTCTCCAGAGCCACTACTGATTTGACTGAGCACCAAATTCCTCATTCTCATTGGCAGCGGCAGTGAGACATGCGAGATTGGAGAAACTCGGTTTTGGTTTCATCTGTGGAACTCTGGCGAAACACTCCTACTTTTAATATTCCATTCCCTTTGCAACAAATTGCATTGTATGGTGTTCTGATTGATGTCTGAAATCCCACAACAACTGTACTGTGCATTAAACATACACACTGATTAGAGCTTTTCTGGTTTTTTTTTAATATGAAATTTACATAACATAAACCATAGATAGAATAAATTGTCAGGAAAAGTACCCAGAGGGAATTTGCATCATTACTTTGTTGTGACCCAGGGAAAGATTCAATTTTACTGTTCTCTCTCTCTCATTCTCATTTACAGTCAATGGTATGTGTTCACTGATATGCTAGAATACTAATTTATAGAAAATCATTTGCTGAGCATAGTATACAATAGTCAAGGCAAGGCCACGATTTGCAGGCTTCACACAAAAAAATGGATGGACTCACAGTCTCCAAAATGTTGTAATAAAACTAGAATTTAAGTTTTTTCCTGGTATCATAACCAAATGTATCTAATTATAAACTGATAAGAGTTGAAGTATACAATCTCAAAACATTGGTAACATTCCTGGAATCCCACCCCATGAAAATGGAATGTGATTTATTCAATCATCATAGAGAATGGGCAGCACGGTGGCGCAGTAGTTAGCATTGCTGCTCCATATTGAAAAGGACCTGGGTTCGATTCTCTTGGTGCTTGTCCATGTGGAGTTTGCACGTTCTCCCTGTGTCTACGCGGGTTTCCTCCAGGTGCTCCTGTTTCCTCCTACAGTCCGAAAGTCTTGCTGGTTAGGTGAAGTGGCCATGCTAAATTCTCCCTCAGTGTACCAAAACAGGCGCTGGAATGTGGCGACCACAGGATTTTCATAGTAAACTGTATTACAGTGTTAATGTAAAACTACTTGTAACACTAATAAATAAATTATAACAAGTGACCATGACTGTATCAATTGGGTACCAGAGGTGCCATAGACCCCAGGATTCTCACCTGTGCAGGCAAACCCCAGTTCAAAACCTGCTCTGGGCTGCAACACTACCCCACCCCCATCCTCTCTCTCTGCCCCCAATCCCCACCTCCACTCCCAAAATACGATCATTACTGTTCCAGCTCAGCCCATTTCCAGCTGAAATAAAGATTAGAGCAAATGGGTAGTAAATGGGGAGAAGGCTAATGTTTCCAGTATAAATTACTTGAAAGCTGTCAATATTCATCATTTATCTAAATGACATTGTAATTACAAAGCTTCCAGACTTAAGATTGCACCTTGCTTTCAGGAGTTTGTGAATAAAGATCACAAAGTTAAAGTTTATTCATTAGTCACATTGCAATGAAGTTACTGTGAAAACCTCCTTGTCGCTACACTCTGGCACCTGACTGGGTTCGCTGAGGCCGAATTTAGCATGGCCAATGCACCTAACCAGCACGTCTTTCAGACTGCGGGAGGAAACTGGAGCGCCCAGAGAAAACGCACACAGACGCAGGGAGCATGTGCAGACTCTGCAAATACAGTGAGCCAAGCCAGGAATTGAACCCAGGTCCCTGGCACTGTGAGGTAGCAGTGCTGACCATTGTGCCACCCATAGATGCAGTGGAATATTTTGTCAGAAAATGGTCAATGTAGGGAGGCCTGGGTATGTTGTAAAGCAGTGCCATGTTAGATTAACTTATTGCTAAGAGAGAAATTGAGCAGTTTATTGACATCTGAAATCCAACCTGTGCAATTCTAAATAACATAGGCAGGCAGAGAAGTGACATTGTTCGATTGTACAAATCTTCTTTTGTTGACAGCAGGCTTCTGTACTAAACCACTCGATTTGAGTTGAAGTGCTACAGTATGACATGATCTAACTGATGAGATCATGCATAATTAGAACAGATAACTGTAGTATCTCACCAATGTAAATAAAACTCAGGGGAATGTTTAAAAGTCACATTTGCTTTATTGAATCATAGGATGCACCATCATTGCTAAGCCAACATTTTTTGCACATCCCTAATTTACCTCTGAGAAGGTATCGGTAATTCTCCTTTCTTGGATGGAACTGAGGAGCTTGCCAGGTGATTTTAGGGGGTATAGCTAAGAGTCAAACACGTTGCTGTGGGTCTGAAGTCACATGTAGGCCAGACTGGGTAAGGATGGCAAATTTCCTTCCCAGAAAATGCTGGAAATAATCTGCAAATCTGGAAGCATCTGTGAAGAGAGAAACAGAAAGCAGAATTCTCCTGTCCTTCATGCCACAGGATCTTTCAGTCCTGCCAAAGTCAACCTTTAAGACATTAATGAACCAATTGGGTTGTGATGACAATTTGGGAGCTTCATTTTTATCATAACTGATTCCAATTCCAATTCTCTTCCCAGACCTAGTGGTGCACTAAGACAAGTTTTTGTCCTTTTCCATTGCTAATAATTCCCGGAACAGATTGTTAGAACATAAGAACATAAGAAATAGGAGCAGGAGTAGGCCATCCAGCCCTTCGAGCCTGCCCCACCATTCAACACGATCATGGCTGATCTGAAGTGGCTCAGTTCCACTTTCCCGCTTTCTCCCCATAACCCTTAATCCCCTTGCCTACCAAAAACCTATCTACCCGTGTCTTAAATATATTTAGCGAGGTAGCCTCAACCACTTCAACGGGCAGAGAATTCCAGAGATTCACCACCCTTTGAGTGAAGAAGTTCCTCCTCAACTCCGTTCTAAACTGCCCCCCCCCTTATCTTGAGGCTGTGCCCTCTAGTCTGTCTGTCACCAGGGTCTGTCACCAGGGGCTTATGGCTTGAGGGTTACCACTCCATGTCAAGCTTGGTTGACCAGGAGTCTCTCCTGCTCTTATCACCAGCCATTGGTGCGTTGGAAGAGTTTTGTGGGTTGACACATTTGACCTGCTTGACTACATTATCAATGCACCTAACTTGGCCATCATGAGCCAGGGTGGGACTCAAACCCAGGGCTGCTGGGAAGCTACCCACTGCTCAATAAGATCTTCCTTCACTGTAACTGATTCTATTTATTTCAGATTTATCAGGGTGGGTGGCACGGTGGCACAGTGGTTAGCACTGCTGCCTCACAGCTCCAGGTACCGAGCTTCAATTCCCGTTTGGGTCACTGTCTGTGTGGAGTTTGCACGTTCTCCCCGTGTCTGTGTGGGTTTCCTCCGGGTGCTCCTGTTTCTTCCCACAGTCTGAAAGATGTCCTGGAAACGGGCGAGAGGCTGACCTTGCCAGGAATGCGGCTCCCATAAGATCACAAAAGCCGAGAAATCGGGTGCGATCCTGATTTCCCGACTCTCGTGTAATTTTACCTACTTGCTGAGTCCGATGGGCATCAGTAAAATTCCCGGATGTTAATGTTTTACATTTTGGAGAAGAGCACAGATTTAGAGTCACACTAGCCACATTGCTGCAGGACAGTTTCAACTGTATGTAGCTAAAGTCAACTCAACATCAAGAAGCCCTGGCTTATTCTGACCCAACATCATTCCAACTTTGTTTATAGAAGCCACTTTCATCTGCTTTATTCTTGCTGACATAAAAAAAACTTCACCAATAAAGATTAAACTCTGGAGAAAGGATCCGTTAATTGAGGACAGCATATCGGCTGTGTTGCCTCACAGCGCCAGGGACCCAGGTTCACTTTCTGTGTGGATTTTGCACATTGTCCCCGTATCTGCATCGGTTTCCTCCGGGTGCTCTAGTTTCTACCACTGTCCAAAAATGTTTGGGTTATGTTGATTGGTCATGCTAAATTGACCCTGGTGTCAGGGGGTTAGCAGGTTAAATATGTGGGGTTATGGGAATTGGGCCTGGGTGGGAATGTGGTTAGTGCAGACTCGATGGACTGAATGGCCTCCTTCTGTATTGTAGGATTCTATGAAGCAAATTTCTATCTTGTGTCCAAATGAGATGGCCTAGATACCATAGGAAGGCATTTACCAAAACCCAGACATATTCTGCCCTTTACTTCAAGTAGTTTCATAGAATCATTTCAGTACAGAAGGAGGCCATTCGGCCCATGGTGCCTGCGCTGACAACAATCCCTTCCAGGCCCTAATCCTCGTAACCCCATAGATTTGTCCTGCTAATCCCCCTGACATAAGGGGAATTTAGCATTACCAATCCACCTAACACGCTCACCTTTGGATTGTGGGAGGAAACTGGAGGAAGCCCACATGGACATGGGGAGAACTGGCAAACTCCTCACAGACAGCCACCCAAGGCCAGAATCAAACGTGGGTCCCTGGCACTGTGAGGCAGCAATGCTAACCACTGTGTCACCATGCTGCCTTAAATAGGCCAAATACTCTTAGTTTTATTTAATTACTTTTGTAGCATAGTTGCCTATATAGAACTGATCGACATACTTACATATAGGAGACAGGTGATGACGGTTGACATTTTGTTTAGAGGAATTAAGAAAAATAATCAGGCAAGTCTTGTTTCTTTCATTCATAAGCTCTTTAAAATTACATTTAATTTACTATAATAGCAACATTTGAGCGTGCAGCAATGTAAATTGGATTTTTTTTCTCCTACTATGTCATTAACAAATGTAAAAGATAAATAGAGGTAAGCTCAGAGCTGCAAATATATCACAAATAGGCCCAACACAAGCTAGAGGAGCATCGTCTCAAGTTCTGATTAACCATACTACAGCCTTCAGGACTCAACAGTGAGTTCAACAGCTTTAGAATGTTACCTTTCTCCACCCATTCTTAAACCATTTTTAAAATAGCCCATACATATATTGTTTCAATGCAAGAACCCTCCTCCCCCTCCCCACCTCCCTTCCCCCTTCCTCTCCCCATCCCACAGGTCTTTTGTTCCTAAGGTTGCTACGTCTTGTTGCCATCCCGCCCATTTACAGTTTAACATCCAACACATTCTCTGAGCACATTAGTTCCGATGAAGTGTCTAATGGACTTGAAACGTTGGTTCCATTTTCTCTTCCTAAAGATGCCACCAGACCTGAGAGTTTTTCCAGCGACCTATGTTCTTGTTTCAGATTCCAGCATCCGCAGTATTTTGCTCATTTATAGATTGTCAGTATGCTTTGTTGCAAACATATAGGCTGGAATTCTCCGCCTATCCATGCTGGCGGGGTTCTCTGGCTGCTCACGCCGGCGGGATTCTCTGGCTGTTCACGCTGGCCGGATTCTCCTGTCAGCGAACCCTCGTCCGGCTTCTGGTTTGCTGGCGTGGGGTGATGTCGGTGGGAATTTCCATTGATAGCAACGGGAGCAGAGAATCCCACCACTAGCAAACAACGCGCAACCTCCCGGCAACAGAAACACACGGCTGGGAGGTCGGAGAATTGCTCTCATAACTTTAGTTTGGTTTATTTATTTATTGTCACAAGTAGCTTTTATATTAACACTGAATTAAATTACTGCAAAATGTAATGCATTGAAAACAGATCTCAAACCAATTTAATCACAATCCTATTAAAACAGCAATAAATTAATAAAATTAAAAATCTTACATCCAGCTTAAGGCCAGGAATCATAATGAATATATAGCTTCAGAAGTAAAACAGTTCATGATATTATGGTAAGAAGTCTCACAAAACCCAGGTTAAAGTCTAATAGGTTTATTTGGAATCATGAGCTTTCAGGTGACCTGATGAAGGAGCAGCGCTCCAAAAGTTGTGATTCCAGATATACCTGTTGGACTTTAAACTGGTGCTGTGAGACTTCTTACTGTTTCATTCCCGTACAACACCAACATCTCCCATATCATGACATTATGTCTGCTATGTAACACCTTCACATATCTGTAGGAATATAACAGTTGGACAACAGAGCATAAAAATGACTTTGATAATGACTTATATGTTAAATTACAATCTAATAATAGAGTGATGGAAGTCCAAATAGGAGCTTAAAAAAAAAGCAAGGACCCATAGTGCGTAAGGAGTGTGATGGAATGCTCTCCACTTTACTGGATGAGTGCAGTTCCAACAACATTCAAGAAGCTTGGCACTATCTAGGACAAAACATCCACTTGATTGCTTCTTCCACAAACATTCAATCCCTCCACCACCAGCGAACAGCCATGTGTACCATCTTAAAGATGAACTCACCAAGGTTCCTTAAGCAACCTTCCAAACCCACAATCACTACCATGTAGAAGGACAAGACCACCAGATATCTGGGAATATCATCACCCTGAGGTTGCCCTCCAAGTCACGCAGCACGCTGACTTGGAAATATATTGTGGTTACTAGGTTAAAATCCTGGAACTCCCTCCCTAATGCACTGTTGGTGTATTTACATCACATGGTCTGTAGGGATTGAAGAAGGAAGCACAATACTGCAACTTCTTGCGGGCAACTAGGGATGGGCAATAAATGCTGGCCTAGCCTGCCACATCCATAGCCCATTAAATGAATAAAAACAAACAGATATTCAGGAGAAAACTGGACAATTAAATTACCAAAGTCAGAATCTTACCTTACCACTGTTCACGTCGACAGGATTTTCAAATTTCGCCGCAGTGGACAGAGATTTGGCTGGGTGCGAAATTCTCCAACTTTGATGCAGCAAGAGAGAGGCGTAAATGGCTGATTAAATCGTGCCCTTAATGTTTTCCCAAACTATTCAGGAACAAGGAAGTGACATAACACAAGCAGCCAAACTACCCAAAATAATGTTTGCACTCTCTATTCAGCTGCCATTTCTTTCATCACTCAAGTCAGCAAGTGCATTTCGAAATAATAACACTACGTACCAAAAATGCCTTTAAGATATCCAACAAACATAACATTTATTATATGAGAAGATTTGCCCTGAAGTAAATCTGCTCCTCTGTTTGTTGTCCGTGGCTTCAATTAGAAATTCCACTTTGGTCTTAATTGCTGAGATTTCAGATGTTGCGGCCTAATTGTCAATAGGAGGGAGATGTGCATCATGTGAGTTGTCGTTTGTAAAAGTGGATTTGCAATACCCAGAGAACACCAAGAGCCACCTGTCAACTAGGTGGACAATAACTGGAAAGTTGTCCCCTCAGCGGAAAATCCCTGTCCATGTGGAATTTATAATTTTCATACTGGAGTTAGAATAGCCCCGGGTATACTGTGCCAATCCAGGCAGAAACATCATGGCCAAATGTCAAACACAAGTAGTGGGGAATAAAAATAAGATAAATTCAATTTTTTTTAGTGTTTCATATAATTTAAGCCAATTATGAGGTGTTGAGTTTTTTGGGGATGGAGGCTTGTTGAGTTACTGATGTTTGCGTCCGGACAAAAAGGGAACTTTTAGGATCTATCTGGATTCTGACCTCGTGATGTGCCAGTCTGTCAATCTCAGCAAGTGGAAACTGACCCAAGGCCGAAAACTTCTGACCTTGTTCGCAGCTGGGATTCTCCGGTGTTGCGGAAAGCGAATGGAAGGCCAAATTCTCCATTCTCACTTGCCAGAGAACCCCATTGTTCAGACGCTGGTCAACGAATGGAAACAAACATTCAACAGTCTTACAGCCAGTGTGGGAAGGAAAATACCTTTTCGAATTATGAAAATAATGAAGAGAAAAGGAGGAAGTATTTAAAGGAGATCAGAGAAAAGGCAATTCATACTTTCAAACTGGGGAGGAAGGAAACTGGCCCATTGTACTGACTCTTTGAAAGAGCTCCCAATTAGTCCCACATACCTGGACACAGCAGACGTGCATTCCTTTTCAAGTTTACATCAAATTCCTTTTTGAAAGTTGTTATTAAATCTGTTTCCACTACTTTTCCAACAAATTGTTGCATAAAACAAACTCCCCTTCCTTCTCTTCTGATTCTTTTGCCAATTACCATTACATTGTGTCTTCTTGTTGCTGACTCACTCCCCCCCCCCCCAGCTCCTGGCAGTGGAAATAGTTTCTCATTAACTACTCTGTCAAAACCCTTATTTTCAGGTAGAGCAAATACTGAATCCTTTCAGGAAGATGGAACAAAATGGATGGAAAATGATGAAAAAAGTTAAAAGGAAGGAGAGTTCAAAAAAAGTTTGTTTATTCGTATCACAAGTAGGTTCACATTAACACCTCAATGAAGTTATTGTGAAAATCCCCTAGCCGGCACACTCCGCGTCTCTTCAGGTACAGCGAGGATGAACTTAGCATGGCCAATGCACCTAACCAGCCCCGTATTTTAGACTGAAGGCGGAAACCTGAGCACCTGGAGGAAACCCATGCAGACATGGGGAGATTGTGCAAACTTCAGACAGACAGTGACCCAAACCGGGAATCAAACCTGGATCTCTTTAATAATTTCAGGAGAGGTTATTAAAGTCACCAGAGCAACTAATAGGACAGAGCGTTTGAAAAGAGTGAGGAATCTAACTTCAGGCACAGCAGATAAGGGGGTGACAATGAGAAGGAGGAGTGCAGTCAGTGCAGAAGTGAGGGTGCTGTATTTGAATGTGCGGAGTATATGAAATAAGATTAATGAACATGTAGCACAGAGTGAAATTGGCAGGTACAATGTTGTGGGCATCACAAAGGCGTGGCTGCAAAGGGATCAGGACTGGGAGTTAATTATCCAAGGATTTAAAAAAGTGGGGCAGGGCAGAACAACGTTAGTGTTAACTTAGACAAATTTCATAATGGAGTAGCATTAGGGCTGGAATTCTCCCATCTCTTCCACAGCTGGGATTCTCCAGTTCTGCTGCAGCAAACGGAGTTTTGGCTGAGCGCCAAATTTTCCATTCTCACTGGCAGTGGTGGTGGGGCGAATGAGAAACAAGATGGGAGAATCCCGGCCTGGATCCATGAAGCATGCATCTTTGGTAACAATAAAGTGTGTAATATTCTTCCCTCCCGTAGGTCACATCATGATACTGCTTCAGAAAACTTTGCCGTGTTTGAGTGACGGGCAAAACTGTTCTCAAGTTTATGTAGCAATGAACAATGGCAACCAGACTACCCATGAGGCATGCAATAGGAAATCTGCTGGTAAAAAATTAAATTTCAGAACAGTAGGTAGACAAAAGTTTAATTAAATTACTTATGTCTGAAGTGTGAGAGTAGCATAATGAGATTGAATAGAAGTACCCGATAACAAAACTGAATGCCAATGTTCATTAGCTGTGTTAGCTTTTGAAATCACAAAATTTTATTATTCTGCTATGTTAACGTGCTACCCAAATTTGTTATGGGGACACAAGTTTTGTCAGTTCACCTCATCCATTTTTTGTCTCCCTTTCTGATTGTTTTCACAGATGAAGAAGTGCTGGTGGCGCAGTGATTTTCACAGGCTGAGCGTCACAAGCCATATTTTCATGAAGGTTACATTTGCCTACAGGGCTATGAAAATGTCAGGGAGGCCGATTCCATTTCACTCGCATAAATAGCCATTTCCCACTAGATCAAACCCATTTTTCATGCAATGTAATGCAGAAGTTTTAACATTTCACTGTTGAGACAATGTCCCCGCTGTTAGTCTACATAAACTGTTATTTAATAACCGTTAAAAGAAAAATCAAATCTACACAAGGGACAGGCAGTGCAGTGCGCTAAGACAGTGGCTCGAGACATGCCCTTTACAGACCCCAGCTTGACTGACACTTCAGCCCACCAACACCATATGTGGTGTATTCCTTCAGTCTACAGTCGAATGGCTGCTTAGGTCTGGCCGATGTGGGGAGACTAACAATTCAACCGCAGTTTGTCGGAAAATAATGAACCTGAAAGGTAAAATGGTTTTTTAAAAATCCATTGGATGTGGGCATTGCTGGCTGGGCCAGCATTTGTTGCCTATTCCTAATTGCCCTTGAGTAGCTCCTTTGGCCATTTCAAAGGGAATTTGAGAGTCAACCACATTGCTGTGGCTCTGGAGTCACATGTATGCCAAACCATGTAAGGACAGCAGATTTCCTTCCCTAAAGGACGTTAGCAAACCAGATAGGTTTTTATGGCAATCGACAATGGTTTTGTGGTTATTGTCAGACTTTTAATTCTAGATTTTTTTTTATTGACTTCAAGTTTCATCATCTGCCGTGGCTGGATTCGAACCTGGGTCCCTAAAGCAGTACTCTGGGCACCTGGCTTACTGGTCCAGTGAAAATATTGCTACACCACCAGATAAAAGCAAACTTCTTGCAGATGCTGGAATCTGAAACCAAAAGAGAAAATGCTGGAAAATCTCAGCAGGTCATGCAGCGTCTGTAAGGTGAGAAAAGAGCTGGTGTTTAGAGTCCAGATGATCCTTTGGTCAAAGCTAATCCACCTTCATCTGTCTTCACCTGTCACAGCTTACCCTCTGATTTCAGCTTCTCTGCCATTTGGCCATTCACACCTTCTATTCTCTCTATGGACTGCCATTAGTTCCTCTTACCTCTTATTCCTCTTATTTTTGTGGCAATGACTCACCTTTCATTCCCTCATCCTATAGTATTAATATCTCCCACTTTCTATGCCTTTGAGCTTTGACAAAAGGTCACCTAGACTCTTTTCTCCCCTTACAGATGCTGCCAGACATTCTGAAATTTTCCATCATTTCCTCTTTTGGTTTCAATGCACTACCATCTCCCCTTATGGCAAAAAAATTAATAAAACAAGTGAACATTAGCTCATCTTAAATCACTCAGGTTACAACAGAACATAAATTATCATTATAATGGGTGGCAAGGTAGTTAGCATTGCTGCCTCACAACGCCAAGGGCCCGGGTTCAAATCAGGCCTCAGGTGACTGTTTGCTGGAGTTTGCACATTCTCCTCGTGTCTGTGTGGGTTTCCTCCTGGTGCCCTGGTTTCCTTCAACAATCCAAAGGTGTGCAGGTTAGGTTGATTGGCCATGCTCAATTGCACCTTAGTGTCAGGGAGATTAGTAGGGTAAATACGTGGGGTTATGGGCATGGGGCCTGGGTGGGATTATTGGGTGCAGGCTTAATGGGCTGAATGGCTTCTTTTTGCATTGTAGGGATTCTACATTGATTACTCTAACAATGGCTGGAGTAAAATTGTGTGTATTCTATTCAAGGTACTGACTTGCTGCCAGATTGATATACTTATATATTCTGAGCATCAAAAATATGAATGCTGTGTGTGTGTGTGTGTTTTGATTTTGATTTGATTTGATTTATTATTGTCACATCTATTAACATACAGTGAAAAGTATTGTTTCTTGCGCGCTACACAGATAAAGCATATCGTTCACAGAGAAGGAAAGGAGAGAGTGCAGAATGTACTGTTGCAGTCATAGCTAGAATGTAGAGAAAGATCAACTTAATGCAAGGTAAATCCATTCAAAAGTCTGACAGCAGCAGGGAAAAAGCTGGTCTTGAGCCGTTTGGTACGTGACCTCAGACTTCTGTATTTTTTTCCAGACGGAAGAAGGTGGAAGAGAGAATGTCTGGGGTGCGTGGGATCCTTAATTATACTGGCTGCTTTGCCGAGGCAACAGGAAGTGTAGACAGAGTCAATGAATGGGAGGCTGATTTGTATGATGGATTGGGCTACATTCGCGACCTTTTGTGTGTGTGTGTGGAGGGGGGGTAGTGGTTAGATTTTATTGTCAGGCAAGAATTAGAGTCATGTAATAATATGGGCTTTGGTTTAAATGGTTCACCGATGAACGCCCATACTGCAAGGTTTAAATAAAACCTGTGCGTTGCTTTCATGGTCTGCATGCACACAATTCAGGAGTGAGTATTTGCCAATATTTAATTACACAGACAGCACAAACAGAAGTATCACACTTGACAAGCTATGTTTGATTCTGCCTGTCTGTTTTAGGGATTAAGCAAAAACAAAATAGTAGTGTTCAAAAAATAGGGAGCTTGGGTTGTGCAGCAGCTTAGCAGACAAGCCGGTATCTTTTTTCGAGCCCATGTTTAAACATGGAATTATAAGCTGTAGGTTCTCACTCTCTCACAAGCTGTGCATGCCTTTTATACAACTTGCTTGGGGCAATTTCAGTCTCAAGTTCATATTGGTTGCGTGTAAACTCTACAAATACAATTGAAAATTAATTAACACTAAAATGACAGTCTTATTCAGAGAAGGTGGAATTGTACTGGGGAGGCAATGGCCTAGTGCTATGGTTGCTGGGCTAGTAATCTAGAGTTCAGGGACATTCTCTGGGGTCCCAGGTTTGAATCCTGCCATGACAGATAGTGAAACTTGAATTCAATAGAAATCTGGAATTAAGAATCTACTGATGACCATGAAACTATTATCCATTGTTGTATAAACCCATCTGATCCTTTAGGGAAGGAAATCTGTGGTCCTTACCTGGACATGTGACTCCAGAGCCACTCTTTCGGAGAGTAGGCGCAGACTCGATGAGCCAGATGGCCTCCTTCTGCAATGCACCGTAGGGATTCTAATCTGTTCTCATAATTGGACCCTTGGAACCCAGAAAATCTTTCAATTCCCTCTTTCTAAGATGCAGCACTCAGAACTGTACACCGTAGTCCCGGTGTGCATTGGAATTCTCAGACCCTTCATATTCTGTCACCGCTCCCAGCAAGAACAGAGATTTTGGCACTCAGCCAAAACTTCATTCATTGCTGGAGAATCCCAGAATCCCAAGGTCAGAGAATCCGTACCTTGGCCTTATCAGGACTTTGTGTGGCAAAACTTCCTTCCTTTCATATTCTAGCCCTCTTGTTATACCTTTCATTAGCCTTTGTTTACACTTTTATACCTGATATTTTAGTGATCTGTATGCACGTACCTTAAATCTCTTTGAACCTCAAATGTTCCAGGGTATAAAAAAAACTCAACTTGATCATTTTCTTTCATCCGAAACAGATGACCTGACACTTAGCTGTGTTGAAATCCACCTGCTGCAGCTTTGTCCCCACAGATGATCTATCACTGCCTTTTTGCTTTTTTATGCTCTCATCTATATCACCAGTTAGTAAACCACTTATCAGTGGGGACCCGGCTTCACACTACGTTTTCCAGCAGACATGATGTGGAGATGCCAGTGTTAGACTGGGGTAAACACAATAAGAAGTCTCACAACACCAGGTTAAAGTCCAACCAATTTATCCTTCCACACACCTGACGAAGGAACAGTGTTTCCGAAAGCTTTACTATCAAATAAACTGGTTGGACTTTAACCTGGTGTTGTGAGACATCTTACTGGACATTTTCCAGTAGAGCCAGTCAAAGGGAAGTGGGAGGACGCATGAGAGGATGAGCGGGGGGAGGGAGGTCCAGAATAGAACGTTTCCCTCTAGTTGTTTATCAGAGATTTTAGGATGAAATTCTCCCAAGCCCTCACCAGTGTGTTTGATGGTGAGCATGGTGGTACAATATGGCCAGGGGACCTGAAATTGGTATCATGCTGGCTATGCTCACCAGAGCATTGCATGAACCTCATTTGCGTGGGATGCAGATGAAGATCTGACTGCCCCTGCTAGATTCTCCATGATGTGGGCAAAAAAACATGCCGGCATGAAACACGTTCGCACAGCATGGTTTGTAGATATTGGGACTCACCTGAATGGTGCCTGGGTCTGCCTCTGTTTATTTATTTAAGTAATTTATTATTAGTGCCACAGGCAGGTTTACAAGAAGTTACTGTGAAAATCCTCTCATCATCACACTCTGGCACTTGTTCAGGTACACTGAGGGAGAATTTAGCATGGCCAATACACCTAAGCAGCACGTCTTTCAGAGTGTGGGGGGAAACCGGAGCACCCGGAAGAAACCCACACAGACATAGGGAGAAAGTACAGACTCCGCACAAACAGTGACCCAAGCCATGAATCGAACACAGGTCTCTGCTGTTATGAGGCAGCAGTGCTATCCACTGTGCCACTGTGCCACCCTGAGCAGTCTCCAACCTGGAGATCAGGTTGGATGCCTCCTGCAATCCTGGAACCCAGAAGAACGACAGCAGATTACACACCATCCAGATTGGCGCTGCCACGTAATGGACACGAAACACCCAGCTGCAAAATTAATGATATCTGGAAGATTTAGCGCCTTTCGCAACAGGACACAGTCCACATTGTTGTGCACACATAAGGACGGTCTCAATAGGGATCTTGGGTTCATGTCGCACTATCTGTACCAAGTGACTTGCCTGGGTTTGCAAAACCTCACTTACTGTACTGCCTGGAGACAATACACATCTCTTTAACCGGTGATCAGTGCTCCTTCCACTCACATTGTCGGCCACTTTAGGACTTGAACAGCAGGTTAGGTGTAAAGATTTGCATTCTAATCAGTAATCTGTAAACTGTCTGTGCTTTATATGCTCTGTCTGAGGCCAGAACTCTCCATTCACCTGAAGAAGAGGGAAACCCCTCGAAAGCTAGTGAGTTTACTATCAAATAAATCGGTTGGACTTAAACCTGGTGTTGTCAGACTTCCCACTGTGCCATGCCACCATGTAAAGGACATACAGGACCACTTGTGTGAACTGTGAGCCTGAGTTATAAGATATAACGGAACCTCAGCTACAACCCTTACTACCACGGATCACGTAGCAGGCCGGCACAATTATTGGCAGCACGAGGATTATGGTAAGAAAATAATAAAGGCACTCTGGCCCTTGTTAGGATGTGGACTTCCTGAACAAGCATATGTTACAACTTGAACAAAAAAACGCAAATCAATCTTGCGTCACTGGCAAAGCCAGCATTTATTGCCCATCTCTCATGGTTAATAGTTAACTGTGTGAGCACATTTTATTACAGAAGAGAATGTTTCCAATTTTTCAGGAGTTGCCTAATTATCTAGAACGTTCTGTACATGGAGGAATAGATGACTGAAGTGAATAAACCCTCTGTAAGATTGTTGGGTTGGGTGAGGAATGACTTGGAAAGGATTTAGAAAATTGATAATTAATTAACTTATGGAAAATTAATGGAGAAATCAGATTCAACAGAGACTAATGCCTTGTGGATGAAAACCTTGTTACAGGAAGTAGGCTGTGCCAATTCAAATGAATGACAAAACGCCTGGAAAGGAATTGGTCCATTTAGGTCAGATGGTCTGAGGTTCAATCCACCATCCAGGCCAACTTAGCTTTTGATTTGATTTGATTTGATTTATTATTGTCATATGTATTGGCGTACAGTGAAAAGTATTGCTTCTTGCATGCTATATAGACAAAACATACTGTTCATAGAGAAGGAAATGAGAGACTGCAGAATGTAGGGTTACAATCATAGTGAGGGTGTAGAGAAAAATCAACTTAATGCAAGGTGGGTCCATTCAGAAGTCTGATGGCAGCAGGGAAGAAGCTGTTCTTGAGTCAATTGGTGCTTGACCTCAGACTTTTGTGTCTTTCTCCCGACAGAAGAAGGTGGAAGAGAGAATGTCTGGGATGCATGGGGTTCTTAATTATCCTGGCTGCTTTGCTGAGGTAGTGGGAAATGTAGCCAGAGTCAATGGATGGGAGACTGGTTTGCGTGATGGATTGGGCTATATTCACAACTTTTTGTAGTTTCTTGCATTCCTGGGCAGAGCATGAGCCATACCATACTGTGATACAACCAGAAAGAATGCTTTCTATGGTGCATGTGTAAAAGTTGGTGAGAGTCATAGCTAATGCCAAATTTCCTTAGTCTTCTGAAAAAGTAGAGGCGTTAGTGGGTTTTCTTGATTATAGTGTCAGCATGGGGGTACTAGGACTGCATAACTACAGCTGACCACAACTGCAGTAATGATGCTATAGGAAGCCTGAAATCAACCATTCCTGATCATGATTTAGTGGTAACAGTTTTTGACGGTTAATTCTTGAACAGCAGCTGATGCACATGGAACCATCTCCCAGCATCTGTTAGCCATTAAAGAACAAAGAACAGTACAGCACAGGAACAGGCCCTTTGGCCCACCTAGCCTGCACTGATGTGCAGTTTCTATCCCTCTGTTCACCTCCCATTCAATATACACCTTGAACATTGTTAACACACCTGCTTCTACCACTTCCACTGGAAGCAGCATGGGCAGCACATTGGCAGAGTGGTTAGCACTGCCACCTCACAGCGCTAGGGACTCAGGTTCGATTCCCAGCTTGGGGTTTGAGTACAATGGTCAACTGATGGTTCATGGAATCCAACAGAAATCATCAGCATCTGTCCAGAACCAAGACCGTATCAACTACAAATACCAAATAGCAGAACAGTGCGATGAAACATAGGCCAAATCAGAACAAATATCACACCTAGAAACACCTGTTGTGAATAGAACACAGCTTAAGATGCAACACCAACAAAGCAGCAGAGTCTTTTCCATACTTAGGGTCAGAAGAAACATTTGGCTTAGGGACTTTGCATTCGTTCTATAAATAAACACCACCCATACAGTGTAATAAGAATTATTGCATTAGCAATTTGACACTGTTTGCAAAAACATCTGAAAAATCGATTTAGCTTTAGCTGGTAGCATCCAATTAGTTCTTTCCATCACTAAAAAAAATAGTGTGCCTTCAGTGATTATTCAGAACAGATTGTACAAAGTTTTGGTGGAAGCAGTACATTGGAAGACTGCTACCCTGCTCGGTTATCTAATAATGCAAATGGGTTGTGTTATGATACCATCATTAAAGATGCACCCAACACTTAGTGCAGTATGATGGCACAGTGGTTATCACTGCTGCCTCACAGCATCAGGGACCTGGCTTCAATTCTGACTTCAGGTCACTGTCTGTGTGGAGTCTGCACATTCTACATGGGTTTCCTCCGGATGCTCTGGTTTCCTCCCGCAGCCCAAAGATGTGTGGACCAGGTACATTGGCCATGCTAAATTAGTGTTAGGGAATTAGCAGGGTAAATTTGTGGAGTTACAGGGGGGTAAGGCCTGGGTGGGATTGTGATCGACCAGACTCAATGGGCTGAATGGTCTTCTTCTGCACTGTTGGAATTCTATGATTCAGTATAATGGAATGGAAGTCTTCAGCAAGACTTGGGCAGGGAGATGGCAGATGGAGTTTAATCCAGACAAATGTGAGGTAATGCATTTTGGAAGGTTTAATACAGATAGGAAATATACAGTAAATGGAGAACCCATTAAGAGTATTGATAGACAAAGCTCCGGGTGTACTGGTTCACAGGTCACTCAAAGTGGCAATGCAGGTGGAGAAGGTGGTCAAGAAGGCATACAGCATGCTTGCCTTCATCGGCCGGGGCTTTGAGTTTAAAAATTGGTAAGTCATGTTGCAGCTTTACAGAATCTTAGTTAGGCTGCACTTGGAAAATAGTGTTCAATTCTGCTCGTCACACTACCAGAAGGATGTGGAGGCTTTGGAGAGGGTACAGAAAAGATTTACCAGGATATTGCTTGGTATGCAGGGGATTAGCTATGAGGAGAGGTTGCAGAAACTTGGTTTATTCTTACTGAAACGACAGAGGTTGAGGGGCATCCTAATAGAAGTCCACAAGATTATTAGAGGCATGGACAGAGTGTAGAGTCAGAAACTTTTTCCCAGGGTAGAAGAGTCAATTACTAGGGGACATAGGTTTAAGGTATGAGGGGCAAGGTTTAAAGGAGATGTACTAGGCAGATTTTTTACACAGAGAGTAGTGGGTGCCTGGAACTTGTTCCGGGGAACGTAGTGGAAGCAGGTACGGTACTGTCTTTTAAGGGACATCTTGACAAGTACATGAATAGGATGGGAATAGAGGGATATGGCCCTCGGAAGGGTAGGGGGTTTTAATGTAGTTAGGCAGCACGGTTAGTGCAGGCTTGGATGGCCAAAGGGTGCTGTAATCTTTTTAGTTCTTTGTTCTTTGTATAGAGATGAGAGAGCCTGAGATTATCCTTCTGTGAGACAGGGGAGATTTAATAAGGTTAGGTAATTAGCCATCGTCCACAAAGGACCATGGTCATCTTTCTCTGTTAGAGAGAGATCATTAGGTATATAAAGCTTGAGGGTTACCACTCTGCAACTGTGGGGCAAGGTGAGGAGGCAGGGATTGAACTCGCGAAGTTGGCACCATTCTGCATCACCTTCTTAACCATCCAGCCAACTGCAAACGAACCCCCACTGCAGATTTAATAAATTTGTTGAAAATCATGACATGTTGTTATAGCATGAATAAGGAAAAACAGTTCCCACTGGCAGGATAATCAGTGAAACAGAGGGCATAGTTTTAAAATAATTGCTAAAAGAGCCAAAGGGGAGAAGAGAGGAATGACAGGAGTAGAAATTGTTCTGTATTCAGTTGTTCACTGCCTTGAAGGAGTTATTCACAAAGGTTTGCCTTCTCAACCCTACCCCTCACCTGAGATGTGGTGAATCTCAATGTTAAATCACCACCAGTCAGTACTTCTGGTCAACTGAGACTATGCAACTTTGCCTTCAAGGGAAGGAAGTCTTCTGTTGCAGGGATGGTGTCCCTATCTCTGGGCCAGAAGACCCAGGATTGAGTCCAGCACCAGGACTTGTTGGCCACGGAAGGACTGTTCAACGAGCTGATAATCAGCTCAGAAATGCTTCCACCACTTCCGTGCACTGTTCCCCAGAAGGTAAAATACATTGTGTGGGAGTGAAGATGCATAAGAGCAAGACTACTTTGAATAGGACACAGCGGTCAGCACTGCTGCCTCACAGCGCCAGGAACCCGGGTTCGATTCTCAGCTCGGGTCACTGTCTGTGTGGAGTCTGCACGTTCTTGCCGTGTCTGCTTGGGTTTCCTTCAGGTGCTCTGGTCTCTTCCCACATTCTGAAGGGCATGCTGGTTAGGAGCACTGGCCATGCTAAATTCTCTCTCAGTGTACCCACTGAGGTGTCAGACTGTGGCAACTAGAGAATTTCACAGTAACTTGATTGCAGTGTTAATGTGACTAATAAATAAACTTTAATATAGGAAGTGTTTCCCTGAAAACACTTCTTGAACATTGTTATTAGTTCAATAATTCATATCAATTTGTGTCTAACTCCTCACTTTCTCAGAAGACTAAGGAAATTTGGCATGTCAGCTACGACTCTCACTAACTTTTATGGACGCACCATAGAAAGCATTCTCTCTGGTTGAATCACAGCTTGGTATGGATCCTGCTCTGCCCAAGGCTGCAAGAAACTACAAAAGGTTGTGAACAAAGCCCAATCCATCTTGCAAACCAGTCTCCCACCCATTGACACTTCCTGCTGACTTGGAAAATCAACCAGCATAATCAAGGACCCCATGCACTGTGGACACACTCTCTTCTGCCTTCTTCCATCGGGAAAAAGACACAAATGCCTGAAGTCACATACAACCAACTCAAAAACAGCTTCTTCCCTGCTGCCATCAGACTTTTGAATGGACCTACCTCTCACTAAATTGATTTTTCTCTCCACCCTAGCTGTGGCTGTAACATTACATTTTGCACTCTCTTCTTTCCTTTCTCTATGAACAGTGTGCTTTGTCAGTATAGCACATAAGAAACAATACTTTTCACTGCATACTAATACATGTGACAATAATAAACCAAATCAAAAATCAAACATGGAAAATAGTGCCAACCTGAAGAGATTCACGTCAAAAGAAAGGAGATTTGGGTATTGATAGCAAAGCTAGCATTTGTTGCCCATCCTTAATTGCCTTCAGAGGGCAATTAAAAGTCAACCACATTGCTGTGGTTTGGAGTCACGCTGGTAACGGTGCGATTTTCTTAGTGAACCAGATAGATTTTTACAACAATTGATGAAGGTCACAGTAAATTTTAATTCCAGATTTATTAATTGAATTTAAATTCCTGTCATGGTGGGATTTAAAACCATGTTCTTAGGGATTACTAGGATCAGTAACATCACCACTACACCACTATCGTCCCTATCTGCAGGTAAATGCTCAAAAATGAGTGCACTGACTCTCCGAGCCAATAGAAGCAGCTAAAAGATGACACACTGGCAAACAATCATCACTGCAGCTGCCGATAGCCCCGAGGTAATGACACTGAAGAATTTAAGCCACTTCTATATAGGCATTGCTTAATTCGAATTCCAGGAGACTGGCATATGTGAGCTGGTCCTCAGATAGCTCTGCTGCTAAATCCAACACCCTTATCCTGCTTCTACATTGTGCCCTTCTGGAATCTAAATTAATGCTGAAGTTATTGATTTCATAACTGATTTGTTCCACTTGTGCTTCCTACTCTGAAAGCAGAATTCCTGAGGTTCAGGGATAAAACTGCCCTAACTGGCTTTCCAGTTTGAAATTATAGAACTTCCCATCATGGTTTTAAGTCTGATTTTTTTTAATATTTGGTTCTCGCAGCGCCACTATCCCAATTTGTCAGATTTATTAACAAGACAGTTTTCTCCTTTGAGATCCTATATTGCTTGCGGAGAGCAATTTTTGTAATATATCTTGACATATACACTTGTATGAATGTAGAGGTTTGATTTGATTTAATTTGATTTATTATTGTCACAAAAGTCTGATGGCACTCCCCTGATGAAAGAGCAACACTCAGAAAGCCCATCCTACCAAATAAACCTGTTGGACTTTAACTTGGTGTTGTGAGACTACTTACTGTTCCAATGACAATGGTCACGTGCTGAACTTTCCTCTGTTTACATTAGCTCCTGGCAGCTGCCTACTCTCTATGGAGAGCTGCACCCAGCCCCTCACCTTCTTCTCCGATACTTTGAAGTCTCTATCTGTTGAAATCTCAATGATTTTAAGTTTGAACTGAGCTGTGTATCTGCCATTCTTTCCTGATACCATGTTGCCAAACTAGACAATGGGGACTAGCCGGAACATGGTGCCTCAACGTCACGTTGATACGTGTAGGCTTGACGAGATGATAGCCACCTTCACTGGCATGCTATTCTATGATGCTATCAATACGTATCTTGGCATCAGGGCAAGTTTTGATTTGATTTATTATTGTCACATGTATTGTGAGAGTGAATAGTGCTGTTTCTTGTGCTATAAAGAGAAAACATACCATTCATACAGTACATAGAGGAGAAGGAAAGGAAGGGATGAAGAATATAGTGTCACAGTCATGGGTGGGGTGTAGATAAAAATAAGCTTAATATAAGGCAGGTCCATTCAAAAGTCTGATGGCAGCAGGGAAGAAGCTGTTTTTGGGTCAGTTGGTATGTGACCTCAGACTTTTGTATATTTTTTCCAATGGAAGAAAGTGGAAGAGAGTATGTCCCAGGTGCGTGGGATCCTTGATTGTGCTGGCTGCTTTTCTGAGGCAGCGAGAAGTGTAGATGGAGTCAATAGATGGGAGGTAGGTTTGCGTGATGGACGCAACCCTTTGTAGCTTCTTGCGGTCTTGGTCAGAGCAGGAGCCATATCAAGCTGTGATACATTCAGAAAGGATGTTTTCTATGGTACATCTGTAAAAATTGGTGAGAGTCATAGTGGATATGCTGAATTTTCTGAGAAAATGGAGGGATTGGAGGGTTTTCTTAACTATAGTGTCAGTATGCAGGGACCAGGACAGGTTGCTGGTGAATTGGACACTTAGAAACTTGAAGCTCTTGACCAACCTTCAAGTTTGGTAAGTCCAATGAATTTCATTATTTTGGCCAGAAGTTGGGGATTGATTTTTACACAAGATATATGAAAAATTGATGTTTTTTTTGGCCAAAGGTTGCTATTATGACATTGACATTAATATGGAAAATCTGGCCAATATCGGTTTATCTGTAAAAATTCCAGTTTCACATGTAATAGCCACATAACTAGTGTAGTAGTCATGGTAATGAACATAAACCGAATGATCCTCGGGTCATTGGAGAGAGAAATCTGGTGCTTAATGGGCACCCAATCTGAGCTCTGATTTTAAGGTTCGGGGGTCAGCTGATAATTAACCCTTTTTTTGTTCGCTCATAGGATTTGAGCATCACCAGTAAGGCCAGCATCCTTAGTCCATCAAGAGAGTGCAAAGGAGAATTACTAGCATGACACAAGGAATGAGGAATTTTAGATACAACGAACGATTGGAAAAATTGGGCTCATTCTCCTTGGAGCAAGTAAGATTAAGAGGTGACCTTATTGGGGTATTCAAAATGATGAACAATTTCGATAGGGTAAAGAAGGATATTGTGTTTCCACTTGCTAGTTTGCTAGTGGCGAGGGAGGGCACAATTTCAGGATGGTCAGCAAGAGAGTTAAGAGTGAGATGAGGGGAAACTTCTAATCTGGTCCAAATTAATTACATGGTCCTCATATGTGCAGGTTAGGTTGATTGGTCATGACAAATTGCCCCTTAATGTCAGGGGGATTAGGAGGGTAAATATGTGGGGTTACAGGGATAAGACAAGACTTCCATAGGATTATTGTTGGCGCAGGCCCAATGGGCCAAATAGCCTCCTTCTGCACTGTAGATTCTATAATTCTTGACTGTTGGGATTGGGAATGCGTTGCCTGGGAAAGTGGTGGAGACAAATTCCACAAGTTTCAAAAAACAGCTGGATACATCTTTGAAAGTGATGAATTTAGAAGGCTATGGAGATAGGGCTGGAGAATAGGACCAGCTCCATAGCTCTTTCAGGAGCATATGCAGACATGATGGACTGAATGGCCTCTTCCTGTTCTACAAAATTCTATGATTCTATCCCTAATTGCCTGGTGGTGGCATTCACATTTTTCTGCTGTCCTTCAAGATTGTAGAAGTCACAGGTCTGGAAGTTGCTGACAAATATTGTGTTCGCTGTTCATGGCGTGCTCATCTCTAACACCAAGAAGACCAATCACAGATTCGCAGATTGGGTGCTTACTTTCTGAATGTTGTTATTCATTGCAGAAATGCCACGCTGAGCTTCCAGTCACCTATCATTTTACTTCTTTGCCCCACTCCCACTGACCTCTTTAACTTAGTCTCCCAGATTGCTCCCTTGAGCAACAATTGTTTCCCAGAGTGTCACGGTGGCACAGTGGTTAGCACTGCTGCCTCACAGCGCCAGGGATCCCAAATCAATTCCGACCTTGGGTGACTGACTGTGTGAAGTTTGCACATTCTCCCCGTGTCTGCTTGGGTTTCCTCTGGGTGGCCGGTTTCCTCCCACAGTCCAAAGATGTGCAGGTTAGGTGAATTGGCCGTGCTAAGTTGCCCCTTAGTGTCCAAAGGTGTGCAGGCTAGGTGGATTGGCCATGCTAAATTGCCCCTTAATGTCCAAAGATGTGTAGGATATTGGGATTAGTCGTGCTAACTTGCTTGTTAGTGACCAAAGATGTGCAGGTTAGATGGATTAGCCATGATAAATGCAAAGGGATTAGGGGAATAGGGTGAAGCGTCTTTTCTCTTCCACAGAGCTGGTGTAGATACGATGGGCTGAATGGGTTCATTCTGTACTGTAGGGATTCTATGGTTATATGGAGGTTCAGTGTAAGCTCAAGGAACGGAACTTCATCTTTCGATTAAGCACTTTTACAATCTTCTGGACTGAACGTTGATATTAACAACTTCAGATAATAAACACTGGGCCCATTTCTATTAGACAGCAGCTGTTGTTAACGATTCTGTTTTCCATTTCTGAAGAACCATCTTTTCTTTGTTCCCTTGTCCCATTACCATCCCTTTTGACATTTGTTATTTAATCTCTCCTGTATTCCCCTTTTTTCAGAGACATTTTCTTTGGTTCTTTCCTCCTGCCTCCCTTTCCCTACCTCTGCATTTGTTTAAAACCAGGTAAAATCTCTAATTTTTTTCCAGTTCTTTGATCTGAAACATTGGCTGGGATTTTTTCTGCCCTGCCACCCGCACCGGATTTTCCAGGCAGCGGAGGCGCTCGTGATTGGCTGCCAGTGGGGTCTTCAGGTCCTGTCAAAGTCAATGGCCATTTACGTCGCTCGCAGGTCACGCGGCTGGGGAACCCACTATGGGGATGGGGGAGATTGGGGTGAGGGTAGGGGGGGAGGAGGGGTGCCTTTGTCAGGACCAGAAAATCCTGCTGGTGGGAAAGACCTGAAAATCCCACCCTTTAAATTTGTTTCTCTCCCTCCAGACTCAGCCTGGCCTCCTGAGTGTTTCCACCATGTTCTGTTTCGTTTCTGATATTCTGTGGCTGCGGTATTTCTACTTGTGCAGAAGGCCGGTACCCTGTTCAACTGGTGTCTCATGACATTGGAAAAGTGATGAAAGACCAGCTTCTGTAGTGCAACCATTTTATTCATTGTAAGATATTATCCTTCATTCACTTGCTGTAAAGACATGACTGAACTGAGACTGGCCGACTTGATGTCTGTCTCCTGTGGTGTCCGAGCTGGAAGGGTTCTATTACATAGAAGCTAATGGCATTGTGACCTTCACAACTGTGGTTAGCACAATGTCTGATTCTTGAAGTTATCTGGAATGTGTTGACAGCACGTATGTATCTGAAATAGAGTCATACGGACTCAAAATGTTCATTTTGTTTTCCTCTCTACAGATGCTGCCAGACTTGTTGAGTTTTTCCAGCATTTTCGGTTTTATTACTGCAGCTAGCATACTTCAGATGTTTTAAAGTTTATTTATTAGATGGGCCATCATCAACACTGCAATGAAGATACTGTGAAAATCTCCTAGTCGCCACACTCCAGCGCCTGTTCGGGTACACCGAGGGAGAATTTAGCATGGCCAATGCACCTAACCAGCACGTCTTCCAGATTGTGGGAGGAAACTGGAGCACCTGGGGGAAACCCACGCAGACACAGGGAAAATTTGCAGACTCCGCACAGACAGTGACCCAAGCCATGAATCGAACCCGAGTCCCTAGCATTGCTAACCACTGTGCCAATGTGACGCCACCGTGCTACCTCTGCAGAGTGGTTCTCACCTGATCTACCCAGGTACAAGCCTCAATCTCTCTAAGCATGATCTTCAAACAGCAATGGACAGGAACATAATTGACCCAGCTTCATAACAAGTTTATCTAGCCATTTTATCTCTGTGGGGACTTGCTGCACACACATTGAGGTGAGGCTTCAAGTTAACTAAATTAATTAGTTGTAAAACATTTGAGGCAAGCAGAGGTCATGATGAACATCATATGAATGCCTATTTAAAATATATGAGGAGGAATTTTTTCAGCCAAGAATGGTGAATCTGTGGAAATCTTTGCTGCAGAAGGCTGTGGAGGCAAGATCATTGAGTGTCTTTAAGACAGAGCTAGATAGATTCTTGATTAATAAGGGGATTAGGGGTTATGGGGAAAAGACAAGGGAATGGGGATGAGAAAAATATCAGCCATGATTGAATGGCGGAGCAGACTTAATGGGCCGAGTGGCCCAATTCTGCTCCTATATCTCATGGTCTTGTGGTCTATTCTTTCTCTGGACATTAAATCAGTTCTTTTCAACCAACTCATGCAGCACACTGGAAATAGCCAAAAGAGTTTCCATTCTCTCAATGGCGTTCTCATTCTCTGTGTTGCAACTCACATTGTGGTTCCAAATTCTAAGGGTGTTGCTTAGCAAATGTCAGTTCCAGAAAAGAAAATGTAAGTGTACTGAGAGGAGAAACACAATACAAGATGTTCAATGAAGAGGGTGATAAATGGTCCCTGCCAAAGCAAAATGACACTTCAATACAAATGAGTGAGCTTGTTTTAAGAATGAAATGAAACAGACTAGGCCTGATGAGTTGTCACGCACCCAATTTATTTGGATAAGCTGTGCACTGGGAACAGAGTCAATCAAAGACACAAAATTCAACATGGAACCCGATGTAAACATCCTCACAGTGTTAATGCGGAAATGAAGATGTAATATTATTTCTCCCCTCAAAATCGCACCTCACAAGTTGGCTGTGCCATTAAGCAGAATCTCAATTTTCTAATCTATGCACACCATCTCCAAAACAAGTGGCCTTTAGGCCTCAAATTTGCTTTTAAATAATGCATAGGAAATGTGTGATGGCCTAGTGGTATTATTGCAAGGCGATTAATCCAGAAACTCAGCTAATGTCCTGGGAACCTGGGTTTGAATCCCATCACATTGCTGGTACAGACTCAATGGGCTAAATGGCTTCCTTCTGCACTGGAGGAAGTCTATTCTATTATAACTTGTTGGAATAGTAATTAATATCAATAAATGTTTTTAATATCAGAAACAGTCGTTTATAGGCTGCCTTTCTTTAATGAAGTAAGATACTTCAGCTTGATTTATTTACTTTATTTTGTAGGTTATTTTCCGTGAGCTTTGAGTAAAACACTGGAGCTGCTATTTTGATGGAAGCAATTGGGACTCCATTCAGTCTGAGGGAGAGAACTGTGGCCTGTGTGTGCTTCTCAACATCTGACTGCATCTTTATTAAATTATACCTTAATACAAGCCAAACCAAGAGAGTAAGATTATCTCAGCTCCACCAAAAAATCCATTTTCCGCAATGTGAAGTTCGCAGTGGGAACAGGTCACCACTGGACTTCACAAGAACAAAATGGTTTCTCGAGCTTGTCTCTCTAAAGCTGTCCTCCATTGGAAATCTTGAGGTACACTTGTCAGAGCACTGAGAGTCAGATGGATAAGCAACAAGCAGTGTCTTTAAGGGCTACATAAAAAGTATGCTATAACTAGGAATATGTATATGGTCACATACATAAAAATCAGCACTTCACATTTGAATCAAACATTTGAATCAAAGGTTAAAGCTAAGTCAAAGTTAAGGCACCTTTTTTTTTAATTTATCCATGGGACATGGGCGTTACTGGCTGACCAGCATTTATTGCTCATCCCTATTTGCCCCTATTCAGAGGGCAGTTGAAAGTAAACCACATTGCTGTGCCTCTGGAGTCACATGCAGGCCAAACAATGTAAGGATAACAGATTTCCTTCCCTAAGGGACATTAGTGAACCAGATGGATTTCGTGACAATTGTTTCACAGTCATCAGTAGCTTCCGAATTCCAGTTATTTTGTTTATTGAATTGAATTTATTAAACCCGGGTCCGCAGAACATTATAGTTGAGTTCCTGGATTAATAGTCTAGCGACAATACCACTAGGCCATCATCTCCCCTTTAATACTTTAGCTACAACTGAGTCCTCACAATGAAATAACTCCTCCGAGTTCAGTGTCCCTTCACCAAATTCGGTTTATTTACATAGCAAGCAACACTTAGACAGAATATAAACCCAGGGTGTCAAAAACCCTGATGCGCCACATTAAATATACATACAGGACTCCCTGGGTGGAATTTTCCCAACCCACCTGTCAGGGAATCGGAGTGGGTGGGGTACCGATCATACAAAGGACCATCAGCCTCAGATGGATTTTTTCAACTTTGGGACGAGCATGACCAGAAAATCCAACCCCCTCATTGGATGAGCCGTCACTGCCTTAATCAGGGAGCTTGTATTCAAAGAGGTTATCATTGACCAGAAACTCAACCAGACTCGCCACACAAACACAGTGGCTACAAGAGTAGGTCAGACACTAGGAATACTACTGTGAGTAACTCACCTCCTGACTCCCCAAAGTCTGTCCACCATGTACGAGGCACATGTCAGGAGTGTGATGGAATACTCCCCAGTTGTCTAGATGGGTGTAGCTCCAGCAACACTCAAGAAACTCCACATCATTCAGGACAAAGCCCCGCTTGGTTGACATAATGTTAACAAACATCCACTCCCTCCACCAACAACACTCAGTAGCAGCAGTGTGTACTATCTACAAGACGCACTGCAGAAATCCACCAAAGATCCTTGGACAGCACCTTCCAAATCTACAACCACTTCCATCTAGAACGACAAGGTCAGCAGATACAAAGGAACAGCAACACCTGCAAGTACCCCTCCAAGCCACTCAGCATCCTGAATTGGAAATATATCGCCGTTCCTTCACTGTCGTTGGGTCAAAATTCTGGAATTCCCTCTCTAATGCTATTGTGGGTCAAAACACAGCATGTGGACTGTAGCGATTCAAGAAAGCAGTTCATGATCATCCTCTCAAAGGGCACCTAGGGATGGGCAATAAATATTGGCCAGCAAGCAAGGCCCATGGCCCGTGAATGAATAAAAAAAAGTCCATCAGTGGACCTCATTAAAGTCATTACACACATTAATTAATTATTCACTGTTACTGCCAAATGTTTTATCCTGCAATGTACACCGACATATCAAATAACATGTCAACCGAATCATGAATAGATTGAGAGAAAAGCAGAATTTGGTCTATTGTTAAAAAGTTGTAACACAATTCTTGAGTTTTATCTTTTGCCCTCCAGCAACTATGTTGTGGAAACAATTCTGCAATTTCTTTTCAAACACTTATGGGATTCATTTCGTCCAAAACAATGACACCGACCTGGCAAATGGCTTTTTCAGTTCAGCTTATTAATTCACAAAGATAATCTCCTTTGATGAGGACAACTTTGTACAAAAATAAAAACCGAGGGCTGGTGATATTGCCTACAGGAGCAGTGCAAAAATCAACAATGCTGTCATACTGTTGGGACTTCCCTTTAGTTCCTCTACTGTGCCAGAGCGAGGTAAGTTTTGTTCTAATTGCAGCTTCAGGATGAATTGGCACCAATGCTTTCCTCATTATGGAAAACTATGCTTCAGTGCGGCAAAGCTTTGTGAAGTTTAAAAGAGGCATCTCACTCTCCAAAGAGCAAATGATGAAGGAAGTGTACTTTGCATGAATGACCAGTTATTCCTATTAAAGATTTGATTTTTTCTTCCTCCTCTGCACCCATTCAGGGAATCATAGAATCCTTACGGTGCAGAAAGAGGCTGTAATAACTCCACGGAGGTGAGAATCCCATCACAAAGTTACTTTATTTACACCATACATCTATATACAACCAGCTCTCCAGTTGCTCCCTGCTGAATGCAAGCTGGGAGTCTGACATACCTGCTTTAAATAGGGAGCATGAGACTCCCTGATTTAACCATCAATTAGGAATCATTAGGTAGTTCTTTTCAGGTACCAACAAATTAAACTAAATCAAATTAACTTAGGGAGGGGTCATCATGTATCTCTTTCAGATAAGGGAGTGGTCATCAGGTAGTTTATACTCTAGCAAGCCAACCTCATTCGTCTGGCTGAAGTCATCACAGAGGCCAATTGGCCTATTGAGCTTCCACCAACAACAATCCCATCCAGGCCTTCTCCCTGTAACCCAACATATTTACCCTGCCAGTCCCCTTTACATTAAGGGGCAATTTTAGCACGGTCAATCAACCTAAACCACACATCTTTCACTAATGTCCTTCAGGGAAGGAAATCTGCCATCCTTACCTGGACTGGCCTTCAAGTGACTCCAAGCCCAAAGTAATGTGATTGACTCTCAACTGCCCTCCAAAGGGCAACTGCAGATGGGCAATAAATGCTGGCCAGCCTGCGACGCCTATGTCCCATGAATGAATAAAAAAAAATCTTTGGATTGTGGGAGGGAACTGGAGCACCCAGAGGAAACCCATGCTGACTTGGGGAGAACGTGTGGACTCGAGGAGAATATACAGTCTCCTCACAGACAGCCATCCAAGGCCAGAATTGAACCTGGATCCCTGACACTGTGGGTCAACTCTCAGCACGTGACTGCAACGAGTCAAGAAGGCAGCTCACCACCGCCTGCCCAAGGGCAGCTAGGGATGGACAATAAATGCTGACCCACCAGGGATGGCCATGCCTCACGAATGAACTTAAAAAACGGTCTACACCGTGCGGCCTCACTGTGAGGCAGCCATGCTAACCACTGATCCACTGAAAGTACATTCTGATCCTACAGCTTTGAAGACTAGAGTCACTTTTAGGAACTCAAACAGGTGCACACGTTGGGAACAGTTTGAATTTTTAATGGTATTTGGTTAAACAAATTGGTCTTGTTCCATTTTTCTTTTTTTCCCTTTAAATTACTTGCAGTTAAAATGACTCGATAATTAGCTTTAAAATCATTAACCTTCCACTGTTCCGTCTGAGTACATTTGGTCAAAAGCGAACAAAACTGTGGTAAAATTGCAAAGCAAAGACTCTACTTTAATTAAAAGAAGCACACCTTCTTCTGCTCATCGCTATCAATCTCCAGCATTGAAGAGCCGGTACTGAGGGAGAGAAATGTTGGAAAGAGCAAGTTAACTGATGTCAGTGGCAATCCACTCTCTAAGTGATTTCATAGAGTTAGTGCGGATTAGGTTCCTGCTCACTGCTAGAGGCATCAACAATTGAAAATTTAATGACTGCTCGATACTGCTGTGAGACCAATAAGATAAAAGATTAAAAAAATAATAAATGGGCTAGAAATAAAATTGGAAGGGAGCTTACACCAGAATACAAAACCGTCTTGCCTCAGTGACATTTTATCTTTTCTAAAAAAAAAACTAGCTTGCTGTTAAAAATTACGAACATAGACATATGTCGTTCAGCATCTCGATTATGGTTCATGTGCTAGTGAATGTGAAAGCAAAGGAAAGGACTTGCATTTAGGTAGCACCCTTTTGTGATCTCAAGTTGTTGCTAAGTCACATAAGAACCAATGAAATTTCAGTGCGTCTGGCAGCATCTGACAAAGCTTTGACAAAGGGTCATCTGGACTCAAAACGTCAGGTCTTTTCTCTCCTTACCAATTGGGTGGGGTGCTGGGGGTGGGGTGGGGGTGAGTCCCACCAAAACCAGAAACAAAAGGAAACTTAAAACATCAAACCAAAATGTGATTAAAGGGTCCCCTAGCCCCTGAAGTGCCCAACAAGCATGGAAGGCCTCAATGGCAGCCATGAACACTGCATGCCCCCTCACCAGGGACACCCGGCTATGAATATAGCCAGGGTAGAGGGGCAGACAGTCGGGTCGGACGACCCCCCTCGGTTGCCCACTGCTTAGACCGTTGTATGGCAAGCTTCACCAAGCCCAAAGGCAGGTTCATGGGGAAGTCCTCCTCCCCCCTCTCTCCCTGGGTGTTCATTACCTACTTGCATCAACCAGGATATTCCCAGTTTTTGGAAAGGTATATTCTGCTAACTAAGACCCTTACATAGCCTTAGTTAATGGCCTTTTAAGGACTTTGTTTAATTTGTATTTTACCTACTGGTAGAAGTGCCCATGTCACATGACAAGGCTGCCAGGTGTACTGTGGGCAGGAAGTAAACAAGGAACAAAGAACAGTACAGCACAGGAACAGGTTCTTCAGCTCTCCAAGCCTGCGCTGGTCATGGCATCTGCCTAACCTAAAACTGTTATGGAGTCCATACCCCTCTGTTCCCCACCCTATTCATGTATCTGTCTAGATGCTCCTTAAATGCTGAATGGCCTTCTTCTGCACCATAGGTATTCTATGATTCTATTCCAGTTATACGTGCATTGTTATTTACTTCGATCATATAAATGTGAAAATCAAACTTCCATTGCAAATGATTTTTATTGGATGTTGCTACCTTGCCTGCTCCCACCATGACCCGGACAGGAAATCTTTCCTGTTCGGGCACTCTGTGTCTCATGGAGATCTCCCCACTGTGGAAAGGCCACCCTTGCTTGATTACCCTGCCACCCCAGCCTACTGATCGCCATCCTTCTCCCTTGCTGGAGCCTCTCTGTCTGCAAAAAGCTAAAAGATGATCACAAAATTTCAAACACTTGATTAGAAGGCAGCAGATCTGCTGTTGGAATATATTTTTTTCTGTCGACGTAGAGCTGTGCCTTCTGCGCCTCGATATTTCCGAGCCAGATAAACAAATGGTCAAAATTTAAATTGCTGTATGCAACAAAGGCCGTCACAGACTTATCACGTCAGGGCTGGGATGGTCCCTGATATTGGCAAGGAGGTTGGAGCCGCTGATGGCATGGCGACTTTCTCTGCAAAACGATGCGGCAAAAATGTTTAAATCACGGGTTCCACAGTATATTGCTGCTGCGGTGGGCTGTGTAATAACTAATCGAGGTAGTTTTATATTGACGGATTGGGGGTGGGGGGGGGGTTGGTGCAAGACATCGAATAAGAAGCCTGCCTGTGCCCCTATTAAGTATTATGGTCCTTAAGTGGCCAAAGAATGACCACTCAAGGGCCTTTTCCTGCCCAGCCTCAATTTCTAGACTGGTGGGCACCAGTTGGATCAGAGTGCCAAACACCCTGACACTGAGATCAAACTACCACCCATCCCCCTGAGTTCTCCAGAGCATCTCTTATCCTTCCACCCCAGAAGCCTGAAGTGCAGTCCTGGGTCTTTGGTTCAGTCACGGCACTGCAGTACCTCTTCACGGGGACTAGGTAGGGTAAATGCATGAGGTTACGGGGATAGGGCCTGGGTGGGATTGTGGTCAGTGCCGACCTGATGGGCTGAATGGTCTCCTTCTATACTGTAGGGATTCTCTCCCAATAAATCCTTTGTTTCCAGGTCAACTCAATTTAATGCATTCCTCCTTAGTAATAGGCCCCATTGCACAAAACACAGCCCCAGTTAATTGTATGAAAATCATGCCCTTTTAATGGCATTGGTTACAAGAGGACTTCAAGGCGCACAAACTGTGAAGCATTTCTCACTCGCTCTGAGCCGGTTCCACCATGAAATCTGCTCCATATGCTGCATTTCTTCAAATCGCCATTTGACATTCATAGCACGGCGCTTATTCCATTTGGACTTCAGCAGATGTTGGGTTATTTCTGCTATCTAAAGGGCAAAATAAATAGGGTGTAATTAAGACAATTGGATGCGGGCCAAGAGACAAGAAGTGAAACCAGGAGCCGAACAAAATGCGGTGGGTGGAACCAGCTGTCTGTCTGCAGGTTCACATGGTCTGTAAATTGGACTAACTTTGAAGGGCTACCTGTCGGCCCGGCCACTTGCATCCTTTTTTCAGAAGAATGTTTTCCTGTTGTGCAGCTGGTGTGTGATAAACCACACGACACGTATCAGAATTTCTTTGCACGGAGGCATCAAATGGGATCATCCCTTCCAGTTCTGCATGAACTGTAGATCGGAGCACTGACAACTATGTTCTATTTCTTGCTCAATGTATTTAGGTGATCTTCACATTTGGTAAAGAGGACGTTCTCCCAGCGTTTATTCCCTGACTGTTGTTTTTTTTAATGATTTCATGGGATGTGGGCATCGCTGGCAAAGTCAGCATTTATTGCTCACCCCTGAATATCCTTGAGAAGGTGGCAATGAGCCAGTGTTTTGAACCGCTGCAGTGGTGTAGGTACTCCCACAGCGCTGTTAGGAAGGGAGACTCAGGATCGTGACGCAGTGGCAGTGAAGGAATGCCGACTGGGTGGCATGGTGGCACAATGGTTAGCACTGCTGCCTCACAGCGCCAGGAACCCAGGACTGATTCAGGCCTGGGTGGAGTTTGCACATTCCATCCACGCCCCGCTCCCTCAACCTCCCACAATCCCCACCCCCCCAACCCCATGCCTGTGTGGGTTTCCTCCGGATGCTCCAGTTTCCTCCCGCAGTCGAAAGATGTGCATGTTAGGTGGAATAGCCATGGAAAATGTGTGGGGTTACAGGCATAAGGCAGGGGAAAGGGCCTGGGTAAGATCCTCTGTCAGAGAGTCAGTGCAGACACATTGGGCCAAATGGCCTCCTTCTGCACTGTAAGGATTCCATGATTCAGTGATTTGGGTTCCAATTCAGGATGTCATGGAACTTGGTGGTAACACAGAGACAATGCTTTTTTTAAAAAATTGAGCAAGTCAAACTTTGGAATTCACTCATCTTCGAATGGAGAGGTCAATTTTATACATTTACAAAGGCAGATTCAGAGAAACCTACATTTGTTTTCAATGGGATTACACTACAGAATTTAAATAGAAACTCAAAATCAATTCTTATTCCAAAATAACATCAGAGAAAAGTATGACAACTCGTTATTCTTGCTCTTGTGTTAATTTTAAGGAAAAAGAAATCTATTCTCTGAAAGTGACTTTTGCTATCAGGTGACTATCCATTATTGACATGGAGCTTTGATATCCCAGAGAAGACTAGATGGGATCTAATTTCTCCTTTAGTAAGCTCATTGTTATTCCTGGACCCATTTATAACCTCTTTCCAACGTGCCATCAATAATTCAACGTGTTCTAACTACGCTTGGACCAAGAGGTTATGGCTGTGAACTTATTAACAACTTTTCACCAAATTATTTGGCTCTTGATGAATGAATATACACACACACATAAAAGGCCTCGGCATGCATTATTGTTTGGTCTCAAAAATTACAACTAATATACAAGATGAGGTCAACTCTTGAAACATGGCAAAGGTCATCGAGATTAGTGAGCAGAGCCAGTTTACAAAGTCTGCAAAAAACCCATCAGCTTCACTTTTTAAAGGTTAGCTGTCCAAACCTTTTAGCATTTTTTCTCTCAAAAGCATGACACATGGCTGGTGTGGTGGCACAGTGGTTAGCACTGCTGCCGCACAGCCCAGGGACCCGGGTTTGATTCCCAGCTTGGGCCACTACCTATGTTGTTAGAATGTAACCAGTGACAAATTTGTGTTGGATGTAATGTGACCAATGGGAACCAGATGTAAGGGTCAGCTGACCCAGTAAAACATGGAACCAATCACAGAGTGATGAAATAGTCAGCTGATTCACTATAAATAAGGATCTATGTAGAATTGTTGAGAGCTTGGAGTGGCTCAGGGTGAGGCCCCATGTTTGGAGTAATGATGTTTCTTTATTAAACCCTTTCTTTGATTTATAAGTTGGAGTAAGTTTTGTTGTTTCACTTGCTGCATTTTGAAGAGTTCCTTCTGAAGAAACATGTAGGGAGTCCGTGCTTTCTGCCCGCATCTTCATGCCTTCCTCTGGTTTCCTCCCACAGACGGAAAAATGTGCTGGTTAGGTACATTGGCCGTGTTAAATTCTCGCTCTGTGTACCTGAACAGGTGCCAGAGTGTGACGACTAGGGGATTTTCACAGTAACTTCATTCACAATAAGATAGCTGACCAATAAGATATGAATAGTGAGTCTGATTAGATGGATGATATTCAGGATGTAACTTTGTAACAGTATAAAGCCCATATAAGTTTGCTTATTATTGCTCATTTAACAGATTTCTATTTGTAGGTGAATCAAATTTTTGAATCTCGGAATAAGTCCAATGGCAATCATTTTCATAATCCTTAAAATACTTTGCCCTTACCTCACCATCTTCCTGATTTACAAGATGAGAGACACTATAATTGCACTGGCTAAACAGCCCAAACAGTTTCAGATTATTCTTCTAATATATTGGTTTTTAGTTTATTTATTAGTGTCACAAGTAGGCTTACATTAACACAGCAATAAAGTTACTGTGAAAATCCCCTAGTCACGACACTCTGGTGCCTGTTCAACTACACTGAGGGAGAATTTAGCATGGCCAATGCATCTAACCAGCATGTCTTTCAGATTGTGGGAGGAAACCAGTGCACCCGGAGGAAACCCACGCAGACACGGGGAGAGTGTGACCCAAGCCAGGAATTGAACCCAGGTCCCTAGAACTGTGAGGCAGCAGGGCTAACCACTATGCCATCATGCCCTGCACAATAGTTCAACCCCGAAATCAAACTCATATATAATTGAAGAGAATTACATTGGCTTTGTGTGTGTGTGTGTGTGTGTGTGTGTGTAAGAGAGAGAGACACTTGCAAAACATGCAAAGTATCACTCCTTGTGATTGATCCAAATAACCTTTTTTTTTGGGGATGTGGGCATCACTGATTGGCTTGACCATCATTTGTTGCCTTCCCTAATCACCCTTGATTTGAATGGCTTGCTGGACCATTTCAGAGGACAGCTGAGAGTCAACCACCTTGCCGTGGATCTGGACTCACATGTAGGCCAGACCAAGTAAGGATGGCAGATTTCCTTCCCTAAAGAAGCATTAGTGAACCAGATGGGATTTTACAACAATTCACAATGTTTAATGGTCATCATTAGACTTTTAATTTCAGATTTTTATTGAATTTGAATTTCACCATTTGGCATGGTGGGATTCGAATTTGGGTCCCAGAGCATTACTCTGGGTCTCTAGATTGCCAGTCCAGTGACAATACGGCTGTGCCACCACCTCTTCCTAACATCAGATGGGTAAAGCAGCAGGTTAGCATTATTTGTCTTGTAGGGACTATCACACAACCCTGAAAAAGCACTGCCACAGCATCTTATCATACCATTTGGGACACCTCAAAATACTTTACATACAGGAAGCTAGTTTGAGAATTGTAGTTCATGTTGCTATTCGGTTAACACGGCAGCCATTTTGCTATAAACTGCAGTGGAAATGCATTGACTGCAGTGGTGGTGATTAAGGATAACATTTCAGCCAGATCACCAGGAAATCTCCCTTTTTACTTCTGATAGCACCACTGAGACTTTAATGTGCATCCAAATGCCAGATGGAACCTAGTTAACATCTCGTCGAAGAATGGTAACTGCACGATGCGAGTGCACTGGAGTTTCAGCCTAGATTATGCACTGGAATGGAACTTGAACATTGAACTTTCTGACTCTGAACTGAGTTGCTACTCAGCAAATAGCTGACAATACGAGGGAGGACAAACTTATTTCCCTAATAATAGGGGAAGCAGTGGTATTGTCACTGGACTAGTATTTCAGAGACCTAGGATTCAAATCCCACCATGGCAGATAGTGAAATTTGAATTTTCTAGAATTAAAAGTCTAACGATGAAACCATTGTTGTAAAAACCTATCTAGTTCACTAATACCCTTTAGGGAAGAAAATATGTCATCCTTACCTGGTCAGGTAAGAGCCTCATGACAGGTAAACATAAATATCTAGGAGGCTAGTATCCTTCAACACTAATAAAGAGGTGTTTGTTATATTTTAAGTTATTGCGGTTGCTTGATATATCAATTCAATAAACTTGCTGAGTTATGCCACTCTTGACATTGATTTGAGGGTGGCACAGTGGTTCACACTACTGCCTCACAGCGCCAGGGATCCGGGTTCAATTCCAGCTTGTGCGTGTGGAGCATGTATGTTCTCCCCGTTTCTGCACAGTTTTCTGCCGGGTGCTCCGGTTTCCTCCCACAGTCCGAAGGTGTGCAGGATAGGTTGCTTGGCCATACTAAATTGCCCTTTAGTGTCAGGGGGATTACAGGGTAAAAACATGGGGGTGAATCTTTCCATTCTGCCCGCCATAGGAATCGTAGCAAGCAAGAGACAGACCATGGGAAGGCCCGTTGACCTCGGGCGGGATTTTCCATTTTCAGGGCAAGCGCGCTGGAAAGTCCTGTCCAAGATGTTACAGGGATAGGGCCTGGGTGGGACTGTTGTCAATGCAGGCTTGATGGGCTGAATGGCCTTCTTATGCAGTGTAGTGATCTTATGAGTGACAGCAATAAACAAATCACCATTGCACTTCCAGATAAAGATCAGAAATTGCACGCCAAGTTCCAGACTCACATGAGCAAGTCAATTTGAACAAAAGCAGAATTAGGTTTCACTTTCTTCCAGCACACTGATGTTCCATTTTTAATTCTTTCTGATGCTCTAGCAAGCCTGTGTAACTTTACTCAATGGGTTATGAAGCCAATGCATCACCATGCTTGACTGGCTGAGGCACCAATTGGAACACAACTAAAGCAATGTTGCTAAGTAATTAAGCTGCTAATCATGCAATTAATGAGCTCAAACCTGTAAAAGCTAGCTAATTTCCCAGTGTTAAGTGCAAGCCTCGAGGGTGTTTTGCTCAGATTAACTTGTGAGAAGGCTCATGCACCCTAACGTTAGCTTAATCCCACCAGCAGGCGACGACGCGGCCTGGTATTTATATGAAGGAAATCGAACCTATTGAAGTGATTATGCTCCAGTTTGCCCTTTTCATACAGCTGATCTCCAGCTAGGGTAATACACATGCGCTGACTCAAAAGGAACAGGCCAGTCGTTTTTTATCTCAGACTGTGATGATGAAATCATATAACATGTCTCAATAGGATGTATGTGCCAGGGATAATGAAATGCATCTGGTCAGGAATTGGAAATGCAATGAAGCGTTTAAAGGGAAATAAAAATTGAAATCTGAAATAATAATAAGCAGAAGAGGGTAGAAATACGCAGCTGGCTCATCTGAGGGCTGAGAAATAAAATACATTTCAGGCACTTACTTCTCACTGATTCTAAAGAAGGATCGTTACATAAAATATTAACTTACTTTTAGTCTTTTTGGAATGGAATAGATCCACTGTGTGTTTTGATTTGACTTGATTTATTATTGTCACATGTATTAGTATAAAGTGAAAAGTATTGTTTCTTGCGCAGTATACAGATAAATCAATGTACATAGAGAAGGAAAGGAGAGGGTGCAGGATGTAGTGTTACAGTTATAGCTAGGGTGTAGAGAAAGATCAACTTAATATGAGGTAGGTCCATTCTAAAGTCTGATGATAGCAGGGAAGAAGCTAGTCTTGAGTTGGTTGGTACATATTCGTAGATTTTTGTACCTTTTTCCCAATGGAAGAAGGTGGAAGAGAGTAAGAGAGAGGTGCTTGGGGTTCTCGATTATGCTGGCTGCTTTTCTGAGGCAGTAGGAAGTGTAGACAGAGTCAACGGATGGGAGGCTGGTTTGCTTGATGGACCAAGCTCATTCATGATTCTTTGTAGTTTCTTGCAATCTTGGACAGAGAAGGAGCCATACCAAGCTGTGATACAACCAGAAAGGATGCTTTCTATGTTGCATCTGCAAACTTTGGTGAGAGTCGTAGTGGACATGCCAAATTTCCATAGGCTCCTGAGAAAGTAGAGGCATTGGACTTCAACGCTGATAATGGACTTCAACGCGGATAAATGTGTAGTGGTCCATTTTGGCAGGACCAATGGGATGAAGGAATACAATATCAAGGGTAGGAGTCTTAGCAGTGTTGAGGAGCAGAAGGATCTTGGGGTCCGGGTCCATAGGACTCTTAAATCAGCCTCGCAGGTGGAGGATGTGGTCAAGAAGGCATATGGTGTACTGGCCTTCATTAATCGAGGGATTGAGTTTAGGAGTCAGGAGGTAATGCTGCAACTTTATAAGACCCTTGTCAGACCCCACTTGGAGTACTGCCCGCCGTTCTGGTCGCCTCACTATAGGAAGGATGTGGAAGCTATTGAGAGGGTGCAGAGGAGATTTACAAGGATGTTGCCTGGATTGGGAGGCATGCCTTATGAAGATAGGTTGAGGAAGCTAGGTCTCTTCTCCCTGGAGAGACAAAGGTTGAGAGGTGACCTGATAGAGGTTTATAAAATGTTGAGAGGAATAGATAGGGTGGATTCTCGGAGGCTATTTCCCCGGGCTGAAATGGTCGCTACAAGAGGACACAGGTTTAAGGTGCTGGGAAGCAAGTACAGAGGAGATGTTAGGGGTAAGTTTTTCACTCAGAGGGTGGTGAGTGAGTGGAATCTGCTGCCGTGGTGAACTCACTGGGGTCTTTTAAAAGACTTCTGGATGAGTATATGGGATTTAATGGGATTGGGAGTTACAGATAGTTCTATGGCTTGGTAGGTATGGATGTGATCGGCGCAACTTGTGGGCCGAAGGGCCTGTTTGTGCTGTAATGTTCTATGTTCTATATGTTCTATGTTCTATTACTGGGCTTTCTTAACAATAACATTGACATGGAGGGTTTAGGACAGGTGATCTGGACAAACAACAAAGAACAACACAGCACGGGAAACAGGCCCTTTGGCTCAACGAGCCCGCGCCGACATTGAGAAACTTGAAGCTCTCGACCATCTGCGCTTCATCCCTCTTGATGTAGACATGGGCATGTCCTCCACTCTACTTCTTGAAGTCAGTGACTATCTCCTTTATTTTGCTAACATTGAGGGAGAGATTATTGTTCACCTGATCTCTTTCTGTAGTCCATCTCATCATTATTTGAGATCTGACCCACCAAAGAGGCATCATCAGTTGGAGGGAAATTTGTCCACATAGTCATAGGTATATAAGGAGTATTTCCATCTTTTCCTGCTTTTGTTTTCAATGTAATTAAGTGTTACCATTAAATTGTGACATCTTACAGAAAGAAATCTTATGCAAGTTGAGTCGTATTCATGACACTTGCAAACTTGTTACTATATTGTACTATACATAAAGAAAATCTGTACAAATATTCTTGAAGTGGCAGTGATAGTAGTCAAATCCTGTGATCATTTCAGTATTAATTCCTTTTTACACAGCACAGCCTGGTGCTGAAATGCATTTCAAGTTGCCTGTATTGTACAAAAGAAAGTCAGATTCAATCATTCTAGCCTTACAGTAACTTCAATGTTAACCGGTATGGCAAATGTCAACAAGTCCTGACGATATCCTCACACAATCATGTGTACATAACCATTCACCATGCAAAGCTTGTATTTTAAAAGCATATTTGATCTGATTTGATTATTATTGTCACGTGTATGATGGTGGAATTTGAAATAAATAAAAAATATCTGGGGTTAAGAATCTACTGATGACCACTGTCGATTGTTGGAAAAACCAGTCTGGCTCATTAATGTCCTTTAGGGAAGGAAATCTGACATCCTTAACTGGTCTGGTCTATATGAGACTCCAGAGCCACAGCAAACAAAGAACATCCCAGCGCTGGAAACAGGCCCTTCGGCCCAACGAGCCCGCGCCGCAGTGTGGTTGACTCTCAACTGCCCTCAGGCAAATGGGATGGACAATAAATGCTGGCCGGCCAGTGACACCCATGTCCTACAAATTAATTTTTAAAAAAGAATTGCAAAAGATACAACTAACGATTGTGACTAGGATGAATCATAGAATTCTTACAGTGCTGAACGAGGCCACCCCACACACAGGCTTACCCCTATAGTCCCACATTTTTACCCCACTAAACCCCAACCTATATATTTTGGGACACAAAGGGGCAAATCAGCATGGCCAGTCCCCCTCATCTGCACATCTTTGGTCTGTGGGAGGGAACTGGAGCATCTGGAGGAAACCCACACAGACACAGGGAGAGTGTGCAAACTCCACACAGACAGTCACGGGCCAGAATTGAACCTGGGTACCCAGTGCTGTGATGGAGCAGTGCTGACCCACAGAGGGAGCCAGCCATAGTTAGGAAGAGTGTCAATCATCTTCCACCCTGATTTCAGCCAGGAAATGGACTGCCAGATAACCAATAACATTCCTTATGCTTTCAAACTCTTTTTGACAGGAGCAGAATGTTTGTTCTGAAACGTGCCAAAACTTAATCTCACCCCCAAGCTACGCACAGCAAGAATCATTTTCCTCTCAAGTCAGACGCCAGAAGGTTGGAATTGAGGGAGAAGAATAGAATACTGCCCCACCAATCAGCTCTCGGAATGGTTTTGGATGTGTTGCTTACTTTTACTTGTCAATGCGGCACGGTGGCACAGTGGTTAGCACTGCTGCCTCATGGTGCCAGGGATCCAGATTCAATTCCAGCCTCGGGTCACAGTCTGTGTGGAGTTTGCACGCTGTCCCAGTGCTTTCGTGGGTTTTCTCTGGGTGCTTTGGTTTCCTCCTACAGTCCAAAGATGTGCAGTTTAGGTTGATTGGCCATGCTAAATTGCTCCTGAGTGTCATGGGGATTAGCAGGATAAATACATGGAGTTATGGGGATAGGGCCTGGGTAGGATTATAGTTGGTACAGGATTGATGGGCTGAATTGTCTCCTTCTGCACTATAGGGATTCCACAAACGCAAGTCAAACAAAAGAAGGTCACATAAATAATTCACTATAAATGATTCACTATAAATAAGGAACTATGTAGAATTGTAGAGAGCTTGGATTGGCCCAGGGTGAGACCCCAAGTTTGGAGTAATGGTGTTTCTTTATTAAACCTTCTCTTTGATTTATAAGTTGGAGTAAGTTTTGATGTATTTTCATTAGCTGCATTTTGAAGAGTTCCTTCTGAAGAAACACATGAGACATTTTGTTGACTGTTGCCCAAGCACAGGGTTGCCACATTCTGTCTGCGTAATTTTTTTTTCCTGATTTAGCTGAAGTGATTTGCACGTAAAGCAAAGGCAAGTGAAGTGAGGTATGTGCTGACTGCTTACAACATTGACTGAGAGCCCATGTGCTCCCTCTGTGTCCAAAGTGTAAATACTTATTTTGCTTTTACCATTTGAAGCTGATGATAGTTCTATTAATATATACATGGTGAAACATTTTCTATAACTTGTTTTCAAATATTTGGTGTGTATTATTTGTATTGAATCTTATTCATGGGGTCATGGTTATTGGACAAGTCTGATTACAATCTTGTGGCCCCACTGAGATAAAGGAAGGCCTCTCTCTAGCCTAGGGGTGCCCATCATTGATTTACAGACTGATATTGAACCTGTTTTTGTCCATGTTATAGACGCACCATTCGTGGCCATTAGATTCTGAAGTGGGACCTGAACCCAGAGCTCCTGGCCCAGAGGAGAGGCCACTATGCATCACACCACAAGACCTCCCTCATTTGTTATTACAAAACTGACAGGTTTTTAGGCCCTTTCTACAGTCAGCTCAGTTCTGCTGCATTTTCTTTGTGCTGCAAGGTACAAGTTGACAGCTAGTATTAGTTCTGTTTGTGTTAGTTTTGAATTGTGGAATTCCTATTGACTTTCAGTTCTCACAAACTGAGGAGATTTCTTTCCTCAGGGTTTTATGCAATTTTCAATGTCAAGGATGGGACTTTCCAGCCTCCCTCCCTGCATTCTCACTGTGTTTCTTGGCAACCGAGACGGCCCTGCTGGCGGGGTCTTCCAGTCCTGTGGAGGTGTATGCTGTCTGGTATGGCTTGTCTGCTGGGGAGCCTGCTGCAAGGGAGGATGTGGGGGGACATCTTCAGCGGGACTGGAAGATCCTGCCAGTGGGAAGGGCTGGAAAATCTTGCCCAAAGTGTTTTACCTGCCTGCCATGATATTATGTGAACTGTGCCTGTTAAATTTGAATGTATTTCCCTCGTCATTGCTTTTGTTCTTGGCTGTTGGAGATTATTCCATGACAATAAAATCATTGAGTGCCTACAATGCAGAAGAGACCATTCGGCCCATTGAGTCTGCACTGACTCTGACAGAGGATCTTACACCAACCTGCTCCCCTGCCCGATCCCCTTAACACCATGCATTTCCCATGACTAATCCTTCTAACTGACTTATCTTGGTACACTAAGGGCAATTTACCATGGCTAATCCCCCTAACCTACACATCCTGGAACACAAAGGGACAATTCACCTAGCCTACACATCTCAGAACACGAAGAGACAATTTACCATGGCCAAGCCCCTAACCTACACGTCTTGGGACTTTAAGTGACAATTTATAATGGCCAATAACCTAACCTAGTCACCTATGGACTCAATAGTGGGCATCCTGCTGACTTTTTTATGGGATCCTTCTGTAGAGTATTATGGAACAGTGACCACATAACAAAATGATTCTACACTTCAGGAAGCATATATTAGAAAGCATATTGCTTTGTTATCAAAAAGATCTGGAGGGTTACTTTTCAGGTGAAACATTAAACCAAGGGATAGCCTGACATCACAGGTGGAGGTGAGATGTCCCACGGTAATATTTCAGATATTAACGACAGAGTTCTTCCCTCATGTTTTGGTCAATACTAATCCAGCCAGTGTCACCAAAATAGATTACCTGCCCATTTTCCCATTGTTTATGAGAGCTTGTTGTGTATAAATTGGCTGTTGTGCTCCTGACATAACAGCGAGCGTACTTCGAAAGCTCTGCGCTGGTTTGAAACCCTTTAGGATCAGGCTGTGAAAAGCACAAATACAATGTGAGCCTTTTTTTAGAATGCCAATGTAGTCACTTGACAGGTTGAATACTGCTAAGGTGTTTGGGGATATTGAAACATAGTCAGCGTTCAGCTTCATGAGGTTTTACAGATTTGGCTTACTACAAAAGCATCATGAGAAATAAAATTAAAACCTTCGCAGAAAGTAATTTGTTTCTTGTTGCAGAGTTTGTAGAGCGACGGTGCTTAGCAAGGAAGCTGGACTTGGTCCTCTTGTTTCTATTGCATCTAAAACACCGCCAAAGCTCGCATTGCTAGGTGGCAAATGGTTCCCTATGAGATTTTGCTAAGTGTGTGAATCACTATCCTCACCAATGAAGATGCCAACATTACTGGCGGCACGCTGGCTTTAAAATTAAGTTGTCTGCAGTCCAATTGCTCATTTGTAATCTATCAATTCCCTATCAGAGGTTTGGAGACATGAGAATCCTCAATGCAACAGAGACTTAACTGTAGCAGTTATCATAGAATCCTACAGTGAAGAAGGAGGCCATTTGGCCCATTGAGTCTGCACTGAGCACAGTCCCACCCAGGTCCTATCCCCATGGCCCCATGCATTTACCCTAGCTAGTCCCCCCTGACACTAAGGGGCAATTTAGCATTGCCAATCCACCTACCCCACACATCTTTGAACTGTGGGAATAAACCATAGCACCCAGGGGAAACCCACATAGACACGAGGAGAATGTGCAAACTCTACAGACAGTGACCCAAGCTGGGAATCGAACTCGGGTCCTTGGCGCCAGATGATTGCAGCTCTTTCATTTGTCGATTTGATTGTCACTGCTGCCTCACAGCGCCAGGAACCAGTGTTTGATTCTGGCCTTGGATGACTGTGTGGAGTTTGCATGTTCTCCCTGTGTCTGCTCTGGTTTCCTCCCACAGTCCAAAGATGTGTGGGTTAGGTTGATTGGCCATGCTAAATTGCTCCTTAATATTGGGGGATTAGCAGGATAATACATTGGGGTTATGCGCATAGGGTCTGGGTAGGATTGTTGTCGGTGCAAGCTCGATGGGCCAACTAGCCACTTGTGCTGTAGGGGTTCTATGATTCTGTGACTTCTCATTGTGTCTTCAAGGGTCCTATTGCATAGAAATGAGTAATTATGGGGTGCAATTGTCGTCATATGGGACAATTCCATTTATTTCCCATATAATGCATGTAGGTGAGTGCATCTCTGACAATATAAAACCAAAATACACTTCGCTGCTCCATCAAGGCACAATGGATAATAATTCTTGCATTCAGTACATTTCACTTTGGAACAGCTCAAAGTGCTTTCCACCATGAATTTTGTTTTTTTTAAGTGCAGAGACTTAGCTAGTTATTCACAACAAGATACAATGAACACTTGCTTGAAGGAAGAATGTGAATCAGGAAACTTGAAGAACTATTTGGTTTCCTTTTTGTTCCTGACTTACGAACTGCATCCCCTTTTCTCCAGTCTCCCCTTCTGCACAACCTGTCCTGGTTCTCCACCCCTGCACCCCCCCCCTGCCCCCCCCCCCCCCTCCAATGCTATAGTTAAGAAAGCCAACCAATGCCTCTACTTTCTCAGAAGACTAAGGAAATTTGGCATGCCAGCTACGACTCTCACCAATGTTTACACGTGCACCATAGAAAGCATCCTTTCTGGTTGAATCACAGCTTGGTATGGCTCCTGCTGTCCCCAAAACTGCAAGCAACGTCAAAAGGTTATGAATGTAGCCCAATCCATTACGCAAACCGGCCTCCCATCCATTGACTCTGTCTTCTGCTGCCTCAGCAAAGCAGCCAGAATAATTAAGGGCCCCTCACACCCGGAACATTCTCTCTTCCACCTTCTTCTGTGGGAGAAAGATACAAAAGTCTGAGGTCATGTATCAACTGACTCAAGAACAGCTTCTCCCCTGCTGCCATCAGACTTTTGAATGGACCTGCCTTGCATTAAGTTGATCTTACTCTACATCCTAGCAATGACTGTAACACTACATTCTGCACACTCTCATTTCCTTCTCCATGAAAGGTATGCTTTGTCTGTACAGCGTGCAAGAAACAATATTTTTCACTATGCTAATACATGTGACAATATTAAATCAAATCAAACCAAAGTGAGCAGTCCACTCTTGAAGTATTTGCAAATTCAAAAGTAATCTGGACTTCCTGCATGTAGAAACATGAATCGGATTAGTGGCAACACCTAATATTTAATTCTATTCATTAGGAATGAACTGACATCTAAACTCGATGTATAACAGGTTTAATATTACCCATTTTGTGCCAAGATTCCACTCCAATATCTTTAAAGGCCAAGTTGACAGGATTTGAATTCAGGTTAAATACAACACAGATGGTGAAACTTGTGAAAACTGAAGCCACCATTCTGACTTAGTGAATTCAAATCCGGGTCCCTAATAATTGCTGCACAAGTCATTGTGTGGTGTTTTATAACAGTTTGTAGTGATCTTTGAAGAATTAAGAGAACCAGCAATTAAGTGATGGGTTTCCAACAGTGTTAACATATGGTAATCAATGCTAAATACTACCACATGCACAACCATTCATACACAATTATCTATATAAGAATTATGGTCAAAGTTAGCATCTTTGGGTTGGGGATGGGGGAAGGAGATTTTTTATTTTGGTGCTGCTGACAGCCTCATGAAGGAAGCTTTCTGGGAAGGGCTATTGGCCGGAATTCTCCAATGTCAGACATCCCACCACCGCTGCCAGCGAGAAGAGAATTTGTCGCTCAGCCAAATCTCCACTCACGGCAGCGGGACTGGAGAATCCGAGCCAGGGGTCATTTTGTGTGTGACAGGGCATTGGCCCTAAGTGCTGGTCCATTACCCCACTGGGATTTCAATATTTGTCTTATTTGAACTGCATACACTAATGAATCTCCCTCACATTACAGGGTTCATTGGCGCATATTTTTGCCTTTTTTAACTAGGTAAATTGAACTATTACGCACTTAAAACAGCAACATCTGTTGTTGTCTAGGGGCCAGCTGGTAGATCTGACAGGCAGAAGATATGCTGAAATCAATTGAAGTTCTGTGTCCCCATTATTCCACATGCTAATCTTGTCTGCTTCAGGGCTCTTTATGGATCTTGCCATTATTTAGTTGCTGCAAAACCAGATTTCAACAAACTAAATATTGATGAGAGACTAGCTTAGGGATTTTGAGGGGCTGCTTCTCTACTTGAAGTTAAATGTTCACTAATCTTTTAGCTCATCTTCTTTATTAGAGTTAATCCAATCAATCAGTCCAAAGATGCACATATTAGGTGAATTGGCCATGCTAAATTATCCCTGAGTGTCAGGGGGTCTAGCTAGGGTAAATGTATGGGTTATAGGGATAGGGCCTGGGTGCGAGTGTCGTCAGTGCAGACTCGATGGGCCAAATGGCCTTCTGGACTGTAGGATTCTGATTCTTTGACTTTTTGGATTGAATTTGAACTTTGGTGTGGTACTGTGGTTACCACTGCTGCCTCATAGCACCAGGGACCTGTGTTCAATTCCCTGCTTGGGTCATTGTCTATCTGGAGTTTGCACATTCTCCCTGTGTTTGCGTTGGTTTCCTCTGGGTACTCCATTTTCTCCCCCAGTCTAAAAGGTGTGTTGATTAGATGAATTGACCTGAACAGAATGCCAGATTATGGCGACTAGGAGAAAATCACAGTAACTTCATTGCCATGTTAACGTAAGCCTAACTTGTGCCTAATAAATAAACTTTCCTTTAACTTTACTTTAAGGATCAGGGAGGAAAGTCATCACTCCAATGATGACCTTCCTTGGGACCTGCCAACAACCCTCCACTTAGTAAAGCCTCCCAATCTCTCTCTGGAATTATATTTCTTTTAGATATCCCAATTCCAAAATGCTTGCAATTCCAATTTTGTTTTCGCTTTTTAAAAAACTCATTCGTGGGGGTATGGACATCACTGGCTGGCCAGCATTTATTGCCCATCCCTAGCTGCCCTTGCTAGTCCATTTCAGAGGGCAGTTGAGAGTCAACCACATTGCCGTGTCTCTGGAATCACATGTAGGCCAGACCAAGTAAGGACAGCAGATTTCCTTCCCGAAAGGACATAAGTAAACCAGATGGGTTTTTCTGACAACTGACAATGGTTTTATGGTCATCAGTAAATTTTTTATTCTGGATTTTTTTATTGAATTCAAATTCCACCCTCTGCCAGTGGCAGGGTTTGAACCTGGCCCCCCCCAGAACACTAGCTGATTGAATTAATAGTCTAGCAATAATACCACTAAGCCTTCACCTCCCCAAGGATTGAGGGATTTTGAAGGATTCTCTGCAAGCATTGTCTGACCACAATGATAACTTGACCATTTCTCATCTTCATTTTCAAGCATCCATAGATGGGAAATCTATAAGTCATAAGTATTGATGAAGCCTTTAATGAACTGCACGAGTTCACACAGAAAATAATTCAATTCTTGTGATTATTTAGTATTATGCATGTCAAAAGGGTACTTGACATTGCGCAAAGCTTTTACTGGGTGAGGTCAAATTAAATAGACAGAAATAACAGCAAATTTTGTCTCAATGTTCCCTGGAAAGGAACTCAAAAATAAATGAAAAACTTCAGTCTATTTCTGTGCTGCTGACCAGCCAAATGGATCAGGGCATATGGACTAATCCATTTGGAAATTGTTATGTGGGTATTAATTGCGGTTAGGGAGTAACTGATAAGGTTACGCTAAAGTGTGTTAATGGATTAAAAGAGCAAGAGTGAGGTAACTGCATTCCATATTGTACCACATGGTTTTGTGGATTTTCTCCACAATCTATTAACATATTTACTAAGGTCAAAATAAACACTTCCATGAGGTTTAGGGTCATTGTTGAGATATTTCTGATGGAACAGGTAATGCAGGTAATGTGTGTTTGCAATACATTTTCTCCATTCCTCTACACATTCTTCATTCATTTAAAACAATTGAGAGATTAATAGGCTGGAGACACTCCTGTGGGTAAATTCCAAAAGTCATCCCTTTCTGTCTGCAATCCTGTTTTCTTTCCCACCAGATTTGTGGACCAGGTTAATCCTCTCCACTTTGCCAGGTTTTCCATGCTCTTCCCACCCTGAAATTTATCAGCACATAAGGGTTGGAGAAGGCCATTCAACCCATTGAGCCTGCTCCATCATTCAACACAAACATAGTTGATCATTCACCAAAGGTTGGTGGATTTGTAGATAGTGATGAGGACCATCAGAGGATATAATCGGTTGGAGACCTGGGTGAAGAGATGGCAGATGGAGTTTAATTCAGACAAATGTGAGGTAATGCATTTTGGAAGGCCTAATACATACAGGAAATATACAGTAAATGACAGAACCCTTAAGAGTATTGATAGGCAGAGGGATCTGGATGTACAGGTATATAGGCCATTGAAAGTGGCAATGCAGGTGGAGAAGGTAGTCAAGAAGGCATACGGCATGCTTGCCTTCATCAGCCGGGGCACTGAGTTTAAAAATTGGCAAGTTATGTTGCAGCTTTGTAGAACCATAGTTAGGTGGCACTTGGAATATAGTGTTCAATTCTGGTCGCCACACCTCCAGAAGGATATAGAGGCTTTGGAGAGGGTATAGAAAAGATTTACCAGGATGTTGCCTGGTATGGGAGGGCATTAGTTATGAGGAGAGGTTGGAGAAACTTGACTTGTTCTCACTGGAACGATGGAGGTTGAGAGGTGACCTGATAGAAATCTACAAGATTGAGAGGCATGGACAGAGTGGATAGTCAGAAGCTTTTTCCCAGGGTGGAAGAGTCAATTACTAGGGGGCATTAGTTTAAGGTGTGAGGCGCAATGTTTAAAGATGTATGAGGCATGGTTTTTATATGGAGGGTGGTGGGTGCCTGGAACTCGCTGCCAGGGGAGGTAGTGGAAGCAGAATCAATAGTGACTTTTAAGGGGCAAGTTGACAAAGACATGAATAGGATGGGAATGGAGGAATATGGTCCCTGGAAGGAAAGGTGGTTTTAATTCAGTCAGACAGCATGGTTGGTGCGGGTTTAGAGGGCCAAAGGGCCTGTTCCTGTGCTGTAATTTTCTTTTCTTTTTCCTTTGTTCTTTGGTCTTTCACTTCAATGGGCACAGTGGTTAACACTGCTGATTCAGTGCCAAGGACCTGGGTTCAATACTGGCCTCGGGTCACTGTCTGTATGGAGTTTGCACGTTCTCCCAGTGTCTGCATGGGTTTCCTCTAGGTGCTCCAGTTTCTTCCCACAGTCCAAAGACATGTGGGTTAGGTTGGCTGGCCCTGCAAAATTACGCCTTAGTATCAGGGGGGTTAGCAGGTAAACATGTGGGGTTATGGGGATAGGGCCTGGTTGTTGATGCAGGCTCGATGGGCCAAATGACCTCCTTCTGCACTCTAAGATTCTTTGATTCTAATGTATTTTTCCCTATTTCCATATCCCTTTGTCATCGGTATTTAGAAATCTCTGCTTCAAATACACTCAATGATTGAGCTTCCACAACTGTCTGGATTAGAAAATTCTAAAGATTCTCAATGCTCTGTGTAGAGAGGTTTCTCCTCATCTCAGTTCTAAGTGTCTTCTCTCTTATTTTGAAAATTGGCCCCCAATCTGGGGAAACATCTTACCCTGTGTATTCCATTACGTATTTTATAGGTTTTAATGATATCACCTCTTATTTCTCAAAACTCAATACAGGCCCAATTTCCCAATCTTTTTTCATCAGACAGTCCTACCATCCCCAGAACAAGCCTGGTGAACTTTTGTTGCACTGTCAATGGCAATAATATCCTTCCTAAGGTAAGGGGACCAAAATCATACATCGTACTCCAGGTGCCAACGAAACAAATTCCGACACAATTGAAGCAAGGCCCCATTACTCCTGTGGTCAAATCCTCTTGTGATAAAGTTAACATTCTGCTATTCTTCCTAGTTTCTTGCTATATCTGCATGCTAGCCTTCAGTGACTTATTGATGAGGGCACCCAGGCCCCTGTGTCTATCTACACTTTCTGATCTCTTGCCATTGAAGAAAAACTCTGCACACCTATTCCTCCTACCAAAGTGGATTACCCCACATTTCTCCATGTTGTATTCCACCTATCATGTTCTTGCAAACTCACTGGGTGCAATTCTCCCATCGCCCCCTCCGTGACGTGTTTTGCAGCAGTGGGGGCGGATTGCCATTGGAAGATCCCATCACTGTCGATGCGTTTTTCCCATTGTTTACACCCTCTGCAGCTGCAGACTCCGTGGGGAGTGGGGTGAGGTGGGGGTGGGGGTGGAGGGGGAAGGGGTTGGGGGTGGTTGACATTGACGGGTCCAGAAGATTCCACTGGCTTGAACAGCAAAAAATCCCACCCACTAAATCTGTCCCGCTACCCTTGAAGCCACTTTGCATCTCCCTCACATTCTCGCCTAGCACGTCATCTGCAAACTTGGAAATAACCATCTTTTGTGCTTTTCTTGTTCCATGGTTGCATCTTTTTTTCCCTAGGAGCACCATTCCTTTTTGCCATTTTGTCATTCCTGTACTCTATCCAATCACAGACCTCTTCATCTGGTTCATTCACTCACCAGCTCCCCATCACTGTTCCCCGCCTGGCTCTCTATATTCTGCAAAACTGCTCATTGCTGACATTTTTCAATTCTTTTTTATTCATTCATGGGACATGGGTGTCACTGGCTGGCCAGCATTTATTAACAATCCCTAGTTGACAGTCAACCATATTGCTGCGGCTCTGGATTCACATGTAGGCCAGGTAAGGACAGCAGATTTTCTTCCCTAAAGGACATTAGTGAATCAGATGGGTTTTTCCAACAATTAAAGTAAAGTTTATTTATTAGTCACAAGTAGGCTTATATTAACACTGCAATGAAGTTATTGTGAAAATCTCCAAGTCGCCACACTCCAGCGCCTGTTCAGGTACACTGAGGGAGAATTTAGCATGGCCAATGCACCTAACCAGCACATGTTTTAGACAGTGGGAGGAAACTGGAACATCCAGAGGAAACCCACGCAGACACGGGAAGAATGTGCAGACTCTACACAGACAGTAATGCAACCAGGAATCGAACCAGTGTCCCTGGCATAGTGAGACAGCAATGCTAAGCACTGTGCCAACATGCCACCCCAATGGTCTCATGGTCATCAGGAGATTCTTAATTCCAGATTTTTTTAATTGAATTCAAATTTCACCATCTGCTGTGGCAGGATTTGAACCTTGGTTCCCCCAGAACATTAGCTGCCTTTCTGGACTAATAGACTGATGGGTGCCTCCCATCAATCTGAACCATTAACTCTCTTTTCCCCTGACCCTCTGAGGCTGGAATTTTTGCTCCTGAGTGAGGAGTGAAGAGTCAGGGGCAAGAAAACCTCAGTCAGTTGTTTCCATTTTTTTTGTGGGGTGGCGCACTGGGGGTGTGGAAGGGTGGGTGGTAAGTAGTAATGGGAGTGGGTTAAGACTGAAGTCAGGCCCATCGCCACTGGAAAGTGTTCAGAGGTAGTCACAGAGGCTGTTGAGATGGAAGCACACTCTTTGTGTCCTGAGTCCTTGTCCTATCTTTAAAAAAAACAGCAGAACAAAAACCATTTGACCGTCCCTCAGCCCTCATCTCTCACATTCCTCACTTTTATAATTTTTATGCCCCCCTCAGTGTCAACACATGCTTCATTCCCCTGGCTATTGTTTAGTTTAAGTTTATTTATTTGTGTCACAAGTAAGCTTACATTAACAGTGCAATGAAGTTACTGTGAAAATCCCCCAGTCGCTACATTCCAGCACTTATTCGGGTACATAGAGGGAGAATGTAGCATGGCTAACGAACCTAACCAGCTCATCTTTCAGACTGTGGAAGGAAACTGGAGCACCCAGAGGAAATCCACGCAGACATGGGGAGAACATGCAAACTTCACAGTGTGACTCAAACTGGGATCCCTGACACTGAGGTAGTGATACTAACTACCATGCCATCCATTGCTCCTCAAACCTTCCATGCCATCTGCACTCTTCACCACCAACCCCCACAGCCCCTCATGGCCTCCATGTCAATTATACCCTTTATCCATCCACATGGATAAACATAGGACCTAAAGTGCCCTATGTCATCATATTGCCAAAGCATGCCTCCATTTATCTTACTTTGCTCTTGCGCTATCTGTGTCAATTCACCTAGTATCTTCTGTGGGCAAGCATGAAGACCCAGATAAAATGAAATAAACTTCTTAAGTGACCACTGATGAATTCAATATTTTAAAAACCTCTCATCAATTGAATACCCATTCACAGCCTTAACTTCCTTCAATCAGCAATCAAACTGTGAAGTGACAGGCACTTTACTGTGATAATGACAATTTATGAAATCAGTCATGCAGCACAAATCCTATAATGATGATCCTCATGTTTATGTCAGTAGACAGAGTGAAAGAGCATGCAGTGATTTTAAAAAAGAACAGCAGATAGTTTTTGCAAAACCTTTAAGGGCTGGGTATTTAATACTTTGACAGCTTGACAGTTCCCTTAATGACTTGACAGTCACTACAAGTTTATCTATTTTATGCACATTCATATCCACTTTTCACAACCAAGGGCCAAGTGGGCCATCTGCATACCACTGGGAGGAAACCCCTTCCCTGGCCCTCAATGGCTGATAGCTCCATCAGTCCTGGCAGTGCCAAGAGCACGTTAGTGGCCATTACCAAGACTGCAAGAGTATCAGGAAGGAGGCGTGTGGATCCCTGGAACCAAGTAAGTCTGGGGTGCTTGGGCAGGGAGGGTTTGGGAAGATCAGGGGGGGAGATGGGGCTATGATGTGGGTGGTGGGGGGTGAGTTTAAGGCTATGGGAAAGGTTGGAGATGGGCTGAGTTCCATAAGGTACAGCCCCTGAAATTGGAACACTGCTGTCCTTTGAAGATATTAAAAATCAGCCGACTGCCTATGTCAAATGTTTTATGGCGTGGGCAGCTTATTATCAGGGTCAACTGGCTTGATTACAAGCCTCATTTCCCATTTGAAATGGGAAGCAGGCTGCGATTCTAGTGCTTGGCAGTTCCAATGAAAATGGCCACATTTTATGCACATTCATGTCTCCACTAAAAATCTCAAAGGGCAGCTGACCTGTCCTTGCATTATGGGGGTGAGCCTGGGGGTGGGTGGGTATGTGTTGAGTGGACTCCCACTCAGTGGGAGCATGTAAAATGCCTGCTGGGATACAATTCACAGGTGGTGTTCCCATTCAGTTAATACCTCATACAAGTGGATGTTATCCATGCGTGAGCCTCCATTTCTGAATCCATCCTGTCTAACCTTATTAGAATTTTATAAGTTTTTATGAATCCCTTCTCACTCATCTGAACTCCAATGAATACAATCCTAACTGACTTAATTTCTTCTTATATGATAGACCAGGAATCAGCCTGGTAAACCTTTGCTGTACTCCCTCTATAGCAAGGACATCTTTCCTCAGCTAGGGATACCAAAACTGCACACAATACTCCAGGTGTGGCCTCATCAATGCCTTGAACAATTGCAGTAAAACATCCCTATTCCTATTCTCAAATCCTCATGGTATGAATGTCATCATACCATTTGCCTTCTTTACTGCCTGATGTACTTCCATTCCGTGATCACAAGCACGTACTTTCAGCATCAGAGAACAGAAACCCAGGCTGACCTTTCCCCTCACCATGTCATGCAGGTCACCTGGTCACATCTTTACTTTGAATGGATGATGTAAAGTTTCCTGGTCCATCTGGTTCAGCTATTCAGTGAATAGATTCATCCATCTACCAGGCACAACTCATCCAACAGAATATACAGAAGCATCAACATCTGGCAAGACAGACAAGTGAAATAGTTTTAGACTTGGTTAGCACTGCTGCCTCACAGTAAGAAGTCTCACAACACCAGGTTAAAGTCCAACAGGTTTATTTGGAAGCAAAAGCCACTAGCTTTTGGAGCGCTTGCTGCTCCTTTGTCAGGTGAGTGGGATTTCAGTTCACAAACAGGGCATATAAAGATACAAAGTTTGTTGTGTTGAGACTTCTTACTGTGTTTGCCCCAGACCAACACTGGCATCTCCACATCATGCCTCACAGTACCAGGGACCCGGATTCAATTCCAGCCTCGGGTCACTGAGTGAGCAGAGTCTGCATGTTCTCCTTGTGTTTATGTGGGTTTCCATTGGGCGAATCATAGAATCTTAGAATCCTACAGTGCTGAAAGAGGTCATTTGGCCCATCGAGTATGCACCGACCACAATCCCACCAGACCCTATCCTCACAACCCCATACATTTACCCTAGATAGCTCCCCCCTGACACCAAGGGATGATTTATTGAGGCCAATCCGTCTAACCCATATGTCTGTGGACTGTGGGAGGAAACCAGAGCACCTGGAGGGAACCCATGCAGACATGGGGAGAACATGTAAATTCCACACAGACAGTGATCCAAGCGGGGAATTGAACCTGGGTCCCTGGCACTGGGAGGCAGCAGAGCTAACCACTGCCACCCTGCCACCCAACCAGGTGCTCTAGTTTCCTCCCACAGTCCAAAATATGTGTGGTTAGGTTGATTGGCTATGCTAAATTGACCCTAGTGTTGGAGGGAATAGCAGGGTAAATATGTAGAGTTACCAGGATAGGGCTTGAGTGGAATTGTGGTCAGTGCAGACTTGATGGGCCCCATGGACACCTCCTGCACTGTCAAGATTATATAATTTGATTTGATTGGATTTATTGTTATCACATGTATTGGTATAAGTGAAAAGGATTGTTTCTTGTCTGCTATTATAGACAAAACATACCATTCATAGAGAAGGAAACGAGAGTGCAGAATGTAGTGTTACAGTCATAGCTAGGGTGTAGGGAAAAATCAACTTAATGCTGATAGCAGCAGTGAAGAAGTGATTCTTGAGCCGGTTGGTACATGTTTTCAGAATTTTGTATTTTTCCAACAGAAGAAGATGGAAGAGATTGTATAAGAGGGCTAAAATTTTATTTCGGAATAACTTCAAACACGTCAAAAAGAAAATGACGAAAAACCTCTTGCCTCACCTGAATAACTATGCTTGTCTGAGACAACAGCACAAAAAATTAATACCACGGAAAGGATAATTGGTTGAGGGGTTCTTCGTGAACTAACATACAACAGGCAGAATCTTGTTATGTTTTAACTATTAGAAAAATATGTGGACAAAATATAAACTGAATAGTCAGTAATCAGAGAATAGAGTTAAACCAGTGGGTAGATATCCAGAGGGCATATGAGGGAACATTTCTATAAAATACAGGAAGTTATGATCTGGAAAGCACTTTCAGGGAAGCAGATTCAATTGCCACCTTCAAAAGAAAACTGGATAAATAGTTAAAGGGGGAAAATTGGCAGGCTTAAGGAGAAAGAACTGAAGAATGGGGCTAACTGATGAATAGCTGTTCCAAAGAGCTAGGACAGGTATAATGAGCCAAATAGCCTCCTGCTATGCTGCATAGTTCTATGATTATATCATACTGCAAAATAAATCTGCTTATAAATTTCAGTACTTAAATTGTTCTGACAGTAGAAAATGCACTAGAATTTATTTCTAGATTCCAATATCAATTGGATCTCTGCAATGTCAAATTGGGCAAGTGTCCGTTTGCAAGGGCTTTAAAAAAAATGGACCGGAATTTTACGGTTTCACACCCCGTTACCGTTGGCAGCGAGAACAGAGAATTTGGCACTCAGCCAAATCCCTGTTCACTGCAGCAGGACTGGAGAATCCCAACAGGTGAGGTCGGAGATTTCCAGTCATGATATTTAAAATAAAATATTCAATAGTAAAAGTGTAGTCATAGAGTCATGGGGAGAGTTTTCCCATCCTGCCTGCCTGCCATGGGAATCATGGTGGGCAGGGGGGTGGACCGTGCAAAGGTCTGTTGACCTTGGGTTGGATTTTCTAGTTTTGGGGCAAGTGCAACTGGAAAATCCAGCCCATGGAAGCATCCATGACAGGAAAGGCCCCTTGGCTCCTCAAGTGTAGTGTGCATGCGAGTTGTTGTCAGATTTGGGTTTGTAATGCTAGCTGAGCATGAACGGTTCCCCATTGAGTTGCGTACACGACAGTTCAGTTCCATTCATAACTCCTCGGATAATGAAGCAATCCAAGCAGACATGCAGCACGACCTGAATAACATTGAGCTGATAAGTGGCAAGTAACAAGCAAGCTGTACAAGTGACAAATTATGACCACCTCCAGCAAGGGAAAGCTCAGCCATCCATCTTGACATTCAGTTGGCATTACCATTGTCAAATCTCCACAATCAACATGCAGAGCATCACATGTGAGGTGATATTGTTGGGACACTTCACACTATATTGAAGGTGTTACGTAAATTTAAGATGTGTGATGCAGGTTAAACAGGCACTTCCATATGTAGAATGTAATGTGTCCTGATGCCTACTGCAGAGGCAGCAAGGATTTTAATTTGATTTTACTGCATTATCAAAAGCGAGTAGCATGCAGCTCCGTCTAATCTTAGAATGATTGAAGTAGGTTACTATTTGTCTTTTTGTCCTTTTGTTCCTGTGTCTAGGAAGTCCCTTTACATCAATTCTGGATGAATGAAGTAACAAAATAAATACCTCATCATTTCCTTCCCTGTCTTCCAATTCTCTATCCTCTTTAAACATATCAAGACATTTACAATCATAGAATCCCTACAGTGCAGGAGGAGGCCATTTAGCCCATTGATTCTGCACTGATAACAATCCCACTCAAGCTCTAGCCCCATAACCCACATATTTACCTTGCTAATCCCTTTAACCTACATATCATGGGACACTAGGGGTAATTTAGCATGGTCAATGTACCAAAACCGCACATCTTTGGACTTAGGATGAAGGTTTCGTAGACCTACATGGGCATTGTTCATATCTTTACATGTTGTTGTGGACTGTAAATTGTGATAAAACTATTAAAATGCTCAAATTTATGGATACCATGTTGGTCCATGGAAATGCTGTGTGTGTCTGCATGTATGGCTAATTTAATTAAGCTGGGGGCAGACTGTCTATGGAATTGAGACCATCAAATGGGGTAGGTGTAAAATCAGGCATTTGGAGAGGGTAGGATCAAAGTTACATGTGCTACTGGTAAATACAATAAAGATAGAAATTTGCATTAGGAGATAAGTGATGATTTGTATATTTTGCTGTTAACTTCCAAAAAGAGCTCAATGGTTTTAAACTTGAGGAAAGGTCATAAATAAACTTGGCAAAAATGATTAGTCTTATTTGACCCAAGGGTTGCAGGGCAAAGGGGCAGGGGGTGCAATAGACCACATGAAATATATTTTTATGTTGAAGGTAGTTCGGTTTCAGAGACATTGCGAACAATGGTTTCAAAGATGAAATTAGGATAATATATTCAAAGAATGGTTGAAAACTTCACCTGGGGAGTGGCCATGTAAAATGCTATACTGTGCTAGGTTGGATCAGATGACCCCTTAAAAAGAAGTACATTGTGCAGTTTTCCACCAAAAAAGGGTCAATTGTTCACAACAGCAAAGTTTTATTCTAAAGCTCTTATAATCCTCTATAGTGGAATGAGAGAGAAAGGGCGATATATCTTCCCCATAGCAACATTGGGTGCTTTATGTTAAATTTATTGGATTCTTTTATAGATTGTGTATCGATAGAGACTGTTACCTAAAAGGGCCATTGATTGTGAGTCTAACCAAGGAAAAACCATTCAGACAAATGTGTGTAAGACTAACTTTAACTGTAAATATAGTTCTTTTTAACTGTAATTTTTTCTTTTGGTTTTTATTTAAATTTACTATTTAAAATCTCCCAAAAGTGTTATTGGAATTTTTGACTCCAGAAGTCTCAATAAAATATAAATTAAAAACGGTTGTGATAGCTTACCAACTTTCCCTTTGGAATTTGGTTGACGTAGCACAAACCATCCAGCACATCATAACAAAATGAAGATCACAAATTTAACTTAGAGGGTATAAGATCATAAGATATGGGGGCAGAATTAGGCCTTTTGGCCCATCAAGTCTGCTCTGCCATTTGATCATGGCTGATAGGTTTCTCAACCCCATTCTCCCACCTTTTCCCCACAGCCTTTGAACCCTTACCAAACAAGAACCTATTTATCTTCAATATACTCAATGACCTGGCCTCCACAGCCTTCTGTGGCAACGAATTCCACAGATTCACCACCCTCTGGCTGAAGAAAGTCCTCCTCACCTTCATTCTAAAGGATTGTCATTTTACTCTAAGTTTGTGCCCTCTGATCCTAGTCTCTCCTAGTAATGAATGCTCTATGTCCACTCTATCCAAGCCTTTCAATATTCTGTAAGTTTTGAAGTGTCACATTGAGTCCAATTGTATTCTGACTTGTGATATGCGCAGAGTTATTGATATAATTCAGGTTTGGAAACCAATGATGTGGGCAATCTTGTTTTCCTATCTTCATGTAGTTTCCTTGGTAAATAATGTGGCATAGTGGAAGGATACAAGACAGATCCAGAGTCTGTTGGGCCATGAAGGAAACACTACTTCAAACGACAGTTACAATCTCTATAGCAGCCTACTGGGTATTAAGTCCCATTCGGTGGAAAAGGTTTCTGGGCATATGATGACGTGAGGTCACCAAACGCAATCGGGCGCAATTATCCTCTTGAATGTCAATTCGGCAATTAGAATCGCCAGAATTAAAAACCTCAGCTTTATCATATCCTGAAAGACAGGTGCTGAAGGATAAATTTTAAAGTTTTATTTTTTAGTTCCACAAGGTAGGCTTACTTTAAAACTGCAATGAAGTTACTGTGCATAGAACTGGGGCCAATCTTTACACACGTACAAGCATTTATTTACAGATATACATTACAAACATGCAACTCCAAACACCGACAACCACAGTTTCAGATATTTAAGTGAACCGTGGAATCAATCATTGAATCCTGAATGAGGCCATTTGGCCCATTGAGATAATGTTTAGTTTTTAAAGTTTAATTTTCAAGTTTATTTATTGATGTGACAAGTCAGCTTACATTAACACTGTAATCAAGTTACTGTGAAAATCCCCTAGTTGCTACTCTCCGGCACCTGTTCAGGTATACAGAGGGAGGATTTAACACGGCCAATGCACCTAACCAACATGTCTTTTAGAGTGAGGGAGGAAACTGGAGCATCTGGAGGAAACCCACACAGACACAGGGAGAACGTGCAGATTCTGCACAGACAGGAATCAAACACAGGTCTCTGGCACTGTGAGCAACAGTTCTAACTACTGTGCCGCCCAACATTTGGTGCCTTTGGGCACCTTCAGCCTGTACTGACAACAATCCCACCTGGGCCTTGTCCCTGTAACTCCACATATTTACCCTACTAATCTCCCTAACACTAGGGTCAAATTAGCATAGTCAATCAACCTAACCCACGCATCTTTGGACTATGGGAGGAAACCAGGGCACCCGGAGGAAATCCATGCAGACATGGGGAAAATGTGCAAACTCCACACAGTCACCCGAAGCCAGAATTGAATCTGGGTCCCTGGTGCTGTGAGGCAGCAGCACTAACCACTGTGCCACCGTGCTGCCCAATCTGCAGTTAATGATCACCACCTATATACAATTAAACAATTCATATACAATTAATAATGGTGACACTGGAAGAGATGAGTTGTTCCAGCACACGGCAGGTATTGAACCTATGGCTTTTATGACTGCATCGCTCAGTTCCAGACAATGGAATGTATGTATCAATCATTGGAGAAGGACCGGCACAATTATTGTTTGAAGTTGTGCCAAGATTCAAGAAGTTTTGAATCAAGAAGTTCCTCATGAATCCAGGACACTGATAGCTTTGTGTATTTGACAGTAACATGGGCCAGAATTTTGCGTTATGTGGGCAGGTACATGCTCGACTAGGAAGCATGTGAAATTGTACATGGAGGTGTTGAGCGCATGTTCCAACATTGTCGCACAAGTGCACAGTATTTCAGCTGGTGAGTGAGCGTGAGACTCGGAGCCATGCCCACTGACAATCAAGCAGGGAAGCTAGCCAATGAATAGGCCAACTGAATGCAATTTTGTGTCCCATCTGCTGAGAGGGGTGCCAATGGGCAGGGGCAACCTTTACATTTTAACTGCAACCTAAATCCAGGACAGGAGGAACTATCAGGGCTAAAATAAAATTAACAGATGTATCTGGGGGCTGATGTCTGTGTATGATCATGCTGTCTAGATACCCGTGGCACAGTTTTAACACTGATATTTATTTTTCAAAGGTCAGCAGGCCTCTGAGACAGCTCCACAGAGACCTGTCCCCCTGACGGAGCACATTGCAAATGCCAGCTCGCACTCTCCCAGTTCTTGGTGTCTTGCCCTCTTCCTGCCCTTTCTGGCAGCGCCCAATCTTTCACAGGGTGCGGCTCATGATGGATGGACATTGATTCTTCAGACAGCGCTGTGGGGCCTTGCACAGTGGGGGTCACGGTTCAGGTCTGCTTCCAGGCTCACCAAGTGAAAAATTCAGCCTGTAGAAAACTTGCACAAACAGTAATGATAGCGACGAGATAGTCTATTTTTGTGATGTTGATTGAAGGTTAGTTATTAGCCAGAACAGCAGGGATAACTCTCCCACTCTTCCTCAAAATAGCATCATGGAGCCTATGACATCACCTGAGAGGGGAGATGGAGGCTTCCGTTTCTAACATCTCATCTGAAGATGGATCTTCCTGCTGCCTCAGAAAAGCAGCCAGCATAATCAAGGACCTCACACATTCCGGACATTCTCTCTTCCACCTTCTTCCATCGGGAAAAAGTCATAAAAGTCTGAGGTCACGTACCAACTGATTCAAGGACAGCTTCTTCCCTGCTGCCATCAGACTTTTAAATGGACTGACCTTATATTAAGCTGATCTTTCTCTACATCCTAACTATGACTGTAACACTACATTCTGCACCCTTCCTTTCCTTCTCCTCTATATATGGTATGTTTTGTCTGTACAGTGCACAAGAAACAATGGGGGGAATTTTCCTGTCCCGCCTGCCACGGGAATCATAGCGGGGGTGGGGGGAGCGCAGACCACACAAAGGTCCGTTGACCTCAGGTGGGATTCTCCGGTTTTGGGGCGAGTGCAGTCGGAGAATCCCACTCTATATACTTTCCACTGTATCCCAAAATGTGTGACAGTGATAAATCATATCAAAGATGATTACATAACAATTTAGTGGAGTAAATCGACACTAGTCTTGCTGCTATATGAACTGAGCACATCAGCAACGTCGGAGGCCAAAGGCTTTGTATCTTTCCCCTGCAACTGAAATTAAGCCACGGCCAATTGAATGAGATAATTTATTGACAGCTCTCGAACGCAATCTCAGTGAAGTGAGATAAGTGCTGAGTGACATTCTGAGGGTGATTTCTGAGACACTGCTTTCCGAACAGTGAGCGACTTAATAAGGTTGTGGCTTTAAGTTCTCCGCAATTCTGTGAAGTAGCAAAATAAAAGAAGAAGCAGAAGGCGCTCTTTATAAGATGGCTATGTCGCTCAGGCTGTAGGCACGGCAATGCATGTAATCTAACCTAAAGTGATTCACTTAAACGAGGCAATAAAACGTCTGCAGACAGAAAATGAAATTGGAAATTTCAGTTTTGAGAGAGAGAAATTACTCTTCAGCCATTTCACTTAAATAGACTCAACAGCAAATTAGTTTGAATTCTGTTGTCCTTTAGTGCAGGCCATTGGCATCCATAAAAGTTAAATGGTGCTATTCTCCGTGACAGAGGTCTTGGAAACAGTTTATCTTTTCTCAGTGCTGTTGAGACTGCACGGCACTGCAGTGATCAGCAACTCAAGGGCAAACTGGACTTCCATTAAAATCCAAACTAGTCGTCGGATCCAATGCAAATGTTGCTCATGTGACTTGCAGCGTGAGCCCATTTGACGTTACAGAAAACAAACATTCCTTTTAATAACCTCACCCGCATTCCTGTCACTTTAAGTTAAACCACAAACGCCGTCCGCAGCCCTCCATCGGTTACAAAAAGAAAAAAGCCTTTTTTCTCAGTCTGAAGCCTTGCTAAGTAGGCCATAATTAAATAATTCAGCCATTAAAAGGGAAGTTTGTCAACTCACGTCATTGTTTCAGCTGCGGTCTATTGTCGTGGAGTAGGTGGCACAGCGGTTAGCACTGCGGCCCCACGGTGCCAGGGAGCTGGGTTCGATTCCCGGCTTGGGTCACTGTCTGGGTGGAGTCTGCATGTTCTCCCCCGTATCTGCGTGGATTTCCTTCAGGTGCTCCCGTTTCCTCCCACAGTCCGAAAGAGGTGCTGATTGGGTGCATTGGCCCATGTTAAATTCTCCCTCAGTGTACCCGAACAGGCCCTAGAGTGTGGCAACTCGGGGATTTTCACAGTAACTTCATTGCAGTGTTAACGTAAGCCTAATTGTGACACTAATAAATAAACAAAACAAACAAATCTTACTAATATTTCTGGTCCCCATTCCTGTTTGGATGGTGAACAGTGCCCTCAGTTTCACAATGGCCATCATTGCCGCCTCCTCACAAAGCCATGCTTGAGTTTTCTACCTTACCTCCAATTGTCTTTTCCTCTTCAATTCCTGAAATATGTTGTTAACATTTAAATCCATTCCTTCATCCACTTCATGCTTGAATCTTTCCAAGCAGACGACTATCTGTGCCACAGGACTGAAATAGCCCCTATTAAGTTCAGGTTTATTAGTAAAACAAGTAGGCTTACATTAACACTGCAATGAAGTTACTATGAAAACACTTTAGTCGCCGCACTCTGTCACCTGTTTGGGTACACTGAGGGAGAATTTAGCACGGCCAATGCACTTAACCAGCATGTCTTTCGGACTGTGGGGGGGAATGTGGAGCACCGGAGGAAACTCATGCAGACACAGGAAGAACGTGCAAACTCCACACAGACAGTGATCCAAGCTGGGAATTGAACCCAGGTCCCTGCGCTGCGAGGCAGCAGTGCTATCCACTGCCATCGTGCCACCCCTTAAAGACATCAGTTGCATTCTTGGTGGCTGTGCCAATGAAGATCTATTCCTTTCCTTCCTCTTCAGTTTGAGTGCAGCCTTTGAAACGGCGAGCTATGCCATCCATTTTGAAAGACTGCCCCCTACCTGCTTAGCTGAATGGAGCTGTCCTTGTCTGGTTCCACAGATTCTCCTCCTGACTCTTCTCTTTTCAACTCTGCATCATTACATTCGGAGTGCCTTAAGCATCCTTGCATCACACGCTGCCCTGCACTCCCACCCTGCCAACCCACACACACCAAACCACCCCCCCCTCCCCAACCGTCACGTTACCACCCCCTCAACATTTAAAAAAAATGAATTCCTTTCTCGGAGTTACAAAATCAGTGCATAGAGTGAACAGAGCAATCTCCTAATCCATCTCCTTCTTATACCAAAAATACAAATTCAAATTGAATACAATTCATGGTCCCCACATAAAAGCTATACGAGATCTAAGCTGACAAGAGCAGAGATTACACCTGATCACAGTTCTGATTTTAGCCACACATTTGATCTTAGCCAAAAGATATGCTAATCTTTGACAACAGTGTTCAAAGATATAATGTCAGGTCCTACTTGTATGCCAATGCCACCCAGCTCTCCCTCACCACCATCTCACTCAGCCTCTCTGTGCCCTCTGTCTTTTCAACTAGTAAGTTATCTCACAATACCAGATTAAAGTGTATTTGGTAGCACAAGCTTTTGGAGCGTTGCCCCTTCCAGGTGAGTGAAGAGTTTAATTCACAAACAGGGCATGTACAGACACAAACTAAGTTACAAGATAATGGTTGGAATGCAAGTCTTAACAGGTACGGACAATGTGACTGGAGAGGGGATTAAGCACAGGTTAAAGAGATGTGTATTGTGTCCAGCCAGGACAGTTAGTGAGATTTTGCAATCCCAGGCAAGTCATGGGGGTTACAGATAGTGTGACATGAACACAAGATCCCAGTTGAGGCCGTCCTCGTGTGCGGAACTTGGCTATTAGTTTCTGCCCAGCGGTTCTGCATTGTCGTGAAGGCTGCCTTGGAGAACGTTCACCTGAAGATCAGAGGTTGGATGCGCTTGACTGCTGAAGTGTTCCCTGACAGGAAGGGGACACTCCTGCCTGGTGATCTTCGAGCGGTATCCCTTTTTAACAAGCTTTTCTGGCATCCAGTCCAGGATCAGCTGCATTTTTTTCGCGAATGAACATTTGGAAGACTGAAGCCTTTGGCCGGGATCTTATCACCGTTCACGCCAGTAGGATTTTCCCATCCCACCGCAGTGAACGGAGATTTGATTCTCCAACCTCGCTGCAGTGGGAATATGGCATGAGCAGCCGGTAAGATTGTGTCCAAGTTCTTTTGCCCATTCTAACTCCATTCTCTAAACCCTGATCTCGTCCCGACCCTGGCCATTTGCATGAGAGCAAATGCAAAATAATCATGGACTGACGTAATTGGCCAATGTAACAGAACGTAATTGTTTCTTCTTTATCTTTTGTTTAAACCCTATTCCTTGGCATGTTTGAGAGTGACCTGATGCAGTTTCATTAATACAAAATGGGTTTATCACCAGAAACAAACATTTTAAATAAGCAATAAGTTTTTAAGTTTAAGTTTATTTATTAGTGTCACAAGTAGGCTTACATTAACACTGCAATTAAGTTACTGTGAAAATCCCCTTGTTGCCACACTCCGGTGTCTGTTCGGGTACATCTGAGGGAGAATTTAGCATGGTCAATGCACTTAACCAGCGTGTCTTGAGGAGTGTGGGAGGAAACCGGAGCACCCGGAGGAAACCCACGCAGACATGGGGGAGAGCGTGCAGACTCCGCAATATCCCCTCTAACTCTTAGTTCTTCACTATCTGTTTATTTGAATGCATGGTACCTTTAACTCTTTATGTTTGGCCACACAGGGGCTGTAGTTTGAAGGGTACAACTTGTGAGCAGCCTGTGTGGTAGCTTTGGGGTTCGCTCGTACACACTGATCTCCATGTGACAGTAGCGAGATTTAAAACCACTGCAAATGACTTAAAAAGCTCGTACTGGACAATTTCATTGCTGTACACTAGACAGTATTTCAGAAAATTATTTAATTTGATATGAAAATATTTCTAACTGTGGTTACTTATCCCTGAGTGCCTGAGAAAATGAGTGCAATTTGAGAGCCTGTCCAAATCGACTCAATTGGTGGAATCGCACAATGCAATGCAATGTTTTGTTTTTGTTTCTGTCTTCACGGAGGAGGACGTGAATAATTTGCCGGGTGTTAGCGATGGAAAGGTGGTAGGACTGGAGGGTCTTAATGACATTACTGTTACTAGAGAGGCGGTGCTCGACAGACTGGAGGGGCTGATTGTGGACAAGTCCCCAGGACCGGATGGAATGCATCCGAGGGTTCTGAAAGAAATGGCGGAGGTGATAGTGGATGCCTTGGTGGTTATTTTCCAGACGTCGCTGGATTCCGGGGAAGTGCCGGATGATTGGAAAACGGCTAATGTTACGCCGTTGTTTAAGAAGGGTGCCAGGCAAAAGGCGGGGAATTATAGGCCGGTTAGTTTAACGTCTGTGGTAGGTAAAATGTTAGAATCTGTCATTAAGGAGGAAATTGCAAGGCATCTTGAAGGGAATTGCTTGATAGGGCAGACGCAGCACGGTTTCATTAAAGGGAAGTCGTGTCTGACAAATTTACTGGAGTTCTATGAGGATGTGTCTAGGGCGGTGGATAGAGGAGAGCCGGTGGATGTGGTCTTTCTAGATTTTCAGAAGGCGTTTGACAAAGTACCTCACAAGAGGTTATTGCAGAAGGCCGAGGGACATGGAGTTGGGGGGTAGGGTGTTAGCGTGGATAGAGGATTGGTTGTCAAATAGGAGGCAGAGAGTGGGGGTCAACGGGTGCTATTCGGATTGGCGGATGGTGACTAGTGGAGTGCCCCAGGGGTCGGTGCTGGGGCCTCAGCTTTTTACCATTTATATAGATGATCTGGAGGAGGGAACCGAGTGTAGGGTGTCGAAATTTGCTGATGACACCAAGATTGGGGGAACGGCAAATTGTGCGGAGGGTGTGGAGAGTCTGCAGAAGGATCTAGATAGGCTGGGCGAATGGGCCAGGAAATGGCAAATGGAATTTAATGTTGGCAAGTGTGAGGTGGTCCACTTTGGTAGGAAGAATGGTAGGAAGGACTATTACTTACGGGGTGAAAAACTGCAGCAGGCGACGGTGCAGAGGGACCTCGGGGTCCTTGTGCATGAGTCGCAAAAACCCAGCTTGCAGGTGCAGCAGGTGGTCAGGAAGGCGAATGGGATGCTGGCCTTCATAGCGAGGGGGATTGAATATAAAAGTAGGGAGGTCTTGCTGCAGCTGTATAGGGCATTGGTGAGGCCGCAGCTGGAGTACTGTGTGCAGTTTTGGGCGCCGCACCTGCGCAAAGATATTTTGGCCTTGGAGGGAGTGCAGAGGAGGTTTACTAGGCTGATGCCGGAGTTGAGGGGGTTGAGCTATGAGGAGAGGCTGAATAAACTAGGCTTGTACTCATTAGAGTTTAGAAGAATGAGGGGAGATCTCATTGAGACGTATAAGATGATGAATGGGATGGATAGGATAGAGGTGGAGAGACTCTTCCCGCTCAAAAAAGACAGTAGGACTAGGGGGCACAGCCTCAAGATAAAAGGGGGACGGTTTAGAACGGAGTTGAGGAGGAACTTCTTCACTCAAAGGGTGGTGAATCTCTGGAATTCTCTGCCCGTTGAAGTGGTGGAGGCTGCCTCGCTAAATATTTTTAAGACGCGGGTTGATGGGTTTTTGATAAGAGAGGGGATTAAGGGTTATGGGGAGAGGGCGGGAAAGTGGAACTGAGCCACGACAGATCAGCCATGATCTTATTGAATGGCGGGGCAGGCTCGAAGGGCTAGATGGCCTACTCCTGCTCCTATTTCTTATGTTCTTATAACTAGCCATGGACAGAGTCTGATTCAGGCGGAGTACAGGGGGGACTTACAAAGGGAACGGGCTAGTTAGTAGAACACAGTGGGGACTACAATAGAGGCAGGGCTAACTCATAGGTCACCCACGACAGGAAGATAACCACGATATGGATGGGAAATCCAATCCTTTTCAGTAACCGTGTTGAACTGAATACTTACAAATGTGGCAATTTTTAATTCCTAAAGAAATGAAGTCCAAACAGGGGTACTTCAGGTCAATTTTAAAATTAAAGTTCCACATTTGTCTATGAAATAAAGGGCAACACCAGTGGCTAGCACTGCTGCCTCACAGCTCCATGGACCCGGGTTCAGTTCAGGCCTCAGATGACTGTCTATGTGGAGTTTGCATGTTCTCCCGATATAGGTTTCCTCTTGTTTCGTCCCACAACCCAAGGATGCAAGTTAGTTTGATTGACCTTGCTCAATTGCCCCTTAGTGATAGAGAGATTAGTAGGGTAAATACTATTTCTATACATGGGGTATGGGGATAGGGCCTGGGTGAAGTTGTTGCCAGTGCAGCCTTGATGGGCTGAATGGTCTCGTTCCGCATTATAAGGTTTCTATGAGTCTATCTAGGCACTAAGAAAGGATGCCAAGGAAGACCTGTTCTAACAGGTGATGTCGGGTGATGTGACCCCCGCCCTGTCACCCCCTGGGCTTAAAGCCGGAGAATATTCCAGAAGGGCTCAGAGGCTGATAAAGCCAGAAAGTGGAGACGACCCCCAACAAAGACTTGACTGGTCTGCTGAGATGGGGAAGGATGAGCAAGACCCACCTTTGACCGGAGAAGATCATCTGTCAACGTGATCTCAGTGAATTGAATCCAACAACCCGGTCAAGTTCACCAGAATGGGTAGTATATGTGTTTTCATGGAAACCCTACAGTGCAGAAAGAGGCCATTCGGCCCATTGAGTCTGCATTGTCACCAATCCCAGCCAGGCCTTATCCTCGTCACCCCACATATTTTCCCCACTAACTCCTCTAACATACGCATCCTGTGAAACTAAGAGGCAATTTAGCATGACCAATGTACCTAACCCGCACATCTTTGGACTGTGGGAAGAAACCAGAGTACCTGGAGGAAACCCACACAGACACGGGGAGAACATGCAACTCTACACAGGATGTGACCTAAGTCGGGAATCGAACCCGGGTCCCTGGCCCCATGAGGCAGCAGTGCTAACCACCGTGCCACCATTTTCAGGCAGTCAGCCTAGTTTGGGAAAAAGTTAATTTATTATGCAAGAGTTATTTCTTTAATTTGCAAGTGCTTTAATAAAACTAAGTTTGAACCGCAGTCCTTTGTCTGTCCCATAAAGTAAGAGCACCTGAGTAAACATGTTTCTTGGGCAATTAGCTGGTCGAAGTATCTGTATAGAATATTTCACAGGCAACACTGTTAATGCCAATATAACTTCCACTCTGCTTTCAGTATATGAAATATATCTAAGATTGAGTGAGTTATCCACGTCCCACCCCTGCGTAGGATTATGAAAATATATTTGTACTTCTTGGGGCTGGGGGAAGAAACTCTGAGCAATGACAGCAGCCCAATAGGATGCTATTTTTATGCAACTTATTAGGCAGACTTTCATAACCTACTTGTGATTTACTCTCCTGTGTATTATTTTGGTGGGTTTCGTGAGTTCCATTAAAATCCTACACAGGATCATCCAATCTTTTTATGTAGCCTCCCCACCGCTGTGAATGGCTGTTGCAATTTTCAGTGAGAAATAGGCCACTTCACACTGTTAAAAACTGTCGTTTGTGAAACCTACATACTTGAGTTTGTAAAATCCTCCACTGATCACCCAACCACCCCCCCCCACCCCTCCCCTCCCCTCAACAGGCTACATCGTTACTTCCCTTAAGCAATTGGTTTACTTTAGTGAGTTAAATTCTCATTTGTTCCAATCTGATTCACCTAATCAGGTAAGTGTGCGCCGTTTATTGGAATAAATTGATGACATGGTGGCAGGATTCATTGGAACAGCCCCTTTCTTAAAAAAAAAGGACTGAGTTCTACCCAGACAAATAGAATAAAAGCTCTTTCCCCTCTGATAGCTATTAAAGACTGAGTGAAATGTGTAGGGCCATCGTAAGCCTATTTTCAGGCTTGAATGAGTCCACAGCACCAAACACATCAAAAATCTACTGATATTTACTCTCTAGTCCATGAGGATAAAAGGGAATGGGATGGGTAAAATAAAGTAGTTACGGTGGTAAACACGGAGCATCTTTGGATATTGAGTCTTGATGTGCTAATATTCAAAGACACAATTGCGTCTGGACATTTCAGAGATGCTATCGAACCAGAATCTACTTTGTTGCTGTGGAAACAACAAAAAAATTTGCATTTATATGACAGAGGAAATTGTCCCAAGGTGTTTTAAAGTGCAGTCGAGAGTAAAATGGGTGCTAAGTCACCTTAGGGAGGGGGTGGCCATAAGCATGATCAAAGAGGCAGCCTTCTAGGGGTGGTATGGTGGCATAGTGGTTCGCACTGCTGCCTCACAGTGTCAGGGATCCGGGATTCGATTCCTGGCTTGAGTCACTGTCTGTGCGGAGTTTGCACACTCTCCCCGTGTCTGCGTGTGTTTCCTCCGGGCGCTCCTGTTTCCTCCCACAGCCCAAAGGTGTGTGGGTTAGGTGGATTGGCCATTAAAATTGTCCCTTAGTGTCAGGGGGACTAGCTAAGGTAAGTGCATGGGATTATGGGGATAGTGCCTGGGTGGGACTGTGGTCAGTACAGACCCAATGGGCTGAATGGTCTCCTCCTGGACTGTAGTATTCTATGATTCAAGGAGGAGACACAAATCATGGTGCCTGGGCCTCATTCTGAGGGACAGAGATGACAGTGACTCCTTCCTCTTTCACCCTTTTCCTTAGTTTTACCTGTCTCCCACCCATCTCCCCCTCTTCCCACCATCTTCATCTGCCATAGTTTACCCTCTGATTTCAGCTTCTCTGCCGTTTGGCCATTCACACCTTTTATTCTCTCGATGGACTGCCATTAGCCGCCTTTCTCCCTTGTTTCTGTGGCTATGACTCATCTTTCATTCCCTCCCCCTTAAGTGTAAGTATCTCCCACTTTCTATCTATGCCTTTTAGCTTTGACAGAGGGTCGTCTGGACTCAAAACGTCAGCTCTTTTCTCTCCTTACAGATGCTGCCAGACTTGCTGAGATTGTCCAACATCTGTTCTCTTGGTTTCATATTCCAGCATCTGCAGTCATTTACTTTTAGCCAATGACAAAAGGAGGATTGGGAGGTGGAAAGGCAGAATGGTTTGGGGAAGAAATTTCACGGGTAGTGTTGGCCTCTTTTAAGGTCAAACCAAATAAACACACTCCAAGTTAAATGAGGACAAAATAAAAGGGGCAGTTCCCCAAAGGGAGGGGGAACAGCCCGAACAAAATCAAAGTACAAAGGAAACTTGAAAACATCAAATTAAAATGTGATTATTGGGGTCAATAATGCACCCCAGCCCCTACGGTGCCCAACGGGCATGGAAGGTGTCAGTTGCACCCCTGGACACCGCATCCTCCCTCTCCAGGGACACCTGGCCATGAACGTAGCCATGGTAGAGGGGGAGATGGTCAGGACGGACGGCCCCCTCGATCGCCCGCTGCCTGGCCCTGTAAATGGCACATTTCGCCAGGCCCAGGAGCAGATTCACAAGGAGATTGCCATCGCGACCCACCCCTCTCTGCACCAGGTGTCTGTAGATCAGGAGCGTGGGACTGTGGTACAAACAAAACATTAATAAAAGATTCTTCAGGAAAACAGTTTTGGGGGCAGGTTGACCAACTCTTACAGAACAAAATAAGGACACTTTGACCCTGAGATTGGGGGTGGTGCCGGTGACCAGAAGAGCAGTGGGTGTTGGGGTGGGGTATGAGGTTCCGGCCACCTACATTTCCTCCTGATTAGCAACCACAGTGCACATCTTCATAAAAGAAAGAGGGGCAAAAGCGAGGGAAGACTGCTGGGCCGGAATATCCTGGCTGTTTCCATCAGTGGGATTTTCTAGTCCCGTTGATGGCGTATCCCTACCAATGAGTTCCTTGGGGCATGGGGTCCAGTCAATCCCATTGACAATGGCGGGACCAGAAGATCTCACCACCAGCCAATAGTGCTCCACTTCCTGCCACAAGAAACATAGACAGGGACCCAGGAAATCCGCTCCCTCTGTGCTCAATCTCCAACAGATTGTGGTGGTTGTCCCTTTAAGGGCAACACAGCAGAGTAAAGGTGTTAACTGGTGTTAATTACCACTTGGGACTTATGAGAGAATTACCCTAGGGGGAGATGTTCTCCTCAACAGAGGTATTTGAGAATTAGCTGCAACTCTTGATAATCCCTTTCTGTTCACTAATGAAGTGAACCATTACAAAATCTGAGGAATAAAGGACAAAAGACAGGCCTGAAAGAGATGCAGGACAAACAGTCAGAATAAGGGCCTGTAATCCCTTAAAATACAACACTCTCTGATTGGATAAGATTGCAGAGGTAAGGAAGGATGAGGCTACTTGAGTGACTTAAATATGAAGATATATAAGAATTTTAGATGTGAGGCACTGAGGAACCAAAAGAAAAGAGGAGAGATGGATGAGTGGGACCGGGTGTGGGATGGGAAATGGACAGAAAGATATTACATTAGCTGAAGCTGACAGAGGTTGGAAGATGGCAGGCTAGCTATTTTGGGCATGGGCCTAGCTGTTTATTTCTTATGCATATACAAATATGGCAGACTCCCCATCATCTCAGCCATCCAACAATGGTGAGAACATCCAACACCCATAAAGCTCTTTTCCCGCCTTTTTTTTTAATTCATTCATGGGATATAGGTGTCACTGGCTGGCCAGCATTTATTGCCCATCCCTAGTTGCTCCTGATAAAGTGATGGTGGGTTGCCTTCTCGAAGTGCTGCGATACCCACAATACCATGGATTAACCACAAAGCCGTTAGGGAGGGAATTCCAGGATTTTGACCCAGGGACTGCGAAGGAACGGCGATATTTTTCCAAGTCAGGATGGTGAGTGGCTTGGAGGGGACTTGGAAATGGTGGTGTTCCCATCCATCTACTGCTGTTGTCTCTTCAGATTGAAATGATTGTGAGTTTAGAAAGTGCTGTCTAAGGATCTTTGGTGAATTGGAGGTTTTGCAACCTGAATTTCTAGCCTATTCTACCCTTTGACTATAAGATAACCAGAATCATTCATTCCCTCGCCTTCTGCAATGTCTGAATTAAACTCCCAGCTAAGTTTGACCAGTGATGATAGTTAATACTCAACCACCTCATAGAGAGTTTAGTTTTATAGCCTAGTGGAAACAAAATGTATCTTTAAATATAAACACAGTTTGGGATGATGTAATTTCCAGTTTAATGAGTTGTGTTGCACAAAATATCCCAATCCATATAAATTTGAATGCTGAGAACCAAAAGGGGAGCGAATGTTACAAAGTTCAGTAAGTTCCAAGGTGGTTCCCTGAGCTTTTTTAAATCTTGGCTCCACAAAAGACTTCAGCTATAGTGCAGCAAATGTGAAACTAAGAGGTCGATTTTCACGGGCATCCCTGGGTGTACAATGCAACTGAAGAGGCTTCTACTGCTCAGTGACAGAAACACCTGTCTCAGTGAGGTGACAGGCCCTCTTAATACGCAGGTTTGAATCTTAGGAGCAATGCAGAACTCCCATTGCTCCTTTTGGGCAGAGGAATACTTGGCCCAGTATAAACCAGCAGCATTTATACAGTGACCTTAACACAATGAAATGCCTCAAGATTCTTCACAGGAGCGTTGTGAAACCAATGGAGGTATTTGATCAGATGATCATAAGCTTGGTCAAAGGGGTAGGTTTTAAGACGTGACGGAGGCAAGAGAGATAGAGAGGCAGAGAGAGATGTAAGGAGGGAATGTCAGAGCTTGGGGCCTACATAACTGAAGAAGCGTCCACCAGTGATGGAGAGGTGAGCATTGGGAATGCACAGGAGGCCATTATTCAAGGAGCGCAGATATCTCGGGGTCTAGTGGGAGAGGCGCACAGCAGGGAAGGTTTCTTTTATCTTTGTCAGCATGCAAAGGATTTCTGTAACTGTAATCTGTTTGCTCTCTCTGCAAAGGAGAATCCTGCTATTGTTGAACAATGTATCCTCCCCATGGGCTAAACAGAAACAATGTGGTCTCCCTCTCCTCCCTCATAATCCCACCCCGTTCCACCCTCATTGGTAACCTCCTCCAGAATCTACCTTCCTATGGGCATGAGGCAGCCGCGTCACCTGATCTAGCGGCAGCCCAGAGATGACAGGCAGCTCAACGAGCGCAAAGCTGCTTCTATCTGACGATGCCTGGCCGCCAAACTGGAGCAGGCCAGCTCTCTGGATTACTGAGCAGCTGGCAAACTCCACCCACTGGCTACCCGATAGTTAAAATCCCCTTTCTGCTCCCAGTGCTCTGGAGACAGGACATCCAGAACAAAATACAGAAGTAATTGTAACTACGCATGTTGGCCAAGTGAAACATAGCACATCAGTTGATGATCAAAGAACCATAGAATCTCTACAGTGCAGAAAGAGTCTGCCCTTATTCCCTGAAAGAACATCTCATCCAGACCCTCCTCTCCACCCTACCCCCATATCCCTGCACATTTAACCCCTAACACACACAACTTTGGACAGTAATGGTCAATTTAGCCTGGCTAATCAACATACGCAACCTGCATATCTTTGGACTGTGGGAGGAAACCGGAGCACCTGGAAGAAACCCACGCAGACACGGGGAGAACATGCAAACACGACACAGCGACCCAAGGCTGGAATCAAAGCCAGGTCCCAGGTGCTGTGAGGCAACAGTGTTAACTACTGTGCCACTCCACTGCATCGGTGCCATTTTACATGGTCAAGGGCGAAACCTATGCAAACTCCACAGATTCACCTTTCTTCGAACCTTACTGCCTTCCCACTGTGTAAAAGATCCTATCAACATTCTGCTGCATTTTTGGATGACTAAACCAGTCTGTGGTTAATAACTTCCTCTTCTCTGTGACTGAGATAGAAGTACAGAAATATCTTTCTTTCCCCCCTGTTGCCCTTTAACAAATCTTAAGTATTTTCTTCTTCCTCCTTTGGCTTCACAGATTTCTATCAAAATAAACTCCTCCATCTTTTCATCAGGGGTTAAATTGTCTTCTACTTGATGAGTATCAGATTTTCATTTGCGAGCAATGTCACCTGTCCTCTGACCTATTTTTCGATTATCCCTATAAACCCTCCTGCTTATCATTCATGCCAATCCTCTGGCTTTCACCACTTCTCCATTAAGCAATTATGTACAAAAGTGGAAGGCAGATGTGACCTTGAATCTTCTCACAGGAGAAGCAAATGGTTTACTGCCACCGGTAAGAACTGGTGCAGCTCCCAAACTCTTTGTGGTTTCATCAATAATAGGACCACAGGCAAAAATTTAAGAGTGACTATTATTTTCAATCAAACTGGCCTGTCGACATACATTTTTATTTTATCCATTCGTGGGACATGGGCTTTGCTGGCCAGCAATTATTGCCCATCCCGAGTTGCCCCTTGAGAAGGTGGTGGTGAGCAGCCTTCTTGAATCCAAGTGCCGTGGGTTGACCCACAATGCTGTTAGGGAGGGAATCCCAGGATTTTGACCCAGCGACTGCAAAGGGACACTGATATATTTCTAAGTCAGGATGGGAGTGGCTTGGAGGGGAACTCACATGCGCTGGTGCCCCCATGTATCTGCAGCCCTTGCCCATCTAGATGGAAGTGTTCATGTGTTTGGAAGGTGCTACCTGAAGATTTTTGGTAAATTGCTGCAGTGCATTTTGCAGATAAAACACTCTGCTGCAACTGAGCTTAGTGGTGGAGGGAGTGGATGTTTGTGGATGTGGTGCCAATCAAGCGAGGCTGCTTTGTCCTGGATGGTGTTGAGCTTCTTGAGTGTTGTTGGAGGGGCACCCATCCAGGAAAGTGGGAGGTATTCCATCACACTCCTGACTTGTGCCTTGTAGACAGTGGACAGGCTTTGGGGAGTCAGGAGTGAGTTACTCACTGCAGTATTCCTAGCCTCTGACCTGCTCTTGTAGCCATGGTGACATATCACTGTGTTTAGAATTGGCTGTTACAATTGGCATGCCTCAACCAATGAATCGTGCTTTCAGTCCCATTAACTGATTTGATTTTAACTTATTATTGTCACATATATTGGGGTACAGTGAAAAGCATTGTTTCTTGCACACCACAGGTAAAACATACTGCTCGTAGAGTATATTGGGGAGAAGGAAAGGTGAGGCTGTAGATTATAATGTTACAGTCATAGCAAGGGTGTAGAGAAAGATCAGAGAGCAGTGAGGGAGCAGTTAAATTATTACTTTTGCATTGATTGACTTACAAGTGACCCAGGGCTTGAAATTGCTTCACAAGTTGTTCACCTAAAATAACTCAATTTAGAATCTTACACTTTGTGCTAATTAAGGAGGAGTCTTGAGATGTTATTTTAGCTGATGGATCATAAGGTTCACTTATAAATAGTTGTACTTACTTGACATGTTCCAGTTGTCATATAGCTTCTTTGAATTTAGAGACTTGGGTAAACACAAGTGCCGTACTTTGTTGGACAGCTTTCATAGCTGATTATATGCTTGTAGGGTAAAGGAGGGTACGTCTGAAGGCACACCTTTTGCACTGGGAGGTGAGGAAGACTGAATACTCTTCCCAATTTTATCTGGCAGCCTAGTATGAACCCCTTTGCATTTATATAGTGACTTTAACACAATGAAACATCCCAAGACCCTTCACAGGATTGCCAAATCTGTAAGGGGTATAGTTGGACAGTCACACCATGGCAGTTATTGATTTTGGAATGTCAGCGCGCCAAATATTAAACACCAAACAGCAACCAGTGGCACTCACACACATTAGTGATGCTTGAGTGAGCATAATTGTCTGAATAGTTTGACTCCAGGCATGTGAATTGAGTTACAGCTGAACAGTCTCTACTGCAAAGGAGTATTAGTGAATTACATGTTTTTCAATTCGCATACCTTGGCAACTTACTGGTTCAAGAAGGCCCTCTGCCACTTCCAGATTGAGTGGGGCACCAGTCTGTGATACCCAAGAATGGTGCTTTTCATACTTGATGATCTCCTCCCCTGGCTAGGCCCCTGGTACCCTGGGGTCACCTCTTGCCCTTGTCTCCCCAAGTCATCTACCTCGGTCTCTCCTGGCTAGATCCCCAGTACTTTGGAGTCAATCCCCCCACTTCATTCTCCCCCGAGCTAACCTCCCATGGTCTCCCCTAACTAGACCTCCAGAACCCTACAATCAAACTGCTGGTCTCCCCGAGAGTCTTACCCCAGTCTCCCCGAGATTCTTACCCCAGAGCCGTATCCCAGTCTTCCCCAGAGCCAAGTCTGGTGTTCCCCAAGTTGATCCTATACCCCGAGTCAAGACTAGTGGCATTCGAGTCAAACTTAGTGACCCTGGGTTAAGTCTGGTGACCCCTGAATGAAGCCTGGTGACACAAGTGAATCCCCAGCACCCCCCCTCTCCCTCCAAATACAACTCCATGAGCACTGCGCTCACCTCCAACCTCCCCTCAGAAACCTGCTTGCCAGGTACATGTCTCTTGAAATCAGTCATGCTTTGTGCTGTCTTTACACATGCCGCCATGGATGAATTATTTGATGTGGTGGAGGGGTATGATTCTGGGGGTTTGGGTCCGATAATGAGATGCTAATGCATTCTAAAGAGGTTTCCAACATTAAACAGCCGGAAACATGGCCTACCATTGACAAGGGGAGTGGACAACCTGCTTCCATGCCCACCTAACAGGCAACTTTGCACTCCTCGTCATATATATCCCATTCCCGCCATCAAACGCGCCCAATGCAAACGAGAGTGGAACGTATCGGCCAATATCTATTGCGTCCCGATAGGGACTGTGAGAAATCCTCAGGTGCAAAGCTGGTGAGGAGAGGAAAATGTTTTTTAAAAAACTGAAGAAAAACAGGCTTCACAGAGCCGTACAACAGCGGGAGGCAACATCTTCAGAAGAGGAAAGAAAGGACAAAAACAAAGGGAGAAACCGACAGTATGATAGACAGACGGACAGTTCAGCAAGAGCAACAGAGGAATAGAGAGAAATGATTGATGTACATGTGGACAGACTGATAGACGAATGGATGGGAATGATGATGGATGGATTGACAGACAAATAAAAAGAAAAACTGGGTGGCAGATGTTTGCCCATTCATCTAATTAATATTTATCCCCAGCGCCTAACACTTGAGAGACACGCAGAGATAATTTGGCACGTGCAAGTTGGGAATAAACTTGACATTCTGCTGATTCTCCTGTCCCTGAGCCCTGGCGCTAAAGATGCAGCGCAATCTGAAATACACTCTCAAAATATCAAAGTCAGCCTTGAAGCTGTGGGTGTGGAACATTGGGCCTGTTGATAGCTGCACATTCAGTATGAAGGGATTTTGACACATTCAATTACAAAGCAAAAACTTATAGGATCTTAACGGCTGACGCTTAATTTGTGGAATTTGAAATTCCATTTTTTTAAAGACTTTTCAGTTGCTTTACAGCTAGAGTGAACTTGTGAAAAAAAAATATTTTTGTGCATATTTTGAAAGAGTCGTGCAGCACCGTGGTTAGCACTGCTGCCTCACAGCGCCAGGGACCTGGGTTCGATTCCCGGCTTCAGGTTACTGTCTGTGCGGAGTCTGCACATTCTGCCCATGTCTGGATGGGTTTCCGATTTCCTCCCACAGTCCAGAGACGTGCAGTTTAGGTTGATTGGCCATGCTAAATTGCCCCTTAGTGTCAGGGGGACTAGCTAGGGTAAATGTGGGGTTACGGGAATAGGGTCTGGGTGGGATTGTGGTCAATGGGCTGAATGGATTCTGTGGTAGAAGAATGAACTAACGTAAGGAAAAGAAACACGAGATTATTAAATACTAAGTTGTGCATTAGGGAGCATGTGCTGAAATGATCTTGACAGGTATTGACACAAATTCTAATATTAATACTATTAATATTAATGGTTAATAATAAATCAATGGTTGACACTTCTCCCTCAGAGTACCAGGGATCCAGGTTCAATTCCAGCCTTGGATCATTGTCTGCCTGAAGTTTGCACACTTTCCCCGTGTCTGTGTGGGTTTCCTCTGGGCCCTCTGGTTTCTTCCCATACTCCAAAGATGTGCAGGTCAGGTGGATTGACCATGCTAAATTGCCCCTTAGTGTCCCAAGATGCGTAGGTTGCATTGATTAGCCACAGGAAATGTGCGTGGTTACAGGGACAGGGTGGGAGAGAGGTCCTTGGTAAGATACTCTCTGTCAGAGAGTCGGTGTATATTCAATGGGCCAAACGGCCTCTCCTGCACTGGAGGGATTCTATGATTCTATGAATTGTACGGAGGGGCATGAACAAAGGCCTATACAGAAGAGGAAGGAAAATTAAACAGGATGAATCACAAATCCATGGTAGGACTTGTCCAATTTTCCATTCACTTAAAATAATTGGACAGCAAGTTTCAGAGTCCACGTATATGTAGTTAAATGCACAAATCTATAAACTGTTCCACCTTGCTCTGCGCCTCCACATCTATGCTATACTGGTATCTTGCTAAAAGTCTCATCATTTACACCTGTTATGAAGATAGATTTGAGCAGTTAGGATTGTTTTCCTTGGAGAACAGAAGGCTGAGAGGAGATATGATAAAAGTATTCATGAGGAGTTGGAGTGAGCAGATAGTGAGAATGTGTTCCCACTTGTGAAAAGATTGAGAACAACAGGGCACAGGTTTAAAGTAATTGGCAAACAATGCAAAAACAACACAAGATAAAACTTTTTCACATTGCGAGTGGCTCAGGTCTGGAATGCACCCCCTGAGAATGTGGTGCAGTCAGGTTCAATCAAAGCATTCAAAAGGGAATCAGTCTATTATCTGAGTAGAAAGAGTGTGCAGGGTTAGAAGGCAGAAGGATGGCACTAAGGGAATTCCTTGGTCCCATTGTTTGCATCCCCCCCGGCCATCCACGGCAGGGATTTGTCTGCGGCAGGACTGGAAGATCCCGCTGGCGGGAATGTCTGGAAAATTCCAGCCCTTATTTTTCCCATTAACGTTTTGTGGGGCACCTTATTCAATGCCTTCTGGAAATCAAAGTATGACTACATCTGCTGGTTCTCCTTTATCTATGTTGTCAGTTACATCCTCAAAAAAATTAATAAATATGTCAAAGAGGATCTCCCTTCAATAAAACCATACTGACTTGTTCTAATCATATTATGCTTTTCTAAGTGCATTGTTCATTCTTCCTTACTAATAGATTCCAGCATTTTACTGATATTAAGTTAACTAGCCTATAGTTCACTATTTGCTCCATCCCTCCTTTCTTGAAAAGTGGTGAAACATTTCTCCAATATCCAGTCTAATGGGAACATTCCCAAATTTAAGGAATTTTGGAAAATCAGAGCGAGCACGTTTACCATCTCTACAACTATCTCTTTTAGACCCCTAGGTTATAGTCCAGCAGCTCCGAGGTATTTGTTACACTTTATCCCCTTAAGTTTCTTCAGTATGTTGTCTCTATTTATATTAATTTTTCAAATTTCCTCACTCATTTTAGTTCCAAGGATACCATTTATTCATGGTATAATCTGATGTAAGTGAATTTTCAGTGGTGTGATAAATCTTAATTGCAGATTAATAATCCATCTACCTCTGCTTGCCCTGACAAATTGGTTTTACATGTGTGGTGTGTAATTCTTTCAGAATTTAATTCTTGTTAGAGATTTTTTAGAAACCTTTTCTCTCCTCTCCTTTATCTTTCTTTTAATCCTGATTTTCCTTTCCTCTCTTAATTTTGCTTTTTGTGTATGATTTTATATTGAATGAAATATTCTAAAATGTCCTGTTTCTGATCCTGGATTTGAATTTGCAGATGAGCAGGGCTGGGAGCAATAGTGTGTAGGAAACGCGAAAATATATTTAGTGTGTCTGCCAGGGTTCTGAGGAATGTGCAGGAACAGAGCGATCTTGGTGTTCATATCCACAGATCTCTGAAGGTTGCCACTCAAGTGGATAGAGCCATGAAGAAGGCTCATAGTTTGTTAGCGTTTATTAACATGGGGTTTGAGTTTACGAGCCGTGGGGTTATGATGCAATATACTGGACCTTGGTAAGACCGCATTTGGAATATTGTGTGCAGTTCTGGTCACCTCACTATAAGAAGGATGTGGAAGCATTGGAGAGAGTGCAGAGGAGATTTACCAGGATGCTGCCTGGTTTGGAGGGTAGGTCTTATGAGGAAAGGTTGAGGGAGCTGGGGCTTTTCTCTTTAGAGCGGAGGAGGTTGAGAGGTGACTTAATAGAGGTTTATAAGATGATGAGGGGGATAGATAGAGTGGACATGCAGAGACTATTTCCTGGATGTAGCCGTTACTAGGGGGCATAACTATAAGGTTCTTGGTGGGAGGTATAGGAGGGATGTCCGAGGTAGATTCTTTACTTAGAGTGGTTGGGGTCTATAATGCACTGCCTGCTGTGATAGTGGAGTCGAACACTTTAGGAACTTTCAAATGGTTATTGGATCGGTACATGGAGCACACCAGAATGATAGGGAATGGGATAGCTTGATCTTAGGTTTGGACATAGTTCAGCACAACTTCGAGGGCCGAAGGGACTGGACTGTTCTATGTTCCTATGTTGCCAGTGACTTTTTAAATGCAACTGCTGTACTTATTTCCAAACAGCAAATGTGTCAAAGTTCCAGTGATCTCAACTCCAGTATTTAAAGGAAGGATGTATGAGGAGTCTTTGAGGACACTGCGTCTGCACTTGATGGAGTTCAGAAAGATGAGGGGAGAATACGGAAAGGCCTGGATAGAGTAGACACGGAGAAGGTCTTTCCATTGGTAAGAGAGACTAGGATCCGAGGAAACAGCCTCAGAATAAAGGGATGACCCTTTAGAACTGAGATGAGAAGGAATTCCTCAGCCAGAGGGTAGTGAATCTGTAGAATTCATCAGCACAGAAGGCTGTGGAGGCCAGGTCATTGAGTGTATTTAAGGTAGAGGTAGATAGGTTCTTGGGTGGTAAGGGGATCAAAAGTTATAGGGAAAAGGCAGGAGAAATTTATCAGTCATGATTGAATGGCAGAGCCTCTGTATCAATGGGCCAAATGACCTAATTCTGTTCTTGTATCTCTTGATCTTATGTATGCAACATGAATGAATTGGAGTTGGGAAGGAGCAAGGTCAAATCTGGTGCCCCACTTCAAGGGATGCCTCCCTGGATGTCTAATGAGGATCCAGAGGGAGATCCTCCTCCCTAATGGTAAGAGGGAGAAGTCTTCTGGGGAAGCCAGGGAGGAGATGACAGAAGAGGCCGTCAATTATAGCATAGTGGCAGACTCCTGGAGCAAATGCAAGTTATAGTTTACTGACCCAACCATAGCAGGAAAGGTGAGTGCAGCACACATTCCCCAACACCTTGCTGTGCGCAATGTCATTACCTGCTTGCTCTGCCTTCTCAAGCATACATCACTTCTCACACAAACTTACCTTACAGGTACTCTCGACCTTCTTTGTCCAGACACTTCCTCATATCCCCATCTTTCCATTCACCACTGCTACTTTATGAAGTTATATATTTAAGGTTAAAAATGTGGTGTTTGACAAATGTAACTGTTGAAAAAATGCTAAGAAAACCAAAAGAAATCATATAGCATTTTCTCTTTAAAAAACATGTGTTTTTGTACTTAGATTTTTAAATTGAAGAAAACAGGCTGCGGAAGCCAATTTGCAACATTGTGTCAAAACCCTGGCAGTCAGAGTTCCAGCATAGCAAAACAGGCTTTTGAATTGGACCAATGTGTTTAAAGCAAGCACTCAAAGACACAGAATCAATTGAATTCAAATCTGAATGCTGTTGCTAGCATCAGGCCACTCACATTGCAAGAATATTGAGGTAATTATAGATACTTAAACACAGACAAGGGGAAACTATAGTTAGAGTATTCTTGCCACCTCATTGCTTGGAAGGAGGGAGAGGTGAGTCTCTCTCAAAATCCTAAGTTTAATGTATGTATTCATAAAACTTACCATCTACAGTCAGAAAATAGATCAACCCGAAAGATGTGTCAGACCTGAACAGCAAAGACCGTCAGGCTTCTAACAAGTGCCTGGTTGCATATATACCCTTTTGAGAATGACTGGAATTTATAAGCCTTTGTTTCATTCATGAGTCTTGTATTATTCAGAGAGCATTCTGTTGGTGAGGTTATTCAGTCTGTTAATTGTTTTAATAAGGTTGTCACCAGGTTTAAAATAAAAACCTGTTAATTATTCATGATAGAGAGTATCCTAAACTAATAACTTCCTCCTCCCTCATACACACTTACTTAAGATTACGAGACGAGGTATATCCCCTTGGGCAGTTCCAAAATCATGCAGAAAGAAACATCACCTCTGCATTGTAACACTACTCATTTATCTTGATAGAATCATAGAAACCCTACAGTACAGAAAGAGGCCATTTGGTCCATCCAGTCTGCACTGACCACAATCCCACCCAGACCCTACCCCATATCCCTTCACAGATGCTCAATAATCCCTCTAACCTACGCATCTCAGGACACTAAGGGGCAATTTTTTAGCATGGTCAATCAACCTAACCTGCACATCTTTGGACTGTGGGAGAAAACCAGAGCACTTGGAGGAAACCCACACAGACACGAGGACAATGTGCAAACTCCCCCACACAGTCAATGACTCAAGCTGATAATCGAATCTCTGGAGCTGTGAAACAGCAGTGCTAACCACTGTGCTACCATGCCGCCCACAATGATGCCATGTCATGCCTCTGCTTCCTGGTTACCCTCAACCACAGTTTTGCCGGGGGGGGGGGTGTGTGTGTGTGTAGGAGGGAGGATGGAGACATCAGGGCTGGCCTAGAGACATCTGGGAAGCCAGCAATCAGGGGGTGGAATTGTCGGAGAGGCAGCATTGCAGGGTCACAGGGCTGGCCAGCGAGCGGGAGGTCGGCAATGCGGGCTACTGCACGTGCACTGATCTTCGCAATACGCTGTGCTGCTGGCACCTCCAGCAGGAACAGACCACACCCCTGGATACTCGGCAGTGCTCTGAGTGAGGGCGAATAATCTGAAAATCACACTCTGAAAATCGGCAGGGGTTACTCCAGTTTTCACTCAAATTCAATAATTAGAATTGTTCTGGGAGAATCACCCCCTCCAGGTTTTTAATCAATTCATATTTCACCATCAGCTGTGCTGGGATTCGAACCTGGGCCCCCAGAGCATTGTCCTGGGTCTCAAGAATATCAGTCCAGTGACCATCTCACCACCGCAGAAGAAGATTGTTCTTCATCACTGACAACTCCTCAGCAGAGCTCAATCCCTCTGAGCATGGACAGTCATTGGATTGTACTCCGCACACTCACTTACTCACCTTTCGGTGAGACAAGTTAGGGAGACAGTTGGAGTGTCCTGCTACAATCCCAGTTGATGTTGCATTTGGACAGGAAGATCCCAGACTGTAACATTTTACTTTTTTGAAGAAAGCATGGAGGGACAAAGTCACAGGATTGCTACTTCGTTTTTAACAACAAGAAAAGGCTTTTATTAAACACGAAAGGTTGGACTGTAATACGATGATCCTTTACACTTCTCTTGGCTTTAGAAATGTATACAGTTTTCAAAGATAACATCCCACTCTGAAATGAAATGGCCAAACGGCACAATCTATCTGTTGTGGTTTTTGCCTCAAACTCCCTGTCAGATGATTGTCACATGACTGTTTCCAAACTTAATCCTCAAAAAAAGACACGCTTTAAAATCTTCTTTCAAATTATGCTTTCCAAAAGCTTTGTTTGCTAAGAATCCACCTCCAGGTCTTCCACTTCTCCTATCAGAATTCCTTTGTCTTAAATTGCAACAGGCATCCAAATTTCTACACAAACTCAGGCATTCAGTCCCCTACTATTGCTTCAAAAACTGGCAGTAACACCACCAAATCTTATAATTGCTTCAGATTTGTGGTTTGGCTGTAGCCACTCAACAAAGAACAGTACAGCGCAGGAATAGGCCATTTGGCCCTCCAAGCCTGCACCTATCAAGTTTACCTATCTAAACCAACCGCTTATATTCCTCTGTTCTCCATTTGTTCAGAGGCCTGTCAAGATAAGTCTTAAATGTGGCTAACGTATCTGCCTCAAACACCCCACTCCACTCCAGGCCCCCACCATCCTCTGTGTAAAATAAAAACTTTCCCCGCACATCTCTACTGAGCCATCTCCCCCTTATCATGAACTTGTGCCTCTTTGTAATTGTCACTTTTGCTCTGGGGAAACTGTCCACCTTATCTATACCTCTCATAATTTTATAAACTTCTATCAGGCCACCCCTCAGCCTCTGTCTTTCCAGGGAGAACAATCCCTATTTATTCAATCTCGCCTCAAAGCTAATACCCTCCATAACAGGCAACATCCTAGTAAGCCTTTTCTGCACTCTCTCCAAAGCCTACTTGTCCTTCTGATAATGTGGTGACCAGAATTGGACACACTATTCCAAATGTGGCCTAACCAACGTTTTATACAACGGTAAGATGATGTGCCAACTTTTATACTCGGCCCTGTCTGGGGAAGGCAAGCATGCCATATGCTTTCTTCATCACCTTTTCCACCTGCGCTGCCACTTTTAAGAATCTGCATGCCCAGATCTCTCTTTGTGTCTATGCTCCTGATTGTTTTGCCATTTATTTTATAGCTCCCACCTGAATTGGATCCACCAAAATGCATCACCTCGCATTTGTCCGGATTAAATTCCACCTGCCATTTCTCCGCCCAATTTTCCAGTCTACCCATATCCTGCTGTATACTCGGACAATCTTCATCACTAATGTCATCAGTCTCTTCTTATCCCAGATTTGACTTTAACAGTGACCTGTTCTTCTTTATTCCTTTTTATTTCAATAATTCTGGAGTTTCTTTTCCAATCCTTGGTCTCTAGAACTGACATGGCTGGATTTACGGATAGCGATGAACATTGTCAGAGAATACAGCAGGATACAGATTGCCTGGAAAATTGGGCGGAGAAATGGCAGATGGAATTTAATCCAGATAAATACGAAGTGATGCATTTTGGTAGATCCAATTCAGGTGGGAGCTATACAATAAAGAGTATAGACACACAGAGGGACCCGGGTGTGCAAGTCCACAGATCCTTGAAGGTGGCATCACAGGTGGAGAAGGTGGTGAAGAAGGCATATGGCATGCTTGCCTTTATAGGACAGGGCATAGAGTATAAAAATTGGCATCCAATGTTACAGCTGTATAGAACATTGGTTAGGCCACATTTGGAATACTGCGTCCAGTTCTGGTCACCACACTACCAGAAGGACGTGGAGGCTTTGGAGAGAGTGCAGAAAAGGTTTATCAGGATGTTGCCTGGTATGGAGGGTCTTAGCTATAAGGAGAGATTGGGTAAACTGGGGTTGTTCTCCCTGGAAAGACGGAGAATGAGGGGAGACATAATAGAGGTGTATAAAATTATGAAGGGCATAGATAGGGTGAACAGTGGGAAGCTTTTTCCCAGGTCAGAGGTGGTGATCACGAGGGGTCACAGGTTCAAGGTGAAGGGGGCGAGGTTTAACTCAGATATCAGAGGGATGTATTTTACTCAGAGGGTGGTGGGGGCCTGGAATGCACTGCCAAGCAGGGTGGTGGAGGCAGACACGCTGGGATCATTTAAGACTTATCTGGATAGCCATGTGAACGGACTGGGAATGGAGGGATACAAACAAATGGTCTAGTTGGACCAATGAGCGGCGCAGGCTTGGAGGGCCGAAGGGCCTGTTTCCTGTGCTATATTGTTCTTTGTTCTTTGACTTTCCTTTAGTTCCTCTGGAGTTTGCTTTCATGCTCCAATGTATGGCTTTACTGCTTCTAGCAGAGTTGAGAGCTGTTCATTCTCTTACTTCCCATCCCCAACTGCTATGAAGTCAGCTAAAACCACACTCAAAAAGCTTTCCTACCCTAAAGGTGTCCCTGGTTGCTAAGCAACAGGTCATTATTTCACTAACCTGATGTTTACTTTTTATGCCATTAACCTTTCCAAGCACAATGGAAGCACAGTTTGAACTGACCCACATACGTAGACACCTTTGTTTAGCATGAATCTAACTAGAACATTCCCCTTCTTCCACTGAACCACCAAATTAAACCCACTTAAATCCATTCCTTATTTCTAATATTTACCATACATACATAACTCATCTAAAATGACCTCTGCTTTCCTTACAGTCCAATGCTGGAAAAGGTAATCACTAAGCAGCAGCACATACTGTGCGGTGTGCTGACAAGAATTCTTTTTATTCGTTTATGGGGCATGGGCACTGCTGGCTGGCCAACGCTTATTGCCCATCCCTAGTTGCCCCTTGAGAAGGTGATGATGAGCTGCCTTGTTGAAACGCTGCAGTCCACGTGCTGTGGGTTGATCCACGATGACGTTAGGGAGGGAATTCCAGGATTTTGACCCAGTAACTGTGAAGGCGTGACGATATATTACCAAGTCAGAATGCTGAGTGGCCCAGTGAATGACTTGCATTTATATTGTGCTGTTTACCACCACAGGCTGCCTCAATGCACTTTATAGCCAATGATTTCATTATGAAGTGTACTCACAGTTATAATGTAGGAAACACAGCTGCCAATTTGTGCACAGTAAGCTCCCACAAACAATAATTGAAAACAAAATAGGAAACAAATGGGTTGTTCAGCCCCTCGAGCCTGCTCCACCATTCGTCACGATTATGGCTGATCCCACATTCAGCGTGTACGTTTTCCTGACCTTTTCCCATAACCCTTGATTCCCTTAGTGATCAAAAATCTATCTCAACCTCAAATTAACACAAGCACTCTGCCCCCAGAGCTCCAAGGAGTCCCAAAGACTCAAAACATCTGAGAAGAAATTTCTCCTCACCTCAGTCTTAAATTAGAGTCTCTTTATTTTGAGACTGTGCCCTCTGATCCTAGGTTCTCCCATGAGGGGGGAACATCCTCTCAGCATTAACTGTGTCAAGTCCTTGACAAATCCTGTATGTTTCAATGAGGTCACCTCTCATTCTTCTAAATTCCAATGAGTGGCATCCCAACCTGTTTAAGCTTTCCTCATAAGACAATTCCTCCATACTGGGGATTATCCCAGTGAATCTTCTCTAAACTGCCTTCAAGGAAATATCTCTCCTTAAAAAAGGGGACCAAATCTGCTCACAGCATTCCAGATTTGGCCTCACCAGTACCTTGTACAGTTGCGGCAAGACTACCCTGCTCCTATCCTCCAATCCTTCTCTGTCCAGCCCCAAGGTCTCCACTACTCTCCCGACCCTGAGACCTCTCAGAATGTAACCTGCCAGCCAATCAGATTTATCAGCAGCTCTCTAAGGCGGGACTTCTTCCTGAGTGAAGGGTGGAAGTCCTGTCTCCCACCAATCAATGCTCACTGGCCACGGGATAGGATTTGCTCCCACCAACTTTTTTTGGATGGCCAGAAGGAAGAGGCCACTTTCCTAAGAACCCTATTCAGCAGAAAATCTCCCCGTGCTCTTCTTCACAATAGTGCTGTGGATTTCTTGCACTCACCTAAGTTTGACATTTTAGGATTATATTCAAGGAGCTTTGAAGAGTGAGAGGGGATCTCATAAGGTTAGTCAGGACAGATTCAGAAAGAATGTTGTTGATGGTGGGAGAGTCCAGAACCAGAGTCATAGTTTAAGGATAAGGGGTAAACATTTTAGAACTGAGGTGAGGAGAAATTTCCTCACCCATGTGTGGAATTCACTACCATAGAATGTAGTTCAGACCAAAACATTGTCTGATTTCAAGAAGAAATTAGATATACCTCTTGAAGGTAAAGGGATATGGAAGTAAGGGGTGATCAGGATTTTGAATTCGATGATCAGCCATGATCAAGATGAATGGTGGAGCAGGCCAAATGACCTATTCCTGCTTCTAGTTTCTATTTCAGCCTAGAGATGGCACCTCTAACAATACAGCATCCCCTTTGTTTTGCACTGGAGTGTCTACCTAGATTTTCGAATGAAGGCATTGGCAGAAATTTTACTGTCCTGCTCACCATAGGAATCGGAGCGGGGGGGTGGGGGGGGTGGGGTGGGGGCGAGGGGGGGGGGGTGGGGGCGAGGGGGGGGGGGCGAGGGGGGGGGCGGGGGCGGTGGGGGGGTGGGCGTGGGGGGGGCGGGGGGGGTGGGGGGGGGGCGGTGGGGGGGTGGGCGTGGGGGGGGCGGGGGGGGGTGGGGGGGGCGGTGGGGGGGTGGGCGTGGGGGGGGCGGGGGGGGGTGGGGGGGGCGGTGGGGGGGTGGGCGTGGGGGGGCGCGGGGGGGGGTGGTGGGGGGGGGGGGGCGGTGGCGCGGGGTGGGTGGTGGACCATGAAAAGGTCTGTTGACCTTGGGCAGGATTTTGCAGTTTTGGGATGATCGAGGTTATAAAACCCCGCCCATTGGGCTCGATCTTCACACTAGCGGGATCTTCTGGTCTCACTGACACCGCATCCTACCACGAGTTTCCCAGCAGCGTGAGGTGGAATCAGTGGGAAACCCCATTGGGAGACGACCAGTTGATCCTGTCTCTGGCCAATGACACAATGCCTCTCTCCACCACCAAAAACGCCGCGGGGAGGCCAGAGAATCCGACGATTGTTTGGACACATTGTCTATTTAGGCATTTTGTTACATGCTGTGGAGTTGGTAAGAGTAAGGTAGCCTCTAGCTCTGTGATCAGTCAGAACAAATAAAAGGGTTTTTTTTAAAGTTTATTCATTAGTGTCACAAGTAGGCTTGCATTAACATCGCAATTGATGGTATTTCAACTGGAATATCATCAATTACGAAGAAGCCTGAAAGTTTTCAGGAATACATAAGAAGAGAGGTCACTTGAACAAGGTATCTGAGGGTGACTGATGCACATGGGCAGGCAGGGCTGGTTTGTTTGTTTCATATCTTTGATTAGATTTATTATTGTCACATGTATTAACATACAGTGAAAAGTATTGTTTCTTGTCAGCTATATAGACAAATAATACCATTCATAGAGAAGGAAAGGAGACACTGCAGAATGTGGTATTACAGTTATAGCTAGGGTGTAGGGAGAGATCAACTTAATGCAAGGTAAGTCCACTCAAAAGTCTAACAGCAGCAGGGAAAAAGCTATTTGTTTAGTATGTCGTTTTTGTATCTTTTTCCTGAGGGAAGAAGGTGGAAGAGAGAACATCTGGGGTGCGCGGGGTCCTTAATTATGCTGGCTGCTTTTCCAAGGCAGTGGGAAGTGTAGAGAGAGTCAATGGATGGGAGGCTGGTTTGCATGATGGATTGGGCTACATTCATCACCTTTTGTAGTTCCTTGCAGTCTTGGGCAAAACAGGAGCCATATCTTCATGCACACGACTTTTTTTTTAACAGTTTATTTATTTGTCACAAGAAGGCCATTGTAACACTGCAATAAAATTATCGTGAAATTCCCTATTCGCCACGCTCTGGTGACTGCTCGGGCACACTGAGGGAGAATTTAGCCTGGCTAATCCACCTAACCAGCACATCTTTTAAACTGTGAGAGGAAACTGGAATGCCCAGAGGAAACGCACACAGACATGTGTGTGGCACAGTGGTTAGCGCTCCTGCCTCACAGCACAAGGGTCCCAGGTTCAATTCCGGCCTTGGCTCAGTGTGGAGTTTGTATGTTCTCCCTGTCTCTACATTTGAGTTCCTCCGGGTGCTCCAGTTTCCTCCCACAGCCCAAAGATGTGTGGGCTAGGTGGGTTAGTCATGCTAAATTGACCCTAGTATTAGGGGGATCAGCAGGGTAAATGCACGGGGTTACGGAAATAGGGCCTGGGTGGGATTGTGGTGGGTACAGACCTGTTGGGCCAAATGGCCTCTTTCTGTACTATAGGGATTCTATGTGGAGAACGTGTAAACTCCACATAGACAGCGACACAAGCTGGGAATCAAACCCAGGTCCCTGGCCCTGTGAGGCAGCAGTGCTAACCACTGAGCCGCCATGCCATGGTGAGATGGAGGGGGTGAGGGAAATCTGTATTACACATGCCTCTAACCTGTTGATCCAATCTATAGCTGCTGTCAGAGATAAAGAGGGGAGGACAAAGCAGTTTTTTCAGCTGACTTTGATAAATCCCTCCCTAGCAGCACTGTGGGTATATCTACACACCTCAGGGTCTGCAGCGGTTCAAGAAAGCAGCTCACCATTACCTTCTGAAGGGCAACAAATGCTGGCCCAGCCAGCGACACCCACATTCAATAAATGAACAAAAAGGAAATGAGTGCCTGTACATATTCCTTTGAAGAATGGTTTGATTATAAAGCCAGACTTTGAGCATAGCACCCCCTATGAAATATACCGTCCCACCTTGGGTGCAGCACATAAATTGTCTTCCGCCTTTTGTTTTTACTGAAGCATCACATTGGAAAAGAATGCATTGTATAAATAGAATGCAAGGCAAGGATTGATGGTTCATTAAAGATAAACTGCTTCTAATAGTCGTCAAAGTCATAAGCATCCAATTATGACACAGATTGGTTTATTTTTTGTAAGTCATTTCATTCCAACCTTCTCTCTAGCCTGAATCATTTTGATATATGGTTTTCTTTAAGTACAGCAGAATGACAGCTCTGATGTTTAAGACTCTCATCAACGTCCCCCAACATGAAGAGCCTCCATTGCTGAGGCGAACTGTGATGATTATTTCACACAATTTATAAAAGAAAAATTCCATCTTAAAATAACTATCCACCTCAGTTAATTGTCATTGTGTTAAATACCAAAGCCTGTATGCTTTTTTTCCCAAATTCCTGTGGCGGGCTATCGATTGTCTGTGATTCCACTATCACCTCAGGTTATTTACCAGAAAAATAACCTTGATTGAAATTCTTATGGCTTGATGGCACAGGGGTTAGCACTGTTGCCTCACAGCGCCAAAGACCTGGGTTCAATTACCAGCTTGGGTCGCTGTCTGTGCAGAGACTGTATGTTCTCCCTGTGCCCTGTGTCTGCATGCATGGTGCTCTGGTTTTCTCCCACAGTCCAAAAGACGTGCTGGATAGAGGGATTGGCTGTGCAAAGTTCTCCCTCAGTTCTCCCTCTTCCTCAGAGTTGAGGAGGAACTTCTTCACTCAAAGGGAAATCTCTGGAATTCTCTGCCCGTTGAAATGGTGGAGGCTACCTCGCTAAATATATTTAAGTCACGGGTAGATAGGTTTCTGATAGATAAGGGAATTAAGGGTTATGGGGAAAGAGCGGGAAAGTGGAACTGATCCACTTCAGATCAGCCATGATCTTATTGAATGGCGGGGCAGGCTCAAAGGGCTAGATGGCCTACTCCTGCTCCTATTTCTTATGGCCTTATGCACCCGAACAGGCTCCAGAATGTGGTGACTGGGGAATTTACACAGTAACTCCATTGCAGTGTTAATGAAAGCCTACTTCACAGAATCATAGAATCCTTATGGTGCAGAAGAAGGCCATTTGGCCAATCAAGTTTGTACTGACCACAATCCCACCCAGGACCCACTCCTGTAACCCCACATATCTACCCCGCTAATCCCCCTGACAGTATTGTCAATTGAGCATGTCCAATCCGCTTAACCTACACATCTTTGGACTGTGGGAGGAAACCAGACCACCTGGAGGAAACCCACGCAGAGACGGGGAGAATGTGCAAACTCCACACTGACAGTGACCGAGGTCGGAAGCGAACTGGGTCGCTGGTGGCTGTGAGGCAGCAGTGCTAACCACTGTGCCACCCTGACACTAATAAATAAACGTTGTTAAACACGTATTTTGTTTAACAAGTTACAATTCCCAATACAGACCTTTCCCTGGTGGGAGTGCATATTGGGAAGGCTGGTAAGAAGTTTAGCTTCCACCACAGTTACTAAAGTGAGATTGCTACACAGTACCTGTAGCTACAGTCTCTTTCAATTTGGTGCTGCATTGAAATGGACAGTTTTTGCATGCTGGGAGGCTGATTTCCATGTTGCTGCTAAGGTGGGTTGTTAATTTAATCCACGCCCTCAAACCTCAGCAGTTGTGTCGGTGGCAGTATTTAGTATTAGCAGCGATAGGCTGATAATTATCTGGTATAACCATCGCAGGTTGCCCCCAAAAGGTTCCTGGGCTAATAGCAGTTTAAGAGAGCCAAAAGAAATACATGAAAATACCAGAATAGGTGGACTCCAGGGAATAATAAAACATGACTGAGTGAGCATTGGCTGCTAACCTTATTCCAAAACTAACACCTCTTCACTCCCTGGTTGGTAAGATATAAATTAAAGGTTACCCTTGCTCAAGGAGGGCAGGTTCAGCTATTGGCTATCTTAGGCTGGAGTCTTACACCTCCCCCACTCCCCAATGGGCTCTGGGGTGGGAGGTGGGGCTGGGGGGGAGTGTGGGTTGTGTGAAATTGTATGCATGGATTTCCCTCTGGGTTACTAGCTGACTCAAGGTGGTAGTAATTTTATGCTGTGTTTAACAGGACCTTGGATGAGAAGCTCGCCCTTGCCCCTACCAAGCCCCTGAAGTTGCCACTTAATGGCTATATCATGCTTGCGGGTGAATGGCAGATCAAGGGTAGAGACCTTATGGTATAATCCCTAGACTATTAATCCAGAAGCTTTGCTAATGTTCTGGCGACCCAGATTCGAATCCTGTCATGGCAGCTGGTGGAATTTGAATTCAATAAGAAATATATCTGGAATTAAGAATTTACTGATGACCATGAAACCATTGTTGATTGTTGGAAAAACCCATCTGGCTCACTAATATCCCTTAAGGAAGGAAATCTGACATCCTTACTTGATCTGGCCTATGTGTGATTCCAAAGCCACAGCAATGTGGTTGACCCTCTACCGCCCTCCAAGGGCAATTAGGGATGGGTAGTAAATACTGGTCAGCCAGCGATTCCCATGTCCCACAAATGAATAAAAAGAAGCCACTAAAGTGAAGTTAATTTGATCTCAGGTGAGAAGCAAGAGATGGGATGTCTATCTGAAGCCCCCTTCTAGCTGGGGTAGACCTCCCCTCTAAGGCCCAATGGCCGCCAGACATCCAGCCTATCCCTGAGAACCTGACAACGCTCCTCGCTTCTCCTGACCCCCTGTGTGTTCTTTATCTCCTCATCCTGGGGCCCCTGTTACTTACCATATTCTCTAGTTCCTGGGTCTCAGTGCATGGCAGTTCCTCGCAGTTCCTCTTTCAGCCATGGCAGCGCTGTGTCTGGAGGCACTGAAGGGAGACTGGGCCACCTTATTGGCCAGCATCTCTCCAAGGTGGGACATCATCCCGAGTGAGAGGGCGCAGTTGCTGTTTGTTAGAGCATAATATGGCATTGGGGCTGCTGGAGTAGGTGGGGATTTATTTCCCACAGAATCTTTGGGTAATGGGAACCGAGCCTTCACCATCCTCAAATTTCAGGCCATAAGCTTTAAGTGACTTCACCAGGAACCATGTGGCAAACAAAGTAATCTGCTGAAAGTGGACTCATTCTGATTCATATATAGGCAGGTTTTTGATTTGATTTATTATTGTCACGTGTATTGGTATGCAGAGAAAAGTATTATTTCTTGCACGCTATACAGACAAAGCAGACCATTCATAGAGTACATAGGGGAGAAGGAAAAGAGAGGATGCAGAATGTAATGTTACAGTCACAGCTATGGTGTAGAGAAAGTTCAGCTTAATATATGATAGGTCCACTCAAAAGTCTGATGGCAGCAGGGAAGAAGCTGTTCTTGAATTGGTTGGTGTGTGAGCTCCGATTTTTGTACCTTTTTCCCGATGGAAGGAGGATGTCCAGGATGTGTGGGGTCCTTGATTATGCTGGCTGCTTTTCCAAGGCAGCAAGAAGTGTAGATGAAGTCAATGGATTGGAGGCTGGTTTGCGTAACAGACTGGGCTACGTTCATGACCCTTTGTAGTTTCTTACTGTCTTGTTTAGAGCAGGAACCATACCAAGCTGTGACACATTCAGAAAGGATGCTTCCTCTGGTGTAAAAATCAGATTTGGAGTCTTGATTCTGATTACTTTACTTGCTAGCTCCTTCCATGTGTCCAATCAGATACTCTAAAGTCAAGTAAAGTCTTTCTTCGGTGCAGAATCAATAGCCCCGAATCAGAATATCTTGGACATCTTTGTAGTATTCTTGTCACATTGTCTGTAGTATTTTTGTCACATTGCCTTCGTAGTGTTGGAAAGCGGATGTTTGGAGATGGTTTAAGCAGCAACATGCCCTCTCTTACACACCAGAGTATTGACACTGTGATTCAGGACATGTACCCTTTGGAATGAATTCCTTAATAATTTATCGATGGGTATACTCAGTATTCAACTTACGGCACCTGGAGTTTGCTTTGATCCCACTACAATACATGCTATAAATTCTTCCCTTGGTGTTTACAAGTAGCTCATGAATAAAATATAAAATAGGCAGGTAGGAAAAAATGTACTCATTTTTATGGAACAGCTTTGTCCGCAAAATTGATGTTCGTGGTGAGGCAATTCCTTCTCCTTCCCAATATCCTTGCATCGCACTGCTGCCTGTACAATTCCAGCATACTAGAATAGATATTGTCTCACCAATTTTCTTTAATGAGATGTCTCACAACGCCAGATTAAAGTCATCACTCAGCTAATTAAGAGCAGCGTTCTGAAAGGTTGTGATTCCAAATAAACCTGTTGGACTTTAACCTGGCATTGTGAGACCCCTTATTGTGCCCACACCAATCCAACGCTGACATCTCCACATCATAGTAATTTTGTTTACTATGTATGTTACAACAATTGATTTATAAGACAAAACAATTAGAGCTGGAGCTACATAGAAAATAGAAGCAGATGTAGGCCATTTGGCCCTTCAAGCCCATTCCCACCATTCATTATGATCATGGTTGATCATCTAACTGAATAGCCTGACCCTGCCTTACCCGCCATTTCCTTTGATCCCATTCGCCCCAACAAACATATCTAACTTCTTCTTAAAAACATATCATGTTTTGGCCTCAACTGCTTTCGGTGATCATTGCGTAACATCTTATTGAAAGGTTGAAGACTTGTGTGTGGAGAAGACAGTGAAGGCCAGAGTGCTGTTGCTTGTGGAAGACATGAATTGGGAGAACGTTGTCAGATCTTGGTAGAAGAACATTTATATCCAGTACATCCTGATTCAGCTGTGAGCATACCTGGGGAACAGCCAAAAGGAGGAATCTGTGCAGAAGATCCAACATGGAATTAACCCAGCGAAAATGGGAAAACCTAATCCCAGTGAGGCAACATCCCAACAAGGGCAGGCATATTGTAGAATTGTCTGGCCACATCTGGAAATAGTTGATGCCAATCAGTATTCAAAGTGACAAGAGTGGAACGGAGGCTCCGCCCCCACCTTCCCCCGGCCCCGACTACCTGGGGGGCCTCAATGACCTCAAGGAACATCTGGTTTCTGTTGCTGGGTACTGTATGTGATCCTCGCCAGTGAGGGCCTTCACCTGTGAGGCCATCAAGACAAATGAGTATTTTGTCCCAGGCTTATTAATAATATTTAAATTAAGATTTAAATATTCAAATCAGCCTTGCTCCCTTTCCGGGCACAGGGCGGATCTTGTCGGCAATCCGGGCCTGGTATCATCGCCAAAGGCCAGAAACCAGGCGTGATGTCTCTCTTGTGAACTTACTGGTTGCCATGCCCACCAAGCAGCGTGATGAGCGAGTAAAACCGCCCCTACCGTTTCAAACATGTGACCCGTCTTCACGAGTGGCAGTGTGAGTTTTTAACTGGCCTGCAATAAATATGCAATAGAATCGCCGTCAATATGAACTGAAATGTCCAATTATCCAGGGTAGGTGCAGCTCCATGATGTGAGAGTGCCGAAGTAATGGGCGGCACAGTGATTAGCACTACTGCCTCACTGCACCAGGAACCCGGGTTCAGTTCCGGCCTTGGGTCACTGTCTGTGTGGAGTTTGCGCATTCTCCTCGTGTCTGTATGAGTTTCCTCTGGGCGCTCCAGTTTCCTCCCACAGTCCAAAGATGTGCGGGTTTGGTTGATTGGCCATGTTAAATTGACTCTAGGGGGGATTAGAACATAAGAACATAAGAAATAGGAGCAGGAGTAGGCCAACTAGCCCTTCGAGCCTGCCCCACCATTCAATAAGATCATGGCTGATCTGTCGTGGCTCAGTTCCACATTCCCGCCCGCTCCCCATAACCCTTAATCCCCTCTCTTATCAAAAACCCATCAACCCGCGTCTTAAAAATATTTAGCAAGGTAGCCTCCACCACTTCAACGGGCAGAGAATTCCAGAGATTCACCACCCTTTGAGTGAAGAAGTTCCTCCTCAACTCCGTTCTAAACCGCCCCCCCTTTATCTTGAGGCTGTGCTCCCTAGTCCTACTGTCCTTTCTGAGCGGGAAGAGTCTCTCCACCTCTATCCTATCCATCCCATTCATCATCTTGTACGTCTCAATGAGATCTCCCCTCATTCTTCTAAACTCTAACGAGTACAAGCCTAATTTATTCAGCCTCTCCTCATAGCTCAATCCCCTCAACTCCGGCATCAGCCTAGTAAACCTCCTCTGCACTCCCTCCAAGGCCAAAATATCCTTGCGTAAGTACGGTGCCCAAAACTGCACACAGTACTCCAGCTGCGGCCTCACCAATGCCCTATACAGCCGCAGCAAGACCTCCCTACTTTTATATTCAATCCCCCTCACGATGAAGGCCAGCATCCCGTTCGCCTTCCTGACCACCTGCTGCACCTGCAAGCTGGGTTTTTGCGACTCATGCACAAGGACCCCGAGGTCCCTCTGCACCGTCGCCTGCTGCAGTTTTTCTCCATGTAAGTAATAGTCCTTCCTACTATTATTCCTACCAAAGTGGACCACCTCGCACTTGCCAACATTAAATTCCATTTGCCATTTCCTGGCCCATTCGCCCAGCCTATCTAGATCCCTCTGCAGACTCTCCCCACCTTCCGCACAATTTGCCTTTCCACCAATTTTGGTGTCATCAGCAAATTTCGACACCCTACACTCGGTTCCCTCCTCCAGATCATCTATATAAATGGTAAATAGCTGAGGATTAACAGGGTAAATGTGTGGGTTTATGGGAATAGGGCCTGGGTGGGATAGTGGTCGGTACAGCCTCGATGGGCAGAAAGGCCTCCATCTGTACTGCAGGAATTCTATGATGCCTGCCTGTGAATCAAAATAGAAGAGTTCTTATTTAATAAATCGGAGGGGGTGAATATCTGAGTCAGAGAAATAAGTAAGGCTATTGAGGAAGAGTGGGAGAGTGGGATTAAATTTGTATTGCTTTGCCAAAAAATATGATCAGATAGAGGTCATAGGTTAGAAGTCGCCCGACTGTGTGACTTAACCTTCCAATATCATCCTTCGCAGAAAGCACCGAGCTACATTCCCAGACTATCTGGGATTTAGCCCTCTTCAATTTGCCCAAGCAGATTTTCCTTTTTTTTTGGCAATTAAATTATGTGAACCGGTCAGCATTTGACAATTAAAAACGGCAGACCCTGACACAGTATGAATCAGGCTATCCACAATAAAAAGTATTGTATAAATTACGGGCACGGCTGAGTCTCGCGGGGTGCAGTTTGCTGCCCTGCTGCATCTCCTTATCTGATAGTAAGTCTTAGAACTTGCATGAATCCCAGATGCAGGCTTTCACTCAGAGCTCGAAGCAAAAATATTATTACAGGTATCTCGGCCACTGCGAATGCTATTTCATAGATAAGTTTCATGACATATGTTGCATTTTGTTTATCATGTATGGTGCAAACCTCATTTCCATAGAAAGTGCTCAGCTTAGTCGCAAAATGAGGGTGCAGGCTGAAAGATATCCAGAATATATTTTACCTCATTTGATTTATGGCCCTTTTTATTTGCACACAGTTTTCAAATGCCCTTACATTGTTATGATCGTAGCCGAGACCAGGGACTTTAAGAAAAGAGGAGATGTGAAATCTAATCTATTCACTGAAAGAATTAAGCCAAAAGATTCCGTGGTTTAAACAAAAGATTTATTTTGCCATGCAAGAATCAAACAAAGCAAATATTTCCTGGGTAATCACCTATACTCTAAAATCCAAAATCAATGCAAGTTAAACATGATTTAACAAGTAAGTTGCGCTTGATTATAAACTATAAATTGTGTGCGATTTGTACGTTCTCCCTGCGTCTACGTGGGTTTCCTCTGGGTGCTCCAGTTACCTCCCACACTCCAAAGATGTGCAGGTTAAGTGGATCGGCCATGCTGAGTTGACCTATAGTGTCCAAAGATGTGTAGGTTAAGGGAATTAGTGAGGTAAATGTACAGGGTTATGGACAGAGGGCACGAGGGGGCCTAAATGAGATGCTCTTTCAGAGAGTCAGTGTGGATTTGATGGGCTGAACGGCCTCCTTCTGCACTGTAGGAATTCTATGATTAAATGGCAGATATATCTAAGGTCTAACAAATCAGCTGAAAGGTCCACTAGGAATATATGTCATCAAAGTCAATTGCAATGTCCTTCAGAACTTTGACTTCCACAGAAGAATTTCAGTTCCTCTTCTTTTAGGTTTTAACCTAATCCTCAGCTGACAGCCAACCTGTGATCCACATACAGGGTATTCAGCAAAAATGGCACACATCTGCAGAGGTTCCTCAATTCTGCTTATCTCAGTCTAGATAGCGTTGATCTGCCATTGCTATCTTCTAGTAATAGAAGCAACTGCATCAACTCTACTTGCTTATTTTTTTGCTCCTGGATCGAACCTCTTCTTCAGCCTGCCTGTACCGCACCATTGGACTTATCGTCTACTGAGCCCAGTTGGCCTGGTCCCCTTTTATATAGCTTCAACAGGAAGTTTTGTTTTCCAATCTCAATTTAAGTCTTTGTTCTCCTAGAAATTTGGAAGCTTTTCTCAGTTTTCCTTTCCTGTTTCTCTTCTCAGTTTGGGTCTGCCTTAAGAAATACGAGCTTTGAAACTACAGATTCCATCACAAGATCTTTATTGAAACATTATTGATTTGTCTTCTTTGCATTCGATTTGATACGTTTTCCCCTCACTGAATATGTAATTTAAGTGAATTAATTGCAAGTCATTTGTACATATAAGTGTGTGACGGGAAAAAAGAGTGAAAGAAAAATGGTGTGACAGAGAAAATATAATGTGACGGCAATAACGTTCATTGGATGTAACATCTTCATATATGAGTAGATTAATGTAAGGGTGCATTTTGCGAGCAGACACCTGTTTTGATGGGAAGTGAATTAGTTTTGTGGTCTCTTAGCAACAGATTGCGGAGAACTAGTCAAGAGATTTTCTAATCAGGAAGGTAACTTCCCACTTGCACAAAATTATTTTGTTTTGATTCAAGTTTCTCATATCAGACATCATTAAAAGCTGCCATTAAAAGATATAAAAGCCTAATGGGAGGGGAGAGGAAACACACACACACACACACACACACACACACACACACACACACACACACACACACACACACACACACACACACACACACACACACACAAAATCAAAATTTCTTTTACATTGAGTTAAAAATCACTGACCCGATTCTTAAAGCATATTAACAGTGATATGTTATAGAGAGGCTATATTAATTTCGATACTTGTGCTGTTAAATAGTGCACATATTGTTCCTCAAGTACCATTGGAAAATAAATCAACCACTCAGAAGAACAGATTAAAACTCATTGCCCGTTTACTATTAAATATTATACTTCGAAGAGTGTAGCCTGCTGTCATCCATATCATCAAGTATCCTTTGTTCTTTTGCTAATTAGGTCTTCCAGTGGATTTACAGCTGAAATGTAGTTCATCATGCATTAGGAGCTGGTTAATTTAATCACATAGCACTCCGTTCACTCATGTATGGCTTGCCTGTCTAAGCTGCTATAAAGGAAGTAATGGTGCATACAAAGTTTACACAGATGTTTGTTCGCCTACTGGATTCACTTTGCCACTTAAAACTTCATTGACACAACTGGTCTGAAGTTCATATAACTTTTTAAGGCTTATGCGAGGAAGGTAAGGTAAGGAACCACCCCCCCCCCCACACACCCCGACTCCTCCCTCACACAAAGCAGTGTTCAACTAGAAGGGTTGTAATTTACTGAAATACACCACAGCAGTGTTGAGGTCGTGTAACCATTTAGATTTATTTCTCCCAACAAGAAAATCAAACACCTTTTCTTCATGTCCCCACCACAACATCTTTTTAAATCTGCCCGACTTTTCCCTGCCACCCTGTGCCACCTGATTTCCTCAACACAAGGCACCATCGCTTAACTTGAAGGCCTTGTGGCTCGGTAGGTAGCACCCTGCCTCTGAGTCTGATGCTCTGGGTTCAAGTCCAACTCCAGGTTGGTTACAAAAAGAGCGTTCGTGATGCGGATCAACAGCTTGATGATTAACCTGTGAATCCATCCAACACTTCCCCATGGTGGCACGGTGGTTAGCCTCACAGCGCCAGGGACCGGGCTTTAATTACAGCCTCAGGTCACTGTCTGTGCGGAGTCTGCACTTTCTCCCTGTGTATGCGTGGGTTCCCTCCGGGTGCTCCGGTTTCCTCCCACAGTCCGAAAGATGTGTTGGTTAGGTATATTGGCCATGCTGAATTCTCCCTCAGTGTATCCGACCTGGCGCCGGAGTGTGGCAACTAGGGGATTTTGACAGTAACTTCATTGTAGTGTTAACGTAAGCCGACTTGTGACTAATAAACAAACTTTTCAAAATAAACCAAAGCAGAAAATAAAACGTGCATGAAGCTATGAAACAAAGAATCCAGCTTGCTGGACTGTAATCACAAATAGGAATCTTGGCTGATATATCCTGCTTAAAGGAGTAGACAGAGTAAATATAGACAAAGTTTTTCACTTGGTTGGGGAGTTTAGAACCGGGGGCACAGTTTCGAAATAAGAGGGAAGCCACTTAGGAGCGAGATGAGGAGAAATTTCTTTGCACAGAGGGTTGTGAACTTTTGGAATTCTCCACCCCAGAGGGCTGGGGAAGCTCAGTCATTGATTTTATTTAAAGCAGGTGCCAGCAGTGTGGAGGCAGCTGGTTTCCCGTCCATTTCTGGGTGACGGGTGTGTTTCTGACTTGGACACCAATTCAATGGTTGTCGACTTTCTGAGGAGCACGTGGTGACAGTGATAGGTAAGGAATTGTGAGGGGCACTCCGTCAAGGAGATACCTTCTTGGTAACTTTTTTAAAAATGCGAATAAAATAAACAAAATTTTTTAAAAAGCACTTGTACAAAGCAACTTCCTTACTCTTCAACATTTGATGTGTACACAAGCCGTCAAATCAGACACTTTGACAACTATTGCTTATCTTGGCATTGAGTGATTGATGATAGCGAGCTGGTGACAGCTCTACCTCTTACTCAATTCTACTCACCTGTTTCTCACTCTTGAAGTTGTGTGGCCCCGGCTTCCTTTAACCAATACGTGCCTGCATTTACAGGAATTTCATTAGCATTATAGTTATCAACCCAGAGTCCAGGAACATCCATATCATTACATGGAACTGTTGCATCCATTGTCCCTGACTACACCTCGGAAAAGCAACCTTTTTCATTCTTACTCCTACTTCTCCACTTCTCCAATCTTGCTCTCCATCTTGTCTTCAAAGGGAAAATTTCCCATGGCCAATCCACCTAACCTGCACATCTTTGGACACTAAGGGGCACTTAACCATGGCCAATCCACCTATCCTGCTCGTCTTTATACTGGGGGAGGAAACCGGAGCATCAGAGGAAACCTATGCAAACACGGGGAGAATGTGCAGACTCCATACAAACACAGTCACCCAAGGTTGGAATTGAACATGGGTCCCTGGCACTGTGAGGCAGCAGTGCAAATCACTGTGCCACTGTATCGCCCAGAACGCCGGTTGTGAATAGAAACCATTTTTGCACCTAAAACTTGTATGAATTTGGAGGAAGGTGATTGCTGTGTTTAGGGGGGCGAAATGCAACAAGAAAATCTGTGGATAGGTCAGCGAGTCGGATAGAAATAACAACCTTGTTCCAGCACGTGGAGAAGGAGGAGAGGGAATTAAATTGTGTTTCAGACTGCTTCCTCAGTCAATATTTTTGTACATGTATAAAAGGAGAGGTGATGTTAGATTTCATTAAAGGTACAAAATAGGACAATGAGTTACATGTGGATGAGCACCTTGGGGATGGTGACTGTAATATAATGAACTTTAAGGTCCAAAGAAAAGGTTGGCGCAGTAACAAGAGCAGATTGGAATAGGGAGGATTCTCAAAAGAGCCATTTGGTAATTTCTATGTAGCTCTTCTCAATATTCGTTGACCTTTTAATAATTCAGATTATTATTGGAATTTCATGCATACATAACCTTACCCTGTCACACCAAACCAACAGAGCGGGCTCTTAAGGTTCACACTAGCTGCAGGCAGGGGGTAATTTTGGTGACAGCATCAGCAAGAGCACAAGCTAATATTCTCGTGGTAACATTGCATTCAATTTGATAGATTTGTGTTTTTAGTAATAGTCACCAAATGGTTGGTGTTGAAAACTATTTATCAGATATTGCTGCACTTTTATAGAGGACAGCTCTCTCTGAGTCCTGTTCTTCGCAGGCACAAGAAAAGCTGTGAGTTGAATAATGCAGTGGATGGTGGGAGTGTGGGGCCGTGCAGATGGCACACACCCTCCGGAAACTATGTTGGGGTAGATCTCCACACAGACCAATAAGTTGATGAGTACCGAGTGGGACTTCCACCCTTAATTTCATCAGTCTCGGCAGCGCCAGGTAGGTGCCAGTGGCAGCTGACTACAGGAGAAGGGGAAGATCATGGAATCATAGAATCCTACAGATCTGAAGGAGGCAATTTGGCCCATCAAATCTGCACCCACCAAAATCCCACCCAGGCCCTGTTCCTGTAACCCCACATATTTACCCTGCTAATCCTCCTGACACTAAGGGGTAATTTATCATGGCCAATCAACCTAACCCTCACATCTTTGGACTGTAGGAGGAAACTGGAGTACTGAAGGAAACCCATGCAGACACGGGGAGAATGTGCAAACTCCACACTGACAGTGTGGCCACAGTGCTAGCTATTGTTCCACCCATGGTCAATGCCCATGTATCCCCAGAAGTGGTAAGTCCAGAGTCTTGGGCAGGGACAGCTCAATAAGACTGGGGGCAGTGGCGGATTTAAGGGAGACAGCAAATAGGAAGGTAGTAGGTGGGAGGAGAATTGACCTAATGGGGATTATCCCAAAATGGCTCCCCAAGAGCATCAGCCTCCCTTCCTTTCTCCTTTCAAGCATTGAATTAAAAAACAGTTGGGCAGTGCGTTCCAGCCCAGTTGCCCATGCTAAACGTTTTATGGGATGGGCAGCGTATTAACCACCTCAATAGCAAACCTGATTGACCTTTGATTATACATTTAAATATGGTGAGTGGGCTGCGAATTTCAGCGTCCCCCTGTATTACCATGGGCGGCATGGTGGCACAGTGGGTAGCATCAGGGACTTGGGTTCAATTCCAACCTCAGGTGACCATTTGTATGGAGTTTGTGCGTTCTACCTGTCTCTGCGTGGGCTTTCTCCTGGTGCTCCAGTTTCTTCCACATTCCAAAGATTAGATTGATTGACCATGCTAAATTGCCTCTTAGTGTCAGGGGGATTAGCAGGATAAATAAGTGGGGTTACGGGGATAGGGTCCGGGTGGGATTGTTGTCAATGTAAACTCGTAGAAGGCTCGTAGCGTAGAAGCATTCTTTCTTCTTGTATCACAGTTCAGTATGGCTCCTGCTCTCTCCAAGATCGCAAGAAACTACACAGGATCGTGAAAGAAGCCTAGTCCATCGTGCAAACCAGCCTCCCATCCACTGACACTGTCTACACTTCCCACTGCCTAGGAAAAACAACCAGCATAACCAAAGATCCCACGTACCCCGGATATTCTCTCTTTCACCTTCTTCCATCGGGAAAAAGATACAGGAGTCTGAGGTCATGTACCAACTGACTCAAAAACAGCTTTTTCCCTGCTACCATCAGACTTTTGAGTGGATCTACCTCACATTAAGTTGATCTTTCTCTACACCCTAGCCATGACTATAACACTACATTCTTCACACTCCCCTTTCCTTCTCTATGCTTTGTCTGTATAGTGCGCAAGAAACAGTACTTTTCACTGTATACTAATACATGTGTCAATAATAAATCAAATCAAATCAATGGGCTGCATGGTAGGGATTCTATGAATATGAAGGTGGGTTGCCAGGGGCTGGGATATGCCCACTAGCTCCACACCCTCTTCCTGCCCCCACCCTGTGGGGAAACATGCCCACATCAAGCTCGGCCGTATGTGACATAGAGGAAGTTTTATATTGTTTTATCATTAAGGAAGCAAGTTTAGACAACAGTTTTATACTTTTATGTCACTCGGAAGTTCTAGACTAATGCTGGATGGTAGGGTATCATAGCAAGTGGATATCACAAAACAAGAGATTTGGGAACTTCTATCAGTCAAATGCTTTTGGCAAGTCCAAACATTTTAGCCCACCAAGCCCCAAACTTGAAGCAGCCTTTCACAACTATTCATTTTCTCAAAGGCAAAGAGAAGCCAATGTATATGGCAATTAAAAAAATAAATCTGAGCTTTAACTATCCTGAAATCAGATCCCAAATATATAAGTACAATCATAAAATCCCTACAGTGCAGTGCTCGGCCCATCAAGTCTGCACTGGCAATAATCCCACCCCAACCCTATCCTCGTAACTCTACATTTTTACCCTGCCATTTTCCTGACAATATGGGGCAATTTAGCATGGCCAATCAACCTAAACCGCATATTTTTGGACTGTAGGAGGAAACTGGTACACCCTTAGGAAACCCACGCAGACATGGGGCGAATGTGCAAACTCCACACAGTGTCACCCGAGGCTGGAATTGAACCCGGGTCATGGCACTGTGAAGCAGCAGTGTTAACCACTGTGCCATCGTGCCACCCAATGTATTTGCCCAATGTGTGACCCACATAACGTGCAACTAACTGCCAGTAAATTGTTCATCTTATTCAGGGAGGTTAAAGTATGGCAAAATACTGCAGATGCTGGAATCTGAAACAAAAACAGAAAATGCTGGAAAATCTCAGCAGGTCTGACAGCATCTGTGGAGAGAGAATAGAGCCAACATTTCGAGTCTGGATGACCCGTCAAGGGTGAGATTTTCCAGCATTTTCTGTTTGTGGTCATAAGTAAGGTTGTGTAGGAAGCTCAAACAGACGCAATGGGAAGCAGTCCACTATCCCTGCATCTGAGTTATACTGTGGAGGCAGAATCACAGAAACTTTGCTCCACACAGCGCTACATCTTGAAGTACTCAGTGCCAAAACGGGCAAAGTAACAAATTGCTTCCTTATTGAGTGTTGACATGTTTCAGCTGAGGGGAGTGGAAAACTGCAATAAAATTAAATAAAAACATCAGATTATTAATTACAGTTGTGATGCCTGTGATCTGTCAGTCCCTTAACCAACATTCAGTCAATAATCTATTGGGATAGTTTCCAGAGACAACATCTTAATAACTATAAATTCAACACAATGGCATGAAGATGAATGATTAAATGGTTCATTCATTGTCCATTAATGTTCTTTCCAATGGGATTAACCTTTTGATGACTAGCAATATTTATGATCAAGAAAAAAAATTCTTAACCTCATAATTAATTCTGTTTCTTCAGACAATGAGCCAAGAAATATTCAATGACTTGACTTGGGCAGCATGGTCACAGTGGTTAGCACAGCTGCCTCACAGTGCCAAGGACCTGGGTTCGATTCCCAGCTTGGGTCACTGTCTGTGTGGAGTTTGCATGTTCTCCCGTGTCTGTGTGGGTTTCCCCCGGGTGCTCCGGTTTTCTCCCACAGCCCAGAGATGTGTGAATTAGGTCAATTAGCCAAGCTAAATTGCCCTTTAGTGTCCCAAGGTGTGTAGGTTAGATTTTTAGCCATTGGGAATGTGCAGGGTTAAGGGGAAAGGCCAGGGAAAAGCATCTGGGTAAGATGCTCTATCAGACAGTTGGTTCAGACTCGATGGGCCAAATGGCTTCTTATGCTCTGTAGAGATTCTATAATTGGCTAGATATTTGCATGAATATTACACTTTGAGAGTCCCGATTTCTCTCTTAGTCTAGTCCTTTTAGGAAGCTATGTGTAATGTTGAAGGAACAGATATAAATGTAGGAGGAACAGCAATTTATAGTTTATCAATTTCAGGCTTTCAATGGGACCTTCTTTTCCTCCATAGAACAACCATTTCTATAAGACAACTACATGCCAAGGTTAGGCATAGGCACTGTCATTTTCTAATGTATGCCTTTTGAATTGTGTACCCAATGGACTAATCATTACCCCCTTTACACTCACTTAATTAACATAGCTTCCTATTGCATAAAAACTCAGGTTTATATGAAAAAAACATACATACAGTATTAAAAACACATATTTTAGGTTGAGTCTCCTTCACAGAAATATCTTTGGATGAAAATTTAAAAGTTTGCCATTGACGAGAAAATACAGAGTCCTCCCCCTGCTTACAATTAGAAGCTTAGAAACACACAGAGCAGAGAGGCCCTTCAACCCATCAAGTCTACACCAACACATTGGAAACACCTGGCCACCCACCTAATCCCATCTACCAGCACTTGGCCTATAGCCTTGAATGTTATGGCGTGCCAGGTGCTCATCCAGGTACTTTTTAAAGGACGTGAGGAATCCTGCCTCCACCGTCCTCCCAGGCAGTGCGTTCCAGACCGTCACCACCTTCTGATAAAAAGATTTTTACTCATATCTCCCCCAATCCTCCTGCCCCTCACCTTGAACCTGTGTCCTCTTGCGACTGACTCTCCAACTAAGGGGAACAGCTGCTCCTTATCCACTCTGTCCATGTCCCTCATAATCTTGTACACCTCAATCAGGTTACCCCTCAGTCTTGTCTGCTCCAACAAAAACAACTCAAGCCTATCCAATCACTCTTCATAAATTAAACACTCCATCCCAGAGCATCCTGGTGAATCTCCTCTGCACCCCATCCAATGCAATCTCATCCTTTCAATAATGTGGCAACCAAAACTGCGTACAGCACTCTAGCTGTGGATTCTCCAAAGTTCTATACAACTCCAGAATGACTACTCTGCTTTGGTCATCTATACTCTGATTGATAAAGTCAAGTGTCCCATATGCATTTTTCACTACTAACACACTCTTCCGCTTTTAGAGATCTGTGGACAAACACACCAAGGTTCCTTTGTTCAACAGAACTTCCTAATAACATGCTATTCATTGAATTCTGTCTTGAAAAATTACTCCTTCCAAAGTGTATCACCTCGCACTTTTCAGGGTTAAATTCCATCTGCCACTTATCTGCCCATTTGACCACCCCATCTATATCTTCTTGTAGCCCAAGACACTCCGCCTCAATGTTAACCTCGCAGCCAATCTTTGCATCATCCTCAAATTTACTATTCCTATCCAGCATCCCCCCCCACATTGTCTTCTATGCCATTTATATAAATGACAAATAATAAGGGACGCAGCACAGATCTCTGTGGTATGCCACTGGATACTGGCTTCCAGTCATTATGTGGAGATGCCGGCGTTGGACTTGGGTAAACACAGTAAGAAGTCTCACAACACCAGGTTAAAGTCCAACAGGTTTATTTGATAGTAAACCCACAAGTTTTCGTGGTTTGCCCCTTCATCAGGGGTTACAGATAGTGCGACATGAACCCAAGAGTGTTCTCTCAGGGCCTTCACGATACACGACAGCGGAGAGTCGCTGAGCAGAGACTGATAGTCAAGTTCCGCGCACATGAGGACGGCCTCAACTGGGATCTTGGGTTCATGTCACACCATCTGTGACCCCCATGACTTGCCTGGGTTTGCAAAACCTCACTTACTGTCCTGTCTGGAGACAATACACATCTCTTTAAGCTATGCTTAATGCTATCTCCATTCACATGTCTGCACCTTTAAGACTTGAATAGCTATAAAGACTCACATTCTAATCGGTATTCCGTAGACTGTGTGTGCTGCTATATGCTCTGTCTGAGACCAGAACTCTCCACTCACCTGACAAAGGGACAAACCCTGAAAGCTAGTGGGTTTACTATCAAATAAATTGGTTGGACTTTAACCTGGTGTTGTGAGACTTCTTACTATGTTCCAGTCATTAAACCAGCCTTCTGTTATCATCCTCTCCTACAACTCAACCACTTTATCAGATTACACTGTATTTCATGTGCATTTGTCTTCTTTATCAAAGGCCTTGCTGAAATCCATATAAACTACATCAACTGCACTAGTGTCATCTTCACATCTGGTCATCTCCTCAAAAAAATTCAGTTAACTGCTAGGCATGATCACTCTCTGATGAATTCTTAATTCAGATTTTTTTTGATGCTGTGGCAGGATTTGAACTTGGGCCCCCACAACCTTAGCTGAGTTTCTAGTCTGGTGATTATATCACTAGGCCATCACCACCCCAGTAAGGTACTTTGCATCTCAGGTGCAGTGTTTTTCACTTGGGGGGAAAAAAAATTTCTAATGTCTATAAGTTGTGGTCTGGGTGACACTGCTGAGGCCAGAGGGAATTGCTTTGGTTTTCACAACGAGGTTGACACTTTGCCATCCTATATGTGTGTATATATATTCCATTGAGCTTTACAGTCGTCAATATGAGACATTTGTCATATCTTTCTGTTTGCCATTAACGATCTAGAAGAGCAAATGCCCAAAGTGTTAATGCAAACCTGTCAGCTGGCACCCGAGAACCACAATACCTCAATTTAATATCTTCCTGCCATAAAGGCTTTTTATAAATATATTGTTCTACTTTGACTAGGAATGGTAGGAAATGTTTTATCCCTCCCTGCTCTTGGGGGAAATGGTCTTCTTTGAATCGGTTATATCCCAGGGCTCTGGCCCAGTCACACCAGGGATTGGCTGAGCAGGCTGGGGTGGGGGAGGGAAGGAAACGGTAAACTAAATTATTTTTGTTAGCAAGCTCCACAGCGAATTCTCACCTAGGAAAATAAATTAATATCCTAAGAATACACAAGATATTTCATTGCCTCGTGATGTACAACATTACACACTTGGAGCAATGGGATAGTTTATTATTCACAAAGGCACATCTGGAAGATGGAATCTTTAAGCCTGGAGGGAGTATTACATTATACTCCAGCTTCCTACTGGTCCCAAGTCTATGGCTCTTTTATATCATGCTTGCGAGAAACAACAAAATACATAATATTACGATTAAAAAATAATCATGGCGGTTTTGACGTCTCACATCATTTTAAGCTACTTATCCCCCAATATTAGTTTTATCTTCTAGTTACAAAGTATCTAAATATAACCCAACTTCTCTGATGAAAACACAAATGTAATATACACACCTAGAGACACCCACACACAAGCACACACAATTACACACATACACACACACAATTACACACATACACACACACAATTACACACACACACACACACACACGCACACACAATTACACACACACACACATACACACACACAATTGCACGCGCACACACACACACACATGCACACACAATCACACACACAATTACCCACACAACTCTCACACACACACATACACAATATTAACTTCTTCTGTTAATTTGATGCGGAGCAAGAGAATTCATTTCTGCACCATGTACTTGGATAAAGTTGGTGAGAGATTTGAACACCAAGAATAAAATTCCTCCAATTTTGAAGCCTGATTGTCAGAATTCATGTATTCTTGGTGTTGGATAGTGCAGTTCGAAGCAGACCATGTTTATCTTTACTTTGTCCCAAAGATGCGTCGCAGTCCCAGAAAATCATTGGCTACAGCAATAATGCAACCATTTCCATTCCCACGCCAGGCAATCCTGTAACCACTGCTTTAAACTGTTTCTTTAAAAACAAACTATCAGCTTTACAATTGAAAGTTAGACAAATTAGTTAACTTCTTAGAAAAATTAGGTATGATCGTGACGGGGTAACTTCCACACTTTGTCCCCGGATATAATTAGTGTCACTTAACAGCAAACCGTCACACGTTTGAGTATTGTTGCAATCAGTCTAAGTATTAGCTAAATGATAAATGGAGTGATGCCTTTCATAACAGTTGCCTAAGTTAAGATCTGTAATATCTACAGGCCAAATGATATTTCCAATGAGGACCTGTATAGGAAGACTGGATGCTCTAACATTGTCCTGGAGAGGTTGGATGGCTTGGGAACATGCTAAGGATTTCTCAAGAGTGAATACCAAAGGCTGCTCTAAACTGGGCATCAGGCAGGAGATGAGAACAGGACAGGCCAAAAACGACATGGCCCAGGATTGTGATGACTGATCTGGAAGAGGTGGGATAGGCAAAGAACAAACCTTAGCACAAAACAAGGCTTGATGAAAGAATATTGTTGTGGCCTTACTTCCCACACATGACAAGGATAACTAACTATACAAATGATAAAACTGCAATGGCCCTAATTTTTTTCATAACCTATAATCAAAAAATAAAGGACAATACAGCACAGGACCAAGTCCTTCGGTCCATCACGCCTGTACTGATACACAGTTTCTATCCCTCTGTTTGCCTCCCGTTCATGTATCAATCAAGATACACCTTGAATGTTGCTAAAGTGCCTGCTTCCACCACCTCCACTGGCAGTGCATTCCAGGCACCTCTGTGTGAAAAACTTTCCCCACACATCTCCTCTAAACTTACCCCCTCTCACCTTAAATCTCTGCCTTCTTGTAGTTGACCTTTCCATCCTGAGCAAAAGCCTCTGGCTATCCACCCCATCTGTGGTTCTCATGATTTTGTCAGTCTTCATTTTCCAGTGAAAACAATCTGAGTTGATCTAACCTGTCCTCATTCCTAAAACGTTCCAGAGACAACATCCTGATAAACCTTTTTTGCACTCTCTCCACATCCTTCTTAAGGGTTATGGGGAGAAAGCGGGAAAGTGGAACTGAGCCACTTCAGATCAGCCATGATTTTATTGAATGGCGGGGCAGGCTTGAAGGGCTAGATGGCCTACTCCTGCTCCTACTTCTTATGTTCTTATTATGTTCTTATGTTCTTCTGGTAGCGTGGCGACCAGAACTGCGTGCAGTATTCCAAATTCGATTTGATTTGATGTAATTTATTATTGTCACATGTATTAGTATACAGTGAAAAGTATTGTTTCTTGTGTGCTAGAAAGACAAAACATACCGTTCATTGAGAAGGAAAGGAGAGAGTGCAGAATGTAGTGTTACAGTCATAGCTAGGGTGTAGAGAAAGATCAACTTAATGCGAAGTAGGTCCATTCAAAAGTCTGATGGCAGCAGGGAAGAAGCTGTTCTTGAGTCGCTTGGTACGTGACCTCAGATTTTTGTTCTTTTTCCTGACAGGAGAAGGCGGAATAGAGTGTGCGTGAGGTCCTGGATTACGCCAGCTGCTTTTCCAAGGCAGTGGGAAGTGTAGACAGAGTCAAACGTGGCCTAACTAAGTAACTAACGAATCAGTGCAATATCCTTTAGTTACTAACTATTACTGAACAGGAATCTATAACTACAACTGATACTTACTGTCAAACTGCCTTGAATGATGTTGTTGTTTTTCCTGGAACTATGACAGCTAATGTTCCCTTCTTAGCATGCTGAGACCAAATGAACAGATCAAGAACCATTTTCAAAGTACGTTAACACTAGACCAAACACAAAAAATTAATGTACCCAAACCCCTGTGCTGGCAAACGTGCACAATACCTCCGATAGGTATCTGTTTTAACTTAAATTATAATAAGTTTTGACAATGTTCTATATTTCTGCTGCATCTTAAATGTCAACAGACATTGTCTAGCATTTCCTATGATGATTAGGTGAAATAACTGCTTTATTTCAACAAGTGTGATGGAGGCAGTGATCTGTCATCTTGCTGCGGCAAAACCTCGCCTTGTATAATAGATTGTACAGTCAATCACAGCCATTGAAACCCAAATAGGTATTCATGTGCCAGGGTCATAATATTACATCTCTTTCACATTTTGTTGCGAGGTGTATTTTGCATGTGCTATTTTGGATTCCTGCAGTCATAGGAAGAGCTATTGTCAACTTTCACAATGCAGAAGGTAGAAATGATAGCAATCAACTTCATTCTTCATGGCTCGGGCTGCTAGATGTATATTGAGAAAAATCATAAGTGGCTGGGATATGATTTATTCCAACAGAAAGAGGCTTATTCTTCAGCCTTTGATTAATCTCATGATTTTCCTTTTGCCAAGATCCCTTGAAGCACCCTAACAACCCGAGTGCTTCCAGCTGAAAGGATGAGATGTATTCCTGCTCTTGAGTCACCATCACCACAGTGGGCGTTTGACTTGCACCTGCCATATGAAACTCATAAGTGCTGCGCCATGGAGCGGTCGGTCGTTAGTTTATATCGCAGTTCACCAGTGTACTGGTGTTCGCTGTGCAGTCATGTTATGACGCCAGTTGGAGACAAAGCACTTCACAGCAGATGGTGTAGGAATGGCACAGGTTCCATCTTCAGCCTCCAGAACACAGGGTAGATTCCCTGCTAACCTGTCGGTTAGCGGGACAGGAAAACCTCCATGCAAAACACCCTGGCCATTATATAACCACACAAATACCGGCTTCTGTCCCAATTTGTTGCCCTCTGCCACCAGATGTTTGTCCCCTACATAAATGATGGCATTAACAAATCCATGGGCGGAATTTTCCCCAAAGATATCTAAGCATCATAATGGTGAAATGACAGGAGTGTTCTGCACTTGTCTCTTAGGAGCGCACTGCACTGCAATCTCTTACACTTTGTGCGATGAAAGAGCCTCCATGTGAATCACGCTGTTATTGTTAGGAATGGGTTAACAGTCACCTTCTACTTAAATCCTAAGTTGGATAAAATCATAGAATCCTAGAATCATAGAATCCTACAGTGCAGAAAGAGGCCATTCAGCCCATCGAGTCTGCATCGACCACCATCCCAGCCAGGCCCAGTCTCCATTTACCTTAACTAGCCCCCCTGACACTAAGGAGCAATTTAGCATGGGCAATCAACCCGCACATCTTTGGAGTGTGGGAGGAAACTGAAGCACCCGGAGGAAACCCACGTAGACAAGGGGAGAACATGCAAACTCCGCACAGATGTCAGCCCAAGCTGGGAATTAAACCCAGGTCCCTGGCGCTGTAGCAGCCTCGTTAACAATGAGGGCGGCACAGTGGTTAGCACTGTGTTAATCATTTAATAGAAGTCAGTGGAATATATAAAGAGGTTACAGGTGGCTCTTGTGTCAAACGTGTTCGTAGAATTCGAAAGTAAAGTGAGTTTATGAAGAAGCAGGACTTGCGTTTCCTTTACTGGATTTCAACAGAGAGACTCAAACTTTGTGGTGACTTCAGGTGTGTGTTTCTTCCAAAGTGGCCACGGCTGCACCATTAAGCAGCTGATTTAAACACTAACGATGCACACACAGTTGGTCAAGTCAGGAAGGCGGCAGTATGTAGATCACGGTTTATGGAGGGAGAGATGGGATTGCTACTGGACACTGTGCAGAAGAGAAGGTCCATCTTCTTATCCCCCAAGATGGTCAATGGACCAGAGGCCGGGCTAGCAATGCAGCCTGGAAAGCAGTGGCAGCGCCAATCAGTGAGTGGTGCAAGAAAATGTCCAAACAAGGAACAAATGCTTCACATTTGCAACATTAGAATTTTCTAAGCTGGTACCTCACAGCGCCAGGGTTCTGGGCTTGATTCTGGCCTTGGGTGGAGTTAGCACATTCTCCTCGTGTCTGCGTGGGTTTCCTCTGGGTGCTCCAGTTTGCTCCCACAGTCCAAAGATATGCAGGTTAGGTGGATTGGTCAGCCTAAATCACCCCTTAGTGTCCAGGGATGTGTAGGTTCAGGCATTAACTGTGATAAATGGGTAGGGTTACAAGGGCAGATGCTCTTTCAGAGTTGGTGCAGACTTGATGGCCCAAATGGCCTCCTTCTGCACTGTAGGATTTCTATAGTTCTATGGTACTACATTCCATTGATAACATTTTCCTTTTTAACTATCCCATTGCAGTCATCCTACTAAAAAAGCCATTTTGATTCCATGAATAGAAATTCTTTTGCAACCTTTGAGTTCAGGTCAAGTGGATTTTATATTCTTTCAAGTAAATTCCCAAACCTCAATTTCTAGTTAAGAAAAGAGTTCTTACGATTCAGAGAAGTATCTTCGTCTCCAAAAGTTTAAAACCCCTGAACGTGTAGCATTCATTTTATTTTTAGGTTTCTCCTCATAAAAGTTCTATTTGTAGTCAATCCTTCAGATACTGTCAAGGGATCCACTCTTGATGTTTTCTTTTTCAAAGTCCCGGACTATATGACGGAGGAAGCTTCAAAACTGCTTCTCCCACCCAACATCAGCCTTTATCAATTTTCGGGAAAACCTGGCCCAGTGCCTGACTTGATCAAAACTGTGCTAGTTCCTGCCAGTGGGGGAGAGTGGCACAATAGCATTGTGGTTCATACAGCTGCCTCACAGTGCCAGGGAGCTAGATTCAATTTCGGCCTTGGGTGACTGGCTCTGTAGAGTTTGCACATTCTCCCCGCGTCTGCTTCCTCCAAATGCTCCGATTTCCTCCCACAGCCCAACGGTGTGTGGGTTAGGTCGATTGGCCATGCTAAATTGCCCCTTGGTGCCCAAAGATGTGTAGGATAAGGGTAAATATGTGGGATCACGGGGATAGGGCCTGGGTAAGGTACTCTGTTGGGAAGTCAGTGCAGTCATGATGGGCTGAATGGCCTCCTTCTGCACTGAAGAGATTCTCAATTGCACTAAAATAGCCAGAAAAAAGTCAAGTGGTTCCATCAGTCTGCCTCACTCCGAGAGATGTACTTCATACAAACCAACACCAATCTATTCTTCCTTCACCCAACTCTCCATAACACCAACTCCCCACCCGACAATAGTGACAAAGCTATCTGGTACACCAAACCTTCCAGGCATTCTCCCCTGCACTAATCCCATAACCTCACACATTTTCCATGGTTAATCCACCTAACCAAATCTTGGGACACTAAGGAGCAACTCAGCATAGCAAATCCACCTAACCCACACATCTTTGAACAGTGGGAGGAAACCGGAGCACCCAGAGGAAACCACGGGGACAACGTGAAAACTCCACACAGATAGCTGATCACCCAAGGCTGGAATTGAACCTGGGTCCCTGGTGCTGTGAGGCAGCAGTGCTAATCACTGTACCACCGTGCTGCCCTGATCAACAACAGCAAGTATTCACATTCATAAAGCATCTTTATGGTAGTAGAGATGCCCGAGACACTTTATAGCAGCATTAACAGTAAAATTTTGACATTGAGATATCAGCTCAGCGTGGTCAAAGAGATTGGTTTTAAGTCTGATCATTTATCATCATACATACTGTACCTCTAATCTAGACAAGTCTATTCTACCATTGAAATTTGGCAAGACCCAATTGCTTTTTTTTCAGATTTATCTTGCTTTTAAAAAAAATCTAATTCTTTGTGGCAAATGCTCTCTAAATTGTGGGTTTTAGTCCAAGGTGTCCAACATCAGTTGGAAAAACTCAGGAAATGGCCATGTCACTGTTTTTTTTTAAGTCTTCATAAAATCATAGAACCCCAACATTGCAGAAGGAGGCCATTAGGCCCATCAAATCTGCACCGACCCTCTGACAGAGCATCCGACCCAGGCCCTCTCCCCATAACCCTCTGGGTGCTTCGATTTTGTCCCACAGTCCAAATATGTGTTAGGTTGATTGGCCATGCTAAATTAACCTAGTGTCAGGGGGAATGGCAGAGTAAATGTGGGAGTTATTTATGGAAGTAGAGCCTGGGTGGGATAGTGGTCAGCATAGATGTCATGAGCCGAATGGCCTTCTTGTGCACTGTAGGGATTCTGTGATTCTATGACAATTCCACATACTTACGCAACTAATCTTCCTAATCTATACATTTTAGGACACTAAGGGATGATTTGGCATAGCCAATCCACCTAACCTGCGCACATTTGGAATGTGGGAGGAAACCAGAGCACCCGGAGGAAACCCACACAAACACAGGGAGAATGTGCAAACTCCACACAATCACTCACCCAAGGCTGGAATTGCACCCAAGTCCCTGGCACTGTGAGGCAGCAATGCTAACCACTGTGCCACCATGCCGCCCCACTTGCCCTTGACAGTTGAGAATAAATACCAGTGTAATGGATCTCAGAGATCAGACCAGGAATGATATAATATAAACAAACAAATGTTGAGGCCATTTCCTTTGGATTTTGAGGTGAATTGGCAAAGGACATTAGAACTATCCAGACTGTCGGCGAAAGATAATCTATGTTATAACTGCTAACCAAGCCACGGTGGCACAGTGATCAGTACAACGGCGCCAATGACTCAGATTCAATTTCGGCCTTGGGCGGCTGTCTGCGTGGGATTTGCAAGTTCTTCCCGTGTCCGCGTGTGTTTCCTTTGGGTGCTCCAGTTTCCTCCCGCATTCTGAGGATGTATGGGTTAGGTTGATAGGCCATGGAAAATTGCCCCTTAATGTCAGGGGGACTAGCAGGGTAGATATATGGGTTACGGGGATAGGGTTTGGGTGGGATTGTGGTCGGTTGTAGACTTGATGGGCCAAATGGCCTTCTTTTGCACTGTAAAGATTCTATGATTCTATAAGAAGTCTCAAAACACCAGGTTAAAGTCCAACAGAAGGAGCAGCGTTCCAAAACCTTATTGTCCAAATAAACCTGTTGGATTTTAACCTGGTGTTGTGAGACTTCTTACTGTGCCCACTCCAGTCCAATGCCAGCATGTCCACACCATGATTCTCTGAAAAAGTTCAGTCCTCGCTCTCTTTTAAATTGATAGCTGAATAATTATGTTTGCTCTTTATTTTTCCACATCTTGTGAACATAGTCCAGGATTCAATTCGAACATTCACACCATTTTGCACTCTAATGGAACTTTGAGTGCATTTATTGATAGCGTGAAGGATTAAAACGTTGCACCCTCTATCCAAATGGGAGCCATTTTTCGCCTCATGAAATAAGTGTTGTCTCATTGATTGGCTTTTATGAGGGACACTAGTGCCACATGATAACATATACCTTCATAATGAGGTATCAGAAATCGAGCATTTATTTCTGGTTTTACATTTTGTTAGGAATGAGACTGAAAGCAAAATGAAATCAGCGACTCATAAAATCATTTAAAAAAATTGATTCCTCAGCCACTTCTACCTCTCCAGCTGTAATCACTGTTATATCTGATCCTGTCAACTCAAAGTAACACAATCTTAAATCACTTAATCTGGTCTTTATGCAACCCACATGAGATTAGTCTCAAACCCATTGAAAAGTGCGGGGATTAGGCATTCATGTTTTCATATTCCAGCAAACAGAAAAACATAATACCAAGGAAAAGCTCCTGCAATGGATCAGTACGTGTGCTACCCAGTGTGACAATTGCAGAGAGAAAGCTTACAAGCAAAGATTTGTGCTGGGGAAACGGAGGATATGTGAGGGAAATAACAAATTTGCAGGGCAATGGTGGATGGGAAGACTGTGCCGGATGAAATATAAACCACCACAAATAGCCTTGAGATGAAACATCCCAAAGCCTTGTTCATCATGGCCAGGGACTCCAATCAGGCCAAACTGAAGAGCATCCTACCAAGAATCCACCAACACATCTGTTCCACTAGAGGCCCCAACATCCTAGACCATAAATATCAAACATTCCTACTGCTCTATCGCCCGCCCACACTTCGGCAAATCAGATCACAAGGCTGTGCTCCTGCTCCCAACTTACAAGCAACAACAAATGGTGGAATTCATTCAAGAAAGTCGTGCAAAGTTGGTCTAAGAATTGGATGATCTCCTGCAGGACTACTTAGAGTCAGTGGAATGGTCAGTATTTAAAAACCCTCTGACTAGTCTGAACAAGTACGCCGTTACAGTAACTGACTTCATTAATAACTGTGTGGAAGACTGTGCCAAAGAAGCAAATCCGTATGTTTCCCAACCGGAAACCGTGGATGAACAGCAATAGCCACTGCTTGCCGAAGGCCAGGTCTGAAGTATTCAAGTCATGCGACCCTGACCTGCACAAGAAAGCCAGATATGATCGATGGAGATCCATCAAAGATGCCACACGATTAACCACACTGACCCCCACTGACTATGGCAACGTCTGCAAGACATAACAGGCTACAAGATGGAGGCATGTAAAATTGCCGGCACCGATGCACCCCTCCCTGGTGGGTTCAATACATTCTATGCCCAGTTTGAGCAAGAAGTCAGCGAAAGCACTCCCCCCACCCCAGCAGCCTTGGATGACCCTGAGTCTGAGGTCAGAGCAGACTTCTTGAAGGGTCAAGTCATGTAAAGCGACCAGCCTGGATAGGGTACCTGAACAAGCACTCCGATCCTGCGTGGACCAGTTGGCGGAGCTTTTGGCAAACATCTTTCAACTTCTCTTTACACTAATCTAAGGTCCCTATCTGCTTCAAGGAGATGACCTTCATCCTGGTACCAAAGGAAAGTCAGGCAGTGTGCCATAATGACTATTCGGGGGCATTGACATCCATCATTATAAAGTGCTTCGAAATGTTAGCCAAGGCATGAATCTCCTCCCCTGCTGCCATCAGATATTTGAATGGACCCACCTCATACAAAGTTGATCTTTCTCTACCCTAGCTATGGCTGTAACAGTACATTCTGCACTCTCTACTTTCCATCCCTATGAATGGCATGTTTTGTCTGTACAGAACGCAAGAAACAATATTTTTCATTGTATACTAATACACGTGACAATAATAAATCAAATCAAGTCAAATTAAATCAAAGAGGAAGGAAGAGAGGCAAATGGTAATAACTGGGGAGGCGATGGCCCAGTGATATAATTGCTAAACTATTAATCTAGAAACTCAGCTGATGTTTTGTGGACCATGATTCGAATCTTGCCACAGCAGATGGTAGAATTTGAATTCAATGAAAAATATCTGGAATTAAGAATCTACTGAAGATCATTAAACCATTGTCAATTGTCAGAAAAACTCATCTGGTTCTAATGTCCTTTAAGGAAGGAAATCTGCTGTCCTCACCTGGTCTGGCCTACATGTGACTCCAGAGCCACAGCAATATGGTTGACTCTCAACTGCTCTCCTAGGGCAACTAGGGATGGACAATAAATGCTGGCCAGCCAGCAACACCCACATCACATGAATGGATGAAAAAAAAACCCACGGAATTCTTACAGTGCAGAAGGAGGCCATTTGGCCCATCGAGCCTGCAATACAACAATCCACTGAGGCCCTTTCCCTGTAACCCCACGTATTTACTCTGCTTATCCCCCGACACTAAGGGGCAATTTAGCATGGCCAGTCAGCCTAACCTGCACATCTTTGGACTGTGGGAGCACCCAGGGGAAACCCAAGCAGACACAGGGAGAACGTGCCAATTTCACAAAGCCAGTGACCTGAGGCCAGAATTGTATGCGGGTCCCTGGCAATGTGAGGTAGCAGTGCTAACCACTGTGCCACCATGCCACCCCACAGCTCTGCTTAAAGAGCTGGCATCAACATCTTTCTGTGCCTAGCACTTTATGAATGAGAAACACCTGGGTTAACAATACAACACTGCCGCTCCTGATCACTACCTTGTGAATCCTGCTCAGTATGAAAGTGTGAATATGTAAAGCAGATTAACATTAAACTTTATTAAAATAGTTTTATGTAATCTTTGACTCAGTTTACAATTATAAATGCACAACAGAATTTTAATTTTTTTTTAATATAACGCAAAACTCACTTTATAGCAGCTAATCTGTTTCATTAGGATTAGGTTTCTAATCAGCTCTGAAAATCCCAGAGAAACTGTCTCTAATCCTCCCAGAGGCACATTATCAGGGTCATTTGCAAATAATTCACTAATACATATTTCCATTTGCCTGAAGACTTTCCCAGTCTTCAAGGTTATGGTGCTTGATGTACATATGTAAAATTTTCTAATAATCGCTGTAGATTATTTCTCGATATGGGACAACCTGTGGGTGAATTATAACCTGCAGGAACATGGAGTGTTTGCCAGTCACTCTGAATGGGTTGGGTTTGTGTCTCCAGCTGGCCCTCCACAGATGTGGGACATCATCAACTGCATACACATGACACCAAAGATACCTCCCATTCCACGGCAAGTGAAATAGTTCCTCAGAGACCAGTGTCCCTTCACTAGATCCCCTTTATTTCCAAACTTAATTCCACCCCTAACAGTGCTTCAGGTACACAATCAGAACCCAGAGTGTCAGTAACCCTGACATTCCTCATTATATCTACAGGTGAGACTCCCTGAATGGACAGGCAATCATTACCTCAATCAGGGGCTTGTTTCCTGTACCAAACAATTAAACTAACTCAAATTAACCGAGGGACAAATTAAAAGGGGGCAGCTCACCAAAAGGAGGAGGAACAGCCAGAATCAAAAAGCAAAGTAGAAAGGAAACTTAAAACAACAAATTAAGAGGTGATTATTGAGGACGATAATGCACCCCAGCCCCTGCGGTGCCCAGCGGGCACGGAAAGCATCAACTGTGCCCATGGACACCGCATGCTCCCTTTCCAGGGACACCTGGCCGCGAATATAGTCGCGGTAGATGGGCAGGCAGTCAGGATGGATGACCCCATCGATTGCCCGCTGCCTAGATCTATTGATGGCTTGCCTCGCCAGGTCCAGGAGCAGGTTCATGAGGAGGTCGTCCTCCTGGACCGCACCCCCATTTCTGCACCAGGTGCCCGTAGATCAGGAGCGTGGGACTGAACCTCAATCAGAGAGCTCATATTCCGAGAAGCTAATCTCATGGACCTCATTGAGGTCATCACGCCAAGCAAGGGCCTCAACACTGGAGTCGATTGATGATGGCTGTCAATGTGCCCAGTGGGCAAACATACCACGTTTTTGCAGAATGTACAAGATTCCTAGGCATCTGCCGCAGTGCTTTTGTCCCTTGGCCTCCCTCATCACCTCACACCTCAAAGCATGTTTGCCAGCTGGCAGCTTGGAAGTTAAGAATACCCAACAAAAACATGAGGGATTCATCCATTGAGGCCCAGGAGCGATGGACAGGTTTCAGGAGGTTACTTATTGCACACAGAGTTAGCACCATTGACCTGCTTCTACATTAATGCTCACAAACCGTCCTTCATCTTCACGGACGAGAAGACAGCACACAACAGGCGTAAGAGGGAGAGGACAGGCAAGGACCTGCCTGCAATCTGCCCCCTCATATGGTATAAACAGTGTGTTGCCAAGCGCTGCATATAGTGACAGGAAGGCCAGCCTCCTCAAGCTCCGAGTGAGAAAGCACAATGAACCTCTGTGCCTCAAAGTCCAAGGGTCAGACTCTGTGCAAGGTAAAAGCAGTCACACAGTCCCTCATTCTCTCCTCTATCCATTATAGTGGCTGGCAAGAAGAGGGTAAGGCCAACCCCAAGCCCAGCCCCCCTCAACAAAACTCAGCCTCCCCCACCCACACTCAGCCTCCCCACACAGCCTCCCCCCAACACACTCAGTATCCTCCCACCTGCACTCAATTCTGCACCCCACCCGAACTCAACCCTGTCATTCACCCACACTCAGCACCCCCCCCCACCACACTAAACATCCCCCCACACCCAGCCCCCCCCCCACCCACATACACCCCTGCCAAACTCACCCCCCCCCGACACTTGGCCCCACCTACACTCAGCCCCCCTCCACACACCCCTCCCATACTCAACAGCCCCTATACTCAGTCCCCTACCACTCAGCACCCCCACACTCAGCCCCCCCCACTCTCAGCCCCTCCACACTCAGCACCCCGACACTCAGGCCCCCCGACACTCAGCTCCCCACACTCAGCACCCCCCCACACTCAGCAGCCCCCCCCCCCATTCAGCATCCCCCACCCTCAGCGCCATCCCCACACTTAGCACCCCCACATTCAGCACCCCGACACTCAGCACCCACCCCCCCCCCCACATTCAGCCGCCCCACACACACAGACCCCCCACACTCAGACCCACCACACAGACCCCCCATATTCAGCCCCGTCACACTCAACACCCCCACACTCAGCCTCCACATACTCCTCCGCCCCCCCCCCATCCACTCTCAGCCCTGCCCCCCAACCCACACTCACCCCACCCCACCCCAGCCCATTCCCTTCCACCGAGCTCAACTCCAGTCCCAGTCAACAGGACATCAGTAGAAGACAAGGATGATGAATTCTCCCCTCTGGTCCCATCACAACGTTCAGCTTCACCCCCCACCAACCCAGAGACACTCACCTCGCTGCTCATAGATTTAGGTGTTAGGTTCGGATTTAGGATTTAGTTTTGGCCTCACACTCTGGTGGTCACCTCATAGGCACACATCCACAGCAGGAGGAGGCAGGGACAGCCGAGGTCCGAGGACTGCTGGAGAAGAGGGCTTGCTAAATCTGAGTCCAATGATGAGCCCGTGTGAGCGGTGATGGGCAAGATGCTGGAGATGCAGCGAGAGGCAAGGCAACATTAAGCAGAGGCACTCACCAGTGTGGCATGTGTCCTTCTGTCTGCTGTAGTAATGGGTGAGCTCCCCCAGTGGCCTCACAAAGTGGGGAGGGGGCACCTTGACTTCCCTCCAGATGCTCTTCTCCTCAAGGAGAAAGGGAGGAACCCTCAGATACCCAAAGGGAGGAAACAAGCTTGGGGCCTCCGTCCAGGACCCTCCAAGTGTGTCCAGGTATTTCCAAGCCCCCTCTGTGACCCCATCAGCACCAGCCTCTGGGACTGTTGAGCGTCTGCCTGCCCCAGAGCAGGATACCCAAAGAAAGCCGGGGCCCCTGGGCCTCAGGCCTCTAGAGGAGATTGGAGAGAAGTGGCATGGGGCCCCAGGCTGCATGTAGCTGTGCTGCGGTTGGTGGGGTAAGGAAAAGTTCAGCATTCACTCTAGTGCAGATATACAAGCATTTTAAACAGTTGATTAACTGTACGGAGGTCTGCTGGGTTTTTCTTGCCGCTGTTTGTCTTTACGCCTGTGTACAGCCCCCCTCCTCCCCCACATCAAGGGGGTGGACCAGGCTGGGTCCGTCCCCGTGAATCATGCTTGCGCCTGGAGCATTGATCTGCGCCAAGGCCCCTGCGAGCCCATGTGCAAGAAACCCCCCATACCCACCTTTCCCTCCACTGTCTTTCTGAGTCAATAGAGAGACTGTTCCCTTGTCAGAACAACTGTTTCTCATTCCCCTCCCGTTCCCCATTTGAGTTGAGGTTCAGCGCTGCCCCACGCAATGAGCCCAATCAGCATTCCTTGTGCTGGACTTTCAGGGTGTGGGTTCAATGTTGTGCCTTTACACAAGGACAATGTGTGTGAGTTCTAACACCAGTTCCAATGTCTGCTGCCCTCCTTGTGTAACCCACTCCTCTGCACCTCACTGTTGATCCCCCTCCTGTGACATTTAAACCCCATCCATTGATTCCCCCTCCATGACCTTTAAACCCTCCACCCAGCAACTACCTCCCACCCCCCCCAACACTCTGCATCTCATCACCGTAATGATTCCCCTGCCTGCTGTCCCAGGTGAGCCCATGCTTTTCACAGGTCCCATGCCCACCCTTGTCCTGTCCATCCCTCCGATCTGTGTACACCTCCATATCCCCTCCAACCACCCAAGCTGACCCTTCACCTGCTGCAGATATCCTCTCACTTCTCCTCCTGCCTCTCTTAACTGTTCCTGTGCCCTCGCATCACCAGCACCCTCGGTTAGCCCTCCCATGACTCCTCCATCAACACCACAGACCTCTCACTTCAAACCCACCCCCCCCTCAACTCTGCAATGTCACCTGCTTTTTTACAGCCCCTACACTACTGCACTGCCCTTCACACTCCTCTAACAGAGCTCCATTAACACTCTCCCAGCAAAGCTCCATCAACACCCCCTAACAAAACTCCATCAACATCCCCCCCAACAAAGCTCCATCAACATCCCCCCCAACAAAGCACCATCAACATCCCCCCCAACAAAGCACCATCAACATCCCCCCCAACAAAGCACCATCAACATCCCCCCCAACAAAGCTCCATCAACATCCCCCCCAACAAAGCTCCATCAACATCCCCCCCAACAAAGCTCCATCAACATCCCCCCCAACAAAGCACCATCAACATCCCCCCCAACAAAGCTCCATCAACATCCCCCCCAACAAAGCACCATCAACATCCCCCCCAACAAAGCACCATCAACATCCCCCCCAACAAAGCACCATCAACATCCCCCCCAACAAAGCACCATCAACATCCCCCCCAACAAAGCACCATCAACATCCCCCCCAACAAAGCACCATCAACATCCCCCCCAACAAAGCACCATCAACATCCCCCCCAACAAAGCTCCATCAACATCCCCCCCAACAATGGGATGGATAGGATAGAGGTGGAGAGACTCTTCCCGCTCAAAAAAGACAGTAGGACTAGGGGGCACAGCCTCAAGATAAAGGGGAGGCGGTTTAGAACGGAGTTGAGGAGGAACTTCTTCACTCAAAGGATGGTGAATCTCTGGAATTCTCTGCCCGTTGAAGTGGTGGAGGCTGCCTCGCTAAATATTTTTAAGAAGCAGGTTGATGGGTTCTTGATAAGAGAGGGGATTAAGGGTTATGGGGAGAGGGCGGGAAAGTGGAACTGAGCCACAACAGATCAGCCATGATCTTATTGAATGGCGGGGCAGGCTCGAAGGGCTAGATGGCCTACTCCTGCTCCTATTTCTTATGTTCTTATGTTCAAAGCACCATCAACATCCCCCCCAACAAATCTCCATCAACATCCCCCCCAACAAAGCACCATCAACATCCCCCCTAACAAAACTCCATCAACATCCCCCCCAAAAAAGCTCCATCAACATCCCCCCAACAAAGCTCCATCGATACCCCCCTAACAAAGCACCATCAACATCCCCCCCAACAAAGCACCATCAACATCCCCCCCTAACAAAGCTCCATCAACACCCCCTAACAAAACTCCATCAACATCCCCCCCAACAAAGCTCCATCAACACCCCCCCTAACAAAGCTCCATCAACATCCCCCTAACAAAGCTCCATCAACATCCCCCCCAACAAAGCTCCATCAACATCCCCCCCAACAAAGCACCATCAACATCCCCCCCAACAAAGCACCATCAACATCCCCCCCTAACAAAGCTCCATCAACATCCCCCCCAACAAAGCTCCATCAACATCCCCCCCAACAAAGCTCCATCAACACCCCCCCTAACAAAGCTCCATCAACACCCCCCTAACAAAGCTCCATCAACACCCCCCTAACAAAGCTTCATCAACATCCCCCCTAACAAAGCTCTATTGACACCCCTTCCAACAAAACTCTATGGACACTCCCTAAGCAAAGCTCTATCAACACTCCCTAACAAAGCTCCATTGACACCCCCCAATAAAGCTCCATTGACACCCCTACCAACAAAGCTCCATCGACACCCCCCTAACAAAGCTCCTTCAACACTCTCCTAACAGAACTCCATTAACAACCCCCCCCCAACAAAGGTCCATCGACACCCCCCTGCCCCAGCAAAGCTCCACTGACCCCCAACCTTGTCCCCCTCACACTCCCAACATACTCCATAAACAAATCCCCCTCACCCAAAGAATGCAGTATCATAAATAGCATTCAATCTGTAAAGAGGTCATCGCCTGTGAAAAACATCTTAACCATTTGGGTCATCCAAGGACATTTTTCTGAGCTGGAGAGCTTCAGGGTCATAGGGAACAAGGTTCAGGAACAGGGGCTGCTGTGCCATGTTTCGGAGAGGAATGTGTTGTAGAACAACCTGAAATACAATAAATGAGGATATCAAGACAGCCCCAGGGTTCTCCTTGTGAAAAGAAAGTCAAGAGAAAGTAGTAGAGATAACAAAAGGAAAAGGAGGAACAGAATTTAAAAGTCAGATCGAGGAAAGGTTAGGTGCAGGGGAGAAGGGGAAATCTCTGAAAGAGTGGCTAGACAGATGGATTGCAAAATGCTTTGCCTCAATCAGCACCTATTATTTTCAAAATCAGGATCAAATAGCAGTTCTGAGATATCATTTGGCATTTTTCACACTTCTATCAAATGTAATAGCCGCTTAGAAAGAGTAAAAGACAGACTCACATTTATGTAACGGTGCTATTAGGATGCTATTGGGACTTGATGGTTTGAGTTATAAAGAGAGGCTGGATAGATTGGGACTTTTTCCCTGGAACATAGAAGGCTTATGGGTGATATTATAGATATCTATAAAATAACGAGAGGCATAGATTAGATGAATAATCAACATCTTTTTCCGGAAGTAGGGGACTCTAAAACTAGAGGGCATAGGTTTAAGGTGAGAGGGGAGAGATACAAAAGAATCCAGAGGGTAGTGAGTGTCTGGAATGAGCTGCCAGAGGCAGTGGTATAGGTGGGTACAATTTTGCCTTTTAAAATGTATTTAGAGATTCACATGGATAAGATGGATATCAAGGGATACGGGCCATATGTGGGCAACTGGGACTAGTTTTGTGGGAAAAACTGGGCGGTATGGACAAGTTGGTTCAAAGGGCCTGTTTTCATGCTGTAAACCTCTATGACTCCAAGTACACAGCATCAGCACATTCTGAAAAGCTCTGCAGCTAATTAAGTTCTTGTGAAGTCCTCTCACTATTGTCCTTTGGAAGCAAGGCAGCCAATTTGCACAATGCATGATGATGATTGTAGAAGTTACTGGGTTGCAACAATTAACGATAAGGGACCAACAACAATGAGGGTTTAGTGACAGTATTAAGCAGCTCTCAAATGCTGGGCATCTGACCCTACCCAGAGGAGAATCCTCAAGCTACAGATGCATGACTTTACTTGTACCCAAGCCAGCACCCCAACCTCTACCTGGCCTACAATAATGATTAGATCATCTGTCTTTGTGCTGTCAATTAAGTGATAATTTAGAGTTGTGAATGCTCCAGGATTGACTTGGAGATTCCTAGAATTGAGAATCTATCTCTGGGACACTCCTGTGTCACCCTGGAGAAAAATCATCAGGACATTGAAAAAAAAACTACTTTTTTGTCATTTTCTTTGAACTTTTCTCTTTACCACCCATAAAGGTATTGAAATTGGGATAAAATGCTGACACTCGAATACCATCCAATTGGGTAATGAAACTTTCTGCTTTCTAATTGGTGTGGGAAGGCCATGTGTCCCAAGAATGGACATGTTGGCTGACTAATGGCTGGAGTGTGGGGGGCAAGTCATGTGACAAAATAATAAATATTGGCCAGGTCGCTGGTAATTCCCCTATTCTTCTTCAGAGTATTGCCATGGGATTTTTTTTCTCCTTTATTCACTCGTGGGACATGGGCATCGCTGGCTGGCCAGCATTTACTGCTCATCCCTTGTTGCCTTTACTCAGAGGGGCAACTAGGGATGAGAGTCAATCACATTTCTATGGCCCTGGAGTCACATGTAGACCAGACCAGGTAAGGATGGTAGATTTCCTTCCCTAATGGGCATTAGTGAATCAGATGGGCTTTTCTAACAATTGACAATGGTTTCATGGTCATCAGTAGACTCTTAATTCTAAATACTTTTCATGAATTCAAATTCTACCATCTGCCATGGTGGGAGTTGAACCCGGGTCCCGAGAACATTAGCTGGATTTCTGAATTAACAGTCTAGGAATAATACCACTAGGCCATGGCCTCCCTATGTTTACCTGAGTGGGCAGGCATTCTTAATTATCTACTGGGCTGATATCTTCTCTCAATGCTGTCCAGGCACAAGCGTTGGAATTATGAACATTCAGTTAGGAGCCGGAATAGATCATTAGGCCCCTCCAGTCTGTTCTGCCATTCAGAACAAGATGGCTGATTGTGGCCTCAAAGCTAATATTCTGCCAACCTCTTATGCCTTTTGATTCCCTTATTAGTCAACAATCTATCTACCTCTGCCTTAAAAATATTCAATTACCCTGCCTGTACCACTCTCTGGGAAAGACAGTCCCTCAGGCTCACAAACCTTGAGCAACTATGCCTTATTGGGGAACCAGAGCTCATCATTCAAGCTTACTCTCCCGTTGACCTAAAGTAATGGAGTTGCCACTTGGGTATACTCAAGGCTGGAAGAGCTGTGCTGGACCAGCACCGTTAACAATAGCATCACTGCTGGGAGTCTGTGGGAAGCCCACCAGCAAAAACCATTGGAACATTGAGCCTTTGTGGCATTGGCAGCAGCCCTCTTTTACACCTGGCAGGACAGGTGAGGGAAGAGGCGAGCGGAAGGGAGAAACAGAGTTAACGGGGGAATGTTCTGACTATTCATGCCCTGTCACTGCTATAAGCAAGGACAGAGAATTTGGCGCTCAGCCAAATCTCTGTTCACTGCAGCAGGACCAAAGAAACCAATGGGTGTGAATGGCTGCAAAATTCCAGTTTCAAATCTTTTAGCTCTTTGTCAGAACAGAAAGAGGGGAGAATGTGTTAGATGTTATAATTCGGTTCTGATAAAGCGGCAAAAAGAATCAAAACATGGGGACCTTATCGGCATGTCCACCCGAGGTTTGTACTATCCTGCCTGAGGCAAATGGAGAATGCTGTTCTTCGAGCCTTGCCCACCCCTAGAATTGGAGGCGGGCATGCTGGTAAAATTCCAGCCAGTAACTTGGCTTTCTCTCCATACGGATGTTGCCAGACTTGCTGAGTTCTTCCAGCATCCTCTGTTCTTATTTCAGATTCCAGCTTCCATACTGCTTTATTTATTTTAGCCTTTTAAATAGTCAGGTATAGGGTTGGTACTTACTGAAATGCCTGATGTAATTAGGATTGATATTGACTTTGTACCTATGGCAATAGCAATTGTCAGTCGGTGTCATTCCCACTGCTGAATCAGAAGACTGTTGGTTCAAGTCCCAGTCCAGGATCAGAGCATAAAAATGAAGATCGATAGTTTGGTGCAATGCTGGGAGATCTGTGCCATCGCTTTTTGGATGAGACATCAAATCAAGGCCTTTCTACTCTCTCAGGTAGCTATAAAAGAACCCATGACACCATTCCGAAGAACAACTGGTGAACTCTCCCTATTGCTCTGGAAAATATTTATCCTTTAATCAACGCCACTAAAACACAGAATAAACCCAGGATATCTGATTATTACCACCGTGGTAACTCAGCCAAACACCAGTTTCCCGTCACCAAGCACCACTTACTGTGTGCCAAAGTAAAGGGCCACGCTTATGGTTTATAATCGGACAGTGATTGAGATATACAGCATGGCAATAGTCTTTTGGCCCAACCCATCCATGCTGACCTGATTTCTTAAACAGAACTACAAAGAACAAAAACAGCCCAGGAAACAGGCCCTTCGGCCCAACAAGCCCGCGCCGCCATTTTAACATTATGAGTCCCCCCTCCACCCATGACCCTTGTCTATGCTTATGGCATTCCACATTGAGGGAAGACTAATTTAGGGACAATTTGTTACACCAATCAGCCTAATAGCACATCTTTGGGGTGTGGGAGGAAACCGGAGCACCCGGAGAAAACCCACGCAAGCACCTACTAATAAATTTTAACAGCTTCAACTACCTCCACTTGCTCAAGAAGGGAACTGGTACTCCAGAGCAATCTATCGATGATTCCCCTGTGGCCTCCATGGCAAGCATAACAACCACTTTGCTGCTTTTAGAAGCTTGCTGTGCAGAAATTAAAACAGTGCCTGCTTATTAACCACATTTCCTTAGCTGTAAAACACTTCAGAAAAGCCCTGAGGTCACGAAAGACATGATAGAAATAAGAGTCCTTCTTTTATAACCGAGGTCAGTGTAAACATTGAGGTCTCAATGAGAATGTCCCACTCGTTATCTCTTTCTAATTTGTTGTCGGCTTTCTGACTATTTATTAACAACTCGCAATTACTTCTTTATAAGCTGTTTATCGAGTCACTGATATATTATCGTCTGTCAGCTCCGAGTTATTACATGCACTCATTATTGTCCCTTATTGATTCCTTTCTTCTCCTAACTGTCTGCAAGAGAAAACAGGCAAAATCAAATTGGTTTTGGTCAGAACCCAGCAAGGTCGATCTTATCATCAGTTGTGTTGATGATAGTAATCATGTCTGTTTATCCATCTCTGCTAGGCATTACAATTCAACAAACCATTTTACACCAAATCATTCATCAGCAACTTAGAATTAAATATTGAACACATGTTATAGGGAGGGGATAGCTTGACCTCGGGATTGGACATAGCTCAGCACGACATTGAGGGCCGAAGGACCTGTACTGTGCTGTAATGTTCTATGTTACATAATTTTTATTAAATACATTGAATTGCAAGGTGCTATCCTTTTTTCTATTCATTTGTGGGGCATGGGCATCACTGGCTGGCCAGCATTTATTGCCCATCCCTAGTTGCCCCAAAGGCAGTTGGGAATCACCACATTGCTGTGACTCTGGTCCACATGTAGGCCAGACCAGGTAAGAACTGCAGATTTCCTGTCCTAGATGAGACATTAGTGAACCAGATGGGTTTTTCTGACAATGGTTTCATGGTCACCAGTAGATTTTTAATTCCAGATGCTTTTTTATCGAATTCAAATTTCACCATCTGCCGTGACGGGATTCGAACCCGGATTCCTGGACCATTAGCTGAGTTTCTGGGTTAATAGTCCAGCGCTAATACCACTAGGCCAAGGCCTCCCCTTAGTTTTACCATTGTTGCTGCCTAATTTACTAGTAAGTTGATAACCAGGCAAGAGAGATTTAAGGTGATGAGTAAAACCACCAGAGATGATGGGAGGAATGAATCTTTTGGTTAGGATTTTGGGCAGATTGATGGAAACCAGATTCCAGAGCAACTTTCAAAAGGGGATTGGAAAAATCATCAAAGAAGAACCTTTTGTAGACTAATGGGGCAAGAGCCGTGGAGTGGGATGACCTGGATTGCTCCTCGTGGGTTTCCTCCGGGTGCTCCAGTTCCCTCCCACAGTCCAAAGATGTTTAGGTTGATTGGCCATGGCTAAATTGACCCTAGTGTCAGGGGGGCGTTATCGGGGTAAACAAGTGGGTTTACGGGAATAAGGCCTGGGTGGGATTGTGGTCAGTGCAGACTCGATGGTCGCATTCTGCACTGTAGAGATTCTATGATTCATCAGCTCAAAATGAAGCAGGAGAAAGAGACTTATTTTAAAAAACAGCAGACACTGAAAATATTGAGAATATTGGGCTGGGAATATTCAATGCCTGTTGTAACTGGTGGGAACCAAGGGGAGAGGCAGTAAACTGGATAATAATTGAGTAAGTAAAGGGTAGTGAATACTAAATTGGCTGGAAAGTTAATCTAAAGCAGACACTAATCATCTCCTGGGGAACAGACTTTTGTTTCTCAGTTTATACGGAAGCCAATTGGGACATTGATGCAAAATCAATTCGATATCTTAAAATTACAGCTACACTTCTGCGTACTAGCGAACATTGTCGCAAAGCCATTTTCTCAGATGGGGTTGCAAGAATTATCGAATAATGAAAAAGAAATAGGAAGTAATTATTCAGAAAGGTAAAGCAATTCACATTTTCTCCCTTTCGACAGAATCAGCATCAAAATTAATTTTAACCGGCGCCAAAAAATGAAGAGAAAAGGCTTTTCTGTCTGTTTCCAAGCTGGGCTGATAACCCACGAGTGAGGTTGAATTCCTCTGAGTTCTCATGGAAATTAAATGCTAATGTGCGCAGTATTAAGTACAAAATACTTTCTATTTTGGAAGTGTGGTGAGTAATTAGACCTTGGCTTTGTCATTGTGCTGATATGGGTTGCTGTAAAAACGTCGTGGGGACTGTAAACTGCTGTCTGTCAGTAAGCAGGCAATTTGCTGCATTTGGGCAGTTCACATCAGGTTTTACTGGAATTTGGCACACAATTCTCCCACTTTTAAATTACTTCATTGACTCTTTAGGTCCTTTACCGAATATTAAGGGAATAGAACCTAAAACTCAATTACCATTCCATCTTCCAAACTTCCTTAAAGTTTAGAAGCTTATTTATGTGTCACAAGTAGGCTAACATTAACACTGCAATGAAGTTACTGTGAAAGGTGAGACGATACAGAATGTAGTGTTACAGTCATGGCTAGGGTGTAGAGAAAGATCAACTTAATGTAAGGTAAGTCCATTCAAAAGCCTGACAGCAGCAGGGAAGAAGCCGTCCTTGAATTGGTTGGTGTGTGACCTCAGACTTTCGTATCCTTTTCCTGAAGGAGGAAGGTGGAACAGAGAATGTCCAGGGTGTGTGGGGTCCTTAATTATGCTGGCTGCTTTGCTGAAGCTGTGGGAAGCATAGATAGAGTCAACGGATGGGAGGCTGGGTGTAGTGAATGTATATAGCCAGGTGTATAGCTAGGATGTAGAGAAAGATCAACTAAATGTAAAGTAGGTCTATTCAAAAGCCTGATGGCAGCAGGGAAAAAGCTGTTCTTTAAAGTTTAGTTTATTATTGTCACAAGTAGGCTTACATTAACACTGCAATGAAGTTACTGTGAAAATCCCCTAGACACCACACTCTGGCACCTGTTCGCATACACTGAGGGAGAATTTAACATGACCAATGCACCTAACCAACACTCTTTCGGACTGTGGGAGGAAACCGGAGCACCCGGAGGAAACTCACAGAGTCATGGGGAGAATGTGCAGACTCCGCAAAGACAGTGACCCAAGCTGGGAATCGAATCCAGGTCCCTTGTGCTGTGAGACAGCAGTGCTAACCACTATGCCATTATCTTTTAGATTTGATTTGATTTATTATTGTCGCATGTATTGGTATACAGTGAAAAGTATTTTTTCTTGAATGCTATACAGACAAAGCATACCATTCATAGAGAAGGAAATGAGAGTGTAGAATGTACAGTTACAGCCATTTTAGGGGGTAGAGAAAGATCAACTTAGTGTGAGGTGGGTCCATTCAAAAGCCTGATGGCAGCAGGAAGAAATGTTTTTGAGTCGGTTGGTACGTGACCTCAGGCTTTTGTATCTTTTTCCCGATGGAAGAAGGTGGAAGAGAGGATGTCTGGGATGCGTGGGTCCTTAACTATGCTGTTTGCTTTGCCGAGGCAGCAGGAAGTGTGGACAGTTCTCTTCAATCCAGTACAGATCTTCCAACACGCTGTGGTTCCTCTTTCTGCACCCCCGGTGTTGAAATAAATAACACATTTTTTCCAACTTTATCGCATTCTCTGCCAGACTTTAAAGCAATGGAAATCCTTAACTCTGTCTGCCTCGCTGCCCTCTACAAACTACAAGCTTTTAAGCTCCATGTTTTGCACTACTTGAGGAATTCTCAAGTTACCTCGTCCTCTCCTTAAATGTTATTGATCTTGGCAATGACCTACACGAGGTTCTTTATTTAAAATGTTCAACACCGTAAGGAGGATTTTCTGGCCCTCCCAGCCAGTGGGATCTTCTGGTCTCGTCGAAGATGACCCCCTTCCCCCACAATCTGCCAACCCCTACCACACACACACACACACTCACACACACACACACACACACACACAGACACACACACACACGCATTGGCAGTTTCCACAGTAGTGGGTTGGGTGAACGATACAAAATGCCACATACCTCGGTGGAATCAGAAGATTTCACTCGCGGCCAAATGTGATTCACCTCTGCCACCAGAAACTATGCCGCAGGGGTAAAGGGCTGGGGCGGGGTGGGGGAGGGGCGGTGCAGGGTTGGCACGAGATCTGGGGCCAACTGCATCAGTGCCATAGATGATGGTAGATGTATTCTCTTTATTCTTCCATGGGACATGGGCATCACTGGCAAGGTCAGCGTTAGTTACCCATCCTTAATTACCCTTGAACTGAGTGGCTTTCTAGGCCATTTCAGAGGGCAGCTAAGAGTCAACTGCATTGCTGCGGCTCTGGAGTCACATGTAGGCCCCACCAGGTAAGGATGACAGATTTCCTTCTCTAAAGGGCATTAATGAATTAGATGGGGCTTTTCTGACAGCGAACAACAGTGGTCAGGGGGTGAAATTCTCCCGATTTGGCACAAAAGCTCACTCCAGTGGGAAAACTAGTGACTAGTGGGGTGCCCCAGGGGTCGGTGCTGGGGCCTCAGCTATTTACCATTTATATAGATGATCTGGAGGAGGGAACCGAGTGCAGGGTGTCGAAATTTGCTGATGACACCAAGATTGGGGGAAAGGCAAATTGTGCGGAGGGTGTGGAGAGTCTGCAGAAGGATCTAGATAGGCTGGGCGAATGGGCCAGGAAATGGCAAATGGAATTTAATGTTGGCAAGTGTGAGGTGGTCCACTTTGGTAGGAAGAATGGTAGGAAGGACTATTACTTACGTGGCGAAAAACTGCAGCAGGCGACGGTGCAGAGGGACCTCGGGGTCCTTGTGCATGAGTCGCAAAAACCCAGCTTGCAGGTGCAGCAGGTGGTCAGGAAGGCGAATGGGATGCTGGCCTTCATAGCGAGGGGGATTGAATATAAAAGTAGGGAGGTCTTGCTGCAGCTGTATAGGGCATTGGTGAGGCCGCAGCTGGAGTACTGTGTGCAGTTTTGGGCGCCGCACCTGCGCAAGGATATTTTGGCCCTGGAGGGAGTGCAGAGGAGGTTTACTAGGCTGATACCGGAGTTGAGGGGATTGAGCTATGAGGAGAGGCTGAATAAACTGGGCTTGTACTCGTTAGAGTTTAGAAGAATGAGGGGAGATCTCATTGAGACGTATAAGATGATGAATGGGATGGATAGGATAGAGGTGGAGAGACTCTTCCCGCTCAAAAAAGACAGTAGGACTAGGGGGCACAGCCTCAAGATAAAGGGGAGGCGGTTTAGAACGGAGTTGAGGAGGAACTTCTTCACTCAAAGGGTGGTGAATCTCTGGAATTCTCTGCCCGTTGAAGTGGTGGAGGCTGCCTCGCTAAATATTTTTAAGAAGCGGGTTGATGGGTTCTTGATAAGAGAGGGGATTAAGGGTTATGGGGAGAGGGCGGGAAAGTGGAACTGAGCCACAACAGATCAGCCATGATCTTATTGAATGGCGGGGCAGGCTCGAAGGGCTAGATGGCCTACTCCTGCTCCTATTTCTTATGTTCTTATGTTCTTATGTTCTTAAAACCGGAGTGTTTCCGGCTGGCACTGACACCGACAGTCAAGTGGGATTCACCCATCCGTTACAAATTAATACATCTCAGGAAACAAGACTGGCTGTTCAGGGGAGATGTTTGGAAGTGCTTCCACACAGTAAGGTTGGTCAGAGGTTTGGATCTCTCCTTTACAAATGGCATTGATGCTAGATCAATTGCTATGTTTAAGTTTGAAATAGATAGAGACAGAGTGCATAAGATTGGGTGTGAATATTTACCAAAAAAAGTGGATCTGGAGCTCACCCATTCTCAGACCAGCTGGACACAGAAAAAAATCTAGTAAACTTCCTCCCCATGAGTCTATGCTTTACTAATTATTTAAAAAGCAGTTTTGAGCCCCCGCTACTTTCTATATAGTCCAATGTACTTAACGGCTGGAAATGATTTTCCCTCTAATGAGATAAATCATTATGCACAAAATCTATGCATGCTAAATCAGAGGAGGGGGGAGGGAAAGAAAAACAACCTTTAATCTGACAGGATAATATTGGAATTGTGTGACAGATTTCATTCCATTTAATAGTATGCCAGCCGCAATTCAGTAAATCAGGTCATTTAAGCAGAGTCGGAGGATTTCAGCACTGGGTCAATGACTATCTTATTAAATGAATGACTGAACTGTATCATCTCTACCGAGCGCAGCAGAGCATCAGAATTTAGTACAGCTTTTGTGATCTGGAGCGGTGCTGCCTTTAGAACGACCACCTTTGGAATAGAATTTACAACGTCACTGCATGATCTACGCTGCAGGATTTGGTACAGACTTTCTGGGGTATTTTTTTAAAATTTCATCAGATTACAGCAAATTTCACTGAGATCGAACGTGCAGCATGATTGAAAATCAGGACCTCATTTAAGATGCCCTGAATTAACACGAGCTAGTGAATATTCACAAAAGGAGCATTTGTGGTTCAGAGTGCTCTTTAGTTGAAAGCATTAGCAGAAGGTAAACATAGAACTACTGGAATGAAAACAGAAAAGGCTGGAAAATCTCAGCAGGCCTGATAGCATCTGTGGAGAGAGAAGTCTTTTTCACTTTTTCACATGGACATCACTGGCTGGCCAACATTTATTGCCCATCTTTCGTTGCCCTTGGAGGGCAGTTGAGAGTCAACCATGTTGCTGTGGTTTTGGAATCACATGTAGGCCAGACTAGGTAAGGATGGCAGATAAGGGGCGGCACAACGGTTAGCACTGCTGCCTCACAGCGCCAGGGACGCGGGTTCAATTCCGGCATCAGATCATTGTCTGTGTGGAGTTTGCACATTCTCCCCATATCTGCCTAGGTTTCCTTCAGGTGCTCTGGTTTCCTCCCACAGTCCAAAGATGTGCAGTTTAGGTTGATCGGGCTAATTTAGCATGGCCCAATGCTAAATTGACCCTGGTGTCAGGTTGACATGTAGGATAAATATGTGGGGTTTTGGGAATATGACCTGGTTGGGATTGTGGTCAGTCAGACCTGATGTGCCAAATGGACTCCTTCTGCAATGTAGGGATTCTATGAAATGATGGGAAATTCTATGAAATTTCCTGTCTCATCCTCATACATATTCAGTCTTTAATCATGGTTTGCAGCAGTTTTACTTTTTTTATTATTATTTACTTGTAGTCTGGATGATCCAGTTTCGAAATGTTGGCCCTATTCTCCCACCACAGATGCTGTCTGGCCTACTGAGATTTTCCAGCATTTTCAGTTTTTGTCAGACTCCAGCATCAGTAGCAATCTGCTTTTATCTTGGAATAGAATTAGAGTTCTTGTTCCAATACGGATCAAATGTCAGACAGTGACGGACTTGCACTTTGTGGGGCTCCATGCTCATCTTCATTTCTGGGCTCCCTGCCCCAATAAAATTACACCCCTCTCCCCATGATGTCATGCCCCTCCCCAGTAACATCTCACCCCACAAAACGCAAAGGCGCAAGCCTCAAATTGATCATTACTTAATTGCTTTTTAACTTGTGAAATGATGCCTGTATGAATGATTGCTGAATTGAAACCCAGGCTTACCTCTTGCCAGAATGATGGGAAAGACAGCCAATATTGTGATCTGTGCATCCTGAGGTGAGCCTGGAATTTGCAAATGAGCAATGAGATGGAAAGTTCAGCCAATGACAGGACTGCAGCACAGGCCAGTGTGGGAGAGAATGAACAAGTCCAGTGAAGAAGCAAATACTTCAGTCAACAAGATGCATAAGCTGCCATTCAGTATGTTTCAGAGTATATATGAATACCTTTAATTTGATTTATTATTGCCTCATGTTTTAACATACAGTGAAAAGCATTGTTTTTTGCGCGCTGTACAGACAAAACATACTATTCATAGAGAAGGAAAGGAGAGAGTGCAGAATGTAGTGTTACAGTCATAGCAAGAGTGTAGAGAAAGATCAACTTAGTGCAAGGTAAATCCATTCAAAAGTCTGGGAAGAAGCTGTCTTTGAGCCGGTTGGTACGCGACCTCAGACTTTTGTATCTTTCTCCCGATGGAAGAAGATGGAAGAGAGAATGTCCAGGGTGTGTGGGGTCCTTAATTGTGCTGGCTGCTTTGCTGATGCAGCGGGAAGTGTAGATAGAGTCAATGGTTGGGAGGCTGGTTTGCATAATAGAATGGGCTACATTCAAAATCTTTGTAGTTCCTTGCGGTCTTGGGCAGAGTAGCAGCCATTCCAAGCTGTGATACAACCAGAATGAATGCCTTCTATGGTGCATCTGTAAAAGCTGACATGCCAAATTTCCTTAGTCTCCTGAGAAAGTAGAGGCGTTGGTGGGCTTTCTTAACTGTGGGAAGACTAGGACAAGTTGTTGGTGATCTGGACACCTAAAAATTTGAAGTTCTCAACAATTTCTGCTTTGCCCCCATTGATGTAGACAGGGGCATGTTTTCCTTTATGCTTCCTGACGTCGATGACCATCTCTTTCGTTTTGTTGACATTGAGGGAGAGATTATTTTTGCTGCACCAGTTCACCAGATTCTCTATCTCGTTCCTGTACTCTGTCTCGTATGTAATATGTACCATATTAGTATTCATAGTTTCAGAAGTTAACTTCCTTATGTCCTCTCACAAAATCAAAGAAGTTATAGTTATTCACATGAGTGGAGTGTACAGAGAGTCCAAGTCCAGTATCAATGACGTTGTCTGGCAGGATTCCATTCCTTGTTCGAGAGACTTACTGATAACCAGTTTTGAGAATGATGGCTGGTTAGAACTATCAGTTTGTGACCAGCTACAGTCATTATATTGACCACTTATGTGTAGACACTGTTGATGCTTCCCGCTGCCTCGGAAAAGTAGCCGCATAATCAAGGATCTCACGCACCCCAGTTATTATTTCTTCCACTTTCTTTTCAGGGAAAAGTTAAAGAAGTTGATATCAGACACCAACCAACTCAAGAACAGCTTCTTCCTGCTGTCAGACTTTTGAATGGACTTACCTTGCATTAAATTGACCTTTTTCTACACCCTAGTTATGATTGCAACACTACATTCTGCACTCTCTCCTTTCTTTCCCTATGAATGGTATGTTTTGTCTGTGTAGCTCGCAAGAAACAATACTTTTCAATGTAGGTTAATACATGTGATAATAATAAATCAATTCAAATCAAAGGCCAGCCATGGTCCAATTTGCAAAACAGGTGCTGACGTGTGACGACTAGGGAGTTTTCATAGTAACTTCATTGCAGTGTTAATATGAGTCTACTTGTAACACCAATAAATAAAATAAATACATTCGGAACTACAACACTGCAGCCCCAATACTCTGATCCCTGTCTCTTTGGAATTTGGTTTCTGGCTGAGAGCATTGAATTATAGAATTGTCCCCCTGGCTTTCTTTTTGACATAACTGGGTATTAGTAGCGTTGATCTACACATGAAAAATATCACATCCCTACCCATTTCCTGTACCAACATTGGCTGCAATTTGGTATAGACCTGGATCTATTTTATGAAAGCTTCTATGCAAATGAATTACAGTTTGGAAGTATAATCCCCTCTCCTATTTTACTAGTAATGCTTCAGTTTTGCATCTACCACCAGCTCCTTATACTGTTCTGCAAAAAAATTCCTGGAATCTAACAAACCTTGTTCCTCTGCTTCCCAAATTACTACCATGATGTGGAGATGCCAACATTGGACTGGGGTGGGCACAGTAAAAATTTTCACAACATCAAGATAAAGTTCAACAAGTTTATTTGGAATTACAAGCTTTCGGAGTGCTGCTCCTTCGTCAGGTGAAAAAAGGAGTGGAGAATCCCACTGGTGGGAAAACTCGTCGTATATTCAACCTCTTCAACAAAAAACTTATGTTCTACGTGCTTCATGCCGTGTTCATGGCAGCTTGCCTCTGACTCTTTGGCCCTGGGTAACCTTAATCTCTGTATTCATCTTGTTGGGTTTGGGGGGGTGCGGGGAGTGGAAGTGCGGTGGCGACTGCTAGGAAGGCAGCAGCATATTTCACAGAGGGAGCCCTCACCAATCTGCTGTCGAGCAGAGGCGTGGCATCCTGTGCCTGCGACTGGCCAGGCATCCAGCAAGCTAGGTCACCAACTCTGCCTGGTAGGCAGTGGCCATGATAGCAGGTGCCAGCTCACTCCATAAGAGAATGGGGCTGCAGTGCCAAAAGATGATGAATGACCTTCTTTGTACAGTCAGGGTAAGTCTGCCTCCTCATGTTTCCCGCTGCACCCTTTCATACAACCATCACACCCCCACTGAAATCTCCCTCCCAGCCACCTCATGGGACCCAATACTTGTCTGAGGAGCCAAGCTTCCAACTCTTTTGTTGAAAAGCTAATTAGATGATAAACTGAGGGAAAAGGGCCTAGGGTTCTAACATGGGCACAAATCAATGGCACACTCATGCTTTGCAATGTTGACTAAATTGGCACAATTGACTCATCAAGGCTTCCCTTTGCAGCAGGACACACCTGATGTCTTGAATATTGTAATTTGCAGTCGACTTCTCATTGGAGGGCACCCTCATTCCCCCAACTCTCATGGGCTGCAGGTTAAAGAAGCCTTTCAACTTCAATAGCCAGCCACCCAGACACTAATCCCTGACATCCTGGCCTCCATAACCAGTGGCCTTAAACTTCTAGATAGGTCATGCCCCCTGGCTTCACAGAACAGCCTGAGTGTGGGGAAATCTTCCTGAATGCACTCATCATCCCCCCAACCCTCCCATCCCACTCCATGTGAGGACCTTCAACCCTCATAAGGCTTTGAAACAGCCCTTATCAGGGTCCCCAGCTCTGCACATGCAGCTTGGCATCTCATGGGACCCCCATCCACAGTTCCCCCATCCATTCAACTCTTCCCACTCACTTTCCAGCTGGAAGGACAATCCCTCAGCAGTGATATCACCACAAGCCCAGCAAGGGGGACACGGGAAGCGATGCAATAAACCATCTGCCAGATCCCTTTAAACTCAGAGGCTCACAGCCATGACAGCCACGAGGGGCCACTAGGGCCTAAGAGTGATCTCTCCCCCACCCCTATGGAGTTGGTGACCACTTATCTGCACCCCCTGCATCTCCTCTGGTGCCCCCTCTGCAGTTAGCACCCTGAAGGGCAATGTCAGCTTGAGTGTTCACCTTCAATATCCCTTTTGGAGGCGATGTCACTAGGTTCTCATTTGTATACATGTTGTAAGTCATGCCAGTGTGATCTCATGCTTGACGAATATTCATGAATCCCAGTGAGAGGAGTCACTAATAAAATGCTAATGTATTTACATGAGGTTCCCAACGTTCTGTGGCAGGATTCTCATTATGGCACTGGTGAGGGGCCTGGAAAATCAGAAAGCACAATCTCGCTGGCAAGAATTGCGTCCACCAAATCTCGCTGTATCACCATTCTCGCTGACGGCAATGCAGGGCTGGAAATCATCCCCCCAGCGCGACTGATGTTATTCAATTGTGTAAAGAACTTCTTCTAAACTAGTATTTGATCGGAATGTTAGTATTTTACAGAGAAAGATTTGCATTTATGAAGTGCTTTCCATAACCACCAGACATCTCAAAGCATTTTACAGGCAATGAAACATTTTATGAAGGGCCATCACTGTTGAAATGTAGGAAAGATGGCAGTCACATGTGCACTGATAGTCTCACAAACAGCAACATGATGATGAGCAGGCAACCTGTTTTGGTGATATTAGTTGAGGGCTAAATATTAACCAGGACACCGGGGAGTATGCCACTGTTCTTGTTCAAAATAGCATTGTGAATTTTTTTTTTAACCTGTCAATCAGGTAGATAGCACCTTCATGGCATGGTGGCACAGTGGTTAGCGCTGCTTCCTCACAGTGCCAGGGACCCGGTTCAATTCCAGCCTTGGATCCCTGTCTGTGTGGAGTTTGCACATTCTCCCTGTGAATGCATGGGTTTCCTCCTGGTGCTCCAGTTTCCTCCCACAGTCTGAAAGACATGCTGGTTAGGTGCATTGGCCATGCTAAATTCTTCCTTAGTGTACCCAAACAGGCGCCAGCGTGTGGCGACTAGGGGATTTTCACAGTAACTTCATGGCAGTGTCATTGTAAACGTACATGTGACAATAATAAATAAACTTTAAACTTTTAACTGAATAATGGCACCTCCGACAGCGCAGTATTCCCTCAGTACCACACTAGGGTATCCTGGCCTTGAGTCTTCTGCTCCAGCACTGGAGTGGGATTTGATTCAAAGGCAAGTGTGCGACAGACTGAGCCCACAGTTGAGATAAGAGCCTATTTTCGAAGTAACTGCTCCTTAAATCTGTTGTGTTCCAGTTAAAAAAGCTACTTTTAAATCATTGCAGTCAAGTACGAAGTCCACAGGTTTGTGTTCCCTAAAGGGTAACGGATGTCAGCATCCTTTCAGAAATAATCCTCTCCAGCGGAATATCATCGCCCTGCTTTATATCAGTGAACAAACGCTGACAAGAAAAACATAATTCAATTAGAGTGGATGGGCTTAGATCTATCCATCGATTGTCCATTAGCTGACAGTTTACCCAATCCCTTTCTTCAGAAAAATGAGCAATCACTGCGCAAACCTCTTTGAAACACAAAACAGTCCGTGAAGCACATTACATTATTTCTTGTTGCCCTCTCCTTCAACAGAAAAAACAGTACAAAAATGTAAAGTATGGATTTTTTTAAGAGATCCATTTTCATTTTCTCAGTTTTCTCACAGAGTCAGAGAACTTTACAGCCCAAAAAAGAGGCCCTTTGGCCCATTGGGTTTGCACCATCTATTTAGCACACATCTAGTTTAATCCCATTTTCAGCACTTGGCCTGCAACCTTTAATGCAATGGTGTTTCAAGAGCTCATCTAAATGCTTCCTAAATGTTGTGAGGGTTCCCACCTCCACCACTCTTTCAGGCAGTGAGTTCCAGATTCCCACCACCCTTATATATTTCCTCACACTTCCTGTCCCTTACTTTAAATCTATGTGCCCTGGTTATTGACTCCTCTACTAAGCGGTAAGGTCCCTTAAAGTTAAAGTTTATTTATTTGTCACAAGTAAGGCTTACATTAAATTCCCCTAGTAGCCACACTCCGGCGTTTGTTTGGGTCACTGCACCTAACCAGCACACCTTTTAGAATGTGGGAGGAAACTGGAGCACCTGGAGGAAACCCATGCAGACACAGGAGAATGTGCAAACTCCATGCAGACATTGACCCAAGCCAGGAATTGAACCGGTGTCCCTGGCGCTGTGAAGCAGCAGTGCTAACCATTGTGCTACCATGCCACCCACAACTGAATTCCTATCTACCTTATCTATGTCCCTCATAATTTTGTACACCTCAATCAGGTCCTCCCTCAGTGTTTTTTGTCATAAGTAAAACAATCCCTCTTTACATAGCTGAAATACTCCAGCCCAAGCAGCATCCTGGTGAATCTTCTCTGCACCTCTCTAATGCAATCACATCCTTCCTATTGTGTGGTGACCTCAACCGCACACAGTACTCTCGCGGTGGTCTAATGAGTGTTTTTTATACAGCTCCATAATAACCTCCCTGCTCTTATATTCTATGTCTCAGCTAATAAAGGCAAGTATCTCATATGCCTTCTTAAGCACTTTATCTACGTGTCCTGCTGCCTTCAGGGATCTATGGATTTTTAAAAAAATTTGTTCATAGAGTGTCAGTGTCACTGGCTGGGCCAGGATTTATTGCCCATCTCCAATTGCCCTTGAACTGAATGGCTTGCCACTCAGAGGATTTAAGAGTCATTACTGTGGATCTGGAGTCATATGTAGGCCAGACTTCCTTCCCTAAAGGACATTAGTGGCCCAGTTAGTTTTTTTTTAATGATAATGTTACATGACCATCATATTCCATATTTTTATTGAATTCAAATTCCACAATCTGCCATGTGGGATTTGAACCCAGGACCCCAGTGTATTACTCTAGGTCACTGGATTATTGGTCTGGTGACAATACCACTACACCACTGCACCCCAAGGTCTTCTGCGCTCTGTACTTCCCTTGCCTTGTTAATCCTCCCAAAATTCATCACCTCTCATTTTTTAGGGCTAAATTCCATTTGCCACAGTTCTGCCCATATCATCCTGTAATCTCAGGCTGTCTGCATTGTTAATTACCAAACCACCAATTTTCATGTCATCTGCAAACACACTGATCATACCTCCTAAGTTAAGTTATTTATTTGTCACAAGCAGGCTTACATTAACACTGCAGTGAAGTTACTGTGAAATCCCTTAAATCGCAACAGTCTGGCACCTGCCCGGGTACACTGAGGGGAAAATTTAGCATGGCCAGTTCACCTAAACCTGCACATCTTTGGATTTTGGGAAGAAACCAGAGCACCCTGAGGAAACCCACACAGACATGGGGAGAATGTGCCAACTCCCCACAGATAGCAACCCAATCTGGGGATCGAACCCAGGTACCTGGCACTGTGAGGCAGCGGTGCTACCTTGCTTCTTTCACTTCCATGTCTTGATCATGATTGTTTTCTATGTTGTTTCCATCCTTTCTCTCCACAGCTTCTCAGCAAACAGGGTGGCTTCTGGTCAGTTCACGTGACAATGGGCTGACTCGTGACTTTTAGTTTCAATAAAGTAATGTTGGCAACACTTTGGTCTTTGTGAAATGAGGGATAGGTACCTGGGGCATAAGGAGAAAGGAATTCAGCTTTTACTGTTCAAAGGGAGTTTACTTAGAGACAACCATTCATCTCAGACAGCACCAATTGTTTCCCTTCTCCACCTGTTTAATTGTAGGAAGAAAAGATGAACTTGCATTTATGCAATCAAAATTTGCATTTGTAAAGTGTATTTGCTGTAGTGTAATGTCCCACGTTGTTTCCCAGGAGCATTCTGGCCTTGGGTCACTGTCTGTGTGAGGTTTGCATGTTCTCCCTGAGCTTGCGTGAGTTTCCTCCCACAGTCCAGTCCAAAGAGGCAGCTCTGTGGCACAGAGGTTCCTACTGCTATCTCATGGCGCCAAGTACCTGGGTTCGATTCCTAGCTTGGATCACTGTCTGTGTGGAGTTTGCATGTTCTCTCTGTGTCTGCGTGGGCTTCCTCTGGGTGCTCCAGCTTTCACCCATAATCCAAAAGACGTGTTGGTTAGGTGCATTGGCCATGCTAAATTGTCCCTCAGTGTAGCCAGACAGACACCGGAGTGGCAACTAGGAGATTGTCACAGTAACTTCATTGCAGTGAAATGGGTGGGATGGTTGTCAGTATAGGCTTGATGGGCCAAATGGCCTCCCTCTGCATTGTAAGGATTCTATGATTCATGATTCAGAAAAACTGAGCTCCAGGGTGAATCTACAACAGGTGATTTGGCCAGGAAGCACTTTAAGAGAGGAGACAGAAAAGTAGGTGGGTGGAGACGGTTAGAAAGGGAATTCCAGAGCTTCTGACTGCTGAAGGCTGTGATGTCCAGTGTTGCAGGTACTAAAATCTGGGAGGTATAGCTGACCAGAAATAGAGCAGCCCAGAGATTTTGGCGGTTTGTGTATGATAAGAGGAGATTAGGAATATAGGGTAGAATCTTAAAATTGAGGCCTTGCTGGACTGTTAACGTAACTCAGATGTGGAAATGCCAGCGTTGGACTGGGGTGGGCACAGTAAGAAGTCTCACAACACCAATTAAAGTCCAACAGGTTTATTTGGTATCCAAGTTTTGGAGCACTGTTGGACTTTAACCTGGTGTTGTGGAATATAACTCAGAAATATTTGATGAGTGGAACTTGGTGCAAGTTAGGATATGGGGTGAAATATTTTGGATGGGCAAATACTTGTGGAAGTGAGAAGCCAGCAAGAAGCATTTTTCAATAGTCAAGCTTTGAGGTGACAAAGGTATGGATGAGAGTTTCAACAACAGATAAACTTAGGTCCCTTTACCCATATTCTCAGATGTTCCAAATAAATCACAACCCCTGGAATATCCTTGAAATCCAGCCATTGTTGTTATGAGAGACTGGAGAATTTGTTTAGCTGCAGCAGGAATACCAGGAGAACTCACACTGCTCTTCCATTTGATGATCACCCGAACAGATTAGGCAGGGTTTTTGGTTTAGTTTCTCGTCTGAAAGACAGCAGGCAAAATTTTACCGGCACCTCCACCTGAGGTTCATACAATCCTGCTTGAGGCCAACAGAAAATGCCACTCTCTGAGCCCAGAATCGGGGCGGGCATGCCAGTAAAATTCCGGCCAGCATCTCCGATCTATTACTCAAAATCGTTACTCCGAGAATGAAATGGCAACCAAAGGCCTATCTGCAGGCCACAATGACAAATCAGCAAGGCTCATGTCCAAGAGGCCAATTCCAAAAATTGGGAAGGACAAGATCCAAGAACGGGATCCCTGATTTTAGAAACTAAGAACAAGAACAAATGGTTTCCTTTTGTGACAATAGGGAATCATCTCCTGAACCCAGTGATTAGATTTCTGCATCATAATCATTCTTGGCTATTGAATTTTCCCTTAATAAGTTCTACAAAAGCTCACTGGATAGTTTTATTCTGGTTTTTGTCTGTAATGTGCTGACAGTAAAGGTCTGTGCAGACGCCTGCAGCCAATGTACTTCATGTTCACCTACAGACAGTCATATTTTCATGTAATTGAAAAGCTATTGATTGAGTTGGGAGAGGGCTTGAACCTGCACCTTGCCGATTGCTGGAAAAGATGTTGAAAGTGTGTGTGTTTAGAGGCAGGGCAAGGAGGAAGTGTGCGGGGGAAATATGGATTTCCCAGATTATTGGTGGACACATCATAATTCAATGCTCTCTTTGAACATTTATCTAACTAACAATGATAAAATTTTAATTTTCACACAGAATCCCTACAGTGCAGAAGGAGGCCATCTGAGTCTGCATCAACTCTCTGAAAGAACATCTTACCCTCCCTCTGCCCTATCCTCGTAACCTCACGCATTTAAACTACGCATGTGAGTGTGTATATGTGTGTGTGTCTGAGTGTTTTGTGTGTGTTTGTGTGAGTGTGTATGACTGTGTGTGTCTGTGTGTGTGGTACGGCACAATGATAATTCACCACATAGCTCAGCCTCTCAATGTCCTAAGGACTTCTTTAGTGTTTACAGTGCATGGCATTGAATTGGTTTTGCTAAAAGGCATGAAAATCAAAGTTTCTTATTATGCGTGACTTGTATTTTTTTAACACTCTCCTGCCATACTGGGAAATGTAGACTAACATTACTGACAATTGACTCAAGCAGAATGCGGCAACTAGAGGAATTTCACAGTAACCTTCATTGTAGTGTTAATGTAAGCGTTATTTGTGTCTAATAAATAAACTTGAGTTTATTTTCCTGAAAAAGATAGTGGTGACTGAAAAATGCTGTTTTCGAATACTATGAAATAGGCTTCATCGGCTAGAGACTGTTTACAGCAAGTCGATACTTAGCAACTCATAACCATGCACATATTTACAGGAGGGGGTACAGGTTTGGAGCTGACTCTAGTCTAGATCTTTATGTGAGAATACCAAACACAATTCCACATTAATCGTTTGAGTGGAATTCTCCTTCCCCCCACACCCTCCACCCCCCCCCCCTCCCACACCCCCCCCCCCCCCCCCCCCCCAACCGCCACCCCCCCACCAACTCGCCAGCCCCCACCACCACCAGAGGCGGCCCACCATTGGCCAGTGGCAGATCTTCCGGTCCCACTGCTGTCAACTTGGCGGCATGGTGGCACAGTGGTTAGCACTGCTGCCTCACAGCACCAGGGACAGACAACATGAGCAGAGCGATCGTTAAGCATAGGTTAAAGAGATGTGTATTGTCTCCAGACTGGACAGTAAGTGAGATTTTGCAAGCCCAGGCAAGTCGTGGGAGTTACCGATAGTGTGACATGAACCCAAGATCCCGGTTTAGGCCATCCTCGTGTGTGTGGAACTTGGTTATCGGTCTCTGCTCAGTGACTCTGCGTTACCATGTGTCATGAAGGCCGCCTTGGAGAACGCTTACCCAAAGATCAGAGGCTGAATGTATGGGATTACAAGGATAGGGCAAGAGAGAGAGCCTGGGCAAGAAACTCTGTCAGCGAACCAGTGTAGACTCAATAGGCCAAATGGCCTCTTGTGCACTGCATGGATTCTATGATAAAGATAGCGTGTTATCTGCCCTGCAGCATATCAGTAAAACTGTTGTTTATTTGAACTGACATTCTGGTAGCTTTATCATACCATTACAGTTAGCAACTTCTAATTCCATATTTATTTTAGAAATTGAAATCAAATTTCCAGTTGCCATGGTGGGACGTATAAACTGAATTCTGTGTATTGTTCGCCCAGGCTGGATTACAAGTCGAGGAACATAAATCCTGTGCGACTGGATCCCAGGAGATATTGCTGTAAGGCATCTCTGTAGTTCAGGGGGTGGGGGAGGGGGGGAAATCCAATGTATTCTATAAATGATTCCTTTCACCTGTTTGAATATATTGTCTTCCCCACATCACCTCCCACCCCACCAAGCTCTGCTGCACTCCGCAGTGATGGAAAGCATGTATTTAAAATGTTTAGCTCCCACAAAGCCAGGTAAAGGTGCATTCCCTCCCTCATTCAGAAATATCAATGACTTTGAAAAATATAATGAAGAAGTTAACATTTTGTCTATTTCATTTTTGAAAATGTTGCTGCATATTCTTGCCTAAACTGCAAAAATGTTAAGAAACAAATTGTATTTCAAGGAATGAACTAAAGATAAAAGCTTTGCTTTGAGGCACTGGTGAGATGTATTTGCTATGACTGTGACTGGCAGCCTATTGAACACTCCAGTGCTAACCTCCTAATATCAACATGTGTACTTCTCAGCAGCAGTGGGGGCAGTAACCAGAGTCAAACGCTTAACACGGAGCACAATGCTTGTGAATCAGGCCACAATGTGCAGTTAAACTCTTACTGCTGGGTCGCTGTGGTGTTAAGGTGATATTTAGTTTTTCATAGGGACATGCATCAATGTTGGCGGTTAACCGAAGGTTGGTCTGATTCCCAGTGAAAGAAATTCCCATTCGAATGTTTGTCCGAGTCAGCGGGTGCAATTCTCTCGAAAAGGGTTGTCTCCAGGGGTAAAACCGGTGAGATTCCCGCTGGGTGGTTTGGGGTGATTCAGTTCCTAAATCAACTGCACTTTGAATTCTTTTGGAGCCTAGGGAGATTCTGGCAGAATTATCCCACACTTAGAATTTTTTTGGAGTGAGGGCCTTTAGGTACGATAGTAAGTTTTAAGGGGCATCTGGACAAATACATGAATAGAATGGGAATAGAGGGACACTGGCAGTGCCAGCCTTAGAGGGTGATGCAATAGCACAGTGGTTAACACTGTTGTCTCACAGTATCAGAGACACGAGTTTGATTCCCATCTTGGGTCACTGTCAGTACGGAGATTGCACATTCTCCCTATGTCTGCATGGGTTATCCCCGGGTATTCGGGTTTCCTCCCACAATCCGAAAGAAGTGCTGGTTTGTTGCATTGGCTGTGGTAACTCTCCCTCAGTGTACCCAAACAGGCACCGGAGTGAGGTGACTAGGGGATTTTCACATTAAAAAAACTATAGCAAAAGTGGGGAGTGTACTGGAAATGCCAGAAGAAAGCCTTGGGCTGAATGGCCTGATTTTGCATAATAAATAGTTGGAACTGAGAATAAGAGGTTTAGCCAGGAGAAGACTCAAATCATTTGATTTGACTTGTTTTGTTATTCAGTATACAGTGAAAAGTACTGTTTTGTATATGTTATACAAACAAAACATACTGTTCGTAGAAAAGGAAAGGCGAGAGTGCAGAATATAGTGTTACAGAATTAGCTAAGGTGTAGAGAAAGGTCAATTTAATATAAGGGAGGTAAAAGATTTAGAACATAATTTTAAAAGCATAGAATGAGAGTGAAATAAAGAGGGAATGTGGGGCACAACTTGCAAGATGTTGCCACGCTCCGGCACCAAGGAAAATCATTTGGAATGTTTTTGAAATGATTATCTGGGAGACCCGTATCTTTCAGGAAAGAATGCAACTAATGGGGCAGCACAGTGACACAGTGGTTAGCACTACGCCAGGGACCCGGGTTTGATTCCCAGCTTGGGTGGCTGTCTGTGCGGAGCCTGCACGTTCTACCCATGTCTGCATGGGTTTCCACTGGGTGCTCTGGTTTCCTGCCACAGCCCAAAAATATGCTGCATATTGGCTGTGCTAAATTCTCCCTCAGCGTACCCGAGCACGCGCCAGAGTGTGGCAACTAGGGGATTTTCACAGTAACTTCATTGCGGCGTTAATGTAAGCCTAATTGTGACACTAATAAAGTAATTTTACTTTATGTATTTTATCTTGAATTGGTCCTGACAAATATGGCTTCGGTTAAATTTTCTGTAATAAATGCGAGTATTAAATTATTCTGATCGTCAAGAGTAAAGGAACATTCCGGAAGAAGTACTCAGGAGCTGTGGAATTAGACTATCCCCAAATCCACATATCTTGAAAAATCTCATCCAGTTTCTGACAATAAAAAGGTCACCTTTATTCAACCAACAACAGTACTTTCACATTATTGGCAGCTATAAGTATTGTGGAGAAAAATGTTTTCCCTGCCACACCTGGAGGATTGATAATAGATGCGAAGCTCATGAGGAAATGTGAATTATGATACTTTGGGTTGTCTAGTTGTGCCATAGCACATACAGTATGGTCCACTTTCTATCCCATTTTTCCAAGCTAATGGCCGTAATCTATATTTAGTTTGATCTGCAGCAGTTGGTTGACAATTCAATTTTTCTAAGCTATCTTGTTTAGTCCTCTAAGTGTAGAGGTTGTCATGGTAAATGATAAATTTAGGGTCATTTGTATTGAGGGAATAATGCCTGTTAGTAACTGGACAGCAGTGCTTAAAAGTTATTCGCTTTCAATCCTTGATAGCTGTCTAAATCCCGATCTTTCTCATCCTAAACCTTTGAGCCCAACTTGAATTCAAGTCTTGAGGTGGAATAAGATTTCTCAGTGCCTGAGAAATCAGTGCCTTTATAGATGGAGGTGTGTGGCTCTTGAAGAAGTGGGGTTGGGGTTTGCAAGGGCTACTTCCCTCAAAGAGTTGTGAATCTATGGAATTTGCTTCCCCAAAGTGTCGTGTATGCTAGGACAGTGAGTAAATTTAAGGAGGAGTTAGATGGATTTTTTAATTGGTAATGGGTTGAAGGGTTATGGAGAGGAGGTAGGAAAATGGGGATGAGGAACATGATCAGCCATGATCAAATGGCAGAGCAGACTTGATGGGCCAAATGGCCTAATTCTGCTCCTATATCTTATGACCCCATGAACTCAGGGCCACGTGAATGTGGAGGACCCAATGGAGCACTCCGGCAGAGGGGGTGGACCACGGGTCAAGGAGGGGCTGGCAGTTGGGGCCCAGTGGTGGGATTTTCTGACCGTGCTCACCCCAAGACTGGAAAATCCTGCCCGAGGCCAATGGACCTTTGCATTATCCAGCCCAGTCCCTCTGACTGCCATGGTGGGCGGGACAGGAAAATCCCATCCCAAGAGTCCAGAGCAGTCGCTCTTGTAGTCTAATCTTATTTTGATGTTCTTGTATATAGTTATCAAGTTGGCAATGAAGCATTTATGATTGAAGCTTCATTGAGTCGCCCTCAATATATTGCAATAGATCAGAACTGTCAGGAAGTCTTTAGATCCCCAGTTGAACCAGGTGTTTTAGAAACCAGTCAAACCCCCTTCGACAACAATTTCCAAATCATGATCTTTACCACCTAGAATGGCAAGAGCACAGATCGTTGTGAATATCACCATCTGCACAATTCCCTGTAAACCACATATTATCCTGACTTGGAATCACAAGCTTTTAGAGCATTGCTCCTTCATCAGGTGCAGCGCTCCAAAAGCTCATGATTCCAAATAAACCTATTGAACTTTAACCTAGTGTTGTGAGACTTCTAACTGTGCCTACCCCAGTCCCACCATCTCCACATCATATCCTGACTTGGAGAGATAAATGTCAGTCCCTTCATTGTCACTGGGTCAAAATCTTGGAATTCTATTAACAGCGTGGTGGGTATACCTACACCACATGGATTTAGTTTTATTTGATTTATTGTTATCACGTGTATTAACATGCAGTGAAAAGTATTGTTTCCTGTGCTATACAGAAAAAGCATACTGTTCATAGCGGAGGAAACAAGAGACTGCAGACTGTAATGTTACAGTCATAGCTAGGGTGTAGAGAAAGATCAACTTAATGCAAGGTAAGTCCATTCAGAAGTCTGACAGCAGCAGGAAAGAAGCTGTTCTTGAGCCAGTTGGCACGTGGCCGCAGACTTTTGTATCTTTTTCCCAATGGAAGAAGGTGGAAGAGAGAATGTCCAGAATGTGTGGGGTCCTTAATTGTGCTGGCTGCTTTGCTGAGGCAGCAGGAAATGTAGACGGAGTCAACGGGTTGGAGGCTGGTTTGCGTGATGGATTGGGCTACATTCACAGCCTTTTGTAGTTCCTACAGCATGGACTGCTGCAGTTCAAGAAGGCAGCTCACCACCACCTTCAAGGAAAAATGGTAATTGGATGGTAGATCACAGCTTGTAGCCAGCATCGCCCACATCCCGTGAAAGAATCCAAAAAAGAGAAAATGCTGGAAAATCTAAGCAAGTCTGGCAGCATCTGTAAGGAGGGAAAAAAGCTGAGGTTTCGAGTTTAGAAGGCCCTCTGTCAAAACTCATACTTCTTCAGATTAAGTATTCCTGGAGGAGGAATGGCAGTGAGTTAAACATTGGATAAAAGCAAGTTCCTGCGGATGCTGAATTTTATTTCAGATTCCAGCATCCGCAGTCATTTGCTTTTATTCCACGAAAGAATTTTTTTTTTAAATAAACCTAAGATGTGTTTTCTGAATCAGTGTGCCAACACCTGAAGATAGACAGAGCTTTGTGACTTAGTGCTGAGTCAAAGATGAAGAAAGGTAGCGTGGATCATTCCTTTCAAAAGTATTATGTGCGGACGTTATCGTCTCTTGCCATCAAAACAGGGAGAACAGAAATAGATCTTTTAATCCATTAAACCTGTGCAAATGCAAGAAGATCAGAAAATGGATGTTAACAAAATGAATGAAAGAAATTTGCACAGACGAAACAAAATGTTGGAAGAACACCAAGTCTCAAAGAGAAAATACACATCAAGATCTTAGTAACTTCTGAAAACTGAAAGCGAAGTAATCTTTTCCTTGCAGAGTTAGATAATATCTACCATCTTTTCATTAACGTGTTCTTCTGTGCCTTTTCACTGCTTCTCTGAGATGTTCTTTTTTTTATCATTTAACGTGTTCTTACTCCGATATTGGCAGCAGTTGTAATGGATGGCATCCTGCGGTCTTTCCACAGAGAGTGGTTTGTGGCTCATTTACACTTTGAGAGAGAGTGTGCTACTTTCTGAATGCTGTCCAGCAAAGGTGCTGGAATATCTACATCCTTACAGCTTACACAGTTTGCTATTGATTTCAGTCGGGTTCCTGCAATCAAAGCAAGTATGCAGCCGTTGTGAGTATATACTGTTGTAAAACACAAAGAACAAAGAAAAGTACAGCACAGGAACAGGCCCTTCGACCCTCCAAATCTAAACTAAAGAAAAACCTGCTCTTAACAAGATCATATCACTCCTTCTTTATTCATGTACCCATCTAGATGCCTCTTAAGTGTTGCTAATGTGTCTGCTTTCACCATCTCCTCTGGCAGCATGTTCCAGGCACCCACCACTCTGCATTAAAAACTTCCCCCCCATATCTCCCTTAAACTTTCCCCCTCTCACCTTGAACCTGTGCCCCCTTGTAATTGACACTTGCACCCGGGGAAAAAGCTTCCGACTATCCACCCTGTCTATGCCTCACATAATTTTGTAGACCTCTATTAGGTGTCCCCTCAGCCTCCATTTTTCCAGTGAAAATGAGCTCCTTATAGCCAACACCCTCGAGACCAGGCAACATCCAGGTGAACGTTCTTTGCGCTCTCGCCAATGCTTCCAGGTCCTTTTGGTAATGTGGTGACTGGAATTGCATGAAATACTCCAATACGGCCTAACCAAGGTTTTATATAACCGCAATATGATTTCCCAACTCTTGCACTCAATGCCCCGGCTGATGAACGCAAGCATGCCATATGCCTTCTTAATCACCTTGTGTTGCCATTTTTAAGGAACTATGGACCTGCACATCCAGATCCCTCTGTACGTTAATGTCCCTAATGGTTCTGTTATTTACAGTACAATTCACACCTAAATTTGACCCTCCAAAATGCATCACCTCGCATTTGTCCTGATTAAATTCCATCTGCCATTTCTGTGCCCAAGACTCCAATCTATCTATATCTTGTTGTATTTTTTGATGTCAGGGTGTGAGCTCATGATCCAGTGTTGGCGGGGGGAGGGGGGGGTGACTCGGTAAGCAGGGCTTATAATGAGATGCTAAAATATGGAATAGAAAGCTGTGAACGGGAAACCCTGTTGAAGGTGCAGGGACTGGAAGGTCCCACTGTCTGCTAATGGCAAGCCACCTCTGCTGCCACAATGCAAACCCCTGCAGGCAGTGCGATGGAACAGTGGAGATGTGGAAAATCCTGTCCATGGTATGAGTAAATATGGGAGAGACAGAAAGAGTATCCTGAGGTCGGGTGGATGTGTTCACGCTGGACATCGGTGCTGGAAACCTCCTAACATGCTCGCAGCTGGTTCCGCTGCAGAGATTAGAGAGCTGAGTGCCAAATTTTCCATTCTCACTGGCAGCGGTTGAGGAATGACAGAGATTGGAGAATCCTACCCCTGGTGGTTCAGTTTGGGATGAATAATGAGCAGAAAATAAAGCATACAATCCTTAAGGAGCAACAGGACCTGGGGGTATACATCCACAATTCATTAAAATGACAGAAAGCATAAAAATGTGGATAATAAACCCACCAGATAGGAATATAGGAACTAAGAGCAGAAGTAGAAAATTCAGCCTTTCGAGTCTGCTCCACCATCCGATCGGATCATGGCTGATCTCTCCCCGCTCTCAAATCCACCTCCCCACCTGTTCTCCATATCCCTTTATTCCATTTCTTATTAGAAATAAATCTATCACCTTCTTGGAAACCATCTAATAATTCAGACTCCACCGCACTATGGGGCAGCGAGTTCCACAAATTCACCACCCTCTGTAAGAGGTAGATCCTCCTCATCTCAGTTTTAATTCTACCGTCTCTCAGCCTATACCTGTGACCTCTTGTTCTAGATTGTCCCACAAGGGGAAGCATTTGGTCTACGATTACCCTATCGATCCCTTCTAGTACTTTATAAACCTCGATCAGATCCCCTCTCATCCTTCTAAACTCCAGCGAATATAAGAACAAACTATTTAATCTCTCCTCAAACATCAACACTTTCGTCCCCAGAATCAATCTGGTGAACCTCTTCTGAACTACCTCCAGTGCCACCACATTCTTTCTCAAATAAGGACATCAAAACTGGGCACAATACTCCAGATGTGTTCTCACCAACACCCTATACAATTGCAACAACATTTCCCTACATTTATACTCCAGTCCTTTTGCAATAAATGCTCACACTCCATTTGCCTTTTTTATTACACGCTGCACCTGCCTTTTTGTGATTCATCAACAAAGACACCCAGATCCCTCTGCCCAGATGCATTTTGAACCTGCTTTCCATTTAGATGATAATTAGCCTTTCGAATTTTTTGACCAAAATGGACAACCTCACACTTAACCACATTAAACTCCATCTGCTAAATTTTGGCCCATTCTCCTAATCTTTCTGAATCTGCCTGTAAAATCCTTATATCCTCTTCACTGCCTACTTTCCCACTTATTTTAGTATCATCCACAAAATTTGCTATGTTACACTCTGTCCCTGTTTGCAGATCATTTATGTAGATTGTAAATAGTTGAGGTCCGAGGACTAAACCCTGCAGCACCCCGCTATTACGTTTGGCCAGCCAGAAAAGGACCCACTTATCCCTGTTTTCTGTCAGTCAGTCAATTCTCAAACCAATCCAGTACTCTATCCCCAATCCCATGCGATCTCATCTTCTGGATCAGTCTTTTATGAGGCACCTTGTCCAGAAGATTCAATTGGGGCCCAGAAGTTCCTGATAATTAGATATAAAACATATTTAAAATACATTTTAAAAAGATTCAAATTGCTTACCTGCCTTCCCGCCGGTTTCCAGCGTGGTCTGACCGGTGACTGTTCGCCAGCTCTGGGGGATGCTCATGCGTTCCCATATTCATAGGTTCCCCACTATCCACCTTGCTGGCTATGTCCTTAAAAAACTAAAGCAAGTTTGTCAAGCATGACTTACCCTTCATAAAACCATGCTGACAATGCTGGATTGAACTTTGTCTTCCCGAATGCTCAGTCACCTTCTCCTTAATGATTGATTCCAGCAATTTCCCCACCACAGAGGTCAAACTAACCAGCGTATAGTTTCCTACTTTTTGCTTCTCTCACTTTTTGAGTAGGGGCATCACGTTAGTGTGTTTCCAATCCACCGGGACCTCACCAGAATCCAAGGAATTCTGAAATATCACAACCAATGCATGCACTATCTCTGCTGCCACCTCTTTTAACACCCTAGAGTGCAGGCCCTCAGCTCCTGGAGACTTATCTACCTTTAATCCTATTAGTTTAAAAAATACCTTCTTCCTAATGATAGTTATTGCAGTTATGATAGTTATTGCAAAAACTGCTGTTAGAACTGCAGTTTTTGGAAAATCTTCATTATTTTCTATCATGAAGACAGGGGCAAAATATTGGATTGGCGCCTCTGCCATCTCTGTGTTCCCCACTAATACCTCACAACTATCATCCTCTAAAGAACCAATATGTACTTTAGCTATTCTCTTCCTCTCTGTATACTTGTAGAAGCTTTTGGTATCAGTGTTTATGTTCTCTGCCAGTTTCCTCGCGTAGTTCATCTTAGCTCTTTTGATTTTATTTTTAGTAGCCTTTTGCTGAACTTTAAAGTCCTCACAATCCTCCAGCTTATCACTAGCTTTTGCTTGGGTTTATAAACTGAGGCATAGATTACAAGAGCAAAGAAGTACAGATAGGCTTGTATAAGGCACTGCTTTGTTCTCTACTGGAGTGTTGTATCTAGTTCTGAGCACCACACATCAGGAAGGATGTGATGATGCTAGAGGGGATAGAGAAAGATTTTGCCTGAATGATCCCAGGGATGAGGAACTTCAGTTACATGGATCAGTTGGAAAACTGGAGCTGTTCTCCTTGGAGAAAGGAAAGTTAAGAGTAGATTTGATTTGGCGTTGTTCAAAATCATGAGGGAACCGGACAGAGTGAAAGTGTTGGCGGAAGTATTGAGAATAAGGGGGCACAGATTTAAAGTGATTGGCCAAAGAAGCAATTGAGACATGTGTATGAACCTTTTCACAAAGGAAGTGGCTTGGATCTGGGATGCACTGGCTGAGACCAAATGAGAAAATGCTGGAAAATCTCAGCAGGCCTGGCAGCATCTGTAAGGACCGAAAAGAGCCGATGTTTCAAGTCCTGATGACCCTTTGTCAAAGCTTTTGAAATGTCAGCTCTTTTCTCTCCCACAAAGAGGAAACAGGGGCAGCACAGTGGTTAGCACTGCTGCCTAAAAGCACGAGGGACCTGGGTTCAATTTCCGACTTGGGTCACTGTCTGTGTGGAGTTTGCATGTTGTCTCTGTGTCTGTGTGGATTTCCTCCAGTGCTCTGGTTTCTTCCCATAGTCCAAATATGTGTGGGTTAGGTGGATTGGCCACGCTAAATTATTCCTTAGTGTCACAGGGACTAGCTAGGGAGAGGTAAATATGTGGGGTAACGGGGATAGGGCCTGGGTGGGATTGTGGTCAATGCAGACTCGATGGGCCGAGTAGCCTCCTTCTGCACTTAGGATTCTATGATTTTATGATACAGATGCTACCAGATCTCTTGAGATTTTCCAGCATTTTCTCTTTTGGTTTCAGATTTCAGCGTCCGCAGTAATTTGCTTTTATGCACTGACTGAGCATGATTCAACCTTCAAGAAGATGACATGGTGTAGATTTATAAAACTTTGGTTAGGCCACGCTTAAGAGTATTGCATTCAATTCTGGTCATCACATTACAGACAGGATGTGGAGGCTTTGGAGAGAGTGCAGAAGAGGTTTGCCAGAACTCTGTCTGGATTAGAAGGTATATGAGCTCTAAGGCGAGGCTGGGCAAACTCGGGATTTCTCTGGAGCGGCAGAAGCTGAGGGGAGACCTGAAAGAAGTCTATAAAATTATGAGGGACGTAGATAGGGTTGACAGTCAGAATCTTCTTCCCAGAGTTAAAATAACTAATACTAGAAGGCATGCACTTGTTACGCCGTTGTTTAAGAAGGGTGCCAGGCAAAAGGCGGGGAATTATAGGCCGGTTAGTTTAACGTCTGTGGTAGGTAAAATGTTAGAATCCATCATTAAGCAGGAAATTGCGAGGCATCTTGAAGGGAATTGCTTGATAGGGCGGACGCAACACGGTTTCATTAAAGGGAAGTCGTGTCTGACAAATTTACTGGAGTTCTATGAGGATGTGTCTAGGGCAGTGGATAGAGGAGAGCCGGTGGATGTGGTCTTTCTGGATTTTCAGAAGGCGTTTGACAAGGTACCTCACAAGAGGTTATTGCAGAAGGTCAGGGGACATGGAGTTGGGGGTAGGGTGTTAGCGTGGATAGAGGATTGGTTGTCAAATAGGAGGCAGAGAGTGGGGGTCAATGGGTGCTATTCGGATTGGCGGATGGTGACTAGTGGGGTGCCCCAGGGGTCGGTGCTGGGGCCTCAGCTATTTACCATTTATATAGATGATCTGGAGGAGGGAACCGAGTGCAGGGTGTCGAAATTTGCTGATGACACCAAGATTGGGGGAACGGCAAATTGTGCGGAGGGTGTGGAGAGTCTGCAGAAGGATCTAGATAGGCTGGGCGAATGGGCCAGGAAATGGCAAATGGAATTTAATGTTGGCAAGTGTGAGGTGGTCCACTTTGGTAGGAAGAATGGTAGGAAGGACTATTACTTACGTGGCGAAAAACTGCAGCAGGCGACGGTGCAGAGGGACCTCGGGGTCCTTGTGCATGAATCGCAAAAACCCAGCTTGCAGGTGCAGCAGGTGGTCAGGAAGGCGAATGGGATGCTGGCCTTCATAGCGAGGGGGATTGAATATAAAAGTAGGGAGGTCTTGCTGCAGCTGTATAGGGCATTGGTGAGGCCGCAGCTGGAGTACTGTGTGCAGTTTTGGGCGCCACACCTGCGCAAGGATATTTTGGCCCTGGAGGGAGTGCAGAGGAGGTTTACTAGGCTGATACCGGAGTTGAGGGGATTGAGCTATGAGGAGAGGCTGAATAAACTGGGCTTGTACTCGTTAGAGTTTAGAAGAATGAGGGGAGATCTCATTGAGACGTATAAGATGATGAATGGGATGGATAGGATAGAGGTGGAGAGACTCTTCCCGCTCAAAAAAGACAGTAGGACTAGGGGGCACAGCCTCAAGATAAAGGGGAGGCGGTTTAGAACGGAGTTGAGGAGGAACTTCTTCACTCAAAGGGTGGTGAATCTCTGGAATTCTCTGCCCGTTGAAGTGGTGGAGGCTGCCTCGCTAAATATTTTTAAGAAGCGGGTTGATGGGTTCTTGATAAGAGAAGGGATTAAGGGTTATGGGGAGAGGGCGGGAAAGTGGAACTGAGCCACGACAGATCAGCCATGATCTTATTGAATGGCGGGGCAGGCTCGAAGGGCTAGATGGCCTACTCCTGCTCCTATTTCTTATGTTCTTATGTTCTTATGTTCTTAAGGTGAGAGGGGGAAAGTTCAAAGAAGATATGAGAGGCAAGTATTTTGTATTAAGACTGGTAGGTATCTGGAACTTGTTGCCAGGCATGGTGGTGGAGACAGATACAATAGGGGCTTTTAAGGGGCTTTTCGATAAGCACATGAATATGCAAGGAATGGGGGGATGTGGACCAAAGGCAGACAGAAGGGATTAGTTTAATTTGGCCTCATGTTCGGCACAACATTGTGGGCTGAAGGGCCTATTCCTGTGTTGTGCTGTTCTATGTTCTAAGAGAACTGGAATAACTATCTGAAGAAAGAAATGGCAGGGCTATGAGGAAAAGCTGGGGCAGGGGTGGGTGGGTGGAGAGGGGTGGAGGGGGTGCAGGGGCATGGGACTAGGTGAATTGCTCTAGAGCCAACACAGACACACTGGGCTGAATGGCCTCCTTTTGTGCCATTCTACGATCTTTAAACAAAATCTAGGAAGGTCTCAAAGGAAATGAATGTTTTTTCCGAACAAACAGCCTTCATTCTCAGCAGGGCAACTTGCACCGATAATTAAATAGCGATGGTCTTTGTTGCCAGTGCATTTTATTTCACTGCCTTCGAATGATACATAATAAGGATGTCTGTTGCTGTGGCTGTGATCTCTCCCCATTGTATGCAGCTAGACTCATAAAAACACCAACTGCCCCCTCCAAGTCAGATTGCCTTCGATATTTTCATTTGTCGTAACACTGAATATTTATCACCTTGCTCTGTCTCTCACAAGGAGGCCACTGCTCACTCGACCGTGCAAAATCATAATTACAATCCTTTCGCACAAGCCAAGCCATCATCTGAGGAACAGGATAATCGAAAATATTCCAGGCACTTTCTCTGCTTCTTTGCTTCGCAGGAGGGTCAATTTGTCCTAAATCTCACCCCTTGCGCTTTTCTCCAAACCTCATCAGCCTGCACAGGGGTAGCTTGGTGGTAAGCCAAAGTGATGGATAATATTTTATTGTACGTTCATTGCAGTATATTAGGGAGCAGCTGTTTGCAGTGATCTCTCTCTTTCTCTCTTGCACCTCGAAGGCACAAAGCGATATAGAAGCAAAATGAGGCGCCCGAGGCCAGCACGAGGGGTTTCAGTGGTTAGGATGCTATTCTGAGGCTCACAATCACATAAGAACTGCCAGTGATTCATTAACCTCTGTCACTTCAAGCCAAACAGAAAGCATTAAAAAAATTAGACATTCTGTCCTCTCTCGTGTACTGGGAAAGGGAAATGGAAGAATTTAACTCTGATTCACCAGGATGCTGCCCTGATGGAACATTTAAGTTATGAAGGGAAGTTGGGTAGGCTTGGGTTGGTTGCGTTGGAGCAGAGAAGACAGACGGGGAGCGACCTGATCGAGGTGTACAAGATTATGAGGGACCTGGAAAGAGTGGGTAGGGAGCAGCTGTTTCCCTTAGTTAAAGGGTCAGTCGTAGAATCCTACAGTGCAAAAGGAGGCCATTCGGCCCATTGAGTTTGCACCAACAACAATCCCACCCAGGCCCTAAGTCTGCAACCCCACAGATTTAACCCGCTATTCCCTCTAACCTACGCATCCCGGGACACTAAGAGGCAATTTGGCATGGCCAATCATCCTAGCGTGCACTGGGGACTGTGAGAGGAAACTGAAGCGCCCGGAGGAAACCCACGCAGACATGGGGAGAATGAGCAAACTCCACACAGACAGTGACAGAAGCCGGGAATTGAACTCAGGTCCCCAGAACTGCAAGGCAGCAGCGCTAACCACTGTGCCACCCCATGCACAGACACACATTCAAGGGGAGGGGCAGGAGATTTAGGGATGCTGTGAAGAAAACTTCTTTTACCCAAAGGGTGGTGATGGTCTGGAATGCGCTGCCTGAGAGGGTGGTAGGGGCAGGTTGCCTCACATCCTTTAAAAAGTGTCTGGATGAGGACTTGGCACATCATAATATTCAGAACTATGGGCCAAATGCTGGCAGATGGGATTGAGTGGGAGTTCAAGTGTTTCTAATGTATCAGTATAGACTCGATGGGCCAAAGGGCCTCTTCTGTGGTTTCTGGTTCAGTGATTCTATGAATTTAGTTAATCTGACAAATTTGAAAGATTATTCACTTTGCCATCATTTCTGATGTTGTTTTGTTGCCTCCCCACTTGCACCATGCAACTGTTTATCTCTTCCACAAGGTCAAGGGGATGCGAGGCCATGACCTAGGTATAATCGCTAGATTATTACTCCAGAAAGCTCAGCTAATATTCTGGGGACCCGGGTTCAAATCCCCCACGGCCGATGGTGGAATTTGAATTCAATAAAAAAAATTTGGAATTAAGAATCTACTCATAACCATGGAACCATTGTAGATGGTGGGGAAAACCCATCTGGTTCACTAATGTCATAGAAACCCTGCAGCACAGAAGGAGGCCATTCAGGCCATCGAGTCTGCACCAACACCAATCCTTTCTAGGTCTTATTTCCATAACCCCACATATTTACCTCCCTCTAACCTACACACCTTGGGACACTAACAGGCAATTTAGCATGGCCAATGCAGCTAACCCGCATACCTTTGGATTGTAGGAGGAAACTGGAGCACCCAGAGGAAATCCATGCAAGCAGAGGGAGAATGTGCAAACTCCACACAGACAGCGACCCAAGCCAGGAGTTGAACCCAAGTCCCTGGAGTTGTGAGGCAGCTGTGCTAACCACTGTGCTACCTCATGTACTCAGGGAAGGAAATCTGCCGTCCTTACCCTGTCTGGCCTACATGTCATTCTTGATTCACAGCAATGTGGTTAACTCCCAATTGCTCTCCGAGGGCAACTAAGGATGGGCAATAAATTCAATGCCCATATCCGATGAATAATAAGTGTAGATTATCACAAGGTAAAATAGTCCAATCAATGCTGCTGAATTTCCCCTGTCTTGGGTTTTACAAACACACAGAGGTTCAGTCAGTCACCTGTGTTATATAATCTCAACGACCCTATTGTGTTGGTAAATCTGCCTCGTTTTGATAACCTGTGAAATTCCTTTGTATTCTGACGCACCCTATCACCACAAGCTGAAGATTTTGCCTTGTATTTCACAATGAATGTTGGACAGAAATAATACATGGATAAATCTTTGAAGCAGAGATAGAGGTGCAGAGCCTGACAAAAAGACCAGGGCAATTGGATCAGTTCTGTTGTTCCTTCATGATGGGCTGAATGGCCTACTCTTGTTCTATAATTTACTTGGTACAAAATAGCCTTGAAAGGCTAGAAATTTAATGGCACTGGGAGATCATTGGCAACCAGCTAGCTACCTACACCTTCATTTCGGTTGTCTGCAATAATCTTTATGAAAAAAATCATAAAATGCTGCATATTCGTCCATATTCAAAGCGAAAAAGACAAGTTAAAGTGGGATTTTTCCCACTTTCCCCTTCCCTCCCTCACCATAGCGTGTTTTCCAGCGGTGGGGCCATTGGCTGCCGTGGGGTCTTCCAGTCCCAACCATGTCATTTGCATGGCTTACCCATTATGGGACCCGCCATGAGGGGCATGGGAGAGATTGCCTTTCGTGGAACTGGAAGATCCTGCTGGTGAAAAGTGCTGGAAAATCCCACCCAATGTTTCTGGTTTTGGAGTGGGAATTTCCATCTGTTTCCGGCGGCAGAATCATCTGATCCCACTGTCGGTGTTTGGGATTTTCCGGCTTTGTCACGGGGGATGTGGCAACCCAGCCAAAAGTCCATTGGCCTTCAGCGGGGCAGGAAAATTCTGGTGGCAGGTGGGGCCTGAACATCCTGCCTAATACCTCCTCCTGATTGGTTTTGTTTGGGCTTGGAGGGGAAGAACTGATTCTGGGCAAAAAATATTGAACTGCAGGTTGAGAAGAGAAGAGGAAGCAATAAAAAGCTGGAGGTAGGGGTAGTAACTCACTTGTTGCTGCCGGTGATTCATCAGCTGTCCAACAGTGCGTGTTACACTCTTGTCTCGGAGAGTAAGTGAATGGATTACCTCAGCACAGCTCACAGTGCTCTGAATATCCTTTGTAAAAACAGGTGAGAGGAGGTCAGATTCTCCGACCTCGCTAACAGCCGGGATTCTTTGTCCCGCTGCAGCGAATGGAAATTTGGCGCCGGGGCCTGGGTTCGATTCCAGACTTTGGGTCACTGTTTATGAGGAGTGTGCATGTTCTCCCAGTGTCTGTCTGGTTTCCTCCTATAGTCTGAAAGAAGCGCTGGTTAGGTGCATTGGCCATGCTAAATTCTCCCTCAGTGTACCCAAACAGGTGTTGGAATGTGGCCTCTAGCAGATTTTCACAGTAACTTCATTGCAGTGTTAATGTAAGCCTTCATCCTGAGCTGTTCCTTGGCAGGTTTTGTCCATGCTGGTTTACCAATGCCTTGTGCAGAGGCAAGGGAGCAGGTCCTAAGTTGACTTCAGCCAGGAAGGAAATCGAACTCGTGGTGTTGGTGTTATTCTGAGCCATGTGCTAACCACCTCACCAGCTGAGCTAAACTGTTCCCCAGGAAGATCAATCAAGAAATATTCCCACTTTTCCAGTCCCACTGCAGTGAATGGAAATCTGGCTGAGCGCCAAATTCTCCATTCTCGCTTGCAGCGGCAGCAGGGTATGAACGGCCAGAGAATTCCAGCCACATAATTAATCAGCAACGATATAAATGAAATTCATGGATTGCTTTCATTTTCTAATACTGCTACAAAGTCAAGGATTAAAAAATAATTCATTAAGAAACAGCAAAATGAAATCTGATTAAAAATGAATCGGGGCAATATCTGTATCCATGACTTTTACTATGGTTTAAGAACAACCTCCATCTGTAGTAACAGTGAGGCTTCAAACAGTTCATCTGAGGCAGTGGAAGGCAGTGATATAATCAGACAAAGTCAGCATGGGCTTACAAAAGGGAAATCATGCTTGGCGAATCTATTGGAATCCTTTGAGGATGTAACGAGTAGAGTTGATCGAGGAGAACAAGTGGATGTGGTTTATTTAGACTTTCAGAAGCTTTTGACATGATCTCACATCACAGACTACTATGTAAAGTTAATGCACATGGGATTGCAAGTAACATCTTGAGATGGATAGAAGCTCGGAAGCAAAGCATTGACATAAATGGGTCTTATTCTGATTGATAGTCAGTAACTAGTGGGGTTCCGTAGGGATTTAAGATAGGGCCCTAACTGTTCAAATATTAATGCTTTGGAAGAGGGAACTAAATGTATTATCTCCAAATTTGCAGATGATACAAAGTTGGGTGGGAAGGTGACTTGTGAGGAAAGTGCAGAGATGCTTCAGTGTGATTTGGACAAACTAAGTGTGGGCATATGCATGGCAGATACAGTTTAATGTGGATAAGTGTGAGGTTATCCACTTTGGTAGCAATAATAGGAAAAAAGATTATTACTTGAATGGATGTAAATTGAGAGAGGTGGATACTTATTGAGACCTTGGTGTCCTCATGCATCAGTTGCTGAAAATAAGCACGCAGGTATAGAAGGCAGTAAAGAAGGCAAATAGTTTGTTGGCCTCTGTGGTAAGAAGATATGAATGTAGGAATCGAGACATTCTACTGCAATTGTATAGGGCATTGGTGAGGTCAGACCTGGAGTGTTTTGGTGTCTTTATCTGAGGAAGAATGTCCTTTCTATAGAGGGAGTCCAGCAAAGGCTTACCAGACTGATTCCTGGGGTGGCAGGCCTATCATATGAGGAGAGACTAAGTCAGTTAAGATTATATTCACTGGAGTTTAGAAGAGTGAGAGATGATCTCATAGAAACTTACAAAATTCTAGCAGGGTTGGACAGGGTAGATTCAGAAAGAATGTTACCAATGGTGGGGGAGTACAGAAGTAGGGGCCATAGTTTGAGGATAAGGCGTAAACCTTTTAGAATTGAGGTGAGGAGAAATTTCTTCACCCAGAGGGTGGTGAATGTGTGTTGAATTCACTGTCACTGAAGATAGTTGAGGCCAAAATATTATGTGATTTCAAGAAGAAATTAGATATAGGTCTTGGAGCTAAAGAGATTAAGAGATATGGGGGAAGGGGGAAATCAGGATATTGAATTTGATGATCAACCATGATCAAAATAAACGGTGAAGCAGGCTGGAAGGGCCGAATGGGCTGTTCCTGCTTCTAGTTTCTATGTTTATTTACAATGATAGAATTGTTCGCATGACTTGTGCTGGATTCAGAAACCAGAATTTGCTTTCATGTCAACTTTACAACATTTAAATGTTGTTTTCTTCTTTCGAGGAGCAACGTTGGTGATGGGGAAATCTGTCCACCAATAGTTGTCAATTGTGATAACCCCCAGGACTTGCATGGGGAATCACTGACTGACCTCCCTTTAGGGCTCACTGAAAATGAGCTCCCTGAGGATTGGTAATTAACCAACCAGGTGGAGCTTGTATACCGAGCCCTGTATAAAGCAGACCCCTGAGTGGGTCCATTGATGTATTGTCTCGATTGGGACCAGTTGTGTTCACCACAGGTTTGTGGTTTTTGTTTCATTTTGTGTTGTACAATAAAAGCACTGTTCCTTTACAGCCAACTCCTGGAGTTATTATACTGATGAATACTGGCCCAAAAACATTTCCACTGCTTTGAGGAATATTGCTTTCAGATTTATACCTGGATCTGCAAGTCTGCTGCCGTTCTGTGGTAACCAGGTGAGAAGAAGTGATTCGGAACCAGCTCCTGGCATCTGATTTAAATGCTGACCCAGATAAAAGCTCATAAATAATAAATGGAACAATAAAAAGTGAAATAACAGATAAATGTTAAGGAATTGAAATGGAACGAAACATGGTTAAATACCTTGCTCTCTAAAGCATTATCTTGGATTATCCCTTTGACCTCTCTCAGAGATAACATTCCTTACCCATGTACAGCGCTATTTCTGACATCATTAATATTTTACCAGTCTGGATGCATCGACTTTTAAATGAGCCAAGATCATTTTAGGAAGCAGAAGGTGTCTATTAACTGACATTATACTGCAGGAATAATCTCATCTGAAGGATTTGGGAATTCCCCCCTCTCGCTGGCACTCCGCAGTGTGGCAACAACAGCCCAACAATTCTCAAATTTTACAATTCATTTTAAGAAGTACAGGATGGAAACCACCAATTGCCAAACCCAAAAGCTGTGCTAAGCTAGCTGTGTGCTGGCTAGATCAGCATTTATTGCCCGTTCTTATATTGCCCTTTTGATCGACAATAAATGCAGTCCTAGCATCACACCTGCACTCATTTTTTTTAGGGTGACTTATTTTAATAGTCTTAGCTAGCACAGTAGCACAGTGGTTAGCATGACCCAGCTTGGGTCATGCCTGTGCAGAGTCTGCATATTCTCCCTGTATCTGCGCAGGTTTCCTCCGGTTGCTCCAGTTTTCTCCCAAAGTCTGAAAGATGTGCTGGTTAGGTGCATTGGCCATGCTAAATTCTCCCTCAACACACCCGAATGGGCCACTAGGGGATTTTCACAGTAACTTCATCACAGTGTTAATGTAAACCTTAAGTGTGACACGAATAAATAAACTTTAAATTTCTCAAAAGCAATTATGCTTGTTGTAAACCTAACATAATGATCAACTTAAGAAATTAGCACAGAATGCCAGAAGCATCCTTCTGTGCTGTAAGGATCATATAGTTTAAGAATTCAAACTACTTCTACCCAGCTAATGATTTTTTCATTGCTAATCTTGTCTTTGATTTTAAGTTTTTCTAGCCACTTGTTGAGTTCTTCAGCAGATGGCTCCATTTTCAAAAGTGCCTCAGTGGGAGTAGAAACATCTGATACAGTGAGCTCCGATTTCAATTATTTAACCTGTTTGGAGATTCACTTTTAGTAAAAACACAAATGATAGTAAATGCTAAGGGTAGCAGAGCTCACTCAGGTTCATTCCATCACTATGCCAAAACGTCACATGTCACTTTTGCTCTGACTTGTTGCTGTTATCGGGGGAGTCGCACTGATCAAAGAGAGTGAGGGAATGTCCAGAATCCCCTTCCCAATCAAAATGTCCATCATGGTGAATTATAAACCATGCACTCAGATCAGACTCTGCAACTGACCATCACTGCTCCCTTCCGCATATACATAACATAACCAGCTACAGGAGTTATGAAGTAATGTACTGGTGGCTTGCCCAAGCATGTGAGCTGTCATCATATTCCGCAATAACTCCAACCAAGAGGCCTCGCGCTGGACTTGGGAGTTTATCTTATTTTGGGAAACCATCATAATAAATTTTACAGCTCAAAAATTTCTGTCTACATGGAATCCTTACAAGCGGCACATCTGGCTTCTGCTAACCCAGAGTTAAATAAGCTGGTATATCATTATCAGGCAAGCCAGCTCCAGCTCTGGTCACTATTTTTCACATCCCCTCCACCTTCTCTCACTAAATAAAACATTGCATTTATATAGCGCCTTTCTCAACCCTGGGACATCCCAAAGCGCTTCGCAACCAATGAAGTACATGGTTCATTGCAACCAGTGAAATACTGAATTACTGGGAGGACCAATGGCACAGTGGTTAGCATTGCTGCCTCACAGGGCCAGGGACCCAGGTTTGATTCCGGCTTAGGGTTGCTGTCTGTGCTGAGTCTGCACGTTCTCCCTGTGACTGTGTGGATTTCTTCTGGTTTCCTACCACAGTTTGAAAGATGTGCCGGTTGGGTGGATTGGCCATACTAAATTCTCTGAACAGGCACCGGAGTGTGGCGACTAAGGGTTTTCACAATGACTTCATTGCACTGTTAATGTAAGCCTACTTGTGACGCTAATAAATAAATGGATGCCTGTTGTAATTTGGGAAACATGGAATTTTCACCAAAAGTTCCCACAGGTAGCTAGGTTTTTAAAAATTCTTTCATGGGATGTGGGTGTCACTGGCTAAGACCAGCATTTATTACCATCTCCTAATTACCCCTGGAGAGTGGTGGTGAGGTTCCTTCTTGAACTATTACAAGTCTCAGTGGTGAAGGTACCTCTCACTATGCTATTAAGAAGGAACAATTAAACAACTCACTGGAGGAGGAAGCTCCATAAATATCCTCATTCTCAATGATGGTGGAGTCCAGCACAGCAGAGCAAAGGATAAGGCTGAAGAACAATCTTCAAGAACAAGATAAAGTTGAAGAACAATCTTCAACCAGAATTTCTGAGTGGATGATTCATTTCAGCCTCCTCCGGAGGTTCCCAGAATCACGGATGCCAGCCCTCAGCCGGCATTCATTCCATGTGATACTAAGAAATAGTTGAAGGCATTGGATGCTGGAAAGGCTATGGCACCTGAGAATAGTGCTCCAGAACTTGCTATATCTCTAGCCATGCTGTTCTAGAATGGGCGGCACTGTGGCACATGGGAGGCACAGTGGCACAACGGTTAGTACTGCTGCCTCACAGAGCCAGGGACCCAGGTTCGATTCCCAGCTTGGGTCACTGTCTGTGCAGAGTCTGCATATTCTCTCCATGTTTGCATGGGTTTTCTCTGAGTGCTCTGGTTTCCTCCCACGGTACAAAAGACATGCTACTTAGGTACATTGGCCATGCTAAATTCTCCCTCAGTGTACTCGAACAGGTGCCAGAATGTGGTGACTAGAGGATTTTCACAGTAAATTTGTTGCAGTATTAATGTAAGCCTCATTGTGACTAATAAATAAACTTTACTTTAGAACATCTGCAACACTGGCTTCTACCTGGCCATGGAAATTTGTGGAAACTTGCCATGACTAAACCGTTTTAAGTTTAAAGGCTTTATAAGACTTTTTAAAAAATAAATCAAATAACTTCCTACCCTTACCTAAACAATGAGTTACAATTTAGTATGGTTTGGGTCTACCCACCGGGACCCAATAAGGAAGGAAATCTGCCATCCTTACCTAGCCTGGCTTACTTGTGACTTCAGAGCCACAGCAATGTTGTTGACTCTCAACTGCCCTCGGGCAACTAAGGATGGGCAATAAATGCTGGCCAGCCAGCGAGACTCATGTCCTAAGAATGATTTTAAAAAATGGCTCCTACCACCGTATGCAGAGAAGGTGACCTCTATTGTTTTGGCTTTTCCTGAAATGCCCTAAGAAAAATAACTTTGTGGGAAGTATAGGGCAGCACGATGGCACAGTGGTTAGCACTGCTGTCTCACAGCGCCAGGGACCTGATTCACAGACAGGGATCCAGCCTTGGATGACTGCATGGCGTTTGCACATTCTCCCTGTCTCTGCGTGGGTTTCCTCCGGGTGCTCCGGTTTCCTCCCGCACTCCAAAGATGTGCAGGTTAGATGGATTGGCCATATGTCAGGGGGATAAACGTGTGGGATTATGGGGAAAGTGCCTGGGTGGGATTGTTGTTGGTGCAGGCTCGATGAGCCAAATGGTCTCTTTCTGCACTGCAGGGATTCTATGATTCTATATTAAAAAATCAAGGCAAGAGATAATTACCAGCAGATTTATATGCATGGTTACATACCCACCAAGCACTCCCATATGACAGAACGGATTAACAGCTATCATCAGCTGTCTGTTTAAAGCTTTTGTTTAGTGATTCAAATCTTTTCATTTTAATGTAATTCAACAACTCCCTGCAAATGGCTACTTGTAAATAAAACCAAGTGATTGTTTAGTTGATTACAGATTGGTGAGATTGGTGCTAATCATCCTCTAAACCTAGTAGAGGACGGAAGTTATGGAGGTGTAGCATTCACTTGTTGAGCCGCAACTAGAGTATTGTGTGCAGTTCTGGAATCCACATTATAGGAAAGATGTGATCGCACTAAAGAGGGTGCAGAAGAGATTCATCAGGATGTTGCCTGGGCTGGAGCATTTCAGCTATGAAGAGAGGCTGGTTAGGCTAAGAATGTAACAATATAAGATCTAGGAGCAGGAGTAGGTCATCTGGCCCCTCGAGCCTGCTCTGTCATTCAATAAGATCGTGGCTGATCTGACTGTGGCCTCAACTTCGCATGCTGCTGCTTTCTCCTACCACCTATGGTCATCCATTTCCCCCTCAGAACCCTAAAAAGGCTCGGCCAAGTATGTTCGTCCTTATTAAAGCTTCTTACAACCCAAATGATTTTGCTAAGAATATTGGTCCAAAATTGGTTTTATCTAGTTATTTTGAACCAAGTGAGAACTCAGTACAGTCTAAACAAAAAAAAAAGTTTCCCTGTCTCAGTTATGGATGAAGAGCATGGCTGATTTTTTCGTGGACACAGCTCCACTCACCGCCCGCTCACCATAACCCTTAATTCCTTTACTGTTCAAACATTTAACTATCCTTGCCTTAAAACATTCAACGAGATAGCCTCAACTGCTTCATAGGCACACAACCCTTCATAACCCCTGGGGTGAAGAAGTTCCTCCTCAACACAGCCCTAAATCTGCTTCCTCTTATTTTGAGGCTATGCCCCCCCCCCGGTTCCAGTTTCATCCATGATGTGGAGATGCCGCAAAACCTCACAACTGTCCCGTCTGGAGACAATACACGTCTCTTTAACCTATGCATAATGCTCTTTCCGCTCACATTGTCGGCATCTTTAAGATTTGAATAGCAGGTTAGTTGTAAAGACTCGCATTCTAATCAGTAATCTGTAAACTGCCTGGTCTATTATACGCTCTGTCTGAGACCAGAACTCCCCATTCACCTGACGAAGGGGCAAACCCCGAAAGCTTGTGAGTTTACTATCAAATAAACTGGTTGGACTTAAACCTGGTGTTGTCAGACTTTTTACTCTCGTTTCACCCACCAGTGGAAACAACCTCCCTGCTTCTATCTTTTCTATTCTCTTCATAATGTTCTATGTTTTTATATGTTCCCCCCGCCCCATCCTTCTAAATTCCAATGAGCATCGTCTCAGTCTACTCAGTCTCTCAGGCTGGGGTTGTTTTCCTTGGAGCACAGAAGCTGAGGAGGAACCTGATTGAGAAATATTAAATTATGGTGGACATAGATATGGTAGATAGGCAGAAACTTTTCCCCTTAGCAGAGGGGTCAGGAACCAGGGGCCAGAAGGAAATGGTAGGAGATTTAAAGGGGATTGGAGGAAATGTTTTTACATTCAGAGGGTGGTGGGAATCTGGAACTCACTGCCTGAAAGGATGGTAGAGGCGGGAACCCTCACAGGCATTGAAGAAACATTTAGATGAGCATTTGAAACACCGTAGCATGCAAGGCTATGGACCAAGTGCTGGAAAATGGAATTAGAATAGATAGGTTCTTGGTATCTGGCACAGACACGATGGGCTGAAGGGCCTCTTTTTATGCTGTAGAACTCTATGATGAGGATTTGAAATGAACATAGTTATATTCCACCAGGGCATACCCTCACAGACCAGCTGTGTACATGGTCTCTGGTTCATTGGGAGCTAGCCTTTGCTTTGGAAAAAGAGAACTGCGTATAGTTCTGGTCACCTATTATAAAAAGGATATTACTAAACTAGAAAGGGTGCAGAAAAGATTTACTAGGATCCTATCGGGATTTGGTGGTTTGAGTTATAAGGAGAGGTGGATAGATTGGAACTTTTTTTCCCTGGAGTATAGGAAACTTAGAGGTGATCTTATAGAGGTCTATAAAATAATGTGGGGCATAGATCAGTTAGATAGTCAATATCTTTTCCCAAAGGTAGAGGAGTCTAAAAATAGAGGGCATAGATTTAAGTTGAGAAGGGAAAGATACAAAAGAGTCCAGAAGGGCAGTTTTTTCACACAAAGCGTGGTGAGTGTCTGGAACAAGTTGCCAGAGATAGTAGTAGGGGCGTGTACAATTTTGTCTTTTAGAAAACATTTAGATAGGTACATGAGTAAGATGGGTATAAAGGGATATGGGCCAAACACAGGTAATTGGGACTAGCTTAGTGGTTAAAAAAAGGGCAGCATGGACAAGTTGGGCCGAAGGGCCTGCTTCCATGCTGTAAACCTCTATGACTCAAAAGCATTTGGAAAAGCTTGACTTTTCCAATCGTCTTGCAAACTGCGTGTGAAATTCAACAGTTAATGTTTTTCAAGAGTTTCTGCTGTTTCTGGAAATGTTATAAATCTCACTGCAAGTGTGACAATGTACACAGCTGACCATTAGATTCCTTTGGCCAGGAGGATTACTAGGAAAGGATCTAGAGGGAAATCCTAGACGCAGTGTAACATGGAGCAGCTGACTAGGAGTGCTACAAGGTTACACCATGGTTGAACGGTTCTGATGACATTATACACCACAAAAAGATATCGCGGGTGCTTTAGAAGTCATTAGCACCCCAGCGACTGCGTCAAAGCTCGCAAATCATTTCAACCCAGCTGTTACAAATGGCATCGGTGGGATAGGTCCCCATTGGAGAGTGAGGTGTAGGTTGCTACTTTGCGCTTTTGCACATCAACACTTTTCTGTTTTGAAAGGTCACCACATCCAAATCTGGACTGGAACCACTGGCCATTTTTTGTTTCCAAAAATCAAAACCATCGGCATGACTTTGGCTTCTTTGTGCCTCAGCGTTCATCCAGGTTTACCCCCTGCTCAGCCCGTCTCTTGCCCTCACCATGTCTCCTTGGAAGCCATCATCAAACCCATCTCCTCTCAGAAGCTGAGCCGTTGTTCCTTTGACACCGCTGGGATTCAACTCCTTCCCAGTCAAGTTGTGTTTCCGTGAGCTCATCGACACCAGGTTTCTCTGCTTATGGTCCAGTACAATCACTATTTCATTCAAAATATCCCCTTCCAAAAAAAAAATCCACCTTGTATCTTTCATTTCTCAATCAACACCTCAGTTTCAATCTCAAATTTCAGCCTTTGCTCAGTGGTAAATACTTATACCATAGAATAGAATTGACCACAGAATCACTATAGTGCAGAAGGAGGCCATTGCCCACACTGACTCTCTAACAGAGAATCTTACCCAGGTCCTATCACTGGTAATCCCATATATTTTGTTGCATTTTTGTTGCATCAACAGGGAGGTCATGGCCTTATCATTGCCAAACTATTAATGCAGAAACTCAGCTAATGTTCTGACAACCTGGCTTCGAATCTCGCCACGGCAGATGGGGACATTTGAATTCAATTAAAAAAATTTGGAATTAAGAACCTACTGATGACCATGAAACAATTGTCAACTGTCGGGAAAACATATCTGGTTCACTCATGTCCTTCAGGAAGCGAAATCTGCCACGCTTACCTGGTCTGGTCTACACTTGACTCCAGATTCACAGCAATGTGGTTGACTCTCAACTGCCCTCAGGCAAACTATGGATGGGCAATAAATGCTGGCCCCTCAATGACACCCAGGTCCCACAAATGAATAAATAAAAAAAACTACCCCACTGACTTACACATTTTTTGGGATAGTTTAGCATGGCCAATCAACACAACCCATGCATCTTTGGACTGTGGGAGCAAACAGGAGTACCCAGAAGAAAGCCACGCACACACGGGGAGAACGTGCAGACTCCACACATACAGTGGCCCAAGGCCAGGAATTGAACCCAGGTCTCTGGCGATGTGAGGTGGCAGTGCTAACCACTATGCCACTGTGCTACCATACTATGCAAAAGCCACCTCCCATTCCCCCAAAAATAAAGAACCTCCTGATCAGACTCAGATAGCGTGAGTGGGTCTGCATTCAGCTTTCAAAGCTGTGGATAGGAGAGCTAACAGTCTGAAGCTTGTGGCATCTGGAGGTAATTTTGAAGGGGTGATGGAAGGGCTTGATCTAACTCACTCACTGATGCAACAAAAATAATTGGGTTAGGCCCACGGTGGATTTCACTGTCAGCTGAATTCTACGATATTGGACAGGGCTGTCAAGTCAAGAATGCTGCTTGGATGCAGAATTGTGGGTGGTTTCCACAAAATTATTTCTGACGTTTTATTCAAAATGGGACAGAGAAAGCCAGAGCTGAGGAAACTGCCAGCAAAGCTTGCGAAATCTGAAGGAAGGTGAGCGCTGTTTAATTTCAGACCCAGTCACGCAAAGGTTGGAAATGGAAAGTGGAGAACTTTTCTTCATCAGAACCCTTGATTGGCACACATTTCATGAGCCCTCTAAACAGTAAAAATAGCCGTGCCCCCCCATCCCCCCTCCAAAACCTGGCAGTGTATGCCTCACTGGGTGGGACACAAGCAATGGGCAGTACGATGGCACAATGGTTAGCATTTGATGGGCCAGGTAGCCTTTTCTGCACTGTGGGGATTCTATGAAACCTCCCTCTCCAAACAGTTTGATATCTTAATGATGCAGAGGTACAATAACCTCTTTCCTCCCTTCTAACTGTTGGAGTGAGCACCTCGTGGTAACTGGGTACCCAACATGAACAAGCGATTAGCATACAGTGGGTTAACACATCGAATAAAGTCGAGGAGAAACCTCTTTTATCTGAACAGGGACTATATTATGCCTCTTAGGGAGGGAAATCTGCTGTCCTTATCTGATCTAGCCCACATGTGAATCAAGAGCCACAGCAATGTGGTTGACTCTCAACTGTCTTCGGGCAACTCGGGATGGGCAATAAATGTTGGCCCAGCCAGCGATGTCCCACAAATGAATAAAAAAAAAATTCTGCACCAGAAGCTGCTCTGTCCATGTCTTTGTGCTAATCACTTCATTTACATCTTTCTCTTCTGCTGCATTGTGCAAGCAATGAAAATGTCTTTAGGTGTGGCTGTGGGGAAAGGAAAGAAGATGGTAGATAGGTCGCAATGCACAAGGGACATTCTTGCATTCACCCACCAGGAACAGCCTTAGGGCACGGTGGCACAGTTGTTAGCACTGTTGCCTCACAGTGCCAGGGAGCTGGGTTCGATTCCTGGCTTGGGTTGCTGTCTGTGTGGAGTTTGCACATTCTCCTCATATCTGCGTGGGTTTTCTCTGGGTGTTCTGGTTTCCTCCACAATCTGAAAGACGTGCTGGATAAGTGCATTGCCCCAAGCAGGTGCTGGAGTATGACGACAAGTGGAATTTCACAGTAGCTTCATTGCAGTGTTAACGTAAGCCTTATTTGTGACTAATAAATAAACTTTAACTTTTAAGCCTACCTGAACCAATAGGCAGAGTTCGCTGCGTTTTGACACTTAATGCAAAGGATCCAAATGTGAAGGCAGTTTTTGCAGGCAGAACACTTCAGTTAGGTGAACCAGATTGCTGTTCCAAGCACTCAAACCACAGCATGTTATCGCGTTCTGCAACGTGAGCAAGAGACATCAAAAGAGCCCACTGACCAATCATCTACAATTTGGTCAAGTGGCCTAGTGGTTACAGCACTGGACAATTAACCAAGAAGGTCAAAGTTCACATTCATTGTTCTCCGGAGCAGTGTACCTGGTGGCTGTGGTGAGTGTTTAATTTCCATTGGAAGCTCTTGGCTGTATTTCCGGTTCGCGGGGTTTTTTGAGTACTTTTTATTTCCGTAGCGGAAGTTAGGCGAAGGGCTAATTTTGATTTGATTTGATTTATTATTGTCACATATATTGGGATAGAGTGAAAATTATTGTTTCTTGCGTGCTATGCTGACAAAACATATCGTGTATAGAGTACATAGCGGGGAAGGAAAGGGGAGGGTGTAGAATGAAGTGTTACAGTCATAGTTAGGGTGTAAAGAAAGAGCAACTTAATATGTGGGAGATCCATTCATATGTCTGATGGCAGCAGGGAAGAAGCTGTTCTTGAGTCGATTGGTACCTAACTTCAGACTTCTGTATCTTTTTCCCTATGGAAGAAGGTGGAAGAGAGAATGTCCAGGGTGCGTTGGGTCCTTGATTATGCTAGCTGCTTTCCCAAGACAGAGGGAATGGTAGACAGAGTCAATGGATGGGAGGCTGGTTTGTGTGTTGGACTGGGCTTCGTTCACAACCCTTTGTAGTTTCTTGCGGTCGGGGTCAGAGCAGGAGCCATACCAAGCTGTGATACATCTGGAAAGGATGCTTCCTATGGTGCTTCTGTAAAAGTTACAAAAAACCCAACTAATTCATTAAGGCTCTGTTAGGAATATTGCCTTGGGAACTCCCCGTCTGAAGTGTCAGCAGTGGTTCAGTGGGTCGCACTCTTCAATCGAAGTCAGATAGTTGTGGATTCGAATTTCACTCCAGGATTTGAGTACAAAATCCTGACCAATACTCCAGTGCAATGTTGAGGAAGTGCGGCCCAATCAGAGGTGCTGACAATCAGATGAGACAATAAATCCTGTTCAGTCACATGCATGTAAAGATTCTTTGGCACTGTTTCAAAGGCGAGCGGGAAGGAGTCCTATCTAATATTCATCCCTCAATCAACAATAACACATCATCTGGTCATTATACAATGTTCTTCGTGGAGTTTGCTAAGTACTAATTGGCTGCCATCTTTCCTACAATAGTGACTATTCTTCAGAAATGTGCTTTATTGGTTGTAAAACACTTTGGGACATCCTGTGGTCATGAAAGTTGCTATAGAAATGTAGGTCTTTCTTTTCTCTGGCCCACAAATGACTCCAGTACACACTACGTACTTCACCTTCAACCCCTCAGGAATTTTTTTTTATTCATTCATGGGATGTGGTTATCATTGGCTGGATCAGCACTTGTTGCCCATCTCTTAATTGCCATTGAACTGAGTGGCTTGTTTGTCCATTTCAGATAGCAGTTAAGAGTCAACCACATTGCTGTGGGTCTAGAGTCACATAGAATCATTGAATTATAGAATCCCTACATTGCAGGAGGAGGCCATTCAGCCCATCAACGCTGCACTGACAACAATCCCATCCAAGACCTATTCTTGTAACCCTAAGAATTCACCCTGTTAATTCCCCTGACTAAGGGTCAATCTAGCATGGTCAACCCACCTAACCTGCACATCTTTGGACTGTGTGAGAAAATCGGCATGCCGGGAGGAAATCCATGCAAACACGGAGAGAATGTGCAAATTCCACACAGACAGGTCCACCGGATCCCTGGCACTGTGAGGCAGCAGAGCTAACCTCTGTGCCACCATGTAGGCCAGACCAGGTAAAGGTGGCAAATTTCTTTCACTAAAGGGACATTAATTAACCAAATGGGTTCTTAATGATAATTGGTTTCATGCTCATCAGTAGACTTTCAATTCCAGATTTTTACTTGATTATAATATCTGCTGTGGAGGGATTCAAACCCAGGTCCCCAGAGGATTATCCTGGGTATCTGGTTTACTAGCCCAGTGATAATACCATTACACCTCCGCCTCCTCTAATTCAGAGATAGGCGATAAATACTGCTTTGTCACCTCCAGAGATGATGAAAATGGTCACACATTGTAAGATGCCACTTGTCATATTTGCAGGCACACTAGCATCCTACTGGCAAATTGTTACAAGGAAGTATCATCATACAAGTTCAGCAGAGACAGTTGTGGAGAGCAGGCAAAACTTGCCAAGATTCACCCCAGTATTCTAAGATTTGCATTCCAGACATGGTCATCCAGGGGAAGCATCAAACAACTGCAGACACACTGCAGACCAAAGGCACAGTTGGCCATCCTGTGACACACGATGTCAGCTTGGTCAATGAGTTTGAGCCATATTCTTAACTCCTGATGATACAACTGTTGGCCAGCTCCCAAAAGCTTCAACAGAAAAAACAGGCATAGACGTGAGATGAAGAATGCTGCTACATCCATCAGTATTGTCTACAATGGTTCACCACTGCAACTTCTAGGTGGCAAAACCAACTCTGAACTGCAGAAACATCTCTCTATTATTGATGAGTTGCTGGTCTAAGATGAACAGTTGATTGTTCCCAGAGACCCAGGGTAATGCTCTGGGAACCTGGGATCAAATCCCACAACGGCTGATGGTCGGATTTGATTTCAATAAGAATTTTAATTTTAAAGTCTAATGATGACCATGAAAACATTGTTGATTATTGTAAAAATAGTGCAGTTGTGTGTTTGGTAGAAGTTATCATGAAGGGACAGGTCAAGTATCTTTTATCTATAAATCCAAAAACCAAACACATCCACGTACCACAGTTTTTACCTCATTTGTTAGAATGTAACCAGTGAAAACTTTGCATTGGATGTAATGTGACCAATGGTAACAGGCTGTAAGGGTCAGCTGACCCAGTAAACCATGGAACCAATTGCAGAATGATATAATAGTCAGCTGACCAGCTATAAATAAGAACCTGTTAGGAATTGTGGAGAGCTTGAATTGGCCCAAGGCAAGGCCACATGTTTGGAGTAATGAAGTTTCTTTAGTAAACCCTTCCTTTGATTCATAAGTTGGAGTGAGTTTTGTTATATTTTCATTATAAGCATTTGCATCTAAAGAAACATTATTGACCTTTAGTGCAGGAAGTCTTGTTGTTTGCCTGCACTATTTACCTTGCCATTTTTGTGGTGAACACGTCAGAAAAGAACGTGCTGTCTGGCCTGCTGAGATTTTCCAGCATTTTCTGTTTCTGAAACCCAAATATATGAACACAGCCATGTGCTAGAAAGAGACAGTTGTGCAATCATACAGGCCCTCGACCTCTTAGTGAGACATATGACATATATAACAGAAAATGTCTCTTTAATCCGATGGAAAATGGATTTATGGCTCTGTGTTATCAGGAATTATGGTACACATGCCATAAATAGCAAATAAACCCATAAATAATTTTGACAGTTCGAGTAATTTATGAGGTTTTACTGGCACAGAGAGTCTTGAGGGATGCCAAATGAGTTGCTGTTGGAGTTCCCTGTACATGACTTTGGGAAAGGCCTGAGTAAAAGTTTACTTCATTGATCGAGCAGGACTAAAATGGTTTGTAATACCTGGTGACCGTGTAAAAAAAGCTCACAAATCCTCTGCTCTCAGCAAGCACCTAAACTACAGGGTTGGCTGAATTATACCCTGACAAATCCAATCCCAAACTATCATGGAAGTGAATAAATCTTTCACTGTTAACTTAACAAAAACCCTGAATCATGAGATTAAATCAATGTATATACAACCAGGGGCATCTTACAACCCTAATATTACTCAGCGCCGTTTATTAAAATATCAAAATCGGAAAGTCTCTCCAAGTGTGAACTGAAAAAGTTCACATCAGATGTAATCTGGCTGATTACCAAAGTGGATTTCCCCCTTTCAAACATTCCTCCCACCTTATCTTTTCATCAGTGTTAATGTAAAGATGCAAAAAAAAACCCATAAAGGCATTTCCCTCAATTCTCTGCAAAATATTCTATTTAGTGGGAATTTAGTCATTTTCCTAATTAAATTTATGCTTGTTATTTACTGCATGTGTCGGAACACAACCATTCCTTTAAAGTCATCAGTATTCTATTAGCAGGATGACAACACAATTTTATAAATCCCCCACTGACCTCTCCAGCTCACATTAGTTGCTGCAAAATACTCTTGCCGGCTGTATTGTTACTTATTATATATTGAGATGTTGACAGCAGCTAAGAGGATAATTGCTCCTTCCCTTCCCACCCAGAACCACACTAGGATTCTCCTTGTGCTCACTGAGAGGCATGGTGGTACAGTGGTTAGCACTGCTGCCGCACAGAGCCAGGGATCCGGATTCAATTCCAGCTTCAATCACTGTCTGTACGGAGTCTGCACATTCTCTCCATGTCTGCGTGTGTTTCCTCCGGGTGCTCTGGTTTCCTCTCACAGTTTGAAAAATGTGTTGGCTGGGTGGACTAGCCATGCTAATTTCTCCCTTGGTGTCCCCGAACAGTTGCCGGAGTGTGGCGACTCGGGGATTTTCACAGTAACTTCATTGCTGTGTTAATGTAAGCCAACTTGTGGCAATAACAAATAAACTTAAACTTCAATCATTTTCAACCTGCATATTTGAACAATTATCCTCCACCAATTCTACCAGCTTCAGCATGGTGCCAGCACCAAACACACCGTCCTCTCCCCTCTCCTACCAGTATTTCAGAGAGACCATTCTCTCTGCAACATCCTGGCCCATCCACCCCCAACACCTCATCCCCTCCCGATGACACCTTCTCATTCAATCACAGTAGATGCAACTCCTGTCCTTTTATCCTCTCCCTCCTCCTTGTCCAAGGCCCCAAACACTCCTCCCAGGTGACGCACCTCGTACTTCTTTCAATTTAGTCTTCGGTAGTTGCTGCTCACAATGCTGTCTCCTCGCCGTCAGAGACTGAATGCAGACTGGGTGACCGATTTGCAGAACACTTTTGCTCAGTCTGCAAGTATGACCCCGCCTCCCCTCCCCCATCTGCCATTTTGCTTGACATTTCAATTTGCCATCTTGCTGTCAATCTCTGCCCTTGGCCTGCTGCAATGTTCCATGATGTGGAGATGCCGGCATTGAACTGGGGTGGCCACAGTAAGTAGTCTCACAACACCAGGTTAAAGTCCAACAGGTTTATTTGGTACCGTGACCTTTCAGAACACTGCTCCTTTAGAAGCAGTGCTCCGAGAGTTCGTGATATCAAATAAACCTGTTGGGCTTTAACCTGGTGTTGTGAGACTACTTGCAATGTTCCAGTGAAACACAACACAAACTGGAGGAACAGCACCGCATCTTCCAGTCAGTCACTTTATATACAGCCTTCTGAACTAAACATTGAGTTCAACCTTTCAACCATAAGCCCCTATTCCCTCATTCAAAATACTCTTCCCTTCCTCCCCAAAATGTCAATCTTTGACTTATCATGATTTTGCTTCAAACAGCGCTGACCTTTATTCTGCCATCTATACCTGCTCTAGACAATGCTTTGCATCTTTAATGCTATCCCTTTGCCTTGCGTTTCATTTAATTTTCATTTAATCTTCTGTGCTTCTTAACCTATCCCTCACCTTCTCTTTTGCTCCAACTGCCTCTCCCCCTTTGTCGACAGCATGCCCCGTCACCCATCACATTCCCGCCCATTTTCAGTTCTACAGAAGAGTCATATTGGACTCAAAACATTAACTCTGTTTCTCTCCCCACAGACGCTGCCAGACTGACTGAGTTTTCCCAGCATTTACCCACAGCTTGGTGACATCACTATCTGTTCATTACCTCACTTTTGCAACCAAGCAACTGACCAATTGGAGTCACAGAGATATACAGCATGGAAACCGGTCCTTCAGCCCAACTTGTCCATGATGACCAAGTTCCCTAAACTGAACTAGTTCCATTTTGGCCCATATCCCTCTAAACCTTTCCCATCCAAGTACCTGCCCAAATGCCTTTTAAATGTTGCAATTGTACCCAGCTCTACCACCATCTCTGGCAGCTCATTCCATATCCGCACCACCCTCTGTGTGAAAAAGTTGACCCTCCAGACCCTTTTAAATCTTTCGCCTCTCACCTTAAACGTGTGCCCTCTAGTTTTGGACTCCCCTACCCTGGGGAAAAGATCTTGCTACTCATCTTATCTCTGCGTCTCATGATTTTATAAATCTCTGTAAGGTCACCCCTCATCTTCCTACGCTCCAGGAAAAAAAGTCCCAGACTCCCCTGAAAATTTGATTCGATTGTCTTAGAATAATATAAAAATGGTACAACTTCTATTCATTTAACCCAGCAGGAGATCAGTGAGGGGAATCGGAAAGGCTCAATCGCAGATAGTCCCCCAATAACAGTTAATAGTGATTGAATTTTTTTTAGAAAGAAAGCTTCTCTAGGGCAGTCCACAATTGTGTGGAAGGCTGGTGAGATTTCTCATGATCTGTGCATACTCAGAAAGAAGGCTGAATCGTCCAGGCTGTATATTGGAGAGACCTCTCCCCAAATCTATTCAAACGACATCTAATCAGTTTTAATTTAATGATGAATTGAAAACAAAATTGGTGTTTTATTAATTTGGGCCCAATGGAATTCAGACACTACCTGGAGCAGGAGTTTTAGATGGATTGCTTAGTCACCATTCCAGATGAAGTTGGCATTATCTGTAACTAAGATTGGAATAGTTTAATTACAAGGTGCATTGTTAAAGTCATGAAACTAATAAAATCAAAGAATCATACAGTACAGAAGAGGCCTTTTGGCACATTGAATATATACTGAAACATGTGAAACACCTGACCTCCCACCCAATCCCATTTACCAATAGAACATAGTTCCAGGGATGAGGTCGTTCAGTTACGGAGATAGACTGAAGAAGTTGGGAGTGTTATCCCTGGAGAAGAAAAGATTGAGAGGAGATTTTTTTTAATTCATTCGTGAGACTTGGGTGTCGCTGGCTGGCCAGCATTTATTGCCCATGGAGGGCAGTTGAGAGTCAGTTACATTGCTGTGACTCTGGAATCTCATGTCAGCCAGACCAGGTAAAGATGGCAGATTTCGTTCCCTAAAGAACATGAGTGAACCAGATGGGTTTTTCCGACAATCAACAATGATTTCACGGTCATCTTAATTCCAGATTTTTTTTATTGAATTCAAATTCCACCATCTGCTGTGGTGGGATTCGAATCTGGGTCCCCAGAACATTAGATGAGTTTCTGGATTAATAGTCTAATGTCAATACCACTAGGCTATGGCCTCCCCTTACAGAGGCGTTCAAAATCATGGAGGTCTTGGACAGAGCAGAGAGGGAGAAATTGTTCCCATTGGTGGAAAGATCAAGAACAAGAGGATGAATGAGAGAGCACAGATTGAAGATAATTGGTAAAAGAAGCAATGGAGATGTGGGGAGTAACATTTTCACACAACAAGTGCTTAAGACCTGGAATGTGCTGCCTGAGAGTCTGGTGGAGGCAGGGTCATTGAGGCATTCAAGGGGGATTTGGATTATCATCTGAAAAGTGAGAATCTGTGGGGTTATAGGGAGAAGGTGGGTGAATGGCACTCGGTATATTTCTCATTTGGAGAACAAGTGGTGACATGATGGGCTGAATGGCCTCCTTCTGTGCTGCAAACATAGAATTCCTACAGTGCAGAAGGAGTCCATTAGGCCCCATCGAGTCTGCACCAACTCTTTGACACAGTATCTTATCAGACCCTCCCCTCCTCCCTATCACTGTAACCCTATACATTTACCATGGCTAAACCATCCAACTTACAGACTTCGGTACACTAATAGGGAATTCAACATGGCCAATCAACATAACCTGCACATCTTTGGACCGCGTGAGGAAACTGGAACACCTGGAGGAAACCCATGCAGACAGTCACCCAACGCCGGAATCAAACCCGGGTCCTTGGCGCTGTGAGGTAGCAGTTCATTGTAACAATTCTGTAATTCTAACTGAAGCACAGTAATCAGAATTCATTGTGTGACAATAAGCAAGTTTGCCTTCCGGCTCTGATGAACAGTGATCCAAACTCAAAACATTGGCTCTATCCTCTCTCCACAGATGCTGTCGGGCTTGCTGAGATTTTCCAGCATTTTCCCATTTTTGTTTCAGATTCCAGCATCCACAGTATTTTACATTTATCTTAGGTTTGCCTTCTTATTGGTAAGTGCTAAGCTTCTATAGAGCCTTATGCTAATAGTAGCTAAGAGTAGAGGGAGGGAACTTTAACCATTAAATTATTAAGATATAACCCATGCACTGAAATGGCAGATTGGAGCAATAAGCTATGGTTTGTACCGCTGACCTACCAAAGGATACATTCCTCTTGGTGGAGCAGTGAGTAGAGGCTAGGGTGATAATAAAGCAGCGAGCACCTTGATGGGATCAACTCAAAATTACAGGGCTTCATGACTGAGGTATATCGAAGCAACCAATTTTTTCTTTATATCCATTCATGGAACATGGGCATCACTGGCTGGCCAACATTTATTGCCCATTCCTAGTTGCCCTTGAGAAGGTGATGGTGAGCTGCCTTCTTGAATCGCTAACTTTAAAAAGATCTTGAATCGCTGCCATCCACGTGCTGTGGGTGGACCCACAATGCTATCAGGGAGGGAATTCCAGGATTTTGACCCAGCGACTGCGAAGGAACGGCAATTTGTTTCCAAGTCAGGATGATGAGTTCTTGGAGGGGAACTTGTGGGTGGTGGTATAAATAACCTACATACTTATAATAAACAGTCTTGGGAAAGAAATATGGAATGTAAATAAAAATATAGATTGGATTGATGACATATTTCTTGAAAATGTCACTTGTTTGCAGAGTTGGCACTGGTTTAAAAAAGATATAAAATAGACACTAGGCGCCTTGGCCTTTGAACAGCAGTGTTTCGCTCAATGCAAATCCTTCTACATGCTTCATTTTTACTTTCTGGGAATTGGTCCAAGTCAACTTTGTGCCTCTCTTGTGACAAGTCACTGCAACAAATTTGGACAGAATCATTGCCCTGGGCTGCCTCCTTTCTTTGACCTTGGAAACCTTGGGAGAGTTAATTGCAAAGTCACAATCCAACGGAAAGCACTGGTAATAACCAGTCACAGAAAAAAGTCTGACAGTTGGCGACATTCTAAAGGCAGGATTTGATATGAAGTGGTTGATGACACCAAGTTATGTGGCCAGATGAACAGCAGGGAGTAGCTAATATTCCAACAGATCTTAACAACTCCAGTAGATGAGCCTAGAAGTGGTTTCAATGTAAGATAATATCCGTTAGTACATGGAACAATAAATGGGGCTTACACACGGGTAGGTGATTGTGATGGCTTCAGCCAGGCTAATGAGACTGGCTTGCCAGATTATGAACTACTTGATGAGTCCTAATTGATGGTTAAATCAGGGAGCCTCATGTTCCCTATTTAAAGCAGGTGTGTCAGACTCCCAGCCTACTTTCAGCAGGGAGCAACTGGAGAGCTGGCTGTGTACAGACGTCTGGTGTAAATAAAGTAACTTGGTGACGGGACTTTAGTCTCTGTAGAGTTGTCACAGTGACCAATAGTGGTGGAAAAATATTTGAGTGTTAGACTGACTGAATGCTTTCAGCCAGTGCAACCCTGACATCAGCGAAAATAAATAGGTGGGATGATCTATCTAAAACTTGATTTCTCTGTCCCATTACGAGATTAGACTACACTAGTACGCTCCATCAGAAAAATCTACATTTGGATATCCGAGTAAAACTCTGTGTATCCTATCCTCATAATAATGCTGGCACAGGAGCTACGTCTTTTGTAGAACCCATAGGACAGGATTTATAGGTCATCCTCACCCCCAAGACTGGAAAGTCCTGCCTGAAGTCAACAGTGCTTTGTGTGGTCAGTGTCCCGCCTGCCACGATCCCCATGACAAGCAGGATGTGCAAATTCCGCCTATAGAATCCCTACAGTGCAGAAGGAAGCCATCTGGCCCAACAAGTCTGCACTGACTCTGACAGAGCATCTCACCCCGGCTCTTTCCCCCATCCTATCCCCGTAACCCTACGCATTTACCTTGACTAATTCATCTAACCTACACATCCTTGGACACTAAGGGGCAATTTAGCATGGCCAATCTTAACTTGCAGATCTTTGAACTGTGGGAGGCAATTGGAGTTTGCATGTTCTCCCCAAGTCTGTGTGGGTTTCCTCTGGATGTGACAAGCATATCTAATTCTCTTTGGAAAGACTGACAAAATCCAAATTGGTTAATGGAGAAGAGAAAAGTGAAAGAGCCGTTCTTATAGCTACAGATAGCATGGATACACAATAGAAACATTTTAATAGAAAAGTTCAAAATTACAAATGCCTTCAGAAAGACCAGGGATTTGAAAATTTTACGATAAAGGATATCTGCAGGCGGTTGCTCAAGGTAACTAATGTGGTGTTGTAAACTTTGATATAAAGCAAGCTAGTTCACAATGAGGAATTAGATCATTAAAGACTAAAGATAAGAAGTAGCCTTTCTACATTCTAAGTCCATCTAAAACTCCTAACTCACCCAGCACGGCAGCTGATTTAGTTTGAACACTGCTTGTGTCCACTTGTTTCAGGTCTGAATACATGCAGGGGTGGGGGCTGGCAGGGTGGTGGCAGGTGGGGGGGCATTCTTCTTGCTGCTGAGTGTGTGTGTATGATTAAGTGAGGGTGTTAGCTGGAGCAGTAGTTGAGCTCCACATTGGCAATGTTTACATCAGATCAGTGGAACGCACTGACAGACATCATGATCTGGCCGGTTCTCATACCTCATAACTGATTCACACTTCAAGCACCTTTAACAATATGACAACCATTTTTTTTTCACTCGTACATGGGGGCATGGGCATCATTGGCTGACCTGCATTTATTACCATCCCTACTTGCCCTTGGAGGGCAGTTGAGAGTCAACCACATTGCCGTGGCTCTGGAGTCACATGTAGGCCAGACCAGGTAAGGATGGCAGATTTCCTTCCCTAAAGGACATTAGTGAATCAGATGGGATTTTCCAGCAATGGTTCATGGTCAACATTAGTCTCTTAATTCCAGATATTTTTAATTGAATTCAAATTCCACCATCTGTCGGGATTCGAACCAGGGTCCCCAGAACATTAGCTGAGTTTCTGGATTAATAATCTAATGATAATACCACTAGGTCATTGCCTCCCAAACTTGCACCTGAATTTGATATGTGCGCTGTGGACACCATTTTGGATCACTGAGTTCACTCATAATATACACAGCAGAAGAGTGCTAAAGATCTGGATTTTGCATTGTTTATCTTCAATTTTATTTATGAACATACAAACTAGGTGCGTGAGTGTGCCATTCAACCCTTCGAGCCTTCTCTGCCATTCAGTAAGATCATGGCTGATCTGACTGTAGCCTCAAATTCACATTCTGCCTTTCCTACCACCTATGGTCATCCTTCCCTCCCCTTCAGAAGCCTAAAAACATTCGGCCAAGTGTGGTCATCCTTATTATAATTTCTTATAACCCAGATGATTTTGCTAAGAATATTGAACCGAAATTGGTTTTATTTAATCATTTCGAACAAAGTGGGAATTCAGTAGTCTAAACAAAAAAAAAATTCCCTCCCTCAGTTCTGGATGAAGAGCGTGCAATGGTTCCTGGCTTCAGAGAAAGATAACTGAAGATGAGATGTGAGGGTTGACTTATGTCAAACGTGAGAAGAATTATCACACAATTCTAGCCGAGTCTGTTATGAAAACCCTCTGCGTGATAGGTCTTTTCTCATTACATGCTTTATGCTTCAATGATTTTCCTGCTGGTTTTCTAACTTCAACCATGGTAGATTAGAGTTAGCAAATAAAGCAAAAAGTTTCTCGACATAGTTTCTTTGGAAATTCAAGCTTTCGCTTTTCCCTTAGACACTGTCAAATTCCAGCCATGTCGATGAGACAGTTGAAGTATTGTTTATGGTGACTGCAGACAAAAGCATTGTAATTATCCTCATAGACTTCACTGAAATGACTGCATCCTTAGATCAATAGTGTATCTTTGTGTTTTTCATTGCACATTTTAATTTATTCCGCTCAATAACTGTCTGAAACTATTTCCAAATTGTATTATTATTTACTCATTCTGCCTTTTCTCATCAAAATCAATCCAGGAATGAACTAAATACTGAATCCATTTACCATACAGCCGCACCACTTCAGTGCATATCAGAGAGATTAATCACTTACAATGTTTCCCAACTTCCCAGTTACGTCATGTTATGTTTCAGTCCATTTGCTTTCTCGAGTGCACTTCAGTCATTCTATTTTGAAAGGTGACATCTTTCAAATTGTGAGACTTCTCATGCCAAGCATACTGACATTCCTCTTAGGTCATAAAAAACAGTAGAAGGCCCTTCAGCCCCTCAATTCTGTTCCATCATTCGCTCAGATCATGGCCAATCATCTACAGCAGCTTTGCTTTCTTGCTCGATCCTCACAAATGTTTTCGTCACAGCGAACAAAGTACTGATAAAAGTAAATAAACAAAGCTCTCCAACGTGAGGGAATGATTGAATCATAGGATCCTTACAGTGCAAAAGGAGACCATTTGGCCCATCGAGTCTGCACTGATCACAACCCCATCCAGACCCCATCCCTGTAACCTCATGCATTTACCCTAGCTGGTCCCCCTCAGTCTTAGGGTCAATTTAGCGTGGCCCGGTCATCTTTGGAGTGTGGGAGGAAACCAGAGCATCTAGAGGAAACCCACTCGGGCACAGGGGGAATGTGCAAACTCCACAGACAGTGACCCAAGCCAGGAATCGAACCTGGTCTCCCTCAGTGTACCCGGACAGGCACTGGAGCGTGGCAACTAGGGGATTTTCATAGTAATGTCATTTGCAGTGTTATTGTAAGCCTACTTCTCACTAATAAAATAATTGTGCTACAGTTAAGGAGTTTAAATTCAAATGAATAACTGGGGAGGCGATGGCCTAGTGGCTTTATTGCTAACTTATTAAGACAGAAACTCAGCTAATGTTCTGGGGACCAGAGTTCGAATCCCACCACGGCAAATGGTAACAAAATATCTGGAATTAAGAATCTACTGATGACCATAAAACCATTGTCGGAAAAACACATCTGGTTCACTAATGTCCCTTTCGGGAAGGAAATCTGCTGTCCTTACCTGGTCTGGCCAACGTGTGACTCCAGAGCCACAGCAATGTGGTTGACTCTCAAATGCCCTCGTGCGACTAGAGATGGGCAATAAATGTTGGCCGGTCAGCGACGCCCATGTCCCATGAACTAATAATAAAGCTGAACAAGACATACTTCTTTCATGATCTCTGCTTAAAGATTAAGGCTGAAATGTTACTACCGTTCATGCAGTTGGCATTTTCCCATCTCACTGCAGTGAACGGATGTTTGGCTGGGTGCAGCATGAACAGCCGGTAAGATCGCACCCTTTGAATCAATTGGGTGATACAAATATAAGACTGAATTACATATGAGTGCATGTTGGGATACTTCACTGAGTGAGCAGAAATTTGAAGAGTGTTGTTGTTATGTTGTACTGCTCCCAGCCTTCACTCTGCTGTTCATACTTTCACAATGTTATTCCTGATCTTTGTTTTCACACCATATAATCAAAATCAATTATTATAATCGATTTTAAAAAAGTCATCTGGCTAGCCCAATAATTGATTGGTACAATACTGTGGTCAGGCGCGATGGAAACTAAATTTGATTGTCTTCCAATTAACTGCACGTGGAGACATAGACTGGAATTCTCCAGCCATTCATGCCCTGTCACCCCCTGCAGCGAGCATGGAGAATATAGCGCTCAGCCAAATCTCCTTTCATTTGCAGCTGGACTGGAGAACCCCAGCTGTGGTGGAGATTAGAGAATCTGACCCCTCCCCAAAGGCTGAAGCTAGTTCTGCAGGTTCCTGTTGCCTATTTTGGCCCAAGGGGCCTTCCACTTGAATATACTACAAGCAAAGTTTGGTCTCTTAATGTTTCAGCACATCTGAAATGCTGAGAAAATGAGGTTTCTCTCATTAAGGTATATGGTTAGAAATGGGATTGGCCTTTTTAGAGTTTGTCTTTTTTTCCAAGCAGGTGATAGCATTTGCTTGGTTTCCTTGGAATTAACAATGTTTTCTACTTCATAAACTGGTACATTGGGGTGATTTTCAGCTGCACTAATTAAAAAAGTTTATTTATTCATTATTTTCACAAGTAGGCTTACACTAACACTGTGATGAAGTTACTGTGAAAATCCCATTCACTGCAGCGGGACTGGAGAATTCCAACCAGAAGCGAGGTAGGAGAATCCCATTCTAACGCTAACCCTAACCATAACCCTAACCCTAATCCTAAATTTCATTGACTTTTACAATCTACTTATGTTATCAAGTTTTAGACTGTGATCGCCAAGCCATTTTCCATGTTTGATGTTTTACGCAGTCACTGTTGCATTAGTCAGGATTCTCCAGTCTCGTCCGTGGTGGGACCTGTTCCACGCGAGAAAGGAAAATTTGATGCTCCGCCAAAACTCCATTTACTTTCAGTAGCACAGGAAAATCTTTGCCACAAACAAGGACGGAGAATTTCAGCCATTGTCTAAAGCAACCTTTCAGACAATGGACAGATTCTTTCCATATAGCTATGGTGGAATACCTTCCCAAACTTTGATTTGATTTGCATTATTCTCACATGTATTAGTATATAGAGAAAAGTATTGTTTCTTGCATGCTATGCAGACAAAGCATACCATTCATAGAGAAGAATCATAGAATCCCTACAGTGCAGAAGGAGGCCATTTGGCTCATCGGGTCTGCGCCAACCACAATCCACCCAAGCCCTATTCCTGTAAACCCTCATATTTACCCTGCTAATCCCCCTGACACTAGGGTTAATTTAGCATGGCCAATCAACCTACCCCCACATCTTTGGACTGTGGGAGGAAACAGGAGCACCCAAAGGAAACCCATGCGGGTATGGGGAGAATGTGTACGCCAGACAGATAGTGACCCGAGGCCAGAATTGAACCTGGGTCCCTGGCGCTGTGAGGCTGCAGCACTAACCACTGTGCCATCATACCACCTGTATAAGAGGGGCACTTGGATTTGAACCAGAGACCTCTATGATCTGCAGTCAAGTGCTCTACCTCTGCAATACACCCCCTAAAGAAGGAAAGACGAGAGAGCAGGATGTACTGTCACAGTCAAATCATTAAAATAATAAGTGCCAGAGTAGTGGAAAGGACCGCCTTATTGCCATCTTTATTGCCATTCCCCAATTCTCTGCCAACCCGAACTTTGGCCATCCAGTATTAACATCAACAACATTCAGGTCAGATACAGGATAGCAGTGATGCAGAGGAAAATTTCCTTATTACCACCGGGTCTCTAGGAGGGCATCATTGCTTTTCCAACTACTCTCATACTTTCTTTGTGAGTTTGCCAATTTAATGGCACTTATTAGCCAATTTTTTTGTGATGAGTCCAGACTCCCTTGAAACACAGTTGAGACTGAATGGATCTATTTCAAATAGAATTAAAGACTGGATTCATCCCATTAGTCTGCATTAGATTTGAACCTGAATCTGAAAGAAGAATAAACAGTTTGCTAACTCACTATACAATCCAGGAATAATGTTTCCTCACCAAAACAGTACCAAATGTTCCATCAATTTCCCCTCACTTGAAGAGACTGAGCTATAGTTTGATTGGTCATACTTAATACAATGGTATTATGTATGTAGTTGGGGCGTTATGCCCTTTTAGGAGAATGGTGACCTGGGGCAACAAGCTCCACCCAGGGTGAAACTTGAGGGAGTCAGTCTTGGACTGACTGTATACCTGTTAAGACGTTTTAATAAACCATTCCTTGTTTGAATTGTACCGATCAATCTCGTGGTTTGATTTGATTTGATTTATTATTGTCACTTGAATTATTATTAAAAAGTATTGTTTCTTGCACACTATATGGGCAAAGCACACTGTTTTTAGAGAAGGAAAGGAGATGGTGCAGAATGTAGTGTTACAGCGATAGCTAGGGTGTAGAGAAAGAACAGCTTAGTGCGAGGTAGGTCCGTTCAAAAGTCTGACAGCAGCAGGGAATAAACTGTTCTTGAGTCAGCTTGGTAGAGTGAAGTAAAGTTTATTTATTAGTCAAAAGTAAGGCTTACATTAACACTGCAATGAAGTTACTGTGAAATTCCCCTAGTTGCCACTTTCCGGCGCCTGTTCGGGTCAATCCACCTAACCCAAACATCTTTGGAGTGTCGGAGGAAACCGAAGCAACCGGAGGAAGCCCATGCAGACATGGGGAGAATGTGCAAACTCCATACAGACAGTGACCCATGATCTTATTGAATGGCGGGGCAGGCTCAAAGGGCTGGATGGCCTACTCCCGCTCCTATTTCTTATGTTCTTGTGTTCTTATGACCCAATCCGGGAATCAAACCCAAGTCCCTGGCACTCCGAGGCAGCAATGCTAACCACTGTGCCACCAAGCAGCCCTCTACTGTGTCACTGTGCCGCCCAGCTCAAAAAGCTAATGTGTCAATCAGGTATTTTTATTCCGAGCCAAGGGGTGGGATTTTCCGGCCTTGCTTGCCCCAAAAATGGAAAATCCCGCTCATGGTTTGCCCCTCGCCCCACTGCCTGTTCCGATTCTCATGGCAGGCGGGATGGTAAAATTCACCCCAAGGTGTTTTTATTCTGAGTTAAGGATAACAGAAAGGCTATGTAGAGAAACGTGCACACACACACACACCTTCCTTACATTAACTTTACCCATTATGCTACATCTTACCCTGCCCATGATCAGTTGTGGGGTGGCTGCTTTGGTTTGAGTAAAAAGCTGAAAAGGCACATATATATTCTTCAACATTTGGATAGTTACTCTGGCAATAGATTAATGTTTAGAGTGCAATGTTACAATTCTGGCACAAAAAGCAAACTGCAAATGCCAACAATTTGTCAAGTTTATTTGGAGAACATAATGAGCAGCAGAATGGGCCATTATTCCTCTTGAATGGGTCCAATTTTCTTTCTTGCATGCTACTCATTCCCTGACTTAAAGAATTCGCAAGTTTTTCATGGATAACAGAGGAGCAGATGGAAACACTCGGTCCATGAGTGGAATTGAGCAGAAACACAAATGTTGCTGTCCATTTCTGGTTGTACTTTCTTCTTGGACAGTCAATTTCCTTTCCTCCTCCTCATCCCCTGGACCAATTTCACTGACCTCCCTCTGTACAGGTGCCTAAAAGGAACCTTCTTTTCAGCTCTGCTTTCAGTTTCCATTAGAATGGTCCAAATAAGAGCATAGGAGCAGAATTAGGCCACTCGGCCCATCGAGTCTGCTCTTCTATTCAATCATGGCTGATTTTTTTCTCATCCCCATTCTCCTGCCTTTTCCCCATAATCCCTGATTCCTTTATTAATGGAGAACCTATCTATCTCTGTCTTAAAGACACTCAATGACCTGGCCTCCACAGCCTTCTGCGGCAAAGAGTTCCACAGATTCACCACTCTCTGGCTGAAGAAATTCCTCCTCATCTCTGTTTTAAATGACCGTCCCTTCAGCCTGAGGTTGTGCCCTCTAGTTCTAGTTTTTCCCACTAGTGGAAACATCCTTTTCACGTCCACTCTATCCAGGCCTTGCCTTGTCCTATAAGTTTCAATAAGGTCTCCCCTCATCCTTCTAAACTCCAAGGAGTATAGACACACAGTCCTCAACCACTACTTATCCTCCAAACTCTTCATTCCAGGGATCATTCTTGTGAACCTCCTTTGGACCCTTTCCAAGGCCAGCACATGCTTGTTAACTGGTTAAATAGTGGAGGCAATGGTTTCATGGTATTACCATTAGACTATTAATCCAACTCAACTAATGTTCTGGAGACCCAGGTTCGAATCCTGCCACGGCAGATGGTGGAATTTGAATTCAATAAAAAATATCTGGAATTAAGAACCTATTGAGACCATTTTGGATTGTTGGAAAAACCCATCTGGTTCACTAATGTCCTTTAGGGAAAGAAATCTGCCGTCCTTACCTGGTCTGACCTACATGTGACTCCAGAGCCCCAGTGATGTGATTGACTCTCAACTGTCCTCCAAGGACAACCAGCGATGGGCAATAAATGCTGGCCAGCCAGTGGCGCCTGTGTCCCATGAATGGATAAAAATATCTAATTGAGTATGCATGGACTTATAACTGAGAGAACACATTGAACTGATGTCTTATGAGTTAGTTAGAAGTTAGAGTCATTCATTGCTTCCTACCAGCTCAGACCTGTACATAAGAGATTTGGAGTCTTTCTGGTTGCTAACGGCGATCAGCAATCATTAGGACCTGCTAATATCTGGGGTAAAGAGAATTGAAAATAGTGGCTGACTGAGGATTTTCAGCTTATCTGTAGTATCCTCAGGACACTTTTTGGCAGGGGTTTGGGTGAACGTCATAACATCAGCTTTATCTGGCACTCCTGCATTTGGATGGCAGGCAGTGACTGCAAATGGAAATAGGCAGAAGGCTGCACCCTGGACTCTCTTTCCCCAACCCTCCACAGCCATTTTACCTGTCCAGTGCTTAATAACTAGGCTCAAATATAGTCATCCATATGAAATCCAGGTAGAACAGTGGTTGGCGCTGCTGCCTCATGGCACTAGGGACCCGGGTTCAATTCCAGCCTTGGGTGACTGTGTGCAGTTTGCACATTCTGCGTGGGTTTCCTCCAGTTTCCTCCCAGAGTCCAAAGATGTGTGAGTTAGGTGGATTGGCCATGCTAAATTGCTCCTTAGTGTCCAAAGGTTAGAGGGATTAGTGGGGTAAATATATGGAGTTTCAAGTATAGGTCCTGTTGGAGAGTCGGTGCAGACTCGATGGGCCGAATGGCCTCCTTCTGCACTGCAAGGATTACATGAAATCCCTTTGCATTGCAATTCTGGTGGTCTCAGGCACCCATTGTTACATTGCCCATGTCTTCATATCTGACCTTAGGGAGAGCACATTGACAGGTTAATTGACCCATCACATATGAAGTATGACAACTCGGGCAAGTTACAAGTGGGAAACAATGGAATGTATCACCACTAATCCCTTGGTCATCGTCACCTAATGTGCACAAGCACATTCTCCAGCAAGGAGGCTGGATGGCAATCAGGAATAGGATCACCAGCTGTTATAGTCCAGCTGTGGCTCGGTCACTCCAGCTGAGCTCAGTTAACAGAACGCTCGATTAGGCTAAATAACAATCGCTGGCATCCAGTTTTAATCCATCTGAGGGGCTCAGTGAAATCACAGAACATTGACGGAAAATCGTGATCTTTGAATTTCCATCCAAAAAGTGCCAACTGAGTTGCCAATTTCTAAACGTTGATTTTGAAATAACAATTTACATTGTATTTCGAATTTATAGGTCTTATTTAGAAATAGTTTTTGAGAGATAAGCAAATGTAGCGTACACATCACAGACATTTTCATGAAGTTAAGTCACTTTTAAAGATGATAAAATTTAGGCCTCAAATCCAGGATTTTCCAACTGGTATTATTTTAGCAATGGCTCTATTTTTAACATTGGCAACATTGGCTTATCAGAAAATACAGGTCTAATAATGGAACAATAAACCAGTAATGGCATGGTGGCACAGAGGTTAGCACTGCTGCCTCATGGCGCCAGGAACCGGGGTTCAATTCCAGTCTCGGGTCACTGTCTGTGTGGAGTTTGCACATTCTCCTCGTGTCAGCGTGGGTTTCCTCTGGGTGCTCTGGTTTCCTCCCACAGTCCAAAGTTGTGCACATTAGGCTGATTGGCCATGTATTAGGAGGATTAGCAGAGTAAATGCGTGGAGTTACAGGATAAATCCCTGGGTGGGATTGTTGCCGGTGCATGCTCAATGGGCCGAATGGCAGGTTAGGTGAATTGGCCCTGTGTCAGAGGGGTTTAGCAGGCTAAGTGTGTACAGGAATAAGGCCTGGGTAGGATTGTGGTCAGTACAGACTCAGTGAGCTGAATGGCCTCCTTCTGTACTGTAAGGGATTCTATGATTCTATGTCTTGTGAGGCCAGAGAGTAGCAACCCTACCTCTGATTCAGAATCTCTGGGTTCAAGTCCCACTGCAGGACTTGATGGCCATGGAATATGTATAAATAACACACTGGTTGAATATCAGAATACAGACCCTTCCAATATGCCAATGTCAAATGGTAAGGGTGGGTGAGATTCCTGGTCAGCCATATGATGGACATGATTTTGGAGCATCTACCATCAAGTAGCTTTGGACTACAACAAGCATGTTGTAAAAGTGTTTATTGTCACATGTTGGCTCAGTTGGCTGGATAGCTGGTCTGGACCAGATTGGTGCCAATAGCAGAGGTATACTCACTGCAAAGGTGACTCGAAGTGGCTGAAAGTTATAAAGGGTTTATTACCAATGATAAATAGATGTTTCCAATCTAGGGTCTGACAGAACTGAATACACGACGACTCTCTACTCCACCCTGGCTCCAACTGAGAATCCTCCCTGACGTAGGACATGCACTTGATTGGCTAGGCTAAGACCATAAGACCACAGATATAGAAGCAGAACTAGGCAATTTGGCCCATTGAGTCTGCTCCACCATTTGGTTGTGGCTGATAAGTTTCTCAACCTCATTCTCATGACCTTTTCCCATAATCTTTGATTGATCCCCTTACCGGTCAAGAACCTATCTATTCCCATCTTGAATACACTCAATGACTTGGCCTCCACAGCCTTCTGTGGCAATGAATTCCATAGATTCACTCATCTCGGTTCTGAAGGGGGTCGTCCCTTTAGTCTAAGGCTGTGCCCTCAGATCTTAGTCTCTCCCACTCATGGAAACATCTTCCCCATATCCACTCTACACAGGCCTTTCAGCATTCTGTAACTTTCAATGAGATTCCCCCTCATCCTTCTAAACTGCATCGAATACAGACCCCGAGTCCTCAAACTGTCTTCATACATCAACGCATTCATTCCCTGGATCATTCTCATTCTTTAATTCTCTGGACCCTCTCCAAGGCCAGCACGTCCTTTCTTAGATGCGGGGCCCAAAATGCTCCAAATGTGATCTTACCAAAGCCTGGTCAGAACACACTTGGATGTGCTGCCACTCCATTGGGATTGCCCCCTTAAAGGGACCATGCTACCACAACAGCGTCTGAGCCTTATCCCACTGTTGGTGGATTTTGGACCTGCCTTCTTGCTCCACTCATGGTGGAATCTGTGAGCTGTGGGCTAGCCTGTCCTTCAGGCAAAAAACTGAAGAAGCCAATAACATGGCTCCACTTTCTATGGCAGCCTCACCTCATGCCAAAGGTGTTTTCAAAGTCTCATATTTCTCTCTCTCTCTGTTAATGAATGAAATTGTAAAACACAACTTCCGCTCCACCCCCCTCCCAAAGTTGGTGAAGATTATAACATAAAAATTGACTGCTTTATTCAACTACCACAACTCATCAGCCTTCATTGTTGGAATTAGCAGCCCCTTGTGTCTTGTGGGTAAGGTCAGTGGTTTGAAATTGAGAAAGAAATGCAGCAGGAATTGTGGGTGGCACAGTGGCATAGTGGTTAACATTGCTGCCTCACAGCGCCGGGGATCTGGGTTCAATTCCGGCCTCCGGCCACTGTCTGTGTGGAGTTTGCACGTTCTCCCTTTTTCTGCATGTGTTTCCTTCGGGTGCTCCTGTTTCCTCCCACAGTCCAAAGACGTGCGGCTCATCACAGAATCCCTACAGTACAGAAGGAGGCCGTTTGGCCCATCAATCTGTACTGACCACAATCCCCACCCAGGTTCTATTCCCGTAACCTCACACATTTAACCTGATACTTGAATCAATCAACCTAACTTGCACATCAGTGGGAGGAAATCCCACCATGCCGCCCTCAGGTTAGGTGGATTGACCATGGTAAGCTGCCCCTTAGTGTCAGGGGCACTAGCACGGTAAATGCATGAGATTATGGGGATAGGGTGGGTGGGATTGTTGTTGGTGCTGGCTTGATGGGCCAAATAGCCTTCTTCTACACTGTAAGGATTCTATATCTATTCCCAAATTCTATGAACTAAATAACTCACTCAATAGATGCATCGTGTTCTTTTTAACGTGGGTAATGCAATGGGCTCATTGTGTTCTGTTCCAGAAAACAATAGGTTACAGTTGAGTTATATATAGATGATTAGTTCAAATTCAGCATTGGCATGGACGCAGCCGCTTTGTCTAATTTCCAAACTGAGAGTGCAAGGCAATCTGGAATTGAATTGAAATGGATGAGAGACAGGACCGGCAAGTTTATGGCAAAATATTCATCTTTATAATTGCACGCGATGGTTCAGAATTCTGTTCTTCGTTTAAATTCATATAAACTTCAGAATTTTTCTATAGTTCTTTTTGGAGTCAGTGTCTGCTTTGTATCTCGATAACAGCACAACACAACCAGGGCAGGAATGGTGACATTTGGCCAATTTTTCCTGACTACAGAATTAAACAGTTGTCCCTTTACTCTCAGGCTGTACCCTCGGATCCTAGTCTCTCCCACTAATGGAAACATCTTCCCCATGTTCACTCTACCCAGACCTTTTAGTATCCTGTGCCACAGCACAGCGGCACAATGGTTAGCACTACTGTCTCACAGCGCCAGGGACACAGGATCGATTCCTGGATTGGGTCACTCTCTGTGCAGAGTTTGCACATTCTCCTCATGTCTGTGTGGGTTTCGTCCGGTGCTCCAGTTTCCTCCTACAGTCCAAAAGATGTGCTGGTTAGGTACACTGACCCGAACAGGTGCTGGAGTGTGGCGACTAGAGGAATTTCACAGTAATTTCATTGCAGTGTTAATGTAAGCTTGTGACTAACAAATAAATAAACAAACTTTATAATAATAAAATTAGTCAGGCTAATAGAGAATGCGCAGGGGGCAGGCAAACCAACCAAATACTTGTGAAAGTAGTTTGGTATACTGAGAAACAGTTAACGAGATTGCAGAACAGCTGAATAAGCAGACAGCAAGGTCCTTTTTTTAACATCAGGGGATTTAGTCCCATCTGTCTGACCTATCCCTGAGTAAAAAGAATGATGTGGATTAGAGCTGTCAATCATTCTGACCCTCGGAAAAGCCAAACTTATTGACCTTTACAAGTGTATTACAGTAATTCTATACACAAGTGTAAGGTTACTAGAATGAAATGGATGAGCTCTGAACTGGCTGAAGTGGGCAGTCTTTTTGTTAGCAGGAAGGTAAGACAACCACATGACATTAACAAACAAGATACATCCTGCCCCAGAATCTTTAAACATTTAACAGCGTGAAACCCAGAATGTTCCGCATGCTTTTAGAATCTATTATATATCAGGTTGAGAAAGTGTCAGGCAATAAAATTGTCAATACTGTAACGCTAATGCATCTCTTGTCGATACTCACAAGATAATTCCAAACATTGGATTCTTCAACATTTCCCTCCTGTCAGTTCGATTGAACTCAAATGACTTTTATCGCACGCTTCCACTGAAAGCGGCTGGACAGGCAAAACAGCAATGAAAACTTTTAATTGTGTCGCACCTCTGATGTGGTAAAATATCCCAAGGTACTTTGCAAGGGAATGATCAGGTGCAGGGGAGAAGGCTTCAGAAAGGGTACAGAAAAGATTCACGAGAATCCGGGGACGAGGACCTTTGTGTTTGTAGTGTAGGAAGGAAGGAACAAACTGAGATTTCTGAGGCCGTATAAAACTTCATCAAAACAGCTTTATTCAACATGCTTGAGGGAGAGCAGAACTCACGGCTGTAATTACAGGTTTCTTCCAAGCTATTCTACTGAACATTTCCTCTGATAGATTCCTACACCTCTTTCTTTATATCACAAAGCGTTACATCAGGTCATCGTATTGTTACTTTGAATTGATTAAGTTCTGTTTTTGATTACGTTATTTGGTTCCATTGTCTTGTGTCCTTCAGTTTATAATCATTATCTCCTAACTACCTGTTTACAATATCAAAGTGTTGTGTTTGTCAAATTGACTTCAATAGGGTGTTAATTGTCCTATCTCCTGGATATTTGATTAAGTTTTCAGAGGCACAATGGTTCCTCTAGACCTTCTGAAGCCTTAATAATTGAGATGGATTCTCATATGGTTATTGTAACCTTGGAGCGATACGACCTGGCGTGTGACTGTGTCCGTGCCACCTGAGGTATCGTTATTTGCATTTCGTCTTGTCTGCCTGCAGTGAGTGTGGCTAGTACAGTACTGTCTGATTAACCTTTTCCATACATTCCTCTCCTGCTGCAGCCCACACTCTTTGGGTTTTTTTTAAACTTTGTTCCAATCCAATCCAATCAAATCCAATTCAGAGTCCCAACAAGTTGGGACATTCCCGATCCAAGCTGACAAGACAGGGCTCTCACCTCCTGTCTTGGGCTTGATCTACATGATCCAAGCTGATTGGAGTAGGTGTAGCTCCTCCTCCAAGGCTTGATCTTATTTGCACCTTAGCCAAAAGGCCGAGATGCCGCTTTAAAAAATTGCTTCACATGAAGCTGAAATGTAACCTAATGACTTCAACTAAGTGCAGCATGGCGATACTACACCTGATCTTAGCCAAAAGGCCAAGAACTCCCTGGGTTTTGCCCTATTACAGTAGATAGGTTGGAGAAGTTGGGACTGTTTTAACTCAAGAACAGCTTCTTCCCTGCTGCCATCAGACTTTTGAATGGACCTGGCTTGCATTATGTTCATCTTTCTCTACACCCTAGCTATGACTACATAATACTACATTCTGCACGCTCTCATTTCCTTCTCTGTGAATGGTATGCTTTGTTTGTATTCGCGCAAGAAACAATACTTTTCACGGTGTGCTAATACATGTGACATTAATAAATCAAACCAAAAATCAAATCTAATCAAAAATGAAGAATGTGTAGGATGATGGGGGGAAGACAAAGAGATGACATGAGGTGAATTGCTCATTTGGAGATCCAGTGCAGACATGGCAGAATGAATGGCCTCCTTCTGTGCTGTAACAATTCTGAGATTCTAAAAATTTGACTCAGAGCTACAAAGAAAAGATAATAGGAGAGATAACAGATGCTTGGTTAAAGAAGTAGGATTGAATGAAGACTATCATATCAAAAACTAGACAGTCATTGAATTACTTTAGCTGGGAAGTGACTGTTGTTTCATGTAGGAAAATATAGCAAGCATTCAGCTCCTGGTACGGCATGGTGGTACATTGTTAGCACTGCTGCCTCACAACGCCAGGAACCCAGTTCAATTTCAACCTTAAAGTGACCGTGTGGAGTTTGCATGTTCTAATCTAACTCTGCATGAGTTTCCTCCAATTACTCTGGTTTCCTCCTTAGGTGGATTGGCTATGCTAAATTACAAGTCAGGACAATTAGTAGGATTTTGCAGTAGATTTGTAAAATCCTACTGACTGCCTTGGCTTGAGACAATTCATACCTCCTTAACTTCTCTCTCTCCACTCGCACTGTCTGTACCTGTAAAGACATGATTATCTGAGAAGACTTGCATTCCAACCATTATCTTGCAATTGTATCTTTGTCTACATATGCTGTGTTTGTGAAACCACCTCGCCACTCACCTGATGATTCCAAGTAAACCTGCTGGTCTTTAATCTGATGCTGTAAGACTTCTTACTTGGAATTCTTTGCCTTAGAAGGAAGTGGAAGCAGTGTCTCTGAATATTTTTAAGGCAAAGTTAGATAGATTCTTGTTAGACAAGGGAATCAAAGATTTTCAGGGGAGTTTTATATTTACTTATTAGCGTCACAAGTAGGCTTACATTAACACTGCAATGAAGTTACTGTGAAAATCAACTAGTCGCCACACTCTGGTGCCTGTTCGGGTACACTGAGGGAGAATTTAGGACGGTTAATGCACCTAACCAGCACATCTTTTGGACTGTGGGAGAAAATTGGAGCACCCGGAGGATACCCGTGCAGACACAGGGAGAAGGTGCAGACTCCACACAGCCCCAAAGCCGAGAATCAAACCCAGGTCCCTGCGTTGCGAGGCAGCGGCACTAACCTATGTGCCACGATGCCACCCATAGAAGGGAATGTGAAATTCGAAACTCAAACAGATCAGCCATGATGTCATTGAAAGACAGCATGCTTGAAGGGCTGAATGGCCAACTTCTGCTCTGATTTTGTACATTTACTTTTTGTTTCAGAATTAATTTTCTTGATTATCAATTAAGAACGCACTCAAACAGGACTTTAGAGACATTGAATGCTCTTTTTTGCCATAACCATAGGATCAGAAATTTATAAAGTTACCAAAAGAAAAACATTGCTATTTTTCTGTCCATTTCAATCAGCCAGATGGCAATTTTTAACAGTCTTGGCATGGGATGTACTTAGGCTCCAAGAAGTCTGATACCTTTAAAGGTCACAGGTTTCCCTGTCCGCTTGAAAGTAATGGCTAGAATTCTAATTCCAATCTCTGGGGCAGTCTCAAGGTTGCATATTCCTAGATGTTGCACTTATTAAAATGGATAAACTCCTCAATATCTATTACAGCGCCACAGCAAGGGAGCAGAAGGAGTTGGGCAATTCTGTCGCAATTTGAGTTTAGTGATTTTGACAACAATCTCGTAAAAACAGGAAGGATATTCCCAATGGTGGGGGAGTCCAGAACCAGGGGTCACAATCCGAGGAATCAGGGTAGACGATTTATGATGGAGATGAGGAGGCATTTCTTCACCCAAAGAGTGGTGAGCCTGTGGAATTCATTACCACAGAAGGTAGTTGATGCCAAAACATTGAATGTATTCAAAGAGGTGGCTGGATATAGCGCCTGGGGCAAATGAGATCAAAAGTTACAGGGAGAAGGCAAGGTTAGGCTATCGAGTTAGATGATCAGCCATGATTGTGATGAATGGCAGAGCAGGCTCGAAGAGCCAAATGGCCTCCTCCTACTCCTATCTTCTATGTTTCTATTTAAAACAGTGGACCAAATCTTGCTGAAGCAGAGCTACTCATGGTGTGTGTCATTAGTTTGATCTTTACCTCCATGTCCCAAGGCTTGAAAACCTTTTGCCCTTTAAATCGCTGGAAGTGGGAGTTGTTGTACAGTGAAGGATACAGTGCATCTGGAATCTTTATTTGAGGACTGAGAGAGAAAAAAGGAGGAACAACAGGGAAGGGCATTGAACTGCGTCAAATTGGATGCAGAGAGGAATAGAGGGAGAAAGGAAGATTGGATTGAAAGAGAGAGAAAGAAGTGATAGGGAGGCAAAGTAAGAAAAAGAGTCAAAAATTATTCTTTTTTTAGCTCCCTAAGAGGAATTTACTGCCTGCAGTAATGAGACTCAATAGTTTAGGCTAGAGTTTGACTGACAAACTCTTGTTAAAAACACAGCCCTATACTTTCTATGGGAAGTTGAATTCAAGTTTAACGTGCATGTCCAACAAGCTCTTAAAGTTAAGGTGAAAGATGAGGATGAGTTGCTGTTTATTTGGGAGAAACAACAGAATAACTGGAATGACCAGCAAATTCTGACAATCAGCAACTCACCACCGAACTCATCTTTAAGAAGACTTGTTGACAATTTGCACATTAATAACACTGTGTCTGCACTATTATTTCATCAGGAAGATTTGTGATGTAAATGTATTTAAATGAAATTTTACATTTCCAATATCCAGGAAGTGGTTCAGCTCCCTAAACACCTCCAGATGTGAACTTCTAAATATCAGGGATACTTGTGAATCTTCCAAATGCTCTGATTTGGAGGAGGTAGTGATACTGTCACTGGAAAAGTAATCCAGAGGCCCAGGATAGTTCTCTGGGGACACGGGTTTGAATCCCACCAAGTTAGATGGTGAAATTTAACTTCAATAAAAATCTGGAATTTATCATAGAATCTTACAGTGCAGAAGGAGACCATTCAGCCCATCAAGTGTGCACCAACCACAATTCCACCCAGGCCCTATCCCCATAACCCCACATGTTTACCCTAGCTAGTCTCTCTGACGCAAACGGGCAATTTAATTTTGCCAATCCACCTAATCCGCACATCTTATGGAGGAAACCGGAGCACCCGAAGGAAGCCCACGGACACCTGGGCAGAACTTGCAGACTCCACACAGACAGCAACCCAAGGCTGGGAATCGAAACCGGGTCCCTGGTGCTGTGAGGCAGCAGTGCCAACTACTGTACCACCCTAATTAGTTGAACTTTCACACAAATTAAAAGTCTAATGATGATCATAAAACCATTGTTGTTTATTATAAAAATCCATCTGGTTCACTAATATCTTTTAGAGAAGGAAATCTGCCACCTTTACCAGGTCTGGCCTACCTGTGACTCCAGACCCACAGTAATGTAGTTGACTCTTAAATGCCCTCTGAAATGGCCTAGCAAGCCACTCAATTTAAGGGCTGTTAGGGATGGGCATAAGTGCGAATGACACCCATGTCCCCTGAACAAATTTTTAAACCTTGATTAATTAATCCTCTTAGTCTCCTGGAGCGTGGGTTTTCATAATTTTATATGTTGTAAGAATGTAAAAGAATAAATGAAATCTCAAGAGAATTTGATCGCAACAAAATTCCAGCTGTCAGAATTCAGTTACTTTTCCCCCAAGGGATATTTACCCTATTGATCTCCAACTGTTTTCTTCTTGTCTCCTCCACTTCTCTGATACTGCTGGAATGTTGAGACAGGAACATAGGGGCAGGAATAGACTAATCAGCCCATCAAGCCTGCCCGCCATTCAATTAGATCACGGTTGATCAAATAATTCAATGCCACTTTCATGCACGATCCCTATATCCCTTGAGAGGAGAGAACACATTGCTCTACTTGCATGAAAGCTTAAAGGGAATGGGAATATTTTCCTGTTGTATTTGCATTTTCTTTTCCTACTTTATTTTGCCCCTTTCTCTTGAGCCTTCATTTACATGGCATGGTGACTAAGAGTTGCTAACATACAGTGCCCCGCTATCTCTCATCTGTACTCGGGATGGCAAGCTGGCAGGGTGGCTGGCACTGTTGCCTCATGACGCCAGCGACCTGGGTTCTATTCCCGTTGGATCACTGTGCGGAGTCTGCACATTCTCCCCATGCCTGCGTGGGTTTCCTCCAGTTGCTCCAATTTCCTCCCAAAGCCCAAAATATTAGGTGCATTGGCCATGCTAAATTCCTACCAAACAGGCGCCAGAGTGAGGCGATGGAGGGATTTTCACGTAACTTCATTGCAGTGTTAATGTAAGCCTACTTGTGACATTAATAAATAAACGTAGAAACTTAAAAGAGAACCAATGATCAAAAAGACAGCTGCACTTTGAGAGCTAATAAACACAGCATCCTTTTATTCACCTCAGCCTCAAGTAATTCAGATCCTAAATCCATCACAGATAATATCGATATTTTAACTCACATGGCAGGTTTTGTGCTGTACAATTCATCTACAGGCGCTCAGACAGTGAAAGTTGCTTAAAGGGCGCAAAAGGCCAACTGATTTGAAAATAATGCAAGATTTGAAACATTTCATTGATCTTAGATGTCGGCCCAGATTGGGCTCAGCAGCAAAAAGAAAGCATGCGCACTGCTGACTTCTACAAAGGTCCCCACAAAGATCCAGCCTTCTCCATTGAATTTGAGTTCACTTTTCCCATTCTTGATTTGAATTCGATGCCAAGTCATGTCAATCTCTGTCCAACAACAGAAACGTCAATCAAACAGGACAAACAGCCAATCACATTGCAGCATTCCCACTGGTGGCAAAGCAGAAAGTCAATATGTTTTGATCATCCTTTGCTTCTTCATAACATTTTACAGAGAGTGAAATAAGGGTTGGAGTAGCTACATGGGTTTCAGGTAGAAATACCATGGGGAGAGTTTCCCTGTCCCACCCACCACAGGAATCATAGTGGGCAGGAGGGCGGATCATGCAAAGGTCCGTTGACCTTGGGTGGGATTACCCGGTTTAGGGGCGAATGCGGTCAGAAAATCCCGCCCCACAAACTTTAAAATAGATTTCAAAATACATAGATTTTCTTCAGTCAGAATAGAGAACTTTGAGAGTCTATAAATATAGAATTAGTTTTTCAGGGCCATAGAGATTGCCATCAATGATCATGAATTTAGTACTATTGTTAAAGGGGAGACCTCTTATTATATATGGGTCTAATTAATAACTATTAAAAGACCATGAGGTAGGTCGGCATAATTGAAACAAGGAATGATTTATTGAACGTCATAGAATCCCTACAGTTAAGGAGGAGGCCATTTGGCCCATTGAGTCTGCACCAACCATAATCCCACCCAGATCCTATCCCCATTACCACGTGCACTTACCCTCGCTAGTCCCCCTGACACTAAGTGGGAACTTACCATGGCCAATCTGCCCATACATCTTTTGACTGTGGGAGGAAACAGGAGCACCCGGAGGAAGCCCACACAAGTATGGGGAGAATGTGCAAACTCCACACAGTGACACAAACCAGGAATCGAGCCCGGGTCCTTGGCGCTGTGAGGAAGCAGTGTTAATTTACTGTGACGCTGTGTAACAGGTGCACAGTCGGTCCAGGACTGACTTCCTCAAGTTCCAGACTGGGTGGAGCTTGTTCCCCCAAGTTTCTTAGAAGAGCATAACACCCCAACTACATACATAATACCTTTGTATTAAGTATGACTAATCAAACTTTAGCTCAGTTTCTTCAAGTGAGGAGAAATTGATGGAACATTTGGTCCTGTTTTGGCTAGGTAACATTAGTCCAGGATTGCATAGTGAGTTAGCAAACTGTTTATTCTTCTTTCAGATCCAGGTTCAAATCTAATGCAGGCTAATGGGATGAATCCACTCTTTAATCACTTTCAGACTTCTATTTGAAACAGGCTCATTCAGTCTCAACTGTGTCTCAAGGGAGTCTGGACTCATCACAAGAAAATTGGCTCATAAGTGCCATTAAATTGGCAAACTCACAAAGAAAGTATAAGAGTAGTTGGAATAGCAATGGTGCTGTTCTGAAATCCCGGTGGTAAAACGGGAATTTTCTTTTGTATCACTACTATCCTGTATCTGACCTGAACATGTTAATACTGGACAGCCAAAGTTGGGATTGGCAGAGCATTGGGAAAAGGCAATAAGGATGGCGATAAAGTGACCCTTTCCACAAATCTGGCACTCTTTCTTCTGATGATTTGAACTACACGCTGAGACGATCCTGTGCCGTAAACCAATGTGTTTGTATCCTGTTTCTTGTGAAGGGTTTGTTTAAAATTCAGCTGGTGCTGATCTGCCTACAAACCAGATAGTGCACACACACATATACAGACACACACACATACATGTACATGCACATGTGCGTACACACACACATACACACACACACATACACACAGTGAAAGAATAAATTAATAAACAAGCTAACAGTTATTCATGACTTGCCATGTCCCCTCACATTGCTCCTTTGCTGACGGGTTGATTCTTCTGTCCAAAGCAGTTTTCTTGAGAAACTAGACTCACCATCCAACAGCAGAAGGGCAGAACTGTGTCAAAAGATCCTCCAACCTCCGTTACTTCTTACTTCTACCAATACACTGGTTTTCCATCAATCAACTCTCTTCAACAGCAAGGAGTAAATAGGTAACTCACTTTGTGCGAGACTGGGGTAGTAACCAAAACTAAATGACCACGTTGCTTCTTCACTGGATTGCATCACATCTACTTGCATTTCATAAATAGTAATTGGCAATCCACAACAATGAAAAAATTAAACAACTGGTAGAAAGATTCCAAGATCAAAAGATGTGCGGGTTAGGTTGATTTTCCATGCTAAAAAATTGCCCCTTCATGTCGGGGGATTAGCAGGGTAAATACATGGGGTTACAAGGATAGGGCTTGGGTGGGATTGTTGTCAGTGCAACTCAATGGCCCGAATGGCCTCCTTCCATACCGTGGGGACTCAATTGTTTTTTTATTCATTGATGGGATGAGTGCATCACTAGTGAGTTACATGTGGGCCAGACCAGGTAAGCACTTCTGATTTTTTTCCTGAAAAACATCGATGAACCAGATGAGTTTTTACAACCATTGTTTCAAGGTCATCATTACACTTTTAATTCCAGATTTTTATTGAACCTGCCGTGGTGAGATTTGAACCCAGGCCTCCAGATCATTACGCTGCATCTCGGGACCACGAGTCCAGTGACAACACCATGCGTCACCGCCTCCCCTTGAACATCGATAAAACCATTAGTTTAAAATTTCGTTAGACAGATGGCACCTGTGACAGTGCAGCACTCCCTCAGTACTGCAGTGGTGTGTCAACCTTGATATGAAATTGACTGAATAATTGGAAACAAAGAGTAATGATCAATGGATATTTTCCAGGCTGGTTTGTAGTGATGTTCCTCAGTAGCTTGTAATGGTGTTCCTCAGTAGCTTGTAGTGGTGTTCCTCAATAGCTTGTAGTGGTGTTCCTCAGTAGCTTTTATTGGGACTCTTCCTTTTCCGGATATATTTTAATGATCTAGATCTTGACATGCAGGAAATAGTTTCAAAGTTTGCAGGTGACACAAAACTTGGAAGAAGTTTAAACTGTGTGAGCACGGTGTAGAACCTCATAAGGACATAGACAAGTGGGCAGATAAAGTTCAATGTGGAGAAATGTGAAGTGGAGTGAAGAACATGGGAAGACAATATAAAGTAAGAGGTAAAATTCTTAAAGAGGTTCAGGAGTAGTGGGACCTGGGTGTATATGTGCAGAGATCATGAAGGTGGCAGGACAGTTAATAAATCATATAGTATTCTGGACTTTATTAATAGGAAAATCATTCAAACTTTTAAACAATCCTTGATAGCTCATGACTGAGTGAACACCCTTAACTGGGAGAGCATTTCTTGGAAAAGATCATTTCCTTCCCACATCTTGTAGTCAAGGATGCCATGTTCCGAGAACTAAATGTGGCAAATCTGTCATATCAAGACAGACTAAGTTGGTTCGGATTGTATTCATTGAAGATTAGAAGAGTGAGAGAGGATCTCACAGAAACTTATAAAATTCTAACAGTATTAGACAGGCTGATTCAGAAAGAATGTTCCGGATGGTGGGGGAGTCCAGAACTAGGGAATATAGTTTGAGGATAAGGGGTAAACCTTCTAGAACTGAGCTAAGGAGAGAATTCTTCACCCAGAGGGTGGAGAATGTAAGGAATTCATTACCTCAGAATGTAGTTGAGGCCAAAACATTATGTGATTTCAAGAAGGAATTAGATATAGCTCTTGGGGATAAAGGGATCAAGAATTATGGGAGGATGGGGGGTATCAGAATATTGAATTTGATCATAATGAATGGCGGAGTTGACTCAAAAGGCTGAATGACCTTGATGTGCAGGTTCATTTTTGTTCACCTGACCACGTTACAAAGTGATATAAGAACACAAGAACATAAGAAATAGGAGCAGGAGTAGGCCATCTAGTCCTTCGAGCCTGCCCCGCCATTCAGTAAGATCATGGCTGATCTGAAGTGGATCAGTTCCACTTTCCTGCTCTCTCCCCATAACCCTTAATCCCCTTGACTATCAGAAACCTATCTACCCGTGACTTAAATATATTCAGCGAGGTAGCCTCCTCCACTTCAACAGGCAGAGAATTCCAGAGATTCACCACCCTTTGAGTGAAGAAGTTCCTCCTCAACTCTGATCTAAACTGCCCCCCCTTACCTTGAGGCTGTGCCCTCTAGTCCTGCTATCCTTTCTAATCGGGAAGAATCTCTCCACCTCTACCCTATCTATCCCCACGTGGTATCAAACATATGTACACAGCATGTATGCCATTGCACCTTGCTAACACTCTCAAGTGTTGTTACAGAGAATATGTTGAATGTGGGTGATTGAAGATGCATTCAAACTAAATGCTTGCAGGTGGTGCAGAGCAGGTTCAGCTTTGAATCCACACCGAATTTGTGCGGATGGGAACCGACTGATACAAAGTGGAACAAAACTCTGTCCCCCAGGGATCCTTGGGCCGCATGTTCCACATTCAGGATACATACAATTGCAGAGCCAGTGTGAAATGAATTGTTCCAATCCAGCTGTGAATCCATTCAAAGTCAACTTGGATTTGAGATCATTTAAACCAGTTTGCATTATACTGTGAACAAGTGATTTGAGAGTTCATGTTGAAAGAGGGCATCAAGGTTTGGATTGGTGCCAGCTGGATCTCTCCCAGTATACACATAGCTGAAGACCAAGGAGAATGGAACAGGAAAAGAAAGTCTATCTCTTTGTACAACAGATGCTTCCCTGTCTTTTTTAACCAATCAGTATTAGAAATGTCTGTGCTCAATTTAAAGAACATCTACATTGAGGAATGGGACATAGTTCAATACTTAATGGCGATGAGTCTAATGCTAATGAATGAGTTGCCATCAGGGCAAAGTTTCATCTCCTTTATCCCAACAATGCGCCTTAGCCCCAGATCACCACTTCTGTCTCTATCAGTTTGACATTCCCATTTGCACAAATGTTAACATTCACCCTGAACAATATGGTAAACTGTCTCTATATCATCCCTGTAGAGCCATTTTACCCTGTAAGCCCATCAACCCCTCCAATTTCTCAGAAAGCTAAGGAAATTTGGCATGTCTGCTATGACTCTCACCAACTTTTACAGATGCACCATAGAAAGCATTCTCTCTGTTTGTATCACAGCTTGGCATGGCTCCTGCTCTGCCTGCAGGAGCCTGCAAAAAAGTTCAAAGCATCGTGAACGAAGCCCAGTCCATCATTCAAATCAGCCTCGCACCTATCGACATTGTCTACACTTCCTGCTGCCTCGGAAAAGCAGCCTGCATAATTAAGGACCCCATGTACCCCGGGCATACCCTCTTCCACATTCTTCCATTGGGAAAAAGATACAAAAGTCTGAGGCCACGTAGCAACTGACTCAAGAACAGCTTCTTCTCTGCTGCCATCAGACTTTTGAGTGGACCTACTTCGCATTAAGTTGATCTTTCTCTACACCCTAGCTATGACTGTAACACTATATTTTGCACTCTCTCTTTTCCATCTCTACGTGTGGTATGCTTTGTGTTTTAGAACATAGAACATAGAACATTACAGCGCAGAACAGGCCCTTCGGCCCACGATGTTGCGCCGACCAGTTACAAAACAATGACCCTCTAACCTAAACCAATCCCTTTTCGTCCATAAACCTATCCACGGATCTCTTAAACGCCCCCAAACTAGGCGCATTTACAACTGCAGCAGGCAGGGCATTCCAATCCCTCACCACCCTCTCGGTAAAGAACCTACCCCTGACATCCATCCTATAACTACCCCCCCTTAATTTAAAGCCATGCCCCCTCGTGCTAGATTTCTCCATCAGAGGAAAAAGGCTATCACTATCCACCCTATCTAAACCTCTAATCATCTTATATGTTTCAATAAGATCCCCTCTTAGCCGCCTTCTTTCCAGCGAAAACAACCCCAGATCCCTCAGCCTCTCCTCATAGGACCTCCCCTCCATACCAGGCAACATCCTGGTAAACCTCCTCTGCACCCTCTCCAAAGCCTCCACATCCTTCCTGTAATGTGGGGACCAGAACTGCACACAGTACTCCAAGTGCGGCCGCACCAGAGTTGTGTACAGTTGCAACATAACGCTGCGACTCCTAAATTCAATCCCCCTACTAATAAACGCCAAGACACCGTATGCCTTCTTAACAACCTTATCTACTTGATTCCCAACTTTCAGGGATCTATGTACACATACACCTAGGTCCCTCTGCTCATCCACACTATGAAAAGTCTGACAACACCAGGTTTTAGTCCAATAATATAATATAATATACTCACAAGCTTTCGGGTTAGTCCCTTCGTCAGGTGAATGGAGAGTTCTGGCCTCAGACAGAGCGTATAAAGCACAGACAGTTTAGAGATTACTGATTAGAATGCGAATCCTTACACCTAACCTGCTGTTCAAGACCTGAAGTGGCTGATAATGTGAGTGGAAGGAGCACTGATCACAGTTTAAAGAGATGTGTATTGTCTCCAGACAGTACAGTAAGTGAGGTTTTGCAAACCCAGGCAAGTCACGGGGGTTACAGATAGTGCGACATGAACCCAAGATCCCTGTTGAGACCGTCCTCATGTGTGCGGTCCAGTACTTCCCCGGAGCGGAGAAGCTACAACATCTCCGGAGTCTTCAACATATCATTGATGAAGACGAACATCTCGCCAGGGCTATCCCCACACCCCCACGTCTTGCTTTCAGACAACCACACAACCTCAAACAGACCATTGTTCGCAGCAAACTACCCAGCCTTAGGAGAACAGTGACCACAATACCACACAACCCTGCCACAGCAACCTCTGCAAGACATGCCGGATCATCGACATGGATACCATCATCACACGTGAGAATACCATCCACCAGGTACATGGTAAATACTCTTGCAACTCGGCCAACATTGTCTACCTGATACGTTGCAAGAAAGGATGTCCCGAAGCATGGTACATTGGGGAGACCATGCAGACGCTACGACAACGGATGAATGAACATCGCTCGACAGTCACCAGGCAAGACTGTTCCCTTCCTGTTGGCGAACACTTCAGTGGTCACGGGCATTCAGCCTCTGACCTTCGGGTAAGCATTCTCCAAGGCGGCCTTCACGACACACGACAGCGCAGAGTCGCTGAACAGAGACTGATAGCCAAATTCCGCACAAATGAGGACGGTCTCAACAGGGATCTTGGGTTCATGTCGCACTATCTGTAACCCCCGTGACTTGCCTGGGTTTGCAAAACCTCACTTACTGTACTGTCTGGAGACAATACACATCACTTTAAACTGTGATCAGTGCTCCTTCCACTCACATTATCAGCCACTTCAGGTCTTGAACAGCAGGTTAGGTGTAAGGATTCACATTCTAATCAGTAATCTCTAAACTGTCTGTGCTTTATACGCTCTGTCTGAGGCCAGAACTCTCCATTCACCTGACGAAGGGACTAACCCGAAAGCTTGTGAGTATATTAACAAATAAATAGGTTGGACTAAAACCTGGTGTTGTCAGACTTTTCACTGTGTTTACGCCAGTCCAACGCCGGCATACCCACATCATCATCCACACTATTCAAAGTCCTCCCGTTAGCCCTATACTCAACACATCTGTTATTCCTACCAAAGTGAATTACCTCACACTTCTCCGCATTAAACTCCATCCGCCACCTCTCAGCCCAGCTCTGCAACCTGTCTAAGTCTTCCTGCAAACTATGACACCCTTCCTCACTATCTACCACACCTCCGACTTTGGTGTCATCAGCAAATTTACTAATCCACCCAACTATACCCTCATCCAGATCATTAATAAAAATTACAAACAGCAGTGGCCCCAAAACAGATCCCTGAGGCACACCACTCGTAACCAAACTCCATGATGAATATTTACCATCAACCACCACCCTCTGTCTCCTATCCGCTAGCCAATTCCTGATCCAATTCCCTAGATCACCCCCAATCCCATACATCTGCATTTTCTGCAGAAGCCTACCATGGTGAACCTTATCAAACGCCTTACTAAAATCCATATACACCACGTCCACTGCCTTACCCCCATCCACCTCTTTGGTCACTTTCTCAAAAAACTCAATAAGGTTAGTAAGGCACGACCTACCCGCCACAAAACCATGCTGACTATCTCCAATCAATTTATTACTCTCCAAATAACTATAAATCCTATCCCTAATAATTTTTTCTAAAACCTTGCCCACAACAGAAGTGAGACTCACCGGTCTATAATTCCCGGGGAAGTCTCTGTTCCCCTTCTTAAACAATGGGACAACATTCGCTAACCTCCATTCGCTAACCTTTATCTGTATAGCACACAAGAAACATTACTTTTCACTGTATACTAATACATGATAATAATAAATCAAACCAAAGTGTGGTTAGAATGTGGAATTCATTACCACAGGAGTAGCTGAATAATGTAGACATATTTAAGCAGATAAAGACATGAGAGATACAGAAATATGCCAATAGGGTTAGATGAATTTGGATGGGGAGAGGTGTATGTGGGGTATGTAAACACTGGTACTTGTGCTGAATGGGCTGTCTCTGCATTAAAAAAGGGTTGCTCTTTAATGAGGTCTGAACCAGGCTTAAATATATTGGAGTGAACATCGATGTTAAAATAATACAGATCGTAAAATCATATAAGAAGCTTGTTGTTTAGGTTGGTTCATTTACACGGCATGATTTCCGGCTTACTAGCTGGAATTTCTAGAATGTATACAAAATGCCCATTCTGTGTTATTCAAACAGTGCAGGCAGACAAGCCCCCACCAGCCATTCAATATTGAACAGTGCAATATAGAACTTCCACTGCTATCCATACACTGACTGATCACCTTGTGTATTGCTGGTGTTAGCAGCTTGCATTGCCTTGGGCTGTGGAGCTCTCACTCTTCCAAATATTAACTTTGGAAAAATATTGTCTCTCCTTTCATCCCATTTTAAAACTATATTCAAGATCTGTCCAGCCGATAAACCACTGACTGGGAAGATTACCATTTGATACCATTCTGTCAAGTGCAGAACCGAAAGCAGTAACGTTACATTTGTTCAGCATGATTGGGAGAAAGTTTCACAGGTGATCCTTTATTTTCTGTCAACTCAAACCTCCCAGCCTGCTTGTCCTGCCATGAGCTTTCTTATCTTGTCCCATCTTACAGCTTGAACAAGACTCAAAAGGCTCAAAGCCATCCAGGAGAAAGCAGCCCATTAGATTAGCGTTCCATCCTCCACAGACACATTCACTCCCTCTGCCACTGATGCTGCAGTGAGTCCCGTTTTCAAGACACATTGCAGTAGCTCACCAAGCCTTCTTTGGCAATATTTTCGAACACCGCTAATGCTGTGACTTGATCAGAAAAAAGCAGCAGACGCATGGAAACATCATCACCTGCAAGTTCTCCGGTGAGCCACATGCCATCCTGACTTAGAATTAGGTTGTTGTGCATTCCAGAATCCTGGAACTCCCTTCCTAACAGCATTGTGGATGGACCTACATCAGATGGACTGCTGCAGTTTAAGAAGGCTGATCACCACCACCTTCGCAAGGGCAATTAACCAAGGGCAACAAATGTGGCCAGTAGAGAAAATGCTGGAAAATCTCAGCAGGTTTGGCAGCATCTATAAGGCGAGAAAAGAGCAGATGCTTTGAGTCCAGATGACCCTTTGTCAAAGCTAAAAGGCATAGAAAGTGGGGGGCCTCAGCTATTTACCATTTATATAGATGATCTGGAGGAGGGAACCGAGTGCAGGGTGTCGAAATTTGCTGATGACACCAAGATTGGGGGAAAGGCAAATTGTGCGGAGGGTGTGGAGAGTCTGCAGAAGGATCTAGATAGGCTGGGCGAATGGGCCAGGAAATGGCAAATGGAATTTAATGTTGGCAAGTGTGAGGTGGTCCACTTTGGTAGGAAGAATGGTAGGAAGGACTATTACTTACGTGGCGAAAAACTGCAGCAGGCGACGGTGCAGAGGGACCTCGGGGTCCTTGTGCATGAGTCGCAAAAACCCAGCTTGCAGGTGCAGCAGGTGGTCAGGAAGGCGAATGGGATGCTGGCCTTCATAGCGAGGGGGATTGAATATAAAAGTAGGGAGGTCTTGCTGCAGCTGTCTAGGGCATTGGTGAGGCCGCAGCTGGAGTACTGTGTGCAGTTTTGGGCGCCGCACCTGCGCAAGGATATTTTGGCCCTGGAGGGAGTGCAGAGGAGGTTTACTAGGCTGATACCGGAGTTGAGGGGATTGAGCTATGAGGAGAGGCTGAATAAACTAGGCTTGTACTCGTTAGAGTTTAGAAGAATGAGGGGAGATCTCATTGAGACGTATAAGATGATGAATGGGATGGATAGGATAGAGGTGGAGAGACTCTTCCTGCTCAAAAAAGACAGTAGGACTAGGGGGCACAGCCTCAAGATAAAGGGGAGGCGGTTTAGAATGGAGTTGAGGAGGAACTTCTTCACTCAAAGGGTGGTGAATCTCTGGAATTCTCTGCCCGTTGAAGTGGTGGAGGCTGCCTCGCTAAATATTTTTAAGAAGCGGGTTGATGGGTTCTTGATAAGAGAGGGGATTAAGGGTTATGGGGAGAGGGCGGGAAAGTGGAACTGAGCCACAACAGATCGGCCATGATCTTATTGAGTGGCGGGGCGGGCTCGAGGGGCTGGATGGCCTACTCCTGCTCCTATTTCTTATGTTCTTATGTTCTAACTTATCCTGCAGGGTGAGGGAGTGAAAGATGAGTCTTAGCCACAAAAGCAAGGGGAAAGACTGCTAATGGCAGCTCAAAGCGAGAACAGAAGGCGTGAATGGCCCAATGGCAGAGAAGCTGAAATCAGAAGGTAAACTGTGATGGATGAAGGGGGGGGTCGTTGGTGGTGGTGGTGGTAGGAGAGGTATAAAATTGAGATAAAGGGAGAAAAGGGAAGCAAAGGAAGAGAAAAGGCAAGAGAAAGAGGGATAAAAGACGGGGAAAGAGTGGGGGGGTGGAGAAAAATCAAGAAAGACAATAAAGAAATAAAAGCTAGAGAACAGGTAAAAATGAAATAAAATGAAAAATGAGGTCGAGGTGGGCCTGAAGTTGTTTATCAAATGTTACTAACAATGACAACATTCAATGAAAGAATTTAAAAAGTGCTACTATCGTCCTCCCTACTTTAAGCTTCTCATAATCATGAATCCCTACAATGCAAAAGAAATCATTTGGTCCATTGAGTCAACACCGACTCTCTGACAGTGTATCTTACCCAGGCTCTCTCCCCCACTCTATCCCATCTTCAATACATGTCTGCTTTAAAGTTGAAAACTCCTTCCAAGGGCAGATACCAGTAAAGCTCCAGTAACAGTAGGACACATGCTGTCGGCTATTGGCAAACATGCAATACAAAAGTACAAGAGGAGCAAGTTCCTTTCCTCCAATGGGAACCAGTATCAAACAGTGTTGCATCTTCGTTGCTGTTTCCAACATATTTTAATATGTGAATAACTCCAGAAGTACCATCAATGTTTCAAAACCAAAGGTCAAATCTTGATAGGGTTCAGGTACCTGAGAACATCAGCTAATATCATCAGGAGGCAAAAACAACAAATAAACCCAGCAATCTCGATGTCGGTGACAGCCATTTGTAAACTGTCCTTTGTGTGTGTGGATGCAATCATTACATACACACACCAGATGGCACGGTGGTTAGCGCTGCTGCCTCACAGCACCAGGAAACCAAATTCAATTCCGGCTTCAGGTCAACGTCTATGTGAAGTTTGCATTTTGTCCTTGTGTCCGTGCGGGTTTCCTCTGGGTGCTCCAGTTTCCACCCACAGTCCAAAGATGTACACGTTAGGTTGATTGGCCATGCTGAATTGACCCTAGTGTCAGGGGGATTAGCAGGGTAAATGTATAGGGTTATGGGAATAGGGCCTGGGTGGGATGGGGTCGATCAGAACTGACTCAATGGACCAAAAGGCCTCCTTCTGTACTGTAGGGATTCTATGACATCCATACACCTGGAAGGAGCTTTCTGAACATCATTCATGTGAAGTGCATGGAAAACCATATGACAGGAAGTCAGTGGACAGCGTGTGGCATCTCAGTCAACAACCCATTCCGCCCTATCCATAGGATCCATTGAATCCCTGAAATACAGAAGGCGGCCATTTGGTCCATTGAGTCTATACCAGCCCAGAAGAACACCTTACCCAGGCACAATCGTTATCACTGTAACCCTATGCATTTACCATGGCTAATCCACCTAACCTACGCATCTTGGGACACTAAGATGCAATTTAGCATGGCCAATGCATCTTACCTGCACATCTTTGGACTGTAGGAGGAAACAGGAGCACCCGAAGGAAACCCATGCAGACACAGGTAGAATGTGCAAACTCCACACAAACAGTGACCCAAGCCGGGAATCAAACCGCGGCCTCTGGCGCTGTGAGGCAGCAGTGCTAATCATTGTGCCACCGTGGCGCACTCAACTGTATCAGCCAGCTAAGAACAATGCTTTGCATGGAGGACCAGGACAGGGAGAAATGCGCGGTCACAAATAAGTCAATAAGTCAATTTTTTCTAAGCAAAAGTGAAAGTGCTAATGGCCTCCATTTAACTGCAGCCACTCTGGTCTCCATCGATTCTCAGGGTTTTAGACTGATGTTAAATTTTACTCTTTATGCATAGAGGATCAACTAATATTGACTGAAGCAAAGAGCTCCAAGTGTAAACTAAAACTCTCCCATTCCCCAAAGGTCATGAAATGAGCAACATTTCAATACAATAGCTGAATTTAAATGCTAGGAACATTACTGTACCATTCAGGCCACTTCTATAACCTGAGTTATTATAGAGTCTTCTCCAATACGTTTTGGCTAAGTTGATTTAAATTATTTTGTGGAGGCTGGAACGTGCATATTGCCAATGATACTAATCTCAATTTATAGTTTACAGTAAAAATGATTTTCTAACACATAAGATCCCCTTGCTAAGCCTAATATACAGCATCACAGCACACAATGAAATGCTGGAGTTGATTTTAATTGGGCAATGATATTTAATTTTCTAACTCTGTGATAAATGGCAGTAGGTTTTTCCGCCAATAAAACAAGCAATATAAAATGTACAACAATCTGTTATTCAATTAATGAAAACAGTTTATACAGACCAACTAACCTAGAATCTTGCCAAAAACTCACAATTCACTTAACTCTAGCTGGCAACTGTGGCAAACAGTTTAAAGAACCTGTTTTTAAGGTTTAAGCAGTTTTGAAACAGTCTGACCATGTTTCTTTTTATTTATAATCATAGAATCCCTACAGTGCAGAAGGAGGCCATTTGGCCCATGGAGTCTACACTGACCCCACCCAGGCCCTATCTCCATAACCCCACATATTTACTCTGCTAATCCCCTAACACTAGAATCAATTTAGCGTGGCCAATCAACCTAACCTGCACATCTCTGGACTGTGAGAGGAAACCGGAGCACCCAGATGAAACCCACACAGATATGAGGAGAATGTGCAAACTCTACACAGGCAGCGACCCAAGGCTAGAATTGAACACATGTCCCTGGCGCTATGAGGCAGTGGTGCTAACCACTGTGCCACCATGCCGTCTGAATTATATTCAATTCAAACCATTCAAAGCCCAATTCAACATCTCAGCAAGTGAGACATTCCAGACCCAAGCTGACAAGACAGGCATCCCATTTCCTGTCTTGGGTTTGATCGACATGATCCAAGCTGATTGAAGCAGGCATTGCACGTTCTCCAAGACTAGATCTCATTTGCATCTTAGCCAAAAGGCCTCGATGCCGGTTTAAAAAATTGCTTCAGATGAAGTCTCAGTATAACCTCATGATTTCAATCAAGTGCAGGATGCCAAAACCAGTTTGTCTTCGTAAGAAGTCTCACAACATCCAGTTACTCCTTACTGTGCTCACCCCAGTCCCACACCAGCATCTCCACATCATGTTGTCTTAAACCTGTTACTGACTGTAATCACTGTTCTTTCCAGCAATGGTTCCCAACCTTTTATATGTCATGGCTAACCTCGATACTATGCATTTTGATAGATCCAATTCAGGTGGGAGCTATAAAATAAATGGCAGAACCATCATGAGCATAGACACACAGAGAGCTCTGGGAGTATAGGTCCACAAATCCTTAAAAGGTGGTGAAGAAGGCATATGCTTGCCTTCATCGAATGGGGCATCGAGTATAAAAGTTGGTAAATTATGTTACAGTTATATAAAATGTTAGTTACAGTGGAATACTGTGTCCAATTCCGTTCACCACAATACTAGAAGGATATGGAGGCTTTGAAGAGAGTACAGAAAAGATTTACCAGGGTGTTGCCTGGTATGGAGGGTATTAGCTAGAGGAGAGATTGAATAAACTGGAATTGTTCTCTCTGGCTGAGAGGTGACCTGATAGAGGTTTATAAAACTATGAGGGGTATAAATAGGGTGAACAATTGGAAGCTTTATCCCAGGACAGAAATGGCAATTACATGGGGGCTCAGGTTTAAGATAAGGGGGAAAGGTTCAGTAGAGATGTTAGGGGGAAGGTTTTTACACAGAGGGTGGTGGGGCCTGGAATGCACTGCCAAGTGAGGTGATTGAGGCAGACACGTTAGCCATATTTAAGACTTATCTGGATAGACACATGAACAGACGGGGAATGGAAGGATATAAGTGGTTGGTCTAGGAAGGACAATGTGACCTGCACAAGCTTGGAAGGCCGAAGGGCCTGTTCCTGTGCTGTGCTGATCTTTGTTCTTGTTCTTCATTATAAAGAAACATTTTGAGCCAAACTTCCTGTTTTCTCTGAATTGCTCTCGAGCAAAAAGGAGTTTTCTTGACCCAATTTTCAGATTTTGTCAGGGTGAACAGTGACGCACATGGAAACTCCGGAGAGAATTGGAAAAATTCCATGTTTTACTGTTCATGTGTAGGTGCCAAAAATCTGATTTCCACCATAATAATACTGAGCACTGATGGCTCGAGTTCTGGCTATCGTGAACCAAGACCGAGCAATCAAAGGCATTCAGCCTCCAATCTTTGGGTAAGCATTCTCCAAGGCGGCCTTTAAGAATCACGACAACACAGAATCGCCGAGCAGAAACTGATAGCCAAGTTCCGCATGCATGAGGATGGGTTCATGTGACACCAGTTGTAACCCCCACCATACTGCCTGAGTTTGCAAAATCCTACTAACTGTTCTGGCTTGAGACAATCCACAACTCCTTAATCTGTGATTATCCTTCTCTCCACTCGTACTGTTTGTACCTGTAAAGACTTGATTACCTGTAATCACTCGCATTGTTAGTTCTATTCTTTCCCCATTGTTAGACTTGGTGAGATTTTCCAGCATTTTCTGTTTTTATTTCAGGTTCCAGCTTCCGCAAAGTTTTGCTTTTATCTGATCAGTTCCTAGCTTGGGTAAATAGCATTACAATTCCACCATTGCTAAGTGTGTTTGCACCAGGGTTCCTGGTTGTCAGAAGATATTCTTCACACACTGATGTCTTTATTGTGATGCATCATTTAATGTCCAATTGTGTCTTTGGAATGAATGAAAATTTTCTTTAATTTGTTGTTGGGGTGTGAGTGTCACTTGTAAGGCCAGCATTTTTTGCCAATCCTTTGAGAAGGAGATGGTAAACCATCTTCCTGAACTGCTGCAGTCCATGTAGTGTAGATGTATGCACAGTGCTGTTAGGAGGGAGTTCCAAGATTTTGACCCAGCGACAGTGAAGGAGATGTGATATATTTCCAAGTCAGGTGTGTGGCTTGGGGAAGGCCATGCAGATGCTAGTGTTCCTTGCATCTGCTACCCTTGTCCTTCTAAGTGGTTCAGCTCATGAGCTTGGAAGGTGCTGTCGACAATCTTGAATTGTTGCACTGCATCTTGTAATCGGTACAGATTGCAGCCGCTTGTGCTGCTCATGGAGAGAATGAATGTGTAAGGTGGTAGATGATAGTCAGAAGTACCTGGACCCTTTAATTTCCAACTGCATATACTATATATCTGTATTTTAGAGCTAAAATGAGGGGGAATTCCTTCAGCTAAAGGGTAGTGAATCTGTGGAATTCATTGCCACAGAAGGCTGTGGAGGCCAGGTCAATGAGTATATTTAAGACAGAGATAGATAGGCTCTTGATTGGTAAGGGGATCAAATGTTACCACGACGAAGTGAGAGAATGGGATTGAGAAACTTCGATTTGATTTGATTTATTATTGTCATATGTATAAGTGTACAGTGAAAAGTGTTGTTTTTTGCACATTTTACAGAGAAAATATAGCGTACATAGAGAAGGAAACAAGAGAGTGCAGAATGTAGTGTTACAGTCATAGCTAAGGTGTAGAGAAAGAACAATTTAATGTGAAGGAGGTCCATTCAAAAGTCTGATGGCAGCAGGGAAGATGCTGTTCTTGAGTCAGTTAGTACATGACCTCAGACTTCTGTATCTTATCAGCCACAATTAAATGGCGGGGCAGATTTGATGGGCCGAATGGCCTAATTCTGCTGCTATATCTTATTTTATATGTGTAGATCAGTGGCTAATTGGAGGTGAGACAATGGTTTACATTATGAAGAGAAATATAAGATGTTTCTGATACACTGTGTAAGCTAAATGAAATGCTTCACTACAAGTAGAACTGGAGTTCACAGAATCATAGAATCTTATAGTGCAGAAGGAGGCCATTCAGCCCATCGAGTCTGCACCGACCACAATCCCAGCCAGGGCCTAACCCCATAACCATGTGCATTTACCCTGGCTAGTCCCCCTGACGTGAAGGGGCAATTTAGCATGCCTAATCCGCCTAACCCGCACATCTTTGGAGTGTGGGAGGTAAATCCACGCAGACACAAGGAGAAAGTGCAAACTCCGCACAGTTCTGGAGAGGATTTTTGAAGTTTGGAAGCTTCTTACTGCATGGGAGCAAGCAATAAATGTAAACAGAAAGATTAAAATGCTCGATACATCACCAACTATTGCACCTATTCCACTCAAATTATTTCAAATCTGAACAGTAATTGTTTATTGGCCGGTAGTTTGCTTTGTCAATCGATTGCTGTACTTTTCCATCTTTTACTGCACTGAAGAGATCTCAGGGTTTTGTGACCAGGCTGCAAAAAAAAGGGAAGCCTTTATTGTGTAAACTTGCTTTTTAATAGTATCCTCTCATCCATCAGGATAAATATGGAGGTAAAATACAGAGTAACAGCTACTCTGGAGGAATTATCTGAAGAAAAATGGATATGAACGACCAAATTCAAGGGCTAATCTTATCTCAGAAGTGAAACAACCTGCGAGAGCAATAAATTCAATTTAAATAAATTATAAACTCTGGCTTTTGGCCAGTAAATACATTTTAAAGTTTATTTATTAGTTTCACAAGTAAGCTAACATTACCACTGCAGTGAAGTTATTGTGAAAATCCCTTCGCCGCCATACTGCGGCACCAGTTCAGGTACACTGAGGGAGAATCTAGCATGGCCAATGTACTTAACCAGCACGCCTTTCAGGTTGTGGGAGGAAACCGGAGCACCCGGAAGAAACCCACGCAGACACGGGGTGCAGATATCGCACAGGCAATTACTCATGCCAGGAATCGAACCCAGGTCCCTGGTGGGGTCAGACAGCAATGCTAACCGCTGTGCCACCCCTTAAATAATATATCAAGTTTCTGCCAAGACTTTACATTGTTCTGGTTATATTTACTCATTTCTCTCTTCTGGCCTGAAACCGATGGGCTGAATGGCCTCCCTCTCTGCAATAAATGACTAAATGAATGGCCCGATTGCATGCTGTTATAGGTAGAAAATGCCTGCTGCACTTGCCTACCTAAGTCATAGATTTTTGATGCGAATAAAGCTTTGCAGATGTTTCTCTGAAATGCAATACGTCCTACACAAAGCCAAGCTTCATTATTTATTCCAACCTGGTTGCAGTCTTAATGCAAGCTGCCAGGATGGCCCCCTCCTAGCTGCACAATAATGTTTACACAGGTGCATAAGTAATTGTGGTGCCAGCACTGTGGATTTCTCCATCATAATCCGCAGTTCAGCACTGGGAGATTCTAATTGTAACATTAATGCACAATGGGCGTTTGTGGATTATGAGGCAATCTTTTATCTGAGGCTTGGGCATTCATTATGGTCAGTGAGAGGGAAGCTTTTAATTTACTCTCCATAGATCTCAAGAATTGAACGCTACCCCATCTGGGACAAATTCCTTCCGCACCTCGTTCAGACTCATGCAGGAATGCTTCATCAACCTCCCCAGTCTATAATTGTTTTCCATTTTTATGCTGGTTAGCATTCCTTTCACACTTCTCCTATCTTCATGTCCTTTTTGTATCCTTATTCGTTCATCACCCCAGCCTCCCATCCATTGACTCCGTCCAAACTTCCCACTACCTCAGAAAAGCAGCCAACTTAATTAAGGATCCCACTCACCCCGGACAAGATACAAAAGCCTGAGGTCATGTACCAACCAACGCAAGAACAACTTCTTCCCTGCTGCCATCAAACATTTGAAAGGACCTACCTTATATTAAGCTGACCTTTATCTGCATCTAGCTATGTCCGTAACACTTCATTATGCACCCTCTCCTTTCCTTTTCCCCCTATATACTCTACGAATAGTAATATTTTGTCTGTATAGCACGCAGGAAACAATACTGTATCCCAATACATGTGACAATAATAAAAACCCTACAATGCAGAAGGAGGCCATTCAGCCCATCAAGTCTTCACCAACATCAATTGCACCCCGGCCCTATCTCCTTAGCTCCACATATTCACCTCGCTCATCCCTTTAACCTATGCATCCCAGCTCACTAAGGGGCAATTTAGCATGGCCAATCAGCCTAACCAGCACATCTTTGGACTGTGAGAGGAAACCGGAGCGCCAGGAGGAAACTCATACAGACATGGAGAGAACGCGCGAACTGTGCAGAGACATTGACCCGAGCTGGGAATTGAACCCAGATCCCTGGAGCTGTGAGGCAGCAGTGCTAACCACTGTACCACTGTGCTGGCCAAATCAAGTCAAAATTGTAACTCATACTTTCATAGGACCTCAATCTCCTTCCTTCTAAAATTTAAAGGCTTTTAAAACCCAGTTAACTGTGATCTTGTCATTACAGTCAACTGTTAATTTGAAATCATTTTTACTAACAAATGTCAAATTAGCCTGTACTCAAATTTAAGCAATTTTTTTTTAAAGACACACTGAAAGATTTGCTTTTTCCTACAGCTTCATTTCAAATTAGTTTCATGTATGCCCTGATTCCGTGGGAATGTGAAAAAAAGAGAGTGTTGATGTTATTAAACAGAAGGTTGGAGCTGTTACAATTTTAGTTTAAGTGGGTGGTTTGCTGTGGAAGTGTCACATGCATTAATCGACTGACTGCCTTTGATGAATCAAATGGTGATGTTGTGTTGTGACCTACAACCAGTTAGAGTGTTTATTCAAACAAAACAATGGCAATGCGAATGGGACAACGATTAAAAAGTACCTGAAGGAAACATCCATCTTTGATTGGCCAGCCATCTCAGTGTAGAACCATAGAATCCCTACAATACAGAAGGAGCCATTTGCCCCATTGAGTCTATCCTGACCATAATCCCACCCAGGCCTATCCCCTTAACTCCACACATTTACCCTGATTATCCCCCGACACTAAGGGGCAATTTAGCATGGCTAATCTACCTAACTCACGCACCTTTGGAGTGTGGGAGGAAACCGGAGCACCCGGAGGAAACCCACACAGACAGTGACCCAAGGCCAGAATTGAACTTGGGCCCCTGGTACTGTGAGGCAGCAGTGCGAACCACTGTGCCGCCATGCCGCCCTGTATGTCTACTGTATAATTGTAGATCTGATGGCAGCAGAGATCGATTGTGGGGATGTGAGACTTGCAAATATGTGGATAGACTGCAGAAGCTGGTGGTGTCCCCCTCGGAGGAGCGTATGTCAAGAGGGGCTTTGATAGAGGCACTGAAAGTCACAAAGGGTCCAGATAGAGTAGATAGGGAGATATATGGGTGGCACAATGGCAAAGTAGTTAGCCAACTGCTGCCTCACTGCGCCAGGGACCCAGGTTCAATTCCGACCTTGGGTCTCTGTGGAGTTTGCACTTTCACCCTGTGTTTGCGTGGGTTTCCTGTGGGTGCTCCAGTTTCCTCCCACAGCCCCAAAAGTATGCAGGTTAGGTTGATTGGTCATGCTAAATTGACTCTAGGGTCAGCGGGATTAGCAGGGTAAATGTGTGGGGTTACAGAAATAGGGCCCGGGTGGAATTGTGGTCGGTACAGACTCGATGGGCCAAATGGCCTTCTGCTGTACTGGAGGGATTCAATGAAATATTTGAAATATTCTGACAGGATTTCCACCACTTCCACTTTACCGTCTTATAAAATGTCTACTCCACGTGATCTTTGAGATGTTTGGAATCAGCTTTCATTTTAATTGGCTATACCTAGACTGGGCCAAGTGACCAACATGCATCTCATTGAAGCAGTTCTGAATCATTGCTGAAACTTCCCTCTGACAACTGAGAACCAAACTTTTATTGACAATATAAAAAGAGAAAGGACAGAAAGCATTCTTTCTGGTTGTACCACAATTTGGTATGGCTCATGTTCTGCAAGGAACCACAAAAGATGGTGAATGTAGTTCAATCCATCACGTAAACCAGCTCCCATCCATTGACTCTGACTAAATTTCCCGATGCCTCGGCAAAGCAGCCAGCATAATTAAGAACCCCACACACCCCGGACATTCTCTCTTCCACCTTCTTCTGTCGGGATAAAGGTACAAAAGTCTGAGGTCACGTACCAACCGACTCAAGAACTTCTTTACTTTTCCTATCACACTTTTGAATGGACTTACCTTGCATTAAGTTGATCTTTCTCTACACCCTAGCTGTGACTGTGACACTACATTCTGCACTCTCTCGTTTTCTCCTTTATGAATGGTATGCTTTGTCTGTATAATGTGCAAGAAACAATACTTTTCACTGTATGCTAATACATGGGACAATAATAAATCAACTCAAATCAAAAAGAAAATGTATTTAAATGGTGTTTTTCCCAACCACAGGATATCATAGAATCTTAGAATCCCTATAGTGCAGAAGCAGGCTATTCCGCCCATTGTGTCAGCACCAACTCTCCAATGGAGCAATTCCTAAGGGCATTTAAATGGTCATTGGATAAACATATGGATGGTATTGGAATAGTGTAGGTTAGGTGGGCTTTAGATTGGTTTCACAGGTCGGCGCAACATCAAAGGCCAAAGGGCCTGTACTGCGCTGTAACGTTCTATGTTCTAGTCCTAACCCTACGTATTTACCTCGCTAATTCCCCTAATGTACATATCCTGGGATACTAAAAGGCAATTTAGCATGGCCAATCTACCTAACCTGCACACCTTTAGACTGTTGGAAGAAACTGGAGTACCCAGAGGAAATCCACACCAACACAGGGAAAATGTGCATATTCCACGCAGTCACCCAAGGCCAGAATTGAACCCAGATCCCTGGCTCTGTGAGGAGGCAGCGCCAACCACTGTGCCACCTACAAAGCACTTTACAGCCAATGACATACTTCTAAATGCAGTCACTGTTGAAATGTAGGAAAATGGACAGCCAGTTGTGCACAACATGCTCACAAAAACAGCAATGTGATCATGACCAGGTCATCTGTTTATACAATGTTGACTGAGGGATAAATATTGACCAGGGCACCAGGGATAACTGCAAGGCTCTCCTTTGGTGCTGCACTGAAATGTCAGCCCCTGAGTGGGACTTGAATCCAAAACCTCATAAGGGGAGTGTGTGACACCAAGTAAGTCACGACTGATAACTATAATTAAAATACTCCACTGAATCTACTGAATGCATTTGGACTTCACATTATCCACATGTAAACAATTGAAAAGCACTTTAAGAATTTGCTGAATGTCTTCCTGTGACCTTCACGTAAATTCATCCAAGAAGGAATGGGGTTCTTGGAGACAATGGCCTTTGCAGTTTGGCAAAACACGGCTTGAGCAGACACGCTACCAAAATTCACCCTTTTATAAAGGTAAATGCTTGGTAAGTATCTACCATTGGCAGCTCCAAAGTTGTGTGGGTTAGGTTGATTAGCTATGGTAGGTTGCCCTTTAGTGTCAGGGAGATCAGCAGGGTAAGTATCTGGTGTTATGGGAATAGGGCCTGGGTGGGAGTGTTGCCAGTGCAGACTCAATGGGTTGAATGGCCTCCTACACTCTGTAGGTATTCTAAGATTCTATGAACGTTCCCAGTTTCTTCAGCAAGTTACAGTTGCAACTGGGATACATCTCGTTCAGGCAATGGACAGCCCACCACTGATTTTAGTGGCCAGCTCCTCAATCCTGTACAGGGGATATCATTAACATATAAACCAGAATTCATGCCAATTCAATAGACCCACAAATTCAAACTAAATTGATTTAGTTCCAGTTAAGAGGACTAGCCTGATTTCCCTCATCACCTTGCTTTTTCAAACTTCTGTGATGTGCTGCCCTCTGTATCTTCACCCAACTTGAACCTTTTCCTGCCTCTAATCCAAGTTATTTTTAGTTTTGTTTTAAGCTGTGTGAGCCTTTCTCTTTGATGTTCTGGTTTAACGCTGGGTGACCTGTGACCACAGGATGGCATCTCCAAGGACAGCCCGAATTACTCTGGAAGCTGAATGGCCAAAAAGTTCACCATCCTTCACATTATTTCACTGAATTTAATTCCACCCCATTTAACCGAATCGACAATAACACAAATGCTGCTGATTTTAAAAGTCCAAAGGCACTAAAAGCACTTATTGGCACCAAAGGACAGCTACAATAATGTTCACCAAGTAAATATTTAATGTTGAGAAGAACATTGAAATCCCTCACCCACATCAAGTACTTCAATGTATTGTTACCTTGGATTCCCCATTGATTGGAAACCAGACTGATGTCGGCTATCACAATTATTATTATATTTAATGACGTTTTCTAGGAACCAAGAGCACGACAATAATCAGTACACCAATCAGTTCAGTTTATATTGAACGTTATTTGGTTTTTTTTAATGTTTAATTCCTCCCCTCTCTCCAACTGCACAATCCTAAGGGCTAAAGCTTGCGAATCTTCCATAGCCAGGACTGTCCAGATTGTCCTGACCCTATGAGGTCATATGGAAGTTGAATGAGGAGCCACATATGACAGATTGGGCAAGGGGTACAACAGGATGCCACCCATTGGGCATTGCCACCCAAGGCAAATTTCTCTCATCTCCTGGCACGGTGACACAGTGCTTAGCACTGCTGTCTCACAGTGTCAGATACCAGGTTCGATTCCGGCCTTGGGTCACTGTCTGTGTGGAGTTTGCACATTCGCCCTGTGTCTGCATGGGTTTCCTCCAGGTGCTCCAGTTTCCTCCCACACTCCAAAGATGCGCAGGTTAGTAGTCATGTTAAATTTCCCTTTTGGGTCAGGGGGACTAGCAGGGGAGATATGTGTGGTTATGAGGATAGGGTTGCGGGGATAAGACCTGGGTAAAAGTCGATGCAGACAGCATTCAAGGCCAAGTCCTGGCAAGTAGGATTAGGTGGGCAGGTCAGGGCCTTTCACGCATCGATGCAGACTTGATGGGCTGAAGAGCCTCTTCTGCACTGTAGTATTCTGCGATGGGCCAATTGGTCTCCTTCAGCATTGTAGGGATTCTATGATTCAAGTAGCTGGCATTGAGAGTTTGTGTTGTTCTGATCCAGGGCTGATCCACAATGAGGAAACGGCTGAGAGTAAACAAACAGCCGCATAAAATCTAAACAAGATAGATTGGCGCAAATCAGAGCTATCTACCAGGCACCTGAGGGCTGGACTGTTAAGCTGAGGCTGGGTTGAACATGGTACAGAAATCCTGCCACAGCTGTGTGAGGTAGTGCAGAAGGTTGAATACAAGGGCCTGATTTTACTATTTTCATTCTAATGCTGAATCTGGGCGTAATGCAGATCCGACTTAGAAATCTGCTTTCAGGCACCCCCATACGCACTCAGCCATCTGCAGTCCCGTTCATGCTATGGGCAGGGCTTAGCACGGCCAAAATGATCGGAGCTCTGAACTGCGCATGCGTAGTCAGAAAAAAAATTGAAAATGCGCATCCATGTCAGATCGCTCCCGGGCCACAGAAAGTGGAGAAAGTGGCCTGGGAGCAAAAAGCGAGAGTGATGGTCCCCATACATATCACCGTCTCCCTTATCAACTCCCCCCACTACCGACACACATCACTGTCCCCCTTATCCACCCCTCCACGGCCCAAACACATCACTGTCCCCCTTATCCACCCCTCCACTGCCCACACACGTCACTGTCCCCCTTATCCACCCCTCCACTACCCACACACGTCACTGTCCCCCTTATCCACCCCCCCCACTATCCACACACACATCACTGTCCCCCTTATCAACTCCCCCCACTACCGACACACATCACTGTCCCCCTTATCCACCCCTCCACGGCCCACACACATCACTGTCCCCCTTATCCACCCCCCCCACTATCCACACACATATCACTGTCCCCCTTATCCACCCCTCCACTGCCCACACACATCACTGTCCCCCTTATCCACCCCTCCCACTATCCACACACATCACTGTCCCCCTTATCCACCCCTCCACTGCCCACACACGTCACTGTCCCCCTTATCCACGCCCCCACTACCCACACACATCACTGTCCCCCTTATCCACCCCTCCACTGCCCACACACGTCACTGTCCCCCTTATCCACCCCTCCACTGCCCACACACATCACTGTCCCCCTTATCCACCCCTCCACTGCCCACACATATCACTGTCCCCCTTATCCGCCCCCCCCACTATCCACACACATCACTGTCCCCCTTATCCACCCCTCCACTGCCCACACACGTCACTGTCCCCCTTATCCACCCCCCCCACTATCCACACACGTCACTGTCCCCCTTATCCACCCCCCCCACTATCCACACACGTCACTGTCCCCCTTATCCACCCCCCCCACTATCCACACACATATCACTGTCCCCCTTATCCACCCCCCCCACTATCCACACACATATCACTGTCCCCCTTATCCACCCCCCCACTATCCACACACGTATCACTGTTCCCCTTATCAATGCCCCCACTACCCAAACACATCACTGTTCCCCTTATCCACCCACCCACTATCCATACATTTCACTGTCCCCCTTGTCCAACCCCCTCTACCCACACACATCACTGACCCCCTTATCCACTCCCCCCACTACCCAAACACATCACTGTCCCCCTTATCCACCCCTCCACTGCCCACACACATCACTGTCCCCCTTATCCGCCCCTCCACTGCCCACACACATCACTGTCCCCCTTATCCACCCCTCCACTGCCCACACACATCACTGTCCCCCTTATCCACCCCTCCACTGCCCACACACGTCACTGTCCCCCTTATCCACCCCTCCACTGCCCACACACGTCACTGTCCCCCTTATCCACCCCCCCACTATCCACACACGTATCACTGTCCCCCTTATCCACCCCCCCACTATCCACACACGTATCACTGTTCCCCTTATCAATGCCCCCACTACCCAAACACATCACTGTTCCCCTTATCCACCCACCCACTATCCATACATTTCACTGTCCCCCTTGTCCAACCCCCTCTACCCACACACATCACTGACCCCCTTATCCACTCCCCCCACTACCCAAACACATCACTGTCCCCCTTATCCACCCCTCCACTGCCCACACACATCACTGTCCCCCTTATCCACCCCTCCACTGCCCACACACATCACTGTCCCCCTTATCCACCCCTCCACTGCCCACACACATCACTGTCCCCCTTATCCACCCCTCCACTGCCCACACACGTCACTGTCCCCCTTATCCACCCCTCCACTGCCCACACTCGTCACTGTCCCCCTTATCCACCCCCCCACTATCCACACACGTATCACTGTCCCCCTTATCCACCCCCCCACTATCCACACACGTATCACTGTTCCCCTTATCAATGCCCCCACTACCCAAACACATCACTGTTCCCCTTATCCACCCACCCACTATCCATACATTTCACTGTCCCCCTTGTCCAACCCCCTCTACCCACACACATCACTGACCCCCTTATCCACTCCCCCCACTACCCAAACACATCACTGTCCCCCTTATCTAACCCACCCCCAATTGCACAACATTTGCCACTCTCCAATCTTCAGGCACCTCACCCGTGACTATCGATGATTCAAATATTTCAGCTAGGGGACCCGCAATTTCCTCTCTAGCTTCCCTCAACATCCTGGGATACACATCATCAGGTCTTTGAGTCACATTTTGACTATTTAATTTTTGAATGGCCATTCCATCTGTTTGCTGTCAAAATGTTTTAAAAATGAAATTGATACTTTCAAAAATAACATGTTTCCTCAAGGACTGCACCTTTTTTTTCAATGTCGATGCAATGCAGCCTTTGATGACGTAGGGTGACCTGAGTTGGGCCGATTGGTATTGGCCATCCTGTCATAGACTGAATCAGATTTAACCTGATTGTGGCTTGCTCAGTAGAAAGATGTAACCTAAATTGTTGCAATCGAAACAGTAGCAGTATCAAAGAAATGCAAACATTATATTGCTTTGTTTGAGAGGAGTAAAGAAAATGTGTGACTACTTACATCTAATGGGGGGATAAGGTCAAAATGGGATATCCAGTTTGTCTATCCAGTCTATAACCTCCTGAGACTTTGAATGGAGGAAGGAATGAAGTGTCCCTTCGATATCAACAGGCAGTTCTTTGTGGTATGTTCCATGGCCTGGGATTTGTGATGTGGAAATGCCGGCGTTGGACTGGGGTAAACACAGTAAGAAGTCTCACAACACCAGGTTAAAGTCCAACAGGTTTATTTGGTAGTGAACACCACTAGCTTTCGGGGTTTGCCTCTTCATCAGGTGACGTGATGGGGCAAACCCCGAAAGCTAGTGGCGTTTACTACCTAATAAACCTGTTGGACTTTAACCTGGTGTTGTGAGACCTCTTACTGGGATTCATGGCCACATTCACATTTTCAGTCATCCCTCCTCTTCAACACATACAGTAAGTTATCACATTACTTTTCTTATTCATTTGGGGGACATTTAAAAGTAAAAGTTTAAAATTTATTTATTAGTCATAAGGCTTACATTAACACTGCAATGAAGTTGTTGTGAAGTTCCCCTAGTCACCGCAGTCTGGCATCTGTTCTGGTCAAGGCACCTAACCAGCACATCTTTCAGAATGTGGACGGAAACCAGAGCACCCAGAGGAAACCCACGCAGACACGGAAAGAATGTGCAAACTCCACACGGACAAGCTGGGAATCGAACCCATGTCCCTGGTGCTGTGAGGCAGCAGTGCTAACCATCAATGTAGACTCGATGGGCTGAAGGGCCTCTTTCTGCACTGTATGATTCTATGATTCTTTGTTACCATGCTTCCCATAAAAACACTCAAATGTGTTTTAGTGGATTTATGCAAAGCAATGTTCAACCTCTTATGGTCTCTCAGGTTCTAATAGTTGTGGAGTTAGTCAGGGCTATCATAATTAAAAATAGACATAGCATGGATTCAAGGAGCACCAACAGGAAGCTGGGGGGGTAAAGATTAAAAACAGACCTCCAATTGTGGCAACTCTGATATTAACCCTTTACCATTGGTGGTGATGCTTTGGAATTTCCCCCCCAGACATCTCCTCCTTTCAGATACATAAGAACAGAGAGTAGGAGTAGGCCATCTGGCTCCTCGAGCCTGCTCCACCATTCAATAAAATCATGGCTTTTGTCGATTCAGCTCCACTTACACGTCCATTCACCATAACCCTTAATCCCTTTACTGTTCAAAAATTTATCTATCTCTGCCTTAAAAACATTCAATGAGGTAGCCTCAACTGCTTCACTGGGTAGGGAATTCCACAGATTCACAACTCTTTGCATGAAGAAATTCCTCCTCAACTCGGTTTCCTGCTAATCATTGCCACTTTCTGTGCATTTTCTTTCAATTTGATACCCTCCTTTATTTCCTTAGATATCCATGGCTGATAATCCCTTTTTCTGAAGTCTTTCCATATCGTTGGTATACATTTTTACTGAGCACTGTGAAAAATCACTTTGAAAGTCCTCTACTGTTTCTCAATTGTCTCACCATAAAGTTTTTGCTCCAGGTTTACCTTTGCCAACTCACCTCATTGTAGTCTCCTTTGTTTTAGAAAAGACACTGTATTGAATTTTATCTTTTCATGCTCCATCTGTATTTTAAATTCAACCATACTCTGGCCACTCCTTCCAAAAGGATTCCTAACTCTAAGATCATTAATTACTCCTGTCTCATTTCATAGGAAGTAGTCTCACAACATCAGGTTAAAGTCCAACAGGTTTATTTGGTAGCAAAAGCCACTAGCTTTCGGAGCGCCTCTAGTGGCTTTTGCTACCAATTAAACCTGTTGGACTTTAACCTGGTGCTGTGAGACTTCTTACTGTGTTTACCCCAGTCCAACGCCAGCACCTCCACATCATTACATAGGACCAGATCTAGGATAGCTTGCTGTCTTGTAGGTTCCATTATATATTGTTTGAGGAAACTATCGTGGATACATCCTATGAACTTCTCCACAAGGTTGCCTTGACCAACTTGGTTTGGTCAATCAACATGTAGATTAAAATCCCCCGTGATAATTGCCATACCATTTTTACATGCGTCAATTTTTTTTTGTTTATTGCTCACCCCACCCATGATGAGATTATTTGGTGGCCTATTGACTACGCCTATTAGTAGCTTTTTCTCCTCACTATTTCCAATTTCCACCAAATGGATCCAACCTTTTTCTCCATTGAACCTATATCATCTCTCACTGCTGCCCTGATGTCATCCTTAAATACCTCCCCACACCTTAAAAAAGATCTTAATGCATTAACTAAGTTTTCAATCATTTGTCATATCCTTCATGTGTTAGGCTGCTGTGAAAGGCCTTGAGAACATTTTGTGTTGGTAAAAGTGTTTTTTATTGCAAAAAACATACTTTATTTGGAAAATATCTGAAAGAATGTTACAAACATTTCAAACTGGCCACCACACAAAGTCCAATAATATGCAGATTCCCCACATACCTCATGTTGACCTCTGAGGTGCGTCAATACAAACGAGAAAACATTATGAAACTTTCAAAATGATCATTCCAAATGGTGCTTTAGTATTTAAGTTGTCTGCACAGATCAAGTTGCATTCTGAGGTGCTTCAATACAATTCTGACACATATAATTATTATGTATGACCCTGTGGATTAAGGGGCAAAAAAAAACACAAGGTAGGCTTGTATAGGTTGCGAGGCGGTAGATTTAAAACTGAGATGAGGAGGAACTACTTCTCACAGAGGGTAGAGAATGTGTGGAACTTGCTGCCCCATAACGCAGTGGAATCTGAATTGTTGGATGGTTTCAAGAGGGAGATAAATATATTTATAATAATAAAGGGATAAGGGGATATGAGGACTGGGTAGTGCGGTGGATTTGAGACCGGGGAAGATCAGCCTTGAGCTGATCGAATAGCGGAGCAGACTCGAAGAGCTGAATTTGCCAACTTCTGCTGCTAGTTCCTATACTTCAATACTGGGAGCTGTTTATTTAAGGTGTGCACTCATTCACAGTCAGGTCTAAGACTGTTCACAGGATCCCACACAGTGCAAGCTAATAACCCAGGGGTCACCTGATCCAAAGGGGCAGTCCAAACCCCAACATACTATGTGTATATATCACAATAATACCTTTTGATATTCCTCTTGATTGTTTCACACCAGAGCAATGGAGACTCAAAGAAGGGTTTCTTGGTTCTCCAACCCTGGCAATCGCTTACGAGTTCCTCGAGTTCTCTGGGGGTCAGCAGTTTCACATTTAGCTTCCAGGACCCCCTGCCTACTTTCTGGTTTTCCCCTAGGTGACAGTTGGCCAGTAGGAGGCAGCAGTCAGAGAAGAACTCTGCATTGATGCTGGTGGACCTGCCCATGAGCACACAGGACACAAGTACAAAGTCAACCGTGGAGCAGACAGACCTGTCCAGCCGCAATAGTGCAAATTTACACTGGATTCCATTGGCAGGGTTGCTGAAGATGTCACGCAGCTTGGCATCTTTTAGTGTTTCAATCAGGAGTTTGGATACAGTGTCCAGTTAATCGTCAGTTCCTGACAGATCATCCACCCAATGTTAAAGTCCCACACAAACACAATTTCCTATTTTAACAGTCACTTCGTGAGGAGTATGTAGCTTAGCTGGTAAATGTTACTGAAATGTGGGCACCTCACAGTAATAGTAGCTGCCAGTTCTGGAGGCATTTAAAATGATTTATAATGACTATACAACAGAATCTGCTTATGGCAAGCTCAAATTTACGCCTCTCATCTGGGCACCATAGATAGCTGAGTACATTTTATGTTATTCAACAATCCCTCATTTGCATAATTTATTCAGCTGCAGGAACTGCGACTAATTTCCTGCTTGCAGAACTGCTCGGCTAATGCTGGGAAAACAGTATATATTTTAATAAATTTGCCTTGGTGAAAACGCTAAATTGCGATCTCCTTGAATCACTGACACCGCAAATTTTAATCGAGTCAGTTTCGGGAAGGAACAAAAAAGTGGGGTGGGTGTTGCAGTAGGTGGGTTTGCACTGGGGTTAACCACGGGGAAAATTGGCCAGCCCACAGTTTTCCCGCCTGTCACCGTTTGTGGAAAGCCCTCCGATCCTCAATGCTTCTCAGCCTCTTGGGTAAGATCAAGCCCAAGATATGGCGGAGCCTTCTCACGTCAGCTTGGATCTTGTGGGGACCGTGAACTGGATTCCATTTGAATTGGTTTTTGGGGAAAGCAAGGAGGTGGATTAAGGCCTTGCTCTGTCCACTGAGAGGGTGAAGGTTTAAGGGAGGTGTGCGGGTGTGGGTGCCTGAAGAGGAGGTGGTGGAAGTAGGCACATTAGCAACAGTTAAGAAACATCTGGGACGTGTACATGAATAGGCAGAGAATAGAAGGATATGTTCGGAGTAAGGACAGAGGGTTTTTAAATTTAGCTAGGGCATCATAGAATCATACAACACACTAGAGACCCTTCAGCCCATCAGGTCTGCACCGACACATTAGAAACACCTGAACTCTCACCTATTCCCATCTACCAGCATTTGACCCATAGCCATGAATGTTGTGAGGTGCCAAATGTTCATTCAGATATCTTTCAAAGGATGCCAGGCGACCCGCTTCTACTACCCTCCCAGGCAGTACATTCCAGACCATCACCACCCCCTGGTTAAAAAAGTTTTACTCATATCCCTCCAAACGTCCTGACCCTCAGCTTGAACCTATGTCCCCTTGTGACTGACCGTTCAACTAAGAGGAATAGCTGCTCCTTATCCTCTCTGTCCGGGTCCCTCATAATCTAGGACACCTCGATCAGGTCACCCCTCAGTCTTCTCTCCTCAAATGAAAACAACTAAACCTACGCAACTGCTCTTCATAACTTAAATGTTCCACCCCAGGCAGTCTGCTGGTGAATCTCCTCTGCACCCCCTCCAGTGCAATCACATCTTTCCTACAATGTGGCGACCAGAACTGTACACAGTACTCCAGCTATGTCCTCACCAAAGTTCCATTCAATTCCAACATGACATGGCGACGGTGCAGAGGGACCTCGGGGTCCTTGTGCATGAGTCGCAAAAACCCAGCCTGCAGGTGCAGCAGGTGGTCAGGAAGGCGAATGGGATGCTGGCCTTCATAGCGAGGGGGATTGAATATAAAAGTAGGGAGGTCTTGCTGCAGCTGTATAGGGCATTGGTGAGGCCGCAGCTGGAGTACTGTGTGCAGTTTTGGGCGCCGCACCTGCGCAAGGATATTTTGGCCTTGGAGGGAGTGCAGAGGAGGTTTACTAGGCTGATACCGGAGTTGAGGGGGTTGAGCTATGAGGAGAGGCTGAATAAACTAGGCTTGTACTCGTTAGAGTTTAGAAGAATGAGGGGAGATCTCATTGAGACGTATAAGATGATGAATGGGATGGATAGGATAGAGGTGGAAAGACTCTTCCCGCTCAAAAAAGACAGTAGGACTAGGGGGCACAGCCTCAAGATAAAGGGGGGGCAGTTCAGAACGGAGTTGAGGAGGAACTTCTTCACTCAAAGGGTGGTGAATCTCTGGAATTCTCTGCCCGTTGAAGTGGTGGAGGCTGCCTCGCTAAATATTTTTAAGAAGCGGGTTGATGGGTTTTTGATAAGAGAGGGGATTAAGGGTTATGGGGAGAGGGCGGGAAAGTGGAACTGAGCCACGACAGATCAGCCATGATCTTATTGAATGGCGGGGCAGGCTCGAAGGGCCAGATGGCCTACTCCTGCTCCTATTTCTTATGTTCTTATGTTCTTATGACTTCCCTGCTTTTGTAATCTATGCCTTAATTGATAAAGGCAAGTGTCCCATGTGCCTTTTTCACCACCCTACCTTTGCCTTCAGAGATCTGTGGACAAACACATCAAAATCCCTTTGTTCCAGAGAGCTTCTGAGTGTCCTACCATTCATTGAGTACTTTCTTGTCAAATTACTCTTTCCAAAGTGCATCACCTCACACGCATTTTAGGGATAAATTCCATCTGCCACTTATCTGCCCATTTGACCATCCCATTTATATCTTCTTGTTGCCCAAGATACTCTGTCTCACTATTAACCATCCAGCCAAACTTTATATCATCGGCAAACTTACTAATCCTACCCCACCACGTAGTCATCAATGTTATCGTGTTCGGCAAAGGCTTGGAGAGCTGAAGGGCCTGTTCCTGTGCTGTACTGTTCTTTGTTCACTCTTGATTTGTAATTTTAGCTTTGTAACGTGAAGACAGGATTTTTTTTAAATTAAAAAACCCCTCACCCTAGTGGGTATTTCAGTCAGAAGGCCACTGAGGAGCATGGCAGCAGAACCCAATCCTGTCGCCACCCAAGCAGTTGCTGGTTAATGCCCAACAGCCCTGGTTGGTTTTCCTCCTCACTCGCCTACTGAACCCAGCTGCAGTCCCTCCCCACCTTTGTCACGAAGGGTCATCCAGACTTGAAACATTGGCTCTATTCCCTTCCCCCAGTGCTGTCAGACCTGCTGAGATTTTCCAGCATTTCCTGTTTTTGTACCATGAAACCAATTTCGATTGTCAGAGAAACCCATCCGGTTCACTAATATCCTTTAGGGAAGAAAATCTGCTGTCCTTATCCAGCCTGGCCTACATATGACTCTGGAGCCACGGCAATGTGATTGACTCGGAACTGCCCTCGGGACAAGGGCAGCTAGGGATGGACAATAAATGCTGGCCAGCCAGTGACACCCATGTTTTATGAATGAATAAAAAATATTTTCACCCAGGTTTCATCTCTGACTCCCAGTCATCAGTAGCGAGCAACAGTGGCCAATCCTATCAACCAATTCAACGTGTGACCATCAAAGCAATGCTGGTTCTGTTGAGTGATGTGGGTATGCCGGCATTGGACTGGCATAAGCACAGTAAAAAGTCTGACAACACCAGGTTTTAGTCCAACCGATTTATTTGATAATAGACTCACAAGCTTTCGGGGTTAGCCCCTTCGTCAGGTGAATGAGGGGCTAACCCCGAAAGCTTGTGAGTCTATTATCAAATAAATCAGTTGGACTAAAACCTGGTGTTGTCAGACTTTTTACTGGTTCTGTTGAGGGCAGCCATCGAGTCTCCTATCTTAGACGACTGAGCGATTTGTCTAGCCGGCGCACAAAGACTGATTCCGGCAGTCTGGGTGGATTGTACCAATCCAAAAGTCTTGAAGGTGAGTCAGTGCGGGTTGAGGAATGGGGAGAGCTCAACAAGACACAGAAAACATCCTGGTCACCCACTGCATCTGAATCTACCTCCAGCCGTGAAAGTTGTTCATACCACCCAACCAAGATAGATCAGAACACGTGGATGAGGCTGACGAGGCTCAGTTCTCCCTCACCATGATCCAGCTTGCACTAAAATCTTCCTCTCCATCCCAAATAATGTAGATGGCCGTCTCCTCCTGGATGGACAAACGAGAGGAGAGTGTACCAAGCTGGGCTTTCATCGTGGAGTCTGAAAGCTAGCCTTTAAACCAACTGGATACCAAGTTGTTAATTTGTACAGCCTTTGGGCTATATTTGTTTAGAACTTCTCTAAATTTAATCCCCTCTGTTGATTCTTTCCATAACAGTGGAACAAATCGGGTATTAGAAAATCGAAACTGCTCTGTATAAAGATGCAGGATCTGTTGAAATGCTTTCTACAAGTATTAATAGCCTGGAATAAAATACTATTGATACAGTCATAAAAATAATAAGTTCTTGTATTATATTTTATGTAATGCAGAATGAGGGGATACTCGCTGGTGTATCATTTAACCCAGAATTTGTCAATGTTAATGATTCAATTCCCCCCATTGAGTTCACTTGAGACTTAGCAAAGTCGCCTGTGTTATTAACACTTGCAAGCGTTACAGACCAGTGAATATGTGTATCTTATTTCTTTTTAAGATCAATGTCCCCTTGTACTTTACCCCACCATGGGAACTGAAACTAATTTCCGTGCTCTACTAAGGCCCCCAAACAGCTTCAGAAATAGTACTTCTGTGTAATTTGGTAGATTACTAATTGAAATTTCTATTTTGCTCCGTGTTCCCACCACAGATATAAAAATACTTTGAAACTGGCCGAGATGGAAGAAGGACAGGGATGCGATATTCTAGCCCACAACAAGTGCCATTCAACTTTCACTTCTGCCCTCCCTGTCCTGCAATGGCTTCCAGTTCTCTGACACCTCCATTTTTAAATTCTAAATTGGTCTGAATTTTAACTCCAAAAATTCAGATGGGGTGGGGCAGTGTCGGAGTTTCAAATGCAAAATGTCTCGAGTATGAACCCAACCCGATTCGAACCCACTCACCAGCAGTTTTAATGAAGGTGGACAAAAGGGCAGAGGGATATGGGCCAAATGTGGGCAATTAGGACTAGCTTAGTGGTAAAAACTGGGCAGCATGGGCAAGTTGGGCCAAACGGCTTGTTTCCATGCTGTAAATCTCTATGGCCGGAATTGCGCCCAAGGTCATTAGAGAATGCAGTTCTGTGAGCCTTGCCCGTCTCGATTTTGGGGCGAGTGTGTCTGTAAAATCAGGGCCTATTACTGTAAGTCATTCCATTCATGGGAAGTGGGTTGGTCATTTAATATGGTTGATTCTCAACTGCCCTCTGTAATGTCTTAGCAAGTCACTCAGTTTCAAGGGGCAATTATGGATGGGCAATAAATGCTGGCTGGCCAGCAACACCCATGTCCCATGTCCCACAGATGATTAAAAAATAAAACATTAAGTTGCCTGCCTTCATGTTGTCTTTAACCGTGGATGATTCAGTTTCTCAGACTTCAGGAAACTGAACAGCTATTGAGGCAAGAGGGGCTGAACCCATGATGTGAGTGCCTTTCCAGCACTGCTTGTGGGCCAGGAGGAGTACGAGTGCCTCTAGAACAGATATGTTACCCAGGGAACCTTTTGTGTTCAAACACGCCTATCAACCCCTGACAATCTGACTGTTCTCACCCACCATCCCCATTGCCCCCCGTCCTCTCATCCTCCCTCCCCCACCCCTGCATCCCCTCCCGCACCCGTCTCTTCCCAGCCAACAAGCACCTCTTCTGACCATCGTTTGTAACTCCTCCTGCACCACAATCCCAAGAAACCACTGGACTTCCCTCCAAGCCCAGATTGTGGGATTCTGAATGGAAGAAATGCCATGAAATGTCAACCCTTGCATTAACTGAAGAGATGGTCCCACAGGGCACTAACCAATGAATGAGCAATCACGGGGCAATCCAAAACTCAACACCAGTGTTCAGATCTCTGAGGTGTGGTGAACAATCACAGGAGTTATTTATCAAGTTGGAGATTGCTGTTCGCGATACTGGTGGACTTACGCAGAGTATGTTACAAATGTTGTTGCTGGAGAGGTAAATCATATGGACATGTTCATCTTTCACTCACCAAAAATAAATGAGAGACTGTAATAACTTCAGGAGTCGGCTTAAAGGAACTGTGCTTCATTGCACAAATTAAAGCAAAAGTAACAAGTCAACACAAATAGGTCCCACTCAGGAACCTGCTTTATACAGGGTTCAGTATATGGAGAGTTAATTACCAATACCCAGGGAGCTCATATTGAATGAGTCCTACAGGGAGGTCAATCAGTGATTCCCCATGCAGGTCATGGGCGTTACCATGGAGACTCCAGCAAAATGTTTCCTGTTCTCATCCAGCAAAGTGGGGCTCACGGTTACAGTGAATATGGCCACATTAATTGTAAGCCATTCAAAAGCTGATGGTAAGGATTACACTGAGTATAAGGGAATTCTGGTGACTGTTTACTGCCCTCTTTGTGTGATCTGCGGCTGTCCTTTTTCAAATTTTCAGGCAGATTTCAGCAACAGTACCACGCCTGGCCATGTACTCAAAAGGCAGCAACACTGACGGGAGGCGCATGGAGAATGTGAAAAGTGGGTTAGTAGTCTATAAGGATACATACACTTTTCAATTCATCCACTGCAGCCAAGAATTACACAGAACTGTCTCCTCAATGCTGCCAATAGTAGACATCTACCTGTGCTGCCAGCAACACTTTGCTTCCATAGGCAAACAACCAAATTATATCATAGACATGTGTAATGTCTTTAATCAGGTGGGCCTATTAGAATATGAACTCTCTGAATAAGGACCAAATTGATGGGCCAATCAGGGAGCTTCTCACTGTGTATTTAACCAGGAGTGTTGTCAGACTTGTAAGTAAAGGATTTTTGGCTGAAGGGGCCTCTGCCTCCTTATTACACATGGCTATGTTTCCCCCAACACCCTAAATGTTGAAGATGTTGAATTATTTAGGCTAGAACATCATTAGAGACAACCACATTGGTTAAAGGGAGAACTTACATTTATTTAATACATTTGACTTCTTTGGGATTCATAGAATCCTACAGTGCAGAAGGAGGCCATTCGGTCTATTGAGTCTGCGCCAACCACAATCCCACCGAGGCCCTATGCCCATAACCCCAGGCATTCACCCTAGTTAGTCACAATTTAGCGTGGCCAATCCACCAAACCCACACGTCTTTGGATTGTGGGAGGAAACCAGAGCACCCGGAGGAAACCCATGCAGACATGGGGAGAATGTGCAAACTGTGCACAAACTGTGTCCCGAGCCGGGAATCGAACCCAGGTCCCTGGTGCTGTGAGGCAGCAGTGCTAACCACTGTGCCACTGCGCCGCCCAAATGTCTCCTGGTTCTTCACAAGTAATGAATTGGTGGGTGTGAAGTTCTCAGTCATTGCCTGGGTACCCAAGGCACTCAATTTGAACACAGCAAGATCCCACAAACAGCAAATATGTTGAGCAACTACTTAATCTGATTGATAGTGTTGGCTCGGGGATAAATGATGGACTGGACATAGAGAGTGCTCCCTCCTCACCTGTATCAATCACCAGAAGCCTTAATTGATGTCCCATGTGAAAGACAGTGGGGTGAATTTCTGCGTTGCACTGCACCACTCCCCTGCCCCCCTAAGCTTATACACACACACACACACACAACAACAACATGTTTTCCAGCAGTTCTGCCATTGACCCTCTGACCCTGCCACTGTGGTTTTATGTAGCCTCAGACGCTGGGGTGGAAGGGGCCAGTCACCATCGCCAGGGGCAGAAGACCCTGCTGGCAAGAAGGACTGGAAAATTCCACCTCCAGTTATGTGCCATTGCCCAAGTGGTGGCACAGTGGTAATGTCACCAACTAGAAATCCAAAGGCCTGGGGGATGCAGGTTCAGATCCCAACACGGCAACTGGTGGAATTTAATAAAACTGAAATACAAAGGCAGTAAAAGTGATCACGAAACTATCATTGATTGTTGCAAAAACTTACCTGGTTCACTAATATCCTTCAGGGCATCCGAACTTGCTCTGGCCAACATAAAACTCCAGACCCATGGCACTCTTAAATGCCCTCTGTAGCCACTCACAGGATACTACAGTGCAGAAGAGGCCCTTCGGCCCATTGAGTCTTCATCGATGAATGAAATGGCCTCACCTGCCCACCTAATCCCACTTGCCAGCACTTGGCCCATTGCCTTGAATGTTATGGCGTGCCAAGTACTCATTCAAGTGCTTTTCAAAGAATGCGAGGCAATCCGTCTCCACCACCCTCCCAGGCTGCACACTCCAGACCGTCACCACTCTCTGGGTAAAAAAGCTTTTCCTCAAATTCCCCCCTAAACCTCTCACTTTTAATTTGTGTCCCCTTGTAACTGACCCTTCAACTCAGAGGAACTGCTGCTCCCTGTCCACTCTGTCCATGAACCTCATAATTTTGAACAATTCAATCGGGTTTCACCCTGAGTCTTCTCTGCTCCAGAGAAAACAACCCAAGCCTATTCAATCTCTTTTTATAACTTAAATGATCCATCCCACACAACATGCTGGTGAAACTCTTCTGCATCCCTTCCTGTGCATTCATGTCCTTCCGATAATGTGGCGACCAGAACTGCACACAGTTCTCCAGCTGTGGCCTCACCAAAGTTCTACACAACTCCATCATACCCTCTCTGCTTTTGTAATCGGTACCCCCATGGATAAAGGCGAGTGCACCATATGCCTTTTTCACCATCCTATTAACCTGCCTTTTCACCCTCAGAGATCTATAGATAAGCACGTCAAGGCCCCTTTGTTCTTCGAAACTTTCCAGTGTCAAACCTTTCATAGTATACTTCCTTGTCAAATTACTTCTTCCACTCACTTCAAGGGCAATTAGGGATGGACAGAAAGATTAAAGAGTGTGTCAATCCAGATTACTTGCTTAGGTCCTGGGGTGGGTCTTGACTTCTGGTTCAGCAGAAGATCACAAAGTGAGTCATGATAACGCTAACCTGTGTTTGAAATCTTCACTTTGAAAGATGAAATTAGATTTACTAATTTAGAATGGAATTACATACCTCCTTTTAGCTTTAGAGACAGACCTACGGAATCATTAATGAACAGTGAAAACACTTGTCGTGGCCAAGCGTGCGAAGAGAAAAGAAACTTAATGGGAAGGTTGGAAGTAAATAATAAGATTAAAAAAACACTGCGGATGCTGGAAACAAAAACAGAAAATGCTGGAAAATCGCAGCAGGTCTGACAGCATCTGTGGAGAGAGAATAGAGCCAATGTTTTGAGTCTGGTTAGTCCAATTCTGGTCACCACACTACTAGAAGGATGGGGAGACTTTGAAGAGAGTACAGAAAAGATTTACCAGGATGGTGCCTGGTATGGAAGGTATTAGCTATGAGGAGAGATTGAATAAATTGGGATTGTTCTCCCTGGGAAGATGGAGGCTGAAGGGGGTACATAAGAACATAAGAACATAAGAAATAGGAGCAGGAGTAGGCCATCTAGCCCTTCGAGCCTGCCCCGCCATTCAATAAGATCATGGCTGATCTGTCGTGGCTCAGTTCCACTTTCCCGCTTTCTCCCCATAACCCTTAATCCCCTCTCTTATCAAAAACCCATCAACCCGCGTCTTAAAAATATTTAGCGAGGCAGCCTCCACCACTTCAACGGGCAGAGAATTCCAGAGATTCACCACCCTTTGAGTGAAGAAGTTCCTCCTCAATTCCGTTCTAAACCGCCCCCCTTTTATCTTGAGGCTGTGCCCCATAGTCCTACTGTCTTTTTTGAGCGGGAAGAGTCTCTCCACCTCTATCCTATCCATCCCATTGATAGAAGTTTATAAAGTTAGGAGAGGTATAGATAGGGTGAACAGTTGGAAACTTTTTCCCAGGGCAGAAATGACAATTACAAGGGGATATAAGTTCAAGATAATGGGGAAAATTTCAGTGGAGATGTGTGAGGTAAGTTTTTTACACGGAGGTTGGTGGGGGCCTGGGATGCACTTCCAAGTGAGTTAGTTGAGGCAGATATGTTAGCGACACTTAAGACTTATCTGGATAGATACACGAACAAGCGGGAATAGGGGGATATAAGTGGTTGGCCTAGACAGGACAACGTGCTCGGTGCAGGCTTGGAGGGCTGAAGGGCCTGATCCTGTGCTGCATTGTTCTTTGTTCTTTGATTCATCATCAAGAGTCATCCAGACTCAAAACGTTGACTCTTCTCTCTTCCAACAGATGCTGTCAGGCTTGCTGAGATTTTCCAGCATTTTCTGGTTTTGTGTTGGAAGTAAATAATATTTGGTGATTTTCCTTCCATTTATAAAATGTCTTTATGTCCCAAGAGTTACTGCACAGAATGGACTTAATCTCAACAAAGAGATAAATGACCCTTGTATTTAATGGCAAAGCTAAATAAATAGATAAGGGAGGAAGAATTAGAAGGACATACTGATAAGGTTTGAAGTAAAGGGATTGAAAGAAGCTCATGTGGAGTATAAGCTCCAGTATGGACCAGATGAGCTGAATGGGCAGCAGTGTTCCATTCTAGTGTTTGACATCACACATTGTGCCAGATGCCACACATGCAAAGAAAATGGTTGCGCCTGCTTCTGTAAAAATGGCCTGTTTCTGTGCAGTCTGGTGTAGTGACTGTCTAAACAGATGATTTTCCAGACAGCAATCAATTGATTCTTAAATATTTATTGATAATGACAGGATTGGCATCACTCAACTTGATGGGCATTTGACCCACTGGCGCAATGGTAACATCTTTATGTGTTTCCAGTCAATGGGCAGAATGTAGTTTATCTACTTATGGCATCGTTGTGCCAATGGCCTTCTTCTACAAGTTTAGATTTTTATCGAAAACGTTGTTTTATTTACCGGCAGTAGTTAGGAGATGATGTTGGGTAGATTGACGGCTCTGTCTTTGTTTGTTAATTTGTTCTCCATAACAGGAATTTCACAGGTAATAAAGACTGTATGAAAATTTATGACAGAAGTCAAGTGTGTGGACACGGCGCATTAATGATCTGTCTTGCTTTCTATATTGAGGCAATGCGGTTCCCAGAGGAAGGAAGCTTGCAGCTGTTGCTTTATAAATGCGATGCAGAGAGGGGGGAAAAAAAAGTGCATTTGCGGAGAAAGCACATTTGAGAGAGGCACCGTTTATGTGGCATCCCACTGACATAGCGCTAAATGGCTTGCTGCCTGTGGAAATGGCTTAGAATGCCTGCATCACGTGTGTGGATCAATGTTCAGATATGATGCCTTTTAATATTATATTGTTCAAAAAAGCAAAGCATTGTGGAAAAGAGGCTGGATCTCTCTTCTACACTGGCAGTGCTCTGACCCAGCTGGTCCTGCCAGCTATCACAATTTTGCAACGTGGGCTATTTTCTACATCCTCACCATTGAATCATAGAATCCCTACAGTGCAGAAACAGGCCATTTGGCCCATCAAATCTGCACCGACTCTCTCTGATGGCTCATCTTTATCCAGACCCTATCCCCGCAATCCCATGTATTTACACCACTAATCCTCCTAAACTACATATCTTGGGACACTAAGGGGCAACTTAGCCCGGCCGAATAACATACCCTGCATACCTTTGGACTTGGGAGGAAATCGGAGCACCCGGAGGAAACTCACATAGACACGGGAAGAATGTGCTACTTTCCACACGGATAATCACTCAAGGCCGGAACTGAACCCGGGTTCCTGGCACTATGAGGCAGCCGTGCTAACCACTGTGCCACGCTGCAGCCCCTGTTTCCAATTTCCTTTATTCCAGAAACATCTTTATTTATTTCAATGCCTTTTGAGAAGTCTCCAGAATCTCCATTTGAATCCCATTTCTTCTGCCCTTTTCAATAAAGAAGTTGGTTTCTCCTGAGTTTCTCCTGGGGTGGCGCGATGGCACAGTGGATTGCACTGCTGACTCACAACACCAGGGACCCGGGTTCGATTCCCAGCTTGGGTCGCTGTCTGTGTGGAGTTTGCACATTTTGCCCTTATCAAAGGTTTTCCTCCAGGTGCTCCGGTTTGCTCCCACTGCCCAAGGATGTGCGGGTCAAGTTGATTGGCGATGCTAAGTTGCCCCTTAGTATCAGGGGAATTAGCAGGGTAAATAAGTGGGGTAACGGGGATAGGGCCTGGGAGGGATTGAGATCAGTGCAGACTCGAGGGGCCAAATGGCCTCTTTCTGCAGTGTTGGGATTCTATGATTCTGTTCTTTCCCACACCTGCTGTTTGTGATATCCCAATACCTGATCACAGACACCAGAAGGAATCCTGCCCCCAGGGCCTCTGCTGCTTGCATCAGGCGTACCACATTCAATGCTTTCCTTTTCAGTCACTGCCGATCCTTTTCTCAGACATAAGAGAGGCCACCCAGAAAGAATCTGTTTCTAAGTTTCTGACACTCTTGCTCAGACTGTGTCAGAGAGCTGTTTTTACAAGCTACAGTTTAGGTTCAGGGTCCATGCAGATCCAGATTAAATTCAGTCAGATGTCCATTATATTGCGTCAATAGTAATTAGAGGACAACTGTCACAAACATCTCAGTGCCAACAACTTCCAGGGCCTGCTAGAAACATCTTGCAAAGGAACATGATTAAAGTACATTTCTTAAAGGCACAGTATCATCACACTAGATGTAATATATATTCATACCCAGTGACCAATTCTCTGCAAACAAAAGGAATGTGTTCAATTTTTACAATCTTTTGTATTACCGGGGAGCCTGGGGAGCCTAAAATTCCCTGTTAATTTCTTCACAGCAACACCTTAGTCTACCAGAGTCAACTTTCCAATTAATCAGCACTCTTCCCTCCTGCAGTATAACTTGAAGAGATTATTTGAAATTTGGCATTCTTGCATTTGTCCTGATGATTATAGTTCATAGAATCTCTTGGGCAACACAGTGGCACCATGGTTAGCACTGCTGCCTCACAGCACCAGGGACCCGGGTTCAATTCCAGCCTCGGGTCACTGTCTGTTTGGAGTTTGCACATCCTCCCCGTGTCTGCGTGGGTTTCCTCTGGGTACTCCGGTTTCCTCCCACAGTCCAAAAATGTGTGTGTTAGGCGTTTAGCCATGCTAGATTGACCCGAGTGTCAGGGGGTTTAGCAGGGTAAATGTGTGGTGTTACGGGGATAGGGCCTGAGTAGGATTGTGGTCAGTGCAGACTCGATGGGCCGAATGGGCTCCTTTTGCAGTAGGAACACTATGTTCTATGTAATCATAGTATCCCTACAGTGCAAAAGGAGGCCATTTGGCCCATCGAGTCTGCACCGACCACAATCCCACCCAGGCCCTATTGCCGTAACCCCACAGGTTTACCCTGCTAATCCCCCTGACACTAGGGTCAAACTACCATGGCCAATCAACCTAACCCGCACACCTTTGGACAGTGGGAGGAAAGCAGAGCATCTGGAGGAAACCCACGCAGACATGGGGAGAACATGCAAACTCCACACAGGCAGTGACCCAAGCTGGGAATCAAATCCAGATCTCCAGCTCTGTGAGGCAGCAGTGCTAATCACTGTGCCACTGTGCTGCCACCAGCTCAAAAAGCTTCAGCAACATTGTTCTCTTTTAAACAACATTTTTATAAACAATATTAAGATAAAATATCAATGTCCAATGCTCTCAACATGGACTTGATGGGTCTAATAGTTGCCTTCTGGGTCATAAAGGCTCTAAGACTCTATATTAAAATATTATCAAGATCTCAATCCCATTCCTAATTGGAATTTATTTGATTTTTCTTCACTGTCAAATCTCTCACATCTTCTCCCAAAGGTATCGTTTGTTTCTCAGGATAAAGTCTGGTAGGAATTAAATATCTCCTGGTAACTCAATCAAATTAGTCATTACTCAAGTCTCATCATGCTATTGGGGTGAAATTAGTCATCTCATCTGACCTGGGGCCTGTGGGGAAGGCCCTGAGTATGTCTAAAACAGGAACCACAGGGTGACCCAATCAACATTCACCTCAAAGATCTCTGATTCTGAGAGGTAGGTGCCTCAAACTAGTGATAATAAATTCAGGCACATTTTATGACAGGGGCAACTTTAGTTTGGGAGAGGAAATATTAAAATATGTACAGCTGCAGGGCTAACATCTTAATGAGACAGTCTGTTTGACCAACCCAGCCAGGCACAGCGCTGAAGTGGCCAGAAGCGGTACTGCAGCGCTCTGCCTGGAGTCCAGGATCTTCGTAAAGCTAAGTTCTGGGGACAGGAAGATTGTAGATGCTCTGGGGAATTGGAATGGAATGATCGTAGCTTTAGGGATGGGCCAAGGGAGGAGAGAAGGCTAGGGATCCAAGATCTTGGACAGATGGGTGCCCCAAATCAGAATGGACCTTCGGATTCAGGAGTCTCATCCCCCTGCTCCTCCTGCTCCCCACAAACTGAGATGGAGAGAAGTTGTTTTTTTCCCACCCTAGTCACACTCTCACCACCTAAAAATTGAAGATGGGCAATAAAGGGCCTTTAACTGGCCACCTAAGTGCCTTAAGTTTATTTACTAATATAAGCAGGCTTACATTAACACTGCAATGAAGTTGCTGTGAAAATCTCCTTGTCACCATGCTCCGGTGCCAGTTAGGATACACTGAGGGAGAATTTAGCATGGTTAATGCACTGAACCAGCACGTCTTTCATACTGTGGAGGGAAACTGGAGCACCCAGAGGAAACCCACGCAGACATGGGGAGAACATGCAGACTACACATAGACAGTGACCCAAGGTGGGAATTGAACCCAGGTCCCTGGCACAGTGAGACAGCAATGCTAATCACTGTGCCACTGTGCCGTTAGTATGCAAAACTTGCACTCTGTCATGTCAACTTCTTTCCTTCTTGCTCCCGCCTCTACATCTTCCCTTTCTCTAATTGCTGTCTTGTTGCTTCCTGCTAGCTTTTTTGCATTTGTTGCTATCCTCTTCATCTTCCCTGTCTCAGCATGCTACCTGTCACTTTCCCCTACCAAATAATAATCTGGGGTGTTGCAATGCATATCATTGGTGAAACAAATAAAATATATAAAAATACACAGTAATATATGGAAGAATGTCTGTGGTTTTATGAGGTAAATGTATGGTTCAGTTTGGTTAAAGTATGTCAGAGTTACAGCGTCGGGAGGGTATGGGCGGGATTTTCCACAGCTCCTCCCCCCCCCTCCACACAACGGTGTGTTTTGCGGCAGTAGAGGTGGCCCACCATTGGTCACCAATGCAAACTTCCGGTCCCGTTGCTGACCACGAGGTTTCCTATTGGTTCACACCCTGCCCCGCTGGGTAACCCGTCAGCAGGACTGGAAGATCCCACCAATGGAAATGGCCAGAAAATCCTGCCTGGGCAAAATGGTGGGATTCTCCGCGAGCGGGCCAAGCCATCACCTTCCACCCGCATCCCTCCAGTGGGGGTGGGGTTGGGAATGGGAACTTTTCTAATGCCTACGAGGTACTCTTGGATCAAGTGGCACGGTGGCACAGTAGTTAGCACTGCTGCCTCACAGCACAAGAGATCGGGGTTTGATTCCCGGCTTGGGTCACTGTCAGTGCAGAGTCTGCTTTTGTTCCTGTGTCTGTGTGGGTTCCCTCTGGCTGCTCCAGTTCCCCCCCCACCCCACAATCCAAAAGACGTGCTGCTTAGGTGCGCTGGTCATGCTAAATTCTCCCTCAGTGTACCCGAACAGGCGCCGGAACGTGGCGACTCGGGGATTTTCACAGTAACTTCATTGCAGTGTTAATGTAAGCCTACTTGTGACACTAATAAATAAATTTTAAGCATCCCTCAAGTTTGAGATTAGCCTAAGGACTTTGGAGGAGTTTGTCATCAGACAGACGGAAAGATATTTTGCTTTGATATATGTAAGCCATTCCAAAGCTTGGAAAATGAGAATGAGATATTAATGTTGGACTCAGATCTATCGTCTTCCCCATCAGATTGCTAACTCTAGGGCTACCATTCTTCCTGCTTTGAATTATTTTATTTTTCAGTAAGCTGTCCAACAACTTAGAAAGTGCTTCATGTATGAAACCTTCTAGCCTAATCAGTGTAAAACCCTTAGCATTGTCTCTTATCCTCTGTAGTTGTGATGATATAGCCTGATTTTTGAAGAGCTCCTTCACTTGCTTAACTAGATTGGTTTTTTTTTCACATTGTTCCTACGAAGTAAGAATAATGTGAAAAAAATCACATTATTTTTGTGAATAAAGTAACATTTTATTTTATTCTCTTGCTCTTTGTTAGTTCGGTTTGTTCCTTGTGTAAGTTCGGCATGCACTTTTTGAACAATAATTTGCATTAATAAGTTTAATTTCATTTGCTATTTTGCTGTCAGATTATACAACCAAATCCTTTTATGAAACCTCTGACTTTGCTCTCTTTCTCTCTCTCTCTCCCTCTGTTTGTGTTATCAGCAAATTTGGCACTTGGTTTTAAGTAGATTGGAAACGGCATCCATGTACTGACCCCTACAGGACTCCATTCAGAACCTCACCTCAGTCAAACCTGTCAGGAGTCCAACTTTCCACTTTCCGTGTTCTCTACTGTATTTCTAAGCCTTTTAAGTATTATGAGAAGCATTTCCTATACATCTATATCAAAAGCTTCCAAGTAAATTATGTTAAGGGTAGTCTCACTAACTACTTCATCTGTAGTGTCCTCAAAGAAGTCACGGAAAATAGGAGCAGGAGTAGGCCATTCGGTCCATTGAGCTTGCTCTGCCACGTTGAGGGTGACTATCCTTCTAAACCTATGCTGGCTGTGTTATGTTATTCCTATGCTATACTCCACTTGGAGTTGTTTCCATTGGTTTAAACGACAGTTTATTGGATCTGTGGCTGTCAGGGCCAGATTTGTCACCCTTTATTTATAAAATAGAATCCCTCCTGTGAAGAAGGGGGCCATTTGGCCCATTGAACCTGGACCCGGCAATAATCCCACCCAGGCCCTATCTCCATAATCCCATGTATTTACCCTGCCAATCCCTCTGACATTAAGGGCAATTTAGCATGGCAATTCATCCTAACCCGGAGATCTTTGGAGTGTGGGAGAAAACCAAAGCACCCATGCAGACATGGGGACAATGTGCAAATTCCACATAGACAGTGACCCATGATCAGAATTGAACTAACTATAGGTGCAATGGGAATACCTTGTGCCCTGAAAATTTAATCTGTGTTCTCTTTCAGAAGCCAAAAACACATCTCACTTGAGACAATGGGTGGGATTTTACTACCTTGCTCATCCTGAAACCATAAAATCTCATCCACTGTCAACAGACATTCTCATGGTCCACCCCTCACCCACTCCGATTCCCGTGATGGGTGGGGTGGTAAAATTCTGGCCAATATGTCTTCAGCTTCCTATAAGTTATCAAGTGGCCCTGCTTCACAGACCCTCAAAATCCTTCAGGATTTAGTCAGGGTGCCTTCTTTAGTAAGTACTAGAAAATGCTAAAATAAATACTAGAAATACTAAAAATGAAAACTTAAAAGTTACATTTCAAATGTCATGCATCTTGAAGTTGCAGTCAAAGCGGACAATGTTACATTTTGAACAGAAGTCACTAGTTTCTATATCCTGGTGCTTACCAATCACTGAACCAGGAGCCCAAGTCAAAGGTCAGATGCTATGCATGAATCACTGAACCAAAACACGAGTCAAAGGTCAGAGACTATGCACCAATCACTGAACCAAGGACACGAGTCAGAGGTCAGAGACTATGCACCAATCACTGAACCAAGGACACGAGTCAAAGGTCAGAGATTATGCACCAATCACTGAACCAAGGACACAAGTCAAAGGTCAGAGACTATGCACCAATCACTGAACCAAAACACAAATCAAAGGTCAGAGACTATGCACCAATCACTGAACCAAGGACACGAGTCAAAGGTCAGATACTACGCACCAATCATTGAACCGAGAATACAAGTCAAAGATCAGATACTATGCACCAATCACTGAACCAAGGACTCGAGTCAAAGGTCAGAGACTATGCACCAATCACTGAACCAAAACACAAGTCAAGGGTCAGATATTGTATACCAATCATTGATGTTCTCAAACTTTGCTCCAGGATTTGGGCTGGTTAGGTTTAGAAAACAATAGCAAAATTATAGAAGCATCTGAAGAGTGAATAGGGTAACTAGAAATAATTGGTAGAAGGATTAGAAGAGAAATTATTTCTGGCTGGTGAGGGTCTGGAACTCAGAGCCCGAAAGGGCGATAGAGGGAGAAAGCCTCTTCGTGTTGAATAGGAATGCTGGGATATACATTTGAAGTGACATAACGTACAAGGCCCTGGTGTACAGTCCTGGGTGTACCTTGCCTAATGCAGGGGGATTAGCAAGGTAAATATGTGGCATTACAGGAATAAAGTCTGGGAGGGAGTGTTGTCGGTGCAGACTTGATGGGCCGAATGGCTTCCTTCTGCACTGTAGGGATTCTATGATTCTATGCCCAGTGTTTGTGATGATAGGCTCTGACTCCCTGCAATTGGAGTAAATGGTTAGTGAGAGTCAGGAGAAGTAACCTGCAAGGCTGGAAGGGAAACTAGAAAGTGAGATTGGCTGAATAGTTCTGTTCCCTCCAGCACTGACATGATGGGTTGAATGGCCCGCTTCTGTTCCATGAATTTCTTCCTCTGCCCATCAAATCCAACAAGGCTACTCCGCAGCACCGCTCGAGGGAAAGTGGAATAATCCGAGCACAGATAGAACCATAAATCCCTACAGTGCAGGAGGAGGCTATTCGGCCCATCGAGTCTGCACCAACTCTCCAAAAGAGCATCTTACTCAGGCCCACACACTGTCTATTTACCCATAATCCCATGCATTTTGACCCTGGATAATCCACCTAACCTACACAGCTTGGAACATTAATGCAGAAGGAAACAAATTGGCTCATCAACCCTGCACCAATTTTTACCCAGGCCCTAGCCCCACAACCCTATCCTCGTAACCACACATATCTTCCCTGCTAGTCCCCCTCACACTAAGGGACAATTTAGTTTGGCCAATCAACCTAACCCGTTGTAGGAAATCAGAGCACCCGGAGGAAACCCGTGCAGACATAGGGAGAACATGCAAACTCCACACAGGCAGTGACCCGAGGCCAGAATTGAACCCGGGTCTCTGCTGCTGTGAGGCAGCAGTGCTAACCACTGTGCCACCGTGCCGTCCGTATAGCCAGGCATTTAAAGCCAAACTTTGCGTCTGGCGTTCTTTCCATCAACCTCATACATGGTGCAGAAAATCAGACGTGAAGAAACTGTAAACCCTGCACATTGCATCTTTAAGATGGAAGAGTGAGGATTCCACCATGGCTACCCAAGCGATATTAAATAACAGAAAACAAGCTGATGCTACAGAACCTCATGTGCCTTTCACAGTGGGTGATGGATATAGATGCTGAAAAACACACAAAAGCATTTCACACAAAACAAATCACCAGCTCCTTGATCCAGCCAGAAGTGGTTGGTTCTTCTGAATTACTATTTAATGCAACCCTGGGCAGTACAGATTACAGACTACACTGGGGACCGAATTGTAATTGTTTTATACTGGGGTATTACCCGAGACAAGTCAGATTACAGACATCTGAAACAAAAACAGAAAATGCCGGAAACTCTCAGCAAGTCTGGTAGCACCTGTGGAGAAAGAAACATAGGAACATAGAAGATAAGTGCAGGAGGAGGCTATTCCGCCTTTCGAGCCTGCTCCACCATTCATCACGCTCACAGCTGATCGTCCAACTCAATCGCCTAATCCTGCTTTCTCCCCATAACCTTTGATCCCATTCGCCCCAAGTGCTATACCCAGCCATCTCTTGGATACATTCAATATTTTGGCATCAACTTCTTCCTGTGGTAACAAATTCCACAGGTTCACCACTCTTTGGATGAAGAAATGTCTCCTCACCTCCGTCCTCAATGGTCTACCCTGAATCCTCAGACTGACAGAATAGAACCAACATTTTGAATCTGGATGATCTGTTGTCGATGGCACAGTGGTTAGCACTGCTGCCTCACAGCTCCAGGGGGCCGGGTTCAGTTCCTGGCTCGGGTCACTGTCTGTGTGGCGTTTGCACATTCTCCTTGTGTCTGCGTGGGTTCCCTCCGGGTGCTCCGCTTTCCTCCCACACTCCAAAGATGTGTGGTTTAGGTTGATTGGCCATGCTAAATTGCTCCTTAGTGTCCCAGGTTAGAGGGATTAGCAGAGTAAATATGTGGGGTTATGGGGATGGAGCCTAGGTGGGATTGTTGTTGGTGCAGACTTGATGGGCCAACTGGCCTTCTTCTGCACAGTAGGGATTCTATGAAGTGTTGACAATGAAGTTTAGGGGCAACTAGGAAAGTGAGGATAATAGTGAATATTTCTAGAAACATCTTCATTGAAAGGGACATCAGGAGTAGGGAAATATTAGGATTGAGAATTCCAGTTAAGAAAAGTAAGATTGCAAAACATTTTTTAAAAATTAAATGGTTTAAGAGTGAGAAAAATAAATAAAGTTGAAATAAATCGATTTGTTTGATTATTAGTTGGTCTAGTTTCGATAAGGTTCAATCCAGAAACTTTCTGAGGTAATTTTAAAAAAACATTCTTGCGCACAACACCTATTTTGGTTTAAATCAAAAGTTGGAACGCACAATAATCCCATCGGACAATCACTGATCAAAATTTCAAGGAAGTTTGCAACGGTGAGGGGATAGGTGAGCAGCAAGTTTCACACAGGCCTCACCAATTCTAACTGAAGCTTCGAAATCATTGCTATTCTTTGTTACTCAGTGTCCCAGAATTTATCTGATTCAGCTTTCAGTGTGCGGTAACATTTCCCCAGAGGGTTAATTGTCAGTGTAGTGGCCTTTTCCCACTCCCCAGGGAGGACCGCATCGTGGCCATTTGGTAAGTTTCCCTCCATCCAATAAACATTTTAATGATGAACAGTTGTCAATATTGCTGTTAGGATAAAACACAGACCCTGAATGTTGAAAATGTGCAGCAAGCCAGTCTGCTCACTGCGACATAAACGTTAAATGCTTCGGGCAACAATCCTGTTTAGCTCTCACCAGAAATTCTGTATTCTTGTCCCAGATTCCATTAACCGTCCTGGGTCAAATCCCACAGTGTGGAATTGTTATCCAGATTTCTGTCATAAAGAAGAAACTTCAGCTTCATGGGAATATGTGGTGTGTGTGCATGAGAAAGAGGGATATGTGTGTGTGGGAGGTGTGTGTGTGTGTGTGAGTGAGAGAAGTAGGTGTGTGTGTGTGTGTGTGTGTGTGTGTGTGAGAGAGGTGGGTGAGTGTGTGTGAGTATATGTGTGTGTGTGAGAGACAGAAAGATGTTTGTGTGTGAGAGAAAAATATGTGTGTGTGAGAGACAGAGAGGTGAGTGTGTGCGAAAGAGAGAGGTGTGTGTAAAAGAGAGATGTGAGTGTGTGAGACAGAGGTGTGTGAGAGAGAGAGAGAGGTATGTGTGTGTGAGGGAGAAAGATGTGTGTGTGAGAGAGAGAGAGGTGAGTGTATGTGAGAGAAAGGGGAGTGCATGTGAGAAAGAAAGGTGAGTATGTGTGAAAGAAGGAGGTGAGTGAGAGAGAGGGAAGTGTGTGTGAGAGAGGGAGAGAGGTGTGGTGTGTGAGAGAGAGAGAGGTGTGAAAGAGGGGCGAGAGTGTATCTGAGAGAAGGGAAAGTGTGTGTGTGTGTAAGACAGAGACAGAGAAAGGGGTGAATGTGTGTGAATGAGAAAGAGGGAAGTGTTTGTGTGAGAGAGAGGGATGTGTGTGTGTGAAAAAGAGAGTTGTGTGTGTGTGAAAGAGAGTTGAGAATGTGAGAGAGAGGGACCTGTGGTGAGAGTAAAGTGTGTGTGTGAAAGAGAGAGGTTTGTGTGTGTGAGAGAGAGAGGTGTGTGAGTGTGTGTGAGAGAGAGAGCTCTGTTTGAGAGAGAGGGAGATGTGTGTGTGAATAAGGTGTGAAAGACTGTGTGAAAGAGAGAGAGTTTTGTTTGTGTGTGAGAGAGGGAGGTATGAGTGTGTGTGTGTGAAAGAGAGAGAGAGGTGTGAGTGAGGGTAAGGTGTGTGTGGAGAGAGAGACAGTTTTGTGTGTGTGTGAAGGAGAGAGAGAGGTGTTCGAGTGTGTATGAAAAAGAGGGAAATGTGTGTGAGAGAGAGAGGTGTGAGTGTGTGAGAGAGAGAGGGAGGTCTGAGTGTGACAGAGGGAGGTGTGAGTGTGACAGAGGGAGGTGTGAGTGCGTGCAATGAGAATCCAGCTCTCCAGCAGCTCTCTAACAATTAAATACATTTGTGAGCCAAAGAAGCAGCATCCCTTCTCCCACTAAAAACAACAAAAGGTAAAACCTTGCTGAATAAGATATTTTATAATTACAAGAAATGTAAACATATAAGAAATAGAAAATACTTGTATACATGGATTTTTGTATGTTTGTGCCTATTCTGCAAAACAAACATTTTTTTTGTGGTTTAACTCTTCACCATAATAAGAATCAGCTTCTTGTCAGCTCTTTTGGGAGGTTAAAGGGCTTGGAAATTCTGTGAAATTCTGACCTCGGGGATAGAAACAAAATCTAGAAGCAGGAGTAGGCCATTCGGCCCTTTGCTCTTGCTGTGCCATTCATTATGATGATGGCTGGCCATCAAATATCAGCATCCTGATACTCCCTTCCTCGCTTATCCCTTGATTCCTTTAGCCCCACGAGTTATATCTAATTTCTTCTTGAAGTCACGCAATGCTTTTGTCCTCAATTATTTTTTGTGATAGTGAATGAAGTGTGCGAACCCTCAGTATCCATGGTGGCTCTGTTCTCTCCCCACAGATGCTGTCAGACCTGCTGAGATTTTCCAGCATTTTCTGTTTCTGTGTCGGAAATTCCCTTTTCCATTTTTAGCCTTAATGTGCGCCCGTTCGGAAGGCTTAATTTTTAAACCAAGAGCCCAGATATTACCAGATGAATTCTTTCCTGTCCCTGAAAATTGAGGTAGCTCAATATAGCCTCCCACCATAAATGCAAAACCATTTCTAAAACCATTTCAATGGTGAGAGGATTGAAAGCAGAAAATGTGCAGCCGTGTGTGGACAACCAGCTCCTTCCTGTGGTCACATGCAGACATAGCACATTGGTTCTGTTCTCAAAGATCACGGGTCCTTCTGTTTTAAACGACATTTATACTTAGTTTAAGAAGATTCATACAGAAAGAGCTCAAATTCAATTTGTTGCTGCCCCAAACCAAGGCTCCTGAGGTGAAGTGATGTTTAAAGTTTATTATTAGTGTTACAAGAGGGGAGGCATGGTAGCACAGTGGTTAGCTCTGCTGCCTCACAGCACCAGGGTGCTGGGTTCAATTCCAGTCTTGGGTTACTGGCTGTGTGGACTTTGTATGTTCTCCCTGTGTATGTTTACTCCAGTTTCCTCCCACACTCCAAAGATGTGCAGGTTAGTTGTATTGGCCATGCCAAATTGCCCCTTAGTATCCCAAGATGTGTAGATTAGGGGGATTAGCAAGGGAAATACTTGGGGTATGACGAACAGGTCTTTTAGTATCAGGAAGGATAGGGCTTCCTGATACTAAGGTCTAAGTCTAAGTAGACTTACATTAACACTGCAATGAAGTGACAATCCCCTAGTCGCCACCCTCCAGCTGGTACCTGTTCAGGCGCACTGAGGGAGAATTTAGCGTGGCCAATGCACCTAATCAGCATGTCTTTTGGACTGTGGGAGGAAACCGAAGCACCCGGAGGAAACCCAGGCAGACACGGGGAGACTGTGCAAACTCCACACAGACAGTGACCCAAGCTGGGGATCGAACCTGGATCCCTGGCACTGTGAGAGCAGCGGTACAAACATTGTGCCGCCCATGTTTTGAGACAAATGATTTACTTTCGATCATGAGTTGAAGGGTATTCCGGTGGCACAAGATTTTTCCATCGACGTTGTCGACACTCAGTGGGAGGTTTACAGTGCTCACAAAAACAGGCTGCAAGTATCCAACTACAGCAAGGGGATTGCAGTTTATTGGCAAAAGATTATAAAGTAGGGAATGGAATTAGTACTGTTTGAGGTTCTTGAACTAAAACCAGGACATGCGATAAGTCACGGGATAGTCGTTATTTGGGGGAGGAGGAGAGTTTAATATTTCACTGGGGTGAGACTGGAAATTACTGCCTGAGGCCAACACAGATTTCCATTGTCGGACCCTCATCTGTGCCAATTCCATGGCGGGCGAGGTGGTAGAGTTCCGGCCAATATATGTTTGCATAGAATTCTTTTGATTGCTATTTTAATAGAAGGCGGTGTCTTTATTTAAAACAAGCAACGCCTTAAGGAGGAAATTGCAGACCAATGCACTAATCTAATCTATCCAGTGCAACAACAACGAGCAAATTAACATCTTTAGCATAATAGAATGTTCCCAGGCATGTCCAAAGATGTGTAGGTTGGGTGGATTGGCCATGCTAAATTTGTGGGGTTACAGGGATAAGCGTAGGGGGGTGGGGGCGAGGGGGAAGGTGGGTTGGTGGGTGGGGGGAAGGAACCGGGCCTGAGTAAGATACTCTGGTTAGAGACTTGGTGCAAATTCGATGAGCTGAATGGCCTCCTTCTGCCCTGTAGGGATTCAATGATTCAATTCCTTGATCTTCCTTTTACTTCATTTTCTCTCCTGAATGTTTCTTTGGTTTGATTTGATTTATTGTCGCATGTATTAGTATACAGTGAAAAGTGTTGTTTCTTGAGCACGATACAGACAAAGCATGCCATTCATAGAGAAGAAAACGAGAAAGCGCAGACTGTAGTGCTACAGTCACAGCTAGGGTGTAGGGAATTATCAACTTAATGCGAGGTAGGTCCATTCAAAAGTCTGATGGCAGCAGGGAAGAAACTTGGTTGGTACATGACCTCAGACTTTTGTATCTTTTTCCCGATGGAAGAAGGTGGAAAAGAGAATGTCCGGGATGCATGGAGACGTTAATTAGGCTGGCTGCTTTGCCGAGGCAGTGGGAAGTGTAGACAGAGTCAATGGATGGGAGGTTGGTTTACGTGATGAACTGGGCTTCGTTCATGGCCTTTTGTAGTTTCTTGTGGTATTGGGTAGAGCAGGAGCCATACCAAGCTGTTATACAACGAAAAGAATACTTTCTATGGTGGATCTGCTTTGGCGTGGCGAGTATTCTGAGTGTCAGTCCCTTATGTGTTCATCGAACCAATCAGAGACCCACCCTGTTGACCCTGGATGCTGCATGGTAAAACCTTCCCCATTATCCATATTGTTCCATCCTGGTTGTCAGCAAATCCCTACAGCGCCAGGGATCTGGTTTCAATTCCGGCCTCGGATTACTGTGTGCGTGGAGTTTGCACATTCTCCCCGTGTCTGCATGGGGTTCCTCCAGGTGCTCCGGTTTTCTCCCACAGTCCAATGATGTGTGGGTTAGGTTGATTGGCCATGCTAAATTGCTCGTATGTGTCAGGATGATTGGCAGGGTAAATACATGGGTAGAGCCTGGGTGGGATTATTGTTGGTGTAGGCTCGATGGGCCGAATGGCGAGAAGATGAAATCTAAGATGCTAGATGTATAATTTATGTCTGACTGTAGATTAAGGAGCACTGGATGTAAATCTGTGTTAAAAAACTGACCTCAGAAGAGACTCAGTTGCCCTCAGCGATTGAGAATAAAATGCTTACCCACACGGGAGAGACTTTGTCAAGTGACATGGGGGGAACAAGCGCTACTGTGTTTTGACATCAGAAATCAATTATTTTCACATCTCTCCGAAGTGTCATTCTGGGTGCACTGCAGTGAATAATATTCAGAATGCAAACTCGGCTGGTGAACACCTGACCCAACGACATGCAGTGCCATCACCGTTAAATCCAAATTAAAAAGGAACCAATGGAAGTGTGCGGATAATTACTGTTCGCCCAGGCAATTTGAATATGAAGCATTTGACGGAACTAGCTGCACGAGGAGTGTGGGCTCCGAGCTCACATTCAGCTGTCAGAATTAATCACCTTCAGCAGGAGAATTCTCACCTGCTTATTAACATGCCACTGACTCCCTTACCCGCAGACGGGAGGCACACAGACAAATTGGAACTTGTTCATTGGGTACCCTTCTTCCAGTTTGCTGCTATTAATAAAGTGCACAATCATGGAGACATTGGGATTATTGCTGGAATTTTACCACCTCGCCCGCTCGAGGTGCTTAAGATCCCGCTGGGACTGACGGAGAATGCCGTTCTGCGGTAAAATTTCGGCCTATGTGTGAAACGGCAGCACAGTGGTTAGCACCGCTGGCTCACAGCGCCAGGGATCCGGGTTCAATTCCCGGTTTGGATCACTGTCTGTGTTGGGTTTGCACATTCTCCCCGTGTCTGTGCGGGTTTCCTCCGGGTGCTCTGGTTTCCTCCCGCATTCTGAAAGATGTGCTGGTTTAGGGGCTTTGACCTGGACTGGCGACTAGGGGAATTTCACTCTAACTTCATTGCAGTGTTAATTAAACCTTATTTGTGACTAATAAATAAATAAACTTTTACTTTAAATTTTTTCTCCTCGGTGGCACCATGGTTAACACTGCCGACTCACAGCGCCAGGGACCAAGGTTCAATCCTGGCCTTGGGTCACTGTCTGTGCAGAGTTTGCATGTTCTCCCCATGTGTGTGTGGGTTTCCTCTGGGTGCTCTGGTTTTCTCCCACATTTCGAAGATATGCAGGCTGGATGGATTGGCCACATTAAATTCTCTCTCAGTGTCCCTAGATGTGCAAATTAGATGGGTTAACCATGGGAAACAGGCCAGGGAAGAAGGCCTGGGTAAGATACTCTGCAGAGAGTCAGTGCAAACTTGATGGACCAAATGGTCTCTTCTGCACTGTAGGGATTCTATGATTCTTTGGCTAGGATCAAGCCCAGGATGGGGTGCAATGCCTTATCTTGTCGCTTGGATTGTGTGGTCTCTCTCGTGGGGACCATGAATTAGATGCAACTTAAATTGGTTTTTGGAGCAAGCAATGAGATGGAATAGGGGCTTGCCTTGTCCATGCTGCACATTTGAGAACGGAATACATTTTTTTTAGAACATTTTCTTTGCCCCACGCACTCTCCACCCCCACCTCTTTGAGAAATCTCTCTGGCAAAGCTCTGAATACAGTAAGAAGTCTCGCAACACCAGGTTAAAGTCCAACAGGTTTATTTGGTAGCGAACGCCACTAGCTTTCAGAGCGCTACTCCTTTGTCAGTTAAAGCTCTGAATACTCAGTTTGGGGCAGCGTTAAGTCGGGTACTTAACGTCGGACATGTCCCATTCATCTCAGCATGATAGCCAAGTGGTCAAGTAGCCATTTGTGGGGCAACATTGGGCAGAAGGCAGATACAGGCCACTGGCCTGAATAGTTTTAAGGTGGAGGAAGGTAGATTCTGGTTAGGCAAGGAAATTAAAGGTTATCAGGCAGTGGGTGAGAATGTGGAATTGGAAACACAAACTGATTGGCCATGATCTCATTGAATGGCAGAATAGATTTGAGGGGCAGAATGGCCTACTCTTGTTCCAGTTTTGTACGTTCATGACTTGGTTACGTTGACTTTTAAATGCTTTGGCCCTGCATTACATATCTGCATCCCCTTCGCGTTGTGAATCCTCCACTCATTTCTAAACGCAATCCAAAAGATGCGCTGGTTAGGTGCATTGGCCGTGCTAAATTCCCCCTCAGTGTACCCGAACAGGCGCAGGAGTGTGGCAACTAGGGGATTTTCACAGTAATTTCACTGCAGTGTTAATGTAAACCTACTCATGACATTGAAAAAAAACTTTACTTTCGATTGGTTGGGGATTTTACGGCCTCGCTCGGGCGAGATTGCAAAATCCCTCCCGAGACAATGGAGGGAAATGGAATTTCCATTCAGGAAACTCACCCGCCCAGGAATCAGGTGGGTGAGGCGATAGAGAGTCAGCCATTTTGTGCTGAGGGTCACTTGGATATGGAGTATCTCATAAAGGGATAAATAAAAGGAAACCTATGAAGTGGAAGATGGGAGAAACAGAAGGGAAATGGCACTGGAGTAAATAGCAGAGCTGCAACTATGTAACCCACTAGGCTCCCACCTGAGGTCAACCATTCTACCACTCTTGCAGAGATTTTCAGCAATCTGTTGGGGAACCGCCAGAGGCCCAACTCCTCCTCACACGGCAATGTAGAGAGTCAGCCATATCATAGCAGCCAACCCTGAGGTGCCATCAAGTCGTCATCCTCACCAGCAATCCTTCACATTGAGGATGATTCTCCCTTGACTTTTTTTTTACTTATTAGTGTCACAAGTAGGCTTACATTAACGCTGCAATGAAGTCACTGTTAAAATCGCCTAGCAGCCACTCTCCGGTGCCTGTTCGGGTACACTGAGGGAGAATTTAGCATGGCCTATGCACCTAACCAGCACATCTTTTGGACTGTGGGAGGAAACTGAAGTACCCGGGGGAAACCCATGCAGACACGGGGAAAATGTGCAGACTCCACACAGATGGTGGCCCAACTGGGAATTGAACCCGGGTTGCTGGCGATGTGAGGCAGCAGTACTAACCACTGTGTCACCATGCCACCTTAAGATGGCTGGGTTTAAGTGAGATATCAGTCTTGTCTGTGGGTTTACCGACTGTTTATGCTTGATCTTGGCCTCACAGGCTCAACAAGTGAGGACATTGGTAGTCAGCCAGTAAAGATGGTGACAGATTGTTGGCTCAAGCTACTGCCCTCTCTCTTATCATTCTCTCTCAGTGGCTGCTCTCAACGATTGGAAGGTTTTGGCATCGTTTTTGATGATGCAAGCGGCAGGGCTACCCCGTGCCTCCAGTGGCTTTCCAGTGAGGGGCGTATCCTTCTGTCAGTTGCATCAAGGGCTGGTGGGGCAACAGCACAAACACCAAAGCACAAGACACACCCGCTATAGAACCAGCCACAAAGGAGTCTTCACCAGCTGCTCAACTTTGGTATAGCTGGCGCGAGGCTTGGGCACAAGCTTCCTGTACAATGCTTCAACCATGTGTTCAAAGCAAGCAAACTTCATGGAGGCTTTAAGATTGTCTTTGAAATGTTTCTTTTGACCCCCCTCTTCTTCCCATATAAATGAGCTCCCTGGTATTGCTTTGGGTCGAGCACCTTTTTCAGTAATTCTGAGTCAGGCACTTCGACGCTGTATCATGTCCATCTCAGCTGACATGAGAGTATCGTGGCCACGATAACCTACATCACCAAGTGACCACGTTTGGAACAGCATCGACCAAAACCTGGTAGAGCAGGCCACAGTTTGAACAGGACTTGGGGTATCACCATGGGGCGGAGGATGGGTAAAGTGTGGTGGGATTAGCTGAAGATAGACATTAATTAAAAACTAACCCTACATTCTGCACCCTCTCCTTTGCTTCTTTGTGAACGGTATGCTTTGTCTGTATAGCGCACAAGAAACAATACTTTTCACTGTCTACTAATGCATGTGACAATAAATCAAATCAAAATCAAATCCAAATAATTCTGTTGAGCATGCAAATTTCCTGCTTTTACAATGTGTGGAGAGTAACATATTTGAGCAAGGCATATACTTGTAAAGTTACTAATAAATCTCATGTGGCACTGTCCAAATTATTAGAGGAGTAGGAGCCCAATGGAGATCAGGGTTTCAAATAAATGTTACCAATCTGAGGTAAATGATTGTCGGAAATTGATCACACCAGCAGTGGTGCAATGTTATTGTTGCTGCACTAGTAATCCAGACACTCAGGATAATCCTCTGGCGACTTGGATTCGAATCCCACCATGGCAGATGGAGAAATTTGAATTCAATAAAAGACCTGGAGTTAAAAGTCTTCTGATGACGATCAAACTATTACCAATTGTCAGAAATACCCACCTAGTTCACTTTAGGGAAGGACATCTGCCGTCCTTACTGGGTCTGGTCTACACATGTCCAGACCCACAGTAATGTGACTGACTCTTAAATGCCCTCTGAAACAGAATGGGCAACAAATGAAAGTCCAGCCAGCAACACCCACATCCCATGAAAGAATAAAAATAACTGATTCCAGAAATGGAGAATTTACACAAACATTAAAAGGAGAGAAAAAGAGAGGGGAGACTCAGTGCTTTTGGTGTTGAAAACTAAGCTACAAGGAGAGGAGAATGGGCAAAGCAAAGTTCTTGCAGACAGGAAATGTGTTCACATAAGATTTTTATTAATACAATAATTTCGCCGGATGCAACAAAAATTATCAAAGACAACAGTTGAATGTGACAATAAAAATTGCAGCAGGAATTCATCCCAGTGCCTGTTTGATTTTCTCCAACAAAGGAGAAGTGGGCAGGATTTTCCACATCTCCCGCTGTGTGTTTCACCACAGTGGCAGAGGCCATTGGCCAGATCTTCCAGTCCCACTGCTGTCAACAGGCTTTCTGATATAGCAAATCTGGTGGGACTTTAACCTGGTGTTGTGAGACTTCTTACTGCACCCATCTCTGGACCACAGGAGGAAACGGGAGCACCCGGAGAAAACCCACACGGACATGGAGGAGAATGTGCAAACTCCACAAAGACAGTCACCCAAGGCTGGAATTGAACCCGGGGCCCTGGCACTGTGAGGCAGCAGTACTAACCACTGCGCCACCCTTCCACCCAGGTGACATGTTAACCATAACCGCCACAAATAGCAAACATGCTTCCCACCTGAAATCTAATTCTGTAAAATAGAGAAGTGCAAAAATTGTTCAGACTGACTGATATTCTATGGTGTTGAATATTAAGTGCTCTAACATGCTGTGTTGTGTGGACAATTCTGTGATAATTAAGTGCACAACCATTTAACATATATTAAATTCCACTGGAGTTAATTATCCTGTATCTACAAAGTGACATTAGCATAAGCAGCATGGATGACTTGACTGCCTTCAAAGCCATTGACTCCACACCAATGTTACAATCTGAAGACAGTGGGCAGTCCGTCACCACTTCACTGCAGTGAGAGGCTGGACCTTAGCAATAACATCTTTATCCCAGAGGATAATTTTTTTAAATAAAGAAGAGGGGGCAGTAGTTTTATTTTCAGATTTCATTTCAAGAATTCAGTAATTATTATAAGCCCCACACAGAAGTAACAATAATCTTAATCCATAATTTTAAAGTAAGCTTCTCACTCCCTTCTCCGCATAAAAGTAACAGTAATCTCAATTATAGAATCCTACATTGCAAGAGGAGGCCATTTGGTCCAATTATTCTGCACTGATCACAATTCCACCCAGGCCCCATCCCCATAACCCCATGTATGTACCCTAGCTAGTCCCCCTGACACTAAGGGGCAATTTAGCATGGCTAATCCACCTAAACCACACATCCTTAGAAATGTGGGAGGAAACCAGAGGAAACCCACGCAGGCACAAGGGAGAACGTGCAAACTCCACACAGTGACCCAAGCCGGGAATCGAATCCAGGTCCCTGGCGCTCTGAGGCAGCAGTGCTAACCACTTGTTCTGCCGTACCGCCCATATTCAGTAACCTTAATTCCGTAATCTTAATTCTAAATAATGCTGTTCCCTCCCTCCCTTAGTTGGGTTTGGAAAATAAAGAGATTCAGAATATGTATTGTTAGCTGAAATGATTATACAGTTCATTTCTGTGAAATCTTTCTTCCTGTTGCAAACTGGAGGCTGTAAATTCATGCCCTAATTAAACCCTGATTGTGGTTAAATATATGGAGATGTTATGGACTAATATCTAGCTTTAAATTAACATAATCCGCGAGGAGATCTGAATGGTTTCTTTCACAAAATTCATAGTAGTTGAATTCTTCCATCTGACAGGGAACATCTTTCCACTTCTTGAATGTTCTTCTCCCCATTGGCAGCTCAACCACAAATTTCTTAATGCACAAACTGGGAATGGGCACAGACTTGTAGATCATCTCCATTCCCCATTCCTGTGTGGAGAGGCGGAGTACACAGTTAACCTAACAGTATTTCAAAGTAGACCTTGTGAGGCCGCTACACATCCCCCAAATCAGCAGTGACCATCAATGGGAGCTTCACAACTCAGATCATAGAATCATCCCACAGTACACAAGGAGGCCCACTGAGCCTGTATGGACAGCAATCCCGATCAGGTCCCATCCCCGTAACCCCATATACTCACCCTGCTAGTCGCCCCTGACACTAAGGGGCAATTTAATTCCAAAGATTTGCGGGTTAGGTTGACTAGCCATACTAAATTGATCCTAGTGTCGGGGTGGGGTTAGTGGGGTAAATATGTGGGGTTATGGGAATCGGGTCTGGGTGGGATTATGGTCACTGCAGACTCAATGGGCCAAATGGCCTCCCTCTGCACTGTAGGGATTCTATGATCCTGTGAATTTAGCATGGCCAATCAACATAACCCGCACGTCTTTGGACTGTGGGAGGAAACCGGAGCACCCGGAGGAAACCCACGCTGACACGGGGAGAATGTGCAAACTGCACACAGGCAGTCACCCAAGGCCGGAATCGAATCCGGGTCTCTGGTGCTGTGAGGCAGCAGTGCTAAAGCAGTGTGCTGCCATGCTAAACAGGCATTAGGGTCTCAGGTTTGTAGAGCAATATAGGCCAGGGTAAGTAATGTGGGGGAGGGTTTTACAAGCAGGGGGGTTGTAAAAAGATGGGCGCAGGGGGCTGGCTCCCAGTAGTCCCTTTCCCAATGGCGAGAGCCTCAATCAGGTGTCAAGCCTTTAATCGAGAGACCAAGCCTTCCCCGTGCAGTGACAAGATGGCTGCACTGTGTTAGCTACCAGGCACACCATGGTGACCCAGCTGGGTCAATGGTAATGATGGTTATTAGTGGTCATTAGTTAGCCATTTAAAGGCCTCAACATGAAGATTGACCATCGGTCTTTCCAACCAGAACTCAATGTTGGAGGAAGGAGAGAAGGTGACGGGATTCGGGTGCACTTCCACCCCACATAATTACAGGCCCAAGCTCGCCACCAGTGAGAGCACAAGATCCTTTTTGCAAATCCCACTCATTCTAAATCATTCTAATTTTCAGATATCCTGATTTTAAAATCACTAATGCAGTTACTAACTTTTACTCTCACGCTATCATTGAGTGGCTGGTCTGGAAGCAGAGTTGAATGGATTTTACTCACTTGACCACATTTCCGACAGCTCACTGACCCGCCTGGTTCCCAGTCCTCAAATTTTCTTGGAAGGTTTATTTTTCCAGATACCCTGTAGTAAATTCTGCGAAGACAAAGGAGGCAAAAGTGAACATACCAAACATTTATTTTCAACTGGAATCAATGATTTGATGACAGGCTGTTGGCTTGTAAGAAAGTTACTGCTATAACTCTGGGCGATTTGAATCTTTGTATAGATTGGACAAGTTTGGGGACAGAAATGGTGGCAGTGGTTGGCATTGCTGCCTCACAGTGCCAGAGACCTGGGTTTAGTTCCTGGCTTGGGCCACTGTCTGTATGGAGCTTGCATGTTTTCCCCATGTCTGCATGGGTTTCCTCCAGGTACTCCGGTTTCCTTCTACAGTCCAAAGATGTGCAGGTTAGGTGCATTGGCCATGCTAAATTCTCCTCAGTTTACTCGGACAGGCGCCAGAGTGTAGTGACGAGAGGATTTTCACAGTGACTTCATTGCAGTGTAAGACTACTTGCGACTAAAATAAACTTTACTTTTTTATTTTACTTTGTACCATTGAAACCTTTTGTCATTTTGCCTCTCCTGCCCTCCAACAATCACAGGCCTTCCCTCTTCTTCACCTTCTGACCTTTTCTGACCTTTCCATTGCATAAAACTTATTTGATTTCGAACTTTCCTCAGTTCTGATATTAAGTCACAGGTCCAAACGTTTTACTGTTTCTCCCTCCCTGGCCCGCTAGGTTATTCAAGACACCTCGGGGGCAGTGTTCAGACCTCATGCATTCATATGTAAAACATACTGGGGCCATTTTGCGGGGGTCAGAGAGGATTTGAAGATTTAACACTGGCAGGAACCCCCTTAAAGATTCTCCCAGCCCCCGCATCCGCACGTAGAATTCGACAATGCAGAAGGACGCCATTTGGCCCATCAAGCCTGTACCAACAACAATGCCACCCTGGCCCTATTCCTGTAACCTCACACATTTACCCTGCTAACCCGCCTGACACTAAGGGGAAATTTAGCATGGCCAATCAACCTAACCCGCACTTCTCTGGAGTGTGGATGGAAACCCATGCAGACACAGGCAGAATGTGCAGACTCCATGCACACAATAACCCAAGGCCGGAATCAAAGCCGGGACCCTGGCGCTGTGAGGCAGCGGTGCTAATCACTGTGCCACTGTGCCACCCATTCATTTAAATATTCAGGGCGGAATTTTCCAGCCTTTCACACCAGCAGGACTTTCCAGTCCCACTGCAGTGAACAGAGGTTTGGCTGAGCGCCAAATTCCCCATCACGTTTGCAGTGCCCAAGGGGGGAGGGGGAGGCGGCGGCGGTGCCTGGGGGGGGGGGGTTAAAGTTAATCCCTGCTCCTGGGATTCTCCGATTCTCTCACACCAGGGCGCTGATGGCCACACCAGGATGGGGGAGCTCAGAGACCATTGGGGTCCCCAGGGTGGTCAGACACAGTGGCTGGCAGTACCCATCGGGCATTGCTGAATGGGTCGTGGAGCATGGATCCCCAGGAGTAATGGTGGAGGCAGGTCTGACCCGTCCCTCGTCCCTTCCTTTTTGTCACAGCAGGTTCACAGAATCCTTACACTGCAGAAGAAGGTCACTCCACCCATCGAGCCTGCACTAACCACAATCAGACCCAGGCCCTGTTTCCATAACCCCACACATTTACCCTGCCAATCCCCTGACATTAGGGTCAATTTAACATGGCCAAAGCCACACATCCTTGGACTGTGGGAGAAGACTGGAGCGCCTGGAGGAAACCCATGCGGACATGGGGAGAATGTGCAAATTCCACACAGACAGTAATCCGAGGCCGGAACGGAACCTGCGTCCCTAACGCTGTGAGGCAGCAGTGCTAACCACAGTGCCACCATGGATTCCCCTCAGTGGCAAAAGCACTAATTATCCTTTACCCACCATCACCTCGGGATCCAAAATCCAGAAAATCCCTGTGCCTGCCTCACATCCGGTCCTGAGCTTCCCTAGATATGGGGTCTGGCGTTTTCTGTTTCAATGCTAGGGATTGTTTACCATTCCAGCACTGTATCAGGGCAAAACGTCAGAGGGATGAAGTGGGTATGGGAGGGTTGAAAGACTGAAAGGGAAAGATTCACAGGGGAGGGGAGAACAGAAGGAAAACTCAATAGCATGGCATTTATGAAAGCACACCCAGTGTGATCACCACAAAAAGTTAAGCATCAGAAAGAGCTATCTGCAGACTTACTTAAAGTTTGGGTTCACATTAACATGGTGCATGCCCTCAATGATCTGAATGTCACTGGCATGGCACACTGCCTCATTGCAGTCCCGGCAAAAAAACCTCACGTCTTTCGGAGAGTTTCCCAACTTTGCGGCATGTTGCTTCCGTTCTTTAACTTTGCGGCTGACTATACCTTCCACTTGCAGCTCTCGAATCTATAACAGAACAAGCAATTTGAGTTAAAGTGGCAGCAATGTGACTTCCCAACCAGATGTTCCAGCCTCTTCTGTCACTCTAGTGCCCAGGATTACGGTACAGAAACAGGTGTCGTACCCTGTACAGGCAGGAACTCAATGCGTCTAAAATCTGTCCACAGGCAAGCTGTTAAAACAGCTGCTGAAAATTTAGCATTTGGACTATGGATAGTATCACAGAATCCATACAGTGCAGAAGGAGGCCATTCAGCCCATCGAGTCTGCACCGAACTCCCTGAAGAACACCCTCCCCCATCCCTCTACATTCAGCATAGCTAATCCATCAAAGCTACACAACTTGGGACATTAAGGGCGGAATTTTACCGGCACGTCCGCTCAAGGTTCGTACGATCCACCTGAAGCCAGTGGAGAATGCTGTTCTCCGAGCCCCGCCCACCCCCGGAATCAGGGCGGGCACGCTGGAAGAGTTCTGACCTATGGGTTAATTTAGCATGGCCAATCCACCTAACCTGCACATGTTTGGATTGTGGGAGGAAGCTGCAGCATCTGGAGGAAACCCACGCAGACACGGGGAGAACATGCAAACTCTCCATGGTCAGTTACCCAAGGCTAGAATCGAACATAGGACCCTGGCACTGTGAGGCAGCAGTGCTAACCACTGTGCTACAAAGTCCAGTCTCCAGCAGCTATCTAATTAATTATGAACATTGGTGAGGGTACCTCATAGCATTCTGTGGAATTCACATTTCTCATTGTTTAAGAACAGAACAGTACCTGAAAACTATGAGGTTTCCAGGCTGCCTGTATCTCCATGTTTCACATTAGATAAAAAGAAAAATCGGTAGCCGTTAATAACTTCCCATTGTATCACTACAGCCTCTTCCATCAAAAACACTAACTTACCGTCATTGAATAGAAGCTAGTTTTAGGGATTACACAACTATTACTCCAGGACTCCATAGATCTATCAGAACCACCAATCATCAGCCAGCCCGAGATCCAGCAAATCATCAAGCAGTCAAAATACTTAATCTGTTCCAGTTTCAAAGTTCACTTGAGAACAAACCTCCTGGATATTTGACTGCAAGAAGCCTCACAACTGGCTGTGAACCTTTCACTTTCTGAGACCCTCCCTCAATTAGGAATCATCAAATCCATTCAAGAAACCATAGGCCTGCCACTTGGGAGACCAGAAATAGTAAACCAGAGACTAAATAATCTGTAAAAGTGAATAATCTATCTGTATTCAATGTGTGTGTGAGAGAGAGAGAGTGTGTGTGTGTATGTGTAAGAGTGTGAGAGAGAGAGACAGACATTATATTAATTCCAGATAAACATCTGAAAATATAAGCACTTACTCATTTTAAACTGACAAAAACTTGCTGCTAAATTATTTAACTGGAGTACCTACTCCAAGGGCAAGATGACATAGTGAGAAGTTTCACAATATCAGATTAAAGTCCAACAGGTTTATTTGTTAGCACGAGCTTTTGGAGTGCTGCTCCTTCATCAGGTGAATGAAGAGGTGGGTTCACAAACAGGGCATATACAGACATAGACTCAATTACAAGAGAATGGTTGGAATGCGACTCTTAACAGGTAATCAAGTCCTTACAGGTACAGGCAATGCGAGTGGATAGGGGGGTTAAGCATCGGTTAAAGAGGTGTGAACTGCAACATTGGGGGCAGCACTTGCCCTTTCAAGATGGTGCCCAATCACTTGGCAGCCTGACTCGCCATCATGTTTAGGCCCATCTCCCTCAAAACAGAAATTCACAACTTTACCAAAAATTGACTAAGTGTGGGACGATTACAGTCCGGTCCATGCCAAAAAGACCAGCCTGGATCACTCCCATTTTCTTGCCCTTACAGTCATCCTTCACAACCAAACACACCTGGAAGTTGCTGCTATTGGGGATTAGGGACAAGCACTGGGACAGGCAGAGTAGTAATGAGTGCAGATCAGATAGGTAAATCCGCGAACCCCAGATCCCAGGTTACTCATAACCAACGGGAAATCCACTGCTTCCTGATATTCAGCTTCCTAAAGCACTCTCTTTGCTTCATTGGTTTTCAAAGTCTCCGATACCACAACTTCAATAACACCACATCCCCCCACCCTCCGCGCAGCCCTCCACGAACCTGTGGATCCCAACAACACAGCAAAGTCACAGAATCATAGAATCCGACAGGGCAGAAGGAGGCCATTTGGCCCATCGAGTCTGCACTGATCACAGTCCCACCCAGACCTAATCCCCATGACCCCGTGTATTTACCCTAGCTAGTCCCCCTGATACTAAGGCGCAATTTAGCATGGACAATCCACCTAACCCACACGTCTTTGCACTGTGGGATGAAACCGGAGCACCCAGAGGAAAGCCATGCGCACAGGAGGACAATGTGCAAATTCCGCACAGACGGTGACCCAAGCCGGGAATCGAACCCAGGTCCCTGGCACTGTGAAGCAGCAGTGCTAACCACTGTGCCATCCCAAACATTGAAATCATTCTCTTGCTGCCACAGGGTCCATCTCTCTGCTTTGTATAATGTTCTGAAGCAAGAGGAAATTGTATACATTGTATTTCTGGGCTACACAGAATTGCATAGTGGCCGATTTTGCAGCAACATTCACCCCGTTGCATTGCAGTGGTAAAAAGTTTGTGCAAAATGATTCAAGTGCCTTACCTTCAAACAGTATTCACCCAGAGGCATTTCTTGTACAGCCTCTATTGCACGTTTCATAAGGCTCTCACGGAACTCGTTTGTAAATTCCCGTTGGATCTCTCTCCCTCCTTGCTTAGCAACCACGGAGTAAGTGCTGTTCTCAGCTCTGGCTCGTCCTCTGGCCTGGGAGAAGAAGGCAAAGTGCAAAGATTATCAAACGGGCAAGAGCGCCAAGCGCCAGTCTCTCTGACAAGCAGGGAATTATCTCTGCGGTCACCAACTTTTTTTTAATTCATTCGTGGGACTTCTATCCAATGTTATCCTGAGCAAACCCATCAGGAACTATACCTCAGCAACCAGACTAAGGCTAACAACAGTTGACTTTTGGGACTACGATGGAGTACAAAATTCATGCAAAGTGTTGATGTTGGGCATCTGAAAGTCAGAGAAAAACGCTGGATACGCTCATCAGGCCAGGCAGCATCTGTACAGAGAACAGACCGGTTAATGTTCCAGGTACAGATCTAGTTGTGAAGGAAGGTTTACACTCTAAAGCTCACCTGACACCCACTGAGTGTCTTTAAGAGAGAGATAGATAGGTTCTTGATTAATAAGGGGATCAGGGGTTATGGGGAAAAAGCAGGAGAATGGGGATGAGAAAAGTATCAGCCATGGTTGAATGGTGGAGCAGACTCGATGGGCCGACTGGCCTAATTCTTCTCCTATGTCTTATGATCTTATGGCCTGTGCTTTATTCTATTTCAGAACCCAATCGATTTTACCTCTTTCCATAATGAAAACCTGTACACTTTTGCTCTTTACTGAATCGACTTAGCTAGTGCCCACTACAGTAGTTGGCAGTCTAGCCAAAAGCTAATACCACTTGATATGTTAATCCAGTGTCCTCCCTCGCTTGTAATCATTTCTCTAGGTCTACTACTCTTAGTTGTGCTGAAAATGTGCGCCATTGATTCCCAGCACGATTTAAATGTAACAAGTTTGAATCGTGGTCTGTTTTATATTTCCAGTGAAAGTATATTTCATTTTGACACTGGTCAGTGATCTACGACTGATTCTTAGTCAACATGGGGAGCAGCATGATGGCACAGTGGTTACCACTACTAATTCACAGACCGTGGGACCCAGCTTCGAATCTGACCTTGGGTCACTGTCTGTGTGGAGTCTGTCCATTCTCCCTGTGTCTGCGTGGGTTTCCTCCAGGTGCTCTGGTTTCCTCCCACAGTCCAAAGATGCGCAGGTTAGATTGATTGGCCATGCTAAATTGGCCATTATTGTCCCAAGATGTGTGGGTTAAGTGGATTAGTGGGGTAAATGTGTGGGGTTACGGGGATAGCGCAGGGGAGAGGACCTAGGTAAGATACTCTGTCTAAGACTCAGTGCAGATCCGAGGGCCTCCTTCTGCACTGTAGGGATTGTATGGATTCAATCAACATCTAACGTAGAGTTTGCATTTGTGGCGATTGACAGTCTGTGATTCTTGGCTGAGAGAGAGGTCACACCATACAGTGGTTAGCACTGCTGCTTCACAGCTCCAGGGTCCTGGGTTCAATTCCCGGCTCAGGTCACCGTCTGTGTGGAGTTTGCACATTCTCCTCGTGCCTGCGTGTGTTTCTTCCGGGTACTCTGGTTTCCTCCCACAGTCCAAAGTTGTGTGGGTTAGGTTGATTGGCCATGCTTAGAAATTGCCCCTTAGTGTCTAGGGATGCGTGGATTAGTGGGTATAATATGTAGGGATAGGGGGGTAGGGCCTGGGTGGGGTTGTGTTCGGTGCAGGCTCGATGGGCCGAAGGGCCTCTTTCTGCACTGAAGGGTTCTATGATCTATGAATTCTATGATGAAATAAAGCAGCTTTATAAGTACCCTTTAGCCTGTGTGATCTCTTAGGCTGGTTTCAATCACCCGAGAGTATGGAAGAGGAATTTGCCAGAGCATCTTATCCCTAATTGGCCCTGCATCTTTTCTCTGCAGGCCTAATGGACCAGATGGTGGTGTACTGCATTTAATCTTGTACAATGGTGCCTGTTGCAAAACAGGACGAAAAGCTAAACATAAAATTGTACTGTGATTAATTCCACATTCTGCATTTCACATTGGTTTACCTGAACCATAGCAATCTCATTGGTGATAAGTCCATAGCGGATGACCACGTTGCATTCTCTGATATCCAAGCCTTCTTCCGCAACACTGGTGGCAACGAGGAGGTTGATGTCGCCATTACGGAATTTCCGGATGACATTGTGTTGCTCTTGCTGTAACGTCACAAACACACAGGAAACACTGAATATCAAATATTCTGAACACTGTTAACTTTCCGTAGACATCATAACAAAGTCTAAAACAAACTAGACTAAATGTCAGAAAATTAGAATGGGAGGCAAGTGCATTCCACAATTCTCAACTTTCTTTTAATTGTTCCAGTTCTGATGAATAATCACCATCCAAAACACTTGCAGTAAATTGCAAAATCTAAACTGTTGCATTGCCCTTTCTGCTGCCTTTATTGTTTGACTTAATTTGATTCTTTGTGACATGTATTAGTATACAGTGAAAAGTATTGCTTCTTGTGCTGTATACAAAGCATACCGTTCATAGAGCACAGTAAGAAGTCTCACAACACCAGGTTAAAGTCCAACAGGTTTATTTGGTATCACAAGCTTTCAGAGCGCTGCTCCTTCATCAGGTGAGTGGTCAATACACATTAACCTGGTGTTGTGAGACTTCTTACTGTGCCCACCCCAGTCCATTGCCGGCATCTCCAGTTCGTAGAGAAGGAAACGAGACAGTGCGGAATGTAGTATTACAGTCATAGCGAGGGTGTTGAGAGTTTAAAAGAGAATGAAGTTTTAGAAGTATAGAATGAGAGTAAAAGATAGAATTAGAAAGTATGCTGGGCGCAGCTTGCAAGAAGTCGCCTTGCTCCAGTGCCATCTTGGAAAAATATGGAGGTGTAAGTACAGTTAGTTCAATAATTGGCTGTGAGTCCATGGCTAGATTCTTATCACTGTTCAGGCTAGTGGGATTTTCCCATCCCACTGCAGTGAACAGAGATTTGGCTGGACGTCTAATTTTCTGCCCTTGCTGCAGTGGGAACATGACCTGAACGGCCAGTAAGATCACGCCCCACATGTTAATCTGTTCTCTGCGCAATGCACGACAAAATGATGATGAGACTGAGATTTCTTTTCCCTTACATCTGAAAAATTAAGCACTGAAGAACAGGGTGACACACTTTTTGGAACTTGTAAAGTTGATTTTGAGGAGGTTTTGAGTGATTTGAAAGATAGCCACATGTGCCATATTATCGCCAAAATCTGGCTACCATTTACGCTGATGGGACTGTCTGATCCCATCGACAGTGTATAGAAGATAGGAGCAGGAGGAGTCCAGTTTGAGATTCATGATAGGAAAAGCAATGGCCTGGTGGTATTATCGCTAAACCATTAATCCAGAAACTCAGTTAATGTTCTGGGGGCCCAGGTTCAAATTCTGCCACGGCAGATGATAAACTATGAATTCAATAAAAAAAATCTGGAACTATGAACTACTGATGGCCAGTTTCTCTGCAGTTTAGTTACCAAGAGAGGCAAAACTTGAGCTACTATTGAGCAAAAGCTATAATTATAATCATGCAAAGCTAACAGGCAATTTCCATTACACGTGGACATCTGAGGAATCATAAACGGGGCTAGCTTTGTAAAATGTTGCTTGTACATTGCCCTTATCATTCAAAGACCACTCTTTGCACTTCCTCAATGTCAGATACACTCTTACTGATCCCTATTTTAAATAACTTGGCCCAGCTTCACTGTATATTCTTGAACCAATTCCTTTCCATCAGGGAGACTCGATTGTCAGGAAAACCTATCTGGTTCTTTAATGTCCTTTAAGGAAGGAAATCTGTCATCCTTACCTGGTCTGGCCTACATGTGACTCAGAGCCACAGCAATGTGGTTGTCTCTCAACTGCCATCGGGCAACTAGGGATGGGCAATAAATGCAGGCCAGCCAGCAACGCCCATATCCCACGAATGAATATAAAAAAATTATTTTCACCATTTATACAGCACAAGAAATTCCCAAATCACATTCCCCTAAGCAAAACTGCTGTGAAACTTGACTAGTAATTCCAATAACTACATCCCAGTGTTAGGTGCAGTTAATGTTAGGGTGAAATACAATGATCATGCTATCAGCTGCCATTGGGAGTTGCAGGAGGGACAAAGTCTCCCTGATGGAAAGGAATTGGTTCAAGAATATACAGTGAAATTGGGCCAAGTTATTTAAAATAGGGATCAGTAAGAGTGCCTCTGACATTGAGGAAGTGCAAAGAGTGGTCTTTGAAGAAGGAGGATTGAATGAATGATAAGGGCAATGTACAAGCAACATTTTACAAAGCTAGTCCCGTTTATGATTCCTCAGATGTCCACGTGTAATGGAAATTTCCTGTTAGCTTTGCATGGTTATAATTATAGCTTTTGCTCAATAGTAGCTCAAGTTTTGCCTCTCTTGGTAACTTAACTGCAGAAAAACTCCAACAAACTGTTTCACTGCTAAAGAAACTGTAAGATTTGAAACTCATCCAATAAAAAAAATCATTTTTTCAGCGTTTTAAAGCATTTACCAACTTCAGAGCAAACCTGCGATCGTTCAGTTTCTGTAGGTTTTACGAAGTCATTTTGTTTGACTGGTAAAGGTAAGTTACCGTAGCCCCAGACAACCATTTAATCCCGAGGATCACCGCACCTCAGGTGAGGGGCAAGATTGAGAGGGAGAACCTTCGTGAATAACCTCAGCCAGTACGGGAATTGAACCCAGGCTGTTGGCGTCGCTCTGCATCGCGAACCAGCCATCTGAGCTAAGCAACCCGATGCAGCCATTTGGAAAACATCATTGGAAAGGATTGAATGGTTGGGTGTCAAGATACTAGCCTCAGGCGTGGTGGCCCCAATCAGGTTACCAACAAGATCAAGCGCTTTTTTTAAGTTTATTTATCAGCGTCGCAAAAAAACCTTTGCAACTGAAGCATTTGATTCAGAAGAATCCAGAAGGGTAGAGACTTTGTAATAATTTAGCCTGGAGAATTTCCCAGTGCATCAGCTCATTTGGTGATGTGTGAATAGTTCCTGAGTACAGCGGTGAATCTTTGTGCCAGGATCCTTTGATCAAACTGTTCATAACACTCGGCAAGTAGTCTTCAGAGACCCGGCTGTGCGAGCAGCTCTTTTCTCACCCCGAAGCCAACTGCCTTCAAATTCATTACCAGCAGTTTTCTCTCAGCAATCACACTGGAAAGAGGCAGACATCCTCCAAAGAGATTTGCCTTGTCCTGTGCCAACTTAATCAAGTGATATTCCATTAACGTTTCCATTGTAAGGCTGCTTAAAACTCCATTGTATATTAGTCAAGCAGGAATAGCTTGCATTAAATTCAGTGATGTATTTTTTTAATAAAACACATTTAAATGAATGAACCACTTGTAGGCATATTTCCGTGCCCTGCGATGAACAGGAGTGTTAGACGGAGTTAATGGAATTGTTTAAATTAGCACATTTGTTATAATTTTGCGAATGCTAGGATTCATTTTGCAGCATCGTTAATTGTACAAACTCATCCGAGGGGGTCAGATGAGATAATGGCAAATGCAAAATATTATCTGGTTTGATTATTCAAGTTGTTCCATGTAATTTAGTTGACGTGCTGCATTACCCCTGCTTCCGTGAAATCTGTGGCTGTCTGCCACGATCCATGTGTAATTTTACTCTTTGGTTTTTGAAAACTTCTGGAGAAGTTTTCTAATTTCTAACAAACTATGGGGCTGGAGGACTTTTTTTTTGGGTGGGGGTTATGTCACTCTCGCTCCCCGTTCTGGAATTGTTCCTGGAGTCTTTCCTCACTATCTATTATTTGGGCGGCACGGTGGCGAAGTGGTTAGCACTTCTGCCTCACAGCTGCCAGCATCCATAGGTTCAATCCCAGCTTGGGTCACCGTCTGTGTGGAGTTTGCACATTCTCCCCATGTCTGTGTGGGTTTCCTCTGGGTGCTCCAGTTTTTTTCCCACAGTCTAAAGATGTGCGGGTTAGGTGGATTGGCCATGCTAAATTGTCCCTTAGTGTCAGGGAGCCAACAGGGCAAATAACTGGGGCTACAGGGATAGGGCCTGAGTGGGATTGTTGTCGGTACAGGTTCAGTGGGCTAAATGGCCTTCTTCTGCACTAGAGGGATTCTATGAATGCTTAGCAGCAAAGTTGGGGCTGAAGCTGAAAGATATGAATCTTACACTGCTTCTTGAATGCTATCAATCAGACTATGTAGGAGTCACCCGGATGGTAGTTGGGAAATGTACGGAGCTTCCTCAGCCTTCTCCTGCTTCCTCCATAGCTGCTCTCTGATGTCCCTGAACTTGCCCCTTGAACTCCTTCTCACCCAGCTCTTCATCACCCTGCACCGACACTCCAACATTCATTGACATCAGGAATGGCCACCTCCCTCAGACTCTGTCCTTCCTCCATTCAAAACGATCACCCTGATATTTTCACTACTGTTTTGGTATTTTTTATGATATTTTTATTTCTAATATATTTCTAAAAACTGGAATATCTGACGCTAGAGGTGGTAAATCTCCTAAACTGACCCTTTTCACCATCAGCATTATCCTCTCATCAGAAGCAGGAATGTTTGCCAGTGATTGCACAATGTTCAGCACTACTACCAACTCCTCAGATACTGAAGCAGCCCACGTTCAAATGCAACATCTAGACAATATCCAGGCTTGGGCTGACAAGTGGCAAGTAACATTCACATCACACAAGTGCTGGCAATGACCATCACTAACAAGAGAGAATCTAACCATCACCCCTTGACGTTCAATTGTGCTACCATCATTGAATCCCCCATCATCAACATCCTTGGGATTTCCATTGACCAGAAACTCAACTGGATTTGCCACATAAACACAGTGGCTACAACAACAGGTCAGAGACTAGGAATACTGTGGTGAGTAACTCACCTCTGACTCCCCAAATCCTGTCCCCATCTACAAGACACAAGTCAGGAGTGTAATAGAACACTCTCCACTTCCCTGGACGGATGCAGCTCCAACATCACTCAAGAAGCTTGACAACATCCACGACAAAGCTGCCCATTTGATTGGCACCACATCCACTCACTCCACCAACGATGCTCATTAGCAACATTGTGTGCTACCTACAAGATGCACTGCAGAAATTCACCAAAGATCCTTGGACAGCACCTTCCAAACCCACAACCACTTCTATCTAGAATGACAAGGGCAGCAGATATATGGGAACGCCACCACTTGGATGGTGATACACGGGAACACCACCACCTGCAAGTTCCCCTCCAAGCCACTCAGCATCCTGTTTGGAAATATAGCGCCGCTCCTTCGCAGTCGCTGAGTCAAAATCCTGGAATTCCCTCCTTAATAGCATTGTGGGTCAATCCACAGCACGTGGACTGCAGCGATTCAAGATGGCAGCTCACCATCACCTTCTCAAGGGCAACTAGGGATGGGCAATAAATGCCAGCGACACCCATATCCCATCGTTGAATAAAAAAAATCTTCAAGATCTTTTGAAGCAATCACTGTCTTGTTGTTCTAATACAGTGCCTATTTTGTGTAAGGTATCATTTGTTGTGTGTGCTTTTTTTATTGTTAAGCTTTGTCCCATATTTTTAACAGTTTAGAATTAATTTAATTGAATATGCAGGAGGAAATTCATTGCAATGCAGCGATAATGTCACTTTGGCGTTTACCAGCAGCAGCTGCTGACTAATCCAAAGAATGCTGGCTTGCTGTTCACTGAGTTACTTCCTCTTTGATATATCCAGGATCTGTGGCCGATGTATGATGAGCTGTGAGACAAAATTGGGCAGCATTGCAGCTCCAGTGAACAGATGTAAGAAAAGGTTCAACAGAGCTCACCAAGGCTCCTTCACCAGCACTGTTCAAAGCCACAATCTCTGCCACCTAGAAGGACAAGGACAGTAAAAGCATGGGAACGTACCTTGTTTTTATTCATTCATGGGACAGGGGCATCGCTGGCTGGCCAGCATTTAGTGTCCATCCCTGGTTGCCTGAGGGCAGTTGGGAGTCAACCACATTGCTGTGGCTCTGGAGTCATATGTAGGCCAGGCTAGTTAAGGACAGCAGATTTCCTTCTAAAGGACATTAGTGATGCATTTTTCCAACAAACATAGTCTTCAGTAGATTCTTAGTTCCAGGCATATTTTTGCTGACTTCAAACTCCATCATGTGCCATGGCAGGATTCGAACCCAGATCCCCAGAACATTAGCTGTGTTTCTGGATTTAAAATCTAATGATTTACACCACTAGGCCCTCACCTCCTCTGCAAGTTCTCCTCCAAGCCATCACACACCATCCTGACTTGGAACTATACTGCTGTTCCTTCATTGTTGCTGGGTCAAAATGCAGGAACACCCTTTTTAACAGCACTGTGGGTGTACCAACACCAACATAAGCTACGGTGTTTCAAGGTGGCAGCTCACCACCAGTTTCTCAAGATCAACTAAGGATGGGTAATAAATGTTGGCCCAGCCAGCAACACCCACATCCTAAAAATGAAGAAGAAGAAATCTCAGTGAATCTTAACTGTAATGGATAAAGGAATGTATGGTACGGTAGCAATGGCCAGGATGTGATCGAGTTTGAATAGAGTTAGATAATGATGAAGTTACCAGCCTGATATAGAAAGGCTTAAATCAGTAAAGGTTCCTGGTGGCTTTATCTCCCACATAGAAGTGCGTCTATGTGGACATCCATGACAGAAGATTAGGTCGACCTGAAGTTTCTAAGCCACAATCAATTAGTCTATTAATTATTATTGTTTCAACTTGTGTGTCACAATGGCCACTCAGCCACTCAGGCAAGACACTAATTGTCATCACCAGCACTGTGATGGTACTGCCTCACAAATCCATTATCTTCAGGAAAGGACACAAAAAGAACAGAACGTGGGGCACTGTTCCGAAATCCTAAACTCTCTTGCTGCAGATTTTTAGAAAAAGTATTGCTTGTTAGGAGTCAGGAAGAAACAAAATAAAAACATGAATATGGGGGTTAAATTGGCTACAATGAGTGGAAGGTCTTACGATCAGATGGATGCAGGATGGAGTTGGGAGTAAGAATTGCCTCAAGGGAGAAGGGCAGAAATGCAAAGAGAGCCAGATGGCATCAACACCTGGTTCCCAAAGGACTGGGAACCATATTCATCTTTTGTACTTATCACCTCACTACTCTGTGTACTTGAATCATTATTTGATTTGATTATTGTCACATGTATTAGTATACAGTGAAAAGTATTGTTTCTTTATACAGACAAGGCATATCATTTATAGAGAAGGAAAGGAGATAATGCAGAATGTATTGTTAATGTTATAGCTGGGGTGTAGAGAAAGAGCAACTTAATACAAGGTAGGTCCATGTAGAAGTCTAATGGCAGCAGGGAAGAAGCTGTTTTTTGGTCAGTTGGTATGTGATCTCAAGCTTTTATGTGGATACATTTAGATCAGCTAGATAGTCAATATGTTTTCCCAAAGTTAAGGGGGTCTAAAACTAGAGGGCATAGGTTTAAGGAGAGATACAAAAGGGTCCAGGGGGGCAATTTTTTCATACAGAGGGTGGTGAATGTCTGCAACAAGCTGCCAGTAGTCGAGGCGGGTACAATTTTGTCTTTTGAAAGCATTTAGACAGTTATGTGGGTAAGATATAGAGGTATAGAGGGATATGGGCCAAACGATGGCAACTGGGACTAACAGTGGTTATAAAAAGGGACGGCAAGGACAAGTTGGGTGAAAGGGCAGAAGGGCCTGTTTCCATGCTGTAAACCTCTATGGCTCTATGACTACACTTGATCTTAGCCAAAAGGCCAGAATAGTGAACTGGATTCAATTGGATTTTGAATTTGGTTTTTGGAACAAGCAAGGAATGGATTTGGGTTTACCCAGTCCACATTGAACATTCAGCTTTGTAACTTTAAGGATGAAGTCATTCTTTTAATATAAAAAGTACATGAATAAATAAAAAAAATTATTGCAATCCCAACCAGCTTCACTACTAAGATGGTAACCGCGGTTGAGAATGGTATTTTCAGTGCGCCACACCATTCCAGCTCACCTGAGTCATGTGCTTTGTCTGGCTATTGACACCGGCCCCTGTTAGACATTCCGCTTTGACTTTGGTTGCCAGTAAGTGACTGCTCCTAATCCAGGCCAGCATGGCGTGCGTGCTCTGCCGTGTTTTCGTGAAGATAATCCCTCGGGAGTTTGTGAGACTGAACCGTTCCAGGAGTATTTTCTCCAGCGTGTTGAGATTGGGGTTTTCGTACTCTTTCTTAGAGGCGAGTAAGCGCAACTCGTCTTTCCCGTCTAATGAGAGATGCACAGAGTGTGGGAAATGGAGAGTGCAGCAGCAACATTCATTCATTAATTGACCATTTCACAACACCATTCATTTGACTATCATTTTTGTGAAATTGCAATATGCTTATTTAGAATAAAATTATGCTAATTCTGTTCTAAACATAAAACTTTCACAGAATCCCTACAGTGCAGAAAGAGGCCATTTGACCTATCGAGCCAACACCGTCAATAATTCCACACGGATTCTTTCCTTGTAATGCCACATATTTACCCTGCTAATCCTCCTGACATTAAAAAGCAATTTAACATGGCCAATCAACTTAATCAGCACATCTTTGGGCTGTGGAAGGAAACCACATCACCCGGAGGAAACCCACGCAGACATGGGGAGAACGTGCAAACTCTACCTGAGACTGGAAATGAACCCGGGTTCCTGGCGCTGTGAGGCAGCAGTGCTAAAAACTGGCTGATGGAGCATAATGTGGGAAAATGTAAGGTTGTCTGATTTGGTAGACAGGACAGAAAAGCAGAGTATTATTCAAATGGACAGAGTTCTACAGCACAGAGGGATTTGAATGGTCTTGTATATCAATCATAAAAAGTCGGCATGCAAGTACAGCAGGTAAGTAAGAAACCAAATGGTCTTTACTGCAAAGCAGATGGTATATACATGTTGGGAAATATTGCTGGAACTGTATAGGGCATTGGTGAGATTACATTTACAGTACTGTGTACAGTTTTGGTCACTGTACTTAAGAAGGGACATACTTGCACTGGAAGATCAGAGAAGGTTTACCAGGCTGATTCCTGAGGAATGAGGGTTTTGTCTTATGTTAGGTCTTCACCAATTGGAGTTCAGAAGAATGAGGGATGAGTTTGTTGACATGTATAAGATTTTGAGGGGACTCTACAGGTAGAAGCCATGAGGATGTTTCTTCTCTTGTTCCTGAAGGAATCAAAACTATGGGACACAGGTGATAAGGAAAGTCTCTCCCATTTAAGAAAAGAGGAAGAGGAACTACTTCCCTCAGAGTTGTTCATGTTTGGAAACCCCTTCCCCAGCGGACTGTGAATGCTGGGTCATTGGATATATTCAAGACTGAGTTATACAGATTCCTGATTGACAAGGGAGTCAAGGATTATAGAGGAACGGGCAGGGAATTAAGGACATAGACAAAACAACCATGATCTTACTGATTGGCAGAACAGGCTTGAGGGGCCGAATGGCTCACTCCTAATCCTGTTTCTTATGTAATCATCTTACAGAAACAAACCTTTCCATTAAAGGGCGGCATGTTGGTTAACACTGCTGCCTCACAGCACCAGGGACCCAATTCCAGTCTTCGATGACTATGTGGCATTTGCACGTTCTCCCGATATCTATGTGGGTTTTCTCTGGGTGCTCCTATTTCCTCCCACAGTCCAAAGATCTGTGAGTTAGGTGGACTGGCCATGCTAAATTACCCCTTAGTGCCCCAATTTGTGTCGGTTACATGGATTAGTTATGTTAAATGTGTGGGGTTACAGGGTTAGGACAGGCCTGTGTAAGATACTCTGTCAGACAGTCAGTGCAGACTCGATGGGCCAAATTGTCTCTTCTGTACTGTAGCGATTCTATGACTCTATAAACCAGAATGCATCCTTACCATAAAATACCTTAAGAAGCAAGCGATCTGTTCCATCAAGAATATCTTTAGTTATCTCAACGTCGTAGAATTCCTCCAGGTATTTCAAGGCATCAATCATTCGCACTGTCTCATTGATCAGGAGAGCATCGTTGTATTTCCGCAGGTGAAGGGCACAGTTACGTTTCTTTCTGTCGAAATCAATGGCACCTAGCAACATCCAAATACAGAATAAAGACATGCAGAACATGTACACATAGAAACATAGAAAATAGGAGCAGAAATAGGCCATTCAGCCCTTTGAGTCTGCTCTGCCATTCATTTTGATCATGGGGACCATCCAACACAATAGCCTGATTCTGACATCCTCCCGTATCCTTTGATTCCCTTCGCTCTCAAGAGATCTTTCTCTACACCCCAGCTATGTAACACTATATTCTACCTCAGAGCATCAGTGACTCCGGTTCAATTCCAGTCACTTTATTCACTATATTCTGCATCCTCTCCTTTCCATCTCTATGAATGGGGTATGCTTTGTCTGTAGAGCGTGCAAAAAACAATACTTTTCATTGTATACTGATACATGTGACAATAATAAATCAAAACAAAGATATATTAACTCCTCCTTGAAAACATTCAATGTTTTGGCCTCAACTATTTTCTCATGGAATCCTATCGAACCTGCACCAACAACAATCCCATCCAGGTCCTATCCCTGTAAACCCATGCATTTACCCTGCTAGTAAACGGAGCAACTTTGCATGGCCAATCCACCTAACCTGCACATCTTTGAAGTATGGAAGGAAACTGCAGCACCCAGACGAAACCCAGAGGAAACTGGGAGAATGTGCAAATTTAGCATGGCATGTCTGGCTTCCCCACACATCTTTAGACTGTGGGAGGAAACCGGAGCAGCCGGAGGAAATCCACGCAGACACGGGGAGATTGTGTAAGCTCGACACAGACAGTCACCCAAGACTGGAATTGAACCGGAGTCACTGGCGCTGTGAGGCAGCAGTGCTAACCACTAGGCCACTGTGCTATGTGGTAGTGAATTCCACAGGCTAAACACTCTCTGGGTGAAGAAACTTCTCTTCATCTCAGTCCTAAAATGTTTACCCCATATCTTTAGAACATGATCCCTGATTCAGAACCTCCTCACCATCAGGAACATCCTTCATGTATCTCCCCTGTCTACACAGTCTTGGAAGTTCAACTGTGGCCAAATTCAGACATGCAGCAAGTATGAAATATACTGCACGCACCAATTCTGTGGCTGCAGAGCCCACTGAAATCAGAACTGTCCCTTCATTCCAATGAACCATTATTTTTCTAGCAATCACTGGCTATTGTTTTTGGCTTAAACCAAAATCAATCATGGAATAGAATCATAGAATCCCTACAGTGTAGAAGGAGGCCATTTGACCCATCGATCCTGCACCGACCACAATCTTAAGGGCAATCCTATGGGAATAGGACCAGTCCCTATTCCCATAACCCTACATATTTACCCTGCTAATCCCCTTAACACTAGGGTCAACCTAACATAGCCAATCAACCTAACCCACACATCTTTACACAGTGGGAGGAAACCGGAGCACCCAGAGGAAACCCACGCAGACACCGGGAAAATGTGCAAACTCGGCACAGACAGTGACCCAAGTCCGGAATTGAATCCAGGTCCCTGGCGCTGTGAGGCAGCAGTGCTAACCACTATGCTAACCTGTCATGGGAAGCTTTACGAGGAGCACGGCAAGCGTGGCTCCCGTTGGTAGCAATCTTGCCTCTTAGACACAGGATTCAAAATTTAAATCTTGCTCCAAGACTTAGAATCCGTGGAATCCTAGAGTGCAGAAGGAGGCCTATCAGCCCATCGAGTCTGCGCCAAACACAATCCCACCTAAGGCACTATTGCTGTAACGCCTCATATTTACCCTGCTAATCCCCCGACACTAAATGACAATTTAACAGGGCCAATCAAACTAACCCATACACCTTTGGACTTGAAATCAAGATTAGCTCTCCAATGCCTTACTCAGGGTGTGTTGTCCTGTCAAAGATGCTGCCTTTTGGACCAAGACCCCGTCAGAAAAATATATCATTACTGTTTGTGGTGGTTTGCTGTGCCCGAATTCGCTACAGCATTTCCGACATTACAACAGCGTTTAAATGTTTAAGTGCTTAAATAAAGACACTTAACTGGCTGTAAAGAACTTTGCAATATCAGGAGGCCATGAAGGGTGCTACATAAATGCAAGTCTTTTTTTTGCCTGACTGCTGATTGTGCATTATTCCACTCCCTCCTTTTCACAGGGGGGCTGTGTTTAAACTTCTCAAGTCAGCCCATTCAGTTGAGAGGGGGACATATTTCCGTGCAGAATTTCACCTTTGTATCTCTGCTTATCACCTAAACGTTTTTTAAAAATTCATTTACGAGACATGGGCACCACTGGCTGGGCCAACGTTTATTCCCCATCCATAACAGCCCTCCATTTCAGAGGGAATTTAGGAGTCAACCACATTGCTATGTGTCTGGAGTCAAATGTAGGTCAGACCAGGTAAGGACGGCAGATTTCCTTCCCTAACGGACATCAGTGAACCAGATGGGTTTCTCTGACAATCGATTATGGTTTCATGGTCATTACTAGATTCTTAATTCCAGATTTTTAGCATTGAGTTCAAATTTCACCATCTGCCGGGGTGGGATGCGAACCCAGGTCCCCAGAGCGTTACCCTGGATCTCTGGTGCAAATGATTTACCGCGTGCAACAAGAAATGGACTCCCTCACCTTCTTTCTCCAGCTCGACAACCGCTTGCTCATAAATCTGTGACCCAAACTTTCCCGAGACTAAAGGTTCGTCCAAGTGGAAGTGAATGGTTCTCATCATCTGCTTAATTGTGTCACCAAAGGGGTCCTGCGTAAGAGTCATGATGAAAGGTGAATGTTTAGAAATTTGCACTAGATAATGTGCTCCAAACATCCTTTTCTTATATATTTGATTTGATTTATGATTGTCATGTAAAGAGCTACAGTGAAAAGTATTGTTTCTTGCACATTACAGACAAAGTATACCATTCACTGAGTACTTAGGGGAGGAGGAAAGGAGAGGGATGCAGAATGTAGTGTTAGAGTCATAGCTAGGGAGAAGAAAGAGATTAGCTTAATACACGCGCACATTGGTTAGCACTGCTGCTCCTACAGCAAGACCCGGGTTCAATTCCAGCCTTCGGTCTGTGCTGAGTTTGCACGTTCTCCCCATGTCTGCGTGGGTTTCCTCCCGGTGCTCCGGCTTCCTCCCACACTCCAAAGGCGTACAGGTTAGGTCGGCTGGCCGTGCTAAATTGCCCCGCGGGGGGATTAGCAGGGTAAATATGTGGTGTTACAGGGAAAGGGCGTGGGTAGAATTGTGGTAAGTGCAGATTTGATGGGCCAAATGGCTCCTTCGGCACAGGAGAAGTTCTATGATTCTGTGATAGGACCGTTCAAAAGTCTGATGGCAGCAGGGAAGAAGTAGTTCTTCAGTTGGTTGGAATGTGATCTCAGACTCATGCTTTTTTTTTGACAGAAGAAGGTGGAAGAGAGAATGTCTGGGGTGCGTGGTGTCCTAGATTATGCTGGCTGCTGTTCCGAGGAACTGGGAAGTGTAGACAGAGTCAATGGATGGGAGGCTGGTTTGCATGATGGACTGGGCTACATTCATGACCCTTTGTAGTTTCTTGCCATCTCAGTCAGCGCAGGAGCCATACCAAGCTGTGATACATCTGGAAAAGAAGTTTTTATGGACTTTGTGTTTTTTTTAATTCACGTGCAGGAATTAAAATGTCGCACCTTCTTTCTTTCCTCTGAAATATCGTAGGTTTTCACAGGCTGAGGAACAGTATCTTGCAGTTCTTTCACACAGTTTTTGGAGGATGCTATCATAGCAGCATCCATATTAGCACAGATCTGTGACAAATAAGAGATGCAAGCTTCAATGGGCATCAATAAATTAATACAGTATGTCAATATTGTAACTAATATTAAAAAACGGCTGTGCTTAGCCCCAAATTAATTATGTTTTTTGTTCGCCATATGTGAAAATTGCTTTCCTCTATTCTCAGCAGTTGGGAAACTGGATCTGCCCAGTGAGTCCAACAGAAGCTAAGTACAAACTCAGCGAAGCCTGGAATTCCAAATGGGTTGAGTCAATGCACAGCACATTCAGGCAACCCGAGGCACCAGACAGGAACATAAAAGTGACAAAACCCAAATAAATCTCTCAGCTTTATTTCCGTTGTGGATTTACTCTGAACCTGTACATCAAAAACTTCCGGAGAGGGCAATTTTATTTACTGAGAAGCCAAGTATAACTTTCAACCGGTGCAATTACTCTTACAGTGACGGCTCACTCCACATTCGGTCACATTGACCTGTTGTTCCAAAGCACTCTTATTTTGTGACAAAAAACCCCTCTGATCCTGATTGCCTTTTGCTAATTATAACAATAACTCAATTGAGACAGAGTTTATTAAAAGCTTCGCTCAGCTTATAACTATTATTTGAACTGTGTGATTAGAATGCGGCCTTTGACATTACTCTCTGCTATTATGAAGAAAAGAACCTTCGTAACTTGCTTTGGTTTCATTTTGAGCTATGGTTTCGCTGGTGACTGCAGGCCCACCTCATACATAATATCACCACAAACTGAAAGGTAAGCAAGTGAATAGGAATGATGATTACATTAGATTTACAATAATTAGTGCTCAGTTTAAACTGACTTAATGGGGTCAACTTTATCGGCACTTCCCCACCCTTTACCACTGCGTTCGCCCATCCAGAATCAGCACAAAACAAACGTGCTCCGTAGAAGTCCGATTTGGGTGCTCCAGTTAGTGAGGGTTAATGAGGAGCGTCTGACGGTTCTCTGCTTGAGATCGGTGGGGGGTTTGGGGGTGTCTGTCAGTACTCTGCTTGAGATCCGATGGGGAGAAATAGGGGGGATGCTGTCCACTGCTACTCTGCCCGTGATCAGTGGGGGAAAGGGGCAGAGGGAGCTATAATCAGTCTGGATAGCAGGGGGGTGGTGGTGGGATAAGGGGGCCAGTGATGCTAGCAGAGGTAGGGCAATGTCTGTGGGAGTCAGGAGGAGGCATTATCTGGCCCGGGAACGATGTGGTAGGGGAGCAGCATTCTATCATTTTCTTTTGCGCGTGCGCAGTTGGGGGCTCCGATGGGAGCTGCAGGGTTTCGGGTGCGTTAAGCTCCGCCCACAGGCTTGTGCAGCACGATTTGGAATTGCTGATTTTTTTTTCCCAGCAGAGTGCGTATGGGGACGCCTGAGAACAGGTCTAAACGCTGGATCTGAAACACTGCCAGTTCCAAGTCCGCCTGGCACTTAGAATCAAAATAGGGCCCTTAGTGTCCAAAGATGTGTCGATTAGGGGGATTAGACATTATAAATGTGCAAGGTTATGGAGCTAGAGTGAAGGGGAGGGTCTGGGTGGGATGCTCTTTTGCAGAATCAGTGCAGACCAGATGGGCCAAATGGCCTCTGTCAGCATGGTAGGAACTCAAGGTTTGAATTTGTTTACATTTCAATTTGCCAATTTCAACAAATGTGGCTGTCCTGGTTTTTGATTAGGGCAGCAGTGAGATAAAAAGCTAACTCCAAAATCTCCAAGCTCATAAAGCTCGCAAACCATCAAATAAGGAAAATAAGCACAAAGAAGGCTGTCTGGCTCTTGTTTTACCAAGGCAACTCAGGCAAAGGATAGAAGATTCCCCAAATAGAAACGGCGGAGCCTCTGTGACAGCCAACAAGCATCAGAAAGATCATAGAATCCCCACAGTGCAGAAGGAGGCCATTCAGCCCCTCGAGCCTGCATTGACTGCAATCCCACCCAGGCCTTATTCCCTTAATTTACCCTGCTAATCCCCCTGACAAGAGGGTCAATTTAGCATGGCCTATCAACCTAACCGCAACATCTTTGTTTCAACTGGGACTCAGAAGTTAGACTAACCTGTAAGATGTGCTTCTTTGCATGCTCAAAAGAATTGGCCCCATCTGTTCCAGGTGATGCTGTTAATCCAAGGATTTGAGGTAAACCCCTCTTGTGCTGGTGCTTTTTCTCAATGTACTGGCACATGATTTTATTGTAGACTCCATCCTTCTGGGTGTGGTGACACTCGTCGATTATCAGCAGGGAAAATTCTGTATCAAAAAAATAAATAAAAAACTCTCGCTCTTAAAGAAAGCCTTTAAAGCCCTGAACGGCCACAACTGGAGATTACGCTGCAGGTATCAGAGTAAATTCTACTTCATTCAGAACTTAGCCTTCAGAAATTCTTTCCGAAGCAAAGGTTACATAAAGACAACACGGCGGCACAGCGTTCAGCACTGCTGCCTCACAGTGCCAGGGACCCAGGTTCGATTCCCGGCTTGGGTCACCGTCTAGCACAGTTACAGATCTGTTTGATTAAATTTTTGCCAATATACGCAGTAAGATTATTCTCCTTCCCCCTCAACATCTTAAAATCCTTGCCATGCGACATAGGGCAGCACGGTGACACAGTGGTTAGCACTGCTACCCCACAGTGCCACGACTCGGGTTCGGTCCCCAGCTTGGGTCCCTGTCTGTGTGTGGAGTCTGCATGTTCTCCCTGTGTCTGCGTGGGTTTCCTCTGGGTGCTCCAGCTTCCGCCCACAGTTCGAAAGACGTGCTGGTTAGGTGTATTGGCCATGCTAAATTCTCCCTCAGTGTACCCAAACAGGCGCTGGAGTGTGGTGACGAGGGGAATTCTCACTCCATGGCAGTGTTAATGTAAATCTACTTGTGACACTAATGAATAAACTTGAACAAACGTCAGATCAGTCATTACGACTCAAAAGTCGATCACACAGACCTATTACACTGGGAGATTAGATCAATAAACATTAGTACTGACTGCCCCACATGAGAAAAATCAAAGAATTGGAAGATGGAATACATCTGAGAATTCTTAAGAAAATAGTTGAGGCTCCCACTAATATTTCTTAGGACTTCTGTAATTATGGAAAAGTGGGGAAAAACAATATTAACCCATAATACATAATCATGAGTCCGGAAATTCACAGGAAAACTAGACTAATATCTATAGTGGGAGAATGTTCCAAGAGGCTTCATCAAAGAACACAGGGCCATACTTGATAGTGTGGATCTAGAAGCAATAGATTCCATGTTGCAAATTTGTTGGAATTCTATAAGGTGGTATTTAAACTGGTTGACAAAGGACATTGGACATTTTTGGTCCTTTTATCTCAGGAAAGCTATCCTGGCATTGGGGACAGTCCAGATAAGGTTCACAAGGTTGATCCTGAGTGTGGTAGGGGTTTTCTTATGGGGGGAGGTTGGGCCTGTACTTACTGGAATTAAGAAGAATGAGAGGTGACCTAATTGAGACGCATTGGATGCTGAGGGAGCTTGACAGGGTAGATGCTGAGAAGTTGTTTGCCCTTGTGGGAGAATCTAAGACCAGAGGGCATAATCTCAGAATAAGGGGTCACCCATTAAAGAGATGAGGAGACATAATGCAAGTCTGTCTGCAACAGTCTTTTAGGTACGTCAGTGATGACACCTTACATGGTCAAAGCATCTTACTTTCAGGAAAGTGCTGAAATATTGCTAAGCATGCTGTAACATAAACTAAGAAACAGTCAGAAATTTGTGCCCTGATTTTAGTGCAATGTTTTTCTCCTTTGTCCACACAATGTAATTCCTCACCATTTTTGAAGGTTTACTGAGAAGCATAAGTGGAGGCCAAAATTTATTAACCTTTATTTCAAAGCACTCAAAGCAAAGAGCGGCACGATAGCCCACTGGTTAGCACTGCTGCATCACAGCTCCAGGGACCTGGATTTGATTCTGACTTGGATCACTGTCTGTGTGGAGTATGCACATTCTCCTCGTGTCTGCGTGGGTTTCCTCCAGGTGCTCCAGTTTCTCCCACAGTCCAAAGATGTGTGGGTTAGGTTGATTGGCCATGCAAAAACTGCCCTGTAGTGTCCTGAGGTGCGTAGGTTAGAGGGATTAGCGGTAAATGTACAGGGATATGGGGGTAGGGCCTGAATGGGATTGTGATTGGTGCAGACTCGATGGGCCGGATGGCCTCTTTCTGCACTGTAGGGATTCTATGAAATTTAGCTCAATATAACTTCTGTCCTAAAAAAATTGGGGGAGGGAGAATTATGAACAATTCTAATTGTCCTTTATCTGAAACTGTAATGACTCAGGAAGCCTGACTGGAAAGGAACCTGGTTTATTATAGAATGTAAAGTAAAACCACTGCCGTGGTGTACACACACGAGTCGATGCCTTTGACTGCAGTTCAACAGGCCAAGTCCTGGGCCTGCCTTAAAAAAGGCTCAGGTGATGAGTTCCAGCTGGGCAGACTTATTGCCTGTTACCAAGGGAACTCATGCTCAACAAGCCACACAGGGAGGTCATAAATGCAGAAAATGGAAGCAGGAGTAGGCCATTCAGCTCTTTGAGCCTGCTCCACCGTTCATTTTGATCATAGCTGATCATCAGTGATTTCCCATGGACCTCATGGAGGGGTTATCACACTTTTTTTGCGGGCTGGCTTCCTTGTTTTTTGGCATTGCTTTTCATTCTTTATGGGGCAGAAGGGGGCCATTCGGCCCATCAAGTTTGCCCTGCTTTTTCTTTTTACTAACCTCTTTTATCCCATAAGAGAAGTCAGGGGGCGGAGGGGGGAGATTGCAATGTCCTGCTGCGGAGGGAACAGAAGGGCACCTTACCTTGTAAGGCGTTGGTTGCGGGTTGGATAACCTATTGAGCACATTATCTCCCAGGAAGATGGATGTGAACATTAGTTGACCATCTAGAACACGATAATTAATTGTTTAACCCCCCTGGGCAGCATGGTGGCACAGTGGATAGCACTGCAGCCTCACAGTGCCAGGGATCAACTGGGACCTCAATTCACCGTCTGTGTGCAGTTTGCACATTCTCCCCATGCCTGCATGGGTTTCCTCCAGATGCTCTGGGTTTCTCCCACAGTCCAAAGATGTGCAGTTTAGGTTGAATGGCCATGCTAAATTGCCCCTTAGCGACAGGGAGATTACAGGGTAAATACATGGGGGTTACGGGCACAGGGCCTAGGTGGGATTGTTTTTCATGCATGCTTGATGGACTGAATGGCCTCCTTCTGCACTGTAGGGACTCTATGATTCTAGTCAGCCTGGTTACTTGGCTTGAGATGATGCTGTTATATCAGTTTGTAAAATACTGCAAAGCTTGGTTTTAACACATATTGTCATATTGTCAACACCTGTCACCTTTCTTTATAAAACTGCACAAAATTAGACCTTCAAAAAGAACAAAACTCAAAGTCAAGTAATTACCATGAAGAAAGAAATGACTAAAAATCCCAACATTAATCCCAGTTACGAAACTAACCCAGACAAGTCTGACATCCTATCTGAGTTTTTTTTACTCATTTGTGGGACGTGGGCATCGCTGGCTGGCCAGCATTTATTGCGCATCCCTAGTTGCCCCTTGAGAAGGTAGTGGTGAGCTGCCTTCTCGAAACGCTGCAGTCCATGTGCTATGGGTTGACCCGCAACACCGTTAGGGATGGAATTCCAGGATTTTGACCCAGCAACTGCGAAGGAACGGTGATACATTTCCAGGTTGAGTGGCTTGGAAGGGAACTCAAATGTAGCTGCTGCCCTTGTCCTTCTAGATGGAAGTGGTGGTGGGCTTGGAAGGTCTGTCTAAAAGTCTTTGGTGAATTTCTGCCGTGTATCTTGTAGGTGGTACGCATTGTGGCTACTGAGCGTCGGTGATGGAGGGAGTGGATGTCTGTGGATGTGGTGCCAATCAAACAGGCTGCTTTCTCGTGGGGGATTTCTTACTGAAACAACTGTGTGGCTTATTCTTCCCTTCGCGTTAAATTCTAAAGAGAGTGGCTCTTGCTTTGAAAGGTGCAAAGCTGGGTGGACCAAGCTCCCTTACCTGTTAGATCCACATGTTTCTCTTCTTCAGTACTGTTCAGTGCATTTTGCAGGATCTGAGCTGTGCAGATGATGACATGATTATTCCGTACAGCAATTGCAAAGTGTTCTTTAAGCTCACTGTCTCCACTTATTGGCACCACCTTGTATGTATCTTTCAGGGCTGGCCAAAATTCATTTTCGTAATGCTGATTCACCAAAGGCACCTATACGAACAAGTTTTAAAAGACAGAGAAAACATGTCCATCATTTCACTTACGATTTGGCCAGATGTACTATGGATTACAACGGAGTGACGTGGCAAAAGTCCCAGACAGAAGACCCGATTGTCATCATTGTAAACGAGCAGTCGGATATAGCACGTACAAAAAGCCATATGCAACAGGCAATTTTATTTTCGCAAAGTTATCCAAACTCACTTTGTTGCTTCAAAAAATTTCACGAATATTAGGAACTGATTTTTAACACACAGGAATTTTCAGAGGATCCCTACAGTGCAGAAGGAGGCCATTCAGCCCTTCAAATCTGCATCAACTCTCTGACAGAATAACTCTCCCAAGCCCACCCCATCCTCCCCCCTTCCCTATCCCAGAACCCTACGTATTTATCCTGCAAATCCCCCTAACCTACACATTTTGGGAAACTAAGCGGCAACTTAGCATGGCCAATCTACCCAATCTGCATGTTTTTGGAGTGTGGGAGGAAATCAGCGCACCCGGAGGAAACCCGTGCAGACACGGGAAGAACGTGCGGACTCGGCACAGGCAGTGACCCAAGGCTGGAATTGAACTCAGGTCCCTGGCGCTGTGAGGCAGCAGTGCTAACTACATGCATTAGAGACTAGCTTATAGCAGTGCTCAGAAACTACATGTCCAAAGCTGCTTTCCCTCTGGTGATGTGAACTGGACTGAGATAATATCCTCCCCTGGCTGCTCACAGTCAAAACCATGGACAAATGCACTTGACAAGCAACCTTGTTCCCTTTGGGAGAATTCAGGGGCAGGCTAAATTTGAACAGCTTAATCTGAATACTTTCCAATAGCCTTGACGGATGTTGTACTGCAGTAGATGTCATGGCCCCGATGTTATCTGGAGCATGTGTGATCGGTATCCTTCTTTTGCTTATGCTTGCAACACTTCCGCACGTATCGGTAATGTTGCAAAAACTTACAACCATTGAAGAACTGCAAGATTGGAAACATCTAATAACTACTCAGGCAAAATATGTTCTTAATTTGAGATGCTGAATTTAGAGTATTATGCCAAAGTAATTCTTTAGTATACTTGGGCGGCACGGCGATAGCACTGCTGCCTCAAAGCACCAGGGAACCGGGTTCAATTCTGGCCTCAGGTCACTCACTGCCTGTGTGGAGTTTGCACTTTCTTCCCATATCTGTGTGGGTTTCCTCTGGGTGCTCCGGTTTCCTCCCACAGTACAAAGATATGCAGGTTAGGTGGATTGGCCATGCTAAATTGACCCTAGTGTCAGGGAATTAGCAGGGTAAATGTGTGGGGTTATGGGAACAGGGCCTGGTTGGGATTGTGGTCGGTGCAAACTCGATGGGCCAAATGGCCTTCTTCTGCACTGCAGGGATTCTATGGTATTTAGTACATTAACAAGTTGGGTCAATCTTGTGACATTAAAGTATTAGCTGTGGCTGAGTTGATAGCCCTCTTGCCTTTGTGACATAGAAACATAATTGGTGGCACAGTGGTTAGCATTGCTGCCTCACAGCGCCAGGGACCCGGGTTCGATTCCTACTTTGGGTGACTGTGTAGAGTTTGCACATTCTCCCCACGTCAGTATGGGTTTCTTCCAGCTGCTCTAATTTCTTCCCACAGTCCAAAGAGGTGTGGGTTAGGTGGAATTGCCAAGCTAATTTGTCCCCTAGTGTTCCAGGATTTGCAGGTTAAGGAAATTAGCTGTGAGAAAATGCATGGGGTTATGGGGATAAGGTAGGCTTGGGATGCTCTTTTGGAGGGTCAGTGCAGACTTGATTTCTCCTCATCTCAGTCTTAAATGGCCTCCCCCTGTATCCTGAGACTGCGACCTCTTGATCTAGACCTGGAAACATCTGTGTGTCCAGTTTATCCAGTCCTGTCAGAATTGTATACATTTCAATTAGATCCCCTCTCATTCTTCTCAACTCCAGTGAATATAAGCGCAGTCGACACAATTTCCCCTCAAACAACAATCCTGCCATCCCAAGATTCATTCTGGTGAATGTTCAGTGCACTCCCTCTATAGTAAGTCTATCCTTTCTTAGATAAGGAGGCCAAACTACACATAATACTCCAGATACAGTCTCAGCAAGGATTGTAAAGCTGCAGTAAGACATCCTTGCTCCTGTACTCATGTCCTCTTGCAATGAAAGTCAACATATCATTTGTCTTCCAAACTGCTTGCTGAGTCCAGAACCAAGGGTCACAATCTGAGGTAGACTGCTTAGGACGGAGGTGAGAGACATTTCTTCACCAGAGAGTGGTGAGCCTGTGGAATTCATTATCACAGGGAGTAGTTGATGACAACACGCTGAATGTATTCAAGGGATGCCTTGATATGGCACTTGGGGCGAACGGGATTAAAAGTTATGGGGAGAAAGGAGGATTAGGCCAATGATGTATGAGAAGAGATTAACTAGGTTAGGATTGTTTTCGCTGGGGTTCAGACGAATGGGGGGGGGATCTCTAAGAGACTTATAAAATTCTAACAGAACTAGACAGGAAGGATGTAGGGAGGTTATTCCCAATGATGGGGGAGTCCAGAACCAGGGGTCCAGAGCCAGGGGTCACAGTCTGAGGATTCGGAGTAGACCATTTAGGACAGAGGTGAGGAGACATTTCTTCGCTCAAAGAGTGGTAACGTGTGGAATTCATTACCACAGGAAATAACTGATGCCAAAACATTGAATGTATTCAAGAGGTGGCTGAATATAGCACTTGGGGCAAATGGGATCAAAGGTTATAGGGAAAAAGCAGGATTAGGCTACTGAGTTGGATAATCAGCCAGAATTGTAATGAATGATGGAGCAGGCTCGAAGGCCTCCTCCTGCTCCTATCTTCGATGTTTCTATGTTCACCTGCACGTTGGCTTTCAGCGATTGACGTAAAGGACATTCAAGTCCCAACCTATCACCATGTAAGTAATAATCTGCCATTTTGTTTCTTCATCCAAACTGAGTTATGCAGTTTAAGTTTCAGACCTAACCTGTATCATGAGCAACAGAAAAAGTCAAGGTTGGCGCTCCAGAGCACTACTGAGGGAGTGCGGCACTGGCGACTTGGCTGCCATTTTGGACGGCTCATTAATCCCATCCCCCATCTGCTTGATCACATGAATGTAAAAGGAAACCCACAGCACCTACACCACCAACATCTCCATTTTTAAAGAGATAGTCTCTTTGGTTGTTCCACCCGTCTTCCTGAACGAGTGTGGAGGCTCCTTCTGAGGTAGCTGGGAATCCATTTTCTCTGAAGTCAACTCCAGGGCAGGGGGAGGGTGGCGGGCTGACAGGGGCGGGAGGGGAGAGACGGGGGCTGATGTGGTTCAGAGTCTTCAATTTACCCAAACCTTTGAAGAGTGTGGGGAGTGCTTCTTGAAATTTATTATCTTGTTGACTTTACCAAATTTTATGAGCAAGGTCTTTCAGCTTTTCTGCTCAACCCCGAACATTCTTGATTCTGAATAATATATAACAATTCAGAAATGTTCCCATCTTTGTATTTTAGTGTTGCGTCAAGCTGACCTTTAATATATTTAGCTGGATTCCACCTGAACCTTGGGGGTTGTACGGACAGAAACTTGCAGAGTTATCTTATTCAGCCATGAAGCTCTGTCAGATAAAACTGAAAGCCTTGCTGCTGTGTCTGTGGTTGCATTCAGCAGGATGCTCAATGTCAGTGCTCCAAGTCTGACTTGTATTTTCCTCTATTTCTCCTAGGAAGGTGATTTCCTGATTGTTAAGATCTTGAATGGATGTTCCTTTAACCGATTTCTCCTTCCGTATTGTAAGCACAGATTTCCAGATACAGCAGATTGTTTTGAAATGACCAATTGCACCACACCCAGTGCATTGCACAATTCAGGCGGGGTGTTCTTCCACCAGTGCGCATTGTCCCTACCACAATGGAGACACTGAAAAATAGTGGCTACCGCCTTTTCAAGGTGCTTCCCTAGTTCTTGCCTTGCTATATTTTCAGCTTCAGAATAGAATCCCTACAGTGCAGAAGAGGCCATTCAGCCCAGTGACTCTACACCGACTCTCTGACAGAGTATCTTACTCAAGCCCTCTCTTCCGCCCCTTACCTGTAATCCCAGACATTAACCATGGCTAATCTTCCTAACCTGCACATCTTTGGATTGTGGGAGGGAAGCAATGCACCCAGAGGACGTGCTCACCACTGTGCCACCCTACTTCTTTAGCCCTGTTCCGACAGTGAGAGAGCGAGAGAGAGAGACAGCGTGTGTGTATGTGTGCTTGTGTGCATGCATGTGTGTGTGTTCTATGAGAATGTTCTATTGCTCATCGCTACCCTCCATGAGTAATCTCTCATTTCTAACGAGGTTGAAAAGCGTCAGGATTTGGCTACAGCTACTCTCTGCAGTACTTCTCAATCATCTTCTCTCAGTAAGTGACTATGGCATGGCCTCTTATCCACAATGCTCATTAGCTGTCATTAGGGTTAACCCTCTGCAGAATCTACACAACCAATGAACAGAGGAGCTCAACAACTAGGCCTAAATAAAACTTGCAATAAATTTTTCCAAATGCTCTTCCAAATAATCATAAGAGCAGCAATCATTATTGCAAACCAAGTACACACTAAGATTTTAAGGGCAATGCAACTTAAGTGCAAATCAGGTAGTCCCTTCCACTTCACAATGGCACAGATGTTAGCACTGGGTTTGATTCTGGCCTTGGGTGACTGTGTGCACATTCTCCCCGTGTCTGCCTGGGTTTCTTCTCGGTGCTCCCATTTCCTCCCACAGTCCAAAGATGTGCAGGTTAGGTGATTAATCATGGTAAATGTGTGAGATTATAGGGATAGGAAAGCAAGGAGAGTCTGGATGAAATGCTCCTTTTGGGAGAGTGAGTGCAGACTCGATGGGCTGGATAGCCTCTTTCTGTACTGTAGGGATTCAATGGTTCACCTAGAATCTGTGCTCCCTGGTTATCAACCCATCAGCCATTGAAAACAGTTTCTCTTTATTTACTCCATCCAAGCTTTTCATGATTTTGAACATTTCTATTAAATCTCCTCTCAACCTTCTTTGCTCTAAAGACAAATCCAACGTCTCTGGTCTATCCACATCACCGTAATCGCACATCCCTTGAAAACATTCTTGTAAATCCCCCCTGTATCATTGTTCAATCCCACCTCCAAAATAAGAAGCAGCATCGCCAGGCAATGATGTTCTTACAATCAACATTTGCTTATAACGAAAAATGGCGACTTTATTTTTTCTTACCTTATTTACGAGGACTGCTACTTTGCCATCACCTCCTCTCGTTTCCAGGTGATATTTGGTAACAAACACAGCCGCACGGGTCTTTCCCCCACCTGTCGGAAGCCATATGATGATGTTCTTGCCCTGAAGGGCGGGCTGCACAACCTCCCACTGGTAATCCCGCAAATTAATTTGCATTGTATACCTGGAACAAGATTTTAAAACATTAACCCTCCTCCGCCAGTAACCTGACATCAAATGAAACAGCCTGCAGATTTACATAGAGTCGTCCAACGCAGAAACGGCCCTGAAGCCCATCGAGTCTGCATCATCAACAACTACCACTAAAGTCGCGCTAATACCATTTTCCAGCACTCGCCCCATATCTTTGATATTTCAAGTGCTTATCCAAATACTTTTTAAAGGTTTCCAGCCTCCATTACCTTCCCAGGCAGCGCGTTCCACATTCCCTCCACCCTCTGAGTGAATTTTATTTTCTCAACGCCCCTCTGAATCTCCTGCCCCTTACCCTAAAAAAAACCCTTGTGATTGACGCCTTACCAAAAGGTATTCACCCTGTCCATACCCCTCATAGTCTTATTCACCTGAATCATGTCCCCTCTTCAGGCTCCCTGCTCGAAAGAAAACAATCCAAGTCTATCCAATCTCTCCTTATAGCTCAGCTACTCCTTTCCGAGCAACACCGAGATTGAAATCATTCTAATTTTTCTCTCTTTAAGGTAGTTTTTTTATTTACATTTTCCTGTGGTTTAAAGATGCGCTATTCATAAATCTACCGGGGAACGTGAGTGTAAAGCAATTGTCGATATTAACAGAAGCATCCTAACTGGAAAATTAGTTAGTGGAATTGAAGTGTGAGGTAAAAAGTGTGCAAGAGTTGGGGGTAGTTTCACCAAAGATGGAAGATCAACAGATTAGTGACAGGCAGTGTGTATGAGATGAGTAACTAAGCAACTGGAGAGAAGAGTTTCCCTGGTGGTCATGTTGCCATGTAGGGAACGCCCCAGCTACATCGGAAGGCCATCTGGAAAGACTTTGGGTGCAATATTTCAGGCCCACTAAACCGGTCGAGCCAGTGCCACACCCAAAAGTCATCTTCCTAGCCTTGTTTTGCTGGTGCGATCGTGCATGGGTAGTTGAGGAGAGGATGGGCCGAGGAGGGAGTGGGCCATGGAGGGGGTCATGGTGGGGCACTCATTAGGAGGGCCCCGATGACGGCGACCTGTGTTGTCATGGTGAGGGAGGTTACACTGCCACTGGTGATAGGGAGGGGTGTGTGTGTGTGTAGGAGAGGGGACAGTGCAGTGGAGGATGGCTGGAGGCCTCCCAGTGCATTGGGAAACAGGAGCACCAGCACAACGGCACCCCAAAGGGATTGCAGCCAGCTTCACCAGTAAGCTTAGGCTCTGCCTTCTCCCCCCTCACCAGCATGTGGGAAAATTGCGTGGGGTAGCTTGCTGAAAAAAAATGGAGTTAAACTCTCTGGTTTTCAGACATCTATGACATTTGTGGGAAGATTGCTCCTTTTAAGCCCCTGTCTACATCAATGGGGACGAAGTAGAAATGGTCAAGAGCTTCATGTTTTTAGGTATACAGAAAACCAACAACCTGTTCTGGTCCCTCCATACAGTTAAGAAAACCCACCAATGCCTCTACTTTCTCAGAAGACTAAGGAAATTTGGCATGTCAGCTTCATCTCTCACCAACTTGACAGATGCACCATAGAAAGCATTCTTTCTGGTTGTACAGAAGCTTGTGTTGCTCCTGCTCTAAGGCTGCAAGAAACTACAAAGGGTCATGAACAAAACCCAATCCATCACGCAAACCAGACTCCCGTCCATTGACTCTGTCTACACTTCCCACTGCCTCGGAAAAGCAGCCATCATAATTATGGGCCCCATGCACCCGGACATATTCTCTTCCACCTTCTTCTGTCAGGAAAAAGATACAAAAGTCTGTGGTTACGTAGTAGCCGACTCAAGAACAGCTTCTTCCCTGTTGCCATGAGACATTTGAATGGATGTACACTGCACTAATTTGACCTTTCTCCACATCTTAGCTATGACTGTAACACTACCGGAGTTGAGGGGGTTGAACTATGAGGAGAGGCTGAACAAATTAGGCTTGTACTCGTTAGAGTTTAGAAGAATGAGGGGAGATCTCATTGAGACGTATAAGATGTTGAATGGGATGGATAGGATAGAGGTGGAGAGGCTCTTCCCGCTCAGAAAGGACAGTAGGACTAGGGGGCACAGCCTCAGGATAAAGGGGGGGCGGTTTAGAACGGAGTTGAGGAGGAACTTCTTCACTCAAAGGGTGGTGAATCTCTGGAATTCTCTGCCCGTTGAAGTGGTGGAGGCTGCCTCACTCAATATTTTTAAGACGCGGGTTGATAGGTTTTTGATAGGCAAGGGGATTAAGGGTTATGGGGAGAGGGCGGGTATGTGGAACTGAGCCACAACAGATCAGCCATGATCTTATTGAATGGCGGTGCAGGCTCGAGGGGCTAGATGGCCTACTCCTGCTCCTATTTCTTATGTTCTTATGTACTACATTTTCCATCCTATTCTTTCCTTCTCTATGAATGGTATGCTTTGGCTGTATAGCGCACAAGAAATAATACTTTTCACTGTATACTAATACAGGTGACAATAATAAATTAAATCAAATCAAAATCAAAATATAACTGCAAATCTCCAATGGTGTCCCTCAAACTTGTGCCATGGGAATTAGTTTGTTTTTCAACTGTGCTTTTAAAAATTCTTTCAGAGAATATGAGTGTTGTTAATTAGGCCAGCACTTATTGCCCAACCCTAATTGCCCTTCAGAAGATGAGAGCTGCCTTATTGGACCAGCTGCAGTCCCAGTTGCGGAGGCACAGGATTGTTAGGAAGGGAACTCCAGGATTTTTGACCCAGGGATAGTGGAGGAGCGGAGATAGATTGCCAAGTCAGGATGGTGTGTGAGAGATTTGGAGTGGAACTTGACACTAGTGGTTGGCATCATCCAAATGTCCATGTTCCTTTATTATTGCAGTAGATTTAAAAGTTTATTTATTAGTGTCACAAGTGGACTTACATTAGCGCTGCAATGATGTTATTGTGAAAACCCTCTAGTCACCACGCTCTGACACATGTTCAGGTACAGTGACGTGGTATTTAACATGGCTAATCCACCTAACCAACATGTCTTTGGGCTGTGGAAAGAAACCAGAGCACCTGTTAGAACCCAATACAGACAGAGGAGAATGTTCAAACTCTGCACAGACAGTGACCCAAGCCAGGAATCGAACCTAGGTCCCTGGCACTGAGAGACAGCTGTGCTAACCACTGTGCCACCTCCATCCTGCCACTTGAAAGCAACAGGAAAATGAAAGTTGGGCTTCAATTTTGATAGCCTAGTGGTGAGCGGGTCGAAAGGAAATCAACCCAATTGTTGTTTTGTGTTTTTAAAGGAAGTTGTAGCTGTACCTAAGGTGAAAGTGAGAATGACTGCTTCTTGCATTATTTATTGGCTTCAATATCCAGGGTGGAGCAGTCATTATCAATTTTATCAACTCAATGATTTTATTCTATGATATTCCCCATGAAATGCAGTAAAATTAAACTCAATATTATTGTAATTCAGATCACACAACTCAAATGTAGAATGCCACCAATCATCACTGATTGTTATTTCACGGGTCGCTGACAAAAAGGTCAAAAATTAATGTACATATTATAAGTGTGGCACAGTGGTTAGCACAGCTGCTTCACAGTGCCAGGGACCTGGGTTCAATTCCGGCCTTGGGTGACTGTGTGGAGTTTGCATGTTCTCTCCATGTCTGCATGGGTTTTCTCCCACACTCCAAAGATGAGCAGGTTAGCTGGATTGGCCATGCTAAATTGCCCCTTTGTGTCCCAAGATGTGTCGTTTAGATGGATTATGGAAATGTGAGATGTTACAGGGATACGGAAGGAGGAGAAGTTCTGGTTAAGATGCTCTGTCAAAGAGTCGGTGCAGACTTGATGATCCAAATGGCCTAATCTGCACTGTAGGGATTCAATTCAATGATAAACAAAGAACAGAATGTATCCAGTACTGTAACCCAAGCTTGTATTCTATAGCTTGTCGCATTACCTGTTCCATGAAGAACGCCAATGTAATTACATATAATGTTTATTTCCTGGTAAGACAGACCTGCGCTAGCTAGGTTAAAATGCAGAACGCTGCAGATGCTGGAAATCGGAAATAAAAACAGAAAATGCTGGAAATACTCAGCAGTTCAGACAGCATCTGGGGAGAGAGAACGAGTTCATTATTTCTCTGATTACTCTGTTCCTCTTTCCACAGCCTGATCTGCTGAGCATTTCCAACATTTTCTGATCATCATCCTAGATAAACTGAATGGAATTTCCCTGTTTGGGATCATTGTGCAGTCTGTCCTTACACAGTCTGTCCTTGAAAATGAGGGACCAAAAGAAAGTTGAACTACCAATGTGAAAATATCCACAATGTATCATAATAATGCTAAAAGAACTTTGGCACGTTTGTGCCTAGTGAGACTTACCTCGACAAATGATTAACTGCACATCTGGCACAGGAGCATTGACTGGATAACTGAAAAGTGAACCAAGCAATATTTAGCCTTCAGATATCAAAAAGCTTGGCTTTGTTAAAGATACGACCTGTTATCACGCACTATCTAAGGGTACAAATCCTCTTCTACTGCAAGCATTCAGCTACCTGTTCTGCTAATTGTAAATGTTTTCCTGGGGATGTCACAGCAGTGCTCAGTAGAAATCTTGACTGCATGGCAAGCCCTACATTCCTTCAGGGGAATACTGAGGTCTTGTTTGGCAAATTGGACAAGAAAATTTAAATCTTATGCTCCTGAAATCAGTGTAGTCAGGAAGTAGATTAAAATGGTCTACTCCACGCCTGACTCCACTGTCTATCACACAGACCGGTCACCTGCCTTTTAGCTCGGTTGGCTGGCTAGTTGGTTTGTGAATGCAGCGTAACGCCAACAAGCGTGGGTTCAATTCCGTACAGGCTGAGGTTATTCATGAAGGTTCCTTGCCTGTGGTGTGGTGATCCTCAAGTTAAAGCACCATCTGCAACTCTCCCCCTCAAAGGAGAGTGTGGTCATTTGGGACTATGAAGACTTAATTTATACAAGATCATGGATGAAGCACTATTACATGAATGCAAACAGGAACATGTGGCATTGGTATGGAGCACAACTGCATCTCATATTAATCCAGAAACTCAGCTAATGTTCTGGGGACCTGGGTTCGAATCCCACCACAGCAGGTGGTAGAATTTTAATTTAGTAAATAAATCTATAATTAAGAATCTGCTCATGACCATGAAACCATTGTTGGGAAAACCCATCTGATTCACTGATGTCCTTTCGGAAAGGAAATCTGCTGTCCTGACCTGGTCTGGCTAATATGTGACTCCAGGGACAGCAATGTGATTGGCTCTCAACTGACCTCTAAAATGGCCTAGCAAGCCACTCAGTTCAAGGGTGACTAGGGACAGGCAATAAATGCTGGCCAGCCAGCGACATCCATGTCTCACAAATGAATAAAAAAAATTCTGCATCAAAGCATAACACTGGCAAGGTTTCATTTCACCTACCTATCGGACCCTCTTCCCTCTGATCATTTTGGAACTGGAATTCCATTCCTTTCAGGTAACAATGCATGGTTTCCTGAAACCAGTCTGTGCTATGAACTAGGATATGAAAAACACTGGGTACATCAAATGCCACCCAGCAACCCTGGATTAAATCTGAAACATCTGTTCCTTATCCACAGCTCGCTACTGTGATACCATTGCAACGGATGGAAGTAACTCGTTGAGACCCACAGTGATGGCTCATTGGGGAAATGAGACCATATTGGTACAGTGGGTCTTACAAGTCGGCTGGATCGCCAGCCTGGGGAAAATAATCTCATTACAAACCAACGCAGTGATAGCAACACTCAATCTACCACACCTATTGCGTTCGAGAAATAGCCAGCCAATGTCATGTTCCTGATTTCTATATACAGATTCTGGCTATTGGATATATGGCTGAGACGTGGAGGTGCAAAACAGTCGGTTTCTGCTTTGATTCACTCAATCTTTTGCTATCAAAGTCTGCTGGAGGCACCCACTTAACTCAGAAGAATGCCCACTCACTGCTGGTACAACTCCAGAGAATTGCATCGCTTCACTTAAAGGCGAGGAATGTCAGCTAAGAAAAAAATAGAGATTATTCAGATACTTTTAAGATCGGGAGTATATCACGAACAGTACCGGCAGGGAAAAGTAAGTTGCAACTGGGGACCCCGACACCGCTTTGCAAATCTAACACAACTCACCCAGAAGCTCCCTCCCTTCTTGTCCTCCTCAGAAGCAGTGGAGGAAATTCTCGGGTCTGAGAAAAAGCTTATGCATCAGTTTCATTCTGCTATCATGCAACTGGAATAGAAACTGAAACTGAACGTTTCTCTGAAATGCTGTCAAGGGCCCACAGAGGAGCTCCGTGACAACCAACAAACGTCAAATGTTTGTTGCTGAAACTGCGCTTGTGCTGAATGTAAAAATAAATGGACCGGGGTTCGTTCTGTGCTCCTGGGTTGAAAATGGTTTGTGTGCAAATGGTGTTGCTGGAAATGTATGTTAGGGAGCTGCACTGTCATGCTGTAAAACACTAATAAAATAAAAGGTCTTAAAGAGCCTTTGGGATCGAAAGGCTTTGAACTGCTATTAACCGGAAATATGGATTCCAGACTGTTTAGTAGGGTGACTGCTGTTTGCTTTGCAAGTTGAAGGGGGGCGGGGAAGGAGGGAGGGAGCGAAGGAGTTAGTAACCATCCACAGCTTCATCTCCCATTCTTCCCCAGATCTCATGAATATTAGAGAACTCCCCTTGTTATTCGATTAAGTTACTCTTTTGCACTATGCAACTTTTCCCCATTGCAATTTAATACGAGGTTTGCAAGACCATAATCTGAGTTATTCAATAACATTAAGGAAAATATTTAAGCCAAGGTTACTTTATAGATAGAATAGCCATGAGTTTCATAGCGTTCAGGATAAAACAACTAATGCATGAAACAAAAGGGCCTTGCAGCACAATATCAACCCAAGCAGCTTTGTGCCATAGCTAGCAGCAACTATCTATTTAATCACCAAGCTGGCCATCCAAAGAACGAAGAAAACTACAGCACAGGAACAGATCCTTTGGCCCTCCAAGCCTGCACTGACCATGCTGCCCGACGTAACTAAATTCACCATGTACAAACTCAGTGAATGGGTGTTAGCTATCCAATAAACGTGATGGCATCTTAGCTCAGCCCAGTCACCTTTAGTAGCTTCCGCATGTGTACGTTTCCAGCAGGTACAATAATCACAAGCAGGAAACCTTACCGAGGCTATATATGTCATTCGCACGAGCGTGATTGCCACAGAATCCCTACAAGGCAGGAGGCCATTCAGCCCATCGAGTCTGCACCAAGAACAATCCCAGCCAAGCTCTATCCCCGTAATCCCATGTATTTATCCTGACACTAATGGGCAATGGCCAATCAACCTAACCTGCACGTCTTCGGAGTGTGGGAGGAAACTGGAGCATCCAGATGAAACCCACACAGACATGGGGAGAAGATGCAAACTCCATATATTCACCCAAGGCCAGAATTGAACCCAGGTCCCTGGTGCAGTAAGGCAGCAGTGCTAATCACTGTGCCACCGTGCCACTCCAGTAATGTGAATTTTTAAAAACAAAACTTTGGTGCAGGTTTTAAGAGATGAATACAGCCAATTGCAAGACAACCCAAAATGACTATTCCATGACAGTACTGCAGATTAGTTTGGTTCAGACTAGACACAGGTTTCATTGTTAGATTAATTTGAATTAGACAAGTATATTAGCCTAAAGGTAAATATGCCTCATTGTTTGATTCCTAATAACCTTCATTATTCTCTTTTTACTTAGTTACAGCCACACAATTTGACTTTTTATTCTCCAAACAATGGGCTTTTGTCAATGCTTCATGGACTGCAGAGAACTGCAAGGTTCAAGAATTAAAGACATCTCCAAATAAAAACCAGCAACACACAGTTTGCAATTTAGGGTTGCAGCTGTCTATTGTGCTGGGCTCTCCTGGAAATAACCCAATCACATGCCACCCTGGTTGTTGCAAACAGAAAATGTAATCAAAAAGGTCCATGCAATACAGAAAGAAGTCATAACAAAACTGAATCCAAGTTAGCCAATATAAATGCACTGTTTGGAGCAAAGCTCCCTGTTCCTCTTTTCAGCACAGTTAAAAGTTAATACAAAGGCTTCATAAATATTTGCAAGTGATACTGAAAATTTCCAGTGTGTTGAACTGTGTAATGAATATAGAAGCAATTTTTTTCGCAGAATGCTCGGTGACAAAATCTAATCCAGCATATATCTGACACAAACACACTAACACAATAAAAAAATTTGCATTTGGGTATCTGGAATATTCCAAAATGATATTTAATGATTTTATATGGTGACATACACAGCAACTCTTTTACAAAGAGCAAGAAATAAAGACTGTATCATCATTGAGTGAAGTACTGTTGAATTTATTTACATCAGCAAGACATTACAGGAAACATACAAAATGCAACTCAGTTTTTAAAAAAAATTACAAAATTTGTAGGTAGTCAGGCATTATCACAACATGCCCTATTTATAGTTTACTGACAGGCAACACTGAAGTCACAGACTCCACAGAGTGAGAAGTGAGAAGCTCACAGTAGTACGCATTCTGCTGAAATGATCTACTTTGTGTAGGTTCCGTCATCGATTTCAATAAGCAACATGAATGCTTAGTGATTACGTCTGTGATGGGCATCATCTTTGCACGTGTGAATATTACAGACCATTAGATATCCTAACGGAGCACCCAATGTCTTGGTTACTTGTGTACATTTTTGACAGCAGAAACTACATGCAGTGAGATGGATACTTCAACAGTTAAACACTGGAACAGACTGAATGTTTGTAAGGTAATGAATCATTATGGATACCATTAACCAGCCCATGCAATTACAGGATATCATAAAGGGCATCCAAACAGATTTCAATAATGCCACTTTCCAAAACGCACTGATCAGACCGAGTTGCACTTTCGGAGTAGTTTATTTTGCTGTGTCCTTGGTCTGTCAGATCTCAATGCCCCAAGCTTTCAGTTCTTTCTCGTTGAAAGTGGCTTCACTTGTCCAAAAGCCCCATTTCCTTAATCTTGAAGTAGAAAAACTTCTCCAGCATGTTGGCACATTTGCAGTACTCGCTCTCCGGAGGATTATATTCACGGCAATTTGTGATGATACGTTGGACATCAGCAATAAATAATTTCTTGGAAACGTAATAACGATTCTTTAGCCTGTCACTCATACTCTTCAAATCTGAGGTAAAAACAAGCAACAAATTAGCCACCATCACTCAGATAGAAATTACAAAAGAAAATAAACCATAGAGAATAAGAAAATCTAAAACTGGTAAATACTTAGCAAGGTTGCAGCTTGCACAAGTTGGCTTTTTCTACAATGAAAACTTTCTATAAAATACATAAATTAAAATCTTCTGAATTCAAAAATCAAAAGGAGAGTGGTCAAATTTAAATTCTTAGGCACTGTCAGTCTAATTGCCGCATTTTGTTTAAAGTTTATTTGTGTCACAAATAGGCTTCCATTAATTAACACTGCAATGAAGATACTGTGAAAATCCCCTAGTCACCATGCTAAATTCTCCATTCGGGTACAGAGGGAGAATTTAGCACGGACAATGCAGCTAACCCCTTTATTCTAACTTATTAGTGTGACACTGACAAAGACCTTGAAATAACTCAACTCCGTCCATCGAACAGGAAATGGTACATCATATAGGAAGAATGAAAGGAGGCAAGTAGAAGAAAATTTACCCCACCTTCCTTAACTGACAAAGATTTTACCAAGTTTATTTATTAGTGTCACAAGTAGGCTTACACTGACATTGCAATGAAGTTAATCCCCTAGTCGCCACACTCCGCCACCTGTTCAGGCACACGGAGAATTTAGCATGGCCAACGCACCTAACCAGTATGCCTTTCAGACTGCGGGAGGAAACCAGAGCACCCAGAGGAAACCCATGCAGACACAGGGAGAACATGCAGACTCTGCACAGACAGTAACCCAAGCCGAAGTTGAACCCGGGTCCCTGGTGCTGTGAGGCAGCAGTGTTAATCACTGTGCCACCCATTTTGATTAAACGCTATAAATTAGAAGGAAACCATTGTAGCGCAGTTATAGATCTTACGGCTGACCTGAAGAAATAATGTAAATGAAGTCTAAATATCATCCTCTTTACAAAAACAAAGCCAATGAATGTGGTTCATCAAGAGATAAGCATCCCAGCAGAATATAAATTGGCTCAAATTCAAATGAATTATTGCTGATCGGAACAAAAGTGTAAAATAAGCTAGCTTGCAATATGGCTATTGCTTTTGAAACTCTCTTCAGTTGGCTCATATTAATAAGTTTAACAAAAGACAGCGTGGTCCAGCTGATTAATGTTGGGTCAAATAGAACCCGCTACAAGTCATCACAATCATAATTACAGAGACAAACTGGATTAATGTTCAAACACTGCCAAAAAGTAATCTGATCAAATGCAAATATCTAATTAAAATGAAATTGCACTGTATGTGGAATCAATTATTTAATCACTTTATATATCCCCTTTATAACAGAAAGGTGAAAGAGTTAAAATGAAAAACTTGTGCAATTACTAAAACATACCAATTGGAAACCGAATAATTTCATAGTAATCTGGAGCCTCTGACTTCTTCACTGGTTCCATGAAAGGCCAAGCACTAGGATGGCTCTGTTAAAGAAAAAGTGGTTTGAGAGAGATTGGGAATGTCGGAAAATGGAATTTTAGTTATTTTGGAGGGAAGTCTGTAAAATAAATAGGACTGAAACATAGGAACAGTGAAATGTGGATCTGGTTCTGCAATTCCCTACACCAGTTTAACGTTATCATCATGGGTAGTCGGCCAGAAGACTCTGGTTATTTGCTCACTCGTAGTAAAGAAGATCAAAGTTACGCTGGGTCTCACTGATGTACAGTCCAGCTTGCAACCACTTTCACATACTAGATGCAAATCCAGATTGGTGGAAACCCAGAATGTTGCTCATTATTTCAGGCAGAATGTGCATTGTGCAAAAATCCAAACAAGAGGGGAGAAGGAACTTTAAAGTTGGGACGTCAAAGTATATTTAAAAAAAATATTCTTGCACTGATTATTACACTTGAGAAGGTGGTGTGGACTTACATCCTTGAACCTCTGCAGTCTATGTGATGTAGGTACACCTACAGTGCTGTTAGGAAGGAAGTTTCAGGATTCTGACACGGGAAAGTGATATATTTTCAAGTCAGGATGGTGTGTGTCTTGGAGGAGAACTTGTAAGTGGTGGTTGGCATCTGTTGCCCTTATCCTTCAAGACAGTAGAGGTCGCAGATTTGGAAGATGGAAGGAGTAGAGTAGCTGCAGTGTATCTTGTACAGCATGGCTGCCATTGTGTGCTCGTGGTGAAGAGAGAAAGTTTTTAAAGTGGTGAATGTGGTACCAATCAAGTGGGCTGCTTTGTCCTGGATGGCGTTGAGCTTTGAGTATTATTGGAGCCACATGCATCCAGCAAGTAGACAGCATTCCATCACACTCCTGACTCAAACCTTGCAGATGATGGATAGCCTTTGGGGAGTTAGTGGGTGACTAGGGGTTGATTTAGTTCAGTTGGTGATGGACAGTGACGCCAACAGCACAGATTCAACTGCCGTACCAGCTGAAATTGTTCATGAAAGCACACCTTCTCAGTGTGGTGATCCTCAGGTTAAATCACCACCAGTCAATTCTCCTCCCTGAAAGGGAAGAGCAGATTATGCTCATCTGGGACAATGGCGACTTTACCTTTAATCCAGTTCAGGTTTTCTCCTCCCTCTCACCGTTTGCAGGTTGTTGATAGGGGTGAGGATTCAGGAATGATAATGACAGCGATGTCATGCATTCCCTCCTATAGGAGACAGTTATTGCCTGGCACTTATGGGGCATGAATGTTACTCACTGCTTAATTTAAAAAAGACTGATTTGTAATTGATAATGGCTATGACTAGTGACATCAGTGTCACAAGTAGGCTTGCATTAACACTGTACTGAAGTTACTGTGAAAATCCCCTAATCGCCACACTCTGGCACTTGTTTGGGTACACAGAGAGAATTTAGCATGGCCAAGGCACCTAACCAGCACATCTTTTGAACTGTGGGAGCAAACCCATGCAGGTACGGGGAGAATGTCCAAACTCCACACAGTCACCTGAAGCTGGAATTGAACCCAGGTCGCTGGCGCTGTGAGACAGCAGTGCTAGCTACTGTGCCACCCCACATTAATAAGGATTATTGCAAATCATCCTTTAATTACATCCCATGCACTCTCTTCTCACAACCTTTATTTGGGCCAGTAGATTTTTCAGAGAGTTGTGTAGTTGATCTGGATCCTTCAGCTCTTTTCTGGAAAACAAAGTAGAAATTGATTATGCTCCTTATTAACATGCATTGGATTGCAGACTAATGCGATTTTACAAATTACAGTTGGAAAAATATTCAATTGGTTGTCTGGCAGGATCACAATTCAGGCATGAGAAGCTGTTAGTCTCAAGTGTAACTGTACCAAGAATGAAAAATGAGCTGTGTTTCAATATTAAACATTCTTAGCATACATTTTTTTTTAAAAACTTCAAGTTGCAGGATGATTCACCAAGGGAGAAATCAATATCTCCCAATATTAATGCAGATTCGCTGGAACATCACAGCAGTAAGACATGGATCATCTAATTAGGGTGGCAAAAAATAAAACTTTGTTTCACAGAGGAAGCAAAGAAATAGCAATAAATTGTATGGTTCTTGTACTCAAATATCAATCAGGATTGTGTTTAGGGATGTAACCATTAAATGTTTATGTACAAAAACTGTTTGAAACTGTGTTTAAAAGAGGAAATGTTTAATAATTTGCTTACAACATTAGATGCAACTTCCAGAGTGGCAATTGCCATTGGATTGTCACTCTTGACAAATTTACTTTCATTTTGATTCCCACAATTAGCCAACCTTGCACACTCCGGCTGGGAAACAGGAGCTATGCAGTGTCTCCAGTAGCATTGGTGCAGTAACTGGGGCCTAGGGCATAACGGGGTAAGTCACTCCCCACCTTTGTATGGCAGTGGGTGGGGGTGAGGGGGCTCCTGGAGCAGGTGGGGTGGAGGGTGTGGGGGAAGGGGATCAGACCAAAGAGGGGGAGCCACAGCATGTGTGGGATGTGGGTCAGACAGAAGAGTCAGGTCTGACCGGACAGAGCGTTGGAAATGGAGAGGGTATTGGCGCTGGAGAAGAGTTTGGACTGGGAGACGAGTTGGACTACAGCCCAGGGTCCAAAGCACGCAGGGGTGGGGGTTCTCCCGCAAAGTTTGGTCTGCTTTAGAAGGGACTTTTTTCCCTTCTAATTCTTTCAGAGTATCCATCAAGGTAAAACTGGCAGAACAACCGAAAGTTACCAATTTAAATCGCTTCTGTTGCACAGTTCCCAACCCAGCGCAATTGCCCAGAGGAATTTAATGCCTCGAGACAAGTGCCAAGTAACCATTCATGTACGAATCTCCTGGAGGAATTTCCCAGCGCATAATCCCCCCAAAATGCAACACTGCTGAACCCGGAGATTATTGGCTAATGTTTTTTGTTTAAGTACTAATCCCTATGACATCACTGGAAATTAAACTTGACTGCGCTGCAAAGCAACTGAAGCTGAGTGTACAGAAAGTAGATTAGTTTTTTGGAATTGCTACATCAATCTATAGCTATAAATGTAGCAACTTCCTAACCAGGTTCTTTGAAGCCATCAAGAATTTATCAACTTTTTAAAGAATTCATTTAAATTGGCTAGTATTCTTCTACAAAAATGTGTACCAGATAAATCCAATACTTTTCAGTATCCTTCCTTCCATCAGGAGTGGGGCTGTATACTGGTACTCATCTCATTCACAACACTTGTGATAAGTGAAATAGCCAATACCAGCTTATAACAGGGCCTGCAGAACATACTCATTTGTGCTGGCAGGTATCATGTGAATCATGTAAATACTAGGTAACAACCACATTTAACTAGTTCTACTATGTGCCCTGACGACCACCACCACCATTATTAAAATTGGTCTTCTTCATTGGGTGGCACAGTGGTTAGCACTGCTGCCTCATAACTCCACAAACTCAGGTTCGATTCCCAGCTTGGGTCACTGCCTATGTGGAATTTGCACCTTTTCCCCATGTCTGCATGGGTTTCCTCTGGGTGCTCCAGTTTCCTCCCACAGTCCGAAAGACGTGCTGACAAGGTACACTGGCCATGCTAAATTCTCTCTCGGTGTACCCGAACAGGCGCCGGAGTGTGGCGAGTACAGGATTTTCACAGCAACTTCATTGCAGTGTTAATGTAAGCCTACTTGACGTTAATAAATAAATAAACTTAAAAACTTTAACTACAAGCTGAACTAGTTTAAACATAATGGCTACAGGAGCAGGGTACAACTATGCAGCAGCAGCTCACTTTGGTGGCACCTACAGAGTTTTTCCAGCATCCACGAGGTTCAAGTGATGTAAACCCCATTACTCATCCAGATGGTGTAGCCACGACACCGAAAGACAGCACTACAGGACAGATTGATGCTCTCGCCACCTCACTTAATACCACGTACTACGGCTATAGTTCACACAGTCAACAAGAAATAATGCACCATCTCCCTCCTGTGAATACCATCAAGCAGAACAGGCAGTGCAACAATATTGCGTCAAGTCACGCGGTATGCTGACTTGGGACATTTATCTCCGTTCTTTTCTTGCCGCTGAATCAATATCCTGGAATTCCTGACCAAACACCATTCAGAGCACAGTCGCAGCATTAGGATTGCAGTATTTCAGGGAGAAGGCACCTACCATTGCTTTCTCAGGACTAGAGTAGGGCAATAAATGTATCTTTTTCAGAACTGTCCACACCTGGAGAACAGATGTCTTTTTAAAACACATTTTAGAATACTTTGCATTCGATCTTTTATCCTAACTTCATCATCCAGTCTCAGTTTACATTCATACAAAAAGCCTTTGACAAAATGTTCTTACCCTCTCTCTTTTCCGCTAGGTTTCCATCCAGTTTCCTCTGTTGGGGAGAAAATGTGGATTTTACAATTTGGTTTAAAAGGAAACAACAAACACTATTCTCAGCATCAGAGCACAGTAAAGAACACATTGTCAGACATCAAATTACCCAAAATCTTTATTCAGAGTGTCTTTTTTTCTACATATTCTATAGCGGGTTGTGGGCAACACTGGCAAGGCCAGCTTTGTTGCCCATCCCAAATTATCCATGAGTAGGTGGTTGTGAGCGGCATTCTTGAACTACTGCAGTCCATATGGTACAGGTACACCCATAGTGCTGTTAGGGAGGGAGTTCCAGGATTTTGATCCAGTGACAGTGAAGGAATGGTTATATAGTTCCAAGTCAGACGGTATGCGGCTTGGAAGGGATGGTATTACCATATGTCCACTGCCCTTGACCTTCTAGGTGGTAGAAGTCATGGGAGTTTGCTCTCAAAGGAGCCCCAGTGAGTTGCTGCAGTGCATTTTGTAGACAGTACACACTGTAGCCACTGTGCACTGGTTGGTGATGGAGAATTGAATGTTTAAGGTGATGGATGGATGCCAATCAAGTTGTCCTGGATGGTGTTGAGCTTCTTGACAGTAATAGAACCGCACTCATCAAGAATATTCCATCACATGCCTCAATGTGCCTTGTGGAAGGTGCATTGGCTTTGGGAGTCAGGTGATTTACTCACCTTAATTTCCCAGCTTCTGACCCACTTTTGTAGCCACAGTATTTATATGGCTGGCCCAGTCCAGTTTCTAGTCGATGGTAATTCTGACGATGTTGATAGTGAGAGTTCCGGTCATGGTAATGTCATAGGGAGATGGTTACATTACGCTGCAATGAAATTACTATGAAATTCTCCCAGGTGCCTGTTTGGTAAATGCACATAACTAGCACGCCTTTCAGACTGTAGGACCAAACCAGAGCACCTGCTGGAAACCCACACAGACACAGGGAGAACATACAAACTCCACACAGACAGTGACCTAAGCCAAGAGTCGAACCCAGGTCCTGGCGCTGAGAGGCAACAGTGCTAACCACTGTGCCAGCATTCCGCCCATCTTCCTTCGGGTTCAGCTCTTCTGTCTATGTTTGTACCAAGCTTGTAATGAAAACAGGAGCAGAGTGGCCCTGCAGAACCCAAAGCAAATATTAGTAAGCAGATTATTGCTCTGTATGTGCTGATTGATACCATTTTCAATGACATCTTCCATCTCTTTGCTGATCGATAGAGAGGCAGTTGATGGGGCAGTAATTGGTTGGATTGAACGTCATATATCCCTGCAGCACAGGAGGCCATTCGGCCCATCAAGTCTGCACCAACAACAATCCCACCAAGGTCCTATTCGTATAGCCCCATGTATCTACCTTGCTTAGCCCCCTGACTCTAAAGGTCAATTTAGCGTGGCCAATCCACCTAACTTGCAAATCTTTGGACTGTGGGAGGAAACCATAGTACCTGGAGGAAACTCACGCAGACACAGGGAGAATGTGCAAACTCCACACAGACCATGACCCGAAGCTGGAATTGAATCCAGGTCCCTGGCGCTGTGAGGTAGCAGTGCTAACCACTATGCCACCATGCCATCCTTTTTATGGACAGGATAGACCTAAGCAATTTTCCATATTGCTGAGTAGATGCAGTGTTAAAGCTGCACTGGAACAGCTTGGCTAGGAGAGCTCACTGCCATTGCCAGGATGTTGATAGGACCCCTGGCTTTTTCAGTATCCAGTGCCTTCAGCCATTTCTTAATATCATATGAATTGGATGAAGACTGACGTCTGTGTTGCTGGAGGCTTCAGAAGGTCTACTGGATCATTGACTCGGCACTTCTGACTGAAAACAGTTGCAAAAGTTTCAGCCTCATCTTTAGCACCGATGTTCTGGGCTCCCCCATCATTGAGAATAAAGATATTTACGGAGCCTTCTTCTCCCATATACTATTTAATTGTCCGCCACCATTCAGGATTGCAGGTAGCAGGACTGCCAAGCTTTGATCTGAGCTGTTGGCTGGGGCATTACTTAGTTCTGTTTATCATATGCTGCTTCTGCTCTTTGACCTGTGAGTAGTCCTTAGACATTAAAGATAAGCATCCTAAGATTTGAGTCAACAGAAAAAAATAAAAAAATCATCTTGGTTTGTTCCATTGCAAATTATAATACCTAAAAATCCGGCAGCATTGCAATAAACTCCAGTTCATAAGTCAACTGGAGGCAATGTTATATGAATATGTACTGATCGATTGGGCACTAACTCCACTGTCAGCCAGTGAGATCAAAATGTAAAAGCTGGCTGATCTCCACAATGTCCATGGGCAGAAAAGGTGGAAGGGTAAGGAGCTAGATGCTGTGGGACAGTCATAACTCAAAAAGAATGTTATTTCATGTCATAATACTCCTCCTGACGACTAGCTTTGAAACAAACTGGGATAATTCAACAAAGTGGTAAAAAACATGATTCATTCAATGCAGTGTAATAGCCTGTTCAAACAACATCCATTAGAATGTCTCAAACCATACCCATCCAGGTAAACCCACATTAGTATGATAAACATGGCCTGCTGGTGAATTAAATGCTCTTTACTGGTTCACTTTTTCTTGAGTCTATTTTTTCTTTTGCCAGTGGAGATTTCAGAACTATAGAATCCCTACAATGCAGAAGGAGGCCAAATCAGCCCATCGACACAGAGTATCTTATTCAAGCCCTCTCTCCTGTCCTATTCCCACAATCCTGAGCATGTACCAAGGCCAATCCACCTAACCTGCACCTATTTGGTCAGTGGGAGGAAACCAGAGCACCCGGAAGAAATCCACGCAGACACAAGGAGAACATGTAAACTCCACACAAGCAATCACCTCAGACCGGAATTGAACTCAGGTCCCTGACGCTGAGGCAGCAGTGCTAGCAACTGCGCCATCCCATATTTTCATAAATTTCTAACTTTATTAATTACACCAGCATGGAACAAGATTTTGCCATCAGTAAATATTGGTGGCCTTCAGAAGTCACAAAATAAATGGAACCTGCTAAAAGGCATAGATGTCCCACTCTAAGCATTGAGAACCTGGCAACTCTCCAGCTTTAGACTACACAAATAGGAGTAGCCTCTGAAGAAAGTTTTGACACAAATGTCCAAGATAAAGCAGATAGACTGGGAGTGGGGAGGCGGGCTAGTAGTCTTGCTTCAGAGAATTTCTTTTGGTGTTTACACATTCAATTCAGTGGCTCAAAAAGAATTATTTTTATTGAACTACTTACAGCAAAATTGTACAAGTAATTTCACTGATTTGGGGGAAGAACAAGCTTGGCTCCTCGGTTTTGAGCTGGTATCAGTTCCTCACTGGTACCTTTCTCTAACTGCTGAGCAAATAGAACTATAATTGGTGTCTCACTTAATTGATTATTAGATTATTAGCTCGACAGATAGTGAATACTTGGATCAAATATCAAAGCACGGCACAGTGGATAGCACTGATAGGGACCTGGATTGGGTCACTGTCTGTGCGGATTTTGCACATTCTCCCCGTATCTGCGTGGGTTTCCTCCAGGTGCTCTGGTTTCCTCCCACAGTCCGCAAGACACGCTGTTTAGATGCACTGGCCATGCTAAATTCTCCTTCAGTGTACCAGTGTGATGACTGGGAGATTTTCACAATAACTTCATCACAGTATTAACGTGAGCCTACTTGCGACACTAATAAACTTTTGCCATTAGGATGCTTGACATTTATGAAATCCTTTGTCTTGAAAAACACTGATGCAAACTATAAAGCCTTTAACTATTTAGAAAAATGTTGGGATGGAAGTTTGTTCAAAAGGATGCTGGAGTAGTACAGATGAAACAAAGATATGCATACATATAGCAGTAGTGGTATCACCACCCAGAAGATTCAAGAAAAAGATTCGTCAAGTGAAGAGTTTAACCTTGAAAGCTTGTGAGTTTACTATCAAATAAATCGGTTGGACTTAAACCTGGTGTTGACAGACTTCTTACTATATTTGGGAACATGCACTCAAGAAATTATTCCTGTTTTCACGACTGAGAAAGACACAAGGCAGCTAAGGAGGTGCGGGGGGGGCTAAGTTGTATAAGATAATGAGGGCTATGGAGACAGCGAGAGTAGGGAGCAGCTGTTCCCCTTGGTTGAAGGGTCAATCACAAGGGGGCATATTTTTACAGTAAGGGACAGGGGATTCAGAGGAGATTTGAGAAAAACCTTTTTCACTCAGAAGATCTTGGAATTTGAATGCACTGCTTGGGAAGGTAGTCAAGGCTGGAAACCTTACAAACATTTGTATGAGCACTTGAAATATCACGTTATTCAAGGATATGGGACAAGTGGTAGACATTGTTCTTCAGTGGTAGATATTATCAGTGCAGACTCAGTAGGCTGAAGATTGTTTTCTGCACTGTATGATTGCATGACTCTATGACTCTGATACATGCATTTACATAGTGCCATTCACAACCTCAGAATGTCTCAAAGCATCATTCAGCTAGTGAAGCAGTTTCAAAACGTAGCCACTGCTGCGATGCAAGAGTTTCGGAAGCTTATTTACACACAGCAAATTCCCACAAAAAGCAATGTGACAATGACCAGATAATCTATTTTATGTGATGTTCATTGAGAGGTGAATATTAGTCAGGACAGTGAAGATAACTCTCTTAATCTCATGTCAATATTGTGCAGAAGAGCCATCTGCATTCACCTTAGAGAGCAGACGGGGGCTTCAGTTTAACTGAAAGAGGGCACCTCTGATAGTACAGCACTCCCTCAGTACAACACTGGAGTGCCAGCCTAGATTTGTCTAATCAACTCTGTGGAGTGATAGTTCAATCCACAACCTTCTGACTCAGAGGAAAGAGTGCTGCCAACTGAGCCTGGGCCGACATTATGGACACACCATGTACTGTGCAAGTTCTCTAACTGCTTTCCACAGGAACTCAGTTGGGATGTAACATATATAAAATATTTCTATTTATGAGCTGCACAGTTGGATTACTGAGAAACATTTTTCATATTATCTCTTACATAGTCCTCATATTACTCACGTAATCCTAAGAATCCAGTGTGCAAGAAATCTCATTTACAGAAAAATGGGACACGAATAGGCCACTCAGTACCAAGAGCCTGTTCAGTACCATGCCTGTGCCTATACCACAACTTCATCCACCTGCTTTTGTCCTGTAAAACCCTCAATACACTTGTCGAAAAAAAAAACTATTTTAGTTCTGAAAATTTCAATTAACCTGGATATTAGAGACTGGCAGAGCTAGGGAAACTGATTTTGGAAAATATTCTGACTTCACATTACCTCTCCTACCCTTCTGCCAAATGTTTTGTCAGGTTCTTAATCACATTTCCAAATTGTTGACTGTCCATTCCCACTGATTCTATTAACAGGTCACTCCATTAATTTACCATTTGCATATTATCTACAACTTATTTAAATCTTGCTCAGAGAACAAGTCTACATTTGAACAGACCACATACATCCCTGTATTGTTTACCATACACTTCTGGCATAATGATATTTACAGTATCTAATACATTCCCATGGTCAATGTACCTTCAGCTTTTCAATGCATTCTGTATTCACTCTTCTGAAATGGAACACTTACGAATTCCAGGTATACTCTCTATGGGTATCTGCCGAACTCCTTCCTTGAAACAGGTAAGACCAGGGTAAACCTTCCGAATCTGTGCTTGCTTCCTCTCGATCAGCTTCTTTATGATCTGTATGGGAGGCAGAAGTTTATTGTGACTTAAATTAGAATTGGTTGTAAATATTGAGTACTAATTTATTTCTGGAACTGTGATTGATTTTCCAAGGGGCAGAAAAAAAGCTCTCCACCTTCCGCAAGTGCTCAGCACATACAGTATTCTGTTTATTGTTAAAGTCTCTCTAAACTAGAACATGAATTATTTTGAATGGTCTTTATTATTTGCATTATCTTATTCAATGAGTGCTCAGTAGCTGACAACTCATGGCTTCAGTTTCTATGGAGCGGCATGGTGGTTAGCACTACTGCCTCACAGCACCAAGGGCTTGGGTCCAATTGCCGCTTGGGTCACTGTTCGTGCGGAGTCTGCACATTCTCTGTGTCTGCATGGGTTTCTTCCGGGTGCTCTGGTTTCCTCCCACAGTCCAAAGATGTGTTGGTTAGGTGCACTGGCCATGATAAATTGCCCTTAGTGTCAGGCCAATAGGAGGTTAAATACATGGGGTTACAGGGATCAGACCTGGTTGGGATTGTTGTCGGTACAGGCTCAAAGAGCCAAACTGCCTCTTTCTTTACTGTAGGGATTCTATGATTCCTGTAATTCAACTATTTTGTTTATGCGCGTATGAATTCTGGAGGATAGGTAACTGTGCAGTACAGAATGCTATAGCTGTTACACAGTAACATTACTTAACACTGCCAATGCCTGCACCAAAAAAAGAGCAATGAGAGAGAGAACCTATCAGGCAACTAGAGATAAATATTAAATATTGAAATATTTAAATAAATATTCACTCACACATGGTACTGTATGTTTTACAGATTATGGACAGGGCTTGCGCCTCCAGATCACTATCCCACCTTCAGATTGAAATGAGGGTCGGGAACCCACAAATGCCGGCTCAAAGGTCCGAAGGGTGAATTTTGGAGGAGATGGTCAAACAAGTGTCCAACTTCGAGTACCAAGTCCAAATAAGGATATCGGGTGGGCTCAGTGGGCCAGTTGGATGTCGCTCAGTGGTCAAAGGTTGGCAACTCCACTTTTAGAAGTGGATGCTGCTGAAGCGAGTAGAAAAGTGTGAAGATGCTTACATTCCTAAACTGCCAGCCACAGAACACAGACAGCCAGAAGGTTTGGAGCTGTTGAACATGTGAGCAAAACCCCATACAAGGTAACAGGCAATGCCACAATCGTGGGCAACTTTTGGAAGAGCACCATCGAATGGAGTCTTTGGCCATTTCACAGACGGCCTCCTGAAGTGACAGGTACCACCCTCTGCCAGGTTGAAAACCCAGTCAGCGTCAGGGGAGTGTCATTAATTAAATTCTCAAGGGGCTTAAACTGGTTTCTTGCCACACCCAGGCTATTCCTACTTAATCCTATGGAGGCATGTATTGTGGAGTCTCTTTAAATAAAATTTGTATAGCTCTTAATTTCATTAGCTATCAGTTTTAGCTGACTTACTCAAGGTGATAAAATATGATTACACATTCAGTTTTCTGATTTCAGACCAAGTGAACGGATATTTTCTAGCATTCAGTTGCCAAAAAAAAGTGCTATATCAATATCGCATGATGTGATGGACCAGAGAATTTTATGTGCATTACTCATTTTACGTATGAATCTCTGACCAATAAAATAAATATTAGTAGGCAGCCATAGGTGGCTGAAATGACTTCCAATGACAATGAAGGCAAAGAAAACTGCATATATTGTAAATCTGAAAGAAAGACAGAAAATTCTGAAAATACTCATCAAGTCAGTCAGCATCTATTGAGTGAAAAACAGAATTAAGGTTTCAGGTTGGTACCTTTCTTCATAAGTGGAAGAGGTATCTTTGGTGGCGGCGGGGGGGTGGGGTGATGGGGAGAGAAAAAAACAAAAGCTTAGTTCTGTGAATGGGTGGTAGGAAGAGGTGATAAAATGACCAAAAGGGCAACAATGCAAGATAAAAGGGCTGATAAAGGAATAGATAAATAAACAAAAGATGAGTCCAAAGGAGTTGTAAATGGCAACAGCAGAATCATTCCAGGCATTTTATTTTGGCATTAGAAGTCGGTGCATAATTGGACCAAGTGGCAGAGACCATATTTCAGTCTGCCTAGAAGGACAATGGGCAGCAGATACATGGGACCACGCCACTCCATCATGACTTGGAAAGATATCACCATTCCTTCGCAGTCGCTGGGTTAAAATCCTGGAATTCCCTCCCCAAAGGCATTATGGGACAATGCACAGCACATGGACTACAGCATTTAAAGAAGGCAGCTCGCCACCACCTTCTCAAGGCACAACTAGGGATGGGCAATAAATGCTGGCCAGCCTGCGACACCCATGTCCCACAAATGAATAAAAAATTCACCTCTCTCAGTTTCCTATATTTTCATTAGAAACTAATATTCATATTTATAAGGACACTGTTTATCACTGTCTTGATGCCCTCAAGCCAGCACTGATGTTGCTGCCCTTCTATTGGGAGGAGGGTGCAATTATAATATGACAAGTTTATATAATTAGAAATGTGAACACAAGAATTGACAATGAATAAAAATGAACAAACTGCTCATGCAGGTTTAAAACTTTGCAGATATATAAAGAATATATAATTGTTAGAAAGAATGGTTCAATCAATAGAAGTATTAAAGTCTGGCATTGGAGCCCTTTCTGCCCTCAGAACTCTGTTTCAGTTAACACTTTGTGCTCAGTGCACACATCTATTTTTCAATATTACTGCACTTCTATGTCAAATATACCAAAATGAAGGCCTCCAGCAATAAAAATAATGCTTTTCCAGTGGCCTTACCTCTTTTTGCTTCTTAATAATATGGGATAATTCTGTGTAAGGGATTCTGGGATTAAGTTCGCATTCCATCAGCGTTGCTCCTTCATAATCCTTGATGTAGCCCACGTAACGACTTTTGGGAACTTTTATATCTTTTGAAAATCCCTGAAGAATAAAGCATAAAAAGCTATATTCAATTTTTTTTTAAGTGACTATTATGTATTGAAGTCATTAGACTTTCCTCTTTTATTCTGACAGAGGGAGAAAGAAAGCATTGAGCTGGAGAGGAGCAGTACCTGCTTTTTGAAGTAGCCAATGGCATATTCATCAGCATACGTCAGGAAGTGCAGAATGTTGTGCTTAATGTGGTATTCTTTCAGGTGATTCATCAAATGTGTCCCATAACCCTGCCACATGAAAATAGGTTTTATTAATATTTAACACCATGCATTTACTGCTGCTCCTATGTGGGAACATATAATTGCACAACTTTGTGAAAACCTCATCCCAAGCCCCAGGATCACATTGATGCAAAACTCTGTCATTCAACTGCTGTTAAGAACAGAATCAGTAGTATAAAAAGAGATTTGAGATTAAACATCTGCCCAATGGTTGTAATTTTTTTTAATTCACTCATGGGACATGGGCATCGCTGGCTTGCCAGCATTTATGGCCCATCCCTAATTGCACCTGAAACTGAGTACTTTGCCAGGCCATTTCAGAAGTTAAGAGTCAACCACATTGCTGTGGTTCAGGAGTCATATGTAGGCCAGAGCAGATAAGGATGGTAGATTTCCTTCCCGGAAGGATATTAGTGAACCAGATGGTTTTTTTCCCAACAATCGACAATGGTTTCATGGTCATCAGTAGATCCTTAATTCGAGATTTTTTAATTGAATTTGAATTCCACTATCTGCTGTGGTGGGATTCAAACCTGGGTCCCTAGAATGCAAGCTGAGTTTCTGGATTAATAGTCTAGCAATAATACCAATAGGTCATCACCACCCCGTAATTATCTAACAAATTAATTCATTGTTAGGATGATAAACAAATCCTATAAATTATACATCATGTACCTTTCTAATATTATGATAGGTCAAAAGAAAACCACAATAACCTGAATTTTCTATTGCACCATTTATAAATAAATAATCCCTAGGCACTCTGCAAAGATATGAAGCAAAAACAGATGATGGGTTGAAAGACGAGTTAAGAGGAAGAACAAGCAAAGATAAGAATCTTAATTTAATACAATGGGGAACTAGCAGCAAGTTATTGAAAACTAGGCTGATGGCTAAGCGGAGCCTGGGATGAGCTGAACTTACAAACAATGGAGGATGTCAAAGACCAACCTGTAGAGCATCGGAATAAAGGTGACGAGATACATTTGAGAATTTCAGCAGCAGCAAATCAGCTGAGGTAAAGGCAGAGCCAGGGATTGCCAGAAATGGAAGCTGACAGGCCAAGGATGGCGGGAATATAAGAATGGACTTCATTCCTGGCTTTACCAGGATAGCAAGAGTGGGAAAGATCAGCTTCACTTCGAGACTATGGCCTGGGATGGGGTCAAAATGATAACGTTGGACTCCTTGCTGCTTAGCCTCAAGAAATTCCAGGTGATCCAAGACTGGGTGCTAGACAAGCAATCCAATAGCACAGAGGCAATGGAAAGCATCAAGAAAGGCAATGTACTGACCCCAAATCTGCAGCTGGTCTTGCCAAAGAGAAGCATGTCAGTGAGGACGATGAAGGAACCTCGGATAGATCAGAGGTAATCGTTCATTACTAGGGAAGTGTTGGCTGTGATTGGATGCCAGGAATGGAACCAGACAAGATCAATCTCAAGTAAATAGTGGAACAGTGGCGCTAGGAAATAATCGTGTGGGTCAACTCTGTCAAAAGCTGCGCACATACCAAGGACTGATAATGCATCACAGTTAGAGAATACTTATGATTTTTCCTTGTTAAAATTTGGTTTGTAAAAACAGGGAGAGGGGAGGTTGGGTCTATGAACACGCCAACCATTTCAGTTTCTTGATAACTGTTGAAATTGGTGCACAGATTTGCCATGCAACTGCGACTCTTGACAAACATGTCTGTTAAATTTTGTAGTGTTTGCCTTGAGAGGGGAGAAAGTCAATGTGCAAAACATATGCCATTTTAAAATACATAACATCTCTACGTTTGGAGTACAATCTGTTCTATATATTTTGTTTCTACTCTTTGCATACTAATATTGGCTTTCAGCACTGCGTTCACTAACTACTTTATGTGAAGTAAGCTGTGCTTGATGCAAAGTTTGGAATAAGTTTTGTTTAAATAAAACATTAATAATTGGGTGAACATTAATTGTAAAATTGCATCAACATTCCTTGTGAAGAATTCCCAGACTTGAGAGCATTCCTTTGAAAAGATGAGAAAAGATTAATGCTTTCTTTCCTCGCTCCCTCTTACAGGCAACATGTACATTCTGTCCTTTCACTAATTGTTTGAAACTTTCACAATTGTGAAACCGATAAGGATACTGAACGATCTGTCAAACCTTGCAGTGCAGATCTCCTTAGAATGGTGATAACCAATGTTTAAGATGTATGAGGTATTAAAATGCATAACATCTTTACATTAGAGCCACAATTCGTTTTAGATGTTGGCGGTTGATTGCACTGTTTTCTTTTATTGTCTGCATCTTAATACTGGCTCGTTGGCACCGTGCTCACTAACTGTTTTATGAGATATGTTGTACATTATGTAAAGTTTAGAATGAACTTTCTCATCTAAAGCAAACAAGTTGGAGAAAGATGGAAGAACCAGTTAACAGGAATTAAGCTTGACAGTAATGGATTATAGGTCATCTCTGATCCCTTGTACTGTCACCTTAAATCACTTAATTTCCATGCTCATTTCTCAGCGTGATGCATAATTGTAATCATTTGCGCAGCAAAAAGACAGAACATCTTCAGTACCTATTCACAATAGTCCTCCCAGCATTATTAGTATCCTTGATAAATGATGCTAAGGAAAATATGCTCACAGACATTATTTTTGGATGTAAACAAGAGCAACAAAAATCTCAGGGCTCTTAAAATAAGCCAAAACCTTGTGTTTGACGATAAATTGGTAAATGCTAATGAATGAATTTAACTGTAGTATTACCTAGATTTTAGCATTTTTAACATTGGCTTGTTAATAATTTCAGAAAAGATGGTTTCTCAGTTACCAACAAATCCTTCTCAAGTCCTTATTTTAAACTTGAAAGTTCACTTCCACAAAAAAGCAATAGGTTGCAGCCAAGAAGAAAACTCTATCACTTACATGTGCTACAAACTTTTGCATTATAGAAATCACTGGCTTACACTCCAGAGCATTATTCCTTTACCTTCACTTGCTCATTGGATGTAACAGCACAAAATACAATCTCTGTGAATCCTTGGGTGGGAAACATCCTGAAACATATCCCTCCAATGACGCGACCATCCTTAATCAGGGCTAGGGTCTTGTGCTTTCTGTAGAAACAGGACGTAAACTGGGTTTGGAAAGTTTACTTTAAAAAAAAACTAAAACAAAAATTATAATGTCTTTAAGTTCATACTTAAAAGATTACTTGTGACGCTTACACAATTAACAGTGTAACACTCGCTGGCTCCTGTTTGAGCGAACACATCTAAAATGTCAACATAAATTGCAATTTAAAGCAAGAATTAAATAGGTTGGCAGATCAACAACCACATGATTATTTCTGTTGTTAATTTTAAGTAGTCTGATTTCAAGAAGTCATAATTCAGGACACTTCACTTGAGAACACATATTGGGTAAAATTCCTATTCTGGTAATATATAGCAACATAAAAAATACATTTGCAGAGATGACTCATTTCCACCCAAAAAAATTTCAACGTGGTCCAAAGGGATGCATTTAAAATTTCATTTGCACTGATCGCTGTTTCTAGCTGTGAGTAAATTTCAAAATGGTTTACATACAAATTCAATAAATTGTGACCAAAATTAAAATCATAACCATCAGTTGGCCTGACAGCACATCGAACTTCTACTTTCTCTACTTGTTAAGCAAACGGATGTTTAGAAAATAATAACTGCTATTTATAACATGACAATTTCATTTGTGAAAGATCTGCACTATAAGTTACTCAAATACACTTACGGATCAAAGACAAGCCGTGTGATGTACTCTTTTGGCATTCGTGGTAACTGGTGTGAGAAGACATTTTGCAAGCCAACCAGCCACATCATTATTTTCTTATTTGACCTCTGAGAAAGCGAGTTTCCTATGACATGAAATTCAATGACACCTCTCCGCTCTTCCAGACGTGCAGCTTCATCCCGAGCTGCATTTGCAGACAACAAATTTGTCTGAAAGAAATCCAAGAATAAAAGATGCGTTAAAATCTTTGATGATCAACTGATACGCTTTTAATTCTTAATTGGCTTGGTGGCACAATGGTTAGCACTGCTGCCTCACAGCACCAGGGATCCGGGTTCGATTCCCAGCTTGGGTCACTGTCTGTTTGGAGTCTGTACCTCGTCCCAGTGTCTATGTGGATTTCCTGAAAGACGTGCTGGCTAGGTGCATTGGCCATGCTAAATTCTCCCTCAGTGTACCTGAACAGGTGCCAGAGAGTGGCAACGAAGGGATTTTCACAGTAACTTCACTGCAGTGTTAATGTAAGCCTACTTGTGAGACTAATAAATAAAATACTGAGGATGCTGGAATCTGAAAAACAAAGGGTGGCACGGTGGTTAGCACTGCTGCCTCACAGTTTCAGGGACCTGGGTTCAACTCTGGCCTCAGGTTACTGTGTGGAGTGTGCACGTTCTCCCCGTGTTTGTGTAAGTTTCCTCCAAGTGCTCCAGTTTCTTCCCACTCTCCAAAGAGTTAAGTTGATTGGCCATGCTCAGTTGCCCCTAGTGTCGGGGAGGCTAGCTACGGTAAATACATGGGGTTTAGGGGGATAGGGTCTGGATGCAATTGTGGTTAGTGCAGACTCGATGGGCCAAATGGCCTCCTTCTGTACAATTCTATTATTACTTCCTCATCCGCCCAAACTTACAGGGAGAGAATTGTTCGAAAGAGAGATGGATGATGATAAAAGGCAAAATACTACAGACACTGGAAATCTGAAAGAAAAACAGAAATTGTTGGAAAAACTCAGGAGGTCTGGCAGCATCTGTGGTGTGAGAAGCAGAGTTAATGTCAAGTCTGTGTGACTCTTCTTCAGAGCAAAATAGATGAATTAGTAGAGAAATGTTATTGCAGTCTTATCTAAATAATTAATTGAAACAGGAAGTGGCGACTTCATTTACCCATTTGTTGTGCACAGCTGACTTGTAAATTAAAGCAATACAAACTGATATTTTACTATGCATTAGCTTCCTCTGGATACAGGAGTTGAACACACCCCAGGGAAAGAAAATAATTGCTGTCCTATCCTGAACACCTCCAATTTCTGAGTCACAGAGCAGGAAGAAATAAATACACTTTGGTGGGAAGCAACACAAGCTTTCAAAGTTTAAAAAATAGCATTTTGAGAAGTTGCCATAGCATAATTCCAACACTAACACAACAACAAAATAATTTGAATGCTATAAATCCGAAATAAAGATAGAAAATGCTGAAACACTGAGCACCAATGGAAAAAAACAAAAATTAATGTTTCAGGTTGATAGCCTTTCATTAGAACTGGAAAATGTTAAAGCTGCAACAGCTTTTAAGCAAATGCAAGGGTTGGGTCAGGGCAAGTGAAGAAAAAAACATTTTGATAGGGTGGAAAACAGGAGAGAATAGATAACAAAAGGTTGGTGTTAATAGAGTAAGTGAAGAAACAAAAACTGGTCTATAGATATAAATGGAAATAGCAGAATCATTACCAATAATTGTTGTCCAAAAAAATGGGACCAGTAATTTGGAACTCAGAGCTCAAATTTGAGTCCAGATGGCTAAAAAGTGCTTAAGCAAAAAACAAGATGCTGTTTTTCTTGAACCTTCATTAGAACATTACTGCAACAGCCAAAAACAGAAAGATCAAGAGGAGAAATGAGGCAGAGGATTGAAATAATAAGTGAACTCAGGATAAACTTTGTTGAGTGAGCCAAGTTGTTCCAAAGAACGATCACACAATCTGCAATTGGTCTGTCCATCGTGAACAATTAATATCAAACTGAAAGAGGTACTTTAATGACAATCTCACCTGGTATTAGTGTTTGAGCACTGGATGGTGGGATGGAAGGATGCAATAGAACAGTAATGTATTCCTATGCTAGCCAGGAAGATGATACTGGGTGGGGAAGAATGGCTTTAGTGGTGATCAAAGTATGGACTAAGGTGTCATGCCGTGAACGTTCAGCTTTGGAGTGCTAAAAGTGGAGAGGAGGGGAAGATGTAGGTAGTGGTGGGCAGAAGTGTAAGAGAAATGGCAGATGATTCACTGAATGTAGATGCTGGGGGGGTAGAGAACAAGAGAAACCGTACTGTAGTTCTGGAGAGAGGAGAAGAGATGTGAGAAGGTGCAACAAATGGAATGGCCAAAGCAGTGGAGAATTTTTCTTTACCGAGAAAGAAAAATATACTGGAAGCTCTGATACGGAAAGCATCATTGTCAGAACAAACGCAACGAAGACAGAAAACCAGGAAGAAGGGAATTGAGTCCTTATAAGAAGTGGGATGGGAAAAAGCGGGATGGGAAGAAGCAAAATCAAACTGTATGTGGGAATCAGTGAGCTTATGATATACACTGGTCAACTTTAGAAAGGGAGACAGCAAAGTAAATGGAAAGGGTAACATGGAGTTAGATTATGTCAAAGCGAGGGTAGAAATTGGAAGCGAGGTTGCTTAAATTTTTCAGCTTGTGAGGCAAAAGAAGGAAACCAATCCTGTTTCTATGTCCCTAAGTATTTCCAACAATCATCAATCTACCACGAAAAGAGATGAGGGGTGGGACCTGAATCGGACCGGAACAACAAATCCTCAAAAAAAACCCCACTGAAAGGCGAGCGTAGTTTCCATTGGGGTAGATGAACGTATCAAAACATTTTTTTTCAATGTGAGAACAAGTTCAACAAGGGGAGGAGTGCAGTAGTGGATGGGGACTAGCTGAGTTTCCATTCAAGGAAAAAGTGGAGCACCCTCAGATTGTCCTGGAGGCTAATGGTGTAGAGGCTTTGGATGCCATGGTGGAAAGGACAGATGGGGCCAGCAAACATGAAACTATTAAAATGGTGTGGGGGGCATCAGCAGAGTCATGGTTGCAGCTGGGGAGAGACTGAGCAAGGGAAGAAATAAGTTGAGATACAAATTGGCATCACAATTGATCCCAGTCCAGACATTATTCACACAGCTAATATCCATTTGGATCTGCTTTCAGGACAGGGTGATATTGAATTCCTTGGATGATGTGGCTAGCATGTGCATTCCATTATCTTAAGCAGTGACTTACCTCAGGACCCAACATGGCTGCTGGATCTGTGATAGTCAACATTACTTCGTTAACTAGCTCCATAGGAATGTCACCCATCACACGCATCCTCTTCGCATCTTCTAGTGTCATAGTTTCAGACATTTTCCTTTTCTCTCCTGTGATGGACAAATAATTAGCTTGAAATATTTGAGCATTCAGTAAACAGGTAAATTTTTGCAATGCATAGCGCCAGACAAGTCAGAGTCAATCGCTTGTCAGCACTCTTAAGGTGACTCATCCCAGACAGAATTGATGATAGAAGTACTCCACCTAGTCTCATAATTTCTGTCCTGAAACGACTTGTGCATGGTTATTGAGTAAAGACCGGACTGGGATGCCATCAAAATGTGCAGGGGGTCAGTTGTTAGCACTGCTGCCTAACAGCACTAGGAACCCAACTTTAATTCCAGCTTCGGGTCAGTGTGTGTGTGTGGAATTTACACATTTTCCCTGTGTCTGCGTGGGTTTCCTCTGGCTTCTCCCACACTCCAAAGACGTGCGGGTTAAAGGGATTGGCTGTGGTTAATTGATTCTTAGTGTCAGGGGGATTGGCAGGGTAAATATGTGGGGTTACAGGGATCGGACTTGGGTGGGACTGTTGTCAGTACAGGCTTGATGGGCCAAATGGCCTCCCTCTGCACTGTAAGGAGTGTATGATTTCTAATGAATAAAGCAGTCTCACATATTCACCGTTTGTGTTTGCAGAAATGACTTGATTCACTGTGGCTTTTCTTCCTGACTGCTTTTCAAGAACTTCATGGATCACAAGGCTGGCATTAGCAATGATGACCCTATTGCTAACTAACCTAAAGTTTGTTAGTCACAAGTAGGCTTACATTAACACTACAATGAAGTTTCTGTGAAACTGGCCCAAGCTGCCCAGATTCTGATGCAAAGTGCAGCCATGGTACCAGTAAAATCATATCCCAGCAGGATTGACCACTTCCATTATAGGAAAGAAAACTGGAGGGAGAATTGAAGAAAACAAGTATCGCCCTAGTCAGAATCTTCATATATCATCCATTACCTTTTGGGACTGGTGCACTTCATCTATTCTTATGAGAATCTGCACACTTCAGCTCCCCTCAGGTCACTTAGGAAGAGGAAAGAAGAAAAAGCAAAATTCTCCTGAAGCAGAATGAAGGGAATTCAGGATGAACTATCCCCCTTTCTTCTAATTTATTAGAGTGACACTGACAAAGACTTTGAAATAAGTCAACTCCATCCTTCAAACAAGAAATGGTGTATCATATAGGAAGAGTGAAAGGAGACAAGCAGAAGAAAATTTAACCCATCTTCCTTGCCTGACAAAGTTTGTATAAAGTTTATTTATTATTGTCACAAGTAGGCTTTCATTATAATTGCAATGAAGTTACTGCAAAAATCCACCAGTCGCCACACTCTGGTGCCTGTTCAGGTACACTGAGTGAGAATTTAGCATGGCCAATGCAGCTAATCAGCACAGTCTTTCAGGCTGCGGGAGGGAACCAGAGCACCCAGAGGAAATCCACGTAGACACAGGGAGAACATGTAGACCTCCGCACAGACAGTGACCCAAGCCGGGAACTGAACCTGGGTCTCTGGCGCTGTGAGGTAGCAGTACTAACCACTGTACCACCGTGTAGTCCTATGTCACATAGCAAAGATTTTAAGATATGAGGGGGAAGGAGAATAAAAGAATCTTGCTTGCCAAAATACTGCCAAAAATTGGATCAAACAGATGAAACTGCAAGATGGTAAATCAGACAAAGTAACCATGATGTAACCCATTTACAGGGATCACAAAGTTGATTTGTTGGACATTAAGCTTCCTCTTTCACTTCAGCTTTCAAAACTAGGCCATCAGGTCATTACATTTAAAAGGTGAATTTCCAAACCACATTGCAGTAAATCATTGCAGTGATATATAAGATAGGTAATAATTTAAAGCACTGATAAATAGAGGGTTGATGCCACCATGTGTTTAAGATGTAAAACTACATTTTGAGAAAAGCAGCAAACGTGATGTGAACAGAACAGCAGTGGCTGATCTCGGCAAACACAGCTAGGTTAAGCCTTGAATATCTAAGTAACGCTACAGCACATCATCCATTATCTGGTACTTCATATTTGCTGCTTTCTATTTGTTATACTAAATGGCAGGTCCTTACTCGACAAGTGCCAAGCACTACAAAGCTGGCTGAGATCTTCATCAATTAAATTGACTGCTGTATCATAGTGGTGTGTCTTAAGACATCTTAACTTAAATAGACAAACTTAAAAAAAAACTTTAAAAAAAAAGAAACTTTAAAAAAAATTCTAATCTTACAATACAATGATCACCAGCTGATCTACTGAAAAGATTCTAGGCCAAATACTTTACATGCGAAACATGCATTAGTTATGTAACTGCATTACAATTTTCTAACACAAATATCAGATTTAAAAAAGACTCAGTTCACAGTAACAAAGTAATTACCTGGTTCTGGCTCAGAGACCCCCATGTCAACACTAATGGATGCTGGACTTGAGCTACAATTGATGTTTCTGCTTGATGTAGGGATACTAGGCACTGGGGATGGACTGACAGCTGAAAAATAAAATGTCAGTGGTAAAAAATTCTTTTTGTAAAACATAAAGTTGCTGTGAATAAATTCATCACCTCATAAAATAAATATATACAGTGGAAGATAATCTGATGTCCAAGCTACATTTAGTGATGCACAGTCAACCAGAAAGACAGTCCTTGAGCACTATTGGATATCTGCAGTGCAGTTCTAGCTTCAAATTAGTATGGGGAAAGTGCATTAATCCTTCAAGGACTGAAGCTGCATTAAAACACAAAAATCTATCGTACTTTATGAAAGTTAGGAATTAACAGGCACGCTACCATCCGACATACGTCTCCACACATGCTACTTTATAATATGCAACATTACCAATCCAAAAGAGTCCATTTTATTAGACAGTAAGCATGCAAAGTTCAAAGCTGTGAACAACCATCAGTGCTCTGTATACACTCAGACTTTTGTCTGGACATTTCCAACCACTGCCCAGACTATCCCCTAAACCAGGGCAACCCAAATCAAGTTCACAGACTTGCAGAAAAATTATAGAATGCAGTAAAATTTTCACATTTAAGACAGGGGTAAAGAAGTGGCCTTTATTTTTGACTGGTACCTTTTGTTTTAAGATCAGTTTGTTCTAAAGTACTAAAAGTACTTTTTAGTAACTAGCTCTCGTTCATTCTTTACTATCTGAACCTATTTTGTCCTCAACTTGATTCAGATTTTTTGAATGAGAAATTGCATTTGTTAACACCATTTTATTTTGGGCACTGAGTACCCTAAGAGCCCCAGAATATTGCATGCAGAGTTGTGGGGTGAATTACACCAGATACCACATAGATACAACATACAGGGGCCTGGCAATTACCATCTCCAACAAGACAGAATCCAACCATCTCCCCATGACATTCAATGGCATTAGTATTGCTGAATCTCCTAATACCGACATTCTGGAGGCTATATTGGACAAGAACCAGCCATATAAAAACTGGCTACAGTCGCAAGTCAGAGGCTGGGAATTTTGCAGCAAGTAACTCATCTCCCAAATCCTCAAAATTTGCCCACCATCAACAAGGTACAAGTGAAGAATGCAATGAAATGCACTCCACTTGCCTGGGTGCATACAGCTCCAACAACACCCAAGTTTGACACCATCCAGGCCAATGCAGCCCACTTGATTGGCACTCAATCCACCATCTTAAACATTTACATCACCCACCATCAGCGCACAGAGGCAGCAAGATATACCATATACAAAGGGCACTGCAGCAACTCAGCAAAGCTCTTTTGGCAGTACCTTCTAAACTCTTAGAACAAGAGCAGCAGATGCATGGGAACATCGCCACATGAAATTTCCCCTTCAAGGTACAACACACCATCCCAACTTGGAACTAAATGCTACTCCTTCATTGTCATAGGATTAAAATCCTGGAACTTCCTTCCCAGCAGTACTACAGGGGCACTGTAGCAGATGAATGGCAATGGTTCACAAAGGCAAATCACCACTACCACCTCAAGGGCAATTAGGGATGGTAAACAATGCTAATCTTGCAAGCAATGTGCACAATCCATGAACAAATTTTAAAAGAATAGTGCTGGGTAATGAAGACTTTTCATACTGGGTTTAGAGTCAACACCAAAACTCGCAAAGTTTCAAGTTGCACTTTTATAGTTGTTATCCTGAATCAAGATATCTCAGTATCACCCTTGGAAAAGCACCCTCTCTCCCGAGCATACAGGGTTTTGCATCTCAAACACTAGCTATTGCATGGTATCACTGAACATGACTACCAGCTAGTTCTGAATTAGGGATAGCTTTTAGCCTAACTCACAAGCTGCTTATACTTATTTCACATAGAATGCAGGGCAAGCAGACAAACTTTCACTGCTGAGGCTCTCCACTAAATCTTCTGACGCCTGACAGAGAGAGAGAGCACATCTGCGGCAACTATTGATTCTAGAGACAGGTACCTGGCTGTTGTCCCAGTTGCACTCCTTCCGCAGCAGACAATGTGAAATCAGAATCCCAAATTGGAGAACTCTGGCCATAAATCTCTTCCTCCAGCATAGATAAAAATCTGCAAGAAAATAAACAAAACTGAGTTGACAGGACAATTAGTGTAAACTAAAATTACTATATTGGAAAGATTGTTAATCAAAAAAATTGTTGTTGAAATGTCTTAAAATATAGTTTACTATCAGAAACCTAACAAAAATAGTAAATGCCAGATACATTACAGAACTATCAGAGGGATCAAAAGGTTAAGATTCTAAATGCATTTAAACAGTTGTTTTTCAGGACAAAGCCATGAAAAATACAAGTAATTTTAAGATAAAGATTTCTAAGCTAGTTGCGTGATTAACTAATGAACTATTAAACTTTCTAGAAATTGTATTATAAGTTCCTCTTTGAATGGAGCTTAACCTCGTAGGGTAGATCAGGTTGCACAGATTACCCACTGGAGGAGATTTTCTCTTACAACTAGTTCAAGAGAGATTAGGAACATTTGATTTGATTTATTATTGTCACATGTATTAGTGTACAATGAAAAGTATTGTTTCTTGCACGCTTTACGAAGATACTGTTCATAGAGAGGAAAGGAGAGAGTGCAGAATGTAGTGTTATAGTCATAGCTAAGCTGTAGAGAAAGATCAACTTAACATAAGGTAAATCCATTCAAAAGTCTGACAGCAGCAGGGAAGAAGCTGTTCTTGAGTCAGTTGGTACGTGACCTCAGATTTCTGTATCTTTTTCCTGACGGAAGAAGGTGGAAGAGAGAATGTCTGAGATGTGTGGAATCCTTAATTATGCTGGCTGCTTTGCTGGGGCAGTGGGAAGTTATGTAATCCGTATCTTCTTAGTTCTGCAATACAGCTTAGAAATAATCCCAATGTCTGAATCAAACCTAGAGTATGTACCAACCCTTTGTAGAATAGACATAGGTGAGAGATTTGCAGCAGTACTAAGTGCACCAGATCTGACACAAAGTTTTGATAGGTAATGATGGGGGTGTATAGTTTGAGCAGCAGCTGAGGTTACTGGTACAGTTAACAGGATGCAGCATTTGAAAACACTTTCCAAACATGGTTTGCCCACATATCTTGGAGATTTGGGATTGGGGAAGAAGGGGTGGGAAAAGTTTCTAAAGCTATGCCAAGGGGAAAGTTGTTTTCCATGGCAACGGCCTCAATTTCTGCACTTCTTCCAATGCCCCAAAGAAAATATTGCACCAAATTGGAAGCAATTAACCTCTTACTTTGGGAAATGGGTGAGGATGAGCGTTCGTTTTTCTGGCATCAGCTTGTCTTTCTCCACCCTGAACTTCTCAAGCAGCTGTCGTCGAGTGACTGTGAAGATAGACCGAAGCAACGTCCTCCCAAACACCTGCGTGGTTTCATATCGGGGAAGACTGTCACAACTTTGAGGGACATGACAGTAGCAGAGCCACCTGGAAAACAAAGAAAGCAGCACATGAAAAAATTCTCTTTTGATTCTTGAAACCAAGGCACAAATTATGCACGATTTACTTTTAGAAATGAATTTTTTTTTGGTTTGGTGACAAATAAGAAAGCATAGACCTATTGTGCCATAGTACAGCAGCTAAATTATCTTCCTTCCTTTGGCACTTAAACTGCCAACTTAAATGAGGAAATATGTAACTGTATATAAAAAAGGCAAAATGGAAAATTTAAAAAAAGACTGTTCAAAAAGAGATGTTCTTTTAAAATGTGTACTGAGATATATTACTGGGATAGAATGGAAAGATATTTATGTTTTGCATCCAATTGCTAATCATGGCCAGATAATGCTGGTAGCAGACTGGGTACCACTTCCTTGCATCAACAATCCTCACCTTAGTCAGCTTATATTTTCTTGTATGCTAAAAAACCATTCCTATACAAAAACGTAAGAACCTCCCTCTCGCACAGGAATAGATTTTATGCAATTGGGAGGTAGCACTGTTGACAGTGATATTTGTGTTTATAAATAAGAATGTTTATAAAGGGTGCTTTGGTTTCCTCTCACAGTCTGAAAGACGTGCTGGTTAGGGGCATTGGCCATGCTAAATTATCCACTGGTATACCCAAACAGATGCTGAAGTGTGGCGACCAGGCGGTTTTCACAGTAACATTGCAGTGTTAATATAAGCCTACTTGTGACACTAATAAATAAACTTTAAGGCAATGTTCAACAGAAAAAAAGTAAAAAATAAAACAATTGTGGAAACAAGAATTGTACCAATCTTCATGTGACAAACAATCCACAATTTCTTTCCTCTCATTCCTCACACAGACTCCAGTTGGTGTTCATGTTGAATCTCCTTTAAAGTAAAACACTCCACAAAGAAAACACTGAATCAAAAAAACTAAAATACTGTGCCTCTGCTTCAGATAACAAAATCCATTGGCACACTATCTGCTCCCCCTTACACCCTGCGCCAAGAGTCTACTGTAAAACGAGTTGTGGCAGTCTCGAACAATTTCTGACAGCATAAGAGACCAAAACACAAGAATGTCCACTACTTGGCAAGGAAAGTCAATAAATACTGCAGGAATTGGAAGTGTCACCATGTTGCAATAAAATGTTCTCCTAAAAGTCAGACTGAGACACATTGCTAAGCAAAACATTTCATGTCTAGTCTGAGAGAATTTGATGCCGTCACCAACAATTTCCTTCTCTCATATCAACACCTCTCATCGAACAAAAACTGAAAAAGATTACTAAACATTTACCAAATATCAGCTCGAGCAGTATCTGTAAGGAGAGAACAGAGCTGACATTTCGAGTCCAGATGACCCTTTGTCAAAGCTTTGTCATCTGGATTCGAAATGTCAGCTCTTTTCTCTCCTTGTAGATGCTGCCAGACCTGCTGAGATTTTCTGGCATTTTTTCTTTCGGTTTTAGATTCCAGCACCCACAATATTTTGCTTTTATCCAGTATTTTACTTCACAAATATACTTGTAATGCTTCCCAATACCTGGTATAATTAACTTTGTACGCATCAACATCTTCATTCTGGGACCTCTGTCGGAACTGAGATGGAGTTTCCAGTTTCCAGTAATTCAAACAGAGCAGAAACATTTTGGAAAGTTCATACATAGTCTGCTTTTCTTTGGCAGGAATGTGGCTGAATTTGTATTGAACAAAATTAAAAATTCCCTGGTAGAAACAAAATACCAAAGATTTAAATTATCACACATTTACATCCAAGATTTATTGATGCTACCTTCCCCAAAGGCGTTTCATCTTTGTTCCCTGTGATTTTTTACCTTTAACTGTTCCACCCTTAATTTTACATCCACCAAATCTTGGCCTCATTGTGATTGATTTTAACTTTCGCGATGCCAACTGATTAAATGAGTTGGTTAGAGCTATTTTGAGGTCCGGGGTTCATTTAAATAGAGCTACCAGCTGCTTGCCAAAAAGAACCTTTCAATTCAGGCTGGATGATCTTGAGCATGCCTGTCCAACAGCAAGGAAAGTGTCTGGGCAATATTCCATCATGGCACAAGAGCCCAAATGTCACACTACCTGTAACCCCCATGACTTGCCTGGGCTTACAAAATCTCACTAACTGTCCTGGCTGGAGACAATATACACCTTTAGCCTGTGTCTGGCCCTCTCTCCACTCACATTGTCCGTATCTTTAAGATTTGATTACCTATAAAGACTTGCATTCCAATCATTATCTTGTAAATTGAGTTTGTGCCTGTATATGCCCTGTTTGTGAACACAACTCCTTGCACACCTGAAGAGGCAGTGAGACTCCGAAAGCTTGTGCTGCCAAATAAACCTGTTGGACTTTAACCTGATGTTGTGAGACTTCTTACAAGAGAGCCCAAGGCAGATTGTCCAGATTATTTTTGTAACAGCAAAGCGACACATTAAAAAAAAAAGTGCTTTTTTGGAGCCTCATAGGTACATCACCAACATCACACTCCAAACAGTTGTGTTAAAATGTCAATTGGAGGTCGTCTAATTTTGAGCATGATGTTGCCCGTGACAGGCAGATACTAACAGGGCTGAAAGCAATTCCCATTAATGCTAATTCTGGCAAGTTAATGGTACCACAGCTTTTTCCTTTATCCCCAAGTTGAACATGCAAGAAACTCTGTTTCACTTCTTTTTCCATCAACATTTAAATCTTTAACAATGTCAAGTTGCAATTACATGCACCTTTCCAGTGAACTGACCACATAAATTTGGTTGACATTTCAATGCGTCACTTATTCTTCAATCATCTGCCCCTCAGATTGTTTGTGAGAAGGATACCATTCATCCCCTTTACTATTGACACACAGGCAGCAATGTGCCACATCTAAAAGATGCACTGAAGGAACTCACCAATGACTCCTTAAACAGCACCTTCCAAACCCATGACTACCTAGAAGGACAAGGGCATTAGATCCATGTCACCACCCACAAGTTCCCTTCCAGGCCACTCACCACCCAGGCTTGGAAATAAATCGGTGGTTGTTCACTGTCACTGGGTCAAAATCCTAGCACTCCCTCTCTAATGGTATACAAGCACTGCATAGATTGCACCAACTACCACCTTCTCAAGGGCAATAAATTTGGCTTAGCCAGTGACAACCATATCCCATGAACGAATAATAAAAAAGGTTTAGATCCTCCATTTAGCGGCTCAGTGCTGTTTAGAAAAATCTATGCTCACCACTGATTTCAACTTCAAAATGTGAAAACATTGAGAAATTCTTCTGCAAAATAATGAATAATTTCTGCAAAATATACTACCTTGGCTTATTTAAAAAGCAAGCACCTCAATACATTTAGTAACGAAACAATCAATCCAAAAGACTAAAGATAAACTGCTGTGTCTTTGTACTCAGACATTTTAGCCCACAACATTTGCAACTCTTAGATTCATCCTACATCACAACCAAGATTTTACATTTTAGCCACAAGTATTTATTGCATTGCTATTTTTGATAGAAGACTATTTTCAATCCCACTAGAGTCACAAAGTTTAATCAGTAATGCTGAAGATTTAGATTACGAATGGAACATTCTTATCCAGCACTCATAATCCAGCCAAAACTACAACCAAACTCAAACTTCCAGGCACAAAACCTCACCTGCTCGATGCTTGGTTTTTCAAATGGAGGGCTTCCCAACTTTCCTTCTACCACAGGGCGCGCCATTTGCAAGATACATTTCCGTAAAAGCTAACAAGGAGGAAAGAATGTCAGCTACTTGCCTCATTACAATGTGTGAAAATACAGTGCAAATGGAATGCAATTTAAGTACCTGCAGCTTCATATTGTACATTGCATTGGAATGTTTGGTTTGCTGCTTGGTACACATTGCACAACTTTATAAAAATGCTTGTTTTCTTCACTTAATCCAACTTGTCTGGAGAGCTTTAATGTTATACGCACATTGCTTACAAGTCTGTTCCACTTGATGTCTAAAAGTCAACATACAAATTGTACATTTCTCAAACAGCAGCAACACACAAAAACCAAACACTAACTCAGGAAAGGTCATCAGCCTGAACCATTAACTTGATAAACATTACTTGACCTGCTGTGTAATACCAGAATTTGTTTTTACTGATTGTTTTGAACTGAACATTAATGCCTCTAATTCTACACTTTAAATCTTCCACTGGAGCCTGTCCTGTGATTCTGAAATTAATAGTTTTATATCCTACATAGTAATAGGAATTCATCCAGATATTTTAACACATGACCAGACGTTATTATTAATACATGATCAGATGAGTGGCACAGTGGTTAGCAGTGCTGTCTCACAGCGCCAGAGACCCAGATTCAATTCCAGCCTCAGGTCACTGTGTGGAGTTTGCACTTTCTCCGAGTTTGCTTGCGTTTCCTCTGGATGCTCCAGTTTCGTCCCACAATCCAAAGACGTGCGGGTTGGATGGACTGATCATGCTAAATTGCCCCTTAACGTCAAGAGGGCTAGCAGGGTAAATACTTGGGGTTATGGGGACAGGACCTAGGTAGGATTGCTGTTGATGCAGGTTCGATGGGCTGAATGGCCTCCTTCTGCACTGTAGGGATTCTCTGATTATATTTCATCATCCAATAGCACTGATTAAATTCGTTCTGCAAACTATCACCTTTTCCAAAGAAAACTTGTACATTATTATTTATTCCAGCACTCGTGATTTTAATCTATATTCCCAGTCCTCAAATCATGTGCTTGACAGAACTTCCAAATTTGCCATTCCTGGGAAAATCTTGAAGAATTCTATCAAACACGCCTCGTCTTTTTATTCTCTAGAGAGTGAAGTTCGACCAACTCTCTAATTTCAGGAGCCAACGTACTAACTCTCCTCTAAAATCCCAACAGTAATTCCACCACATGGTGGGGCAAGAACTGAACATGCTCTCAGCAAGTCCAGATATAATTCATCATCATCTCCTTCATGTTGTGTCACACACCCAGCTATGCACTATTTGCTTTTGAAGCCATCTGTGAACATTGAATGGAGAACTGTAAGAAGCTATCCACTAAACCCTAGATCTGCTATTACCTCAAACATTATCAACATGTATTATGTACTTCGCATATTTTCAATTCTTCTATTTAATGCCATTACTTTACCCTTGAGGCTTAATAATTGAATTCTCATCATAGCTAGAAGGTTGTCAGTTCAAGCCTCATGCCTGAAACTCGAACATATCACTTAAGCTGGTATTCGATAAGAGTGATGTATTTTCAGAAGGACCACCTTTTGACCAAGACATTAAACCAAAGTGCCCTCTGTCCTCTCCAAAAATCCCATGGCACTATTCGAAGAACAGTATGGCAGCTCACCATTTATTCCCAAATAATAACACTTATCAGGTCATCTATCTTATCACTGTTTGTGGCACCTTGCTACGTCCATGTTAATTGCACTGTTATCCCCACATTATAACATTGATTACACTTTAAAAAGTAACTTAAGCAGGTTCAGACAACCTGAAATGCCAGTGCCTCCTTTCCTTTTTCCTGAAAACTTAAACTGAAATAGTTATAAATAGCACCGCTGTCTCACAGCACCAGGGACCTGGGTTTGATTCCAGGCTAGGGTCACACTCTGTATGGAGTCTGCACTTTCTCCCCATGTCTGTGCGGATTTCCCTCAGATGCTCTGGTTTCCTCCCACAGTCCAAAAGATGTGCTGGTTAGGTGCACTGGCCATGCTAAAATTCTCCCTCAGCAATCCAAACAGGTGCCGGAGTGTGGCGACTCGGAGATTTTCACAGTAACTGCATTGCAGTGTTAATGTAAGCTTACTTGTGACACTAATAAATAAACTTTAACCTTAAAAATAATATGTGCATGAATGTTTACACAAAGCCATTCAATATTTCGCAATCACAAAGTTCAAAACTAGCGATAAACATTTTCACGTGATAACAGGATACGCAATGAGATATTGCGCTGCTGCACCCAAGTTCATTAATTGAGTTTCTCACATTTGGAAAGTGAGCCCCACAACGCACCACTGCCATTGAAATTGCAACATGCCTCATACATGTAGTTTGCACCTGCAGTCAAAAGGACATTTTTTAGACTTAACAGACGCTTAGCAAATATTTTCTTCAACAAACACAGGAAATACAAAGCTAGAGCACCAATTTCCTAGATTGTTAGATCAGCCAGAGTACCTTTCAGGCTTACCTTGAAAAGATAGAAATAGACTTGTTTTGTGTCAGTGTCCTCCTCTTTATGAACTGACATGAATAGATTCTCCACATCCACCACCATCCCAAGCAGCCTGTTAATCTCATCTTCTGAGACATTATCCAAGTGAGAAACATGGTCCGCTAATGATCAAACAAAAGTGCGACTTTGAGACATTTATTTACTTCTCTACTCAAATTATTTTGAAATATGATCTTATTTCTACAGTTAGTGTGCATTTCTACAGCACCTTTAATTTACTAAAAAGACCCATACAAGTATTATCAAACAAAATTTAACATCAAGTCATAAGTAGGTATATCCCTTGGAGCATTTTGAAAGAGAAAAATAAGGTAGAGGGGTGGAGAGTTTTAGGGAGGGAAGTTCTGAGCTTAGGTTCTCAGTAACTAAAGGCATTAAGGAATAAGTAATTAAAATCAGAAGTGTGCACAAGGCCTGAATTGGAGGATCACCAGATATTGCAATGGATTGTAGAGTTGGAGGAGATTACATAAATAGCAGGAGCAAGATCATGGAAGAATTTGAAAATACGGATGAGAATTTTAAAATGAAGTGTTGCTCACTGCTATATCAATTCCTTACATGCAGTGGAGTACAACAACGTTCAAAACGGCCTCTTATTTAACAGAACAATGCAGATAATTTCCTCAAAACTTTCACTAGTCGACAACTGACCAATAGTAAATCATCTTCTAATGCTCCATTGCGTCCCTGTGAGAGAGTATTAAGTTTGCATGTCCTTCCCTCAGGCACAGGCAAACTTACCACATTGAAAATAAATCACTGCATGGGCATCATTCCTAAGCAAATGTCAGCCTTGAAAGATGACTCTTCTGTGCCCATCCCAGCCACCCTACTTTTCACACTGTTGACCTCCTATGTGCTCATTGCGCTGAATATTGAACAGTTATACACTGTGGACCCAGTCATACTGATTAAAAACTCATTGCACTTGCACCTGAAGACAGAAAGCTTTCAATCCATCATGCCGGACTGAAGCCAAACCCTAGTTTGGAGTTCGCCAAGATGTTGAACCACCAAATTACAAGTTTTAAGCATCACAGCAAAACCTCGGTCCATAAAAATAGTTACCTAACGTATGCCCACAACTGCGACAGAGCTCGCTCAGACTGGCAGCAGGCTGCTGAATGTCCATCCTTGGGGCTGTAGGAGGGTTTGGGTTTTTCCAGCCATTGCATTTACAGGTATCGTTAGCCTAGAGAGAAATATGAAATATTACTGAAAATGTCAATAATAGCTGAACTAATCAGAGACATCTTGTTCAGCAGGGATATTTCTCATGAAAATAAATGCAGGTCAGTATTATTTAAACTTCTGTACATTTTGACATGAAGCGAAGCTGGACGAAATGATGCATTGAGAGTAAAGGGTTTTAATCAATTTATTAATGAATTACTTAGTTTCCTGGTAACCATACAACTCCCATGGTAAATACCTGTCCCTGCATTTGAACATAAAAATAAAGTGCCAAATTATACATTTTGATAGGAAGAACAAGGAAAGACAATATAATCTAAAAGGTGCTATTGCAAAGTTGGGGGCTGGGGGGTACAAGCGCAAAAATTGTTGAAAGTATCATGGCAGGTTGAGAAAGTAGTTATAAAGACAAGGATCTCCTTTGTTCTTTTAGAGGTGTAGAAGTCATGGTAAACTTGCATAAAACACTGGCTCAGCCTCACCTGGAGTACTGTGTTCAATTCTGGGCTTTAGGCAAGATGGAAAGGCTTTAGAAAGGGTGCCGAAAAGACACTCCAATTATGAGGATAAATTGAAGCTGGAATTATTTTCTTAAAGAAAAGGCTGAGAGCTGATTTAGTAGAACTGTTCGAAATAAAGGGGTGTAGATAGGGAGAAACTATTGGTGGAAGTGTTGAGAACCAGAGACATCAATTAAAGTGACTTTCAAAAAAAAAAGTAACAACATTGCATAGCTAGGATCTGGAAAGAAATGCCCAAGAATGTGCTGGAGGGCAGACTAATCAGGAATTTGAACTGGATGCTCCCCTAAAAAGAACAAAATTATGAGGAAAGGCCAAGGGATTGGGACTAGTTGAGCTGTTGGTGTAGGATGTTGGCATGGACAGGATGGACTGAATGGCCTCTGTGTTGTAACCATTCTATCGTCTTAGGTGTGTGGGGAAAATTAAAATTAAACCATTCTATCTGACACTGACCACTAGTAACTTTGTGACCATAAGGAGGAATGAATATAACCAAGTTCAATTGATTATATTTGTTCACATAATGCTGCAGTTTCTATTCATGAATGAACACTCAAGTGTATAAAACATGCAGTCAGCTGAACAAAGCAAGAATTCAGATATATGAATTGTTACAAAAATAAATAAGGCTTTTTGTGTGTTTCTCATCAGCAGACACAAAAGCTGTAATTTAAAGACTACAATAGAACTTCAGTTTAAATCATTTGTTTTAATTAGACGTACTTGCACTTTCTTTCAAAACGAACTGTTAAACAACATCTGACAACGTTAGCAATAGATTGCTATTATTTAGGTATTAACCAGTAAGAAGATCATGCAAAAAAGATGCAGCACTTCTCAAGACTGAAAATAAATCTCGGAGTAAAACTCCTGCAATTTCCAGTCTGGGCGGCACAGTGACTCAGTGGTTAGCACAGCTGCCTCACAACGCCGGGGATCTGGGTTTGTTTCCTGGCTTCGTCACTGCATGTGCAGAGTCTGCACATTCTCCCCGTATCTGCATGGGCTTCCTCCAGGTGCTCCGGTTTCATCGCACAGTCCAAAAGACGTGCTGGTTAGGTGCATTGGCCATGCTGAATTCTCCCTCGGTGTGCTCGAACAGGCATTGGAGTGTGGCCATGCCAAATTGCCCCTTAGTGTCCGAAGATGTGCAGGTTAGGTGGATTAGCCATGGCAAAAGCATGGTTTTCAGAGTAACTTCATTGCAGTGTTAATGCAAGCCTACTTGTAACACTAATAAATAAACAAAACTTAACTGAATGTCTCCAAGTTGTCTTAAACACAGGCCTATTTATTCTAGATTTGACTCTTGGGTTCTGATGATTGATTTATAAAAGCACAGTGCTCATTATTTACAACCACAGGTGAGTAGAATATTACCTGGCAGTGACTCTCAGAACTGCCTAACCAAACTGTATTGCACATAATAAATGTCTGGATGAGGACTTGTGGTAATAATTCAATATAAAAGCACTACTTTTGTGTAGGTTTATATGACACAGATTTCAGTAGGTTTATATGACACAGATTTCAGCAGTGTTGTGACCAATTGTATATAACACGATAAATATCTCGGAGAGGCATCCTGATTGAATAATTCACTGAGACACTAGGGAGCTATCCTCAGCCAAGCGGGCATATTTATCGCACCATATTGCTAATCAGGGCACATCCATTCTAAAACACAATTTATTTTATTTTTTGTCTAAAGGCAGTTCTTGTGTTTTCCATGTGATTTTGCTGAAACTTGCGTAATATATCAGGACAATGGTGAACAATACAATTACTTCCACAAGGGATTTTTTTCTGCAGTTATAAATTCAATAACTTATCTTGTAATTCACTGCTGTTACTTTGTGCAGTGCAACTCTCAATTATTCTCGTTCGGATCAATTCCAATCTTGCCCTATGACAACTTTGTGGAGATTTTCCTGTTTTAATTTCTGCTCTCAGGCTGCCCCTCAAAAAACAACCCAAATATGACCTTCCAGGTTTTACTGCAACACATTATGCCAATCCATCAAACCCTGTCACTTTCCTGTCTCAGGAAATCTATCTGCTTAGTCCCACTCCATGCCATACTCCGCCTGAAGAATCTCACCTATTTTCCCAAGACAACTGGGCTTGTATGCATTCTGCTCCACCCTGAGGAAATTCTGTTGCTGCTATCATGGAATTCTGCTACCATAAAATCTTTACAGTGCAGAAGGAGGCCATTCAGCCTATCAATTCGACACCAACTCTCAGAAAGGGCATCTTACCCAGGCCAGCCATTCCCCCGTCCTATCCCCATAACTAATCCATCTAACGTGCAAATCTTTGGACTGTGGGAGGAAACTGGGCACCCGGAGGAAACCCACACAAACATGAGAAATGCAAACTGCTCACAGACAGTCGCCCAAGGCCGGAATTGAACCCGGGTCCCTGGTGCTCAGGGAGCAGCATTAATCACTGTGCCAGCATGCTAGACACATCCATTTTAAGTCCTCTCTCATTGAGTGTCTTCAGGGGTACCCATTTCACTCAAGGCAACGATCATAGATAGAATCCCTACTGTGCAGAAAGGGATCGTTCAGCCCATCGAGTCTGCACAGACCACAATCCTACCCAGGCCCTATTCCCATAACCCCTCATACTTACATGGTAATATTACATGGACTAGTGATCCAGAAGTCCAGACCAATAGTCTGGAGAAATAAATTCAAGTCCCACCACAGCAGCAAGGGAATTTAAATCTGGAATAAATGCTGGTCACATTAATTTTGGTCATAAAACTACCCTCTGGTCCACTCATGACCTTAAGGGGAGAAAATCTGTCATCCTCACTAAAAAAAAGTTAAAGACAGTATAAACTTAAAGAAAAAGCATATATTTGTGCAAAGAGCTGTGACACTTCAGAAGATGTGAAAAAACAAAGATCAAAGAATGACAATAAGATTGATAAGGAGGGAAAAAAACTAGATAACAGAAAGCTAGCTAGTAATGTAGAGATGGATAGTAAGAGTTTCTATAGATATTTAGTAAGAAAGGAGTTAAAGTGAGTATTGGTTATAGAAAGTGCATCTGGGGAATTTATCAAAGAAAGTTGGGCTATGGCATATAATTTAAACAGGTATTTTAGATCGGTTTTCACTACAGAGAAATAACAGTAAACCAGGAAATGGATGGGAGAGAGGGACTTAAGAAAATTACAATCACTAGGGAACTGGTCAAATTATTGGTTCTGTGGGCTGACAAACCCACTGCATCCAAATGGACTTCAAAAGGTCTTGAAAGAAGTAGTTAATAAGAAAGTTGATGCATTGCTTTTAATTTTCCAAAATTCCCAACAGTCAGGAAAGGTTCCATTGGACTGGAAGATAGTAAATATGATTCCTTTATTCAAAAAGGGAGGGAGACAGAAGGGAGGAGCTACAGGCCAATTGGCCTAACATGTCATAGGGAAAATGCCAGAAACCATTATTAAAGGAGTCATAGCAGGGCATTTGGAAAAATTCAAGGCAATCAGGCACAGTCAACAATGGTTTTGTGAAAGGGAAATCACATTTAACCAATTTATTGGAGTTCTTTGAAGTTTTAAAGTTAAAGTTTATTTATTAGTGTCACAAGTAGGCTTACATTAACACTGCAATAAAGTTACTGTGAAAACCCCCTAGTTGCCATACTCCGGCGCATGTTCGGGTACACAAAGGGAGAATCTAGCTTGGACAATGCACCTAACCAGCATGTCTTTCGGACTGTGGGAGGAAACCGGAGCACGAATAGGAAACCTATGCGGACACAGGGAGAACATGCAGACTCTGCGCAGACAGTGACCCAAGCCGGGGAGTGAACCTGGGTCCCAAGCACTGTGAGGTAGCAGTGCTGATCACTGTGCCACCGTGCTGCCATGTGCTGTGAATAAAGGGGAAATCGCTGTATTTAGATTTCTAAACGTTTTTGATAAGGTGCAATATCAAAAGCATTGTGGAAATTAAAAGCTCAGTTATAGGTGATAACATAGTGACATGGACTGAAGATTGGCTAGCTAATAGGAAACAGTTGGCATAAATGGGCCATTTTCTGGTTGACAGGATATGACGAGTGGCATGACACAGGAATCAGTGCTGGGGCCTCAACTCCTATAAATTGTATAAATGATTTGGATGAAGGGACTAAAGGTATGGTTGCTAAATTTGCTGACAACACAAAGATAGCTGGGGAAGTAAATTGTGAAGAGGACGTGAAGAGACTACAAAGGGAATGGATAGGTTAAGTGAGAAAAGTAAGAGATAACTTGGTCGAAATCTTCAAAATTAAGGGGTGTTGATAGGGTGGATGCAGAAGGGATGTTTCCTCTTGAAGAACTTAGAATTAGGGATCACTGAGTAAAAGTAAGAATCACAAATTTAAGATGGAGATGAGGCTGTTTTCTCAGAATCTCTGGAACTCTTTTCCTCAAAAGCCAATAAAATCAGAATCTTTGAACATTTTTAAGGCAGAGCTAGATAGATTTTTGATCAACAAGGGGGTGAAAGATCATCGGGGTAAGTAGAAGTGTGGGGCTGAGAACAGCTATGCTCAGGAGCAGACTTCAGGGACCAAGTGGTCTCTCCTGCTCCTAGTCTACATTTCACTCCAGATCCATAGCAGTGTGAGAGGTCACAGTCCTGAAAAGTTAACTCTGCCTTTTTTTTAAATAAAAGCAAACACTGCAGATGTTGGAAATTTGAAATAAAAACAGAAAATTCTGGAAAGACTAAGCAGCTCTAGCAGCATCTATGAAGACAGAAACAGTTAATGTTTGAAGTCCACCTGACTCTTCAGAGATGCTGTTTCTCTCTACAGATGCTACCAGCCCTGATTTTTTTCTAGTGTTTTCTGTTTTTCTCTCCACAGATGCTACCTCACCTGCTGAGTATTGACAGCATTTTCTGTTTTTATCTCCTCAGCTACTCACTCAGACTGAATTTGACAGTTGTATGTTGATCCTTAGCAGAACTTCAAATGTCACATCCTATCCATCACCAACAGCACTGTAACTCTTCAGTTTTACCTTACAATCAGCCAGTAAATGCCTTTCCCATTCTCACTGCATCCACTTACGCCTGTATTCTTTTTTGTGGAATGGTACATCAGCTTTCAAACCGTCTCTGCTCAAACTTTAAACTTCCTTTTCTTGTCTCTAACCCACCTCCCTGCAACTTTATATTGCCTTCTCTAAAAAAAAAAGACATCAACCATTGACCAATGCTTCGGTCACCTCACAAACTTGTGCTCAGTACATAATCAGTCTTTGCCTCTGAAGGTGACACTTTAGATCATTTTACTAGATTTAAAAAAATGTTATTTAATTATGGTTACAAGTTGAGAGGCTTGGTATTACTTGTCCATTCAAGGAGAGTTCTAGTCAGTGAAAGATTCTGGAACATAACACGGAGCTAATGACAATTCTTTTCTGTCCACTTTGATTCCAGTTCCACGCAAACCAGCCTCCCATCCCATTGTCTCAGAAAAGCAGCCAGCATTTTCAAGGGCCCCTGCGCACTCCAGATATACTCTCTTCCACCAGGAAAAAGATACAAAAATCAGAGATCACGTACCAATTGACTCAAGATCATCTTTCCTGCTGCCATCAGACTTTTGAACGGACCTATCATATAGTAAATGATCTTTCTCTACACCGTATGACTGTAACACTACATTCTGCATCCTCTCCTTTCCTTCTCTCCTATGTACTCTATGAACAGTATGCTTTGTCTGTATAGCTCGCAAGAAACAATACTTTTCAAGATGTGACAACAAATAAAAGGTATCAACACCCCCCTCCCCACGCAGCTTTCTGAGCTTAAGTGATCAATGGTCCCAGACAATGAATGCATAAGGATACTGGAGGCAGAGGAGGTGATGCCATTCTTACATTTTAATTCTAAAATAAGCATCCTGCTGTCTGTTTTAGGAAACTAGCGTTTGAAATTTTAAAAAGGACTCAGGCTGAGACAGACTGGATTTCTGGTCCGCTCTGCAGCCCCTTGGAGTTGGCGGGATGCTTCACTCGGACACCGCGGCTCAGTTCTTACCTTGCAGGCTGAGAAAACGCCGAGCTTCTCCAGCTTCTTGGCCCGTGGGAAAGCGCGGACCTGGGCCTTGCGCTGGACCGAGCGCTGCTGGCTGCTACTGGCACCGGGGCGCGCCGGGTCGGCCGGGCTCGCGGTCGTGGTGCCGGCGGTAGCAGCGGCGGCGGGAGAAGGCGACGCCGCGGCCTGTGCCTGGCATGGGGACGGATAAGGCGGCTGAGGCCGGGCCTGCGACGCTTGCGCTGCCTCCGCCATCACCCAGAGGATCCCAACCCCTCCCGCCCGCTGCCATGGCAACCGGCCAGGGCCGCCATTACGCAGGCGTGCCGCGTAGAGCACATTGGGACATGTAGTCCAATCTTCTCACAGTGAAATCAAAATGAAACCCAACATCTCAGTTAAGATTAAAACAATGACATAACTCGAACACAACCGTAACAGAGGAAAAATAATATTTTATGAATTATTATCCAGTTATGTAGCATCATGGGAGTTGTCGTTCTTTAAAGGTAGTAATGTGACACATGCGCCTTTCTGCTACCTGGCGGCGCATGCGCTATTATTTTGTTACCCGGTGGCGCATGCGCTTTTCTGTTGCTCGGCAGCGCATGCGTTATTCTGTCGTGCATCGGCGCATGCGCCTTACTGCTGTCTGATGACGCGTGCGCGCTGGAACGTTTAAGACCGTTGGGAGCCGTTTAGCTTCTAAGCCATGAGGGCCAAGGTGAGTGAAGTCTGGGGAACGAGTTAGCCCCTAAAGTCATGATTTAGGCAAAGTAATGGTAAATATTTTATGTGGAAGGCATTTATTTGCCTCTCCCTCGCTCATGTTTATGTTGAGTGTCGTCGCTGTGCTGCTGGCGCATTTCTGCCTCTCCCGTCCCCCCCGCCATTTCATGTTCGATGGATGAGGATAATTAAGGGAATTGTGTTTAAATTATTAATGTTCTTTAAAGAGGACACAAACTCAGATTCTAAGTTGGGACAAAGCGAGCTTCAATTCAAATGATAAATCGGATTGGCTCTCACCAACATGTGGCTGTACTTTAGACATTTTCCTTCATCTTCTCCAGAAGAAGGGGGGCATACTGATGGTTTAGGGGTATTTATTGATTGGATACCATCCTCACTTTTTTTTTAATGGGGATGTGGGTATCACTGGTCCATCCCTTGAACTGAGTGGCTGGCTAGGCTATCCCAGAGTCAAACCACATTGCTGTGGATCTGGAGTCACATGTAGGCTAGACCAGGTAAGGACAGCTGATTTCCTTCCATAATGAACCAGACGTAACAACAGTAATTTCACAGTTACTTTTAGTTTTGTTATTGATTTCAAATTTCACCACCTGCTGTGGTGGGATTCAAACCCAGGTTCCCAGGATTTCTGGATTATTAGTTCAATGTCACTGCATCACCAACTCCCTGTTAACATCTAAAAACTGGCTGTATGCTTAAAATAAACTCTGATTTAAAAATGTGTGTATGATTGATGAAGCCCAAGACAGTGCAGAGAATGGTGTTTCAATTGTGGACTCTTCATCAGAATTATTTTTGATCATCAAAGGAGATTGTGGGGTGATTGGGAGAATGAGATAAACGCTTACTGATGATCTCAGGGGGTTAATATCGAGGAGCCATGGATATGAGCTTAAAGGCAAAAGATTTAAGATGGAAAACAAAAGAGCCATCCTGTAGACAATAAAACAAGCCAGAATCAATGCCAGTAAATGAAGTAGAAAGTGTATTAATATTTGAGATTGGTTTTAAAAGCAAAATACTGGAAAATCTCAGCAGGTCTGACAGCATCTATGGAGAGAAAACAAGTTAACATTTCAAATCTGGATAAATTCGGAGCTGATGAGCTTTGTTGCTCTGATAAAGAATCATCCAGACTTAATATTAGTTCTGTTCTCTATCTCCACAGAGGCTGTCAGACCTGAGATTTTCCAGCATCTTCTGTTTCAGATTCCAGCATCCACAGTAATTTGCATTTATCTTGCTATTTATTTGAGATTATGTGAATGGTTGAGGGGGAATAGTTCAGGTATGTAGATTTTGGACATCTCTTAAGTAGAGGATAACCAAAGAAGATCTTTGCTATAAGAAAGAAGTGATTGGAAACCAACCAGATTGGCTTGGATTTCATTGAGCATAATTTTTAGAGCTTCTGAGTTGCAGTAAATGGTATGCTTTAATCTCTGATAAATTCAAAATACATGCTAAAATGTCCATGTTCTAAAACAAAAACAAACATTTCTAATCGTCTTATTTTTCTTTTAATTTCTAGTGGAGGAAGAAACGGATGCGAAGGTCTGTATAAATCTTTAATGTTTTCAGAATTTTATTAAAATGTGAAGTGAGGGATGGTCTCCATTTTGTTTCTACTTCAATCCCAATCATATTCCTGACTACTTATTGTCTTCCTATTTTGAGGCTTTTTTGAGAAGTCACATCAAATCATAGAATCCTACAATACAGAAGGAGGCCATTTGGCCCATCAAGTCTGCGCCGACCACAATCCCACCCAGGCTCTATCCCCATAACCTCATGCATTTACCCTAACTAGTCCCCCTGACACTAACGGGCAATTTAGCATGCCAGTCTACCTAACCAGTGCATCTTTGGACTGTGGGAGGAAACCCACACAGTCATGGGGAGAATGTGCAAACTCCACATAGTAAGAAGTGTCTCAACACAGGTTAAAGTCCAACCAATTTATTTGATAGTAAACCTACAAGCTTTCGGGGTTTGCCCCTTTGTCAGGTGAATGGAGAGTTCTGGCCTCAGACAGAACATATAACAGCACACACAGTTTACAGATTACTGATTAGAATGTGGGTCTTTAGAACTAACCTGCTATTCAAGTCTTAAAGATGCAGACGTGGGGGTGTGGTGCGATGGGAGCGGTTGGAATGTGTATTGCCTACCCCCTCAGACAAAATGGGTCTGTTCAGGACTGACATATATTAAACAAAGCCATCTTGCAGCAATAATGCATTATTGGCCTTGGGGAAGAGAGTGGGACTTCTGCCCCTCAGTGGGAGAAGTCCCACTCTCGACAGCTGCTGGCCCATCTCTTGGCAACTCTGTCAGAATTCAATCAGCATCAGAGCTCTGTAGTGAACACTGCTGGGAGTACAAGTAGGTTCTGGAATGAAGATTATGTGGATCCTGGAGAGAGGTTAGCCAGAGGCATTGTACAGGGAAGGATTGGTAGCCTATTGAAGATGGTTGAGGGTCAGGTTTTGGTAGGGGTGGTGGGTGCCCTTTTACATACAGGGTAAACCCTATTCTCACCCTCCTTTTTTAACCAATTAGGTTAAATAAGGCCCTCTCGCTCTGCCCACGCAACCATTTTATGTTGTGGGCAGTGTAATATTCAGGGCAATTGCTAACAAGTTCAGTTGCTGGTTTAAAAATGGCAGGTGGGTTACTAATTTTATAGGGACCTGCTTTGTGGGAAGGCAATGAGCTAGTCATCTACATATTTATCTACATTTTCCTGCCACCTCCCTCCACATGGTAGGTAAATTTCTGACAGTGATTCTGTGATGGTGAACAAAACGTCTGCATAAGTTACTGCATTCAATCTTTCATAGGAGTCACAAGCAGCAGAGTGTCACAATTTCAAATTCCATTTTAATTTAACAAGCAAATTAAGCAGAGAAAAGATGTATAAAAACATTAAGAACTGGGAGCAGGAGTTGGCAATTCAGCTCCTCGAGGCCTGTTCCACCTTTTCAACACAGCTGTGACTGATCTCATCTTGGCTTCATGTCTACCTTCCTGCCTGCTCCTCATCACCTCACTATTAGTTACCAATCTATACCTCCCTAAATTTGTTTAGTGTTCTGGAACCAACACTCCACTCCGTGCATAGCGAATTCCACAGATTCATGATGAATTGGCAAATCTGTTTTTTTGTTGTTGTTGCCAATGGGTCAAAATCCTGGAACTTGCTTCCGAACAGAACTAGGGATGTTCTGACACCACATGGCCTGCAGTGAATCAAGAACAAAGGAAATTACAGCACACGAACAGGCCCTTCAACCCTCCAAACCTGCACCGACCATGCTGCCCAACTGAACTAAAACCCTCTATTTTTCCAGGGACCATATCTCTATTCCATCCTATTCATGTATTTGTCCAGAAGTCCCTTAAAAGTCACTACCGTATCTGCTTCCACTACCCTCCACCCCCACCACCACCAGCAGCAAGTTCCAGGCACCCACCAACCTCGCATTTATTTTCCAAATGAGAAAATGCTGAGGAAATCAGAAAAACAGATTTGGGAGTCATCTTTCAAGATTCTCTTAAGATAACGTGCAGTTTCAGTTGGCAGGTAGGACGGCAAATGCAATGTAGAGTACAAGAGCAGGGATGTACTTCTGAAGGTGTATAAGGCTCTGGTCAGATCCCATTTTGGGCCCCACAATCAAGGAAGGATGTACTAGCCTTGGAAAGGGTCCAGAGGAGGTTCACAAGAATGATCCCTGGAATGAAGAGCTTGTCGTATGAGGAACAGTTGAAGACTCTGGGTCTGTATTCGTTGGAGTTGAGAAGGATGAGGGGGGATCTTAATGAATCTTACAGGATACTGCAACGGCCAGATAGAGTGGACATGGAGAGGATGTTTCCACCAGGAGGAAAAATTAGAACCTGAGATCACAACCTCAGGCTAAAGGGATGATCCTTTAAAACAGAGACAGGGAGGAATTTCTTCAGCCAGAATGGTGAATCTGTGGAACTGTTTACCGCAGAAAGCTGTGGAGGCCAGTCATTGAGTGTCTTTAAGTCAGATATAGATAGGTTCTTGATTAATAAAGGGATCAAGTGTTATGGGGATGAGAAAAATATCAGCCATGATTGAATGGTGGAGCGGACTCAGTGGGCTGAGTGGCCTAATTCTGCTCCTTTTCTTATGGTCTCTGTTTTAAAAAAAAAACTTGCCTTGAACATCTCCTTTAAACCTTGCCCCTTACACTTAAATCTATGCCCCCAGTAATTGACTCTTTCACTCGGGGGCGGGGGGGGGCAGAAAGCTTCTGACTAGCTTCACCATCACCTTCACAAGGACAATTTGGATGGCCAGAAACGCCAACATCCCACGAGCCAGTTATGCCAACACCCCACTAGCATTTTTTTATATTTACAATTGTAACTGCTGCAATTAAATTTTGTAAAGTGTCATTTCGTATATAACTGGCTGAACCTGTTCCAGCTCAACCTGTTTCACATACTTGAATTTTTCAGAGTTTATTCAAAACAGTCTGCCATACATATGACTAAACAAATTGTTTGAATGTTGGTTGTTTCCTCCCTCCAGCTTTGGGAGCATTGACAAAAAAATTGCAAAATTGCATCAAATAAATAACTGCAGCTTTTAAATCTCTTGTACTATGTGAAGTAAAGCACTCACCACAAAGTTAAAACTGAACAGGTTACTTATTCTTTCTGCAGTAGGTTATTAAACTGTCTACCATCATTATCCCATAGTAAAACAAATTTGGAATGAAAATGATAACTTGTATTTATATAACACCTTTAATATAAAACATCTCAAGGTGCTTCACTGGGGTGTTATCAAAATTTGACCAGAACCACAGATATTAAGACAGATGGCCAAAATTTTGGTTGGAGAGGTAGGTTTTAAGAAGCCGCCTGCAGGAGGAAGAAGAGGTGTTAGGAGGGAATTCCAGATCTTAGATCCTTGATGCTATCTTCAGAGATAGGGAGGGATTTGAAAACCTAGAGGAGAACTTTGGCTCTCAGTTAAGCAATGCCTTGATTCTAATGCATGTCACTAAGCACAGAAGAGATAGGTGAACAGAACATGTGAGTTAGGGCACAGGCAGCAGAGCTTTGAATGACTTCAAGATTATGCAGGGCAGAATGTGGGAGACCAGCCAGGGATGCATTGGCATAATCAAGTTTAGGAGTAACTAAGACTTGGATGAGGGTTTCAGCAGCAGGTAAGCTGGAGGTTGGAGGAGTTTGGGTGATATTACAGAGGTGGAGACAGGCAGTCTTGGTGAAAATGTAGTCGGAAGCTCCTCTCAGGATCAGATATGATACCAAGCTTGCAAACAGTCTAAGTCAGCTTAGGACAGGTCTCAGGGAGAGCGTCATGGCTCTGGAATGGAGTTAGTGTTGAGACCAAAAGCTCTGGTTTTGGTCATTTCAATATTGAGGTGCAGTTTGTTTTCCCAAGTGCTGCTGCTGCTGTGTTCTGTGGTGTCCACAACATCACTCAAAAGAACATGAGCACAATTGTGGAAAAATGAATCTTTGGGAATTCACTGTGTTGAAGAATCTCATCCTTGCAGTTTGAAAGGAACACACACCTATTCCTGTTTGGATGGAGAAAACTATTAATGAGAAAATTACACATGAAAAGTTCATGCTCCACAGTGCTGCCTAGTGACTAAGTATGGAATTGTGACTGAAACCAAACTTAATAGAAATCCCAGGCTTGGAACTGAAAAACATCAAGGGCAAACCATATTGTAGTGACGTCACTGGTATGGTAAAAAGTGTTAACATTTCTAAAAGGAATGTTGACCAGAATGTGTTTTAATGTATTTATACAGAGAAAATCTGTGACAGTTCAGGCTCAGAATCCCTACGGTACAGAAGGAAGCCATTCAGCTCATTGACTCTGCACTGACTATAATCCCATCCAGGCCATATTCCTATAACCCCACATATTTCCCCTGCTAATTCCCCCTGACACTTAAGAGTCAATTTAGCATGACCAATCAACCTAACCCACTCAGCTTTGGACTGTGGGAGGAAACCCACTCAGACACACAGAATGTGCAAACTCCACACAGACAATGACCCAAGACTGGAATTGAACCTGGGTTCTTGGTGCTGTGAAGCAGCATTGCTAACCACTGCGCTACCCCACCTTCAACAACAATTTAAATTTGTACATTACCTTTAACACAACGGAGCATGACAAAGCAGTTCACAAGAGCATTACAAAACAGAATATGACACGGAGCCACATAAGGAAATAAGATCAAATGACCAGAAGTTTAGGAAAGTGAAGCTTGACAGGCGGAGAGATGTGGGAAGAAATTCCAGAGCTTGGGGTGTAGGCAACTCGAGGCATGGCACCACCACTGTGTAATTGGGAACATGAGAATCCAAAGAGTGCAGATATCTTGGAAGATTGTGGGATTAGAGGAGATTAGAAAGATAGGGATGGATGAGGCTGTGGGGGGATTTGAAAACCAGGACCAGCACTCCATAGTCAATCAGCTAAAACAGTCAGCGTAAAACACTTGCTTTTTCATATTTTTGAACAGTATTTTGTAGAATGTAATACTGGAATATAGAAATGAGGCGGAAAACTCTTCCCCCTGTTTCCAACAGGGTGGCACAATGGTTGGCATTGCTGCCTCAGTGCCAGGGACCTGGGTTCTGTTCCAGACTTGGCAGACTGTGGAGTTTGCACATTCTCCCTATGTCTGCGTGGGTTTCCTCTGTGTTCCAGTTTCCTCCCACGGTCCAAAGTTCAGGTTAAGTTGATTGGCCATGATCAGTTATCCCTTAGTGCTGGGGGATTAGCAGGATAAATGTGGTGTTGCAGGGATAGATGCTGGATGGGATTGTTGTTGGTTCAGGCTCAATGAGCTAAATGGCCTCTTTCTGCAATGTAAAGATTCTATGGTTAGATTATAAAAAGAGTTTAACTTTTTTTTTTGCATGTTAGCTGCTTTAATTTGTAAATGCAGTTAGCAGTGCGTAACTCACTTTAAACTCCCCCTGTTTCTCTTCTGATATAGATTGAAACGCAAGAGGAGGAAGATGAGAGCAAGATCCAAGTAACACCTTCAACCAAAGGATGGTGGAACCATGATGACTGGTGGCTGTTCAAGTTTTAGCTTCATCAGTAATCAATAAAGATGCTCAAGGCTTCATGTTTTGGGGAATCCCACTTGTTTCACCAGTTACTGAACTTTGTTTTGGAATGTGTTTTATAAAGTTTTTGATGTTATAAAATAAAATTAACATGGTTTTGAAAATTTGTTTTTAATAAATCTCAAGTGCATTTGAAAACAAAACAAGAGTAAAGTGAGTGTTTTAATACGACAAGTTTATTTCCCCATTTCTAATAAGTTACTTTTACCGTTTTAGCTTCTAAGCAAAATAGCATTCTACCTGTGTCTGCGTGGATAGGATTTTCTGCCCACTTGCGGTGACAGTGCCATTGCTGATAGTAAGATGTTCCAGCCCTGCCACTGTTTTCCTGTTGTTCACACCTTCTGCTGCCAGGGAACCTGTGGTGGGGTATCACCCATCAATGGGACTGGGCAGCATGTGGCACAGAGGTTAGCACTGCAGCCTCAGCACCAGGAGGACTCGAGTTCAATTCCAGCCTCAGGTGACTGCCTGTATGGAGTTTGCACATTCTGCCGTGTCTGTGTGGATTTCCTCCTCTAGTCCAAAGATATGTGGGTTAGGTTGATTGGCTATGGTGAATTGATCCTTTGTGTTACGGGGTTAGGGCCTGGGTGGGATTGTTGTCAGTGCTGGCTTAATGGGCCGAATGGATTCTTTCTGCACTGTAGGGATTCTACCCTGCTGCTGAGAACAGCTGGAAAATGTTGGCCCTTTGCTACTGTATGGAATGTTCAGTGTTATCTGACAGTGTGATCTGATTTGTTTTTGAATGCAATTTACACACAACAGAACAATACCACATTGCATCATTGATTTCAGTAATCCAACATAAAACTCCTTTGCAGCTTGTGGATAATTAAATTCAATATATTTATGTAGTTTCTCACCCTGTGCCAAGGGAATTGTTATACCAAACTAAAATGCTGGAAATAGAAGCTGGGCAGCATCAGTGGAGAGAGAGAAATGGAGTTAATGTTGCTGCCAGTTCTGAGTTTCAAACATTATTTTTCTCAGATTTCTGATAGCTGCAGTATTTGACATTATTGTCACACTGTATATGCAAGGTGAAATGATTAGAAACTTGCACTACACAGCAAAAGTGAGAATTATACAGCACAAAGAGGCCATTCAGCCCATCATGCTTTTGCTGCTTCTTTGAAAGGGCTGCCTGCTTCTTCCTCACTACCTCCATACCTGCCTTGTCTTCCTTTTCACATCTATATTTAGTTCTCTTTTGAAAGTTACAGAATGGCTCTTTGTCATGGAGGAAGGAGGTTCCACTTTGCAGTGTTTACAAATTTCCTGAATCACTCCTGTGTCCTATGATTTATAACATTTTGTGTCTGTTAACTAATTTACATTATAAATGATTTTTCTCCATATTTATAATGGATACTGCTTCTGTAAACTTGTCTTGCTGAAGCTCTGAGGCAGGAAGGTGTAATTAATATGACAAGTTTACTTGGGCAATTATACAATCTAAAGGTGTAGAGATTTGATGAAAGTATTGAAATGATAATGTATGCCAACAAAATAGAGATTGAATTACATTGCTGCAAGCACACTGCTTGCATATATAAAGCACTCTGCTGACTAGTCTTATGTTATGACAGATTCATTCCTACTTTTCATATTGGTAGCTGTAAACCTTTGTCATTTTTTTTGAATGCACCAAAAAGTCAAGCATGTTGCTGAAGCTGCTACTGTTGTGCTCATCAGGACAAATGAGAGAGTGCCAAATGTCAAGCAATCAACAATTTATACTTCAGGGGAAAAGGGTGCTGATTAGTTGGCAAGTTGAAACTGATAGCTTTGCATTGGGGAACAAGACACCCCAAGAACCCTGGCAATTCAAAAAAGCACAAGGCTTGAACCTCAAACATTTTTGTGTTTTTATCAACAAACTTTTTTTCCTTACGGTGGTTAGTACTGTTGCTTCACAGTGCTAGGGACCCGGGTTTGGTTCCCGGCTTGGGTCCCTGTCTGTGCAGAGTCTGCTTGTTCTCCCCGTGTGTGTGTGGGTTTCATCCCACAGTCTGAAGGTGTGCTGGTTAGGTTCATTGACCATGCTAAATTCTCCCTCTGTATCTGAACAGGTGCTGCAGTGTGGCAATCAAGGGATTTTCACAATATCTTCATCACAGTGTTAATGTAAACCTATTTGTGACATTAATCAATAAAGAAAACTTACTTTAACCATCAATGACATTGCTTTATGTTCAGTGATGATACATTTTTGTCCCCTTTATATTGCTCCTATTAACTTTGCAAGATGATGTTTTCAGACAGTTGGATTTTGCACTAAAAGGTCTGCAATGGGTGCTGTATCATTTGTGGAGCATCAGATTTGCAAACTTTTATTGTCCCAAACATACTTTGTTCTAGCTACTCATGAGACTGACAATGCTATGTGCATGAGTCGCAAAAACCCAGCTTGCAGGTGCAGCAGGTGGTCAGGAAGGCGAATGGGATGCTGGCCTTCATAGCGAGGGGGATTGAATATAAAAGTAGGGAGGTCTTGCTGCAGCTGTATAGGGCATTGGTGAGGCCGCAGCTGGAGTACTGTGTGCAGTTTTGGGCGCCGCACCTGCGCAAGGATATTTTGGCCTTGGAGGGAGTGCAGAGGAGGTTTACTAGGCTGATACCGGAGTTGAGGGGATTGAGCTATGAGGAGAGGCTGAATAAACTAGGCTTGTACTCGTTAGAGTTTAGAAGAATGAGGGGAGATCTCATTGAGACGTATAAGATGATGAATGGGATGGATAGGATAGAGGTGGAGAGACTCTTCCCGCTCAAAAAAGACAGTAGGACTAGGGGGCACAGCCTCAAGATAAAGGGGAGGCGGTTTAGAACGGAGTTGAGGAGGAACTTCTTCACTCAAAGGGTGGTGAATCTCTGGAATTCTCTGCCTGTTGAAGTGGTGGAGGCTGCCTCGCTAAATATTTTTAAGACGCGGGTTGATGGGTTCTTGATAAGAGAGGGGATTAAGGGTTATGGGGAGAGGGCGGGAAAGTGGAACTGAGCCACGACAGATCAGCCATGATCTTATTGAATGGCGGGGCAGGCTCGAAGGGCTAGATGGCCTACTCCTGCTCCTATTTCTTATGTTCTTATGTTCTTATGTACTCGCTCTTGCCAGTTGCAGACAGTGCTGAATGAAAGAATATATATTCAATATTCACCTGAATCTCATAAAAAGGACCCTGCCCTTTTCCTACTTCCTACCTGCCCTTTAGCCTTTTGTTAACATTGATCTGTATACCCATTTGTAACTGGCTCAGGCAATAATCCAAAGGCCATTCCCTCAAAGCCTTATTTGATAAAGCTCCTCTAAGCAGCATGTCAAGATTCCTGCACACAACTCAACCCATTTAAGTGACCATGTAAAGAAACATCCACTGTGCACTGCAAAAAATGACAGCTTTTTTTTAACGTTTATTAGTGTCACAAGTAGGCTTGCATTAACAGTGCAATGAAGTTACTATGAAAATCCCTAGTCACCACGCTCCAGCACCTGTTGGGATACACTGAGAGAGAATTTAGCACCAATGCACCTCTTTCAGATTGTGGGAGGAAACCCACGCAGACACAGAGAGAATGTGCAGACTCCACACAAATGGTGACCCGAGCTGGGAATCAACCCTGGATGCCTGGCGCCATAAGGCAGCAGTGCTAACATAAGAACATAAGAAATAGGAGCAGGAGTAGGCCATCTAGCCCCTCGAGCCTGCCGCGCCATTCAATAAGATCATGGCTGATCTGTCATGTCTCAGTTCCACATTCCCGCCCTCTCCCCATAACCCTTAATCCCCTTGCCTATCAAAAACCTATCAACCCGCATCTTAAAAATATTTAGCAAAGCAGTCTCCACCACTTCAAAGGGCAGAGAATTCCAGAGATTACCACCCTTTGAGTGAAGAAGTTCCTCCTCAACTCCGTTCTAAACTGCGCCTCCCCCCCTTTATCTTGAGGCTGTGCCCTCTAGTCCTACTGTCCTTTCTGAGCGGGAAGAGCCTCTCCACCTCTATCCTATCCATCCCATTCATCATCTTATACGTCTCAATGAGATCTCCCCTCATTCTTCTAAACTCTAACGAGTACAAGCCTAGTTTATGCAGCCTTATCAGCCTAGTAAACCTCCTCTGCACTCCCTCCAAGGCCAAAATATCCTTGCATAAGTGCGGCGACCAAAACTGCACACAGTACTCCAGCTGCGGCCTCACCAGTGCCCTATACAGCTGCAGCAAGACCTCCCTACTTTTATATTCAATCCCCTGCGCTATGAAGGCCAGCATCCCATTTGCCTTCCTGACCACCTGCTGCACCTGTAGGCTGGGTTTTTGCGACTCATGCACAAGGACCCCGAGGTCCCTCTGCCCCGTCGCCTGCTGCAGTTTTTCGCCATGTAAGTAATAGTCCTTCCTACCATTCTTCCTACCAAAGTGGACAACCTCACATTTGCCAACATTAAATTCCATTTGCCAGTTCCTGGCCCATTCGCCCAGCCTATCTAGATCCTTCTGCAGACTCTCCACACCCTCCGCACAATTTGCCATTCCACCAATCTTGGTGTCATCAGCAAATTTCGACACCATACACTCGGTTCCCTCCTCCAGATCATCTATATAAATGGTAAATAGCTGAGGCCCCAGCACCGACCCCTGGGGCACTCCACTAGTCACCAACCGCCAATCCGAATAGCACCCATTGACCCCCACTCTCTGCCTCCTATTTGACAGCCAATCCTCTATCCACACTAACACCCTACCCCCAACTCCATGCCCCCTGACCTTCTGTAATAACCTCTTGTGAGGCACCTTGTCAAACGCCTTCTGAAAATCAAGAAACACCACATTCACCGGCTCTCCTCTATCCACCGCAAACAGTGCTAACCCCCTTGCCACTCCTATTTTATTTATTATTCCTAACATGCCTTCGGCAGGAGCTCCACCTGTTTCCAACATTGGCCACAACAATTCAGTTTTCCCTCACCCTTTCCAAATTCTCTCCAAATGCTCTGTGATACATCAGCTTGGTACTGGTTAGACAATTCCACTTCAGGACTCAGTTTTGTGGCTGCGAAGGTTGCTATGTTCCTCTTTAAATATGGAATCTGCTACCATCCCCACACTTCTATTCTTCCCCCTACCCAACCGTCTGACCCTTGAGGCCTTGGTCTGCCCTGTCATGCTGCAGCTTTTTGCCTTGCCCTCACAGGTAGAGAGTACATTGTATCTGTTGTGTAGGACCAGGGATCCTCGATCTCTTAAGTTCCTGTTATCTTGCCTGACAGTTGCATCCTCCCCTTCCTGAACCTTTCCGCTTCCCTTCAGTGCTGATTTTTCTCTTCTGCTTTTTGCTCACTAAATATCAAATAAACACCACTACAAGACTACTTTTTGACCGATTGAATGAATTATTCAGATTTGGCTGTGGTGTGCTTGCCATAAAGACAGCAAATCTCAAGCTTAATCAAACACTTCTGAGAAGGCCATAGCCAAACAACAGAAGTTTGTAGAGGCCCGAGATTGCACTCAAATATACTGTCAAAACAAAATTACTGGATGGAAAAAGACCAAGGCCCATTTAGTTTGCCTTTCACTGCAGTCAAGAAAGCCCACCAACACCTCTACTTTCTCAGAAGATGAAGGAAATTTGGCATGTCAGCTACGACTCACCAACTTTTATAGATGCACCATAGAAAGCATTCTTTCTGGATGTATCACAGCTTGGCATGGCTCCTACTCTGTCCAAGACCGCAACGAACTAGAAAAGCTTGTGAATGTAGCCCAATCCATCACGCAAACTAGCCCCCTGTCCATTGACTGTCTACTCTTCCCACTGCCTCGGCAAAGCAGCCAGCATTATTAAGGATCAACACACCCTGGACGTTCTTCCACCTTCAGGAGAAAGATACGGAAGTCTGAGGTCATGTTCCAGTCAACTTAAGAACAGCTTCCTCCCTGCTGCTGTCAGACTTTTGAATGGACTTACCTTGCATTAAGTTGATCTTTCTCTACACCCTAGCTATGACTGTAACATTACATTCTGCACTCTCTCATTTCCTTGGTCATAATAACAAAAGACAAATTATTAACCCATTGCTGTTTGTGGAGGTTGGCTGTGTGTACATTTCCTACATTACAACAATGAGTACACTTCAGAAATGTTTTTTCAGCTGTAAAACACTTTGAGAGATATAGCGGTTGTGAAAGGTCTTCCATAAATGCAATTTCATAGAATCCCTACAACACAGAATTAGGCCACTAAGCCTATTGAGCCTGTGCTGACAACAATCCCACACAGGCCCTATCACTGTATCTCTACTCATTTACCTGCTAATCCCCCTGACACTATGGGGCAATTTACCATGGCTAATCCACCTAACCTGCACATCTTTGGACCGTGGGAGGAAACCGGAGCACCCAGAGGAAATCCACACAGACACTGGGAGAACATCCAAACTCTACGCAGACAGTGACCGGAGGTTGGAATTGAACCCAGGCCCCTGGAGCTGTGAGGCAGCAGTGCTAACCACTGTGCCACCCTCCTTCACTTGCACCATTCTCCTCGGGAGGGTCCATTCCATCAACAATCACCTGCTCAATGAAATATTACCACAGAATACTTTTTGATTTCCCCACATCCAGCCATTTCAAGCGCAGGTCATTCCACTGTCCTCAACAAGGTGAAACATGGTGTCATGTTCTACATTCATTCTGATGTGACGAACACTGATCTATTTCTGACTTATGGCTGTTCCTCTACAGTGGGACTAATAGTCAGACACTAAGTTAAGCCAAATGTTATCAGAGTGAGTTTATGAATGACTGGAATTGGCTGGAATTGCTTGTTGAGTGCTTAAGTTAAGAAGTTCTACACGTCACATAATAATGCAGTTATAAGAATTGCCAAATATCTGGATAAGAGGTTGGTCCTGTCAATTACAGTGCTACCATCTACAGCTTCACATGCCTGTCCACTACTTAAACACTTCAATCTCTCCAGGAGCTGTTCGGTACTTTATTTGCAGAATCTACCTTTCAATAAATAAATAAATTTAAGATTAATTACTGTTTCATAACATGTATACAATATTAGCACAGGTTGTTGGCTCCCACCCAGCAAATGCCATGTGTATAAGATAGTTCCAGAAGTCACTAAAATACACAGATGTATCACTAGGCCAAGTCAACTTTAAATCAAGGATAAGATGAGACATCAGTTATTTTCCGTTTCACTTGTCATAAAGCCAGCAATGTTTAGTTCATTCTGGAAGCATCTGGGTTCCTGCCGCTAGAATATATAAGGCGTGTGTTCTGAGTGCTGCAGCAGATCAGAGACTGAAGACTGGGAGTTCACATCAGTGGCTTTGAGAGAAGTGAGAGAAGAGGCAGAGACAATGCTGAGCTGTCGGTCTTTCCACCCTTCACGTCAATGCCAGCAGCCTGTGTACACATTGTGGCCTGTTCCACACAGGCTCTGGGACCCACTTGAATGCAACATGTGGAATCAGGTGGAAGAAATGAGAAAAAGCATGAGCTTCCTGGATCGAGTTCTTGAGGCGCTGGCAAAAGAATTTTGGGAGGAAAAGCCAAGCAATCAGGAGAAGAGAGCTGAAGATACTGAAGAAGGTAAAAGACAATCAGGGGACAAGGATGGAGATGGCTTTTCTCTGTCCCTGGATGTGCAGCGATTCTCACCGGAAAAACTGAAGGTGAAAGTATTTGGAAGAAAAGTGCTGGTGACAGGAAATCATGAGAAGAAAAGCGATGATGGCAGCGGCTCTTACAGCTACAAATATGAAGAGTTCAGAAGAGAATTTCAGCTGCCTGAAGATGTCGATGCTGAAGCTCTTAACTGCTGTTTGTCACAGGACGGTCGGTTAAAGGTTCAAGCCCCACGCCTGGCACTGCCAGCTGTGAATGAACGAACCATCCCCATCAATGTTATCTCTGAGACAACAACCACTCCCCGGCAAAATCCTGAGCAAGAGGCAGAGAAACAGCAGAGTGAAAAAGATGAGGGGAACAAGAAAGGTTGAAACAAAATGGACCTCTTTAGACTTACTTACATTGAATTTTTTTGTAGTTATAAAGAACAGAAAAGATGTAGGCATCTGTGAAATTGTTATCATAATATATTCAATGTCCAGCTGTTGTGGATAATTAATTCTTTTTTCTCTATTAAAAAAATGGACATTTGAGAAGAGTAATGTCTTTGATTCAATTTGTCTACTCAATAAAATGAAAATATTACATATACATGTCTATGGCTACAGGTATTTCATTGAATTTTACAGCTCAGAGGGAAATAATTCTGCCCTTCCTGTTTCTTGGGTAATCCTATCACTTCATAATGATCAGCAACAGGAATTAGTATCCAAAATATTCCTTCCTGACAGTGAATGATTGTGATCTTTCTCAACTATTGATGCTAAAGTGGACACAAATTTGCTGTTGTACTGACCTCTGGTGAGGAATCTGTGCAAGGGAAAGATATAAAGTTCTCAAAAGGAGATTATAGCTATCAACTTTGATTGGTTAGCCATGAAATATTACATTATGTTGATAGCACACCTAAAACATTACATCAGGGTAAACCTGGAAAATAGGACTAGTGGGCAATGGAATTAAATTAGCAAAAGTCAATTGAAGACAGAAAGACCTTCATTCAGGATGAGTAATGTTAGCAGTAAGCTGTCTGGCAAGAATGTAGAAGCAACAGCATTAGAGATGCTTAAAACATAGCTGGGTGCAGGACAGAAAGAGCTTGAGTACTAAAGGAATGAGTTTTAATGAATTAATCACATCCGAAAGAGCAGTCATAGAGGTTTACAGCAATGGAAACAGGCCCTTCGGCCCAACTTGTTCATGCTGCCCTTTTTTAACCCCTAAGCTAGTCCCAATTAAAAGTAAGAAATTAGAAACATTTGTATGACATTTCTGATTTGTTGAGCTCTCATGTTGTTATAGTTTTAAACAGATTGCATGGTTCTTTAAGAGCTGATCATATGATTCAATGGCGATGTCATTAGGGTGTTTGTAGAGGCTGCTGTTTTACTTTCAGTTTTGTACGCTGTGCAGTGCAGAGAACATCTCTTTCAATAAAACCTGTGATGTATTGATATGAATCTACATGTGCAAACCACGTCTTTTCTTGTTGTGTGAAACCCACAATCCTTAACAAGAAATCCTTAGAAAGACAGAGATTAAGGGGGGATCTGATAGAGGTGTATAAAATAATGAAGGGAATAGATAGAGTCAACAGTGGTAGGCTTTTCCCTAGATTGGGGACAACTATTATGAGAGGTCACGATCTAAGGGTGAGGGGGGAGAAATATAATTTGGATACTAGAGGAAGGTTTTTCACACAGAGGGTCGTGGGGGTATGGAACGCGCTACTAAGTAAGGTGGTGGAGGCAGGCACTTTGGACTTGTTTAAGGTTTACTTAGATAGACACATGAGTGAAGCAGGGATGGAGGGTTATAGTAGACGGTATTAAAAAGGGTCAGATCCTTGGGACGACACTGGAAATGTAGTATTACATGTTAATGTTTTTGTCTCTTTTAATCCACAGGTGTCGGTCCACCTTGTTGTCAAACGAGGGGCATGCACACGGTGGGTCATGCGTGGGCTGCTCTTGGAGGTTTTGAGAGTGGCCTAGTACTTTGTGTCGCTGTGTGTGCTTAATCCTGGACCAGCAGACGGGCACCACAACAGCTCAGTGACTATCACTGCTAGCTGTGCAGACACATGGATTTGGACCTGTGTCTGTGGGAGTTTGCGTATTCTCCCTGTGGTTGCGTGGGTTTCCCCCGGGTGCTCCGGTTTCCTCCCACACCCCAAAGATGTGCTCTTAGGCTGATTGGTGTACCAAATTGACCCTACACTATTCTCTCCTGAATCTGGCTACATTAGGGGTACCATTCACATACACACAGAGCAGGGTAGGTGTAGGAAAATGCTTTGTTGAAATGGCGGCGTGGGCTCGTTGGGCCGAAGGGCCTGTTTCCCATGCTGGGTTGTTCTTTGTTCTTTGTTCTTTGTATAGTTAGGACATTACACATATTTTCAGGAAGGTTTTCTGAAAACTTGGGTACTGACTGAAGCAAAGAGTTGCTTCTATGTTTATTTTCTAAGTGGTTGCCTCATAGTTCCAGAATCTGAAGTGATATAGCAAGCAGCCAAATACTCATTGCACAACACTCCTGCTCATGTGACTTGAGAGAAATTAACTCAGAATCCTGGAACTCATTCTGGCTCATTTGGAATGTATGGTGACTCCTTCATGTCCATGACATTGGAAGTTAATAGATCTGTAAGACTAACATATTGAAAACACTAGCACAAACGAACACATGTTGTGCTAACAAAATCAGTCATGAGATTTTATGAATAGAACGATGAGATACAGTCACATAAGAGAGATGTCAATTGTTCCTTCGACAGCTTGTTTTGCAGAATGTTAGGTCTAGGCTCCAGTGCAACCTTACTGGAGGTAGAATGAGCCTCCTGTCAGCCTGGGGAGGCAATGGCCTAATGGTACAGTCATAAGGCTATTAGTCCAGAAACTCAACTAATGTTCTGAGGACCTGGGTTCGAATCCAGCCACAGCAGATGGTGGAATTCAAATTCAATAAAAAATATCTGGAATTAAGAACCTACCATGAAACCATTGGTGAGTGTTGGAAAAATCCATCTGGTTCACTAATGTCCTTTAGGGAAGAAAATATGCCATTCTTACTTGGACTGGTCTACATGTGACTCCAGAGCCACAGCAATGTGGTTAACTTTCAACTGCCCTCTGATCAAGGATAACTAGGGATGGGCAATAAATGCTGACCCAGCCAGTGACACATATGTCCCATAAGTGAATCAAAAAAAGGCTAATATTGAACTGCTATTTCGCAGAGGTGGTGGGGAGGAGGTATAGCTTGCATTTTCATTGTGGATTTATTATATAAACACCATAAGGCACATCCCAGGATAACATAATAGACAATGATAAAGGGAGTGGTCAGTAGAGATGTGCATGAGTGTCTGAAAGCTTATCAAAAATGGTAAATTTTGTCGTGGTTTTTAAAAGCAGGGTAAAGATATAAGGAGTCAGTACAACTTAGGAAGGGAGGTATATGAGTTGGCTACAGGATCTGCCTTCAAAGGTGGGAAGGCAGTAAACTAAACAATGGCCTAATGACAGACATATGTGGGATCTAAGGGGCCAAAGCCACACAGAGATTTGAGAAACAAACTTAAGGATCTTCTGAGCAATGCTGTTTGAAATTAGCAGTCAGTGTATGTCAGCAAGGATGATGGTGATGGGCAAATGGTTTGTAGCATAAGATGCATGGTAGATGTTTGGATGATCCAGAGTTTAAGGGCTGGGAGGTCATAAACAAGAGAATAGATAAAAATAGAGGTAATAAGAAATTAAAAGAGGGGCTTAGTAGCAGGAACACCGATGCAGTCAAGTACTTTGGTTTGAAGTAAGCAGTCCCGGTGACAGAAAGTTGAATGAAAGTTCAGCGAATGTCAAGGACAAAATTAATTGTTTTGGGAAAGCATTGGTTAATAAGGGACAGCCAGCCTGGCTTTGTCAAAGGCAAGTTGTGCGACAAACCATATATTATTTCCATATATCTGTGTATATTGGAACAATAAATACTTTTGAATAAAATGATGATGATTCAGCTTTGTTACTTCATAAAAAGAAATTGATTTTAAATAATGGTGGCACAGTGATTCGCACTGCTGTCTCAGAGTGCCAGGGACCCAGGTTCGATTCCCAGCTTGAGTTAGTGTCTGTGTGGTGTTTACATGTTGTCTCGGTGTCTGTGTAGGTTTCCTCCGGGTGCTCCAGTTTCCTCCCACAGTCCAAAGATGTGCAGCTTAGTTTGATTGGCCATGGCCTTAGTGTCCCGGGATGAGTATGTTAGAGGGATTAGCAGGGTAAATGTGTGGGGTTGTGGGGATAGGGCCTGGGGTGGGATTTTTACCGGTGCAGTCTCGATGGGCCAAATGGTCTCCTTCTGCACTGTAGGGATTCCATGATTCCTATGAATTGAAAACTAAACACTTACTTCCTTATAATTAAGTAAAAAAAATTAGAAACTTGAAACGGAGAGCTCGAATCTGCTAAGGATCTAAGAATCGGAACTTAGTTGATGAACGGATATATCAAACTATTTTACAGAGCGAGTGGGCCAACATCTCGGTATTACCCTGCAGCCTCACAATCAGCAGCAACAACAGTTTGGGCACAATTTTCCCAAAAGATTTTCGGTGAGGATATTCGAGTCTGGCGCACTCCGCACCGCAAACGTCCCACACTGAGTCACTTTCTTGGAGTGTGTTGAGTTGTGCACCAATGTGTGGTGGGCGAGGCCAAAATCTGACGGTAATCTGGCTACAGAGAACTCAAACTGCATTTTGCAAGGGCACCCTGATCTCACATTGATCTTTGAGATCCCTCCACCCTCTCATAGACGTTGAGACCACCCTGCATTGGTGGCACGTTTCACCTCTGCGACATTGGCCACCCACATTGGGCCAACAGGGCCCTCCTGCTGTGTGCCCCTGCTGGGCCTCCCATCCACCCCTGTCCCCACCAATGACCACCTACGTGATCCTCCAGCATGACACCATTTGCAATCCACCTCTGCACAATAATTCCTCTCAAGACCTGCGTCATGGCCACCTCCCAGATCCCATCCCTCTGGCTCTGCTCCTGCCAAACTGTCAATATCTGACTGGCACACTGACGGAATCCGAGTGATACACCAGCAGTGCCCAACTATTGACACCAGGGTGCCTGCTGGCCACAGCTGGGATGTCTGTTGGGCACTGGCAAGGTGTCTGGTGGGCACAGCCAGGTAGGCACTGCTCAGCTATGCCCCCAGTAAATGTGGGGTCTTCAATTGACTCCAAGCAGCCCCCTTAAGAGAGACCTGTAGCAATTCATGTCCTTATAGCGCCACACTCAAAGGCTGGAAGATTTTCTGGGCTGATATTTGAATGGGTGACGCACGCTGTTTCATGGTGAAAGGGGCTGGGAAGCTCACAACCTGTTTTGATCCAGGTGCCAATCGATTTTTAGCTTGGCATGCTGTATCCCGGCTCACCATGCTGATCACTGGGTGCGGTGAGGTGGCAAAATTCCACTCCTTGTCTTCAATCACAAACACCAGACTGGACACTACTCATTTACGGGGTAGTGGAATCCACTTTCATTGGGGTTACCCATTTGAAATAAACAACTGGGAAATAAACATGTTTCCAGGAATGTAAACACCTTTTATAAATTTTCAGCTGAATAATATTACTGATCCTGCACATTGTACATTAACACATGGGGAATAGGAGCAAGTGAAGGCCATTTGATAAATCGAGGCCCCTTCGTCATTCAATAAGATCAGGGTTAACCTGAATGTGACGTTAACTCTACCTTCCTGCCTGCTCCCCATAACCTTTGACTCGATTGTCAATCAGAAATCTGTCTGACAGCCTTGAACATGCTCAATGACCCAACCCCCACTGCTCACTGTGGAAGAGAATTCCAAACACTGACCTCCGTCCCAGAGAAGACATTTCTCTGAATCTTCATATTGAATGGGAGACATTCTCTCAACATCCTCTCAGCATCCATCCTGTCAAAGCCCAAAGAATCTGACAAGTTTCAATAAGGGATCAATATCTCACATTATCAGTATGGTGTGTAATATTTCTCACAGTGTCACTCAGCAGTTATATTCCTCCAGTTCATTTACTGTATTACACTGACAGACAAACAGCTCGTGTGTTTAGGTTGATGCTGAACAGTGGGAAACATCGACAATCGTATCACACGATGCAGAATACATGAGCAATACCACGCCTTATCCATTGCTTTAAATATTAAATGGTTTTCAAAGGAACATTGAGGCACACAACTTATATTAAACTGTTCAATTGTAATGCTGCCAAAAGAGACCTGAGAATAAAGGTATGATTCACAGGAGACTCTTCTGTGTGACAGAATCTCTAATTTAGCAGTTGAGGAAGTTCTGATGTTGGGATCTTTGCAACAACATTAATGGCAGTGCCTCCATTTTTATTAATTTAATAACTCAGAAAATGGAAACATTGCTCCAATTGATGAAGAATATGTTGTCAATGTTGATGTTCTCAGTGAAGAGACCAGAGGGAAGACAAACAATTTTCATTTGTGCTGTTTCTTTGTTTCTGGAATGGAAAATGTAAAAGGGGAGATGGAATGACAACTTTCAAATTGGAATTGCAAAGAAATAATTTGCAGAGATTTGGAGAAAGAGCAGGAAATTTGGGAGTGGTTGAATCGCACTTTCAAAGAGCTGACACAGACATGATGGGCCGAATGGCCTCATTCTGAGCAGAGATATTAGATTTATCAACAATGTAGTACTGATTTTAAATTAGCAAATCTCAGACCAAAAAACATAATGGACAACAGGTAATTATAAATGGAACTGCAGCTTTATTTGTAACTACTTGACTGTTAAATATACATTATCATTCTTACAAGGGAACTGATGCCTCTCTGTGGGATAGAATCAGAACTTCACTTCACCTAAACCAAACTGATTGGAATTTCACTCCTTCTCACTCTGCTCAATATCACATTAACATCTTCAACATCAATGAAAAGAGCAAAACTCCCTCATTCTCCCATAATATCAATTTCTATTTCATTCACTGAAACATTCCCAGTTCATTAAGAATCTCACCTTCCTGCACAGGCTGCCTGCTGTTAGCCTGTCAATCATTAACATTGCTCCTCCCATCTGTGCTGTCACTTGCTGTGTACATTCCAGAAGTTTCTGGAATGGCTCCAGTCCCTGTCACTGAGGCGACTCATTCTCCTTTCAGTCAAGGCTGAGATGAGACGTCATTTATTTTCAGCTCCCCTGTCAGAAACCCAGCAAAGTTGAGTTCATTCTGGAAGCGTCTGGCTTTCTGTCACTAGAATATATAAGGCGTGTGTTCTGAGTGCTGCAGCAGATCAGAGACTGAAGACTGGGAGTTCACATCAGTGGCTTTGAGAGAAGTGAGAGAAGAGGCAGAGACAATGCTGAGCTGTCGGTCTTTCCACTCTTCACGTCAGTGCCAGCAGCCTGTGTACACATTGTGGCCTGTTCCACACAGGCTCTGGGAGCCACTTGGATGCAACATGTGGAATCAGCTGGAAGAAGCGAGAAAGGGCATGAACTTCATGGATCGAGTTCTTGAGGAACTGGCAAAAGAATTTTGTGAGGAAAAGCCAAGAAATCAGGAGAAGAGAGCTGAAGATAATGAAGAAGGTAAAAGACAGTCAGGGGACAAGGATGGAGAAGGCTTTTCTCTGTCCCTGGATGTGCAGCGATTCTCCCCAGAAGAACTGAAGGTGAAAGTACTTGGAAGAAAAGTGCTGGTGACGGGAAAACACGAGAAGAAAAGTGATGATGGCAGCGGCTCTTCCAGCTACAAATATGAAGAGTTCAGCAGAGAATTTCAGCTGCCTGAAGATGTCGATGCTGAAGCTCTTAACTGCTGTTTGTCACAGGACGGTCGGTTAAAGGTTCAAGCCCCACGCCTGGCACTGCCAGCTGTGAATGAACGAACCGTGCCCGTCAACATCACCTCTGAGACAACAACCACTCCCCGGCTAAATCCTGAGCAAGAGGCAGAGAAACAGCAGAGTGGAAAAGATGAGAAGAGAAATGAGGAGGATGGAAAATGAACAATTAAAACTCATTTCCAATGAACTGTTGTAAGGTGTAAGAATGGATTATACAGAGAAATGTGTTTCTGAGACCATGATATGAAGGCACAATGCTGCAAATTAATTGTTTCCATTTTGTATGTCAATAGTGTGATGTTCTCAGCATTCCTGGCAATTATTTCCATATATCTGTGTATATTGGAACAATAAATACTTTTGAATAAAATGATGATGATTCAGCTTTGTTACTTCATAAAATGAAATTGATATTAAATAACTGAAAACTAGACACTTACTTCCTTTACACTTTGTGAAAAAAAACATTTTATACAACTTAAAACCCAGAGCAAGAATTCTCTGTGTCGCAATCTGTCTGAAACGGATTTCAGTTAATGAACAGATATATGAAACTATTGTGCAGAGCCAGTGGGTCAACATCTTGGTATTACCCTGCAGCCTCACAGTCAGCAACAACACCAGCTTGGGCACAATTTTCCTAAAAGATTCTTGGTGAGGATAATCAAGTCCGGCGCATTCTGCACCGCAAACTTCCCATACTGAGTCACTGTCTTGGAGAGTGTTGAGTTGTGCACCAATGTGGGGAGGTGAGGCCTAAATCTGATGGTGATCCAGCCTCAGAGAACTTGAACCCCGTTTTGCAAGTGAGCCCAGATCTCACACTATACTTTGAGACCCCCCTCCACCCCATCATAGATGTTGAGACCAGTTCCCTCCGCACCACCCTGCATTGTTTCCCCCCTGCGACCTGGACAACCCACATTGGGCCATCAGGGCCCTCCTGCTGTGTGCCCCTACCGGACCCCCGATGTGCCCCTCCCCCCATCATGACCCATACCTCATCCTCCAGCATGACGCCATTTGCAATCCACCTCTGCACAATAACCCCTCTCAGGACCCGCGTCATGGCCACCTCCCAGATCCCATCCCTCTGGCTCCGCTCCTGCCAAACTGTCAATATCTGACTGGCACACTGACGGAATCCAAGTGATACACCGGCAGTGCCCAACTATTGTCACCAGGGTACCTGCTGGCCACAGGTGGGATGTCTGGTGGGCACTGGCAAGGTGTCTGCTGGGCACAGCCAGGTAGGCACTGCTCATCATGCCCTCAATAAATGTGGGGTCTTCAATTGACTCCAAGCACCCCGCTTAAGGGACACCTGTAGCAATTCGTGTCCTTATAGTGCTACACTCAAATGCTGGATGATTTTCTGGGCTGATCTTTGAATGGGTGATGCGTGCTGTGTCACAGTGAAAGGGTCCGGGAAGATCACAACCTGTGTTGATCCAGCGAACCAATTTTTAGCTTGGCACACTGTTTTCCCACCTCAACATGCTGATCGCTGGGTGCGGTGAGGTGGTAAAATCGTGCCCTTGTCTTTCAACACAAACACCAGACTGAACACCACTCATTTACTGAGTAGGCGAAGCCTCTTTCATTGGGATTACCCATTTGATACAAACAACTGGGAAGTATATCATGTTTCCAGGAATGTGAATAATCCTTATAAATTTTCAGTTGAATAATATTACTGATCCTGTACATTGTAAATATAAAAAATTGATACTGCAGTGTTGATAAATCTAATATCTCTGCTCAGAATGAGGCCATTCGGCCCATCGTGTCTGTGTCTGCTCTTGAAAAGTGTGATTCCATCACTCCTGAATTTCTTGCTCATTCTCCAAAGCTCTGCAATTTATTTCTTTGATGTGGGTATGCCGGCGTTGGACTGGCGTAAACACAGTAAAAAGTCTGACAACACCAGGTTTTAGTCCAACCTATTTATTTGATAATATTATCAAATTATTATATTATCAAATAAATAGGTTGGACTAAAACCTGGTGTTGTCAGACTTTTTACTAATTTATTTCTTTGCCATTCCAATTTGAAAGTTGTCATTCAATCTCCCCTTTCACATTTTCCATTCCAGGAACAAAGGAACAGCACAAATGAAAACTGTTTGTCTTCCCTCTGGTCTCTTCGAGCAGTGGGGGTTGGGTCATTGAGCATGTTCGAGGCTGTCTGACACATTTCTGATTGACAATCGGGTCAAAGGTTATGGGGGGCAGGCAGGAAGATAGAGTTAACGTCATATTCAGGTTAACCCTGATCTTATTGAATGGTGAAGAGGCCTCGATTTACCGAATGGCCTTCACTTGCTTCTATTCCCCCCATGTGTTTTTTGTACAATGTACATAATTAGTAATATTTGATTCGCTTTTTGATTTGATTTATTATTGTCACAAGTATTAGCAGGCAATGAAAAGTAGTGTTTCTTGTGCGCTACACAGACAAAGCATACTGGTCATGGAGAAGGAAAGGGGAGAGAGCAGAATGTAGAGTTACAGCCGTAGCTAGGGTGCAGGGAATCTTTATGCAAGGTATGTCCATTCAAAAGTCTGACAGCAGCAGGGAAGAAGCTGTTCTTGAGAAGACTGGCAGTGACCTCAGACTTTAGTATCATTTTTCCCAACAGAAGAAGGTGGAAGAGGGTATGTCTGGGGTGCGTGGGGTCTTTGATTATGCTGGCTGCTTTGCCAAGACAGCAGAAACTATAGGCAGGCAAATGGACGGGAAGCTGGTTTGCGTGATGGTTTGGACTACATTCATGACCATTTGTAGTTTCTTGTGGTCTGGGGCAGAGCAGGAGCCATACAAAGCTGTGATACAGCCAGAAAGAATGTTTTCTATGGTGCATCCGTAAAATGTAATCAAGAGTTTTAGCAGACATGCCAAATTTTCTTAGTCTTCTGAGAAAGTAGAGGCATTGGTGGGGTTTCTTAATTATAGTGTTGGCCTGGAGGGACCAGGATAATTTGTTGGCGATCTGGACACCTAAAAACCTGTAGCTCTCAAGTCTTTCTACTTCATCCCTGTTGATGTAGACAGGGGCATGTTCTCCCCTACGCTTCCTGAATTCGATGACAATCTCCTTTGTCTTATTGACATTGAGGGACAAATTATTGTCGTCACTCCCGTTCACCAGATTCTCTATCTCATTCCTGTAGCCTGTTTTATCAAGATTTGAGGTCCGACCGATTACGATGGTGTCATCAGCAAACTTGAAAATCGAATTGGAGGGGAATTTCACTGCATAGTCATAGGTGTATAAGGAGTATAGAAGGGGGCTGAGAACACAGCCTTGCAGGGCACCAGTGTTGAGGGTGATTATGGAGGAGGTGTTGTTGCCTATCCTTACTGATTGTGGTCTGGGAACTTGGAAGTTTAAGATCCAGTCGCAGAGGGAGGAGTTGGGGGCCCGGAGCTTTGAGATGAGTTTTGCAGGAATAATGGTGTTGAGGGCTGTCATATTCAACTGAAAATTTATAAATATTATTTACATTCATGGAAACATGGTTTATTTCCCAGTTGTTTATTTCAAACAGGTAACCCAAGTGAAAGGGGTTTCCACTACCCAGTGAATGAATGGTGTCCAATCTGGTATCTGTGTTGTAAGACAAGCAAAGCAATTTTACCACCTGACTACAACCGGCGATCAGCCTGGTGAGACAGGAAAATAGCATGCCAAGCTAACAATCTGATTCGCACTCGGTGCAAAACGGTTTGCAATCTTCCCGGCTCATTTCTAAAGGCGTGAAATAGCGTGCATCACCCTTTCAATTCCCAGCGCACAAAATCATCCGGCCTTGAGGCACGGCGCCATAACGTTGCCAATTGGTACAGGTCACCCTATGGGAGCTTTTAAGCCATTGAAGCCTGCCAGGTGGTCAGGGGCAAGGGCAGGCAGTGCCCTTCAGGCAGTGCCCACCAGACACTCTGCCACTATCCACCAGGTGGCCCCGGTGGCTGCAGCGTAATATTGAGATGTTGGCCCACCGGCCCTGTACAATAGTTTGATCTATCCATTCAACAACTAAGTTCCATTTCAGATAAATTGCGACGTGGAGAATTCTTGCTCTGGGTTTTAAATTCAATAATTTTTTTTAAATGAGTGTAAAGGAAATGTCTTGTTTTCAGTTGTTTAATATCAATTTCTTTTTATGAAGTAACAAAGCTGATTCATCATCATTTTATTCAAAAGTATTTATTGTTCCAATATACACAGATATATGGAAATAATTCCCAGGAATGCTGAGAACATTACACTATTGACATACAAAATGGAAACAATTAATTTGCAGCATTGTGCCTTCATATCATGGTCTCAGAAACACATTTCTCTGTATAATCCATTCTTACACCTTACAACAATTCAGTGGAAATGAGTTTTAATTGTTCATTTTCCATCCTCCTCATTTCTCTTCTCATCTTTTCCGCTCTGCTGTTTCTCTGCCTCTTGCTCAGGATTTAGCCGGGGAGTGGTTGTTGTCTCAGAGGTGATGTTGACGGGCACGGTTCGTTCATTCACAGCTGGCAGTGCCAGGCGTGGGGCTTGAACCTTTAACCGACCATCCTGTGACAAACAGCAATTAAGAGCTTCAGCATCGACATCTTCAGGCAGCTGAAATTCTCTCCTGAACTCTTCATATTTGTAGCTGGAAGAGCCGCTGCCATCATCACTTTTCTTCTCGTGTTTTCCCGTCACCAGCACTTTTCTTCCAAGTACTTTCACCTTCAGTTCTTCTGGGGAGAATCGCTGCACATCCAGGGACAGAGAAAAGCCTTCTCCATCCTTGTCCCCTGACTGTCTTTTACCTTCTTCATTATCTTCAGCTCTCTTCTCCTGATTTCTTGGCTTTTCCTCACAAAATTCTTTTGCCAGTTCCTCAAGGACTCGATCCATGAAGTTCATGCCCTTTCTCGCTTCTTCCAGCTGATTCCACATGTTGCATCCAAGTGGCTCCCAGAGCCTGTGTGGAACAGGCCACAATGTGTACACAGGCTGCTGGCACTGACGTGAAGAGTGGAAAGACCGACAGCTCAGCATTGTCTCTGCCTCTTCTCTCACTTCTCTCAAAGCCACTGATGTGAACTCCCAGTCTTCAGTCTCTGATCTGCTGCAGCACTCAGAACACACGCCTTATATATTCTAGTGACAGAAAGCCAGACACTTCCAGAATGAACTCAACTTTGCTGGGTTTCTGACAGGGGAGCTGAAAATAAATGACGTCTCATCTCAGCCTTGACTGAAAGGAGAATGAGTCGCCTCAGTGACAGGGACTGGAGCCATTCCAGAAACTTCTGGAATGTACTCAGCCAGTGAGAGCACAGATGGGAGGAGCAATGTTAATGATTGACAGGCTAACAGCAGGCAGCCTGTGCAGGAAGGTGAGATTCTTAATGAACTGGGAATGTTTCAGTGAATGAAATAGAAAGTGATATTATGAGAGAATGAGGGGTGGCTCTTTAGCTTTCTAGTTTTGCTCTTTTCATTAATGTTGAAGACGTTAATGTGATATTGAGCAGAGTGAGAAGGAGTGAAATTCCAATCAGTTTGATTTAGGCGAAGTGAAGTTCTGATTCTATCCCACAGAGAGGCATCAGTTCCCTTGTAAGAATGATAACATATATTTAAAATTCAAATAGTTACAAATTAAGCTGCTGTTCCATTTATAATTTCCTATTGTCCGTTATGTGTTTTGATCTGAGATTTGTAAGTTTAAAACTGAATGATAAATTGTTGAGAAATCTAACATCTCTGCTCAGAAGGAGGCCTTTCGGCCCATCATGCCTGTGTCAGCTCTTTGAAATTACGGTTCAATCACTCCCAAATCTCCTGCTCTTTCTCCAAAGCTCTGCAAATTATTTCTTTGCAATTCCAATTTGAAAGTTGTCATTCAATCTCCCCTTTCACATTTTCCATTCCAGGAACAAAGAAACAGCACAAATGAAAACTGTTTGTCTCCCCTCTGGTCTCTTCACTGAGAACATCAACATTGACAACATGTTCTTCATCAAATGGAGCAATGTTTCCATTTTCTGTGTTGTTAAATTAATAAAAATGGAGGCAATTCCATTAATGTTGTTGCAAAAATCCCAACATCAGAACTTCCTCAATTGGTAAATTAGAGATTCCATCACACACAAGAGTCTCCTATGAATCGTAGTTTCATTCTTTATTCTCAGATGTGTTTTGGCAGCATTACAGTTAAATAGATTCCAGAATTAATATAAATACTTTGTCAGAATTTACGTTTTTGAACCATTTAATATTGAAACCAATGGAGAAGCTGTGGTATTGCTCATGTATTCTGCATTGTGTGATACGATTGTTGATGTTTCCCACTGTCCAGCATCAACCTAAACACTCGAGCTGTCCAGCATCAACCTAAACACTCGAGCTGTTTGTCTGTCAGTGCAATACAGTAAATGAACTGGAGGAAGTATAATTGCTGAGTGACACTGTGAGAAATGTTACACACCATACTGATAATGTGAGATATTGATCCCTTATTGAAACTTGTCAGATTCTTTGGGCTTTGACGGTATGGAAGCTGAGAGGATGTTTCTCCCTGGTGGTTAAAGCATGAACTAATGGGCTGTTTAAGTTGAGGTCTCCCATTCAAGGTGAAGATTCAGAGAAATGTCTTCTCTGGGACGGAGGTCAGTGTTTGGAATTCTCTTCCACAGCGAGCAGTGGGGGTTGGGTCATTGAGCATGTTCAAGGCTGTCAGACAGATTCTTAATGAACTGGGAATGTTTCAGTGAATGAAATAGAAAGTGATATTATGAGAGAATGAGGGGTGGCTCTTTAGCTTTCTAGTTTTGCTCTTTTGATTGATGTTGAAGATGTTAATGTGATACTGAGCAGAGTGAGAAGGAGTGAAATTCCAATCAGTTTGGTTTAGGTGAAGTGAAGTTCTGATTCTCTCCCACAGAGAGGCATCAGTTCCCTTGTAAGAATGATAACATATATTTAACATTCAAATAGTTACAAATAAAGCTGCTGTTCCATTTATAATTACCTGTTGTCCGTTATGTGTTTTGATCTGGGATTTGCGAATTTAAAATCAATAATACATTGTCGATAAATCTGTTATCTGTCCTGAGAATGAGGCCATTCAGCCCATCATGCCTGTGCGAGCTCTCTAAATCTCCTGCTCTTTCTCCAAAGCTCTGCAAATTATTTTTTTGCCATTCCAATTTGAAAGTTGTCATTCAATCTCCCCTTTCACATGTTCCATTCCAGGAGCAAAGAAACAGCACAAATGAAAACTGTTTGTCTTCCCTCTGGTCTCTTCACTGAGAACATCAACATTGACAACATATTCTTCATCAAATGGAGCAATGTTTCCATGTTCTGTGTTGTTAAATTAGTGAAAATGGAGACACTGCCATTAATGTTGTTGCAAAGATCCCAACATCAGAACTTCCTCAATTGGTAAATTAGAGATTCCGTTACACACAAGCATCTCCTACGAACCATATCTTTATTCTCAGGTGTGTTTTGGCAGCATCACAATTAAATAGATTCCAGAATTGATATAATTATTTGTCTCAATGTTCCTTTGGAAACCATTGAATATTTATGCTAATGGATGACTTGTGGCATTGCTCATGTATTCTGCATCGTGTGATATGATTGTCGATGTTTCCCACTGTCCAGCATCAACCTAAACACATGAGCTGTTTGTCTGTCAGTGTAATACAGTAAATGAACTGGAGGAATATAACTGCTGAGTGACACTGTGAGAAATATTACATACCATACTGATACTGTGAGATATTGATCCCTTATTGAAACTTGTCAGATTCTTTGGCTTTTACAGGATGGATGCTGAGAGGATGTTTCTCCCTCGTGGTTAAAGCATGAACTAATGGGCTGATTAAATTAAGAGGTCTCCCATTCAAGATGATGATTTAGGGAAATATCTTCTCTGGGGCGGAGGTCAGTGTTTGGAATTTTCTTCCACAGTGAGCAGTGGGGGTTGGGTCATTGAGCATGTTCAAGGCTGTCAGACAGATTTCTGATTGACAATCGGGTCAAAGGTTATGGGGAGCAGGCAGGAGGGTAGAGTTAACGTCACATTCAGGTTAACCCTGATCTTATGGAATGGTGAAGGAGCCTCAATTTACCGAATGGCCTTCACTTGCTCCTAACCCCCATGTGTTTATGTACAATGTACAGGATCAGTAATGTCATTCAACTGAAAATTTATAAATATTATTAATATTATGGGAAATATGGTCTTTTTCCCATTAGTTTATTTCAAATGGGTAACCCCAATGAAAGAGATTTCCACTACCCAGTAAATGAGTGGTGTCCAATCTGGTGTCTGTATCAGAAGGGCCTCAATTTTAGCACCTCGCTGTGCCCGGCACTCAGTGTGGTGAGACAGGATACAGCGTGCCAGGCAAACAATCTGAATCATGCCCGGTGCAAAAGAGTTTGCGATCATCGTGGTCCCTTTCTAATGCTGTGAAATAGCGTGCATTCTCCATTGAAATCCCAGCCCAGAAAATAAGTCTTCCAGCCTTTGAGTGTGTGTCATCAGGACATGAATTGCCCGAGCTCTCCCTGCAGGGGGGTTTGGAAGCCATGGAAAACCTCTGCATTAGTTGGGGGCATGGCTGAGCAGTGCCTACCTGGCTGTGTCCATGTAGCTGTGCCCAGCAAACACCTTGCCAATGCCCTGGAGGCACCACAGCGAGGAAGTAAGTATTTAATTTTCAATTATTTAATGTCAATTTCTTTTTATTAAATAACAAAGCTGAATCACCATCACTTTATTCAAAAGTATTTATTGTTCCAATATACACAGATACATGGAAATAATTCCCAGGAATGCTGGGAACATCACACTATTGACATACAAAATGGAAACAATTAATTTGCAGCATTGTGCCTTCATATCACCGTCTCAGAAACACATTTCTCTGTATAATCCATTCTTACACCTTACAACAGTTCATTGGAAATGAGTTTTAATTGTTCATTTTCCATCCTCCTCATTTCTCTTCTCATCTTTTCCACCCTGCTGTTTCTCTGCCTCTTGCTCAGGATTTAGCCGGGGAGTGGTTGTTGTCTCAGAGGTGATGTTGACGGGCACGGTTCGTTCATTCACAGCTGGCAGTGCCAGGCGTGGGGCTTGAACCTTTAACCGACCGTCCTGTGACAAACAGCAGTTAAGAGCTTCAGCATCGACATCTTCAGGCAGCTGAAATTCTCTGCTGAACTCTTCATATTTGTAGCTGTAAGAGCCGCTGCCATCATCGCTTTTCTTCTCGTGTTTTCCCGTCACCAGCACTTTTCTTCCAAGTACTTTCACCTTCAGTTCTTCTGGGGAGAATCGCTGCACATCCAGGGACAGAGAAAAGCCATCTCCATCCTTGTCCCCTGATTGTCTTTTACCTTCTTCATTATCTTCAGCTCTCTTCTCCTGATTTCTTGGCTTTTCCTCACAAAATTCTTTTGCCAGTTCCGCAAGAACTCGATCCATGAAGTTCATGCTCTTTCTCGCTTCTTCCAGCTGATTCCACATGTTGCATCCAAGTGGCTCCCAGAGCCTGTGTGGAACAGGCCACAATGTGTACACAGGCTGCTGGCACTAACGTGAAGGGTGGAAAGACCGACAGCTCAGCATTGTCTCTGCCTCTTCTCTCACTTCTCTCAAAGCCACTGATGTGAACTCCCAGTCTTCAGTCTCTGATCTGCTGCAGCACTCAGAACACACGCCTTATATATTCTAGTGACAGAAAGCCAGACGCTTCCAGAATGAACTCAACTTTGCTGGGTTTCTGACAGGGGAGCTGAAAATAAATGATGTCTCATCTCAACCTTGACTGAAAGGAGAATGAGTCGCCTCAGTGACAGGGACTGGAGCCATTCCAGAGCCTTCTGGAATGTACACAGCCAGTGAGAGCACAGATGGGAGGAGCAATGTTAATGATTGACAGGCTAACAGCAGGCAGCCTGTGCAGGAAGGTGAGATTCTTAATGAACTGGGAATGTTTCAGTGAATGAAATAGAAAGTGATATTATGAGAGAATGAGGGGTGGCTCTTTGGCTTTCTAGTTTTGCTCTTTTCATTGATGTTGAAGACGTTAATGTGATATTGAGCAGAGTGAGAAGGAGTGAAATTCCAATCAGTTTGGTTTAGGTGAAGTTCTGATTCTATCCCACAGAGAGGCATCAGCTCCCTTGTAAGAATGATAATGTATATTTAACATTCAAGTAGTTACAAATAAAGCTGCTGTTCCATTTGTAATTATCTGTTGTCCGTTATGTGTTTTGATCTGGGATTTGCGAATTTAAAATCAATAATACATTGTCGATAAATCTGTCATCTGTCCTGAGGGTGAGGCCATTTGGCCCATCATGTCTGTGTCAGCTCTTTGAAAGTGCGAATCAATCACTTCCAAATCTCCTGCTCTTTCTCCAAAGCTCTGCAAATTATTTTTTTGCCATTCCAATTTGAAAGTTGTCATTCAGTCTCGCCTTTCACATTTTCCATTCCAGGAATAAAGAAACAGCACAAGTGAAAACTGTTTGTCTTCCCTCTGGTCTCTTCACTGAGAACATCAACATTGACAACATATTCTTCACCAAATGGACCAATGTTTCCATTTTCTGTGCTGTTAATTTAATAAAAATGGAGGCAATTCCATTAATGTTGTTGCAAAGTTCCCAACATCAGAACTACCTCAATTGGTAAATTAGAAATTCCGTCACACACAAGAGTGTCCTATGAACTGCAGCTTAAATCTTTGTTCTCAGTTGTATTTTGGCATCATTACAATTAAATAGATTCCAGGTTTAATGTCAATTATTTGTCTCAATGTTCCTTTGGAAGCCATTTAATATTTTACTAATGGAGAAGCTGTGGCATTGCTCATGTATTCTACATCGTGTGATACGATTGTAGATGTTTCCCCCTGTCCAGCATCAACTGAAACACACGAGCTGTTTGTCTGTCAGTGTAATACAGTAAATGAACTGGAGGAATATAACTGCTGAGTGACACTGTGAGAAATATTATACACCATACTGATAATGTGAGATATTGATCATTTATTGAAACTTGTCAGATTCTTTGGGCTTTGACAGGTTGGATGCTGAGAGGATGTTTCTCCCTCGTGGTTAAAGCATGAACTAATGGGCTGTTTAAATTAAGAGGTCTCCCATTCAAGGTGAAGATTCAGAGAAATGTCTTCTCTGGGACGGAGGTCAGTGTTTGGAATTCTCTTCCACAGTGAGCAGTGGGGGTTGGGTCATTGAGCATGTTCAAGGCTGTTAGACAGATTTCTGATTGATAATCGGGTCAAAGGTTACGGGGAGCAGGCAGGAAGATAGAGGTAACATCACATTCAGGTTAACCCTGATCTCATTGAATGGCGAAGGAGCCTCGATTTACTGAATGGCCTTCACTTGTTCCTATTCCCCGTGTGTTAATGTACAATGTACAGGATCAGTAATATTATTCAGCTGAGCATTTATAAATATTATTTACATTCCTAGAAACACGGTTTAATCCCAGCTGTTTATATCAAATGGGTAGCCCCAATGAAATAGGTTTCCACTACCCAGTAAATTTGTGGTGTCCAGTCTGGTGTCGTGTTGGAAGACAAGGGGTGTGATTTTGCCACCTCACCTCACCCAGCCATCAGCATGGTGAGCCGGGAAAACAGTGTGCCAAGCTAAAAATTGATTGGTGCCTGGATCAAAACACGTTGTGATCTTCCTGGAAACTTTCACCGTGAAACAGCGTGCATCGCCAATTCAAATATCAGCCCAGAAAATCTTCCAAGCTCTAAGTGTGGCGCTATAATGACAAGACTTGCTACAGGTCTCCCTTAAGGAGGGTGCGTGGAGGTAATTGAAGACCCCCACATTTATTGGGGGCATGGCTGAGCTGTGCCTATCTGGCTGTGCCCACCAGACACCTTGCCAGTGCCCACCAGGCTTCCCAGCTGTGTCCAGCAGGCAGTTTGGTGGCATCACTTGGGCATTGACAGTGTATCAGTGTTCCAGTTGGACATTGACAGTTTGGCAAGAGCAATGCCAGAGGGATGGGATCTGGGTGGTGGCCATGACAAGGGTCTTGAGAGAAATTATTGTGCAGGGTGGATTGAAAATGATGTCATGCTGGGGGATCATGCAGGGGGTCATGATGGGGCAGGGGTCCATCAGCGGTACAGCAGGGGCACACAGAAGGAGGGCACTGCTGGCCTGATGTGTGTGGCCCATGACGCAGGGGTGAAACATGCCACCAGTGCAGGGTGCTGGGGAGGGAGCTGGTCTCAACGTCTATTGGGGGGTGGAGGGGTTCTCAAAGGTCAACATGAGATCCCGGTGCCCTTTGTGAAACAGGGTTTGAATTCTCTGTAGCTGGATCACAAAGTTAGGCCCCACCTCCCGCACATTGGCATGCAACTCAACACTGTCTCAGAAAGTGACTCAGTGTGGGAAGTATGAGGTGCAGAGAGACTCGATTATTCTTGCTGAGAATCTTTTGGGAAATTTGCGCCCAAGCTGGTGTTGCTGCTGATGGTGAGGCTGCGGGGTAATACCGAGATGTTGGCCCACTGGCTCTGTACAATAGTTTATTAACTAAATCTGTCCATTAACTAAATTCCATTTCAGACAGATCGCGACACAGAGAATTCTTGCTCTGGGTTTTAAGTTGTATAAAATTTTTTTTTACTGAGTGTAAAGGAAGTAAGTGTCTAGTTTTCAGTTATTTAATATCAATTTCATTTTATGAAGTAACAAAGCAGAATCATCATCATTTGATTCAAAAGTATTTATTGTTCCAATATACACAGATACATGGAAATAATTCCCAGGAATGCTGAGAACATCACACTATTGACATACAAAATGGAAACAATTAATTTGCAGCATTGTGCCTTCACATCATGGTCTCAGAAACACATTTCTCTGTATAATCCATTCTTACACCTTACAACAGTTCATTGGAAATGAGTTTTAATTGTTCATTTTCCATCCTCCTCATTTCTCTTCTCATCTTTTCCACTCTGCTGTTTCTCTGCCTCTTGCTCAGGATTTAGCCGGGGAGTGGTTGTTGTCTCAGAGGTGATGTTGACGGGCACGGTTCGTTCATTCACAGCTGGCAGTGCCAGGCGTGGGGCTTGAACCTTTAACCGACCGTCCTGGGACAAACAGCAGTTAAGAGCTTCAGCATCGACATCTTCAGGCAGCTGAAATTCTCTCCTGAACTCTTCGTATTTGTAGCTGTAAGAGCCGCTGCCATCATCGCTTTTCTTCTCGTGTTTTCCCGTCACCAGCACTTTTCTTCCAAGTACTTTCACCTTCAGTTCTTCTGGGGAGAATCGCTGCACATCCAGGGACAGAGAAAAGCCTTCTCCATCCTTGTCCCCTGACTGTCTTTTACCTTCTTCATTATCTTCAGCTCTCTTCTCCTGATTTCTTGGCTTTTCCTCACAAAATTCTTTTGCCAGTTCCTCAAGAACTCGATCCATGAAGTTCATGCCCTTTCTCGCTTCTTCCAGCTGATTCCACATGTTGCATCCAAGTGGCTCCCAGAGTCTGTGTGGAACAGGCCACAATGTGTACACAGGCTGCTGGCACTGACGTGAAGGGTGGAAAGACCGACAGCTCAGCATTGTCTCTGCCTCTTCTCTCACTTCTCTCAAAGCCACTGATGTGAACTCCCAGTCTTCAGTCTCTGATCTGCTGCAGCACTCAGAACACACGCCTTATATATTCTAGTGACAGAAAGCCAGACAATTCCAGAATGAACTCAACTTTGCTGGGTTTCTGACAGGGGAGCTGAAAATAAATGACGTCTCATCTCAACCTTGACTGAAAGGAGAATGAGTCGCCTCAGTGACAGGGACTGGAGCCATTCCAGAAACTTCTGGAATGTACTCAGCCAGTGAGAGCACAGATGGGAGGAGCAATGTTAATGATTGACAGGCTAGCCAACATGAAAATATTGTGTCATAAGGAGCTTTCTAAATGAATCAGAAGCATTTAACTTCACTAATCTTGAACATGAGGCATTCAGGTTAAGACCAATAGTTTTCTGTTCTGTAACTTTCAAGCAGATTGAATGGAATCACCATCTCAGCCACTTTTGCTGATTGATCCTTGTGTGTGGAACACTGCCTCCTGGTGGATGGAGGAGCAGGAAGTTTTAGTCTATCAACATTTTCTGTGGTTTTCCTAAACATAGTGTAAATTGGGCAGCACTTTCAGCATACAATGATGAATCAAATATTGTTATCTATATAACAAGGCTAATAGCACACACCGTGATCTAGTTATGGGTGACATGGTGGCCCAGTGATAGCACTGCTTCACAATCAAGTGTAGAAAACCTTTGCTGATGTTTTCTTCCTAACCAGTTAGTTCTTTAGTATTCCTGATGATCCAACTGTTATCCCACTCAAAACACGACCCTTCGAGGACTATTAACAGTCTAATGATTGAATTAAACACTGGACTAACAACACGAGTACCCTAAAGTAAGAAGGACCATTATTCAGTTAAATGATTTGTTGGGGTCTTGATTTAATCTGTTACTTCTAATGTAGTAATTCTAAACTTTAAAATAATTACAAAACATATTTTTGAGCAGGACAGTGGCACAGTGGGTCGCACTGCTGCCTCACATTGCCAGGACCTGAGTTCAGTCCCTGGCTCGGATCATTGTCTGTGCAGATTTTGCACATTCACTCCATGTCTGCGTGGGTTTCCTCCGGGTGCTCCCACAGTCTGAAAGATGTACTGATTGGGTGCACTGGCCATGCTAAATTCTCTCTCGGTGTATCTGAACAGGCACCAGAGTGTAGTGACTCAGGGATTCACAGACAGCGGAAATTAAAACACAAGCTCATTCACTTTTGACGCGAGGGTCTGGTACATTTGTAATGTTCAAAACAATTGTGAGAAAAAACATTCCAAACAAGCCCCTCCTCTTTACAACATCACTGAGAATTCCAGAATCATGCAAGCTTGTCCCTTCAGCTGAAGCGATCATGGTGGTATAACTGTGTAACAACTTTTATAGACGCACCATAGAAAGCATCCTTTCCGGATGTACCATAGCTTGGTGCAGCTCCTGCTCTGACCAAGAAGCTACAAAGGTTGTGAACATAGCCCAGTCCATCACGCAAACCAGCCTCCCATCCATTGACTCCGTCTACACTTCCTGCATAATCAAGGATCCCACACACGTAGACATTCTCTCTTCCACCTTCTTCCGTCGGGAAAAAGATACAAAAGTCTGAGGTCACGTACCAATGGACTCAAGAAGAGCTTCTTCCCTGCTGCCGTCAGACTTTTGAATGGACCTACCATAAATTAAGCTGACATTTAATGTATAACACACCCTGTCCTTTACTTTTTCCCTATGTACTCTATGAACTGAATGCTTTGTCTGTATAGTGCTCAAGAAACAATACTTTTCACTGTATCCCAATACATGTGACAGTAATGAATTATGTCAAATCAAATCATGCAGGGAACCAGGGCTGCTGTAGCTAAATGCACCTTTTATGCGCAAGGGGCAGTCTGGAGCTATGGATAATGATGATAGAGATTTCAACTTCCTTACCATCACACAGCTGACCAGGAATCCCTGCCGTTTGTACTCGTCTGCCGTTGACGTGTTGGAAAGACCTGTCGGTTGCTACTCAACCTGTTTGGCTATGCTATGAGCGCACCTTCCTTGATCATCAAGACCCCAGGTGGAATTTGAACGCTGGCAGTGTTAGTTCGTCTTTAATGCAAGATCGAGAATTATAACAAATTACCTCACACCCTTTGGTCGCTGGTTCAATTCAACCTCAAAGGAAGCCCAATATCCACTTTGGGGCGGCACGGCGGCACAGTGATTAACACCGCTGCCTCACAGCGGCAAGGACCCAGAATCGATTCCCGGTTGGGTCACTGTCTGTGTGGGGTTTGCACATTCTCCCCGTGTCTGCGTGGGTTTCCTCCGAGCGCTCCGGTTTCCTCCCACAGTCCAAAGATGTATGGGTTAGGTGGATTGACCCTAAGTGATTATTTTCCAAACCTCGCTAGATTCCGGGGAAGTGCCGGAAGATTGGAAAACGGCTAATGTTACGCCGCTGTTTAAAAAGGTTAGCAGGCAAAAGGCAGGGAATTATAGGCCAGTTAGTTTAACGTCTGTTGTAGGAAAAATGCTTGAATCCGTCATCAAAGAAGAAATAGCGAGGCACCTTGAGAAGAATTGTTTGATAGAGCAAACGGAGCACGGATTCATTAAGGGGAAGTCGTGTCTGACGAATTTTTTGGAATTCTATGAGGATGTGACTAGTGCGGTGGACGGAGGGGAACTGGTGGATGTGGTGTTTCTTGATTTTCAGAAGGAGTTTGATAAGGTGCCGCACAAAAGGTTGTTACAGAAGGTTAGGGAGCTTGGAGTTGGGGGTAAGGTGTTAGCATGGATAGAGGATTGGCTGTCAAATAGGAGGCAGAGAGTAGGTGTCAATGGGTGCTATTCAGATTGGCGGTTGGTGACTAGTGGAGTGCCCCAGGGATTGGTGCTGGGGCCTCAGCTATTTACCATTTATATAGATGATCTGGAGGAGGGAGCTGAGTGTAAGGTGTCAAAATTTGCTGATGACACAAAGATAAGTGGAAAAGCAAATTGTGCGGAGGGTGTAGAAAGTCTGCAGAGGGACCTAGATAGGCTAAGCGAGTGGGCGAGGACCTGGCAGGTGGAATACAATGTTGGCAAGTGTGAGGTTATCCACTTTGGCAGGAATAATAGTAGGAGGGACTATTATTTATAGGGTGAAAAGCTGCAGCATGCTACGATGCAGAGGGACCTGGGGGTCCTTGTGCATGAGTCGCAAAAACCCAGCCTACAGGTGCAGCAGGTGATCAGGAAGGCGAATGGGATGCTGGCCTTCATAGCGAGGGGGATTGAATATAAGAGTAGGGAGGTCTTGCTGCAACTATACAGGGCACTGGTGAGGCCGCAGCTGGAGTACTGTGTGAAGTTTTGGTCACCGCACTTGCGCAAGGATATTTTGGCCTTAGAGGGAGTGCAGAGGAGGTTCACTAGGCTGATACCGGAGTTGAGGGGGTTGAGTGATGAAGAGAGGCTGAATAGACTGGGCTTGTACTCGTTGGAGTTTAGAAGAATGAGGGGGGATCTTATTGAGACGTATAAGATGATGAAGGGGATGGATGGGGTAGAGGTTGAGAGGTTCTTCCCGCTCAGAAAGGACAGTAGGACTCGAGGGCACAGCCTCAAGATAAGGGGAGGGTGCAGTTTAGAACGGAGTTGAGGAGGAACTTCTTCACTCAAAGGGTGGTGAATCTCTGGAATTCTCTGCCCGTTGAAGTGGTGGAGGCTGCCTCGCTAAATATATTTAAGAAGCGGGTAGATAGGTTTTTGGTAGGCAAGGGGATTAAGGGTTATGGGGAAAAAGCGGGAAAGTGGAACTGAGCCACTTTAGATCAGCCATGATCTTATTGAATGGCGGGGCAGGCTCAAAGGGCTAGATGGCCTACTCCTGCTCCTATTTCTTATGTTCTTATGTTCTTATATAGATATTGATATTGGGGCAGCATGGTAGCACAGTGGCTAGCACTGCTGCTTCACAGCTCCATGGTCCTGGGTTCGATTCCTGGCTCAGGTCACTGTCTGTGTGGAGTTTTCACATTCTCCTCGTGTCTGCGTGGGTTTCCTCCGGGTACTCTGGTTTCCTTCCACAGTCCAAAGATGTGCGGGTTAGGTTGATTGGCCATGCTAAGAAATTGCCCCTTAGTGTCCAGGAATGTGTAGGTTAGAGGGATTTCTGGCTATAATATGTAGGGATATGGGGGTAGGGCCTGGGTGGGATTGTGTTCGGTGCAGACTCGATGGGCCGAAGGGCCTCTTTCTGCACTGTAGGGTTCTATGATTTCTATGACCAGTATTGGGCATTTGGCCCATTGAGTCTGCTCTGCCATCGAGTCATGACTGATAAGTTTCTCAACCCTATTCCCGCTTTTTCCCTATAACCTTTGATCTCCTTACCTATCAAGAACCTACCTATCTCTGTCTTAAAAGCATTCAACGACCTGCCCTTCACAGCCTTCTGTGGCAATGACCTACAGATTCACCATCGGGATTAAGGGTTATGGGGAGAGGGCGGGAATGTGGAACTGAGCCACGACAGATCAGCCATGATCTTATTGAATGGCGGGGCAGGCTCGAAGGGCTAGATGGCCTACTCCTGCTCCTATTTCTTATGTTCTTATGTTTATGTTCAAAGGGTTGTCCCTTTACTCTGAAGCTGTGCCCACAAATCGTAGTCTCTCCTAATAATGGGAATATCTTCCGCAGGTCCACTCTGTCCAGGCCTTTCAGTATTCTGTAAGTTTCAATGTGATTCCCCCCCTCAGCCTTCTAAACTCCATCCAGTACAGATCCAGAGTCCTCAAATTCTCCTCATATGTCACGCTTTTCATTCCCGGGATCATTCTTGTGGACCGCCTCTGGATTCTCTCCAAGGCCAGCACGTCCTATATCTGAGTAATGTTGCATAAAAATTAAGGGTTATGGGGAGAAAGCAGGAAAGTGGAACTGATCCACTTCAGATCAGCCATGATCTTATTAAATGGCGGGGCAGGCACGAAGGGCTAGATGGCCTACACCTGCTCCTATTTCTTATGTTCTTATGTCCTTCCTTAGATACAGGGACAAATTGCTATTCCAAATGTGATCTGACTAGAGCCTTACAAATCCTCAGCAGTACACCCCTGCTTCCAGTAGTCTAGTCCTCTCGAAATGAAGGTTAACATTGCATTTGCTTCCTAACTACCAACTCAACCTGCAAGTTAACCTTACATGAATCTTGAATTAGGACTCGCAAGTCCCTTTGCGCTTCTGATTTCTGAATTCTCTCTCCATTTCGATAATTGTCTCTATCTCTATTCTTCCTACAAAAGTGCATAACTTCACACTCTCCCATGTTACATTCCATCAGGAAATTCCAGACATTAATTCCCAAGCAGCTGAAGACACTGCTGCCAGTCGTGGAATCAGTAAAATCAGGGATCACAAGTGGTTTACACCGGAGGAGCACAGAGTTGTGTCAGGGAGAATTAGCAGGGTGAATGTGTGGGGTTACAGGAATAAGGCCTGGATGGGATATGGTCGGTACAGCTCAATGGGCTGAATGGCCTCCTTTTGTACCGTAGAGATTCTGTGAGTCTGTGGATTCTATGTAACACTACATTCTGCACCCTCCCCTTTCCTTCTCTATGTACAGTATGCCTTATCTGTATAGCACGCAAAAAACAATACTTTTCACTGATACAGGTAAGTTTCTCACACAGAGGATGGTGAGTGAGTGGAATCGGCTGCCGTCGGTGGTGGTAGAGGTGAGCTCGCTAGGGTCTTTTAAGAGACTTCTGGATGAGTACATGGGATTTAATGGGATTGAGAGTTATAGATAGGCCTGGTAGGTATGGATATGATCGGCACAACTTGTGGGCCAAATGGCGTGTTTGTGCTGTAGTGTTCTATGTTCTATGTTCTATGTGACAATAATAAATCAATTCAAAGCAAATAAGTGGGAATAAGAGTAGGCCGTTTGGCTCCTTGCACTAAATCGGCCATTCAATAAGATCATGATTGATCGAATTGTGGCCTTAATTCCATTCATCTACCAGCCACCTTCCTCACCCCGCCACTCCCCCTCACCCCTCCCCCACCCCACCATTCGCTGTCTAACAACATTGACTCCCTTGTCGATCAAAAATCTCTCTAACTCTGTCTTGAAGATATTCAATGACTCAGCCTCCACTGCTCTGTGAAACAGGGAATTCCAAAGACTAACCATCCTCTGAGAAGGAATTCCTCCTCACCTCGCTCTTAACTGGGAGACCCCTTATTTTTATACTGTGCCCCCTAGTTCCAGATTCGCCCACAAGGGGAAACCTCAGGGATCCACAAGTGGTTTGGACTGGAGGAGCACAGAGTCATGGAATTGGAGGAGATTACAGAGCAAGAAAGGGACAAGACCATAGTGAGATTTGGAAAAAATGATGGGTATCTTAACTTTGGAGCATTGCTGGATAGGAACAATATAGGTTAATAAAGAATCAATCACTAGATTGATTGCAGAGAAGAGGGGTTTGTCGTATGAAGGGAGATTGAACAGTTTAGGCCAATACTCTCTGGAACTTAGAAGAATGAGGGGAGATCAAATTGAGGTATACAGGATGATAAAAGCTATCGATTAGGTAGACGTGAAGCGGATGCTTCCTCTTGTGGGGTATTCTAGGATGAGAGGTCATAGTCTTAGGATAAGAGGTAGCAAATTTAAAGCAGAGTTGAGAAGAAACTACTTCTCCCAAAGCATTGTGAATCTTTGGAATTTGCTACCCCAAAGTGCAGTGTATGCTGGGACAGTGAGTAATTTTAAGGAGGAGTTGGACAGATATTTAATTGGTAATGGGTTGAAGGGTTATGGGAGAAGGCAGGAAAATGGAGATAAGGAGCATATCAGCTGTGATCGAATGGTGGGATGAAAGGGATGGGCTGAATGACCTAATTCTGCTCCTATACTTTATGAACTTACGAACAAGATCGCCTCTCATTCTTCTGAACTCCAATTGATATAGGCTCAATATGCTGAACCTTTCCTTTCATTTCTGGGATCAACCTTGTGAATCCTCTCTGGATTGCTTCTGATGCGAGTACATCCCTCCTTTAAATAAAGTGAAAAAATTGTACACAGTACTCTAAGTGAGGTCATTCTCTATGATGGATAATGTATTTTACTTACTTACCCTCTGGATTTACATGCATTTTGCAGTATTGTCAAATAGAATTATATCCACAAAATACCAAATTAAAAGTTACTTTAAATTAAAATTTATTAAAGTTAAGTTAAATTAAAATTAAATTTAAATTAAAGGCTTTAAGTTCTTCTCTGTGCCAAGAAGCATCAAGAAACGCTTGTCGTCATCAATGTAAAAATAAAAGTCGCAGTTCCTGTCTTTGGTTTTCACACGTCTTCTGTGTCAGCCTCTGCTCCTCAGAAAGGGCTGATGCTCTTTTCACACAGTGGTTTTACATTCAGTCAGGGGTCACGAAAGGAGGTGGTCAGAATGCTCACCAAGTATCAGATGAGACTTGAACTATCAGCTAGACTGATTAAAGGTGGACTATAGATCACAGGAGAGTAGTCAAAAAGGGAGCAGTGCAGCGGCCCCGTTTCCATTCCAAATGTTATGAACAATACCCTGCTCAGTTTTAAAGTTTATTTCTTTGTGTCACAAGTAGGTTTACATTAAGACCACAATGAAGTTACTATGAAACTCCCCCAGTCACAGGAGTTAGCACTGCTGCCTCACAGCGCCACGACTCGGGTTCGATTCCTGGCTTGGGTCACCATCTGTGAAGAGTCTGTATGTACTCCTGCTCCTATTTCTTATGTTCTTATGTTATGTTCTCCCCGTGTCTGAGTGAGTTTCCTCCGGATGCTCCGGTTTCCTCCCACAGTCCAAAAGATGTGCTGGTTAGGTACATTGGCCGTGCTAAATTCTCCCTCAGTGTCCCCGAACAGGCACCGGAATGTGGCAACTATGGGATTTTCGCAGTAACTTCATTGCAGTGTTACTGTAAGCCTACTTGTGACAGGAATAAATAAGCTTTGAAATTCCGGTGCCTGTTTGGATGCACTGAGGGAGAACTGAACATGGCCAAAGCATCTAACCAGCACAAATTGTGGGGGGAAACCGGAGCACCCGGAGGAAACCCATGCAGACACAGGGAGAATGTGCAAACTCTGCGCAGAAAGCTGGCAATCAACCTCGTGTCCCTGGCGCCGTGAAGCAGCAATGCTAATCATTGTGCCAAATTAACACAATGATATCATTTATTCTGCATTGCTTCTGCAAGACCATGTTAAAGGTTCAGAAAATAGTGATTCCTTGCAGCAATCTGTCAGTCCCAAGCTGTTGAAACCACTTCAAGAATGCGATAATGATTTCCTTTCCAGGCCATCAAGCGAGCTATGTTGAAGTTCAAAATATTCCAGATTTCATGACTGCAGAATTGACAAGAACATTTTGCCTTTTTTTTAATAAAGGCACTATTTGAAATGAAATGCTGCAAAATGAAGAAGCATATACTTTAAAGCCTGGATAGTGCTGAGTTTCCAATTCCTGGTATAACAACATCAATAGTATTGCTACAAAAAGGGATGTGAAGCTTTTCATCTTGCTCTCATCAGGACAAACACAAGAATGCCAAATTTCAAATGGTCACAGCAAACTAGAACACAGGAGCAAAGGGTGCTGATTGGTTCTCAAATTGATTGTGATTGGAAAATGGAGAAAGCAAAGGGGAACTACAGCCTCCCCAAGCTTCTGGGTAATTCAACAAAAGCTTTTTAACATTCTTTCATAGGATTGGAACATCACTGCCTGGGCCAACATTTATCGTCCATCCCTAATTGCCTTTGAGGGGGCAGTTCATGTTCGTAGAATCATAGAATCCCTACAGTGCAGAAGGAGGCAACATGGCCCATCAAGCCTGGACTGACAACAATCCCATCCAGACCCTACCCTACTAGTCCCCCTCAATTAAGGGGCAATTTAACATAGCCAATGAACTGAACCTGCACATCTTTGGAGTGTAGGTGGAAACCAGAGCACCCAGAAGAAACCCACGCAGACACAACGAGAATGCGCACGCAGACAGTGGCCCGAAGCTGGAAATCAACCCGGGTCCCTGGCGCTGTGAGGCAGCAGTGCTAACCACTGTGTCACCATGAATCTGGTGTCACATGTAGACCAGACTAGGTGCGAATGTCAGTATTTCCTTCACTAAAGTACATTAGTCAAGTGGGTTTTTACAGTGGTTTCATGGTCATCATTAGACTTTTAACTCTAGACTTCTAATGAATTCAAATTTCACCATCTGCTGTGGTGGGATTCAAACCCCAGTCCCCAGAACTTTATCCTGGGACCCTGGATTATTAGTCCAGTGATAATATCACTGCGCCACTGAACATGTCATATTTTCACTGATGTCTGTACAGACTACTGGCCTTATTCACTACTCTGTACAACCTCTAAACTCCTGGAGTGGCTCAATCTTTTAAGAATTAGCCCTATTACAGATTCATCCCTCCCCCAAAAGCCTGTCTCCGCGCTGTAATTCTCTGATTCTATAGGCAAATGTGGCTAGCTTAGATGGCCTTTTTGACTGGCATGGACCAGTCTGGGATGAAGGACCCGTCTCCATGCTGTCCCTCTTCTTTGTAGAGGAAGGGGATGAATATATGTTGCTTCTAGGATCAATAGTGATCCAACTGAAATGACTGAAGCAGCAACACACTTAATTCTGTCTCCCCTAGACTTTGTATTTTTTTTGTTTCTTTTTCCACCACAATTTTATTCTTGCTGCTCACTTGAGCCAGTGCAGGGAGAAACCCAGCAGCAGATGAAAGAGCCCCAAAACAACAATAACACCAAATTGAGTGCACAGATTTGGGAACTGGCCAAAGAAGTGGTCATGGCAAAGAAGTGAGATGCTGCTGCGTTTTGCAGTCAAACCAGCAGTCGTTGGCTATTAGTTAGATTGTCTGCTGCTGAACATAATAGCTAAATTATTTGCGTTCTGAAACAAATTCCTTACCCCCATCATGCAGTAACTGCACACACGGAAACAGAAGTCAATTTGGTTTCTTTTTATTCATTCGTGGGACATGGGCTTCGCGGACTGGCCAACATTTATTACCCTTGAACAGAATGGCTTGCCAGGCCATTTAGAGGGCAGAGTCAACTACATTATTGTGGCTCCGGAGTCACATGTAGGCCAGACCAGGTAAGGATGGCAGATTTCCTTCTCTAAAGGATATTAGTGAACCAGATAAGTTTTTCTGACAATTGCCAATGGTTTCACGGTCATCAGTAGATTATTAATTCCAGATTTTTTTTATTGAATTCAAATTCCACCATCTGCCGTGGCGGGATTCGAACCTGGGGCCCCAGAACATTAAATCAAAAGAGAAAATGCTGGAAAATCTCAGCACGTCTGGCAGCATCTGTACGGAGACAATAAAGACTAAGAGTCATCTGGACTCGAAATATCAGCTCTTTTCTCTCCTCACAGATGCTGCTAAGATTTTCCAGCGGATTCTCTTTTGTTTCAGAATCCAGCATCCTCAGTAATTTTCTTTCTTCCCCCAGAACATTAGCCGTGTTTCTGGATTAATAGACCAACGATAGTACCATTAGACCATCGCTTCCCCCTTAGACTATGTCGTAGAATAGCTAAACTATAATGGGATTCCATAGTTAGGTCCATAGTTAGCATAGACCAGAGGTCATTGAAGGAAAATATGTTTGAAAATCAGGTGATGGACAAAGCTTACATTGATAAAGACTTGTATTTACATAACACCCTTTATATCTTGGGATATCCCAAAGTACTTTATGGTCCAAGCACTTTTGAAGTGCAGCCGTTGTTGTAACATAAATGCAGCAGCCAACTTGCACACAGTGCTTTACACAAGGATTGACTGCTGAGGACTAGTTTGGTTACGCTTAGTTGTTGGACAGCTGATTAATGACTCAGCTTTGCCAACAGCGTGTGTTCACTTCCTGTACCTCACCTGAGGTGTGGTGATCCCCAGGTTAAATCAGCACCAGTCAGTTCTGTCTCTCAAAACAAAAGGGAGGGAGAGGACTGCAGTGACTATACCTTTATAGTAATCATTATGCAGAAGAATGTAGCTACTGCTCTTAAGTTAACAACACACAAACAGCAATGATGAGAGTGCTCAGTTAATTTGATCCCTGTTGGTGTTAGCTGAGAAAGGAATGTTGAGCAGGGGAATCCCCTGCTGTTTTTAAATTAATTTGTGATATGTGGGTGGTGCTGGCACAGCCAGTATTTGTCACCATTCTTAATTGCCCTGGAGAAGGTGGTGGTGACCTTCCTTCTGAAGCTGCTGCAATCCATGTGGTGTTGGGGACACAGTGCCTGCCCTTGTGTGTTAAAGATTGTAACATCCACTCAAACCATGGCAACAGGCTGGCAATCTCCCATATTAATGTCTTTAATCAACTTGTACTAATTCTTGGACAGATGGGCTAAATTTTAGATCCAAGTGTTTTGTTGGGGGAACAGTAAACATCAGATGTTGTGCAGGACATCTGGATTATAAGCCATCTGTTTGGGAACAGCTCATATCAGGAACTCTCTAAATATAATAACTTAAGCACAGCTGTAATTATTCATGGTGACTTCAACCTGAAAAAAAAGATAGATGATATTAGCTTGACTGGCTCACTTAATAAATACTCATGATGCATCACTGACTCATTGTACTGCAACAGTTTGCATAGGTATCGGGTGTGGAGTAGAAAGGACAGCACGAAATTCCATTCTCTAAATTGTACAAGTAAATTAGTTACTTAGTCTGCGTCAGCAATGTGTACTATCTACAAGATGCACTGCAGCAACTCACCAAGGTTTCTTCAACAGCACTTTCCAAACCAGCAACCTTTACCATCTAGAAGGGCAGCAAATAGCTGAGGACACTATCAGCACCTGCAAACGCCCCACCATAGAAAATAGGAGGCCATTCAGCCCCTCAAGCTAGATTCAACATCCAATGTGGTCATAGCTGATCCTTTATTTCAATGCCATATTTCTGCTCTCGCTCCATACCCCTAGAAACCTTTAGTGCCTACAAATCTATTTCCTCAAATACATTCAGTAATTTAGTGTCCACAGCCTATTGTGGTAGAGAATTCCATAGGTTCACCATCTTCTAAACGAACAGATTTCTCCTCATCCCAGTCCTAAATGACCTACCACACACACTGAGACAGTGACTCCTTATTCCAGCACTCCCAGCCACAGGAATCATCATCCATTCTGTACAATCCTCAGAACTTTATACTTTTCAATGAGATCCCTGCTCATTCTACTAAACTCCAGTGAATACAGACCTACTCAACCCAATCCCTCCTCATATGACAGTCCTGCCATCCCAGGAGTCAGTCTGGTGAACATTTGCTGCACTCCCTCCATGGCAAGAATATCCTTTATTTAAGGAGACTGCATACAATGCTCCACGTGTGATCTGTACAATGGCAGTAAGACATCCTTACTCATGCACTCAAGTCCTCTTGCCAACACATTTTCCATCTTGACAGCTTGATGCACCTACATGCTCTCAGTGATTGGTGTACAAGGACATCCAGGCCCCTTTATAAACTTACATACTCTGCCATTCTGTTTTTCCTACCAAAGTGAAGATCTTGGCACTTACCCATGTTGTACTGTATCTGCCCACGTATATCCCACTCACTCAACCTGTCAAAAATCACCTGAAGCCCCTTTATAGCCTCCTTGCCACACTCATTCCCACCCAGTTTTGCTCCATCAGCAAACTTAGCAATGTTACACTTGGTTCCCAAATGAAAATCATTGATATATATTGTGAATAGCTGGGACCCTAGCACTGATCCTTGCTATATCCCACTAGTCACCGCTTATCACTCTGCTAAAGATATTATTTCTATTTTCCATTTCCCGTCTGCCAACTGCTTCTCAAACCATACCAATATATTACCCCCAATCTTGAATGTTAATTTTGTACATTAACCCCTTATGTGGGGCTTTGTTCAAAGCTTTCTGAAAATCCAAATACACCATTTCTACTGCTTGTTCCTTACCTGTTCTACTGATTGCATCCTCAAAAACTCCAGTAGGTTTATCAAACTGGATTTCCCTTTCATAAATCCATATTGATTTGTATAATACTACTGATATTTTCCAAGTGTCCTGGTTATCACACCATTTGTAATATTTGTAGCAATTTTCCTACTACCGTGAAGTTAGCCATATGACCTTAAGAAATAGGAACAGGAGCAGGCCATTCAGCTCCTTCAAGCCTGAGCCATAATTTAATAATATCACGGCTGATCTAACACTGAGTCCACTTTCCATCAATCATTGTCATCTTTTGCTGAATTCTAAACTGTTTCCAATCCTCAGATTTGCTACTTTTTCCAGCAACTTCATACGATTCCTCTTTGAATCCAATTCTATCTTTAATTTCTTTTGTAAGTCACAGTTGGGACACTTTTGCACCAGAGACAAGTGTTGGAGTGCGTGCATGCACTCCTTGTATATTATAGCCATTGCCCATCCACCATCATGCCTTTTAATGAAAGTTCCCCAATCCATCATAGCCAGCTCACCACTCATACCTACGTAGCTTCCTTTGTTTAGATTTTAGTGCCCTAGTTTCAGATTGGACTAAAAACAGAAAATATTGAACATTCTCAGCAGGTCTGACAACATCTTTGTCAGAGCAAATGACAAAGGGTCATCCTGACTCAAAACATTGGCTCTACTCTCTCTCTCTCTGCAGATGCTGTCAGACCTGCTGCGATGTTCCAGCATTTTCTGTTTTGTTTCAGATTCCAGCACCCACAGTATTTTACTTTCATCTTCAGATTGGACTACTTCACTCTCCATAAATAATTCTAATCATGTTATGGTCACTCTTCCCTAAGGAACCCCACATAAAACGAATTAGTCCCTTTGCAATGCACAATGCCAAATGCAGGCTAGCCTGTTCCCCAATTGGTTCCTTGACCTACTGGTCTAAAAAGAAATCTCTCACTCTCCAGGAATTCATCTGCCATAGTATTATGGCTATTTTTTTAAAATCAACATATAGACTGGGCAAAAAAGTTTATCACAAGTAGGCTATTAGCACTGCAATGATGAAGTCACTCTGAAAATCCCCTAAAGTCAGTCATCAATACTGTAGTAGCCTGTAACATGCATTTTTCTAATTTCCTGTTCAACAGCATTCCTGATCTTAACACTACTGTTCAGAAGGCTATAGACAACTCCCATTAATGTTTTCTGCTCTTGTTACCTCCACCCAGCCTGATTCTACATCTTGATTTTCCAAGCCATTTTTGTCTCTATTACACTGATGGCATCTTTTCCTAACAACAACATTCTTCCCGCTTAGAAAGGATAGCAGGATGAGAAGGCACAGCCTCAAGATAAGGGAGAGGTGAAGTGGGGGGAAGATGGGCAGTTTAGATTAAAGTTGAGGACGAACTTCTTCACTCAAAAGGGTGGTGAATCTCTGGAATTCTCTGCCCGGTGGTGGAGCTACCTCGCTGAATATATTTAAGTCACAGGTAGATAGGTTTCTGATAGACAAGGGAATTAAGGGTTATGGGGAGAAAGCGGGAAAGTAGAACTGAGCCACTTCAGATCACCCATGATCTTATTGAATGGCGGGGCAGGCTCGAAGGGCTAGATGACCTACTCCTGCTCCTATTTCTTATGTTCTTATTATGTTCTTATGTCACTCCTTCTCCTTTTCCCTGTCCTTCCTAAATGTCAAATATTCAGATATTTAATTCCCATCCTTGATCATTCTGCAGCCATGTCTCCACAATAATTATACTGTACCAATTTACATCATTTGCACTGTTAATTCATCTACCTCAAGACAAATACCCTGTGCATTCGGAGCACCATTAGATTCTCAACATTTTTACACTTTTCTTGTGCTATGGCCCTATTTGTGGCTAGCTTTCATTTCTTCCACCTTCCACTTTTGACTTTTATTTTAATTTCCCCTTTTAACTAATTGCTAACCACTTCAAAAGTTTGCAAATAAGTGTCAAATGCTCATTGAAATCTACTGAAATGGTGATCAAAGTCATTAAACGGCAAAAGTCAGTGGAATGTGACCGCAATGGTGTCTGGAAAATTTTCCTTCAGTATTTCTGGGAGTGTCAATAGTAACTCAAAGCCAAGTGGATCATATCAGTTCTGTGGCAAAGCCAGTGATACATCAGCTGAAGAATGATTTTCATGTTGATGCCATTATATTCAAACTTGTTGTCATTAAATGTAATCTGAGTTATCTGCAACTTTCAAAGTAGTGGTGAAACTTTCCATTTCAACAACAGATTTGTAAATGGAAATAGAATTATTTTGAATAAAACCTTAATGCATAATCAGTACATCAGTCTGGACTCAGTGGCAGCATTGCCTCATCTGAGCGAGAACATCAAGGGTTCAAGATCCACTCCAGACTTATGCTCACATGTACATTGAAACCATAGCATATTACTGAGGGCTGCATTATAGAATCCTACAGTGCAGGCAGCCATTCGGTACATCAAGTTTGCATTAACTACAATCCCACCCAGACCCTATCTGTGTAAACCCACATATTTACCATAGCTAGTCCTGACACTATAAGGGGTCATTTTAGCACGGCCAATCAACCTAACCGGCACGTTTGGAATGGGGAGGAAACCAAAGCATCCGGCGGAAAGGGGAGAATGCACAAATTCCACATAGAAGTCACCCATGCCAGGAATCGCACCCCGGGTCTCTGGTGCTGCAAGGCAGCAGTGCTAACCAGTGTGCCACTCCTTATCAAATAAGTCATTAAAACATTTATCTGAGCTTTGAGGAAGCTGTGGCACTTTTTAAAGTGAAGTTCAGCCAGTATCCTGAGCAATATGACAAAACAGATGATCTGGTCACTACCAGTTTTGGTTATTGGAGTATGCGTGCAAATTGGCTGCCACATTTCTTATATTAAGGGAAGGCAATGGCCTGATGGTATTGTCATTTGATAATTAATCGATTAACTGAGTTTATGCTCTGGGGAGCAAAGTTCAATTCCTATCCACGGCAGATGGTGGAATTTTAATTCAATATAAAAAAAATCTGGAATTAAGAATCTACTAATGACTATGAAAACATTGTCGGAAAAACTAATGCCCTTTCGGGAAGGAAATCTGTCATCCTTACCCGGTCTCGCCTATATGACTCCAGAATCACAGCAATGTGGTTGACACTCAACTGCCCTCTGAAATGATCTAGCAAGCCACTCAAGTTCAAGGGCAACTAGAGACGGACAATGAATGCTGGCCAGCCAGTGATACCCATGTCACATAATAAAAAGCATAATATGCGACTAGTTTTTGTACATGCTAATAGGGCACAAGGACAGGTTTTGATTCATGAAGGGAAAAGCTTTGATTTTGTCACTTTAACCCATAGAATCAGTGCACACTAGCTCATACAAAACTCAGATGCCTCTATCCTAACCCATACCAAGCCACTTAGATTACTGACCGATCACAGCTCTGTACAGTACATAGTGCCTTGGGACATATACATTAATCATGCTGCATAAAGTGAAAAGGTTGTGGTAGCAGCAGCAATACACAGAACCCATCAACTTCCTTGATTTCCTCTTCAGCTTTGTTGACAAATTTGGCCTTTTTCCTATTCCCAGGACTTTACAGTAATCAGTACACACATCATTTACTGGTGTTTCAGATTTCTTTGCATAGTTGCGTCATCTCTCCCCAAATAGGATTGGCTGTTTATCCAGATCTATAATCCGACAGAACAACGGAAGGTGCTTTCAGTAGCAATGTCTCATACCAACTTCCTCAAAATAAACCTGGTGTTTATCCAGGTTGGTTCTTTTTGGGAGTTTGTGCGCAAATTGACTGCTGGATTTCCAACATTACAACACTGATTACATTTCAAAAGTACTCAATTGGCTGTAAAATGCTTTGAGAGGTGGGGTGATCATTAAACATTCTCCGTTATCCTGGTCAGTATGTAATTTCAAAAAATCACAAGTTCTGGTTATCGTCACATTGCAGTTTGTTTTGCTGTATGCAAAATTAGCTTTTCAACAACAGCAACTACCCTGCAAACGCAATAAGTCATCTCAACACCAGATTAAAGTCCAACAGTTTATTTGGTGGCAATGAAGTCCCGTTGGACTTTAACCTGGTGTTGAGACTTCTTACAGTGCCTACCCTAGTCCACTAATCCACCTCCACATCATGACTGCAAGTGCTTCATTGGCTGTAAAGCACTTTGGGGTAAAAGGGACTTAAAAGATATGAATCATTTTTAATACAACTCCAATAAACAAATCTGAAAAATTACTTTCAACTGTCCTGACAGCATAGAAGCAGAGATTTAAACCAATTAAATGGAGACAATGGCCCAGTGCTAGACAATTAATCAAGAAACTCAGCTAAAGTTCTGGGGACTTGGGTTCAAATCTTGCCACAACGGACAGTGAAATTTGAATTAATTAAAAAATCTGAAATCAAGAATCTACTGATGACCACGAAACCATTGTCGATTGTTGGAAAAACCCATCTGGTTCACTAAGGTCCTTCAGGAAAGGTAATCTGTCGTCCTGACCTGGTCTGGCCTACACGTGACTCCAGAGCCACAGCAGTGTGGTTGACTCTCCACTGCACTCGGACAATGAGAGATGGACAATAAACACTGGCCAGCCAGTGACGCCCATTCTCACGGATTAATAAAAAAAGTTAAGGGCAGATTTAGAAATAGTGAAAAGTTCTCACAAATTGATCAATGGAATGTACCTCCAATAGGAGAGAGATTGAAATAATTTAATATCTGGCCACTGCAGCAGGAAAACTGGAGGTTTTCTGAATGGATGAGTGATGTGTTGAGTCATCTTTTTCCATCCATAAATAACTGGTGGCCAATCTGCCTGAATTAGCATACTAAGCGAAGAGAATGCTGCCTAGTTCCTTTTTCCTCAGTTTGAAATCAGTTCCTGTAAATTAAAACATGGTTAAGAGGTCTTACTCTATATTGGGAATTTGCATCTGGTCATTTTTGACAGCCAAATGAAGACTATTATGTCATTTCTTCACATCGCGTTTTTTCATTTTACACATTTGATTCTAAAGACCAGTTACCCAACATGGCCAGTGTTACCAAATGGGAAAGAGCAGAACTTAATTAGGATTGCTTAATTAGTCAGCAGATGCAAGCCAGTGACTAAAACACTAACCATGTTTTATTGATAAAAATTATAATTGGAATATTCTTTTTACTTTCTAAAGAGCTCATTCTGCTGTAAGAGTTAGAGAGAGAGAGGGAGAGAGAGAGAGAGGGAGAGAGAGAGGGAAACAGTGGGGGAGGAGAGGGGGAGAGATGTAGATTTACAAAGCTCAGCTATGATGATTCAATATTAAAAGTGTTGTCTGTGAAGCCTAGTGTTCTCAAACAGGCTCACAAGCACTTAATTTCTAAACTGATCTCTGACCCAAATCCATTAAGTTTCTTACTACTCCAAACAAACCAGGTGCTGACAGTGACAAAGTAACCATGGCATGCTTTCCAATGCTTCACCAAGCCATGTGCATAGGCAATTCAGAGCTTGCAGGTCAGTGTCCTTTGTATATTTAACCATCTAGACCCAGGTTGTATTCAGGAAACCACAGCACCTCACTTTGAAGTGCGGTGACTTTGTTTGTTGCAAGTTCACAGTAGCAAAAAGGAAGATAGATACAGCCATTTTTTGAAGTTGATGAGTTTATTAGAAGTAATCAGCACTAATTTGTGGGATGCTAAACCACTAGTGCTCAGTTATCAAAATGTGCCTCAGTTCCAGAATGTTAAAGGCTGTTGCACAGTAGTGTGTACAGATCCACATTTGATATCAGTAGGATACACGTACGAAAAATACAGATCGAGATTATGGTGCAATTAATATTGCAAGGCACTAGTTGCTGGATGAGTCCTGCATTGTACTTAGCACAAGTCATCTCAGAACTAGGACCACTTACTGAAGTTAGTGAAAATGAAATCACACACTGCTAGAGAACAAAGATGAAGTTTCATTATCACTACCTGTTTAAAAAAAGCCATTCTCTCACCCTTTTACATTCTAAATCCTGTCACATTAGGCATTTTATCTCAAGCTAGCTGGCAGCAACGTCTGAAGATGCTATTAACAGTACTGCACTTGAAGCATACTTTATACCAAATTGTTATAAGAATTAGTTCCACCATATGCATTTGCAAAATTGTCAAATTAATACTTCAATACATAAAAGATACTGTAGGTTAATTGCCACTTGCATTACTACAAGTCTGTGACACCAAGGGAGTTGGTAATTAAAAAGTTCTATACACTCTTTATTACAGAACAAATACAAACTGGAATTAATGGATACCTCCCTCTATTTTTATTTGTCAAATTACAGATTTTTGTATTACAGACTGGTGCTTCTCACACACGTAAGCTCGGTCTTTCACTGCCAACAGTCACAGCGTGACTGAACAAGCTCCACAGATCAGAGCAGTGTGCAAGATTGTAATTACTGACATTAGTGACACCACATCACCTCCAAGGACATCAAAATTTACAAGTTATTGCAAACATCTGAATAGAATAGTGCATTACACTGGAAACCAAAAAAAACACTCCATGCTTTCGGAACACGAAGGACAAAATAGGTATATCCGAAGGTGCTGTATGGACATAATGGTCTACTGATTGAATATATGGAAAAGAAAACTTACATTACAAACACAGAAATCCTTTTCAAAATTCATAATTGAGATTTGGTCAGAACAAACATTTAACCGCTGATTCCCATGTTAAATTAATATCTGTTACATTTATTAGATGGGTGGTTTACTATGCAAGTAGCTCTTTAGGAAGATTTTTCACAAAAAGACACCTAATCTATTTTTTTTTTTAAATCTTTTCTCTCCAGAATATTATACAAGATTGTAGAGTCTGAAAATGAAGGATTCACCCAGAAAAAGTTGGGTCAAAATAACTGGTGCATGCATCCGCCACCGGAATTAGAAGGGAAGAGCAAAGGGTTCATATTAAAAAAGTGATTTAAGACTTAAAATTTATTTTATACGGAAAAGTGTTGGCGGATTTCCTCCCATCTGATTGGAGTAGTGCGAGGAATCAATGCAGTGATCAGTCGCCGGTCTTGCGGTAAGTGCGAGTGGTAAATGGGATTCCGGTTGGGGTTTTGTGAAGACACCTGCCAGTTACCAATTTAGTTACTGCAGCACTGGCTCCGACTCTGTGGACTGGTCTCCTGGAGGTCCACGCCCCTGGTTCGGCCTGAGGTTCCACCCGCATTCTGAGGCTCGTTCTTCGGCAGCTTTTTGGCTGTAAAAGGTTTGGATAGTTTGTTTAAAAAAAAAATGCACATTATTGCCAAAAACTTTCTCTACTTAGTCGCAACATAAAAATTCAGTCATGAACAATCTAATAAGAAATTTACTAGCTACTGCCATTTACTGAGCACCTGAAATGACAATATGGACATTATGGTAGAAATTAATTGTAGTGGCTTCAGAAAACATTTTAGACTGTAAAGTCAACCCATGCCATCCTACCATCAGACTGAGGAAAACCTTTGGATTTCCGCCCGCCCTGGAAACACAAACCCAGTTTCACCACAAATTTTGGCTGCACTTTTAGCCCCACGCATTGTTAATGCGAGACACCACTCACTGGCCTCCTCCATAATGTCACACCAGTATAGAAACATAGAAAATAGTTGCAGCTGTTGGCCATTTGGCCCTTCAAGTCTACACCACCATTCAATATCACGGCTGATTGTGCGTTCAGCATCCCACTCCGGTGATGCTTTTAGCCGCAAGGGCCACATGCAGCTCCCTCTTGAACGTGTGTGACAGACTGACCCCAACAGCTTTCTGTAGTAGAAAATTCCACAGGTTCACAACTCCGAGTCAAGTTCTCTCATCTCAGCCCTGAATGGCTTAGCTGTTATTCTTAGACTGTGACCCCAAGTTCTGGGCTTCTCCACCATCAGGAACATCCTTCCTGCATCTAACCTGTCCAGTCCCGTTAGATTTTATATGTTTCTATGAGATCCTCTCTCATTCTAAATTCCAGTCAGTACAAGCCCACAATCCAGTCTTTCTTCATATCAGTCCAGGTGGCACTGTGACACAATTGTTAGCACTGCTGCCTCTCAGCGCCAGGGACCCAGGTTCATTCCTGCTTCAGGTAACAGTGTGTAGAGTTTGCATATTCTTCTTGTATCTGTGTGGATTTCCTTCAGGTGCTCCAGTTTTCTTCCAAAGTGTTCAGGTGGATTGACTATGCTAAATAGCCCCTTAGTGTCCCAGGATAGGTAGATTAGGGGGCAAATACGTGATGTTATGGGGATGGAGCCTGGGTGAAATGCTCCATCAGCGAGTCAGTACAGACTGCATTGGCCAAATGGCCTCCTTTTGCACTGTAGGGATTCTACAGAAGAGCATTAAAATGCCAAGAAATTTCTTAATCATTGATTCAGTACTGTGTTTGGAACACTCCCCCTTTTTTGGAGAGGTTTACCTCTCTTCAGTTGCTCTATAATATACTAGAGTGTCAGCTTTTGACTTTTGTCCTCAAGTCACTAGAGTGGGACTTGAATCCAAAACTCCATTCCAGGTGGAGCGAGCACTACCAAGCAAGCCAAGGCTAACATGCAACATGAATTTATTCTCAAAATGACAAGCACCACATAATAAAAAAATCCAAATTTTTGATGAAATTGTTTCAAAACGTGCCAAAACGACAATCAAATATGCTCATCTGCAGGTTGAAGCAGGGTGTAAACTTCAAGCATTCAAATCTTTCTTTCCCTTGGGCTTTCATGCATTTCCTTTAATGCAAGCAAACTATGTCTGGCATACCTAAAGCATGTGAAAAGACCACAATCATTTGGTTTCACTGGTCGTCAGGTTGCAAATCAGGGCATTTCTGGAGTAGCTTTTAATGGTTTACCAGTAATGCATAATGACGCTACCACTTGCAATTAGCTTATGTGAAGTGATTCAGTACTTCTCCTAAGGGACAGCAACAGCAAAATCCTGTTAATAAAATAGAGGGTGATGCAACTTCAGTTAGCTGAAAATTTTTGGAGAGCTACTGCCCAGTGGTCTACCTTCAGTGATCGTTATCTCAGTGTATTTGGAGGATTAATAAGTGCATTTAAGACTAGTTATCACTTACCACCTTAGATACATTAAGTTCAACTGTGTATCGTGAATCAATAGAAGTACAAAACCAAACCAGCTTATAGAAAAAGCAATTGCAGAGAAAACCGCGTACATGCAACTGTCAAAACGACATTAAAAGAGGACAGGGAAATCAGAAAACTTCAAGATAAAGAATCTGGCTTTGCAATCAAAGGCATTCACATACCTATGGCCATAAATATTTCATTCACATTCATTGCAGTCTTTGCCGATGTCTCCATGAACAGCAAGCTGTTGTCTTCTGCATATGCTTGTGCTTCCTGAAAATCAAAGCAAAGCAATCAGAACTCTAATAAGAGCATTCAAATGAGCGACACAACATATCCAAGTATAAAATAAGGCTGCAAAAAAAGGCAGTTTACATCCAATGGGGAAAGGAAAATAACTGAAGCGCACACACACGCGCTTAGCAACGACTTACCTGGAATTCTACGGCTCTCTTATTTGCAAGGTCAGCCTTGTTACCAGCTAATGCAATCACTATATTTGGGCTGGCTTGTCGCTGCAGCTCTTTTACCCAGTTCTTGGCTCGTGCAAAGGTGTCCTATAAGTTTAAACATATACATTAAAACCTTTTGGAGCAGAGGTGCAAGTCCACAATAGATTCCATCTAATTGTCTGGCATTCACCCAATGGTACAGTATTACATACATATGTACATGACAGGAGCAGGAGTACGCTATTTGGCCCTTTGAGCCTGCTCCACCATTCATCATGATCATGGCTAATCGTCTAACTCAACAGCCTAATCCTGCTTTCTCCCCATAACCTTTGATCCCATTCGCTCCAAGTACTATATATCTACCTGCCTCTTGAGTGCATTCAATGTTTTGGCACCAACTACTTCTCGTGGTAATGAACTCCACAGGCTCACCACTCTTTGGGTGAAGAAATGTCTCATCTTTGTCCTAAATGGTCTACCCTGAATCCTCAGACTGTGATACAGTCACACAGTTAGTGAGAGCAGGAAATGCAACAGGTTTAAAATTTCATGAGCTACACAGCTGAGCAATCTCTTCATCTATGCAGCAGGGTTTAAATTATCTGCTACCCCATTAATTGCCCATAAAGCACATCTTGTAACCTAGTTTGGTTCAGTACTTGATTATTCAGGCACAAAAAACCATAACTAATTTGGAGAATATTTTTACGAGCTAAAAGTGCACAGTATTATTAAACCAGCTTCAAAAAAATGATTGTGACTGAACAAATGTGCAACTTATTCAATGGCCTTGGGGCAGCACTGGAACATTCACAAGCTCAGGAACCAACAAGGTTGGTTCAAAAAAAAAGAAAATCATATGTTCTAAGTAAAGTGTTCCTAGACTTAAATCCTTCGTGAAAGTCAAGTAGCTACGAGGGAAATCCCAACCAGATCAAAATGTCAGGATAACGCTTGACAACACGCGTGTGCACACTTGTATAGAGCCAAATGTTTTATCATAGAATGTTACAAGACAGGAAGCCATCATTTACCCAAATCGTGCCAGTGTCAGCAAGAGAGCACTATCAAATTAGTCCTCACTTCCACGGCCCTACAAATTTTTTTCCATGCGTCCAATCCTTTACATATTGTGGCAAGCTATTATTAATAATGATTTATTAAAATCAACTCCCATCTCAGTTACAACTAGAAAGTTTCCCACCAAGCAGTAGGCAATAGCAAGCATAAATCAAAAAATCTTTGGAAGCTAAAGCTCAAATCCAGAAGACTTAAACATCTCAGTCTGGATTCCTTGTGTCAATTTGAAATATGAAGGAAATAATGGAGAGAGAACGCTTGCAAGCTTGGCAAGGGTTCCAAATACAAGTTGTCAGAAGGGAAAACCCATCATAAACCAGTTTGTGAACAGTTCCAGATCTGCTAGTTCAGTGGAACTCAGAAGCTTACAAGGTTCTATTGGCAAGACTTAAGTAATCAAGATTATAAAACCTGTTTTGTAGGAAGCATTTAATATAGTTAATAGTATATTCATTTGCATTTAAGAATTTTCCCCTTGTTAATGAGTTGAGAATTTGGTGTTCAAACCAGGATTAACGTTTTTTCACTCCATTCTGAACTCAAGACAAATTACCATTTAAGTTTATTCTGCAAACTGACAAAACTAAATAGAGAAGGTTTACTAGACTAATGCCAGGAACAGGTGGGTTGTCTTATGAGGAAGGACTAGCAGGGTTAGGTTTGTATCACTAGAATTTGGAAAAGGAAAACCTTTACGATCCTTGAGGGGTATTGACAGGGTAGATGTGGAGAGGGTGTTTCCTCTTGTGGGAGAATCCAGAACTAAGGGTCACTGATTTAAGATGGAGACGAGGAGAATTTTTTTTCCCCCTCGAGGGTCATGGCAGTGGAAGTAGAGTCTTTGAATTTCTTAAGGCAAGGTTAAATAGATACTGAAACAAAGTAGTAAAAAGGTTATTAGGGTCAGCAGGTATACAGTCAATTAGATGAGCCATGTTCTTATTGAATTGCAGAGCAGGCTCGAGGGGCCAAGTGGCCTACTCCTCTCCTAATTCGCATGTTTGAACATAATAGGCAAGGCATCACAACGGACCAGCCAGATCGACCAGGTGGTCAGATGCTGCTCACTATTTTCTGGATATCAAAGCCTTTTTCTTTGACAAAGAACATAACAGAAGCCTTCAAACATATTAAAATGAACAGAAACCTTATTGCCAAAGCTGCTCATCATACACCTGTGAAGTTTACAACTTTATCCTAGAAACTTCTGTATGTACATTATGAATGACTCAGAAGGAAGTGGGTGGTGTTCGTAGGTTTTTTGGGGGCAGGGGGTGGTTTGCAGAACAAAAAAAGGAAGCCATAGGGGTTACTTACTGTGTTGGTTATGTCGTAGACCACAATGGCAGCCTGTGCTCCCCTGTAGTACATTGGTGCCAAGCTATGATATCTCTCTTGGCCAGCAGTATCCCAGATCTCAAATTTAACTGTTGTATCATCCAAGCAGACTGTCTGTGTTAGAAAGGCAGCTGAAAGTAAAAGTTTACACGTATTAATTTCAGGCAATGAGAAAAGGCAAATTAAAATCACCACTGGTCTTAAATAGAATCCCTAAATGCAGGAGGCCATTCAGCCCATTGAGTCTACACTGACAACAATCCCACCCAGGTCTTACTCCCATTATCCTGTGTATTTTCCCTGCTAATCCCCGACACAAAGGGGCAATTTAGCACAGGCAAGCCACCTAACCTTCACGTCTTTGGACTGTGGGAGGAAACCCATGCAGACATGAGGAGAAATTGCAAATTCTACACAGTGACCCGAGCATGAACTGAACCTGGGTCCCTGGCGCTGTAAAGCATCAGTGCTAATCAGTCTGGTGCTGAGGAGCAAAAATATGATTTGGTTGGTTTGCCCCTTGAGTCCACATCAATTACTTTAAATGTTAACTAATATCAGCATATTATTGCCCACCACTGCTTGCCCCTTCCCCTCCCGCTAACACCCAGGGGCTACCCAGGCTTTGCTCCTGGGCTATGTACAGCTCAGTGACATTAGCCTCAGTAGGTTTAGGAGTGCTATTCAAGAGCCAGGGTTCTCAACTGAAGTAGCTTAGTGATTATGATGAAACAATAAATGAATCATAAAATATAGTGGTTGACTCTGAATAAAAACTTGCAATTCCATCTTTTTATATGGGAGATCCACAGTCTTTGGCAACAGATCAAGTCAAATTCCATTTACCTACATTTTATTTTTAAAAGCTTGATGTTTTGGAATCATTTTCCACTTGCTTCTTTGTGAAAAGAAGTCTTGGTAATTACTGAAATTGCATACCATGCTCTCGGCTGTGGATGCACAATCATTTTTTCCCTTCCAAAGAAAAGTTGGGCTTCCATTCCACTGACTCAATATCCTGAGATACTACAAAAAATGCTGACACATTTCCCACTCCAAAGACTAAAAATGTCTGTGACAAATGCAAGCATACAGGTATTATTTCAAATGACAATGATTTGATAACTCATTCAAAGCAACAAGGGAACATTTTAGCAGCTCTATATCCAAGTAACTTGATAAAGATCATTTTGCCAACTAATTTAATTCTCTTCATTTTAAGTTTGTTATTGTACTAATCTAACTAATCCAAAATACTTATTGGTTTTCAATTTTCCAAGTTGAGATTCCAAAAATTAATTACACAGAATTACAGAATCATTGACTTGATTTTGACAGCAGCCCCAATTAATTCTAATGCATTCCAATGAAGTTTTTTTTTAAGTCTGCTTTCTTGCATTAAGCAAAAATACTTTATTTGTAAACAAGTACATGTTCTGGCGAGGTAACTCTGCACATATTTCAGAACTGTAGAATTTGGTGATCTGGAAAGCGGCTGCAAGTTCAGTTGCTCCTGTAAACTGAAGCAATAATGCAGCTTTATAGATAAAGCAAAGCTATTCAATATATAACAGGATCTCAGCTGATCTGTCTATATTCATGTTTAGGGTCTGCTTGGCATGCACAGAAACAAGGAACAAAGTTCATGAACTATCTTTAATTCAATCTTGGCAGAGGGAAGGCAGAAAACAAAGAATCCTGGCAGCCTTACAGGAATGTCCAAGTTGCATATAGTTGGCAATTTTGTAAGAAAATAAGGCAATTATTGTACATTTTTTCAAACTTACGCAAAACAGTCAGTTCCATGCAGTCATGCTCATGGAACCCCTACAGTGCAGAAGGAGGCCATTCAACCCATCAAGTCTGCAACGACAGAAAGTTTCCTAGTCCCTATCCCTGCCCCTGCAACCCCACATATTTACCCCACTAATCCTCCGAGCCTACACATCATGGGTCAGTAAGGGGCAATTTTAACATGGCCAATGCACCTAATCTGCAAAATTTGAGGAAACCGGAGCACGCAGAGGAAACTCACACAGACATGCGGAGAATGTGCAAACTCCACAGTCTTCCAGGAATCGAACCCAGATCCCTTGTGCTGAGGCAGCAGTGCTAACTACTATGCCACCATGCTGCCCACACTTAACTGAGTCAGAAAGTTATGGAGCCAATATCCGAGATTTCAGAATATAATCAGTTGCCACTTTGCTCTACTAGGGTCCAGTAATAGCAGGTGCTACATTTTGAAGAGATTAAACCGCCCTCTTAGGTGGTTGCAAACGATTAAAGAACTGGATGAAGAGTTGCTGCCCTGGCTAACATTTAACCCTCAATTAATGCCACCAAAACAGATTTACCATCTGTTGTTCTGGCAAATTTATTGGCCACACTGCAAAAGTACTTCATTGGCTGTGAAGTGCTTGGAGACTCAAGGCATGAAAGGCAAAGTTCAAATGCAAGTTTGTCCTTTTTCAAATACCCGTCAGTCCTAATTTGGTACAGCGGGCCAGTACCTAAATAGTTGATCAAAGTCACAGACAAACTTTCACTCCTCATCCTTGGACCTGCTTGCAGTTGAACATATTTTCCTCCAACGCCTCTTCACTGTTGTTCAACTGAATGGGATTGCCTCATTTATTTGGTTAAATGGCCAGGGTGTCACTTAGAACGCTTCATTTCTTACTCCTACATTACTTCTAGCATCCCAAGGATCCACTCCTATTTCTCATCTATATGTTGTCCCCTTAGCAACATCATCCAAAGATAGCAATCCTTCCCCCTCCATAAACGTTAATGACATCTAGACACACTTCACCACCATGTCGTTTCTACATTATCACAATGAATCCAACAACTCCAGTACTGAATGAGAAACTTGCCCCAAGTGTCAGGAAGAATGAAGCCATCATTTTGGACCCTAGCTCAAAATTCTGTTTCCCAGCTTTTTAACTCCATCTCTCTCTCTCTGGGATGAGTCAAGATTATACGAGGCTGTTTTAACCTAGGTATCACAGCTGACCCCCAAAATGAGCTTTCAAATATTTTCATGCCATCTCCTAGACCAACTATTTTCCATTTCCTTAATCATCTGCTGATTGATTCATTTGTGCCTCATTACCTCTAGACTGAAATATTTCAAAAATACTTCCGGTCAGTCTCCGAAATTCTACACTGTGCAAACTCTACTGCTGTCTCTTAATTGGTTCTGTTCCCCTATTTTGCTGACCATTGGCTCCAGTTAAGCAATATTTGATTTTAAAACACTCATTGTCGTTTCCAAATCCCTCTGCTGCCTTGCCCACTGCGATGTCTGTATTCTCTCCCCCACCCAACCCTCATACCTGCACTCCTGATTCTGGACTTTGAACACCCTCAATTGGCACAGTGGCTAGCACTGCTGTTTCACAGCTCCAGGGACCCGGGTTCGATTCCTGGCTTCGGTCACCGTCTATGTGGAGTTTGCACGTTCTCCTCGTGTCTGCATGGGTTTCCTCCAGGTGCTCCGGTTTCCTCCCACAGTCCAAGGATGTGTGGATTAGGTTGATTGGCCATGCTAAAATTGCCCCTTAGTGTTCTGAGATGCGCAAGTTAGAGGGATTAGTGGGTAAATGTGGGGATACAGGGGTAGGGCCTGAGTGGGATTGTGGTTGGTGCAGACTCGATGGGCCAAATGGCCTCTTTCTACACTAAGGTTTCTATGATTTCATGACTTCACCACTGGTAGTGTCTTAATGGTCTAGACCCCAGGTTCTGGGACAGTCTCCATATAACTTGGTGCCTTTCAATTTCGTCAAGATACTCAAAAGTTTATCTCTGATCAAGTTTTTCGCTTAGTGTCAATTTTTATTTTTTAATACTGCTGTGAAGTGCCCTTGGACATTTAATTACATTAAAGACATTATACATTGCTGCTTCAAATCTGTTCTCTTAAGCTGCTTGTTATCTTTAGTTGGTTCACTGCCATTTCATGCATAAACTTCAAGAGATCAGACTTCACAAACTCAACTCTGCTCAAATGTAAAAGGTAAACATCAATATAAAGCACAAGATAAATTTTATTCTCCAGAAATCTAACCATTACTCGACAGCAATCCCTAATTACATTCACTGGGACATTTGCCTTTCTGGCTCTGTTAAATATATATACACATGCACAGTTTGCACAAAAACAAAACTTGCATTACTGTTACATTCTAGATCAAAGCTTGAAAATGACAATATTATCCAAGGAGAACTAGTAGTAGTCACTCCTTGTTAGGGGAATCGTGCAAGAGATTTACAAGCTTCTGGCAAACTAAAGTGGCACTTACAATGTACAATCTTCCTTCATTAAGACAATTAAATCAACTGGTGTCAGTCTTGTGCTTACTTACAGAAATGATACTTTGTGGTTTTAAAGGGAAGACAAGATTAAGCAGTTCTCATTAACCAAACACATTGCACATAAAAGCCATAAAGCAGCAAACAGCCCATTTAACTGGTGCAGTGCCACTGAGCAGCGATTATAATCATTCCTTAAAGATATGGCAATTTCTAAAACTCATTTCCAAAGTAAATTGCCAACCATTAATTGATCGGATTTTCCTTCTAGTTCAAGGTTAGTTCAGAACATATTCGGTCCCAGTTGCTAGCAAGTCCTGCCCCTTATTAAAGGCCCAAATCATTTCAGAAAACATCTGGTAGCCAGTTAACTTAGTGAATTACTTTGCAGACCAGTTAACTAGCAGTTAATCAGCCCGCCTGACTGCACATTTGCTTTCACAAATTACAATGCCCAGGTTAAAGAGGCAATGGGGAACCCGATAGTAGCCTGTGGTATGATATTAGACCTGGTCTAGCACAGTACAGTTTGAGTACTTAACTGTTTTGGATTTATTAGATCATAGCCACTGTCAACAATTCTTATTCTGGAGATTTGTCATCCAACCAACTAGTGCCCCCCCAATTCATGTTGCTCTATGACCTGACCGTGAAACAGGTGAGTTACAGGGACTGAAAATCAGCAGCAAATGCCCCGAGACCAAAATGGCCCAGAATCTAAGATTACGTGCATCTCAACTTGCTTTGGATTTAGCTTTCTTATTTCGAGGTCTTCACATGCAAGTACTTTGAAACACAGTGGCTGTTTCCAGTACCTTCCATTTCACGGAGTTATTAATATTCCGAACAAGCAATGGACAGCAAAGATTGCTGCAATCACCATCTTCATGGAGAGTCTACACATTGATATGCCCCATCCCCAAAGCAGACATTGTGATACAAGGAAAGCAGAGCTGCCTCCGTTAAGGCAAATCCAGAAACCATTTCCAATAACTTTCAGGTGAGCAATAAATGCAGCTGGAACATTTGTGCTGAAGTTACATTAATAACCTAACTGCTGAGATAACTTGTGGTACTTTGGGTTTGCTGCAGTTGTTTTCTCCATTTTGGTCACTGCTCGGAACAGTGACTGTTTCTGCTTTTTAACTGTGTTGACTCTGGTTAGGTTATGGCCACTACTTGTTTGGAATATTACTGTCTCAGTAAAATACAAGATATTGGAAACAGCCACTGTTTCTAACTTCCAGATGAAGACTGCTTAAATAATAACACTAAATCCATAGAGAATCAAAAGTTGAGACGCAAGTAACCTTAGGACCCTGGGCCATTTTGGGTTCAGGACATTTGCTGTTGATTTTCAGTCCCTATAAACTCATCTGCTGACCATTTCACTGTCAGTAATAGATCAACATGAATGAATGAGGACACCAGCTGGTTGGATGACATGTCTCCAGAATAAGAATTGTATTGACAATGGCTATGATCTAATTAACAAACGACGAGCCCAAAGCAGTTAAGTATTCAAACAATATTGTGCTAGACCAGATGTAATATCACACTACATGCATCCGCAGTTCAATGTGTAATTAGGAAAAAGTAGCTTAAAACTGCAGTCATTAGAAAAAAGGACCCAGGTTATTTCAGAAAATACATGGCATCTAGTTAACTTATCAGTAAACTATTTGCAACTAACTAACCAGTATCTTCATTAGTAGTTAATCTACTCAAATTGTTTTGATTGAGGGAGGAATAACAGTCAGAACTTTCTTCCAGTAGAGACCTTTGGTGCTAGCTCAACAGAAGCAGCCATTATTTGAGCAGTTCATCTAAAGGACAGCATCTCCAACAATAAGTCCATCACAGCACAAGTGCTACACTGCAAGCAGCAAGAAGTCATAGTGGGAATTACTCTGCAGAGTGTGTCATCACTAAATGAGCCAAGTTGACAAAGTTGATGTTTCGTTGATGTACGGACATCTGGATACCCAGGAAATAGCAATGCTTCAATGTGCATCCCAAAAACTTTTCTGATGACACAACTATCAAGGGATTTGTTATGCTTCATCACAAAGCCCCAAGGCAGGTTATTTGGCTCAGACAAAATGAAAGCTGAGGATACAGCTGTAAAACTTTTACTGCTGATCTCACTAGAAGCTCATTATACATCAAAATCCTTGCAATGTGAAACCTCCCTGATCCTGATTTAGTGCACAAATCAAACATCTTTGTACTAATTACGACATTTCCATCTTACACAATAGACAGACAACTTTACCAATAAACTGATCCTCACTGGGCAGTTTCCCCATGAGAAAAGTTTTTTATGCTGGTGTCTTTTTGAAGTAATTGAGAGGTAAATTCATCAGTTAAGGTGCATTTACATTGAAGTTTATAAACAAACTGACTTCAGCTTCATACTAACATTAATATGATGGTGCAAACTGAGATTCAGGGTCTGATGGTTAAAGCAGAGTGAGCCTTCATAAAATGAATAGTTTCACCACACTTTGACCTGACACTGCAGAAGTGCAGAAATCCATAGCAGCATCAAAACGTGGTTGAATAGTGAGGGACTCGTTGGATTTTCCAGAATCAAGTTTGGGTAGGTTTGTATAACAACAGAAATCCTTACAATTTTGCTCGACATATAAACCAAATCTTGATAATTTGGGGAACCAATTTTACCCACATTCAGAAAGGCATATGCAGGAAAGCTGCAGCCAGGCAGAAACCAAGCAATGTAAAACGGTTCTGTCTGGCCTGAACCCAAAACACAGCTGCATGGTGGTTTGATATTACAACTGCAGAATTACCACTAAAATATTCGTCAACAATCACTTACCTCCAATTGTGCTCTCCTGAAATTCATGAAACTGCCCTTTGACAAAACGCAACACGAGGCTGGACTTCCCGACTGCTGACTCACCCAGAAGAACCAACTTAAACTGACAGATTTTATTTCCAGCAGCTGGTCCATTGGATCGAGCCGTGCCTGCCCGACTCGCCATGGCCTAAAGTGCAGAGACTCCCAGAACTGTTCCAAGTTTCAACAGCAGAAGCAGTGTGATGTCAAGCTTCAGATCCCAAAGAGGCAGCTATCACCAAGTTCAGAACTGAAAAACAAAAATTATGCTCGTAACACAGATAAAGCATTTTTGTAAAGTTTATTAGTCACAAGTACATAGAACATCAAACATAGAACATTACAGCACCGTACAGGCCCTTCGGCCCTCGATGTTGCACCGACCAGTGAAACCAATCTAATGGCCCTCCAAACTAAACTATTCCAATATTACCCATATGTATATCCAATGACCATTTGATCGCCCTTAAAGTTGGCGAGTCCACTGCTGCTGAAGGCAGGGCATTCCATGCCCTTACTACTGAGTAAAGAACCTACATCTGAATTCTGTCCTATATTTATCACCCTTCAATTTAAAGCTATGTCCCCTTGTGTTAGCCATCACCATCTGAGGAAAAAGGCTCTCACTGTCCACCCTATCTAATCCTCTGATCTTCTTGTATACCTCAAGTCACCCCTTAACCTTCTGTCTAATGAAAACAATCTCAAGTCCCTCAGCCTTTCCTCATAAGATGTTCCCACCATATCAGGCAACATCCTGGTAAATCTCCTCTGCAAGCTTTCCATGCTTCCACATCTTTCCTATAATGCGGCAACCAGAACTGTACACAATACTCCAAGTGTGGCTGCACCAGAGTTTTGTGCAACTATAACATGATCTTGTGGCTCCGAAACGCAATCCCTCTACCAATAAAAGCTAACACACTGTATGCCTTCTTAACAACCCTATCAACCTGGGTGCCAACTTTCAGGGATCTATGCACATGGACACAGACCTCTCTGCTCATCCATACTACCAAGAGTCTTTCCATTAGCCCAATACTCTGTAATCCTGTTACTTCTTCCAAAGTGAATCACCTCACACTTTTCCGCATTAAGCTCCATTTGCCACCTCTCAGCCCAGCTCTGCAGCTTATTTATGTCTCTGCAAACTGCAACATCCATCAGCACTGTCCACAACTCCTCCAACTTTAGTGTCATCTGCAAATTTAATAAGAAATAGGAGCAGGAGTAGGCCATCTGGCCCTTCGAGCCTGCCCCGCCATTCAATAAGATCATGGCTGATCTGTCGTGGCTCAGTTCCACTTTCCGGCCCTCTCCCCATAACCCTTAATCCCCTCTCTTATCAAAAACCCATCAACCCGCTTCTTGAAAATATTTAGCGAGGCAGCCTCCACCACTTCAATGGGTAGAGAATTCCAGAGATTCACCACCCTTTGAGTGAAGAAGTTCCTCCTCAACTCCGTTCTAAAACGCCCCCCCCTTTATCTTGAGGCTGTGCCCCCTAGTCCTACTGTCTTTTTTCAGTGGGAAGAGTCTCTCCACCTCTATCCTATCCATCCCATTCATCATCTTATACGTCTCAATGAGATCTCCCCTCATTCTTCTAAACTCCAACGAGTACAAGCCTAGTTTATTCAGCCTCTCCTCATAGTTCAACCCCCTCAACTCCGGTATCAGCCTAGTAAACCTCCTCTGCACTCCCTCCAAGGCCAAAATATCTTTGCGCAGGTGCGGCGCCCAAAACTGCACACAGTACTCCAGCTGCGGCCTCACCAATGCCCTATACAGCTGCAGCAAGACCTACTTTTATATTCAATCCCCTTCGCTATGAAGGCCAGCATCCCATTCGCCTTCCTGACCACCTGCTGCACCTGCAAGCTGGGTTTTTGCGACTCATGCACAAGGACCCCGAGGTCCCTCTGCAGTTTTTCGCCCCGTAAGTAATAGTCCTTCCTACCATTCTTCCTACCAAAGTGGACCACCTCACACTTGCCAACATTAAATCCATTTGCCATTTCCTGGCCCATTCGCCCAGCCTATCTAGATCCTTCTGCAGACTCTCCACACAATTTGCCGTTCCCCCAATCTTGGTGTCATCCGCAAATTTCGACACCCTACACTTGGTTCCCTCCTCCAAATCATCTATATAAATGGTAAAAAGCTGAGGCCCCAGCACCGACCCCTGGGGCACTCCACTAGTCACCATCCGCCAATCCGAATAGCACCCGTTGACCCCCACTCTCTGCCTCCTATTTGACAACCAATCCTCTATCCACGCTAACACCCTACCCCCAACTCCAAGTCCCCTGACCTTCTGCAATAACCTCGTGAGGTACTTTGTCAAACGCCTTCTGAAAATCTAGAAAGACCACATCCACCGGCTCTCCTCTATCCACCGCCCTAGACACATCCTCATAGAACTCCAGTAAATTTGTCAGACACGACTTCCCTTTAATGAAACCGTGCTGCGTCTGCTCTATCAAGCAATTGCCTTCAAGATGCCTCGCAATTTCCTCCTTAATGACGGATTCTAACATTTTACCTACCACAGACGTTAAACTAACCGGCCTATAATTCCCTGCCTTTTGCCTGGCACCCTTCTTAAACAACGGCGTAACATTAGCCGTTTTCCAATCTTCCGGCACTTCCCCGGAATCCAGCGACGTCTGGAAAATAACCACCAATGCATCCACTATAACCTCCGCCATTTCTTTCAGGACCCTCGGATGCATTCCATCCGGTCCTGGGGACTTGTCCACAATCAGCCCCTCCAGTCTGTCAAGCACCGCCTCTCTAGTAACAGTAATGTCACTAATTTACTAACCCATCCTCCTACACCCTCATCTAGGTCATTTATAAAAATGACAAACAGCCCCAAAACAGATCCCTGTGGTACACCACTAGTAACTGAACTCCAGGTTGAACATTTCCCATCAACTACCACCCTCTCTTCTTTCAGCTAGCCAATTCCTGATCCAAACCGCTACATCACCCTCAATCCCATGCATCTGTATTTTCTGCAGTAGCTTACCACGGGAAACCTTACCAAACACTTTACTGAAATCCACATACACCACATCAACTGCTTTACCCTCATCCGCCTCTTTGGTCACCTTCTCAAAGAACTCAAGGTTTGAGAGGCACGACCTACCCTTCACAAAACTGTGTTGGCTATCCCTAATCAAATTATTTCTCTCTAGATTATAAATCCTCTTATAATCCTTTCTAAAACTTTGCCCACAACAGAAGGTTCACCGGTCTATAATTTTCAGGATGGTCTCTACTCCCCTTTTGAACAAGGGGACAACAACATTTGCTACCGTCCAGTCTTCTGGTACTATACCCGTGGACAATGATGACAAAGATCAAAGCCAAAGGCTCTGCAATCACCTCCCTAGCCTCCCAGAGAATCCGAGGATAAATCCCACCCGGCCCAGGGGACTTAATTCTAGAAAGTGTGAAAATAGATAACACCTCCTCCTTATGAACCTCAATCCTGTCTAGTCCAAAAGCCTGTATCTCAGTATTCTCCTCGACTACATTGACTTTTTCCTGTATGAATACTGACGGAAAATATTCATTTAGTGCCTCTAACTCTTCAGACTCCACAGACAACTTCCACTACTGTCCTTGACTGGCCCTAATCTTGCCCTAATCATTCTTTTATTCCTGACATACCTATAGAAATCTTTAGGGTTTTCCTTGATCCTACCTGCCAAAGACTTCTCATGTCCTCTTCTGGCTCTTCTCAACTCTCTTTAGATCCTTCCTGGCTAACTTGTAACGCCACCTGACAAAGAGGGGAACCTCGAAAGCTTGTGAGTTTACTATCAAATAAATTGGTTGGACTTAAACCTGGTGTTGTCAGACTTCTTACTTAACTTGTAACTCTCCAGTGCCCTAACCGAGCCTTCATGTCTCATCTTTACGCAAGTCTCCTCCTTCCTCTTCACAAGAGATTCAACTTCCTTAGTAAACCATGGTTCCCTTGCTCGACCACTTCCTCCCTGCCTGACAGGTACATGGACACGCAGTAGCTGCTTCTTGAACAAGCTCCACATTTCAATTGTGCCCATCCCCTGCAGTTTCCTTCTCCAATCTATGTATCCTAAATCTCGCCTAAAAGCCTCAATTTCCTTTCCCCCAGTTATAACTTTTGCTCTTTGGTATATACCTATCCCTTTCCATCGCTAAGGTAAACGTAACCGAATTGTGGTCACTATCACCAAAGCGCTCACCTACCTCCAAGTCTAATACCTGGTCTGGTTCATTACCCAGTACCAAACCCAATGTGGCCTCGCCTCTTGTTGGCCTATCTACATACTTTGTCAGGAAACCATCCTGCACACATTGGACAAAAACTGACCCCTCTAAAGTACTTGAACTATACAAATATTGACTGAAAAAGCTAAAGTTGAAGCCCCCATAACAACTACCCTGTTACTTTCACTCCTATCCAAAATCATCTTTGCAATCCTTTCCTCTACATCTCTGGAACTTTTTGGAGGCCTATAAAAAAACTCCCAGCCTCTCCTTTCCTGTTCCTAATCTTAGCCCATACTACCTCAGTAGATGAGTCCTCAAACATCCTTTCTGCCACTGTAATACTGTCCTTGACTGACAGTGCCACACCTCCCCCTCTTTTACCACCTTCCCTGCTCTTACTGAAACAAAAGTAGGCTTAAATTAACATGCAATGAAGGTACTGTGAAAATCCCCTAGTCGCCACACTTTGGCACCTGTTGGGGTACACAGAGGGAGAATTTAGCACGGCTAATACACCTAACCAGCACGTTTTTCGTAATGTGGAGGAAACCAGAGCACCTGGAAAAACCGACGCAGACACAGGGAGAACATGCAGACTCCACACAGACAGTGACCCAAGCCAGAAAATGAACCTGGGTCCCTGGTGCTGAGAGGCAGCAGTGCTAACCACTGGTGCCCCTAGAGATGCCATCTCAAATGATAATACCCCAACAGGCAGCTGGTTATACAGAAAAATAAAACCGGAGACCAATGTGTACAAAGCACAAAACTGGTCATTAGCTACTGTTTCTGGGGTTCACTGCCTTATGCTTCAAACTAACTTACCTGTGAGATGTTTTGAGATATTTTGTGCTTGTATAAATGCAAACTATTTTAATACATTGCCATGCCCTGAGGTAAAATTTAATTTCAGGTTATCACCTCCTGCCCATATACTGACCCAAACTGATTATTTACTTCCTTGCGACAAGTGTCCCGAAGCAGTACTTCAACTCTAATTCCTTCGGCGTTTGCTTTTCAAACAGTTTTTTTTTGAATGCTAATCCAACTGTTTCTCCAATTAACACCAGATCAAAAGTTACTTAGAACACACTTTTGACTTCAATACAAACGTGAAATTTTCTATAATAGGAGGCTTCAGCGTGTCAGACGGTTTTGGCCATAATGCTATCTTTCTGAGCCAGCCTCAAGGTGCAATCATCTGATTCACCTTATTCTGTGGATAGCTCCACAGATAGCATAGGTTTTGTGCTGGCCACTAAATCTTCCTGTTACTTTACCAGAATCAGCAAGGTTGATTTGAATGGAAGCACAGTCCTTGGCACCAATTTTGTTTGCAGAGCATTTACGTAGAACGTAAAGATCAACAAATTCACTAGCATTGTTCTACACATTGGATTTTACTTAGTTGAATTTTTATGCAGGGATATGGTTGGTCCATGTTTCAGTCAGTATGAGGATTGCAGAAATCTGTTGAAAAATTGTGACTATTGGGACAGGTAGTAAACACTGCACTGCCATGATAATGTAACATTCCATCTACAAAATGATCTTTTAATCTTCCAAAGGTAAGGGATAGGCACTGTACATTGAAATTAGAAAGATAATTGGTGGTGTAAATTAATATAGGCACAAATGTGGGAGAGGGGAAGAGGAGTTTTTTTTAAAGGGGGCAGGAATAAGATGTTGCACAAGGATGTGGTTTTCAAAGGGGGCTTCAGAAGTGTAGCTCAAATGCCAGGTTCCAGTGTTAAAGGAAAGAGCACAAGGGAATAAGTGGTCAGCTTCAAAGTGGAAGCAAAGGTTGTTTTTAGATAGCAATTATAAACAGGAGGTGGAGGATGACAACATTTGCTTAGCCACTATCTGCAAGTATCACAGGTCTTCAAAATTAAGAATCCCTCGCGTTTAGAAGGCTAAGTGATAATCTGGGATATCACATGGGATGATGTGGGTATGCCGGCGTTGGACTGGCGTAAACACAGTAAAAGTCTGACAACACCAGGTTTTAGTCCAACCGATTTATTTGATAATAGACTCACAAGCTTTCGGGGTTAGTCCCTTCGTCAGGCGAATGGAGAGTTCTGGCCTCAGACAGAGCATATAAAGCACAGACAGTTTAGAGATTACTGATTAGAATGCGAATCCTTACACCTAACCAGGTCTTGAACAGCAGGTTAGGTGTAAGGATTCGCATTCTAATCAGTAATCTCTAAACTGTCTGTGCTTTATATGCTCTGTCTGAGGCCAGAACTCTCCATTCGCCTGACGAAGGGACTAACCCCGAAAGCTTGTGAGTCTATTATCAAATAAATCGGTTGGACTAAAACCTGGTGTCGTCAGACGTTTTACTGATATCACATGGGATACAGGGTAATTTGGTAAAATGGATTCAAAATTGGCTCAGTTGTAGGAAATACAGGGTGATGACAGAAGGCTGCTTTCGGTTACTGGAAGCCAGTGTCCAGTGGCGTACCACAGGGATCTGTGTTGGGCCCCCTATTATTCGTCACTTATATAAATGACATTGATGACAATGGTAGGGGTAGGATTAGTAAAATTGGGTGAGTGGCTAACAGTGAGGCAGAGTGTTGTGGACTACAAGATATAGAGGGAATGGTCAAATGGGCAGATAAGTGTCAAATGGAATTTAACCCTGAAATGTGAGCGGTGATACATTTGTGAAAGAGTAATTTGACAAGTATTCAATGAATGGTAGGACACTAGGAAGTTCCGTGGACAAAGTGACCTTGGCATATTTGTCCACAGGTCTTTGAAAGCAGAAGGGCATGTTTTTATAGGGTGGTGAAAAGGGATTATGGGACACTTGCCTTTATCAATCGAGGCATAAGATTACAAAAGCAGGGAAAGAGTGTTGGAGTTGTATAAAACTTTGGTAAGGCCAGAACTAGAGTACTGTGTGCAATTCTTGTCACCACATTTTTGGAAGGATGTGATTGCACTAGAGGGGTTGCAGAGGTGATTTACCAGGATGCTACCTGGGATGGAACATTTAAGTTATGGAAGTTGGATAGGCTTGGGTTGTTTTCATTGCAGAGGAGAAGACTGAAGGGCAACCTGATCAAAGTGTACAAGATTATGGAGACATGGACAGAGTGGATAAGGAGCAACTATTCCCCTTAGTTGAAGGGTCAGTCACAAGGGGACATGGGTTCAAGCTGAAGGGCAGGAGATTTTTTTGAGGGGGGGGGTGGAGAGAAGAGAGAAGATAGATGTAAAGAAAACTTTTGCCTGTCTGGGAGGGTGGTGGGGGCTGGTTGCTTCACATTCTTTACATCACAACATTCAGGACTATGGGCCAAATGCTAGCCCATGGGGTTAGATGAGAGTTTGGGTGTTTCCAGTGTGTTGGTGCAGACTTGATAGGCCAAAGGATCTCTGTGTTGTATGATTCTATGAATCTACTTGGGTGATTAAAATGATAGAACAATAAAATGTACGCCAAGTTATGGAGCAATTCAAATTTAAGATAGAAATTTGTTAGGCAAGTGTTTCAAGGAATACAGAACAGAGGAATATTAGAAGTTGAAACACAGGAGCTTCATGATCTAATACTGATAACAGACCAAACATAATATGGCTGAATGATTTCATTAGAACCAGAATAGGCAAGAGGACAGAAGTTTGAAGCTGTAATCTCACTTATACAGTAGTTTCAAACAGTGGCATTACTGGCATAAATCACATGGATCAAACTAATGAGAGATCAGAGAAACGAATAAGAAAATGACTACACATGGGCAATTGGAAATACAGACCTTAAGAAATTGACCACACCCCTTTGGTGGAACACTAACACATGCAGCAGGATTCTAAGCAGTTTGCACAACAAATAAGACCATAAGATATAGGAGCAGAATTAGGCTAGTCATTGAGTCTGTTCTGCCATTCGATCAAAGTAGATATTTCTCAACCCCTTTTTTCTGTACCATTTGATCCCCTTATCAAGAACCTATCTATCTTAAATACACTCATTGACCTGACCTCCACAGCCTTCTGCAGCAATCATAGATTCATCACCCGCTGGCTGAAGAAATTCTCTCATCTTGGTTCGAAAGGATTGTCCCTTTATTCTGAGACTGTGCCCTCCTAGCCTCTCCTACTAAGGGGAACATCTTCCCCACATCCACTCTAACCAGGCCTTTTTAGTATTCTGTAAAAAACTGGAGATGCTGACATCAAAAGTTTTTGAACCTATCTTTTAGCTATAGTTAACTGAAATTAAGCTTTATAATCCAGACAAAAACCTTGCCACAAAGACCTCAGAACATAAAATGGTGTCTTGCAAACCAGATATTTGTAGGGGCTTTCACGTATACAAGCTAGAAATTATCTATCCAACAGTCACACAACAATTGTCATCCATTGTTGTTTTAGAGATGGAGGAACTAAATCAACGAGTAAATCAGGCTATTAGGCAAAACCTTTGAACAATTTCCCTCAGTCAGTGCAATCAACAAAATTTATTTGCCCTACCTTGTACACCCCATGTAATTCACAAAAGGCTATGCAAATGTTTGATCAATTTAAAGCACTCAGAACTAAGGTGTACAAAACACACCTAAATCAGGGATATTTATTCCCCCACTTACATACATTATTGTAGAGATGAGCACGGTTCTGATTTAACACATCAGCAACCCAAGGTCGCAATATCCCAATTGTTTCTTTGCTGAATGTAGGGCTGCATCTTTCAGTGGCTGAGGAGCACAGCATTACGGTTGCACCCAAAGGTTGCTTATTTGCCACTAAGTGTAACCAGCTCACATTCTGAAAGGATCTGCCAAATCACTGTCACTTTCAGTTAAAAACCACTGGTGGGAGATGAAGCGTTTTGTAAAACCAATCTTTGGAAATTATTTTGTACTTGTTACTGGTTTCTACTCCATTTTAAAGCTTTGAGTACAAGAACTGAAAAGGACAAATGGTGTCAGAAAACTAATGTTCTTGCAGTTGGATTCAGAGATTTAGGAATTTCAATCATTTTAATCCCATAATGAAGGTGCTCAGTAATTGCCATTGCTTTTACCAATGGCATATGTTATTGGAACAATTCACATGTTAGAAATGTACTTTTTACAAGGTCATATGAATATACATATTAGGAGCAGGAGGCAGTCACTTGGCCATTCACGTTTGCTCCACTACACAATGAGATCATGGCTGACCTATCTATCCCTGGTGACTTTTCGCCCCCTTGTTTACCAAGATTCTATGTAGCTCTGCCTTGAAAACATTCAAAGGCCTTGCTACCACTGCCTCTTGAGTTTCAAAAGACTCACTACCCTCAAGATTTATGGCCATTTCATAAGGGTGACTCCTAGTTTTAGATTCTCCCATAGAGTAAACAACTTCTCCAAATCCATCCTGTCAGGAGGCTTCAAGATCTTGTATGTTTAAATCAAATCATTTCTTACTCTTTGAAACTCCAGTGGATACAAAACTAGCTCAATTTTCCCCCATAATACTATCCACCCATTCTGGGTATTAGTCTAGTAAACCTTCTCTGAACTGCTTCTAATGTATTTACATCCTTTCTTAATTAAGGAGACCAATGCTGTACACAGTATTTCAGATGCACTTATGCCAGTGGTTTGAACAACTGGAACACAATCTCCACATTTTTATACTCAATTCTTCTCACAATAGATGAGAGCATTCCACTAGCATTACTGATTACTTGTAGCACCTTCATACTAGCCTTGTGATCATGCACTAGGACACCCAGGTTGCTCAATTTCACAACCCTGCAATCTCGCACTATTTAAGTGATATGCTTCTCTTATTCTTTCTGCCAAAGTGAACAATTTCACATTTTTCTACATTGTACTCCATTTGTCAGATCATTAGCCACACACTTAACATATGCCCCCTTCACAACTTGCTTGCCTGCCCATCTCTGTAGCAGAAAATCTAATGCCTGCGGTCCCTTCATTCAAGTCATTTATATAAATTGTAAACAGTTGAGGCCCCAGCACTGATCCACATGGCACACCATCCATATCTCGCCTATCAGAAAATTCTGTTTAAGCATAGCATTTGCTGTTAGTGAGCCAGCCAATCTTCTTTCTATATGAATATGATACCACCCTCACCACAAGCTTTCATTTTCTGTCATAACCCTTTGATGTGGCAGCTTATCAAATGCCTTCTGGAAGTCTAAGTACAGTACTTCCACCCATTCCACTTTATCCATAGTAGCAAGAATAATGGAAGATGCTCAGCTCATAAAAGCCCTTTCTTTCTTTCCTCCTCTGCCTCCACTGTTAAATTTGCATACAAAATGCTGCCAGCAGATTTAACACAACCATGCTTTTGACGCTTTCGTCCAAGGTATTTGTATAAATTGTAAAAGATTGAGTTCAGAGCTTTCTCTGTGACACACCGCTTGTTATATCAGGGGAGGCCGTGTCAGTGGTATCATCAGTAGACCAGTAAGCCATAGACCCAAGATAATGCTCTGGGGGTCTGGTTTCAAATCCCAATATGGTAGATGGTGAAACTTGAATTTAATAAATTCTGGTATGGCCCATAACTTCAGATCCAGAGTAATATGGCTGATTTTTAAATGCCCTCAAATAGCCTAACAAACCACAGTTCAAAGGCAATTAAAGATGGGCAATAAATGCTGGCCCAGCCAGTAACGCCCACATTTTAAAAACTTCATTTGTTGGACATGGACTCTGCTGGCTGGCCGGCATTTATTGCTTATCCCTAGTTGCCCTTGAGGTGGTGGTGAGCTGTCTTCTTGAAATGCTGCAGTCCATGTGTTGCGAGTGACCCACAAGGCCATTAGGGTGGGAATTTCAGGATTTTGACCCAGCAACAGGGAAGGAACATTGATATATTTCCAAGTCAGGATGGTGAGTGGCTTGGAGGGGAACTCGCAGTTGGTGGTGTTCCAACGTACCTGCTGCCCTTGTTCTTCCAGATGGAAGTGGTTGTGGATTTGGAAGGTGCTGTCTAAGGATCTTTGGTGAATTGCTGCAGTGCATTTTGCAGATAGTACACACTGCTGATACCGAGCATCAGTGGAGGAGGAGTGGATGTGCTGTCAATCAAGTGGGCTGCACTGTTCTGGATGGTGTTAGTTGGTGTTGTTGGACATGGGCGGCGCAGGCTCCATTAAGTTTCTTCAGTGTTGTTGGAGTTGCACCCATCTTGGCAAGTGGGAGTATTCCATCACACTCCTGACTTGTGCCTTGTAAATAGTGGAGAGTCAGGAGTTACTTGCTGCAGTATTCATAGCTCTTGTAGCCACTGTTTATGTGGGAGTCCAGTTAAGTTACTGGTCAGTGATAACCTCAATGTTGTTGACAATAGGGGATTCAGTGATGGTTACACCGCTGAATGTCAAGGGGTGGTTAGAGTGTCTCAGATCTGATGGTTACTGCCTGGCATTTGTGGGGTGCAAATGTTACTCATCACTTGTCAGCCCAAGCCTGGGCATTTTCCAGATCTTGTTGCATTCTAAGATGGCACTGGAGCGAGGTGACTTCTTGCAAGCTGTACCCAGCATACCTTCTAATTCTATACTTCTAAAACTTCATTCTAATTCTTAATCTCTCTAAGAATGTATTAAGTTGATATTTCTCTACATCCTAGCTATGACTGTAACACTACATCCTGCATTCTCTTGTTTCCTTCTCTACAAATGGTATGTTTTGTCTGTATAGCACGCAAGAAAATACTTTTCACTGCATGTTAATATATCGACAATAAATCAAAATCATTTGGATGTGGGTGGCTTCAGTATCTGAGTTGCAAATGGTGCTGAACATGTTCGCCAGTGATTGCACAATCCCCACTTCTGACCTTATGATGGAGGGAAAGTCGCTGATAAAGCAGCTGAAGATTGTTGTGCCTAGGACACTACCCTGAGGGACTCAGGGTAGTGTCCTAGGCTCCAACAATTTGCAAAGTATCACTTCCCTGGTGATTGTAAATTTCTTCAGTTCCTCCCTACCAATGATTTACAGCTATTTTTGGGATGTTACTCGTATCCACTATAGTGAAGACTGATGCAAAAACACTTCCTCAATTCATCTGCCATCTCCATTTTCCATTGGTCCTATAGAAAGGGAGTCTGATGAATCACTTTAATGCTTCTGATTTAAGTATCTATAGAAACTTACTACTCATTTTTATAGTTCTAGCTAGTTTTCTCTGGTACTCAATTTTCCCTCCTTATACTTTGCTGTTCCTTATATTCTGTACAATCTTCTGACCTGCTGCCAACTTGCACAGTTATATTTATTTCTTTTAAGTTTGATACTAGCTTTAACTTTAGTTAATCAGAGGTGATGAGCTGACCTCTTGGAATGCATCTATTATGCATGTTCTGAAATACCGCTTTGAACATCTGCCACAGCAACCCTATTGATTTATCCTTTAGTTTACTTTAGCTAGCTCTGCTTTTACTCCCTCATAATTGCCCTCAAGTTTAAATACAGAGTCTTGGACCCACACCTCTCCTTCAAACCTAATGTAAAATTCACAGTTATATTATGATCACTGCTACCCAAGATGCCTTCACTATGAGGTTATCAATTAATCCTACCTCAATACGAGTTTGATATGGCCTTTCTGGTTGATTGCAGAACATGCTGTTCCAAGAAACTATCCAAAAAACATTCTGAGCTCAGCCAGGATACCTTTATCGATCTGATTTTTCCACTTTACACAAATTAAAATGCTCCACAATGTTTGCCGTACCTTTCTGCCAAGCTCCCACCACCTTTCTTTCTACTCTGTCCCATCATATAGTTACAATGAGAGCTGTATATACTCCAAGTGAGTTCTTACCTTTATTCCCTCATCTCAACAACACTTCTACATCCTGATTTCCTGAACTTAGTAAGAAGTCTCACAACAACAGGTTAAAGTCCAACAGTTTTATTTGGTAGCAAAAGCCACTAGTTTTCGGAGCACCGTTCCTTCGTCAGGACTTACCTCACAGGAGCAGCACTCCGAAAACTAGTGGCTTTTGCTACCTAAAACTGTCGGACTTTAACCTGGTGCTGAGACTTCTTACCGTGTTTACCCCCGTCCACATCATTCCTGAACTTAGGTCATCCCTCTCTCACGCGCCAATACAATTAATTAGCAGAGGTTTCCCTCCACCTTTTCCAAGTTTCCCATCCTTCCTAAAGGTCAGAAGCCCTTCAATATTCAGGTACTAATCTATGTCATCCTACAGCCATGACACTAATAGCCATCAGGTTGTACTTTTTCTATCCATTCACACTCCGTTCAATAGACAATCCCATCGAGTGCAATTGTAAATATAAATGTTAGGTATAGTCTGCCAAACCCAGTGTACACCACAATTGGACTTAATCCTTGGATTAATCTGCTCTCTCTAACATTTCAGGTGTAAGCATGTATACCATTTTAAACTCTGTTCCAGCTCTGAACATTTTAATAAATCAAATATAAGATATCAAATGTCTAGATATAAAAGCTATCAAATGTCCACATCAATTTAATTCAGAAAGGCTTATCTCAAAAGGGGTGTAAAATATTAAACTGTTCAAGAAAGAAATTAATCCAAATCCCTTGGACAGTATTCGGGCCGTAAAAAGTCAGTTTAAAATTCCATTTCAAGAAGAAATGATTTTAAGGCTGAACACTTGTGTACTCAGCTTGTTGAAGAATTTTCTGCATCTGATATTTTTGAATTGACAGGGTAATCAAAACTGCCCCATGGCACACAGCACAGTTACAGTAATTCCAGTTGAATAAACTTGCAAATTTCAGATGGGAGTGAGGGGCAGAGCAGGGACAGAGAAATTTCCCCCTAAAAAAATTTTTTTTTTTTTACACAAATCATTCAATGGATGTGGGCTTTACTGGCCAGACTAGCATTTATTGCCCATCCCCAATTGCCCTTGAGCAAGTGGTGGAGAGCTGCTTTCTTAAACGCTGCAGTTTATGTGGTATCAGTGCACCCATGGTGCTGTTAGGGAGGGAGTTCCAGAATAAAGAGCAAAGAACAGTACAGCACAAGAACAGGCCCTTCGGCCCTCCAAGCCTGCGCCGTTCATGTTTACTTACCTAATTCAACTGCTTCTATCCCTCTATTCCCTGTTTGTTCATTTGCCTATCAAGTCTTAAATGTGGCTAACAATGCCTCAACCATCATAGAGGACAGTGCATTCTAGGCCCCCGCCACCATGTGAAAAAACCTCCCCTGCACATCTCCACTGAACCTGTCCCCCTTGTAAATTGTTATTTTTGTTCTGGGAAAAAGCTTCCAACTCTTCACCCTATCTATACCTCTCAAGTTTATAAACTTATCAGGTCACCCTCTCAGGCTTCATCTTTCCAGGAGAGCAATCCCAGTTTATTCACTAACTAACCACCTCCATCCCAGGCTGGTAAACCTTTTCTGCACTCTCTCCAAAGCCTCCATGTCCTTCTGGTACTGTGGTGACCAGAATTGGACACAGTATTCCAAATGTAGCCAAACCAACATTTTATACAACTAAATTTGCCAACTTTTATACTTGATGTCCCATCCAATGAAAGCAAACATGCCATATGCTTTCTTCACCTTTTTCACCTGTGCTTTCACTTAAGGATCTGTGGACCTGTACTCCCAGATCTGTGTCTATCTCCTGATTGTTTTGCCATTTATTTTGAAGCTCCTACCCGAATTGGATCTACCAAAATGCATCACCTCACGTGCCCAGATTAAATTCCATCTGCCATTTCTCCGTCCAATTTTCCAATCTGTCCACATCATGCTGTATTCTCTGACAACCTTCATCACTATCTGCAACTCTGCCAATCTTACTATCTGTAAACTTGCTAATCAGACCAGCTACATTTTCTTCCAAGTCATTTGTATACATTACAAACAGCAGAGGTCCTAGCACCGATCCCCGAGGAACACCACTAGTTGCAGACCCCCATTCAGAAAAACATCCTTCTTCTGCTACCCTGTCCAATGGCCAAGTCAGTTCTGAAGCCATCTAGCTAATTCACCCCTGATTCCTGAGAGATAATCTTTTGCACGAGCCAGACATCAGGGACCTTGTCAAATGCCTTACTAAAGTCCACGTAGCCAACATCCATAGCTTTCCCTAGTCAATTTTTGTCACCACCTCAAAAACTCAATTATGGAGACATGAGCTCCCAAGTACAAATCATGCTGTCACTAACAAGACTATTCAGTTCCAAATCTGTATAGATCCTATTCCTATGATCTCCAGTTTCATTATCACTGACATCAAGCTCACTAGCCTATTACCCAGGTTATCCTTGCTACCCTTCTTAAACAACAGGACATTGGCTATCCTCCAATCCTCTGGTACTACGCCAGTGGTCAAAGAAACAAAGACTTTGGTTCGAGGCCCAGCAATTTCATCTTGTCTCCCTCAGAAATCTGGGATAGATGCCATCTGGCCCTGGGGATTCGTCTATCTTAATGCTTTTTATTCACCTAACACTTCCTCCCTTGTAAATGATTACTTCAAGGGTTTACACATCCTTCCAAGAGACCATCAATGTGTCCCTCTCCTTTGTGAATACCAATACCCACTTTTCTTTGGTTCTACACAATTTCCCTCCTTTCTCCTTAAGTGGAGAGACTTTCTCTAGCTACCCTCTTGCTCCTAATGTATAAAATGCCTTGGGATTCTTCTTAATCCTGTTTGTCAAAGACATTGTGACCCCTTCTTGCCCTAGCTCCGATTGAGCTCTTTTCTACTTTCCCTGAATTCTTCAAATGCTTCATCTGTTTTTAATTACCTAGATCTCATCTACACATCCCTTTTCTTTTTGAAGAGACTCAATTTCCCTTGTCATCCATGGTTCCTGAATCCTGCCTTTTTGTCCTTCCTTTTCATAGGCACATGCCTGTCCTGCACTCCAATCAACTGCTTCTTAAAAGACTCCCACATGCCTAATGTGGATTTGCTCTCAAACAGCCTCCAAATCCTGCCTAATCTGGTTGTAGTTAGCCTTCCCCCAATTTAGCACCTTAATCCTAGGACAATACTTGTCCTTTTCCATCAGTAACCAAAAGTTTACGGAATTGTGATCACTGTTAGCCACAGGTTCCGCTGCTGCAATTTTGATGACCTGGTCAGGTTCATTCCCTAGTACTAGGTTCAGTATAGTCTCCTCATTGTTCTGAAAAGCCTTCCTGGACACACATTCCTCACCATCTAGACCCTTGGCCCTAAGGGATTGCCAGTCAGAGGAAAATTAAAGTTACCCACTACAACAACCCTATTATTTCAATATCTATCCAGAATCTGCATACATATCCGTTCCTCAAGTTCCCATGGGCTGTTGGGAGGCCTGTAATAGGTTCCCATGATACTGACTCTGCCCTTCCTGTTTCTGAATTCTACCCAGTGTCTCATTACATGATTCTTCCAAGATGTCCTCCCCTGTACAGCTGTAATATGTTCCCTAACCAGTACTGCGAATCCCCACCTGTTTAACTTTCCTCTGTCTCACCTAAAACATTTATATTCTGCAATATTTAAATCTGTCCCTCTTTTAACCAAGTCTCTGTTATTGCAACTACATCCAAGTGGCACACAAGAATCAAGGCTCTGAGGTCATCTGTCTTACCTGTTATACTTCTTGCATTGAATACATGGAGTAAACACAGTCATTTCCCAGTTCTTACAACATCAAAATATTTCACTACTAATCACTTTTAAAGTCACTCATTATGGGAAAACAGCATCTAATTTGTACACAAAATCCCACAAGGAAACAAATTATCACTGTGCTGAGGAACAAATGTTGGCTGGGACATTTCTGAATAATGCCAATGCGTTTTAAATCCATCTGTTAAATTGAAGGCAAGAGTCCCGCCTGAAGGGCAACACCTGCAATTCAACACCGAAGGTTCACGCATTCTGGAAGAAGCCCATACTGTGTTCAATTCTTGCTTGCACCCAGAATCTTGGGACTTGAGGCAAGAATGCAACCACTGGTCAAAACTAACACTTGCGTGAATCAAGCAGCAACAGGGAATGCACAGATCTGGACGTATCAGCAAAATAATTGACTTTGCTGACAATCAGTGAATGGTGCACTCCTGTGTTGTAATCATTTGGTCCATCAAATCCAAACTGGTCCTCTACAAGAACAACTCAGCTAGTCCCATTCTCCATCCTTTCCCCCCATAGCCACACAAAATGTATCTTTTAAAAGCCACAATTGAATAATTTCCACCATATTTTTAGACAGCGCATTCCAGAACTTAAATGTCACCTTTGCATCTTACGCCACTCACCTTAAGTCAATGTTCTCTCGTAGATAAAGACAGGGTTAACGTCAGCAGTTGTAAAGTCAGATTATTTTTAAATGACTAATGGAAATTTAAGTGTGATTTCATTCTCCAGGCAAATGCTGCTCAAGTCAAATGATTTAATTAATGGCATAGCAGATACAAAGGGCTGAATGGCCTACTTCTACCCAATTGCAGAATAGGGAAATTAGGGGTGGCAGGAGATAGATTGCAAAGCAGGATTTCAAGTGGGGAGAAATGCAGCAAAACAAGCGGGAAAGAATTTCACAGCCTAAGTGCAAGGCAGACACTGCAATACTGCCAATAATGAAAAGGAGACCCAACACTACAGAATGTTATGAGGTCACTCAATTTGCTCTTGGTGAATGAAAGGGAAAACATACTTAATCAAGAGAGAAAGTCACCATCAGACCTAAAAGAGAATGATTAACTTGGACGTTAGTTTAATCCAGCTAGGCTAAGCAAGCATCGCCTACAGCAAATTGTCTTTACAATATCAGCGCTCAATGCTTAATCACACACAGAAATAACAAACATTTAATTGTGACTAACTTCCTTTTAATTGGCTTGACATTTATAAGTGGCCCTTACAAGTGCAATTACTTGTATAGAACACTTTACCTGTACAGAGTACCTCTGCTGGTGTGGCATCAATAAACAGTAGTCTACAACCTCTTTGCTGTCAGTTTATGCAGATATTTACACTAAAGCCCAGGCAAACTAATGGCACCTATTAGATTTTAATAGCTTATTGCAAATGAAAGCACTTAGAAAGACAAGGTAAGAAAGAAAGCAATTACTGGAGATTCTTCTCTTCTGAGCTCTTTTCAAGTGAAGCATGCTTTTGACTCCCTACCTCATGAAAATTCTAGCTGACAGATTTACACAAACTCCAGATCTCAATTACAGAAGCAAAACAAGCACAGAATCCCTACAGTGTAGAAAGACTAGTCGGCCCATCGAGTGTGCACTGACCACAATCTCACCGAGGCCCTATTCTGGCAACCTCACATTTACCCTGCTAATCTCCCTGATACTAGTGTCAATTTAGCATGGCCAATCAACCTAACCCGCACATCTTTGGACAGTGGGAGGAAACCAGAACACCTGGAGGAAGCCCACACAGACAGAGGGAGAACGTGCAAACTCCATACAGACAGTAACCCGAGGCCACAATTGAACCCAGGTCCCTGGCACTGAGGCAGCAATGCTAATCACTGCCACCCACCATGCTGCCATGCAAACATATACTGTTTGGAACAGAATTTGTGTATCCTGAAATTGTTGAAACTAATGTCATAGTAAAGACGCATCCCCTGCCCATACAATCATAGGGTGGTGACATTTTTCACTGCAAATGCCAGGCCATAATTTTCTGGGACTTAGCCCTGCTCCTTGATGCAATGTTAGAACCATGGCTTCCTGCTGAAATTTTCCAGCTTTTCCTGTTTTTGTTTCAGATTCCAACATCTACAATATTTTACCTTCATCATAAAAGCAAGTGTGGTGCCCTCATTGGGCACCTTGAGATCTGGCTTTAACAGGTCCTATTGCAAGGTAACAGAAATTAAGCCCTGCTGAAAGGTCATCTGCCTGAAACATTAACTGTTTCTTTCCACAGGTGCTGCTTGGCCTGAGTGTTCATATCAGATTTCCAGCATCCGCGGTACTCTACTTTTGTGATAGAAATTATTTCTGAAGGGAATGAGTTGCTGGCTTCTAATCTGAAACTATCACTCAAATGTGGACTTCTGTAATTCAGATGATGAATCCCATGCATTGTCAAGGTCATTCAAGATCATAATTTGCCCATCTAGATCTTAAAATCAGAGGCAGAAATCAGAAATAGTCCATTTGATGATAGTTGAAGACTGGAAGCCAGTAATTCATTCTTTTCCAAAATAGCACAAGAGATAACCGAAGCATTAAACTTTTGTTTTGTCTGTGGCAATCTGAAAGGAAGAGGATGGGGTGGCGGAGTGGCACAGCATTACTGGCCCATTTAATCAATGAACCAGACAAATACAAATCCTCAAAGTGAGCCATCTATCAAAAGTGTTCATTAAGTTGGTGCATCAGTTAATTGTTAACTATCCATCTTAAAAAGACTTGCGGGCTGAAGTAGCATCACATCAATGGTTCTTTTATTTTGGCCACTGCCAATACTGCTCCCAATCCATTGGTATGCTGTTACAGCACATTCCAATTATTACCCAGCAAACTGTGGTTGAAGTCATCACTTGAGAATCAGGGCATCAGAATGCTTCAACTCATCACTTGTAGACACTTCCAGGCCACACAGTCACTGCAAAACACCACATCAAACAAGCAATCAACTAGCATAGTTAAAAATAGAACTGCTTTTTGAAAGAAGTTTCAGGCAACTGATGTTTATAACTGTCTAGGAAGTTGCCATTAGCAACAACATCCATTGTAAGCTAGTTGCATTGGAAATGCACCTGGGCATTTGAAAAGAAAATATATATGAACCACAATCTACTGCAACAGAAATGTTCATTAAATTCTACATTGGGGATCAGAAGTATTATTGGCTACATCATTAGCAATTTAGCAAGTGTGCTAGTAATCAAAATACTGTAAACACTCAACAAAACGAGAAACGACCTGTGGAGTTAATGAAAACCGTACCCAGGCTAGACATAAAACAAATGCTGGGTACCAAAAGGTGCAGAAAGAGTTTGAAAACATATCCAGCAGTTGTTTTACCTCCTGGTCATATCTCTTCTCACCAGGTCTCAATGAACTGAATCCAGAATGAACACCCCTTCTCCGCATCAAATAACTGGTTGGACTGTATTGCAAAGGATGTAGTGCCCAGGTGAAATCCCTCAACTTTTCCATCAGTTCCTCCCTCTGCACACTTCAATGCACTGCCACACACGGAATAGTTTTACAAGCAACGGCATACCTCTAGTCTCTTTAAATTTTACTATTTGGTAAGGCAAGATGCTCATGAGCTATTTTCCACTAATGGTATCACAGGCAAGTTTAATCTCATTCTCTCAAATTGCCATTGAACATAGAACATTACAGCGCAGAACAGGCCCTTCGGCCCACGATGTTGCGCCGACCAGTTTTTTAAAAAAACACTGACCCACTAATCTAAACCAATCCCTTTTCGTCCATAAACCTATCCACAGATCTCTTAAACGCCCCCCAAACTAGGCGCATTTACAACCGCAGCAGGCAGGGCATTCCAATCCCTCACCACCCTCTGGGTAAAGAACCTACCCCTGACATCCGTCCTATAACTACCCCCCCTTAATTTAAAGCCATGCCCCCTCGTGCTAGCTTTCTCCATCCGAGGAAAAAGGCTATCACTATCCACCCTATCTAAACCTCTAATCATCTTATATATTTCAATAAGATCCCCTCTTAGCCTCCTTCTATCCAGCGAAAACAACCCCAAATCCCTCAGTCTCTCCTCATAGGACCTCCCCTCCATACCAGGCAACATCCTGGTAAACCTCCTCTGCACCCTCTCCAAAGCCTCCACGTCCTTCCTGTAATGTGGGGACCAGAACTGCACACAGTACTCCAAGTGCGGCCGCACCAGAGTTGTGTACAGTTGTAGCATGACGCTGCGACTCCTAAATTCAATCCCCCTACCAATAAACGCCAAGACACCATATGCCTTCTTAACAACCTTATCTACTTGATTCCCAACTTTCAGGGATGTACACATACACCTAGATCCCTCTGCTCCTCCACACTATTCAAAGTCCTCCCGTTAGCCCTATACTCAACACATCTGTTACTCCTATCAAAATGAATTACCTCACACTTCTCTGCATTAAACTCCATCCGCCACCTCGCGGCCCAGCTCTGCAACCTGTCTAAGTCACCCTTCCTCACAATCTACCACACCTCCGACTTTGGTGTCATCAGCAAACTTACTAATCCACCCAACTATACCCTCATCCAGATCATTAATAAAAATTACAAACAGCAGTAGCCCCAAAACAGATCCCTGAGGGACACCACTCGTAACCGAACTCCATGACGAATATTCACCATCAACCGCCACCCTCTGTCTCCTATCTGCTAGCCAATTCCTGATCCAAGTACCTAGATTACCCCCAATCCCATACATCTGCATTTTCTGCATTGGTGCTATTTTCATCAAGAATCACTAGATAACAAAGCAGGAGTGGAGAACTAATGCACTTCCACTCCTTTTGAGCACTAAGACAAAACATCCATGGGTTGATACTTGTTAAATCAATGCAGCATAGTACCTTCCTGATTCATATAGCACGGTTTTCCCATTCTCTCAGGGTGTAGGAGGAAAAACAAGGATGATAAAGCCTTTCATCCAGAATTTTAGACTGCAGAACAGACTTGATCACACATACAGTTGGAAATGTGACATTGTATTTCACAAATTCAAACAGGAAAAAAATTAAAATTTACCTGCAATGATTTTGCAAATACTGAATGAACATATCAGAAAATATCTCCAGTTAATCACAGATCTGTGCTGCATTAGATCAGGCACATAGAAAATCATAGAGCCCCACAGTACAGAAAGAGGCCATTCGGCCCATCAAGTCTGCACCGGCCATCCCACCCAGGCCCCACCCCCATTTCCCTACACATTTTACCCACTAATCCCTCTAACCTATACATCTCAGGACACTAAGGGACAATTTTAGCACGGCCAATCAATCTGACCCACGCATCTCTCGACTGTGGAAGGAAACTGGAGCACACCCATGCAGACACGAGGAGAATGCATAGAAGCAGGACGCTGCAGAGTAGGTGGAGGGGGAGAAGATTCAAGTAGAAAAAGAAAAACAGTAATCCTGATAAAAGTGAAGATAATGCCCTAGAACCAATAATGGTGCCGCTTTCCATACAAAAAAAATCCCATACTGCATGGACAAACTGTCAGGAAAGATACTGGAGCTGCCAATGCTTATGACAAGATAAAGCAGCACAAAGTTACACCTTCAAGGTGGTAGCCACACAGGGGGAATTAAAACATCATCAAAAGAAAGACTTGAACAGGAGAAAAATTAATTCCTACTTGAACTTGAAGTAAAACAACAAATGCATTTTAAGTAGCATCACAGCCCCATCAGGAATTCATCCCTACTTGTAAATTTTTCTTTACATACAGAGCTTGAAGTAAAATTCTGGATGCTAATCTGAACTTCGGGTGCAGACAAAAAGGCAAGTACATATTCCTCAATATCCAAAACACCTTCTTGGCAGTAAAACAATTGCAGAAATGTTTTAATATCTGAGGATTGTATTCAAAGCAGCATTAATATATGGTCTACAAAAACCTCTTCTTTGCTGAAATTTCTTTTCCATTCCTCAAATGAAGAACTTATTCAAGATATTCACTTTCCAAAGATGTTTGCTCTCCGGTCTCATGCACTATTATCCACTGTTTGCTTCTTGCTGTCAATCATTAGGCCAGAGTTAAATTGTCAGAAGTGGTCTAATTATGTGTACTCTTAGCCGTCCCATTGGGAATAACCAACCTCAGTTAGGTGAAGGTCAGAGCAGCAAAAGATCTATTCCCAACTTCAGCATTAATCCAACGTGATCACTTCCATTTAACAGGCCCAGTGCACATAAAAAAAATCTCAAAATCAGTGTGGTGGCTACACTAGGGCAAAGCTGTTAACTAACAGCAAATAATAGCAAAATGATATTATAGTGCTATTGATACATTCCAAAACACATGATCCAAAAGCACGGGAACACAAGTCAAACACCAAACTGACCAATTAAAAGTTCAAATGTCAACCAGAAGTGGAATTATCCTTTTAAGAAGCATTTTGTCTAAATACTAAAGTTAACTAAATGACAAGAATAAATTATTTAGGGTCATAGGAAGATGATTGGACTATTTAATTTGAATCTGTCTTGCAATAAGGCCATTGGTGATATGACATCCACATCCTGACCTTCGCCCTTGTCTCAATACTATTGGTTTACAAAAATTTAAATTGAACTTTTAAAAAAGCTTAAATTACAGAATAGGCTAACTGATCAATCATACAGATTTCATTGATATAAATACCTCCTTGCACAAACTGCAGCATCAATAGCAACAGCTGTCAAATCTAAGCACCTTCAGCAGAGTACTTAAAGACTCTGACTAGAATACTAAACAGCTTTTACGACAATATTCCACAGATGCCAAAATGTCATCCAACAACTGCATAAGCTGCTGCCCAAGGAGGCAGCAAAATGTCTTAACCAACAGTCATAACCATCATTCTCCAGAACTTGGTGAGATAAAATGTACCAGTCTACAATTGCAACCACTAATATTGTAACATGCACAAGTATATCATATTGCCACAAAAGATGTTATTTATTGACATTAACCATTCAACTTAATGCCATCTCATTCTGGCACCACTGAACTGACTTTTAAGATTGCAGGTTGCTAAATTCTTGCTACAGTACAAACCTCTGCATAATTTTCTAATTTCCCCAAGGGAGTGCAGTATTTGGCCTTGCTTCCCTCAATGGCAATGGATTTTAATTCCATTATGGATGGTTAAAATGGTTCACTTTGGACGATACCATTCTGATCATTAATGGAAAATTGTGGGGATTGTGTTTAAAAAAAGCATTCCATTATGACCCAGATTTAATTTTTAAATAACTAACCAAAACTTAGCATTTTTCAGTCAGGAACTTAAAGGAAAAATAAATATTTTTGTTACTTGCCAGTAACAGAAATTGCAAGTGTGTTTGTAGTGAATTTGTAAACTTCCTCCCAGAGAAAATTCTGTGCTGTAAGATTTTTTTTTAAGATGTGTTGCTTTAAATGAAAACCTATACGAATAGCTAGCAAGCTGAGGAAATAGAACTGGGGATGGAACAGAATAGCAGCAAGACAAAGCATCTTTCTGCAATCGGCTAGGGCAGCATGGTAGCCGTGATTAACACTGCTTTTCACAGGGCCAGGTTGGGCCACTGTGTGTGGAGTTTGCACGTTCTCCCTGCGTCTGCATGGATTTCCTCCCAGTCTGAAAGACATGATTAGGTGGATTGACCCGAACAGGCAATGGACTGTGGTGACTAGGAGAATTTCACAGCAACTTCATTAGTGTTAATGTAAGCTTTACTTAGTCTTGACTAAAACTTTACTTTGTAATGAGGAGCAAAGGATCAACTATTCAGCCAGGCTGACTAACAAAACAAAATTCAACTTTCAGCTTCTTTCCTGTCCCTGAATTAAATTTTAATTGATATTAAATAATGAAATGTGGGGGATGGAATTTTAATTCAGTCTGCGATTCTGGTCTACACAAACAAACTACTCGAGTTAGAAAAAATTTGAGGACCAGAAGGCATGAGCGCACATAACAAGCACAGAACTAAGTTAGCTATTCAGAGCTACTATTTCACAAATAATTGGTGACTTCAGACACATTTATGGTGTGAATTTTCTACAAGCATTGAAGAATTCCTGAGTGATTGCAAGATAAAGATTTTAAATGCATTTGCAACTTGTTTGATCACCTTTGGAGGTCAGTTAATTTCCCAGAATGTTGTTTCGAAATTGATTATCATGCTATATTTTTTGGCACCCCCAACACATTGCCACGACTTACCAATTGTGCAAAACGTACAGGAGTTACTTAGGAAAAGCTTAAATCGGACCAGCGGAATCTTTCCTGTGTCTGATGCTCACACTTTTGAATTTATTTTTATGCCCTTGGAGACCACTAACTTAAAAAGAACAAACCTTACCAAGCAACCTCAATGGAATAAATCTATGGAAAATATTTCACTTTATCAAACCAAAACCAACATGAAACATGAGATAACAGGAAAATTGTATTCACTAGAAACTATAAATTGCAGTTTAAACACATGAAATGAAGATAGATCTCACACCCATAAGAAATAGGACCTGACTTAGACCACTCAGCCCATTGAGTCTGTTCCGCCATTCAATCATGGCTGATATTTTTCTCATCCTCATTACCCCTGATCCCCTCAATCAACTCCCTATCTCTGTCTTAAAGACACTCAACGATCTGGCCCTGACAGCCTTCTGCAACAATGAGTTCCACACATTCACCGCTTTCTGGCTGAAGAAATTCCTCCTGATTTCTGTTTTAAAGGGTCGTTCCTTTAGCCTGAGGTGTGCCCTCTGGTTCTAGTTTTTACTACTAGTGGAAATGTACTCTCCACAGCCACTCTATCCAGGCTTCGCAGTATCCTGCAAGTTTCAATAAGATTCCCCCTCATCCTTCTAAACGTCAAGTCCAGGCCCAGAGTCCTCAATTGTTCCTTATACAACAAGCTCTTCATTTGAGGCACTATTCTTGTGAATCTCCTCTGGGCCCCTTCCAAGGCCAGCACATCCTTTCTTAGATAGGGGGCCCAAAACTACTCAATACTCCAAATGGGGTCTGACCAGAGCCTTACGTAGCTTCAGAAGTACATCGCTGCTTTAGTATTCTAGCCCTCTTGACGTGAATGCTAACGTTGCATTCGTCTTCCCAACTGAACCTACACGTTAAGCTTGAGGATCTTGAACAAGGACTCCCGAGTCCCTTTCTGCCACTGATTTCCTAAGCATTTTCCCGTTTAGAAAATAGTCTATGCGTCCATTCCTCCTTCCAAAGTGCATAACCTCACTTTTCCACATTGTGTTCCATCTGCCATTTCTTTGCCCACTCTAACCTATCCAAGTCCTTCTGCAGCCCCTCGCTTCCTCAGTACTACTTATCCTTCTACATACCTTTGTATCATCTGATAAACTTAGCACCAGTGCCTTCAGTTCCTTCCTCCAAATCTTTAATGCATATCGTGAAAAGTTGTGGTCCCAGCACTGACCCGAGGTGCACTAGTCACCAAATGCCATCCTGAGACAGACCCCTTCATCCCCACTCGGCCTTCTGCCAGTCAACCAATCCTCTATCCATGCCAGCATCACTTAAATAAGTAGTGCTCATGGTGTAAATTGTTAACAGTCTCCTATGTGGCACCTTATCAAAGGCCTTCTAGAAATGTAAAAAAAATTCCAGAAAAATGTCTGGAATTAAGAATCTACTGATAACCAGGAAACTACTATCGATCATTGGAAAAGCCTGGTTGACTAATGTCCTTTAGGAAGGAAATCTGTCACCCTCATATGGTCTGGCCTACATGATTCCACAGTCACAGCAATGTAGTTGGCTCTCAACTGCCCATGAGCAACTAGGGATGGATAATAAATGCTGGTCAACAACATCCGTATCCATGAACGAGTCAAAGAAAAAGATTTTTTCACCTGGATTTTGTAATCCAAAAGGAAAGCACACAATGCTCAGCTTCTGTTTTCCTAGCAATTTGAAATCACAGTCAGATTTCCCAGAAGTCTGATGACACCACCAGGAATCCCAATTTACCACCCATCCACTTTTCTCAAGCTTGGTTTCTCTTTCCATTAATGAATGTCTCAAAAAAAAAATGCAAGTTTTATAATCAAAGTCAATGCAGACAACAGCCCACACACACCTCACCATTATTGAACATCCCATACTCCCAAACACTGGATTTCACATGTACATTAGCATCTGGCACATTAACACAATGCAGCCATGGCACTAGTTTGATCCAGCCTTAGACAATGAATTTGTAGTCTCAATAATAATATTTTTATAAAATCATAAATAAGCTGTGCTCAGAGTATTCACAATGTGGGGCCCAGTGCATTGAGGAGAAAAAAGCTTACATACAGTTCGTCATACTTCCTTTTTTTTCCTCTATTTGGTTAGTTGCAATATACTGTATTACAAAGCAGAATCAGTTTTATGCTTCAATAAACTAGCAGCAATCTGCAATGACTGTAGTCAACTTCCTTAAACCAACACCTTCCAAACAGGTTTAGATCAAAAATTTCTATAATAACACAAGTGCTCAGTAATTTGCTCATTTAGTACAATTTCTCTTCTACACCATTCACAATCCATGAGGTTGAGATACCTATTCAACTTACGCTGCCCTCAAATCAGCTATCAGAAAATGCAAAAATATGGCGCACTTCCACTCTAAAATCAACAGTGCATAAAGAAATTAGCACCTCTTGATCACATTGTGACACTAAAGGCTGATAACTTTTAACAATTGAAGATACTTCATAGCATAACGTACTAGCGTTCCTGTGAGCTGAACCACTAAACCACTGTTAATATTCTTGACCACTTCTTTTAATCTCCAATTTCCCCTTTCGGTGAAAAGACAATGAATCACAGGATCCTCCACAACTTCTGGTAGCTGGTTTAATTCCACATTACTAAAAATAATCAAGCTAGCAACTGGAGCAATGATGCCAGTCCAGAACCAGAGGCAGCAATGGTAAGGAAAGAACAAAGACATTACCTAGTCTCCAGGATGTCCTAAAACTGATTTACTAAGGTGCTTCAGACAAGAAAAACTGTTAATACTGCCTAGCCTGGATTACATTAGTTCATTTTAGGGAGGCATTGAGTCAGTCACGTAAAGTGCACAAATCATTGCTTCTTATTGCCATCAGCTGAGTGACTGGAAATGGGCAATAAATGTGACTATGTCAGCACTGCACATATCCAGAAAATGAAACAGTAACTTGAACCAATTTGTCCCAGCCACACCCCCCCAAGATATAACGCCAAATAAGACTAGTGAACTATCGGTTTACATGGCCCAATTTCAAGAACTGGTACGTACAAAGTTACCCCCCAACCACAGTAATACAAAACATGTTTAACTGCAAAAATGAGATTTGCCATGCCAGTGCACCATGACAAAAGTTAACCTTCTGGAATCAGCTCCCTGTCCAGTCACCTATTATACTGTATTGCTTGGCTGTAGTATTGTGTCCATATGAAGATAGCACTGAAAGGACATTCACTGTTAAATTCAACTTTCAAACAACTGGCCACCTGAACTACAACAAACTCCTCTCTACCCATTGCAATATAATTCTGCCAAAGTCAGTCCATTAAATTTGGAGCATTTTCTATATAGATGATGCATCAGGATCCACTGCCGATTTCATGTTCTAGTCATTTAAAAAAAAGGACAATTTTTTCTCAAAAATAAAAACCGCAGATGATTTGGCTGAGGGTTTATTGGCGGAAAGCAGGAACATTTCTAATGGTTTCAATTATACACCATTAAAAACTGAACCCAGAAAGACTGACACCCAACTGATCTCCTCTAACATCCTCAGATTATATCATTACACGGCTGGGTGAGCCAAGTGCACTGCAACTGGTTCTGGTATCAGGCTTTGTCCAAGACTTCATGTTTTTAAAATCAAACGATAAAAAGGGAAGGGCATTGACAGATGGTCCGATATTGCTCAGTACAATTCAACTATCGTTTCAGAAGTTTCAGTTTCTTGTTCACAACAGAAGCCACGAGCAAAATGGTGACCAGGCTCAAGTCATTACGTGAAAGGATGAAAAGGAAATTCTTTCCAACTGAAATACTGCCGTTTAGTTAATTATGTGAATATTTAAACAGCACTATTAGTAAAGCAAAGCTACACATACTGAAGTAAAAGAAAACAAAGGTTGCCACTGAACATTAATGCTGTCCAATCTATGCTGTTGGCAGATTACTGAAGATCAATTGACCAAAGGAGCCCCAGGATGAGGATGGGTTGGGCAGGCTGGAGTTCCCACTTGCTATTTTATCCAGTCCTAATCCTGAAAAGTGCATGCATGAACAGGGTACAGCATGAACTGTGATACCCAGCTAACAATGTGAATCAACTACGCTCAACCATGAAGACAGACCACTTATGGAAGGAACTGGAGGGTCATCATTATCCACTGATCTGTACTTCCCTATGATTCAATAGCTTCAGGCATTTTAAAAAATTACAAATTTTTAAATAGTGGGCCAAAAGAAGTCAATCTGAACTCTGACTTGAATTTAGCCAAACTGATCCTATTGGCCATTACCATCCTCCAGTGGGTTAAAAAGCATCCATCATACAAAGTTGATTCCAAATGACAACTTCACGTGACAGGCTAGGAAAGCAGATGTGTGCATCTAATTGCACAAATAATTGCACTCAGAGGTGCATTAGCATAGGCAGCTTCACTCTGTCCATGTTGTGTCTGTGAGCGTTGATACGTTATCTGAAAAGAAGGCTACTCCACACCCAAATAACATCTTTCACATCAAGCATGCAAGGGATGGAGGTGTAGTAAGAAGTGGAATCTATGTTTTCTGTATAACATTTGTTAGAACAAATATTAAGCACCAAAATGGAAGTCCTGTAATAAACAGAGGGAATCCTGCAAACATTTATCTCAATTTAAGTTTACAAAATGTCTGATCACATGATTTCTGATTAAGAAAGTTTTTGAAGTTTGTCATTCAAAGCCAATCCACGTATACTTGAGACAGGAGTCATCAGATCCAAAATAAGACATGTTGCTACAATTTGAAATCAAGTTAGATCAGGTCATGGAATGCATGAGGAAATTAGACATATCAGGTGAACAACAATCACATTCCTCCCTGCCCTTAAACTATACCTTGGACATGCTCACTATTTCCACTTTCTGGAATGATGTTAGGGGTTATATAAAAAAAGTCTCATTTATCAATTAATTCAACTTATTTTCAGTGAGAAAGGCAACACCCAAAATTGGTTCCTATGTTGTTCCACTTCCAAAGTGCAATAATATCCAGAGGGATCCTATGAAACCTTTCCACTTGGGTTTCATATTCCAGATATAAAGTGCAGAAAACGTGGGAAAATTGGGGTTTAATCTCAAGACTAAATACGATAAAAGAAAAAAATCCATGATGAAAGCACGAATCTTGTGTGCAAGCCAGTGGGGAGTTCCATGATACAAGGTCAATTATTTTATGTAAAACTGAAAAGCTAAACAAAGTCCTTCACGATCGATCCGAAAACTTGTTTCATTAAAGAAATAGTCTTTCAAGATATGCCAGAAGAAAAAGATCTGGTTTATAAAAACACAGATTTGGTGGTCTGTAAATCTAAAAGTGTCTACAAATGGATGCACTGTATAGGCCAGTGGGAAAAATACCCAAGAACCAATGGTCCACAAGGTGGCTGAAGGCCTCCAGTTTAAGAGAAATAAATATTATCATTCCTTCTCACCCCACTTATAGGAATCATTCAGCTAATTTTCAAACATTGAGCTTTCGCATTAGTAACATTGCGCCATGAAAGAGAAATTCAATAAAAGAAAATTCACAAATTGTGAGGGCAAACAAAGTGAATAGTTACAAAAAAGACCATAGGCTGAAATTCTCTAGCCACTCATGCCCCACTGCCAGAGAGAATGGAGAATTTGGCGCTGGGCCAAATCTCCACTCAATTAGCAGGACAGGAGATTCAGCTGCAGGCAAGACTGGAGAGCAGAAACATAAACTAGGAGCAGTTGGCCATTCAGCCCTTCGAGCCTGCTCTGCCATTCATTATCATGGCTGATCCTCAAATTCAAGATCCTGATCAGCCTTCCCGACCCCACCCTTCCCTTTAGTCCAAAGTCACGCGCTCAGTACTAATGCAGCAGGAACACAAATCTTAGTTGCTACAAGTATAAATATTTTTCTCGAACATTTTTTGAATGACTGACTCAACAATGACACAGTAGTGCTGTTTAAACCTAGAGTTTAAGGGAAATGAAGAGGCTTTGCTTTTAGGAATTCTACCCATCTCCCATTTTAGTAAATTTATGTCACATGCATATTTCTAAAAAGCAACACGCGAGCAATGTACACCTATACACAAATCACAAACACTTTATAATTATGTAACAATTTTAAGTATCCAGCACGCAAGGTAAATTAAAGGGAAGCACTTTAGCTTCATTCTCTGTTCCCTTTAACAAAGCTGAGGGAAAAGTAGCTGGGGGCAGGGACATCAACCTCAACAGTAATTGAAAAGACAACATTTGCAATTACAGGATCACCAAACAGGGTGGCTATTTAATCCATCATGTACGTACCAGCGCCTTGAAAGAGCTATTACTGTTACCCCAATTACTCCCTCTCTGTTCGTAGCCCTGCAAAGCTGCCTGTCATGTGCATATTGAAATAAATTACCAAAACTGCTTCCACCAACCTCTCAGGCAATGCATTCTAAATCATAACCGCATGAAAAAACATCCCTGCTCTTTGGACCATATGTCAATTAACCTAGTGTCCTGTGTTTCCGATCCTCCTGCTAATGGAATCAATCTCTCACCTTCAATCTCTTAATTTTGAACCTCTACTAAGACTCTCTTTAGGCTTCTCAAGTACAGCCACCTTCACTTCAATAATCCCTCTGCAAATCTGAAGTTCCTGATTCTGGACACCATTCTCAAATGCAGCCTGAAAATTACTTGCTTGTTCGACCCAATGGACAAAACACACCTTAAACCAAAAATGCAAGAAAGCAGGTTTACAACATACAACTAAACTTAGTAACCTGTACTCAAGAGCTGAGTGAAGAACCCAATCAACCTGCCTTAAGGCTAGTGGATAAGAAAATATCTGTCAGTCTAATATCATGCCTTCCTGCACCTACAAACGAAGGGTATAACCTTGATAAGTCAAATGAAAAGCTCCTCATCCTTGAAAACATCTAATGGATTCTGTTTTAATTCCCTGTTCACAAAGTTAGCATTTTGTCCTGTCCCTCAGTTTTTGGGTTAGAACAGTTGATACCTACAGTTGCAGACTGAACAATTTTGACCCCCCTCATTGCAAAGACGACTTACTCATTCCCAACTAGAGACTGGCCTTTACTGCTGCACTTTTCAAATACACCTTGCAAACAAAAAACATGTTAGAGATACCCAAGTGAAAGGTTAAAGTTAGTTCATTAGTCACAAGTCAGGCTTAAATTGCAATGAAATTACTGTGAAATTCCCCTAGTCGCCCCACTCTGGCACCTGTTCGGGTCAATGCACCTAACCCACATGTCTTTCAGGCTGTGGAAGGAAACAGGAGTACCTGGAGACCCACACAGACACCAGGAGAACATGCAAACTCCACATAGACGGCGACCTAAGCCAGGAATCAAACCCGGGTGCCTGGCGCTGTGAGGATATCCTGCGTCCCTGGTGATGTAGGGCAACAGTACTAACCATTGTACCACCCTATAAAGGCATTTAGCTATATACACACATATATAGACATTCGCACTAAAAAGAAAAAAACAATTTTATATGGATGCGGCATTGATGCAGCCTCAGGCCAATCTTTAAGGAATATACTTGCCAAACACTCCCCTTGTATGCAAAATTTCATGAAGCCTGCTCTACAGCTTTAGAGTTTAGCCTGTCATTCAAGTTTTACAAATATTCACACTCTTCAGTGTGTACAGATAAGCTGACATTAATACTATCTTCATAAAACTAAATTTGAAGTTTAGTTGCAACACAGAAACTGCTGCATTAGCATATATAAAGGGTTAAAAGCTGCTAAAACCCAAACCATTCAAAATCATTTGAGACTGAAACACTTTTTAAGATCTATTGGCATCTTTGGATTCTCTGCAGACCTGGGTAACAAACTGCACAAATTACAGCAACAAATTGATAGGAATACATTGTAGCAGTGAATTCCACATATTCACCACCCTTTGGGTGAAGAAATTTCTCATTCAGTTCTAAATAGTTTATCCCTTATCTTCAAACTATGACCCCTAATTCTGGACTACCCCACTATTGGTTACATTCTTTATGAATTTACGCTGTCTAACCATGAAGAATTTTATAAGTTTCTATGAGATCCCCTCTCACTCTTCTAAACTCCAATGAATACAATCCTAACTGACTTTGTCTCTTCTCATATGACAGAGCTGCCATCCCAGGAATCTGCTTGCTAAACCTTTGCTGTAGTCCCTCTATGGCAAGGACATCCTTCCTCAGATAAGGACACCAAAATTGCACACAATACTCCAGGTGTGGCCTCACCAACACTCTATACAATTGCAGCAAAACATCACTATTCCCATATTCAAATCCTCTCACTACAAAGGCCAACATACCATTTACTGTCTTTACTGCCTACTTACCTGCTACCTTCTTTATTGTCTACGCTACCTGCCCACTTTCAGCGATTGATGAGGACTCCAAGGTCTCCGAGTATCCACCTCTCTAAATTTACACTCATTCAAGTAATAGTGTCTTCCTTTTATTACTCCTGAAGTGGATAACCTCATTCATCCATATTATATTGCATCTGCCATGCAAATGGCCCCACACACAGCCTGTCCAAATCACAATGAAGCACCTCTGCATCCTCTTCACAGTTCATCCTTCCGCCCAACTTTGTTTCATCTGCAAATGTGGAGGTAATACATTCAGCTCCCTCTTCCAATTCATTAACATCTAAAGTGAACAGTTGGGGTCCTAGCACAGATACCCATGGAACCACACTAGTCATTGATTGCCAATCAGAAAAAGACCCATTTATGCCAACTCTGTTTCCTATCTGCTAACCTGCTTTCTATCCATCCCAAGACACTACCTGAAATCCCCATGTGCTTTAACTTTACATTGTAGTTATGAGGCCCCTTCATGAAAGCCTTCTGGAAGTCTAGATAAACTATACCCACTGGAACTCCTCAGGATTTCTACTGGTTACATTCTCAAAAAATTCCAAGAGATTTGCCAAGCACGATTTCCCTTTTGTAAATCCATGCTGATTTTGTTAGATTATACTATTGCCTTCTAAATATTGGGTTATGAAATTCTTGGTAATACCCTAGCAACTTCCCCAGTACCAATGTTACGCTCACTGGTCTACAGTTCACTTCTTTCTCTCTGCCTCCTTCTTTGAATAGTGGGCTTACATTAGCTACTCTCCAATCTGTAGGAACTATTTCAGAGTCTAAAGAATTTTGGAAAATAACCACCACCAGATTTACTATTTGCAGGGCCACTTAAGTACTCTGGGATGAAAATTAGCAGGACCTGGAGATTTATCCACCTTCAACCCTGTCAATTTTCCTCAAAACCATTAAACAATTTTGATGTTCATCTATTGCCAGTTATTGTACTCTCTTCCTATATCTCTAGCGCTATTATTCAGCAAACTACTGACTGGAGCAATGGGTTACAATATTTTCAATCTAAGTTTGACCATCACCGAATTTACTCAAATACTTAGAGAATGCACAATTGTGTTTCCTTGTTTTTGTTTCATTTTGCAAACTGGAAAGGGAATTGTGGCTCTTTACTCACTCAATGGCCTACACATGGCAAACACCTTGGAAATAGAGAAATGGGCAATTCTATAATTGATGGGGCACATTTTTCCCCCTGGAATTACAGACTAAAACCACCAACACATTTGCAAAATTTGGTTCAAGGAGGATATCTACCGACACTAACTCTGAAACGTCACTGCAAAAGCCATTCATTCTATATTTTGAACAGCATCGCCTAATCTGTGGTGACATCTTCAGTTTTACTTAATCAGACTGCTCCCACCATTACATATAAAAACATCCCAATTTACAGCACAAACGTTTTTCTCACAAAACTTAGCTTCAACTCAACAACTTTATCCTGCTTTGTAAGATACCTGGTCTACTACATAGTATTCTGGAGTGGTTACCTCTTAAGAACAATCCACTAACACAAAAATTGCTGGCAAAATGGACCTTGCTGATCCAAGTGATGAATATGTCTTTAATGTGTGCAGACATTAAAAAAAGGCAAGCTTAAACTCAACATTAAAAGTAGGATCCCAAGAGTGGGCTGAGACTCAAGTATAGTAATTAACACAAAGATAACAGAAAAAGGGAAGGGAGGGTGGGAGGCTAACCAGTAGTTGAACTGTTATTAAAAAGGTTGATTACTTTTGACTGCAACAAAAAAAAACAGTTAACAACAAAACTAATGCTTTGCACTGTGCCCCGGATTTGTTTCGCAATAAAAACTCTAAGTAGCTGACTCAGTACATGATTCATATTTGTTGTTGTTGTGCAGAAACCTTTTTAAAATAGACAGTTTGAAAGTCAAATCTTTTGTAGAAAAAAAACAGTTTCTAGGCTGCAACAGATTTTTTTTTAAAAAAATCAGGAACAATGAACCATCCAAGCTGCCCAGCAACTGGAATCTAATCCAAAACCCTCCATTCCCTGGAATGTGGATTTTAAAAGTTCGTCACCATCAGGGCTTGATTCTCCCTGTTAATTTTTGGGCGTGCCAGGTGGGGTTTCAACGTTTTGGGGGGAGGGAGGATAGGTGGGGTTTCAAGGTTTTGGGCAGGGGGGCCCAGGTGGGGTTTCAACGTTTGGGTGGGGGGCGGGCAGAAACAACCCTGTTAAGTTTTGGGCAAGGTAGGATTTCAGGGTGGGGGTGGGGAAAACAGAAACAATTTGGGGGGAGACCCAAGGTGGGGTTTCAAGGTTGGGAGGTGCCCCCCCCCCCCGAGGTGGGGTTTCAAGGTGGGGGGGGGGGGGGCGCCCCGAGGTGGGGTTTCAAGGGAGGAGAACCAAAGTGGGGGGGTGGGGGAGGGGGGGGTGAGGTGCAGGGGTGAGGGAAAAGGAGGCGGTCTGCAGGGTAGGGATGGGAGGGGGGAAAGGAGGCGGAGGTTTCTAGGGGGTGGGGGGCTGTTGTTTGGCAGGGTGGGAATACCCGGTTCTACTGCCAGATAAACTTGGCCCGGCTCCGCCAGCCGGACACATCCGAATAAATTTACCTCAGAACCGACTCACACCCCCTCCCCCACCTTTCCCCACCCACAGAGCAGCTACTCACTCGGCAGGGATGCAGATCAGAAGTCAAGCGGCCACTATGTCTCTCCTCTGGACTCTGAATTGAATTCTCTCCCCAACTTCACTTAAGCACTGGGGTGGGGGAGAAGAAACTCCAGGCCCCAAACCTCGGCCTCCACTTCCGCTTTCACATCTCCACCCCGCCCATTCCCACACCCCCCCGCTTCCGGACAAACGCGGTGGGCGGGGATTCGGGGGGCGGAAGTCGGCTCCTGGCTGATTGACGTCATTCTTCACCAATCGACAGCCAGCCAGTGAGTGAGGTGAGGCCGCGCCAGCCAATGGGAGCGACCGCGCCAGCACGGGGCACCGGCCAATGGGGAGCGGCGCCGGGGGGGAGGCATGCCGGGAGTTGTAGTCCAGTGGCGAGACACTACAATACCCAGAGGGCGTAGCGAGCGGGGCAGGCTGCTTCCTGGCGCAGCCAAGGCTGAATGACAGACAAGGTAGTTCTTTTCATGAGCCAAACGAGTAAAACCAACTCAAATTAACTTAGGGACAAATTAACAGGGGCAGCCCCCCCAAAAAGAAAGGGGGGGGGGGTGAACGGCCCGAACAGAAACCAAAGTCCAAAGGAAACTTAAAACAGTAAATCAAAATGTGGTTGTGAGGGTCTATAACGCACACCAGCCCCTGCGGTGCCCAGCGGGTGTGGAAACAAGGTAGTCAGCTGTGAGTTCAGAGACTCTTGTCCAGCATTGCGGAGTATCTGAGGGTAATTTGGAAGAATAACACTTTTAATTACTCAGTTGCAAATATATGCCGATGTACATATAAATATGCAATAACATGTTTTCAATTAATTTTTTGCAGATAGAATCCCTACAGTGCAGAAAGAGACCATTTGGCCCATTGAGTCTGCACCGACCACAGTCCCACCCAGGCCTTTACTCACATATCCCTACACATTTACCTGCTAATCCCTCTAACCTACACACCTCAGGACACTAAGGGGCAATTTTAGCATGGCCAATCAACCTAAGATCTCTCAACAGAATCCTAGAATGGTTACAGTAGAGAAAGAGGCCTTTCTGGCCATTCTGATCATGCTGGCCTCTATGTGATCAATCCATCAAGTACCACTTCCCTGCTTTTTACCTGTAGTCCCACACATCATCTTGCAAACCAGCCTCCCATTCATTGACACTGTCTACACTTCCCACTGCCTCGGCAAAGCAACCAGCATTATTAAGGACCGCACGCACCCCGGACATTCTCTCTAACATCTCCTTCTGTCGGTAAAAAGGTACAAAAGCCTGAGGTCACATGCCAACCAACTCAAGAACAGCTTCTTCCCTGCTGCCATCAGATTTTTTAATGGACTTACCTCACATGAAATTGATCTTTCTCTACACCCTAGCTATGATTGTAATACTACATTTGGCACTCTTGTTTCCTTTTCTGTGAACAGTATGCTTTGTCTGTATAATGTGCAAGAAACAATGCTTTTCACTGTATACTAATACACATGGCGATAAATCAAGTCAAAATTTTGGTTTTCAGAAAAGCAGCACAGTAGTTCAAAGTAATTTTTATTAGTCACAAGTAGGCTTACATTAATACCACAATGAAATCACTGTGAAATTCCCCTAGTCGCCACACTCTGGCACCTGTTCAGGTATGATGTAGAGATGCCGGCGTTGGACTGGGGTAAACACAGTAAGAAGTCTCACAACACCAGGTTAGAGTCCAACCAGTTTATTTGATAGTACACAGAGGGAGAATTTAGTATGGCCAAAGCAACCAACCAGCAGATCTTTCGGACCTTGAAAGGAAAGTGGAGAACCTGGAGGAAACCCATGCAGACACAGGGAGAACGTGCAAACTCCACACAGACAGTGACCCAAACTGGGAATTGAATTCGGGTCTATAGTTCAATAGACTGTGAGAGATCAATGCTAACCAGTCTGCCACCATGCCACCCCCTTTTCCTAGGTGCAGAATACCTGAGGATAATTTGGAAGAATAACACTTGTAATTATATATATAGATGCACAAATAAATATGTAGTAACATAGTTTCAATTAATCATTTCCAAACCTGTCAACAGCAGCCTAGAATGGTTACAGCAGAGAATGAGGCCATTCAGTCATCCTGATCATGCTGGCCTCTATGTGATCACCAAATACCACTTCCCTGCCCCTTACCTGCAGCCCCACACATTTTGCCTTTTTGGAAAGGCAGCACCGTGGTTAGCATTGCTGCCTCACAGCACCAGGGACCGGGATTTGATTCTAGTCTTGGGTGACTGTGTGGAGTTTGCACACTTTCCCTGTGCCTGTATGGGTTTCCTCCAGATGGTCTGGTCTCCTCCCACAATCCAAAGATGTGCAGGTTAAGTTGATTTGGCCATGATCAATGCAAGGTGTTACAGGGATAGGATGAGGGAGTGGGTCTAGGTAGAGTGGTCTTTCAGAGGATTGGTGCAGACTTGATGGGCTGAATGGCCTCCTTCTGCACTATAGGGATTCTATGGATTTCCTTGGAAAGAAAATAATCCAATTCTCTATTGACGCCCTCGATTGGATCTACCCCCATCACACTCTTGGGCAGTATATTCAAGGTGACCAACTCTCACAGGGAGGATTAAGGGGCACTGGCATGGAAGTCTATTAGAGTTGGGTGGAGGCAGGTTGCTACCAGTGCTGTGAGAGCAGGGTATGGAAGGGGGAATGCAGAGCTGTGGTGATGAGGGTTGAGGAGGACAAACAGGTTGATAGTGGATACAGCACATGTTCAAGACTTAATGGTCCAAATTATGGGACTTTTTTTGACCGTCTTCTGGTCTTGCCAAAGTCAACCCCACCTGTGGCAGGTTCCGCAGCCACAGGGTGAGCAAGCCAGGCAAAAGCCACTGTGTTGCCACATCCACCATGGGAAAACCCTCCATGGGGAGGGAGTAGGGTGGACAGAAAATCCCAATCAATGGAAACCCAATTAGAAAGGAAAAATGCTTATTGTAAAGCTTAAAGTAAAGCCACTTCCCTATGGCGGACATACGTAAGTCCCAAATGGGACAATAGTTCTGCAGACCATTCCCGGTGATTGCCTGCCTTATAAAAGGGTCAGGTGACAAGTTTTCCCTGTCACCAAGGGAACTCATGTTCAGCGACCCACACAGTGAGATCAGTTAGAGATTGCCCATGGAATTCATGGGGGGTTATCACATCATTTTTGAATTTTGGACAACTGGCAGAGTTTTAATAACAAAGAATGCTCCTTTGATTTTGAGACTCTGGCCTCATTTGAATTTGGTATCAGACAGGCATCCCAGTGTCGGGTGCTGGGTTCAGACCTCGAGTTCAAGTTGGGGTGGCTGCCAGCGAGGGGAGTTGCCAGGTGAGGAATAGCAGTACAGGAGTGGGTGAGGGATGTGATAGCAGCAGCAGGCCATATTATCTCTGTCACCTCAGGGGTACACTCCTGGAGCTGAGCGGGAAGAATCCCAGGATTGTCAGCGGTGCCAGCTATCACAGATGTTAAATGAAGTTTAGGAGAAGGCAGTGGTGTTGTCGCTGGGCTAGTAATCCAGAGGCCCCGGGTGATGTTTTGTGGACTCGGGTTCGAATCCCACCATGGCAGATGGTGAAATTGGAATTCAATAAAAATCTGGAATTAAAAATCTGATGATGGCTGTGAAACTATTGTTGATTGTTGGAAAAAGTCACCTGGTTCAGTAATGTCCTTTAGGGAAGGAAGTCTGCCATCCTCATCTGGTCTGGTCTACATATGACTCCAGAACCACAGCAATGTGGTTGACTTTTAAATGTCCTCAGGGATGGGCAATAAATGCTGGCCAGCCACCAGCGACACCCACATTCCATTAACAAATTTTTAAAAAATCCCTGCCTGATCTCTTAGGTAGATGTGAAAGATCCTGTGGCACTTTTGATGAAGACAAGAGGATTATTGACATTGTTCTGGCAAACATTTATCTCTCAATCAGCAACAGATTATTCATTTAATTCCTATTTGTGAAATCTTGCTGTGCGCAAATTGGCTACTCAATTTCTATGTATACAGTTAAACAGTCAAAGCCAATCAATCAGTACATCCATTGGTCAGACTCCAGAATCATTTCTGGGCGGGCGGTGGTATTATCACTAGACCATTAATCCAGAAACTCAGTTAATGTTCTGGGGACCTGGGTTTGAATCCTACCATGGCAGAAGGTGGAATTTGAATTCAATAAAATTATCTGAAACTCCACACCATGTTTCAGTGTTACTGATGACCATTAAACCATTATCGATTGTCGGAAAAACGCATTGGTTCACTAGGGAAGGAAATCTGCCATCCTTACCTGGTCTGGCCTACATATAACTCCAGACCCAAAACAATGTGGTTGACTCCCAATTGCCCTCGGGCAATTAGGAATGGGCAATAAATGCTGGGCAGCCAGCGACACCTGTGTCCCGTGAATGAATTTAAAAAAAATGAACTGATGGCCTATTGACCTGACTCAGTGGCGTCAGGCCCAATTTCAGAAATACTCATGGCTGCACAGCATTTTTGGAGATCCGGAAGTTGTGAAAGACGTTATATAAGTATGAGTCTTTCTTTCTTCAATTAATGTAATTGCGAGACTCAGCTTATCTTTACACATTTCCGTAGTGATTCAAACTGACGAGGCTCACAAGTGCACATACGAAGCAGGAAGGATCTGTCTGGTACCTTTCCAAACACATCGTGGCGAAAAGGAGGAAACTAGCAAAATGCACGTTTTGGTGCGTCGGCAATCCTTGGAAATGTTGGTCATTTGGCAAGATGACAATGTGAGCTGATGTTCAGGAACAGCATAGTTTTTGTGCACTGTAGGAGGGGGAAGTTGGGGAGACATATTGAATCTGAAGATCCCAACAGCAACTGCCTTCAAAGATGAGGTCACGGGAACAAAACAAAGCAATATTTCATACCAAAAAATAATAAAACTTCAGACGTTTGATATATTCATCTGACTCGCGTGTCTTTTGAATTGATGGTCACATTCAATTTTGCTTTCTAGAGCTTACAGACATGATGCAAAGGCAGAGTGGTATCAGGTCCCATGACTGGGCCTCCCAGTTCCTCATTCATCTTTCAACTGAGCTTTCCTGCGTGGTTTTAAAGTACTTTCCTGCCTGTTTTCCTGTGTAAAGTCAAAACGAAACATAATCTAAAGGAGCGTGCAGCCACACTGCTGTTTTATCAAGTAACAAGGAATGGCAACATGTTTTGCAGAAAATAATAACTCACAATATGTTAAAATTGAGAAACCTTGCTTGAAGCCAGTTTGAATAAATTGCTGGTTGATGATTTGCTGAAGGAACACTGACTGGGACCAACAATTGTGCAGAACAAATATTAAGAAAGATTGAATTGCTGTGATATCTGGGAGCCTCCCATAACATCCTTTTGTTTTGAATCATGGACAGAGAGTATTATAGTATAGTTTACATTTTGTAAGTTTAAAATGCTTTTATAGCTTTTGCAAACTTGTGTTTCCTCCGGGTGCTTCGGTGTCCTCCCACAGTGCAATGATGTGCAGGTTAGGTGGATTGGCCATGCTAAATTGTTCCTTAGTGTCCAACAATATTGAGGTTTTTGGGATTGGCTATATTAAATTGCTCCTTAATGTCCAAAGATGTGCAGTTTAGATAGATAGGTCATGTTAAATCGTCTCTTGTGTCCCAAGATGTGTAGGTTAGGTGGATTGGCTTAATTAAATTGCCACTTAGTGTCCAAAGACGTGTAGATTAAGTGGAATGGCCATGTTAAATTGCTCCTTAGTGTCCCAAGATGTGCAGGTTAGGTTAGATTGGCCATGCTAAATTACCCCTTAGTGTCCCAAGATATGTAGGTTATGTGGATTGGCCATGTTAAGTTGCCCCTTAGTGTGGTGGCGTTACGGCAAATAGGGTCCAGAAGAAGGCTGGGATGAAAGCGCTTTATCTGAATGCACGAAGCATTCGGAATAAAGTGGATGAGCTGGTGGCGCAGATCGACACAAATGGATACGATCTGGTGGCCATTACAGAGACGTGGCTGCAAGGTGACAGGGACTGGGAGATGAATGTACAGGGCTATCAAGTGTTTAGGAAGGATAGGCAGGAGGAAAGAGGGGGTGGCGTAGCTCTGCTGATTAAGGACAGCATCAAGGTGGTAGCAAGGGATGATATCGGAGCCAAAGAGCAGAAAGTGGAATCGTTGTGGGTGGAGATTAGGAACAGCAAAGGGAGGAAGACGCTGGTGGGTGTCGTCTATAGGCCCCCGAATAATGATCTGGAGGTGGGGCGGGCTGTTAACGCGCAAATAAGTGCGGCGTGCAGGAATGGGACGGCAGTAGTTATGGGGGATTTCAATCTGCATATTGATTGGTCGACCCATGTTGGACGAGGTGGGCTCGAGGAGGAGTTCTTGGAATGCTGCCGGGATAGTTTCCTGGAACAGTGTGTGTTGGAGCCGACGAGGGAGCGAGCTATCTTGGATCTGGTGCTATGTAATGAGGCGGGTAGAATTAGGGACCTTGAGGTGAAGGATCCTCTTGGAGAGAGTGATCATTGTATGGTGGAGTTTCTGTTGCAGATGGAGGAGGAGAAAGTGGGTTCCCGGACACGTGTCCTTTGTTTGAATAGAGGGGAGTATGGTAGGATGAGAGAAGAATTGGCGAATGTGGACTGGGGGAGCGCGTTGGAAGGTAGGTCTGCTGAGGAGCAGTGGAGGATCTTTAAGGAGATCTTTCTTGGTGCTCAGCAGAAATTTATTCCGATGGTTAAAAAGGACAGTAGGAAGAGAGGTAATAAGCCGTGGATAACGAAGGAGGTGAAGGAAAGTGTTAAATTAAAAGCGGAGGAATTTAGAGTAGCTAAGAGCAGTGGGCGAGAAGAGGATTGGGAAAGGTTTAAATGTCAACAAAGATTGACAAAAAAGTTGATAAAGGAGGGTAGAAGAAGCTATGAAGCTGGGCTAGCACTTAATATAAAAAAGGATAGCAAGAGTTTTTATAAATATATAAAAAGGAAGAGGCTGGCTAGGGTGAACGTTGGTCCCTTAGCGGATGAGAAAGGGGACCTAGTGGTAGGGGATGGGGATATGGCTAAGGTCTTGAATAACTTTTTTGTTTCTGTCTTCACGGAGGAGGACGTGAATAATTTGCCGGGTGTTAGCGATGGAAAGGTGGTAGGACTGGAGGGTCTTAATGACATTACTGTTACTAGAGAGGTGGTGCGCGACAGACTGGAGGGGCTGATTGTGGACAAGTCCCCAGGACCGGATGGAATGCATCCGAGGGTTCTGAAAGAAATGGCGGAGGTGATAGTGGATGCCTTGGTGGTTATTTTCCAGACGTCGCTGGATTCCGGGGAAGTGCCGGAGGATTGGAAAACGGCTAATGTTACGCCGTTGTTTAAGAAGGGTGCCAGGCAAAAGGCGGGGAATTACAGGCCGGTTAGTTTAACGTCTGTGGTAGGTAAAATGTTAGAATCCGTCATTAAGGAGGAAATTGCGAGGCATCTTGAAGGGAATTGCTTGATAGGGCAGACGCAACACGGTTTCATTAAAGGGAAGTCGTGTCTGACAAATTTACTGGAGTTCTATGAGGATGTGTCTAGGGCGGTGGATAGAGGAGAGCCGGTGGATGTGGTCTTTCTGGATTTTCAGAAGGCGTTTGATAAGGTACCTCACAAGAGGTTACTGCAGAAGGTCAGAGGACATGGAGTTGGGGGTAGGGTGTTAGCGTGGATAGAGGATTGGTTGTCAAATAGGAGGCAGAGAGTGGGGGTCAATGGGTGCTATTCGGATTGGCGGTTGGTGACTAGTGGGGTGCCCCAGGGGTCGGTGCTGGGGCCTCAGCTATTTACCATTTATATAGATGATCTGGAGGAGGGAACCGAGTGTAGGGTGTCGAAATTTGCTGATGACACCAAGCTTGGGGGAAAGGCAAATTGTGCGGAGGGTGTGGAGAGTCTGCAGAAGGATCTAGATAGGCTGGGTGAATGGGCCAGGAAATGGCAAATGGAATTTAATGTTGGCAAGTGTGAGGTGGTCCACTTTGGTAGGAAGAATGGTAGGAAGGACTATTACTTACGTGGCGAAAAACTGCAGCAGGCGACGGTGCAGAGGGACCTCGGGGTCCTTGTGCATGAGTCGCAAAAACCCAGCCTGCAGGTGCAGCAGGTGGTCAGGAAGGCGAATGGGATGCTGGCCTTCATAGCGAGGGGGATTGAATATAAAAGTAGGGAGGTCTTGCTGCAGCTGTATAGGGCATTGGTGAGGCCGCAGCTGGAGTACTGTGTGCAGTTTTGGGCGCCGCACCTGCGCAAGGATATTTTGGCCTTGGAGGGAGTGCAGAGGAGGTTTACTAGGCTGATACCGGAGTTGAGGGGGTTGAGCTATGAGGAGAGGCTGAATAAACTAGGCTTGTACTCGTTAGAGTTTAGAAGAATGAGGGGAGATCTCATTGAGACGTATAAGATGATGAATGGGATGGATAGGATAGAGGTGGAAAGACTCTTCCCGCTCAAAAAAGACAGTAGGACTAGGGGGCACAGCCTCAAGATAAAGGGGGGGCAGTTCAGAACGGAGTTGAGGAGGAACTTCTTCACTCAAAGGGTGGTGAATCTCTGGAATTCTCTGCCCGTTGAAGTGGTGGAGGCTGCCTCGCTAAATATTTTTAAGAAGCGGGTTGATGGGTTTTTGATAAGAGAGGGGATTAAGGGTTATGGGGAGAGGGCGGGAAAGTGGAACTGAGCCACGACAGATCAGCCATGATCTTATTGAATGGCGGGGCAGGCTCGAAGGGCCAGATGGCCTACTCCTGCTCCTATTTCTTATGTTCTTATGTTCTTATGTCCCAAGATATGTAGGTTAGGTGGATTAGCCAATTTTAAATTGTCCCTTAGTGGCCCAAAAGGTGTAGGTTAGGTGGATTAGCCATGGTAGGTGTGGCGTTAACGGAAGACGGCCTGGGTAAGATATTCTGCCATTCAGTCTCTGCACACTTGATGGGTCGAATGACCTCCATGTGCGCTATAAGGATTCTATGAGGATTCCATGATTAGTGGAAGCAATGGCCAATGCAACTGGCTACAATTTGAAAGTAAACTTGCTGTGAATTTGCTAAGACCAGTCAATATGAGGACAAGTCCGCAGGCTTGAGCACATCATACAGTCTTGAAAATAACCAAGGGTGTTACTCCAATGGCATTTACACCATCTGGTGTGGTACAGAGCAAACCGGAAAGGGCCAGTTTTTATTCCCATTCTGTTCATGAATTAGTTGATCTCATGAGGGAATGACACACCAGTCGGGGTGCCTCGGGCTTTGGAAGAGAAATGAAATCAAGTGAGCGTTGGTGAGCAGGATTGACTCCGATGTCATCTATGACGGAACAGCCTGCAACATGTACATTCTAGCCTTACACATGAAGGATGGGCACTTAGATGAGGTGTCTGGGGGTTAAGGCAGCTCTAGAATGCACAGTGGTTAGCCTCACAGCACTAGGGGCCCAGGTTCGATTTCCAGCTTGGGTCATTGACTGTGTGGAGTCTGCATGTTCTCTCCGTATCTGCATGTGTTTCCTCCAGGTGCTCCGGTTTCCTCCCATGGTCTGAAAGATGGCTGGTTAGGTGCATTGGCATCTGAAATTCTCTCTCGGTGTACCCAAACAAGCACTAGGGGATTTTCACAGTAACTTCATTGAAGTGTTAATGTAAGCCTACTTGTGACACAAATGAATAAGCTTTAAACCAATGTGCATCATTACCTTCAAGGGAGGAGGAATAATTGGGGAAAATTATAAGGTTTTTTTGTTTATATCCAATCAATGAACAATTCAAAGTCTCAACAAGTGAGACATTTCAGATCCAAGCTGACAAGACAGGCGTCCCACCTCCTGTCTTGGGCTTGATCGACATGATCCAAGTTGATTGGAGCAGGCATTGCACCTCCTCCAAGGCTTGATCTCATTTGCATCTTAGCCAAAAGGTCGAGATGCTGCTGTAAAAAATTGCTTCAAATGAACTTCATGACCTCAACCAAATGTAGGGCGCTGATACTACACTTGATCTTAGCCAAAAGGCCGAGAAGCAATTATAAGGGATTTGGAAAGGCTTTGATGTCTACAATAATATCAGTGGATAAAAGCAAATTACTGCGGATGCTGTAATCTGAAACCAAAAGAGAAAGTGCTGGAAAATCTCAATAGGCCTGGCAGCATCTGTAAGGAGAGAAAAGAGCTGATGTTTCGAGTCCAGATGACCCTTTGTCGACAGAGTCATCTGGACTCGAAACATCAGCTCTTTTCTCTCCTTACAGATGCTGCCAGACCTATTGAGATTTTCCAGCATTTTCTCTTTTGGAATAATATCAGTGGACACTTTTCAGAAGACGTTCTAAAACACAATTTACAACAACGCAGTCACATCTTGTTGAATTGAGTGAGTACAGAGATTTTCTTCCAGGGTTCCATGGACATTCTCACCTTTCAAATAATTTATGAGTTCTGCATTTATTTGGCTAGATAAACCAAGGGAACAGATAAGATAACACTCTCTCTTGAATATGTAAACAGAGATTTGACAACTCTCAGCCTGACACGCAAGGAAATAATGTCCAGTCTGCCTCTAGTTATTGGTAATTTATCAGCAGCAGAAACCCCCTCACTTCCTGTAGAGGGTGCTGTCACCTGCCTTAATCCAACCTACAGAAAAACAAACACCAAAAAGAATTATCCCCTCCACAATTCGACGTTTGAGTTTCAGAAATAAGGAATATTCTAAATTTAGCATGCATCGAAAATAAAAATAAAAGTTGGAATGTTCAATTTTGAAGACTGTCTCACAGGACTGTCTGTGTGGAGTTTGCACGTTCTCCCTGCGTCCACGTGGGTTGCCTCCGGACGATCTGCTTTCCTCCCACAGTCCAAAGTTTTAAAATTTATTTAATAGTGTCTCAAGTAGGCTTACATTAATACTGCAAAAAAGTTACTCTGAAAATCCCCTAGTTGCCACACTTTGGCACCTGTTTGGGTACACTGAGGGAGAATTTAGCATGGCCAATGCACTTAACCTGCACATCTTTTTGACTGTGGGAGGAATCCAGAGCGCCCATAGGAAACTCCACAGCCACAGGGAGAACGTGCAGACTCCACAATGCCAGTGACCCAAGCCGGGAATCGAACCTAGGTCCCTAGCACTGTGAGACTTTGTACATTGTACCAATACGCAGGTTATGCAGGGGCAGCACAGTGGCACAGTGGTTAGCACTGCTGCTTCCCAGCTCCAAGGACCTGGGTTCGATTCCCAGCTTGGGTCACTGTCTATGTGGAGTTTGCACATTCTCTTCGTGTCTGCATGGGTTTCCTCCAGGTGCTCCGGTTTCCTCCCACAGTCCAAAGATGTGCTGGTTAGGTTGATTGACTATGCTAAAAATTGCCCTTTAGTGTCCTGAGATGTGTAGGTTAGAGGGATTAGCAGGTAAATATGTAGGGATATGGAGGTAGGGCCTGGGTGAGATTCTGGTTGGTGCAGACATGATGGGATTTCTATGATTCTATGAGGTTAGGCAGATAGGCCATGCTAATTGATCCTTAGTGTCTCAAAATGTGTAGATTAGGGGATTAACAGGGTAAATGTGTGGAGTTTCAGGGATAGGGCCCATATGGGATGCTCTGTTAGAGAGTTGATGCAGACTTGATAGGCCAAATGGCCTCCTTCTGCACTGTAGGGCTTCTACGATAAATCAGCTTATGTACTCATGATGATACATATTTAAGAATATATGCGGCACGCTTAGTACTGCTGCCTCACAGCACCAGGGACTCAGGTTCAATTCCTGCCTTGGGTCACTGTCTGTGTGGAGTTTGCACATTCTCCCTGTGTCTGTGAGGATTTCCTCTGGGTGTTCCGGCTTCCTCTCACAGTCCAAAGACATGTGGGTGAGATGGATTGGCCACGCTAAGTTGTCCCTTAGTGTCAGGGGGATTAGCAGGGTAAATATGTGGGGTTACGGGGATTGGGCTTGGGTGGGATTATTGGTGGTGCAGGCTCGATGGGCTGAATGGCCTCTTTCAGCACTGTAGGGATTCTATGATTGGTGAAATTGAGCACTGTAATGTGGAAGGAATGTTGGCAGGACCAGCTTCCCAACACTCTGAGTAACTCACCCCCGAAGCAAGCCAAACTTCCAGGGTTATCTCCAATGACCAACTTTCACCGAGCTTCCAACTCAGTTAGTAGGTAGTTAAAGATTCACCAGCAGACCATCAGATACTGCTGAGGCCATTTAAAGATCTGCAGCAGCAGCCATGTAGGGGCAGGAAAACCAATTTGTAAAAACTCTTGTGCATTTTATATTGTCCATATATAAATATGAAGAAATAATAACTGTCCCAGCTTTGCATATACAGCCATGGGCTAAGGAAGATCAATTGTTCCCGTTTAGCACTGCAGGTCATTTATCCACAGGACAGCAATTCAGTTTAAGTTTATTCATTATTATCACAAGCAGGCTTACATTAACACTGTAGTGAAGTTACAGTGAAAACCCCCTAGTCGCCACATTCCAATGCCTGTTCGGGTACACTGAGGGAAAATTTAGCATGGCTGATGCACCTAACCAGTTTGTCGTTTGCACTGTAGGAGGAAACAAGAGCACCAGAGGAAACCTACGCAGATATGGGCAGAATGTGCAGACTACGCACAGACTGTGACCCAAGCTGGCAATTGAACCTGGGTCCCTGGCGCTGCAAGACAGCAGTGCTAACCACTGTGCCACCCAGGAAAATACTTGGATCATTAGGCCATGTAAGAATACAATTTGTGGCCTTGAAAGTATCATCAGGACACAGTTGCCACCAGCAATTTAAACTAAATAATTAAATTACATGTAGCACAAAATGTTGCTTCTTACACTGTTGCACATTCCTGTTCCGTACAATAATTAGAATACCATTGGTTCCTTAGCATGCTTGCTCAGAATGCAGCAAGGCACAAATTCCTTTTCAATTCATGCTTGAAATGGCATCACTGACAACTTAAAATGGCTTCACATAACAGAATCTTCAAAAAAAACTTAGTTGTCCATTCACATACATTGCTTATAATGCACTGTGGGACATGCACTCAGAATTGGCACTTTATGCACTTCTGATCCTTGACGAAGGTAGGTAGCAGTGAAATGGTGCCTACTGAAACATCCTCTATCCATGTGTGCTTGGCTCATGGGCAGCCTAACAGCATCCCCCCCACCAACCCCCCCCCCACCTCCACTACCAGCTGAGGTTTCACCCAGCCACCATTGGTATTCAACCAGTGGTGGGCGGATGGGACAACCGCCACGGGGAAGCCCAGGAAACAAACCCTATTGGGTTGTTTGCATGTTCCTGAGGATGGTCTCTCCTTCAAAGAGACTCTGTGCCTGATCAAGGGACCGAACTTCAGGAAGGGGGAGCCTAGTGAAACACCCTCCCTGCTCTTGCTGTGGTACCCCCCCTCCCATCCTCATCTATGGCCTGGGCATCTCGCTACTCCTAGACCTTGGTGAGACACGTTGTCAGCAGCTGCCACTGCTCCCCTGGCTAACAACTCTCGCGAGTGGGATTTTCCAAGGAGGTATTTAATTTCTGATGGGCCTTCACCAAAGGAGGCGATACAGGGGCTTCCAGCAGCTCTTCAGCAGGCAGACAAAACCCGTTTTGACCAGAAGACCATAAGACCATGAGATATGGGAGCAGAATTAGGCCATTTGGCCCATCGAGTCTGCTCTATCATCTATCATGGCTGATAAGTTTCTTAACTCTATCCTCCCACCTTTTCCCCATAACTCTTGATTCCTTTACCTAACAAGAACCTATCTATCTCTGCCTTAAATACACTCAATAACTTGGCCTCTTTCTGTGGCAATGAATTCCATAGACACAACACCCTCTGGCTGAAGAAATTCCTCCTCATGTCAGTTCTGAAGGGTTGTACCTTTATTCTGAGGTTGTGCTCTCAGATCCTAGTTTCTCCTACTAATGGAAACATCTGCCCCACGTTCACACCACACCTTTCAAAGTTCATGCATTAGATATTATCCATTCATTCAGCACTTGAATGCTGTGTTAATGCTGCCATTATCCTTCTCTTTCCATTCTCCTGTGTCAATGGGAATGGTATGAGGGTAAAATAGATCAACTTATTTGTCCAAAACGTACAGTCATGTCACAAACTGGATCCAAAACATTGCAACTGGATGTGAAAAGAATCCTTCAGAAATGAAGATAAATAAAAAGAACATATGTATGGACCTCCCCTCTAGTCAGTGAAGATACAAATATTTCTCTCAAGGCTCCAGCAATTCCCTCCCTTGCCTCTCTCAGTATTTTGGGATATATCCCATCAGGCCTTACCTTAATGTTTCTCAAGACCTCCAATGCCTCTCAACATGACCCAAACTATCGACACACCCTTTCCCAGATTCATCACCCACCAACTCCTTCTGTTTGGTGAATACTGAAGCAAAGTACTCATTTAATACCTCACCCATATCCACCCTGCCAGCCCCCCTGACACTTAGGGGCAATTTAGCATGGCTGATCTACCTAACCCACACACCTTTCAAACTGTGGGAGGAAACCCACGCAGACATGGGGAGAAATTGCAGACTCCGCACAGTCAGAATCGAACCTGGGTCCCTGGTGCTGAAAGCATCAATCTGCTGAATTCATTGAAATTGTAACAGTTGCCGGGCAGCCTCTGAGTTGGACTGATGATAGCTGGGATGTTGTCTGTAGCCCAAAGATTATTGTCTTGCCCCTCCCCCTACCACCTCCATTTTCCAAAAGAATCAGGTTAAGCTGATGCATGGCCAATCCACCTAACAAGCACGTCTATTGGACTGTGGGAGGAAAGTGGAGTAGCTGGAGGAGACCCATACAAACATGGGGAGAACGTGCAGACTCTGCACAGACAGTGACCCGGGCATTGAACGCGGGTCCCTGGCATTGTGAGGCAGCAGTGCTAACCACTGTTGCACTGTGCCATCATTCTAACTCAGTAATTTTGCATTCTGAAGAAAATCTTTTTAAAAGACCTCCATTCTTTATTATGCTGCTGTCATTTGTAAGTGCCAATATACCTTTTCCTCAGCATTGTACACATGGAATAAAATAATTATATCCAACTTGCAACACTTACCAATTATCATTAATAAAACAGCAGGCTCATTTAATGAATGCAGCACTTTGGTTGCCTAAAGGTTTATATTAATGGGAGGAAGTGGTCTGCATCTTATGCAAATGTTAGCTAATGGTAAAAGGCAGAGTTCTTAAATAAGCCTTAATTTCATTTCATCAGTACTTTATCTCTACATTTAAGCACAAAATGGAATCTGAATAAATTTGAAGTAAAAATGCACTGCATTTGCCTAAGAGATTTGGTTGCCTTGGTGTTGTTTACCAGCAGATACATAACTGATGCAAACATTTAGGAACACATTCTGCTCCTCATTCAATGTCTTCCCTTACTGTTGTGTTGTGGGACTGGCAGTGCTGCAGTTTATTACAGAATCCCTACCGTACAGAAGGAGACCAGTCAGTCCATCAAGTCCATACCAACTTTCCGACAGAGCATCCTACCCAAGCCTACCACCGACCACCACCCGTCCCCCCCATTCCCTTAACCACACGCATTTACCCTGCTAATCCCCCCTACAGTGCAGTAGGAGGCCATTTAGGCCATCGTATCTACATCAGCTCACCAATAGAACATTCTACCAAGGCCCACTCCATCCTCATGACCTTAAGTATTTACAGCACTGATCCCCCTAATCTTGGGACACTAAGGGTCAGTTTAGCATGGCTAATCCACCTAACCTGCACGGCTTTTGGACTGTGGGAGGAAACCATAGCATCCGGAGGAAACCTGTGTAGATATGGAGGGAAATGTGCAAACTCCTCACAGACAGTAACCCGAGACTAGAATTGAACCCGGGTCTCTGGTACAGTGATGCAGCAGTGCTAACCACTGTGCCACCATACTGTTTAGTAGATGAAATAAAACTATCAGGGCTATGGACCTTGTTTGAAATGAGTTACACCTACTGCCAATATTCTGTGCTGAAGATGTGGAGAACTGAAATCCCACTCACCTGATGAAGGAGCAGTGCTCCAAAAGCTAGTGGCTTTTGCTACCAAATAAACCAGTTGGACTTTAACCTGGTGTTGTGAGACTTCTTACAATATTCTGTGCCTCAGTGATGCCTGTAAACTAAATGGCCTGAAATTGGATTGGGCCTTTTTTTAAGATGTCTCTTGTGGGGTTTAATTGTTCTATGTTTTGACTATGTGAGTCTGGTGTTTGACCTACGTTCAGTGTGTTTGATTGATTAAGCCTGGGTGTGGATTCAGAATATATCAACAGATACACAGAAGCTACGGGAAGCTAAGTTGTAAGCATTTTTCAAAGCACTGTAAATAAAATCTGCCGTTCACGGTGAAACTGGCATCAGCTTTGCATAGGTTTGAGATATATAAAATATGCAACATGGGCAGTACGGTGGCACAGTGGTTAGCACTGCTGCCCTACAATGCCAGGGACTCGGGTTTGATTCCTGGCTCGGGTCACTGTCTGTGTGGAGTTTGCACATTCTTCCCGTGTCTGCGTGAGTTTCCTCCAGGTGCTCTGGTTTCCTCCCGCATTCCAAAGATGTGCGGGTTAGGTTGGTTGGCCATGCTAAATTGGCCCTTAGTGTCAGGATGACTAGCAGGGTTAATATGTGGGGCTACGGGGATAGGGCCTAGGTAGGATTGTTGTTGGAGCAGATTCAATGGGTCGAAAGGATTCCTTGCACTGTAGGGATTTTATATTCTCTGACATCACCTAAAACAGGTATAAGGGATGAGATCTTTTAATTGCCTTTGGGAGGGTGGCAGAGGGCGAGATGTTTGGGTTTAAGGTTTATTTATTAGTGTAACAGGTAGGCTTACAGTAACACTGCAATGAAGTTACTGTGAAAATCCCCTAGTTGCCACTGTCCGGCATCTGTTTGGGTACACTGAGGGAAAATTTAGCATGGCCAATGCACCTAACCAGCACGTCTTTTGGACTGTGGGAGGAAACTGGAGTGCCTGGAGGAAGCCCATGCAGACATGAGGAGAATATGCAGATTCCACAGAGATAGTGAACCAAGTTGGGAACTGAACCCAGATCCCTGGCACTGTGAGGCAGCAGTGTTAACTAGTGTGCCACCTGATGTGCTTTGAAAATAATACTCCTGGATGGCACAGTAGTGCCCAGACAACCCTGGGATTTGCTGAAATGTTCACAGCAAGAGCAATGGGGATGGAGGGGACACCAGGAACTCACTCTCCTCCAATAACATGTTTGTTTAGCTCGTTCAGGAGCTTGTTCACTGATTTGGGAGGGCCAGAAGGTAATTTTCACACCGCAGATTGCCAAAACCGCAGTCTGGTACACATTATTGCTGCTGGGTGCACTGTGGTGAACTGTCAGGTAATGTTTTCTTGGAGGAGATGTTTTTGCCAGCAGGGGTTATTGGCTGAGATGGGATGCAACACCTTTGCGTTGGCTTCTTGGCTGCCTCTCTGCTGGGTGAGGCTGCTGGACCTCTGATGTTCTGCTTCCTCTATTTTGCATGGAAGCAGCACACTCCATCATGGCTGCCGTCTGCCTCTGGGAATTGGGCAGCTCCCGCCCCCGGCACAGCTTGCCACCATTAATCAGGAGAAGACCTCATTGCTGGCCCATTCCGGGCATCTACACGTGAAGATAACGTTGAGTGAGTGACACAGATGTGACGTGGGGGTCAAGATCTGGAAATTATACAGGTGTTAGATTCTTGGCCCTGGCTTGAGAATCAAGAGGCAGACATTTTGAATTTGTAAATGAGGACCTGTTTTGGGCCTGTCACTGTGAAAAGGGGCAATGATGAGAGGGGGCAGGCATCAGATTTGTCCTGCTGAGGAATCCTCAGTGACCAATGAGGCCACCAAATAAAACTAATTTTCCTTGAATCTAATTTTTGCCAAGATCTTCCTACGATGCCAGCAGAAGTCCATAGTCGTCATAGCCACTCCCCACTTTTCTGACTGTTGACTGCTCCCAATTCCTTACAGGAACTTACCTTCAGCTCACTTCCAGGAGTTAACAGCCTGGTGTTTAATACTTTCAATTTGCAAACTGCCTGTGGAAACACGGAGGTTCATGGCAGCTTGATAACCTAATGTTCATGAGGCCTGGGGCCTGGTATGATGCCAGCCTTGGGATTTATTGGTTAGGGTATCCACTGAGTTGTGTGGCCTTGAGTCTAGATGTCTAGGGCAGCTTTATGATGCAGGGAGAGCGTGTGGGAGGTGGTGGGGAAAGAAATGGAGAGCAAATTAAGAAAAAAAACATTTTGAGGTGCTGAATTTACTGCCTTAGCATTCAATTTTTGTTAGTACAGTTTACCAATTAGTCACAAGTAGGCTTCAATTACACTGCGATGAAATTACTGTGAAAATCCCTTAGTTGCCATACTCCGGCACCTGTTCGGGTACACTGACAGAGAATTTACAAAGAACAAAGAACAACCCAGCATGGGAAACAGGCCCTTCGGCCCAACGAGCCCGTGCCGCCGCATCACCCTACACCTATTCTACCCTGCGTGTCTACGAATGGAACCCCTAACTTAGCCAGATTCAGGGGAGAATAGTGTCAATTTGGTAAACCAATCAGCCTAAGAGCACATCTTTGGGGTGTGGGAGGAAACCGGAGCGCCCGGGAGAAACCCACGCAACCACAGGGAGAATGCACAAACTCCCACAGACACAGGCCCAAATCCATGTATCTGCACAGCTAGCAGTGCTAGTCACCGAGCTGTTGCGGCGCCCGTCTACCAGTCCAGGATCAAGCACACACACCGACACGAAGTACTAGGCCACTCCCGGAACCTCCAAGAGCAGCCCACGCACGACCCACCGTCTGCATGCCCCTCGTTTGACAACGAGGTGGACCTCCACCTGCGGAATAAAAAGACAAAAACGTTAACTTACAAGTCTGCATGACATTGCACCTAGTAAAAAGTCTGACAACACCAGGTTTTAGTCCAACCTATTTATTTGATAATATTCTCACAAGCTTTCGGGGTTACCCCCTTCATCAGGTGAATGGAGAGTTCTGGCCTCAGACAGAGCATATAAAGCACAGACAGTTTAGAGATTACTGATTAAAATGCGAATCCTTACACCTAACCTGCTGTTCAAGACCTGAAGTGGCTGACAATGTGAGTGGTAGGAGCACTGATCACAGTTTAAAGAGATGTGTATTGTCTCCAGACAGTACAGTAAGTGAGGTTTTGCAAACCCAGGCAAGTCACGGGGGTTACAGATAGTGCGACATGAACCCAAGATCCCTGTTGAGACCGTCCTCATGTGTGCGGAACTTGGCTATCAGTCTCTGCTCAGCGACTCTGCGCTGCCATGTGTTGTGAAGGCCGCCTTGGAGAATGCTTACCCGAAGGTCAGAGGCTGAATGCCCGTGACCACTGAAGTGTTCGCCAACAGGAAGGGAACAGTCTTGCCTGGTGACTGTCGAGCGATGTTCATTCATCCGTTGTCGTAGCGTCTGCATGGTCTCCCCAATGTACCATGCTTCGGGACATCCTTTCTTGCAACGTATCAGGTAGACAATGTTGGCCGAGTTGCAAGAGTATTTACCATGTACCTGGTGGATGGTATTCTCACGTGTGATGATGGTATCCATGTCGATGATCCGGCATGTCTTGCAGAGGTTGCTGTGGCAGGGTTGTGTGGTATTGTGGTCACTGTTCTCCTGAAGGCTGGGTAGTTTGCTGCGAACAATGGTCTGTTTGAGGTTGTGTGGTTGTCTGAAAGCAAGAAGTGGGGGTGTGGGGATGGCCCTGGTGAGATGTTCGTCTTCATCAATGATATGTTGAAGACTCCGGAGAAGATGTCGTAGCTTCTCCGCTCCGGGGAAGTACTGGACGACGAAGGGAACTCTGTCCACTGTGTCCCGTGTTTGCCTTCTGAGGAGATCGGTGCGGTTTTTCACTGTGGCGCATCGGAACTGCCGATCTATGAGTCGAGCACCATATTAGAATATTATCAAATAAATAGGTTGGACTAAAACCTGGTGTTGTCAGACTTTTTACTGTGTTTACGCCAGTCCAACGCCGGCATACCCACATCATGACATTGCACCTAACCAGCACATCTTTGAACTCTGGGAGGAAAGCAGAGCACCTGGAGGAAACCCACACAGACACAGGAGAACGTACAGACTCCGCGCAGACAGTGACCCACGCCGGTTATCAAACCGGTGTCTCTGGCGCTGTGAGGCAGCAATGCTAACCACTGTGCCACTTAGATTTCAAAAGTGACAGTAGGGGAGCAAGTGCCGCTCCGAGGAGATTTTGGTTAGTTAAGTGTTAATTTATGTATTTTTCCATCCAAAATATTCATTCTTAAATGTGCAAAAGAGATTTTCTTTCAATCCACATTAGGAAGTGTTGTTCCCCACGGGGCAGATCGATAATGAAGCAGGTTTACTCCACATTCAACTAATAGCTGGATGGGTTCTAGAGTCTTCAGTGTAAATTACATGCTGCAACTGAATGATGACGGATTTAATTGAATTGGTAATTAGCGCAGATTGAATCAAAAGCAACAGGTTCTCTTTGTACATCGGGGCTATTGATTGCAGGAGTTTCTGTTTCACATTTAATAAATGCAGATGATTAATAGCTCCAGCTGCAAAGGATGTACAATCGACAGTGTCAGGTGGAGAAATAACAACTGTGTTTGCAGCTTCGGGCGCCCAGGAGCAAGTCACAAGACTGCAATGCGCTCTGACCTTTTCAAAAACATTAAAAACAAAGTTTAAGCAGTTTATTACTGAACTCCAAGATTGGGATTATAGACTGCTCACCTACTTTCTGATAATACATCCTGGAGCTGACATGATTTTGATTTGACTTATTATTGTCACATGTATTGGGATGCAGTGAGAAGTATTGTTCATTTATTTATTAATATCACAAGTTGGCTTACATTAACACTGCAGTGAAGTTACTGTGAAAACCCCTGAGTCGCCACACTCTGGTACCTGGTTCGGGGTACACTGAAGAGAATTTAGCATGGCCAATGCACCTAAACAGCACATCTTTTGGACTATGGGAGGAAATTGGAGCACCCGAAGGAAACCCACGCAGACACCCACGTGAACATGCAGATTCTGCACAGTGACCCAAACCAGGAATTGAACCCGGGTCTCTGGCACTGTGAGGCAGCAGTGCTAACCACTGTGCTGCCCAAGAAACAAGTATTGTTTCTTGTGTTCTATACAGACAAAACATACCATTCATAGCATACATAAGGGAGAAGGAAAGGAGAGGGTGCAGGATATGGTGTTACAGTCATAGCGAGCGTGTAGAGAAAGATCAGTTAGTATATAATAGATCCATTCAAAAATCTGATGGCAGCAGAGAAGAAGCTGTTCTTGAATCTGTTGGCATGTGACATATGATTTTACCCCTTTTCCCAACTGAAGAAGGTGGAAGAGAGTATGTCCAGAGTGCGTGGGGTCATTGATTATGCTGGCTGTTTTTCTGGGGCAGCAGGAAATGAATGGGAGGCTGTTTCGCATGATAGATTGGGCTACATTCACAACCTTTTATAGTTTCTTGAGATCTTGGTCAGAGCAGGAGCCATAACAAGCTGTGACACACCTAGAAAGGATGCTTTCTACGGTACATCTATAAAAATTGGAGCCGTTACTTCTCAGTGGTCTTCACTGCACAAAAATTGTCGATGAGGGAAAATGGATTGCTGAATAAGCACATTTGTTTCAATTCAATAGGATTAGAAGAGTGATTGGTCACTATACATTGTGCATTGGGGCAGCACGGTGGCACCGTGTTTAGCACTGCTGCCTCACAGCACCAGGCATTCTTGTTCGATTCCTGGCTTGGGTCACTGTCTGTGTGGAGTTTGCATATTCTCCCCATGTCTGCGTGGGCTTCCTCCGGGTGCCCCAGTTTCCCCTCACAGTCCAAAAGACATGCTGGTTAGGTGCATTAGCCATGTAAATTCTCCCTCAGTGTACCTGAACAGGCACAGTAAATAAGTTGATTCCTGGTTTTGGAGAGATTTTGTTCAAGCTTCAACAGTTGGTTTAAATGCCAACATTCAAGTCAGTACTGAAATATCTGACAGGTTAAACATGAACAAATCCAAAAACAAACTGTACTGTTCAGGTACAAGTTAAAGATAAAATGATCAAATTAAGTAATTAGGAAACAGCATAAAAAAGGGAAATAAATAATTAAAATCAAGGTCTTCTAAGAACACTGTGTACATTGTCTTTGCAAACAGAACCCCATCTCAACCCATTTTCTATCAAAAAATCCACATTACCATTTTCAGCTAGAATGCCACCTGGATCATCCTTCCTGGCTCCACCAGAGGTCCCCAACATCACAGATGCCAGTCTTGAGCCAATTTGATTCACTTCATGTGTTATCCAGTCTGAAGGTACTGGATCCTATAAAGGCAATGGGCCCTGACAATATTCCAGCAATAGTGTTGAAGACATGTTCTCCAAATCTTGCTGACAGCCCCTAGCCAAGCTCTCCCAGTGCAATTACAACACTGGCAAATACCCAACAATGTGGAAAACTGCCCAGGTATGCCCTGTACACAAGGAACAGGACAAATCAAACCCGCTTCATCAGTCTACTCTCGATCAACAGCAAAATGATGATATCAAGTGGAATTTACTCAGCAATAATTTGTTCATGGACACTTACTTTAAGTTCTGCCAGGACCACTCAGCTCCTGACCTCATTACAGCCTTTGTTCAAAAATGGACAAAAGAGCTGAATGCCTGAAATGAAGTGAGAGAGACAGCCTTTGACATCAAGACAGCATTTGACCCAGTGTGGCATCAAGGAGTCCACTGCTTAAAATCATAGAATCCCTACAGTGCAGAAGGAGGCTATTTGGTCCATCAAGTCTGCACCAACCACAATCTCACCTCGGCCCAATCCCTTAACCCCACTTATTTATTTACTCTGCTAGTCCTCCTGATACTAAGGGGCAATTTTGCATAGCCAATTCATGTGGGAGGAAACTGGAGAACCCGGAGGAAACCCATGCAGACACAGGGAGAATGTGCAAACTCACACAGACAGTGGCCCCAGGCCACAGTTGAACCCAGGACCCTGATGCTGTGAGGCAGCAGTGCTAACTGCTGTGTCACCGTGCTGCTTGGAGTCACACCTAACACAAAGGAAGATGGTTGTGGTTTTTAAGAGGTCAATCATTTCGGTTCCAAGACATTACTGCAGGAGTTCCCCAGCGTAAAGTCCTTCCTGTGACTATCTTCAGCTGCTTCATCTCAGTTTTCCACCGTAAGGTCAGACCATGGAGGTGACTGCTGATGATTGCATAATGTTCAGCACCATTTGTGATTCAGCTACTGAAGCAGTCTGTGTTCTTACGCAGCAAGGCCTGGATAACATTCAGGCTTTGGCTGATTAACGGTGAATGATTAATGGTAACTAACATTCGTGCCTCACAAGTATCAGGCAATGACCATCTCCAAAAAAGGAATCTAACCATTTCTCCTTTGCATTCAATGGCATTACCATCGCTGAATCCCTCAGTATAAACATCCTGGGGAGTTACCATTGACCAGAAACTGAATTGGACCAGCCATATAAAGATACTGCTGAGTATTTAAAAATTAATTGACAGCCACTGTGCCACCCTTTAATATAAATACATAAATATAGGTCTCTGTCTGTGCAGAGCTCTCTGGGTGCTCCGGTTTCTTCCCACAATCCAAAACGTGTGCTGGTTAGGCACATTGGCTGTGCTAAATTCTCCCTCCATGTACCTGAAGAGGCAGGGAGTGTGACGACTAAAGGATTTTCACAGTAACTTCATTGCAGTGTTAATGTTAGCCTACTTGTGAGAATAATAAATAGACTTAAAACTATGAATGCAAGTCTTTCTTTCTCCATCAGAAAACCAGATGAAGTGAGAGGCTTGTCCTAATTCAAATCTTATACATGTAACTTGTACCTGTCATGATATGGTGAGATATGTAAAACACCTGCCTTATATTAGTTATGCGGGGGACAGGGTTTAGCACGGTGGTGGTGCCACACAATGTTCACCTTTCATTGTTTTTTTAACCTGCTCTGACACCAACTATCTCGTACTGATCTCGAAGTCAGCAATGTTCAATCTTGTGTCCTTTCCATTTCAATGAAGATTGTTAGGTGTGCCTTGCTGTGGGCCGTGTAATCTTTCTTTAATGTGATGCGGCACAGAGGTACAATAGTTAGCACTGCTGCCTAACAGTGCCAGGGACTTGGGTTCGATTCCAGCCTCGGATCAGTTGTACCAGCGCATTTGGATAGAATTGATCCAAGCGGTGCTGAAGGTTGTGGGGGGTTTTAAATGTAAGTAAGTTACACCCATGTTTCAATGATCCTTTATGCTGGACCCGTTCCAAATCATCCATCAAACTGGCCACGCCTCCAGGTTAGAATTGTGAGATTCCACTGATCAGGCTAGGTAGGGAAGCTGTCCAAATTGCACTCATTCCCTTTGACCCGTATGAAGGGTTTTTCGTATCATAAAATATTTCATTTCCAGGGAAACTGATGAGTGTTCACTAATGCATCCATTAAATAGTTCTGTTTTTTTAAAATATCATTTTCAGTAGTTTTGAATCAGGTTATTTACAGGTGGACAGCTTTAGTCAAGAAGCTTATTTTTGTGATATACACATTTTCGACTGGATTACTAAAATTGCACCTTTAAATGCATTGAGGATAGCCTACAACACATTGCTTTAATTAATTCATATTAAAATTTTGAATGAGCTACTGGTACATTTAGGTTGCAGAAGGAGCACAGAGTCCCTACAGTGCAGAAGAAGGCCATTCAGCCCATCAAGTGTGCACTAACAACAATCCCAGCCAGGCCCTATCCCCATAACCCCATGTATTTATCCTGCTAATCCCCCTAATACCAAGGAGCAATTTACCATGTCTGATCTACCTAACCTATACATCTTTGGACTGTGGGAGGAAACTGGAGTTACTGGAGGAAACCCATGCAGACTTGGGGAGAATGTGCAAACTCTACAGACTCACCTGAGGCCGGAATTGAACCCATGTCCCTTGTGCTGTGAGGCAGCGGTCTAATCAGTGTGCCATCATGCCGAATTCTGTTAAAGAAAGATTACACTCCAATGTAGGGATGCCAATGGCCCACAGCGAGGCACATCTAACAATTTTAATTGAACTGGAAAGGACACAAGATTGAACATTGCTAACTTCAAGATCAGTACGAGGTAGTCCATAAAATTCAGAGCAGGTTAAAGAAACAATGGAAGATGAATGCTGTGCTGTGTTCACCATCACCAGGCAAAATAGGCTAGATTTTGAACAGATCTAACAACTCAAGACTAGGCAACCATGAAGCTCTTTGGACATCAGCAGCAGCAGAATTGTACACAATCACAATCTGTAACCTCATGGCCCAGCATAACCCCCACTCTCCCATTACCGTCAAGTCAGAGGATCAACTTTGTTTTATTGAAGATCGCAGGAGAAGATAGAATCATAGGTTCATAGAATCATAGAAGCCTACAGTGCAGAAAGAGGCCCTTCGGCCCATCGAGTCTGCACCGAACACAATCCCACCCAAGCCCTACCCCCATATCCCTACATATTATACCCACTAATCCCTCTAACCTACACATCCCTAGACACTAAGGGGCAATTTCTTTGCATGGCCTATCAACCTAACCCGCACATCTTTGGACTGTGGGAGGAAACCGGAGTTCCTGGAGGAAACCCACTAACATACTGGGAGCAACACCAGGCATACCTAAAAATGAGGTGTCAGCCTGGTGAAGCTACAATACCAGGACTACTTACATGCCAAACAATGACATAAAGGTTCAGATCTAACCTCTGCAGTCCAGCTACTTCCAGGTAGACAATTAAACAACTCACTGGAGGACGAGACTCTGTAAATATCCCCAACCTCAACGATGGGAGTGTCTGCACACCAGTGCAAAGGATAAGGCTGAAGAATTAGCTACAATTTTCCTCCTGATGTCCGAACGTCAGAGACATCGGTATTCGGCCAAGTCAATTCACTCCATGTGATATCAAGAAACAGTTGAAGGCACTGGATATTGCAATGGGCCCTGACAATATTTCAGGAATAGTACTGATAACTTGTGCTCTAGGACTTGTCACATCCCTAGCTAAGCTGTTCTGATACAGTTATAACACTGGCACCTAACTGACAATGTAGAAAATTGCCCAGCTATGTCCGGTACACAAAAAGCTGGACAAACTACTAACCATATAAATACTGCGGCTAGAAGAGCAGGTCAGAAGCTAGAAGTCGTGAAGCCAGCAACTCACCTCCTGATTCTCCAAGGTTGTCCACTAAGGTACAAGTCAGAAGTGTGATGGAATACTCCCCACTTGTCTGGATGGGTGCAGCTCCAACAACACTCAAGAAGCTCGACACCATCCAGAACAAATCAGGTCGCTTGATTTGATTTGACTTGATTTATTACTGTCGCATAAATGAAAAGTGAACTGATTGCCAACCTTCCATAAACATTCAACCCCTCCACCACTGACAATCAGTGTGTACTATCTACAAGATGCACTGCAGCAACTCACCAATGTCCCTTAGACAGCACCTTTCAAACCCATGGCCATTTCCATCTGGAAGCACAAGGGAAGCAGACACATGGGAACACCACCGCCAGTGTAAGTTCTCCTTAAGCCTCACACCATGACTTGGAAATATATCACCATTCCTTCACTGTTGTTGGGTCAAAATCTTGGGATTTCCTCCCTGATAGCACTGTGGGTGAAGCCACACCACATGCACTGCTCATCCAAGCTTCTCATAGGGTAATTAGTAGTGGGCAATAAATGCTGATATAATCACATCCCAAGAATTAACTTTTTAAAAAACCCTAAAATATCTTACTGAAACAAGACTTTGCAATTAAGCAAAAAAAACTTTCGAAAACAAAAACATTTAAAACAACAGAGGAATGAAAATATAATGTACAATGATCACAATGTACAATGTCTTTCTAATTCCAACCTCAGCACATTGTGTGTCATTGCACCTTCTATATATGGGACTCTGTTAAACATTGATATCTGATACCATTCAACAATCACCCCTCTTGCTCACGAGCAGAATGGATTCCTATTCCTCTTATAAGATAATTGGCAACTATGATTATTATTTTCATCAATTAATTTGAAAAGTATTATCAAGGACAATAGAGTTCTGCTGCAAGTTTGCATTTATTTCAGCCAGAACTTGATTCGTACTCGGCCAAATTTCTTGTTTTTTTCACATAGAATCATAGAAACCCTACAGTGCAGAAAGAGGCCATTCAGCCTATGGAGTCTGCATCGACCACAATACCACCCAGACCCTATCCCCGTTACCCCATGTATTTACCCGACCTAGTCCCCCTGTCACTAAGGGTCAATTTAGCATGGCTAATCTATCTAAACCACACATTTTTGGAGTGTGGGAGGAAACCGGGGCACCCGGAGGAAACCCACAAAAGCATGGGGAGAAAGTGCAAATTCCACACAGACAGTGACTCAAGGCTGGATGGGCTCTTGAAGCTGGAGAATCAGTCAGAGCACTTTCAGCTTAAAAGGAGCAGCATTCTGCAAGAGCGGTAAAGTGGGAAGAGAGTGCTTCAAACTGGAGTGTTCTCTCTCCAACATTTCTAGATCAATTGATCTTGCAGCCAGAGCACCGTGGTGCTTTTGGTGATACTGGGATGGAGAAACTCCTTCACAGGTTGGTTGCTCCTCCGCCCATGCAGGCAGTGAGGGCTGTTAGGCTTGATTGGCATGTTAACCCTCTGGCTTACCACCCTAGGCACCCATCCCAGCTGTGGGGAGGTGGAGGCCTACTAGAAATTACCAGTCAACCTCCTTTAGTTGACCATAATGGGCTCTTCAGCACGGTGACACAGCGATTAGCACTGCTGTCTCACAACCGGGGGCCCGGGTTTGTTTCCCAGCTTGGGTCACTGTGCAAAGTCTGCACGTAGAATAGAATCCTTACAGTGCAGAAAGAGGCCATTGAGTCTGCACCGACAACAATCCTACCCAGGCACTATCCCCATAACTCTGCACACTTACCCTGCTAACCCCTCTAACCTATGCATCCCAGGATACGAAGGAGAAATTTAGCAATGCACCTAACCTGCACATCTTTGGACTGTGGGAAGAAACTGGAGCACCCGGAGGAAACATGCGCAGACACGGGAAGAATGTGCAAACTCCACACAGACGGTCACCCAAGCCGGGAATCAAACTCAGGTCCCTGGCACTGTGAGGCAGCAATGCTAACCAAATTTAAAGTTTAAAAGTTCTTCCTGTGGGTTTCCTTCCACAGTCCAAAGACATGCTGGTTAGATGCATTAGCCATGCTAAATTTTCCCTTGGTGTATCCGAACAGGCGCCGGAGTATGGTGACTAGGGAATTTTCACAGTAACTTCATTGCAGTGTTAATCTAACCCTACTTGTTACACTAATAAATAAGCTTTTAAAACTTTGATAAGCTGTGTTAGCGTGCAATGTGTGCAGGTAATTAGTCCTGCTACCCCTCAAACTGACCTGGACGTGGGTTAGAGACAGAGAAGTAGTACACTCGCCTGCGGGACTGGTTTCAGCTCCCGCCTGTTGCCTTTCTTAGCACAGGAGTGATGTGTGGGGTGTGGCAGGGGAAGGGGGGGCAGGGGTCAAAATCCTGTCCATGCTCTCTGACTCTTGAAACAAATTTCATCGTGAAGACCCGTCGACTGCAATCACCTTCAAACTAATTGGCTAATTGAAACATTGTCAGCAGTAGTCAGTAAAAGGAATATTCCAACCTCCACACTCAAATAATGAAATGCTAACAGTTTCTGATGAAAAGAATTATCTGTAAGCACTCACCTGCATCCTCATCCTCATGCCTCTCTTCACCTTCATCCCCACTTACATTCTTACCATCTTCACTCTCCATGATTTGTCCCTCTTATCTCTTTCGTATCACTGTGTCAGCTCACCAATAATCATTTATATCAAAGAATCATAGAATCCACAGAATCCTGACAGTGCAGAAGAAGGCCATTCTGCCCATCGAGCCTGCATTGTCAATGATCCCACCCAGGCCCTATCCTTGTAACCCTATATATTTACCCTGCTAATCTCCTTGGCACTAATGGACAATTTATCATGGCCAATCCTCCTAGCTCACACATCTTTTGGTCTGTGAGAGGACACCGGAACACCTGGAAGAAACCCACGCAGACATGGGAAGAACATGCAGACTTCACACAGAAAGTCACCCAAGCCGGGAATCGAACCTGGGTCCCTGGCTTAATTATGCCTACACCCGCCTATTTTCTGTTAAGGTAATTTAAAGTTTAAAAGTTTATAATGTTTATTTATTAGTGTCACAAGTAGATTTACATTAACACTGCAAGGTAGTGACTGTGAAAATCCCCTAGTTGCCACACTCCAGTGCCTGTTCGGTTCTGCTGAGAGAGAATTTAGCACGGCCAATGCACCTAACCAGCACATCTTTCGGACTGTGGGAGGAAAGCAGAGCACCCGGAGGAAACCCACACAGACACAGGGAGAATGTGCAGACTCCACACAGACAGTGACCCAAGCCAGAAGTCGAACCAGGGTCACTGGCACTGTAAGGCAGCAGTGCTAATCACTGTGCTGCCAAATTTAATGTTAATTTAATTTAACGTTCTATTACTGATTAATCCACTGGTCTTGCTTCACCTTTTCCTTTTCACTTTATTATTTCTGACCTTATAAAATGTCTGTTTAACTTTTAGCCTGAACTTGGCTTTCTATCTACAGATATTTTATGAATTTTTGCTGTTTCTATTCAGATTTCCGGCATTTGCAGTTTTTCTTCTTGATTTTACCAGCTATTATTTTTATTGTTTCATTTGATGTTCTTGGTAGCTTGTAAGTACCATCTTATTTTGAATGGGGTTTGGTGAATCATTCAACCCACTGCTGTTTATTTATTGTCATATATCTGACCTTTGAGCTGTTTTTTCTCTCCCCTATCTCGAGTACTTTCTGTTCCGTCACTTCATCAGCTGTGGTTCGTGCTTGTTCTACAATTATAGGGGATGTTGGAAATGCTGAATTCTCCACTTATTAAGCAGATGACAGCGCAAAATCATCTCCTCACGGGAGAGCCAAAATTAATTATTTTAACGTGAAGTTGATGACCTTTCTGACTTGGGCACTTCTATTGTAACTTAAGCAGCGGCTAAATGTACATGGTGGGGGGGAATAGCCAGAAACCAGCCCAGAAAGAAGGGATAAAAATATCTTCTTGTCAGGTGCAGCAGGCAAGGAACAAAGAAGAAAGAAAATTACAGCACAGGAACAGGCTCTTCGGCCCTCCAAGCCTGCACCGACCACGCTGCCTGTCTGAACTAAAACCCCCTACTCTTCCAGGGACCATATCCCTGTAGTCCCATTCTAGTCACATATTTGTCAAGCCGCCTCTTAAAAGTCACTAATGTATATGCTTCCACTACCTCCCCCGGCAGTGATTTCCAGGCACCCACCGTCCTCTGTGTAAAAAGAATTGTCTTGTAAATCTCCTTTAAACCTTGCCTGTTGCACCTTGAACCTATGCCCTCTTCTATGCTGGGAAAAAGCTTCTGATTATCCACTCTGTCCGTGCCCCTCATAATCTTGTACATCTCTATGAGGTTGCTCCTCGACCTCTGTCATTCCACTCAGGACAAACCAAGTTTCTCTGACCTCATAGCCAATGCCTTCCACACCAGGCAACGTCCTGGTAAATCATTTTTGTGTCCTCTCCAAAGGCTCCACATCCTTCTGGTAGTGTGGCGACCAGAAGTGAACGTTATATTCCAAGTGCGGCCTAACTAAGGTTCTATAAAGCGTAAGCATGTTTGCCCTGTCCCTGTGTCAGAATGCTTGAACTCCTTCTCTAACAGCACTGTGGGTGTACCTACACCACATGGGCTGCAGCAATTCAAAACATATAAACATAGAAAATAGAAGCAGGAGTAGGCCATTCGGCCCTTCGAGCCTGTTCCACCATTCATTTTGATCATGTCTAATCATCAAATTCAATATCCTAATCCTGTCTTTCCCCCCCAACAGGGATGGGCAAAAAATGCTGGCCTAGCCAGTGATGCTCACATCCTGGAAATGAGTCTTTAAAAAATTCAACTCTTAATGCTTACTAATCTACTGCACAAAAACGCCCAATAATTTCACTCATTTGGTGGTATATCCCAAAACCTGTCCACCATCTACAAGGCACAAGTCAGGAGTGTGATGGAATACTCCCCACTTGCCTGGATGGGTGCAGCTCCCACAATACTCAAGAAACTTGACACCATCCAGGACAAAGCAGCCTGCTTGATTGGCGTCACATCTACAAACATCCACTCCTTCCACTACCAACACTCAGTAGCAGCAGTATGTACAAGATGCACTGCAGCAACTCACCAAAGATCCTTAGACAGCACCTTCCAAACCCACAACCACTTGAGTCTAGAAGGACAAGGGCAGCAGATACAATGGGAACACCACTCCCTCCAAGTCCCCTTCCAAGCCACTCACCATCCTGATTTGGAGATATATCACCATTGGATCAAAACTCTGGAATTCCTCCCCTAACAGCATTGTGGTTCAACCCATAATGCATGGACTGCAGAGTTTCAAGAAAGCAGTCATCACCACCTTCTCAAGGGCAACTAGGGTTGGGCAATAAATGGGCCAGCCAGCGACACCCATGTCCCACAAATGAATTAAAAAAACTTTAATATTACTGATAGAGAGATGTGTTGCTGAAGTTTTTCATCTTGCATTCATCAGGACAAACACAAGAATGCCAAATTTCAAACAAACATAACAATTTATATGATAGGAGAAAAGGTTGCTGATTGGCTTTCAAGTTGATTCTGACATTCTTACATTTATCCCGGTGCTTGCAGAACAAAATCCTTCAGCAACACATCTCTATTTTTGTTAATTGTTTGTTAGTAAATCAATTGTCCTATTCATGATAGTCACAAAGGGGGTTGTTTTGGAAAATAAAAGGAGTCACAGGCTGGATTTTCAATCTGGGGTTGAAAATTTGACACTTGGGATCATTTCCCCATACCGTAGCAGAGTCGGTGATGTGACATGATTTTTGTGTCTTGGTTAGACTGGAGGCGATTTCGCTGTGGCACTGGGTACTGCCAGGAAGCTAAGACTGGCTCTGGAGGGCAATTTGCAAAGGCAGTCAATCAGTGGCTGTGACTGGGCTTGATGTTGCCTTGAGGAATAGAGCAGACAGGATAATCAAGGGCCAGCAGCATTGCAATCCACACAAATACTCACTTACGAGATCTTAATCTGCTCTGGTCAAGAATGGCCACCACATAAGTCCTTTAGTTTGATTAGTCCTTCCTTTCAAGATTTTAAATCAACAGCCATACCAAATAATGGCTCCTCGCTGTGCTCCTGATAGCTACACACTAATGTGTCACGGACTGTTCGCTTTTCTTGTTCTTACCTTTGAAAATGTGATTCCCCCACTCACTCTCTAGCCTGTTAACAAGCTTTCCAAAGAGCTTCCAAAGAGGTTAACTAAAGTCGTACAGGTTTCTGGCTCTCCACTCTCACTCCGCCTTCTTTCCTTTCAAATTGCTGTGGGTTCTGGAGATGTTAGAAGTTGGCATCACATCAGTGAGCACTATTTACAAAGCCGCCCTGCACTCCCTCCACAGGCAATAGAAAACCCAGCCTCACATCTCACTGAAAATCTTGTGCCAACTCTGGAGCTGTGCCTGTAACTGGGAATGAACTGGGGATGGCCTGGGAATGAACTGGCTTTCATACAATCTCTACACTGCAGAGGAGGCCATTCGGCCCATTGAGCCTGCACCAGATAGAGTATCTCAGAAAGAGTACCTTACCCAGCCCTGCCACTTGTCCCCCCACTGCCCAATCCCCATAACTCCTTGCATTTAATATGGCTAATCCACCTAACTGCACATCTTGGGACACTAAGGGCAATTTAGCACTCAGAAGGGAGGAAAAGGAAGCAAATCCTGCACTCTGGATCCCACTACGACATGGGACGGCCTGCCCCATGTGTTTAAAGAGCGGCACGTCGGGATGCTGCTTGTACAGTCTCATAAAGACCCTGGCAGAAACACACAATCCTGAGTTAACCTCATCCTTGAACCCGAAGGACAGCCACCACTAGTGATTAGGGACAGCTCGGCGCTGTTGAACATCAATTGTTCCAGTCGTAAGATTGTTTGTTTGTGTATCACGTGAATGAGTAATGACAGGAGTCTGCTAGCTGGCAATAATTCGTTCACCCTGAGAGATAGCTTTCAACTTTATCTAAGGACTACATTGCTGAACGGTACTTCTGAACGCTCATAAACACTAGGCTGTTAAGCGCTGTCCCACTCAAAATGGAGAGTTTTGATTTGAGAGCAATGAATGGAACCGAATAATTGTGCTAATAATCTTTTTCCAGTACTAACATGCTGAGCAGTACCTTGTGGAGAGGCTACACAGCTAATCACCTGCTGGAAAATCCAATGAGTGCTGAACAGCATTATTCTGTAATGGAGGAACAAATCATTACAGGGTCAGTGGTACATAGTGGCTGTTATTCTTAGAATCATAGAATCCCTACAGTGCAGAAGGAGGCCATTCATCCCATTGAGTCTGCACCAACCACAATCCCACCCAGGCCCTATTCTGATATCTTGCTAATCCCCCTGACGCTTGGGTCAATTTAGCATGGCTAACTCATACATCTTAACTTCATTTCATTGTTAATGTATGCCTTACTTGGGACTAATAAATAAACTTTAAACTTTGGAAGGAAACCAGAGCGCCCTGAGGAAACCCACACAGACACAGGGAGAATGTGCAAACTCCACACAGTGTCCTGGAATTGAACCCTGGTCCCTTGCACTGTGAGGCAGCAGTGTCAACCATTGTGCCACTGTGTTGTCCCTGTTCTCTGATCCACTCATCATTTGGATTACTGTCCATGTGAATCAGTATAATCAGGGTTCCAATGTAATAACAATCTACAATAAACTAAACAGATGTGTGAAACAATTTGTGTTTGAGTAGTGGCTGTAACAGACAGAAAGTAACACCGAACAAAGAAATAGATATTAGGAAAATGATTAAAACTTAGATCAAAGAGGACGGTCTTAAAGCAAGACAAAGATGTGGACAGGAAGAGAGTTGTGATATCTGCCAGGACCTACATGGGGAAATCCCTAATTGACCTCCCAATAGGAATCGTAGGAGTACGAGATTCCATGCGATAGGTAATTGCCAAATTAGATTGAACTCTTATGCCGTGTTCTTGATAAGGAGAATTCCAAAGTGGGTCCAGTATTCTACTTTTTATTTGATTTGATTTATTATTGTCACATATATATTAGCATACAGTGAAAAGTATTGTTCCTTGCGTTGTACAAAGCATACCGTTCATGGAGAAGGAAAAGAGAGGGTGCAGAATGTAATGTTACAGTGTATGTAATGTTACATTGCAAGGGAATGAATGCTCATGAACACTAAGCTGCTAGAATCAACTTAATATGAGGTAGGTCCATTCAAAAGTCTGATGGCAGCAGAGAAGAAGATGTTCTTGAGTGGTTGGTAAGTGACCTCAGACTTTTGTATCTTTATTCCAACAGAAGAAGGTGGAAGAAAGCATGGGGGATACATGGAGTCCTGGATTATGTTGGCTGATTTTCTGAGGCAGCATGAAGTGTACACAGAATCAATGGATGGGAGGTTGGTTTGTGAGATGGACTTGGTTTCATTCCCAAACCTTTGCATTTTCTTATGGTTTTGGACCAAGCAGGAGCCATGCCAAGCTGTGATAAAACTAGAAAGAATGCTTTATATGGTGTATCTGTGAAAGTTGGCGAGAGTCATGTCAAATTTCTTTAGCCTCATAACACAGTAGAGGTGTTGGTGGACTTTTTTTTAACTATAACGTCAGCATGGAGGGATTAGGACAGGTTGTTGGTAATCTGGACACCTAGAAACTTGAAGCTCTTGACTATTTCCACTTATTGCCATGGACAGGACTCATGTACATGTATCACAATGTTGTGGTTTCATTTTTGCTTTGACAAATAAAACATTGTTCCTTTCCAGTTGGCTTCCTGAGTTATTACGAGAGGCAATTCTACAATTGAGGGCCTCGACAGCTGGAGGCACAATGAATCAAGATATTGTCATTCACGACAAAAAAGGAGCAAAAATTCATAAGCGGCCAAGATAGGAAGATTGCAGAATTTACATAGAGTTGCAGGGTTAGAAGAGGTTTCAGAGATAGGGAAAGACCAGGCCATGAGAGGATTTAAACACAAGGACATGAATTTTAAATTTGAGGTGTTGGTAGATTGGGAACCAATGTTAGCTCATGAGTATGGGGAGATCGATGAGCGAAAATGTCTGTAGGACAGGATGTAAACTGCAATGTTCTTAATGAGTTGAGTTTATGGAACCAGGAAGATGAGAGGTATCTGGAGAGTATTTGAATAGTCAATTCTGGAGACATCAGGATACAATTTGATTTCTCATTGGTCGACTGGTTAGTGTTCTAAATCAAATATCTGGTATCAAATTTCAAAACAATTTAAATGTTTTGAGAAATGAGAGGGCTGTGTTCACAGGTTAAATTACCCCTTAGTGGCAGGGGGATTAGCAAGGTAAAAACGTGGGGTTAGGGGATAAGGCCTGGTTGGGATTGTTGTCAGTGCTGACTTGATGGGCTGAATGGCTTCCTTCTACACTATAGGGAATCTATGATTCAATGATTCTATGAAATGCCTATTGGGTGTGGTTTCCACTTGCACAGTCAAAGTTTTCTTTCCATGTGGCTACCATGACCTTGACATTGATGATGACCAGGAGAAATAGATGCAATCAAGGGTCTGAGAATATTATTAAAAAACACGGTCACACGCCGGAATGTTGGCTAAATTCAGAAGTAGGCAGGAATCATCCAGAACTGCATTATTAAAAACAAAACTGGAAAGCGACACCGTAATATTACTGACAATAGTCAAACCTCAGTGCGATTTAACTTGCAGGTTAATATAAATCTGTTGTTCTTACTTAATACCTGTCACATATTATCATGTACAGTTTGGTACCTAACTTGGACTAATAACCAATCTTGTGACAGAGCGATGCTTTCATACTATGAAGAACATCGCGTCCCAATGTTGAGATGAGTTCTATTTTTAGAGTGAATATTTAACTATGTTTTAGAGCATAAGTGTTCCACTTTGCAATAGCAAGAGCAAATATAATGTTATATATCATTCTGCACACATCTTCTCCACCTTCGATGTAAACAATTATTACCCTATCCGCTACTCTATCTCATTATTTCAAGACTTCCAAACTGTAGAGCTATTTATTTCCAGCAGTATTTCCCTTGCTTGTTTTGCTTTTGCAATGCAAGCTTAACATTAAGTAACCACTTTCTAAAAATGCAAATCCCTTCTATTGCCTAACGCTGTGAAAACATTCTGTACAATGCAACTTAGGTCTTCACCTAGATTTGGCAACATACCAAAGGAATCAAAACCTGGAATTTGAATTGTTGAATAACCGTACAGACATTTGGCAATGAATGAAAATGAGAATATAATTTCTTAGAAGGAATCAGAGACGTTCAATTTCAAGAATCAAACAATCCCCAACTGCTGCTGAAATACTATCCTGTCTTTTACATGTTGTTAATCATAGAATCCCCACAGTGCGGAAGGAGGCCATTCGGCCCATCGAGTCTGTACGACTCTGACAGAATGGGCAGAATTTCACTGGCATGTTCGCCCAAGGTTTGCATGATCCCACCTGAGGCCAATGGAGAATGCCATTCTCCGAGCTACCCCTAGAATCGGGGTGGGTGTGCTGGTAAAATTCTGGCCAAGCCCTCTCCCCTGCCCTATCCCCATGGCTAATCCTCCTAACCTACACATTTTTAGACAAGTGGAGATTTAGCGTGGCCAATCCACCTAACTTGCACTTTTTTGGACTATGGGAGCACCCGGAGAAAATCCACACAGACACGGGGAGAATGTGCAAACTACACAGTCACCCAAGTCTGGAATTGAACCCGTGTCTCTGGCGCTGTGAGGCAACAGTGCCATCGTGCCGCCTGCCCCTGCTACCTTTCCATTCAATCCCTAATTACCGGTGGCTTTTATGATTCTGCGCTTACCCCAGTCCCTGTTGGCCCGAATCCTGCAACGTGAAGAAAAGTCTTAGACCACCTTTGTGCTATTGTCATATCCATCCAGTAGAAACAGTGTTGTGGAATTGAGAATATGGAAAAACTTCCAGCATTCCAGCATGGTTAAGAAATGATCATCGCGGTTCTCAGTTTTGGGGAGAAGCACTTGAAAAATATTGCCCACAAGGGGTGAGAAAATTCAATGATGGACAACAAAGCAATCTTTAATCTCCACTTTGGCAACCCTGTATTGCCATCATACACTCTCAATCAGCTGTATGGTAGGACAGAGAATGAGGAACATGTAATGACTGAAGCACTGAAAAGGATGAAAAAAACATTTTGTGATGAATCTATTGCCATATAATTTTGGTTGCATATTTGGATAATAGAAAGGAAGCCTAGCTGCATGTTCCCTGCAGCCATTATAATCATCTGACTAATGGCCATTAATTAGTAAATTCGAGATAAGTGGACTATTTGGCTATAAATACTAATTGAAATGAATTACAGAGAATTACAGTTACCTAAATTATAATTAAGGAAAGAACAATACTTACATTGTAAACCCACAGTAGCATGAATTAATGGGAGCCATCATTTAGTGAAGTATCTTGCAGGACATTGCACTGGACTATAAATGGAGGGAACACAATGGTATGATTGCTAACACCTTATTAGCTGTGCTGCTGGAATTGTATCAAGAACCATTGTTGAGTGTGTGTGTTGGCAAACAGCTGAGGTCAACATAGCAAAGCATGAGTGGACATTATGAAAGTAATGTTTCCTGGGTGGTCCTGTATTAACATCAGCCAGTCTCTTAAATCTCCAATTGGCTGACAATTCCTTCTTTCTGTGTGACAATATCCATGATTTCAGGCCACTGTTCTTGTTTTGTGTCTTCATTGTCCATCCTTCATCCTTGCTTCTGTCACTCAATGCTGCATAGAATTAGAGAGAAATTATAACAGGGGGCATTTAGCTCAACCTGAACATTTATCTTCCACATGAGTAGTAGCTTTAATTACAAATGCCCACACTGGTCTCAGACTTCTTCATCCTCCTTTCTTCATGTAGTGCTTTCAATCAGGCCATTGAGGTTGGCCGATTGGAGCATGAACTCCCTGATTAATGAGCCAATTGATAGGCCAATCTGGGACTTTTTGCCTTGTACTTAACCTGGAGTATCAGTTCCTCTGACATCCCCAGTGGTAGACTGCTGATTGATTACACTCTGCGTATTGCTGTTAGAGTTATAAATAAAGGGATTTTGGTGGAGGGACTTCTGCCTCCACAGCCTCATTACACTTCAGTAGTGGGGAGGTGATGGCCTACTGGTATTACTGCGAAACCATTAATCCAGAAACTCAGTGAATTTTCTAGGGATCTACCATAGCAGAAGGTGGAATTTGAATTCAATTAAAAAAATCTGGAATTAAGAATCTAGTGATGCCCATGAAACCATTGTCAAAAATACCTATCTGGTTCAATAATGTCTTTTACGGAAAGAAATCTGCCATCTTTACCTGGTGTGGCCTACATGTGACTCCAGAGCCACAACAAAGTGGCTGGCTCTTAACTGTCCTCTGAAATGGCCTTGCAAGCCACTCAGTTCTAGGGCAACTAGCGATAAGCAATTAACGCTGGCCCAGCCAGCGACACCCATGTCCCAGGAATGAATTAAAAAAAACAGTGGTATTGCGGTAGGAAGGATTATTACTTATATGGCGAAAAACTGCAGCAGGCGACGGTGCAGAGGGACCTCGGGGTCCTTGTGCATGAGTCGCAAAAACCCAGCTTGCAGGTGCAGCAGGTGGTCAGGAAGACGAATGGGATGCTGGCCTTCATAGCGAGGGGGATTGAATATAAAAGTAGGGAGGTCTTGCTGCGGCTGTATAGGGCATTGGTGAGGCCGCAGCTGGAGTACTGTGTGCAGTTTTGGGCGCCGTACTTACGCAAGGATATTTTGGCCTTGGAGGGAGTGCAGAGGAGGTTTACTAGGCTGATGCCGGAGTTGAGGGGGTTGAGCTATGAGGAGAGGCTGAATAAACTAGGCTTGTACTCGTTAGAGTTTAGAAGAATGAGGGGAGATCTCATTGAGACATATAAGATGATGAATGGGATGGATAGGATACAGGTGGAGAGACTCTTCCCGCTCAGAAAGGACAGTAGGACTAGGGGGCACAGCCTCAAGATAAAGGGGGGGCGGTTTAGAACGGAGTTGAGGAAGAACTTCTTCACTCAAAGGGTGGTGAATCTCTGGAATTCTCTGCCCGTTGAAGTGGTGGAGGCTACCTCGCTAAATATTTTTAAGACGCGGGTTGATGGTTTTTTGATAAGCGAGGGGATTAAGGGTTATGGGGAGAGGGCGGGAATGTGGAACTGAGCCACGACAGATCAGCCATGATCTTATTGAATGGCGGGCAGGCTCCAACGGCTAGATGGCCTACTCCTGCTCCTATTTCTTATGTTCTTATGTTCTTATGTCACTGGATTTATAATCCAGAGGCCCAAAGTAATGCTCCAGGGACCTGGGTTCAAATCCCACGATGGCAGGTGTTCAAATTTGAATTCAATAAAAATCTGCAATTAAAATTCTAATGATAATGATGAAACCATTGTGGATTGTTGTTAAAAAGTCTATCTGGTTCATTAATTTCCTTTAGGGAAGGAAATCTGCCGTCCTTACCTGGTCTGGCCTACATGTGGGCTGAAATTTTATCGTCCCGCCTGCCATGCAATCAGAGTGGGCGAGGGATGGATAATGGAAATGTCCATTGGCCTTGGGTAGGATTTTACAGTTCCAGAAATGAGCAAGGCTGGAAAATCCCGCCCATTACTTCATACCCACAGCAATGTGGTTGACTCTTAACTGCTGCTTCAAACTTAATTGGGGATGGGCAATAAATGCTGGCTGGCACGGCCAACGACCCATGGACGAATAAAAAAATGTACTTGATCTATTCCTAAAATGCTCCTCTCACTCTCCTTACTACTATCTTGAGAATTTGTGCTTTGAGATTTGCACTCTATCTTACTCACAATTCCTCCTTCCTCACTCAATCTTTATGACCATCCTGTCCGTGGTTCTCGGTCACCCTGCCATCATTGATGTCTCTCCTTTCTTTTATTCTCCTTGTTATGCTCTCACTGTTACTTAGACTTTCATGTTGTCTCATTTAGTCTTCCTCTATCTCTCCCCCATGGTTGCAATGGTCATTCTCTCTCTGTTGGTCTCATGTGCCACACTCGCAACCATTTTAACTCAGTCTTTCTTGGCTCCCTATCAGTTTCAGCACATTGATATCCTGATTTTTTTTTTTCCTACCATGCTCCACCACAACATAACATGGCGATTTCTGAAGTATCTCTTTTTATTTCTTCTAAGATACCAGTGAACAGATCAGGATGTCACTCTTGAAGGGTCAGCAGTCACTGTGTCACAAGGCATTGTGCTAGGTAACACACTGTGCGACTGTTGTGTATGTGGCGTCTGTCACTTTAAGACAGTACAGCAGAGTGACTCACCTGACCTGGGGGACAAATGGGAACTGAGAGTGAGTGATTGCACCAGAAAGACATAGTCCTCTCTTGGGTATTTTTACTTCTGGGACCATGTTGTAAGCATGCAGAATTGGGGTTTTGCTTCAGAGCAGCCTTCATACTGTGTAAACCTAAGTTTCTCTTATCAACTATAGGAAGGACATAGAATCTATTGAAAGGGTACAGAGGAGATTTACAAGGATGTTGCCTGGATTGGGAGGCATGCCTTGTAAAGATAGGTTGAGGGAGCTGGGACTCTTCTCCCTGGAGAGATGAAGGTTGAGAGGCGACCTGATAGAGGTTTATAAAATGTTGAGAGGAATAGATAGGGTGGATTCTCAGAGGCTATTTCCCCGGGTTGAAATGGTCGCTACAAGAGGACACAGATTTAAGGTGCAGGGAAGCAAGTACAGAGGTGTTGTTAGGGGTAAGTTTTTCACTCAGAGGGTGGTGAGTGAATGGAATCGGCTGCCATCAGTGGTGGTGGAGGCGAACTCGCTGGGGTCTTTTAAAAGACTTCTGGATGAGTATATGGGATTTAGTGGGATTGGGGGTTATAGATAGGTCTATGGATTGGTAGGTATTGATGTGATCGGCGCAACTTGTGGGCCGAAGGGCCTGTTTGTGCTGTAGTGTTCTATGTTCTAACGATATCTTTTGCTCTTAACAAAGCCTGGAATCTCTTGACGACACCATAACAGCCACAATATAACCTGTTTTGTAAACCTTCCGCAATTCAATGCATATCGGATTCACAATGTTACTTTTACATGTCCAATTGCTTCTTCAAAAAACTTCCAAAAAATTTTTTAAAATTTCCAAATGTGCCTTGCCTGTAACTAAATCCTACGCTGCCCACCCTTAATTATCCCACATTTTCATTAATTCATCTTGAATCTGGATTCTCAGGGCACGATCTTACTGTCTGTTCACACCATTCTCCTGCTACAGCGAGATTGGTGAATTTGGCACCCAGCCAAATATCCTTTCACTGCAGCAGGGTGGGAAAATCCTGCCGGTGTGAATGGTGGCAACGTTCCGGCCTCAGGATTTGTCCACACTTGGCATCACACTATCTGGTTTCTCATGATCTCAGTCATCCTTCTTTCCTTTCTTGAACAGAAGGGGAAGCACTGGCCTCATAGTATTATCGCTAGACTATTAATCTGGAAAGTCAGCTAATGTTCTGGGGGACCTGGGATTGAATCCTGCCATGGCAGGTGGCAGAATTTAAATTCAATTAAAAATGTCTGGCACTAAGAATCTACTAGCTAGCACAGTGGTTAGCACTGCTGCCTCACACACCAGGGACCCAGGTTCAATTCCTGTCTTGGTTGATTGTCTCTGTGGAGTCTGCACATCCTCCCCGTGTCTGTGTGGGTCCGCTCTGAGTGTTCCAGTTTCCTCCCACAGTCTGAAAGAGGTGTAGGCATTGCTCTGAATAGGTGCTGGAGTGTGGCGACTAGGGGAATTTCACAATAACTTCATTGCAGTGTTCATGTAAGCCTACTTGTAACTAATAACTTTTTACTGATGACCACAAAACCATTGTCGGAAAAACCCATCTGGTTCACTAATGTTCTATCGGGAAGGAAATCTTTACCTGGTCTGGCCTACATGTGATTCTCGGGCCACAGTAATATTGTTTACGCTCAAATGCCCTCAGGCAACTAGAGATGGGCAATAAATGCTGGCCAGCCAGCGACGCACATGTCCCGCAGATGAATGAATAAAGAAAAGGAATGTTCCATCATGAAAAAGTCATTTCAGTGCGACAATAAAGAGTGACAGACAGGAGATGGCATGCTAAATGCATTTTCTTTTAATATCAATCGAAAGATAGTTCTAGAAAATTCATTGGTCAAGCTCTGCGTTGCCAAATAATGCATTACTTTCTTTTCCGTCCCCCGAGAGCTACAAATCTAATTTTATGACGTGGGAAATCAGTCTCCTCATTAAACCACCTCAAAATGATAACACAACTCTTTTAACCCAGCGAGCACTGATTTTATTTTGCACTTTGAAAACATGAACAGAATTCCTTTGCTTCATAGCAACAAGACTGCTATTCTGTAAATTAATATGGGCGTAAAATAACTAAAATCAAAGGAAATTTATTGGATGAAATAGAAATGTCAGGTATCTAACTTTCTGCATGTAGCAAAACAAAAACCCTACTTGGGCTTCAAAGGGTTTCGTATAAAGATCTCCTTGTGTAGAATACAGAAGTTTAAGCAAGAAATCTCGCAAATCTCATGCATGCAGAAGTATGACATTGAGACAATGTACTTTTTCTTCCCTATAGTATGAAGGGAAGGATTCTATGTCCCTCACATTTACAGTAGATAAACATAACTCAAAACACGCTGGGTATATTTTTAAAAATACATTCAAATTTACATTCAACTGTCTCCTTTATCATGAAAGAAAGCTTTACATTGCTCCTTCTTAAGTACTTACGCTACCTTTCAAAGAAATTCCACCTTGACTATTCATGTCCTCCTCATATCCATTGGGTAAACTGAAAATGTCACATGCATCATTTGGTTTTAGAGGTGCAGTCTTTCTGCAATGTAATTTCCATGGGGCAATATCCGAACAGGGTCTCGGGATTACCAGAGGCTCCCCATCAAGTAGACACCAACACTCCTCAGTCTTCCCACCCTGGCTCCTTTGATCCAGTCAGACCATCCGTTAGATACTCTCCATTCCTCAGCAGCAGGATTCAGCTGGTCTTTGTACACGGTATAAAATGACAAGGTGCATCTTAATTACCGCCTAATGTGAAAACCAGTTGAACTGAACAGAAGCTAACTGCGGTATGGGTTCTATTTGTGGGAAAATCCAGGTTTTAATTGCCACGTAGGTTCAAAATGAACAGATAACCTAAGTCCCCCTGAGATTTACATGTTTTCCTGATTTAGCTTGGGGTTTTCTTACCCCTTTCAATGGTTTTTAATGTTGGATTCAACATGTGCAACTCCTGCTTAGTTTTCCATTTTGTCTCTCCATCTCTTTCGGGCTGTCCAGCAGAATTTGTGGGTAAAGACAAGCTGATGGCCTGATCTCATTTGTATGCCAATGTTGCTTCGTTCCCACAGCTTGGGCTGAGTTGCCTTCCTGTGTTACCACCCTGCCTGTGGGTAAATGGCGCACCATACTTTGGCACCTCTGCTGGCTGCCTGACATGGAGCAGGGAGCTGACCCTTGCCCTATTGCTTCCTGGCATGGCACATTGGTACAACATGGCAATGTGGCACTAATTCCCCTTCAAATGCCCCTTTTTTTTTAAAAGAAATATGTAGTCTACATAGATCTTTCTTGAACTGTTAGAAGTTAGACAAAACTAATTACTCTAGCTTTAGTCAAATGACATATTCTGTGAGGTGAACTGTGATTAGCTTCTCAGATTGCTGCAATATTAATTCTACAGAGGGTTTCCTAATCCTAATGCTAATTAATTTCATCATGGTGTATTTTATTTTCGTGTGGACTTAGAAGAAGGCAAATTTGACTGTCCTAGTTGACTGTTTTTGCCTCAGAACTGTGTGCAAATCCAATTCTAATGATCGCAACGCAGTTTACAATGGTACATGCCCAAAAAAGCCAACCCTGACACTAGACTAGCTGTGAGCCCAGGTAATCATTTCACTATTCATTTCCCTAAATGTCTCATTGTTTCAATAGATAAAAGTTGCACATGGAGATGTAGCCCAGTCCACAAGGCTCTTTTGCATTGTATTATCTGGATATCTGAATCAATACTCAATCCTCTCAAGATATACACTCATCATTTGTGTCCCTAGGGTCCAGCCCCATCAAATCCTCCATAGAGTTCAAACCAGAAACAGCAGAGGATGGGAAACACTGATTGGAGCTTGGTGAACCAAACATGGAGTGGCCGGGATTGGGAATTACTGAGAAGGATTGACAAATGTTGAGAGAGGCGTTTTCAGGCTGAAAAGGCGTGGGGATGATTGAAATGAGTGGGCTGGCAGTCGGAGAGATCGGGACCGAATGCACGGACTTTGAGGAGTTGTGCACAGCCTGCATGGAGCTTGAAGTTCTCAAAACGGATTGATCCGGATCCGCTGCTACCAGAGGAGAGGTGTGAGAGGCTACAGCCAGACAGAGAGAGTGACAGGGGCTTGGAGTCGTTGAAAGGTTGAGGTTCTGGGACATCAAAGTGGGCCGTCCAGAGGGCGAAGAAGTGACAGAGCAACCGCTGTTCCGCGAGGCCGACCGAGTAAGATTCGGAGAGCCTGTCATGGATTGAGCTGGATTTCGATTCAAGTCTGAAAGATGCGCTGGACTCTTTCCCTGATCACCCCGAGGCATTTGATAATGAAATGATGCTGCAGGATTTGAGACTGTATGGAAGCAGTCCACCGTTGGATGATGAAGTTCTACATCTGCTGTCCTTTGGCATGACACTGTTGCCCTGACAGAGCTCCCTGGGAAGCATGCTGTGTTTGAAGGGTTGCTGAAGTTCCAGGAGTTGGGAGTTCTCGCTCCTTGGCTATGCTGAGCACCAGCCAGTGTCCCAGGCTGTACATGCAGAGCAGATGGCTGTAAAGCGTACGAGCATCTCGGTTGCCATTCATTCCCAGTGCTGTTGACAGAAGGAGTGGAGGAAGAAACCATTGAGACAACATATGGGGAGCAGTTCATTGTAGGGGTGTACTGCGGCGCCGACAATTGCCTTTGAAGAAGGTGCATCATATGATGAAGCTCTTTGGCAAGATGAGATACCTCCTGATTCAGATCATTCATCTGTAAATAAACAAGAGGAACTCTTAGAAGCTGAATGATTTTGTTGCATTAATTTTAAAGATTGCATTATCATTCCTGCAGTAACAGATGTCATTGAAATGTTAATACGGGTTTTGGTTCGATAAAATGCTGAAGTAAAATTAAATGAGGGTAGTGAATCTTCTATGCATGAGGGGAAAGCTGTAGTACAGAGTATTGGAGTAAAGCAGGTTCCAGAGCTTACAGCAGAGAAACAGACCCTCTGGCCGATCATGCCTATACCCATCATCAAATACCAATCTATACTTGTCCCATTTACCAGCAGCTGGTTCATAGCTTATTGGGCTTGGCAATTTAAGTCCAGATGCTTCTTAAATGTTACAAAAGTACCTGCCTCACCACGCTCTCAGGCAACACGTTTCATATTTCCAACACCCTCTGCGTGCAAAAGGTTTTCCTCAGATCCCCTCTACATCACTTATTCCTCACATTAAATCTTATAAGGTTCTATCACTGTGCCACCGGCACAATGGTTAGCACTGCTGCCTCACAGTGCCAGGGACCTCGGTTCAATTCCAGCCTCGGGTCATCAGATCTAGGAGCAGAAGTAGGCCATCTGGCCCCTTCGGACCTACTCTGCCATTCAGTAAGATCATGGCTTGTCTTCTTGTGAACTCAGCCCCACTTACCTGCCCGCTCACCTTAATTCCTTTACGGTCCAAAAATTTATCACTGTGTGGAGTTTGCGTGTTCTCCCCACGTCTGTCAATTCTATGATCTGGCAGCTATAGGTGAAGTAAGCCACAGAATAGTATTGAACAAATACAGCAAGCTCATTACACGATGAGTTACTGTATTATGCAGTTTTTATATGATTTTGTTTGTTCTTTATAGTCATACGCTTGACTTACGCCAAATGGCTTGTTGAACTGCTCCCTATAGGTTGTTGGGGGGTGGTGACTGGAACACATGAATGCTTTCAGAAGCGCCACAAATGATGTTCTGAGACTAGTTTGTACGGGCAAAAGATTTAATTCACACTCCATCCTCCAGGGTACACAGTCTCATTACTACCACTACTCTTTTCAGCAGAATAGCATGTGGTAAACTAGAACTGGCAACACAGTCAATTAGCCTGACAACACTCAAATTCTGGCACTGGAGGGGGTGCAGAGAAGATTCACTTGGTAGATTCCACAGTCGAGAAAATTGGCTTATGAGGAGACTGTGTAGACTGGGATTATACGCATTGGAATTTGGAAGAGTGAGGGGGAATCTTATTGAAACATATAAAATTATGAAGGGAATAGATAAGATAGGAGCAGGAAGGTTGTTTCCACTGGTGGGTGAAACCAGAACTAGGTGGCAAAGCCTCAAAATAAGGGGGAGCCAATTTAGGACTGAGTTGAGGAGGAATTTTTTCACCCAAAGGGTTGTGAATCTGTAGAATTCTCTGTGCTGTTAAACAATTTAGGCTATGTTTTTAAGGCAAAGATAGGTAAATTTTTGAACAGTAAAGGGATCAAAGGTGAATGGGTGGGTGAGTGGAGCTGAGTCCATGAAAAGATCAGCCATGACCTTATTGAACACTGGAGCAGGCTAGAGGGGCCAAACAGTTTTCTCTTGCTCCTAGTTCTTATGTTCTTATTGCATGATGTGGAGATACCGGCGTTGGACTGGGGTAGGCACCATGGCAATGTGGCACCAATTCCTCTTCAAATGCCCCTTTTTTTTTCTAAAGAAATATGTAGTCTACATTGATCTTTCTTGAACTGTCAGAGGTTAGACCAAACTAATTCCTCTAGCTCTAGTCAAATGATATATTCCGTGAAGGGAACTGTGATTAGTTTCTCAGATTGCTGCAATATTAACTCGACGGAGGGTTTCTTTATCCTAATGCTAATTACTTCCATCATGGTGTATTTTATTTTTATGTGGATTTGGAAGGAAGCAAATTTGACTCTCCTAGTTGACTCTTCTTGCCTCGGAACTGTGTGCAAATTCAATTCTAATGATCGCAACGCAACTTACAATGGTACATGTCCAAAAAACAACCCTGACACTAGACTAGCCATGAGCCCAGGTAATCATTTCACTATTCATTTCCCTAAATATCTCATTGTTTCAACAGATAAAAGTTGCACATGGAAATATAGCCCAGTCCACAAGGCTCTTTTGCATTGTATTATCAGGATATCTGAATCAATACTCAATCCTCTCAAGATGTACACTCATCATTTGTGTCCCTAGGGTCCAGCCCCATCAAATCCTCCATAGAGTTCAAACCAGAAACAGCAGAGGATGGGAAACACTGATTGGAGCTTGGTGAACCAAACATGGAATGGGATATATATTAACACAAACTGAATTACAAGATAACGGTTGAAATGTGAGTCATAGCTGTAATCAAGTCTTTACAGGTACAGACAGTGTGAGTGGAGAGAGAGTTAAGCACAGGTTAAAGAGGTCTGAATTGTCTCAAGCCAGGACAGTTAGTGAGATTTTGCAAGCCCAGGCGGGTGTTACAGATAGTGTGACATGAACCCAAGATCCCGGTCGATCATGTGCGGAACTTGGCTATCAGTTTCTGCTTGGCAATTCTGCATTGTCGCGTGTTGTGAAGGCCGCCTTGGAGAACGCTTACCTGAAGATCAGGGGCAGAATGCCCTTGACCAATCTCCTCCCGACAGGAAGGGGAACACTCCAGCAGTCAAGGGCATTCAATCTCTGATCTTCAGGTAAGTGTTCTCCTATGTGGCCTATAAGACATACAACGCAGCATTGCCCAGCAGAAACTGATAGCTGAATTCCACACACATAAGGACGGCCTGGGCTTGCAAAATCTCACTAACTGTCCTGGCTTAAGACAGTCCACATCTCTTTAACCTGTGCTTAAGCCTCTTCGCATTGTCTGTACCTGTGAAGACTTGATTACTGTTATGACTCACATTCCAACCATTATCTTGTAATTGAGTTTGTGTCTATATAGGCCCTGTTTGTTAACCACATCTTCCACTCACCCAATAAGGGGCAGTACTCCGAAAGCTTGTGCTACCAAATAAACCTGTTGAACTTTAACCTGGTGTTGTGAAACTTTTTACTGTTCTTATTGCAAAATAATAATCGCTGCCCAAGGTGATTAGTACCTGTGGGACAGTCCCACAGAGGAAGGGAACATCTTCAGGAGAGGAGGAGAGAAAATTGGTAAGAAAAGTTTGACATAGAGTCATTGAAGTTTACAGCATGGAAACAGGCCCTTTGGCCCAACTTTTCCATGCTGCCTTTTTTTTAAACCCCTAAGCTAATCCCAATTGCCCACATTTGGCCCATATCCTTCTACACCCATCATAGCCACACAACTATCTAAATGCTTTTTAAAGATAAAATTGTACCCGCCTGTATTACTACCTCTGGCAGCTTGTTCCGGACACTCACCACCTTCTGTGTGAAAAAATTGCCCCACTGGACACTTTTGTATCTCTCCCCTCTCACCTTAAAATGGCATGTTTATGACATTTCATACAAAATAGGTATTTTTCATAAAAGCAAGTAGGCATCAGGGATATTGTGCAAAGACGAGGAAACGTTTGGGAATAACCTCTACACACAAACTGGAATATACTGAATTTATAGCTTTCCTGCCTTTTTTGCAGAATTTAGCAAGCTTTAGTCCAGGCTCACTTCGTTATGCAAATTCTGCTAATGATATCTCCACAGGACTTCATGTGTGGAGCTGTTATTGAACAAGTGGGAAATGTCAAGTTGTTTTCACTGTGTGGATGTAATCGTTAAATGTAATTAGTGCAGTAAACTGGATACTGTTCATTTAACTGCTTTTCATCTTTTCCCTTTAAGGCATTCAGTCCTTTCCCATCACCACGAGCGAGCGTCACTTTGGGGAAATACTGACGGAATGTCTTCTCACAAAGTAATGCCTACCTGTGCCAGTGAGCTGTTTTTGTACCAGTCTCTTAAAGGTAAAAGGTAAGAGCTCCCCGGATATTCTAGAAAAGCCCAGGACTGATTCCCAATGGGCGGCACGATGCCACAGTGGTTTGCACTGCTGTCTATAGCATCAGCGACTTGGGTTCGATTCCTGGCTTGGGTCATCCAGGTTCGAATCCCATCACAGCAGGTGATGAAATTTGAATTTAATAAAAAAGATTGGAATTAAAAATCTACCGATGACCATGAAACCATTACCAATTGTCGGAAAAACCCGTCTGGTTCACTAATTTCCTTTAGGGAAACATAGAAACATAGAAGACATTTGGCCCTTCGAGCCGACTCCACCATTCATCACGAACATGGCTGATTGTCCAACTCAATTACCTAATCCTGCTTTCTCCCCATAACCTTTGATCCCATTCACCCCAAGTGCTCAATCCAGCTGCCTCTTGAATACCTTCAATGTTTTGGCATCAATTACTTCCTGTGGAAGGAAATCTGCCATCCTTACCTGGTCTGGCCTACATGGGGCTTCAGAACCAAAGCAAGTTGACTCTCAACTTCCCTCAGGCAACTAGGGATGGGCAATAAATGCTGGACAGCCAGCTATGCCTATATCCCATGAATAAATAGAAAAAAAGACGATGCACTTCTGGTTCATCTCCCACCTTTTAAGCTAATGTAAACTTGAGGTCACTCAAAATATGCTGCTCGAGTCCTGAAGCACACTAAGACCCGATCACCTATCACCCCTGTGCATGCGGACGTACATTGGCCCCCGATTAAGCAACACCTCAATTTTCAAGTTCATTTTCTTGTTCAATTCCTTCCAAGGCTTGGAATATTTCTGTAATCTTCCCCCAGCCTCACAACCTCCTCAGATAGCTCCAATTCTACTCCGTGGAACATTCATTAATTTAATTTCTCCACCACTGGTGACCATGCTTTCAGCCACCAAAGTCTCAACTCTGGAATTCCCTCCTAAACTCTCCCTTCTCTACTTCCTTTAAGCTACCCATTGATAGTTAACTCTCTGACCAAGACTTTGGCCTTGTACCCTTACACCTCTTCTATGTGGTTCAGTATCAAGTTCTGGTGGAGTGCATTGATAATTTATCATGTTAAAGATAGAAACATAGAAGATAGGGGCTGGAGGAAGCCATTTGGCCCTTCAAACCTGTTCCTCCATTCATTAAGATCATGGCTGATCATCCAACTCAACAGTCTGATCCCGCCTTCCCCCCATACTCTTTGATCCCCTTCACCCCAAAGTGCATATCTAACTATTTCTTGAAAACACCAATGTTTTGACCTCAATTACTTTCTGTGGTAGTGAATTCCACAGACTGGCTACTCTGTGGGTGAAAAAATTCCTCTACATCTCTGTCCTATATGGTCTACCCTGTATCCTCAGACTATAGCCCCTAGTTTTGCACATACCCTTCTTCTGAAATGTCCTTCTTGCATCTACCTGTTTAGCGCTGTTAGAATTTTATAGGTTTCTATGAGTTCCTCCCCACCCCCTCAATGTATCTGAACTCTGGTGAATGCAACCTTAACCGACTCAATCTCTCTTTCCAACCCAGGAATCAGTCTGGTTAACTTTCTCTGCGCTCCCTCCAGAGAAAGAATATCCTTCCTCACATGAGGTGACCAAAACTACACACTCTATTCTAGGTGTGGTCTCACCAAGGTCCTGGATAATTGCAGCAGGACATCTCTGCTCCTGCACTTAAATCTCTCGCTGTGAAGGCCAACACGTCATTTGCCTTTTTTATGTATAAATGCAAGTTGTTGCTGCTTAGAAACTTGAAGAGTGCTTATAGGTTTGGGGTAGGTCTTTGGAATCACAACATTTGAGAAGAAGGATATAGGGTTAACAAAAAAATATTATTTTATATTAGGAATAATAACGGAGCAGTAAAGGCCAACCCTAAACAAATGATTACTGGGAGCTCTGGGAAGAGATTGGGGTGGAATTTTCTGGCCATTCATACTGGTGGGAAGGGCAGCACGGTGGCACAGTGGTTAGCACAGCTACCTCACAGTGCCAGGGGCCTGGGTTCAATTCCCGGCTTGGGTCACTGTCTGTGTGGAGTCTGCACATTCTCCCTGTGTCTGCATGGGTTTTCTCCAGGTGTTCTAGTTTTCCTTCCACAGTCCGAATGATGCACTGGTCAGCTGCATTGGCCAATCTAAATTCTCCCTCAGTGTTCCCGAACAGTTGCCGGAGTGTGGCAGCTGGGGGATTTTCACAGTAACTTCATTGCAGTGTTAATGTAAGCCTACTTGTAATCCTGCTTTCTCCCCATAATCTTTGATCCCATTTGCCCCAAGTGCTATATCTAGCTACCTCTTGAATACATTCAATGTTTTGGCATCAACTACTTCCTGTGGAAGGAAATCGCTGTCCTTAACTGGTCTGGCCTACATGTGACTGCAAAGCCACAGCAATGTGATTGACTCTCAACTGCCCTCAGGTGACTAGGGATGGGCAATAAATGCTAGACCGCCAAAGACCATTATGTCCCACGAATAAATAAATGAATAGATTTTCTGGTGCAGTGAACAGAGATTTGACTGAGTGGCCCAATTCTTGTCTGCAGTGGCAGTGGGACGTGGAAAATCCCAGCTCTGCTCTCTCTGACTGCTTGATGTCATGTTTTATTATATTTGTAACAGGTGAACATCAGGAAATTAGCAACATTTTAAGAATCCTCAGAGGCCACAAAATGTGTGAAATCGAATCGCACAGCCGTTGAAGCATAAAATTCTGATTGTTTCACATATTAGAGAGAGAAGTGATCTAATGTGACATGCTACTGGCTTACAAATGGTGCAATGTGCAAATTGGTGAGCATCTTTTCCTACAATAGTGACATCGAAAAGCAATTTATTCCCCATTTAGATCTGCTCATCTTCCTCTCCTTCCAGGAACTCATGCATGTTCCTTGCTATAATTCCACTGGGGCCTCACTTACAGTGATGGTTCTTCATATACAAGGTCGGGCATGGTGGCACAGTAATTAGCACTGCTTTCTCACAGCGCCAGAGACCCAGATTCAATTCCAGGCTTGGAGTCACTGTCTGTGCAGAGTCTGCACGCTCTCCCCCGTGTCGGCGTGGGTTTCCTCTGGGTGCTCCGGTTTCCTCCGGGTGCTCTGGTTTCCTCCCACAGTCCAAAAGATGTGCTTGTTAGATGCATTGGCGTGCTAAATTCTCCCTCAGTGTACCCCAACAGGTGTTGGAGCGTGGTGACTAAGGGATTTTCACTGTAACTTCATTGCAGTGTTAATATAAACACTAATAAATAAATGTTAAACTTCACTGCAATGTTAATGTAAGCCTACTTGTGACACTAAATAAATAAACATTAAACTTTGCTTGGATGTGTGTGTTAGATTGATTGGCTATGCTAAATTGCCCCTAAGTGTCAGGGAGATTAGCTGGGGTAAATGCATGGGATCATGGGGATAAGATCTGGGTGGGATTGTGGTCAGTGCAGACCCAATGGGCCAAATGGCCTCCTTCTGCACTTCTATGATTCTGTAGGGTCTGTTCATAGCCTACTTGGTTACAGAAGGCATTACGGATGAGCCCAATCCTGTTCTAACTTGGCACATATTCACAAACAAGTGTCTATACTTTGCAGCAGGAATCAATGGCTAGCAAAGTATGAATGAGATCCTGGGGTAGGCAAAATCTTCGAACATTTATCATCTTTGGATTAAATAATAATTCCACTCATTTCGAAAATACAGTTGTTCTTTAGGTGCTTCATTTTCATCTCAGAAATCGTCATCTTGGAGACCTCTTTGTCTTCCACTTACAGGTATCAGATAAATGAGAGAAACTCGCAGTGTTTCAGACAAAGGAATTGTGATGTGCTTTATTGCATGTTATATCACAGTTCAGAATTGGAATCCAGGAATGTCAGATGATGCTAAAACCCAACCATCCAGCATATTTTCCCACATCTGCTGATATTTTAAATGTTTTGCAGACAGTTGACATGCAGGTATCCTCTAGACCACAAAATGTAGGTGAACCTTTACCCAACATTGTCTGAATTTTGTTTTTTAATAATTCATAGGACATGGGCATCACTGGCTGGCCAACATTTATTGCCCATCCCTAGTTGCTCGAGGGCAGTTGAAAGTCAACCATATTGCTGAGGATCTGGAGTCACATTTAGGCCAGACCAGGTAAGGACGGCAGATTTCCTTCTCTAAAGGAAGCCTTAGAGATTAGATCCAACATTCAAAGGATCAATTGACATAGGTGTTAAAAGCTACAATTCCAACATCCCATAAACATACTTGCTTTCGTGCTACCTTAGTCTGATGAAGGGTGAATGTCTGTGGGGTTGGTTTATATTGGAACAACATAGAAAGCTAGCTGTTAAGGATTATACTGTGTCATGCTTAAATATCGGAATTGGTTATGTTTTTTGTTATATTTTAGCTGTGTTCTTAAATAAACTTTGTTTGGTAAAAGCTTCCTAGTGGGTCACTTAAATCGTACCTGGAATGAAACACCTTACGCTCACCCTAATGCCAAACTCAAATGTAAAACTTAGGGCCTAGGCTTCACATTACACCTCGGAGTCTTTGGTCTGGGTCACAACAATCCACATCACTACTTTTATTTTCACTCATGGAGCATGAAGCAGCAAATGACTCAACGCTGTGATGCAAACTGTCTTGTTTCAAAATGACACAGCAAAGAACCTGAAACAGAGAATTCAGCTGTGATAAAATCAGAATGACGTAAAAAGATTTTCCCACATACTTTACCTCCTGGTTAAGTCTGCAGATGTTCCGTTTTATTTCTTGTGCCTCGGCCGCTGCAGCTGGATTCACCTGAGATGCAGCTGTCAAGAAAAGGCAAGAGTCATTAACCAGGACTGAGGAGAAATGGGAACAGAGAGACAAATGGAGTCCGTGGGCGATGTATGATTACCTGTGAGAGAACCTGAGATATGTATATTAACTTGTAAATTTTCTTTGGTGAAATTTTGGGTTAAGTGGTTTTATTTCTACAGAGAAAGATCTTTGGGGGCAGAATTGGTCACATGTGCACTATTGCAGGCCCAGCTCTAATGAGCTGCAGAATTTCCCAATAAGATACACCTTGGAAGTGATTAATTTAAAGAGTGGTTTCAAAACAAGGATAAAGTGGTTGAAATGGCAGTGAGGATCTCACTTCCACTGGGGTCAGCCCTGTGCTTCATCATAAAGGTGGACATTGTACTTAGAACATACAACATTACAGTGCAGAACAGGCCCTTTGGCCCTCGATGTTGTGCCGACCAGTGGAACCAATCTAATGACCCTCTAACCTAAACTATTCCAATGTTATCCATATGCCTATCCACTGACCATTTGAACGCCCTTAAAGTTGGCGAGTCCACAACTGCTGCAGGCAGGGCATTCCATGACCTTACTACCCTCTGAGTAAAGAACCTATCTCTGACATCCGTCCTATAATTACCACCCCTTAATTTAAAGTTATGCTCCCTCGCGTTAGCCATCACCATCCGAGGAAAAAGGCTCTCACTACCCACCCTACCTAACCCTCTGATCATCTTGTATGCCTCAATTAGGTCACCTCTCAACCTTCTTCTTTCTAATGAAAACAACCTCAAGTCCCTCATAAGCTGATAAGCCTTTCCTCATAAGACCTTCCCACCATACCAGGCAACATCCTGGTAAACCTCCTCTGCACCCTTTCCAATGCCTCCACATCCTTCTTATAGTGCGGCGACCAGAACTGTATGCAATACTCCAAGTGCGGCCGCACCAGAGTTTTGTACAGTTGCAACATGACCTCATGGCTCCGAAATTCAATCCCTCTACCAACCCCTCTTGTAGCAGAAATGAGAGAAAGGAACTGGCCAGGGATCTGGTGATTGGTGTCAACCCAACAGTTCTACCTCTTGCTGTGACGCGCGGACAGATGTAGGGAGCAGCCAGCTCCACTTCTGGCAGAACTGAGATCCAGCAAAGCCGGGCTGTCTCCAAATAGATGAAGGGCAGGATTTTTTGGCTGCGCTCACCCCAAGACTGGGAAATCCAGCCCGAGGTCAACAGACCTTTGCACGGTCCACCTAACCCCCTCCCCACACTCTCCCTCCCCTGCCACCCGCCCGCGATATTCCCATGGAGGGCAGGGCAGGGAAGTTCTGCCCAATGCCACTGAACTGTTGACACAGCTGCAGAACTCCAGATCCCTGGGAACATGGAAATAAAAGCACGTAAATCATTGCTGATGATGTTCAAAAACAGAATGCAATTTTATGAGATCCTATTGTCTGATGTTTTAATATCTCTGAAACTAATCCTTCTGCTGAATTCAATGATTTACAAATGCATCAGATTTTCACCCACAACCAGTTCTGCCAGTAATTGCCAAGCTAAAATACTGGAAAAAGGTTTTTAACGTGTATTTATTAGTGTCACAAGTAGGCTTACATTAACACTGCAATGCAGTTAATGTGAGAATCCCCTAGTTGCCACACTTCAGCTCCTGTACGGGGACACTGAGGGAGAATTTAGCATGTCCAATGCACCCTAACCAGCACGTCTTTCAGACTGTGGGAGGAAGCCGGAGCAACCGGAGGAAACCCACGTAGACATGGGGAGAATGTCCACACTCTGCACAGACACTGACCCAAGCTGGGAATTGAATCTGGGTCCTTGGCACTGTGAGGCAGCAGTGCTAAGTATGCTGCAATGTGAATATACCTTGTTCTATTTAGGCAGGAAGAAGGAAAGAGTCATAGATACAAGTTTCCCTGGGATGAAAGGGTTATCTTATGAGGAAAGATTGAACAGGTTGGGCCTATATCCACTGGAGCGAGCAGTTGTTGAAACATAGAACATCCTACGGGGAGTAGACGGGGTGGTTACTGAGAAAATGTTACTCTGAGTGTGGGTAGTCTAGAATTAAGGGATACAGTTTGAGATGGGATTTTTTTTTCTCTCAGAGGGTCATCAGTCTATGAGATTCTCTTCCCTAGAGAGCAGTGGAGGCTGGGGTCATTGAATATATTCAAAGCTGAGTTGGACTAATTGTTGATCAACAAGGGAGTCAAAGGTTATTGGGTGGTGGGGATGTGTTGGGGAAGGGGGTGGGATAACAGGAAAGTGGAGGTGAGGCCACAATCAGATGAGCTATGATCCAATTGAATGGTTATAGCAGGTTCCAGGGCTGGATGGCCCATTCCGATCGCTGAAACAAGAACTAGTGAACACAGTTTAAAAAGTGGAGAGAGAATAAATTCAATGTTTCGAGTCTGGGTGACCCTTTCTCAAAATGTTGGCTCAATTCTCTCTGCACAGATGCTGTCAGACCTGCTGTGATTTTCCAGCATTTTCTGTTTTTGTTTCAGATTCCAGCATCCACAGTATTTTGCATTTATTTAGGCTCTACAGCTCTCTTCAATAAAGAATTCCATGTTTTCACTACCCTTTGAGAGAAGGAATTCCTCCTTATCTCTATCTTAAATGTGCAACCCCTTATTCTGAGGTCATGCCCTCTGGTACTAGGTTCTCCCACAAAGGGAAATAATCTCTCAGCATCTATCCTTGTCAAGCTCCCTGCCATAATAACCTCGCTTCCAAAGTTGTGCGGGTTAGGTTGATTGGCCACGACAAATTGCCCCCTAGTGTAAGGGGGATAAGCAGGGTAAATATGTAAGATTATTGGGATAAGGGCTTGAGGGGGATTGTTGTTGGTGCAGGCTCAATAGACCAAATGGCCACTTGCTGTACTGTCAGAATTCTATGATTCTTCGAAACATCAATGAGTAAAGGTCCAACCTGCCATCTATCTTTTACAGATGCACCATAGAAGGTATTCTTTCTGATTGTATCACAGCTTGGTATGTCTCCTGCTCTGTCCAAAATCACAATAAACTAGAAATGCTCATAAATGAAGCCCAGTCCATTATGCAAACCAACCTCCCATCCACTGACTCTGTCTACATTTCCTGCTGACTCAGAAAAGCAGCGAGCGTAATTAAGGACCCCACGCACCCCAGACATTCTCCCTTCTACCTTCTTCCGTCAGGAGAAAGATACAAAAGTCTGAGGACACGTACCAACTGACTCAAGAACAGCCTCTTCCCTGCTGCTGTCAGGCTTTTGAATGGGCCTACTTTGCGCTAAGTTCATTTTTCTCTTTACCTTAGCAATGACTGTAACACTACATTCCGCACTCTCTCCTTTCCTTCCCTATGAATGGTATGCTTTGTCTGTATAATGTGTAAGAAACAATACTTTTTACTGTATACTGATAAATGTGACAATAATAAATCAAATCAAATCATCACCTTTATTTAGTGGTGACTTAACAATGTGGGCACAAAGAAAATGGCTGTCACTCCCCATGGAGAAGACTTCTGAAGTTTAACCCAACTGTCAGCAGAGTGTGTAGAATGGAGTGAAAGTGAGGAGATGGAAACATTGAGGAAAAGGTAACTTGAAAGGCCATCTCTATTTACCATGCAGTCAAGCAGATGAGAGAGTCTGAAATAAGGAGATTATATGAGAGAAGGAAGGCTGAGAGTAAGCTCGGGTGGAGCCAAATCATAGCCATGATGAGCCTGTTTCTGTGCTCTGTGTCTTAAGTAATTGTGAGAGGGATGGGAGATGTTCTTCCTGCTTTTTCGATGTGACATGTTGAATAGTACATTATCCCTCAAGTACTTCATTTCTATTCCATTTTGATGCTAATAGCATTTAAATTGCAAGTGCACTCTAAACCTGGCCTCATGCATTTAAGACAATGGAAAGAATTTCTTAAACACCATAAACACGTGGCATAAAGTTACAAGCAATGCACTGTACGTCGATGCTTTGAGTAAAATAACACCCTTCTTCAGAAAATAATATGACTTGCTTTCTCAATACAAATAATAAAAATCACTAATAAATCATGTAATGTCATCAGTTTCTTCCAACCATTATAATTTATATTCACAGCGCTGTACGAATCTACTGAATGGCAATTTATAACATGAGGTTGAGGCCACACTCGTCATTCATTGCTACAATGTGATGATATCATCGCAACTGTTGCTGAGAAATGAGAACAAAGAACAGGAACAGGCCCTTCAGCCCATCAAGTCCGTGTCAACACGGATGCCTCTCTAACTTAATATTTCCTTGACTCTAAGTGGTCCATTTCTATTCCTTGCCTATTCATATATCTATCTAGATGCCTCTTGGACATTGTTATAGCATCTATTTCCACCACCTCCTCTGGCAGCCGCTCCAGGCATTTACCACCTTCTGTGTGAAAAACTTGTCCCTTACATCTCTTTTACATATTCTCCCTTTTACTTTCAACCTACACTCCCGAGTAATTGACCCTTCGATCCTGGGAAAAAGACTGACTATCCACTCTATCTAAGCCTGTCATAATCTTGTAAACCTCTGTCAGATTCCCCTCTCATCCTCCGATGCTCCAGTGAAAATAATCCAAGCTGGTTCAACCATTCTTAATAGTTCGTATCCTCCAAAACCAGGCAACATCCTGGTAAATCTCTTCTGCACCCTTTCCAATGCATCGACATCCTTCCAGACGTTTGGGGACCAGAATTGTACACAGTACTCCAAGTGGACAATGGAGACATTAACAACAACAAACTACACATCTATAGCATTGTGAACATAGTGAAATGCCCCAGAAATATAATCAGATGAAACAGACACTGAGCCAAAGAGGTTCACATTCAGACTGGTAACCAAAAGGTTGACCAAAGAGATTGATTTTAATGTCCCTCTTAAAAACAAAGAACAAAGAAAAGTACAGCACAGGAACAGGCCCTTCAGCCCTCCAAGCCCGTCATGAGGGCCCAACTAAACTACAAAAAACCTTCTGCCCTTACTCGGTCTCTATCCCTCTATTCCCTCCCTATTCATGTAGCCATCCAGATGCCTCTTAAATGCTGCCTGCTTCCATCACCTTCTCTGGCAGCGTGTTCCAGGTGCCCACCACTCTCTGTGTGAAAACCTTCCCCCACATATCTCCCTTAAACTTTCTCCCTCTCACCTTGAACCTGTGCCTCCTTGTAACTGACACTATCCACCCTACCTACGCCTCTCATAATTTTGTGGGCCTCTAGCAGGTCTCCCCTCAGCCTCCCCTCAGTGAAAACAAACCTAGTTTATTCAACCTCTCCTCATAGCCAACAACCTCGAGACTGGGCAACATCCTGGTGTATCTTCTTTGAAACATGCAGTACGGAAGGAGGCCATTTGGCCCATCAAGCCTGCACCAATCACAATCCCACCCAGACCCGATCCCATAACCCTATGCATTGACCTAAACTAGTCCCCCTGAGATTAAGGGGCAATTTTGTCTGGTCAATCCATCAAACCCACACATCTTTGGACTGTGGGAGGAAAGCAGAGCATCCCGAGGAAATCCATGCAGACGTGGGGAGAATGTGCAAACTCTACACAGCTAGTGACCTAAGCCGGGAATCAAACCCATGTCACTGGCACCGTGAGACAACAGTGCTTTGCACTCTTTCCAAAGCTTCCATGTCCTTCTGATAGTTTGAGCAACCAAAACTACACGCAATACTCCAAATGTGGCCTAAGGTTTTATATAACTGCAGCATGATTTGCCAAATCTAGTATCAATGCCCCTGATGAAGGTTAACAGGCAATATGCCTTCTTAATCACTTTGGCCACCTGAGTTGCCACTTTTAGGGAACTGTGCACCTGCACACCCAGATCCCTCTGTATGTTAATGTTCCTAAGGGTTCTGCCATTTACAGTATAATTTACATCTAAATTTGATCCTCCAAAATGCATCACCTTGCATTTATCCTGATTAAACTCCATCTGCCATTCTAAGCCCAAGTCTGCAATTGATCTATATCCAGTTGTATCCTCTGACAAACTCTGGCACTATCAGCAACTCCAACAATCTTTGTGTCATTCACAAACTTACTAATCTGACCAGCCACATTTTCCTCTAGATCATTTATATATACTACAAACAACAGAGGTCCCAGCACTGATCCCTGTGAAACATCACTAGCTCCATTCTGAAAAACACCTTCCACCGCTACTCTCTGTCTGCTATAATCAAGCCAGTTCTGTATCCATCGAGGCAGCTTACCCTGAATCCCATGTGATTTTAGTTATTGCATCAGTCTATCACAGAGGACCTTGTTAAATGCCTTATAGAGTCCATATAAACCACATCCATAACCCTTCCCTCATCAATTATCTTTGTCACCTCTTCAAAAAACTCAATCAAGTTAATGAGACATGACTTTCCCCATACAAAGCCATGCCACCTGTCACTAACTAGTCCATTTTCTTCCAAATGTGCATATATCCTGTCCCTCACCACTGACGTCAGGCTCACCGACCTATAATTTCCTGGATTATCCCTGCTTCCTTTCTTAATCAAGGGAACAACATTGCCTATTCTCCAGTCCTCTGGAACCTCACTTGTGGTCAAAAAGGATGTAAACGGTATCTGTTAAGGTCCCAGCTATTTCTTCCCTTGCCTCCCACAATAACCTAGCATAGGTCCCATCGAGTCCAGGGCATTGTCTATCCTAATGCAATTTAGGATACCCAACATTTCCTCCTTCAATATATTGACATTCTCTAGAACATTTACAAACCTATTCGCTGACCTCACCATCCGTCATGTCCTTCTCCTTTGTGAATACCAATACAAAGTACTCATTAAGAATTTCACCCACTTCCTGTGGTTCCACGCACCACTTCCCTTCACTGTCCTTGAGCGCACCTACTCTTTCTCTTGCAATCCTCTTGCGCCTAAAATTCTCCTTGACCCTGTTTGCTAAAGGCATTTCATGCCTCTTTTAGCCTTCTTATTCCACGTTTAAATTCCTTCCTACTTTCACTATATTCCTTGAGGGCTTTGTCAGTTTTTAGATGCCTAGATCTATTGTATGCTTCCTTTTCCCTTTTGATGAACTTACAATTTCCTTGTCATCCATGGTTCCCAAATCCTGTCATTTCTATCCTTCATTTTTGTGGGGACATTCCTGTCCTACACTTCAATCGTGATGTGGATATGCTGGCATTGGACTGGGGTATACACAGTAAAAAGTCTGACAACACCAGGTTTAAGTCCAACCGATTTATTTGATAGTAAACTCACTGTAAATTCTAATCAGTAATCAGTAAACTATCTGTGCTTTATATGCTCTGTCTGAGGCCAGAACTCTCCATTCACCTGACGAAGGGGGTAACCTCAAAAGCTAGTGAGTTTACTATCAAATAAATCGGTTGGACTTAAACCTGGTGTTGTCAGACTTTTTACTGTACTACACTTCAATCAACAGGCCTGTAAAAGCCTCCCTCATACGAAATGTGGATTTGTTCTGAACTAGCTGTACCCAATCCACATTCTCCAGTACCTGTCAAATTTGGATGTATTTGGCCCTCGCCCAATTAAGGAGATTCACCCGAGAGCCACTCTTGTCGTTATCCATGACTACCCGAAATCTTATGGAATTATGGTCGCTAAGCCCAAATTGCTCCCCCACTGAAACATCGATGACTTGACCCAGCTCATTCCCCAATACCAAGTCTAGTTTGGCTTCCTCCCTGGTTAGATTGTCAACATACTATATCAAAAAGCCCTCCAGGACACATCTAACAAATTGCCCTCCATCTGAGCCCCTGGCTGTAAGGGAGTCCAGTCAATATGGGGGAAGTTAAAGTCACTCACCACAACGACCCTGCTTTTTCCACAACTTTTCAGTATCTGACTCCACAACTGTCTCCTGTGGGCTGTTGGGAGGTCTATAGTACACTCCCGGCATTGTGATTTTACCCTTCCTGTGCCTAAGCTCCACCGATAATGCCTCACTACAAGATCCTTCCAATGTGTCCTCACTCAACACACCTGAGATGTGCTCTCTAACCAGCAATGCAATCCCCCACCCCTTTTGTTTCCCCTCTATCCCATGTAAAACAATGATACCCTGGAATGTTAAGCCGCCAGCCCTGTCCCTCCTTTAACCATGTCTCTGTAATTTCAATTACATCATAATTCTGTGCCGTAATCCAGGCTCCCAGTCTTACCTGTTATACTTCTTGCATTGAAGCAAACGCACTCCAGACCTCCAGTCCCACTGAGCCCTATTGTTTCCCTCTGCCTGCTCTTACTCTGCACCATTTTTATCTCAGTCTCATTTTCTTCCCCAGTCTCCACCCTTACTGGTCTGCTGTTCTGGATCCCCCCTGCCGCCCCCTGCCACCGCCACCCCCGCACCACACACACACACACACAAGTTTAAACCCTCCCAAACAGAACTGGCAAACCCCCTGCCCAGGATATTGGTGCCTCTCCAGTTCAGGAACAGTAAAGGAAGGAAGATCATTAAAGGTTCACTTTGGTCTTAGCCACTGCTTTGCCGGTTCCTTTGCAAATTTAAAGAATGACAGATCTGATCATACAAGGAAGCCCTTAATTGTACTGAACTGGGTTTCTTTTTAATGTTCATCGCATAATGGTATTCTTAATTTGGCCACAACATCTTCAGTCACATTAGTAAATCCAATTTACCTGAATGTTGCATTTCACTGGCCATGTGTCATGCCTAATAAAGGCATGTCACATTCATAATGGATGTATCAAGCTGTTACGGAGGTTTTGGAACTGTCTTTTATTTGCTTAAAATGGAAACTGATGAACTGTTAAATTGTCTGCTGAAGGATGAAGCAGCCTTTGAATACTCAATATAGAATCATAGAATCACTACAGTGCAGAAGGAGGCCAGTCAGCCTATCAAGCCTGCACTGACCACAATCCCACCCAAGCCCAATCCCCATAACCCCATGTATTTATCCTACTAGTCCCCCTGACACTAAGGATCAATTTAGCATGGCCAATCAGCTTCACCTCTTTGAGGGGAAACCGGAGCACCAGGAGGAAACCCATGCAGACATGGGGAGAACATGCAAATTCCACGCAGACAGTGACCCGAGGCTGGAATCAAACCCCATATTGAACATAGATTATCAAGTTCTGAATTGAATAATCATGGGTCAGAGCTTCCTCCTGGAATGGACACACCAAGACCAATGTTATCTGTAAAATTCACACTGGCCACTGTTCGAAACTTACTCAAAACACAGTTGATGGACTTTTAGACTATGGATTCAGGACTGTCGTACAACAAAAGAAAGATAACAAAACCAGTTATCCACAAGTTAAATGTGAAACACCATCATCTATCTTTGATTGTATATCAATGGCATTGCAGCTTTAAGCCATCCTGGGTGGACAATGACCACTGACCATGTGAGAACTGGCTTTTGATTCTGACATTCTTCATTATCCCAGGGTCCAGAAGCGATCTGGACAGACTGCAGAAGAACACAAATCCCACTCCAGAATTAGAGCACAAAACTCTAGGTGGACACGCCAATGCAGTGCTGATCCTTGTGTGTTAATTTACACAAGATTAAGAGGTGCAAAATGGATAAAAGCTTCTGACATTGTTGCCACAAAGGCAGTGATTGATTAACTTCGTTCCGAGCAAGTAAGAGCAATGTAATTCAAAGGGAAAGTTGAATGGTTGGGACTCGGAACTAGAATTTCCCCATGGGGCACAACTCCTCTGAGAAGCTGCAAACCAGGTCTGTTAACAGTACAGTCCAGACACCAGCAAAATTGTGAGAGGGGTAGTGGGGGGTAGCTAATCCCACAGTGATACAGGAAGGGAGAGAACACTGCATGAGGACTCGCTACCCATACCCTAACTCCACACCATCCAAAAAGTGTTGGAAATGGGATTCCTAGGAGGAATTCTCGGCCACACTGGCCTAAAAGCCACAAATTCCTGCCCAACTGTCAATGGTGTTTCACATTGTCGAAACTCCAGTGGCGGGCAGGAAGGGAGAATTCTGGCCGGTAATCCTAAAATTGTGTTCCATCCACCATTTCTGAAGGCATTCCTGCCCTTTGAAAATCTGGGCCCCAGGCAAACGAATCAGGATGAGATATTTGTAATATCGGCAGTTTTTAAACATCACTTTACACAATAAAACCCTACCTCGCCTCAGCACAGAAACGGCATCATAGCTGCAAATTAAGGCAACTATTTATATTTTAATGTGATCGATTTTAAACATTAAACATTAGCGATTTATAAACTGGATGGGAAAGGCAATATTGAGAAACACAGTGGAATATGCCCAATTCTCTCTTCTGCAACAGCCAATTATCTTAAAGAAAATCTGCGGACTCTAAATAATTTCTGCTTCATGCACAAAGCACTCTTCCAGTATTTGCTTCCCAGCGCTAATTAAATTTATCATTAAAGTGCTGCCAACAACTTTCAGAGTGGATGCTCCCCCCTTGCTGACAAGCCATCCATTCTTGCAAAGATTTAGTAGCCTAGAGACCACTAACAGCTCTTTTTGTCAAAATGTCTGGTTCTTTATTATGCTGATGTACAAAATCTAGAAGTTTTAGAATCCTACAGTGCAGAAGGCGGCCATTCTCCCGTTGAGTCCGCACCGACCACAATCCCACCCAGGCCCGATCCCCATAAACCCATGTATTTACCCTAGCTAATCCCTCTGACACTAAGGGGCAATTTAGCATGGCCAATCCACCTAACCTGCACATCTTTGGAGTTAGACATTGGCAGGACTAGAAGATTCTGCCGGGGGCCAATGGCTGCTTCTGCTACTGGAAAACGCCCTGTAGGGGAGCTGGAAAATCCCACTTAATGGCTGGAATTTTCCAGCCGTTTATGCCCCACTGCCGCTGCAACAAGGACAGAAAATTTGGCTTTTAGTTTAATTTTAGGGACTGGGGTAGAAAGTGAGACAGAAATTAACATCGCGCAGAGTAAGAGGCAGGCAGAGGGAAGCCACGGGGCTTGGCGGGACTGGAGGTCTGGAGTGCATTTGCTTCAATGCACTCTAGACCAGGGGTTCTGTGTACTGCGAGCATTTCTGTTCATTAAATGAAGATGAGGATTTCCTCTGGGTGTCCCAGTGCAGCGAAATAATAAATCAATCTTTTCATGAGTGTATTTAGTATAAAATCCTACAGTGCAGTGGAACACATGTACTGGGCCTTTGAAAGAGCAGTCTAATTAGTCCCACCCCCTTACCTCTTTCCCAGAGTTCTGCAAATCTATTCCTTTTCAAGTGTATTTCCAATTCTCTTTTGAGAGTGTTCATTGGAACTGCTTTCACCGTCCTTTCAGCATCCCAGCTCACCACAACTCAGCACGCGATATAAATTCACCTCTTCTCCCCTTGTTTCTTTTGCCAATTATCTTCAGTCTGTTTTACTACATTTGTCTATTACCTACAAAAATAAAATTCCCTGTTCCCAAAGAATATACATCCTATAGTGTAGAAGGAGGCCATTCGGCCCATCAAATCTGCACCAACTACAATCTACCCAGGCCCAATCGCCATAACCCCAAATATTTACCCCGCTAATCCCTCTAACCTACACAGCCCAAGGTATTAAGGAGCAATTTAGCATGGCCAATCAACTTAACCTGTACATCTTTGGACTGTGGGAGCACCCGGAGGAAACCCACACAGACACAGGAAGAATGTGCAAAGTCCACACAGGCAGTCACCCAAGGTTGGAATTGAACTGGGGTCTCCGGTGCTGTGAGGCAGCAGTGCTAACCACTGTGCCATCATACGATGATCTGTAAATATCTGTAAAGAGCTGGCAACTAATTAGCTAGGAACTTGTTGTAAGAGGTAAGTGTTCCGATGTGATGTGTAGACTGATGTGATGTGCAGCATTATTTAAAGATACAGGCTGGAATTGTATGGCTAGTCACACTGGCTGGGATTCTCCAGTCCCGCTGCAGTGAACGGAGATTCGGCTGAGTGCCAAATTTTCTGTCCTCGTTTACAGTCATGATGTGGGTATGCTGGCGTTGGACTGGCGTAAACACAGTAAAAAGTCTAACAACACCAGGTTCTAGTCCAACCTATTTATTTGATAATATACTCACAAGCTTTCGGGGTTAGCCCCTTCATCAGGTGAATGGAGAGTTCTGGCCTCAGACAGAGCATATAAAGCACAGACAGTTTAGAGATTACTGATTAGAATGCGAATCCTTACACCTAACCTGCTGTTCAAGACCTGAAGTGGCTGATAATGTGAGTGGAAGGAGCACTGATCACAGGTTAAAGAGATGTGTATTGTCTCCAGACAGTACAGTAAGTGAGGTTTTGCAAACCCAGGCAAGTCACGGGGGTTACAGATAGTGCGACATGAACCCAAGATCCCTGTTGAGACCGTCCTCATGTGTGCGGAACTTGGCTATCAGTCTCTGTTCAGCGACTCTGCGCTGTCGTGTGTCGTGAAGGCCGCCTTGGAGAACGCTTACCCGAAGGTCAGAGGCTGAATGCCCGTGACCGCTGAAGTGTTCGCCAACAGGAAGGGAACAGTCTTGCCTGGTGACTGTCGAGCGATGTTCGTTCATCCGTTGTCGTAGCGTCTGCATGGTCTCCCCAATGTACCATGCCTCGGGACATCCTTTCTTGCAACGTATCAGGTAGACAAGGTTGGACTAAAACCTGGTGTTGTCAGACTTTTTACTCGTTTACAGTGGCAGCGGGGGATAAATGACTGGAAAATTCTGGCCATAGAGTGGGATTTTCCAGCTCCCCCACAGAGTGGAGGTGGCCATTGGGCTGCCAGCAGAATTTTCCAGTCTTGCCACTGTCTATTTTATGGCTTGCTTATGGGGAACTCACTGCGGCGGGAGTGGAAAAACATGCTGGTAGGAAGGGCTGGAAAATGCTGCCCAACAAGTCCTGACCTTTCCAAGCTTGAAGCGTGATTATTGCCAACATGTAGTCTTTAAAGTTTATTTATTAGTGTAACAAATAAGCTTACATTAACACTGCCATGAAGTTACTGCAATAATCCCCTAGTCTCCACACTCCAATGCCTGTTCGGGTACACTGAGGGAGAATTTAGCCTGGCCAGTGCAGCTAACCAGCACGTCTTTCGGACTGTGGGAGGTAACGGGAGCACCCGGAGGAAACCCACGCAGACACAGGGAGAATGTGCAAACTCTATAGAGACAGTCGCTCAAGCCGGGAATCGAACCCAGCGCTGTAATAGCAGTCCTAACCACTCTACCACCATGCCACTGAATATACCATTGGATCTTTTACACCCACCTGAGACCAAACCTCAGTTGCTTATTTTAATGCAAAAAAAAGAATAATGATGGAACTAATTTGGAGTCTGCAATTTCATTTTGGAGTCACAAATTGGTTGTTTACAGATTTAAACGGTTTCTAATCTCAAGTTCCATTGAGCTGCAATCATTAAAATTCCAAATTAGAACTGGGACACCCATTACACTTCTCAACTCTCTGTCACTGCAAAATGCAGAAAGCTCATTATATTTATGGGCAAAGATTCTCTCACTCGCCATAGTCGCTTTTATCAAGGAGTAACAATAATTCTCAAAAACATCTGCCTGTGTATTGTTTAGAGTTAATTAGGTAATTCTCCAGTCCTGTTAGCCCCAGATTAAATCCTGCTGGGATGGTGAATTTGGTGAGGGACCCAAACTGGGATTTGCACCGAGCATTAAGCAGTTTCCGACATTCCTGGTCCATCCCGTTTGGCATGATCAGGATCTTGTCCAGAAAGGGCAAGAGACTGATTCAAACTCATTTGCATTGACTTTAATCTCATTAGCAAGATGAAAATAAAATTTAGTGGCTTCCTGCTACATTCCCGCCCTCCCCCAGCATGAAGTCACCTGGGTGCCAATCACTACAAGTCCCTAAAAGTGGGGATTAGGTGCCACAAAGTGGGAGTAAAGAGATGAATACTCACATTGAAGGTTCCTTGGGTAAAGCATCCACTACGAGAGTACAGAGGGGTATCTCTCAAGGGAAAAACATAGAAACCCCACAGTACAGAAAGAGGCCATTCAGCCCATCGAGTCTGCACCGACCGCAATACCACCCAGGCCCTACCCCCATATCCCTACATATTTTCCCACTAATTCCTGTAACCTACGCATTTCAGGACACTAAGGGCAATTTTAGCATGGCCAATCAACCTAACCCGCACATTTTTGGACTGTGGGAGGAAACCAGAGTACCCAGAGGAAACCCACGCAGACACGAGGAGAATGTGCAATCTCCACACAGACAGCTGGGAATCGAACCCAGGTCCCTGGAGCTGTGAAGCAGCAGTGCTAACCACTGTGCTACTGTGCCGCCCAGTGGAAATTGGAGATTGAGGGGTCTTGGGCTGTCCTGGAGGATTTCAGGTCAGGTTTTGCCTCCAGGATGGATGTTGCTTGGCTACTCTTCGCCCTGTAGCTTGTAAAAGCTTTGAACTGTCTCTCAGCATGTCAATTTCAAAGCGCAGTTGCAGGTGCTAAGCTTCTCTCTGCAGTTTTTAAAAGCTGGATGGCCTTGGCTTGGCCCACTAGCTTCAAAAGACCATCCTTAATTGGGTGGGGCACCTGTTTCAATGCCAGTTAAGAAGGGGCCCTGGTCAAAACTCCAAAGAGTGATTGTTTGTTCCTGGGAGTTGGGTTCAAGATCTGAAAACAGTCTGAACTCATGTTTGCCACTCACAAATTTACAGCTGAGCCCACTTTCAAACAGTTGTGAATGTTGGCACAACAGAAATTTTCAAAATCACAATCAATAAATTCTTGTGAGTTAAGGACATCAAAGATGTGGTACATATTTACGTAATTGCATGACTGCTTTAAGAGTCAGTCAGATGATTTGATGGTGATGTCATTAGTGCGTTGCACAGGTTGCTGTTTTAGTTTGTAAGAGCTTCTAGAATAAATCTGTCGTTGTCAGCTTAAATCTATGTGTGCAAACCGTGGGGGCAATCTTACCAAAAAAATTCAAAGTGCAGAACAAGTGTGAAAAAAGGAACGTTTCAAACCAGATTTTTCGGTGAGAAAGAAATTCAAATTTTTATGACACTTTGGAAAGGAAATGAGGCAAAGTGTGATTCTCACCAGTAGGCAGGTGGACAGAGTCAATTCATGCCAGAAAGCTGGCTGCTAACTATGAGAAGACACTATTGCGCATATGCTGTAATCTCCCATCGCACTATGTACATTGTGTGTTGGGAGATGGTCACACTCCCACTCCCCCAGACATCGCAACCCTACTCCCCTGATGATGCTCCCCCCCAATTGTGCCCCCCAATCGCCACCCCCATTCACCACCCTGGCCTATCGCTGCCCCCATTCACGCACAGCAGTGAATGAGATAGAAGCAGAAAGACCTATCAGCATGTGTGAAGGGAGAGAAACAAGATGGTGAGTTTTCCCATCATACCCCCGACCCAGGTGTATGTTTAAGGTGGAGGGGAGAGATACAAAACTGACCAGAGGGGCAATTTTTTCACACAGAGGGTGATGAATGTCTGGAACAAGCTGCCAGAGGTAGTCGTAGTGGTGGGTACAATTTTGTCTTTTAAAAAGCATTTAGACAGTTACATGGGGAAGATGGGTATAAAGGGATATGGGCCAAATGCAGGCAATTGGAATTAGTTTAGGACTTTAAACAAAAGGGGCGACATGGACAAGTTGTGCCAAAGTTTCCATGCTGGAAATCTCTATGAATCTAAAATGGTTCACCATTGACCAGCAATGGGATTTTCTATTGATATCTACGAGGTTTTGTGTGCCCGCACCCTCTTCCACCGGGGAGCACACTGCAGGGGTCACCATCGATAGCATCAGAAGATCCCGCTAATGGGAAGGGCCAGAGAATTATAGCCGGAGTAAACATTTTGAGTCGAAAGATTTGTGACATTTTGAAGGGTTCTGAAGTTCATTCAGTTCTGAACAAGAGTCATATTCGCCTCGAAACATCGACAGGGATTCTACACTCCCACCCATGGTGAAAATCGTTGCCAGTAGGACAGAAAATTTGACGGACCATCCAAAGGTCTGTTAATCTAAGTGGGGAATTTTCCACAGTGCACAGATCTGGAAAATGCCAGACATTATCTCTAGTTCTCTCTCTTGACAGATGCTGCCAGACCTGCTGGTTTTGCTTCCTTCCCAGAAACAAAATGAGGATGGGTTCCAATCAGTGAGATATATTTAACAGAGATTAAGTTGCAGGTTATATTTTAACTACATTGCTGCAAGTTGCTGAATGTTAAACTTATCACATTTCTGAGTGGTGCTGCTGCTAAGACAATAATGCCAATGATGCTTAGCACCTGCATAAATGAGATAAACATTGGGATTCTTCCAATCTCTCAACACAACTCAGGAGGGACCTCCGCCTCTGGCTTGGAAAATAGTCAAGCCGTGGCTGTTTTGGAATTCTCTTCTTTCAAGGCGTTTCCTGTTTATAAGGACCAGAATTTCCTTCAATAGATGGGGCAGTGTGAGAGATGCGGACTCTCTATCCCAGGAGTTCCTGCCTTCCCGACTCTCTCAGCACCTGGTATAAAAATGGAGGCTGGCAAGTTCAACATAAGAACATAAGAACATAAGAAATAGGAGCAGGAGTAGGCCATCTAGCCCTTCGAGCCTGCCCCGCCATTCAATAAGATCATGGCTGATCTGTCGTGGCTCAGTTCCACATTCCTGCCCTCTCCCCATAACCCTTAATCCCCTCGCTTATCAAAAGCCCATCAACCCGCGTCTTAAAAATATTTAGCGAGGCAGCCTCCACCACTTCAACGGGCAGAGAATTCCAGAGATTCACCACCCTTTGAGTGAAGAAGTTCCTCCTCAACTCCGTTCTAATCCGCCCCCCCTTTATCCTGAGGCTGTGCCCCCTAGTCCTACTGTCCTTTCTGAGCAGGAAGAGTCTCTCCACCTCTATCCTATCCATCCCATTCATCATCTTATACGTCTCAATGAGATCTCCCCTCATTCTTCTAAACTCTAACGAGTACAAGCCTAGTTTATTCAGCGTCTCCACATAGTTCAACCCCCTCAACTCCGGCATCAGCCTAGTAAACCTCCTCTGCACTCCCTCCGAGGCCAAAATATCCTTGCGTAAGTACGGCGACCAAAACTGCACACAGTACTCTGGCTTCCCTGTAAGGGTGGGTTCTGTTTGTTATTTTCAGGGCAGGAAAATTCCTGCACTCTTAAGGAAAAGGGCAGGAGTGGAAGGTTGTGTGGGATGGAATTTTTTAAGGAATTACTCTTACCTGGGGTGCCACAAAGGCATGACCAGTTCTGGGCACCTGACCAAAAAGCCTCTAACAATACTTGAGTCTGATGAAAACAAAGGGTCGGGATTTTCCGGCCATGCTTGCCCAGTAATTCCTGCCCGAGGTCAGTGGACCTTTGCATGCTCCGGGTCCCACCCACTCCGATTCCCCTGGTGGGTGGGACGGGAAAATTCCAGCCCATGCACTGATCCATCCAAATCTGGCACTAGAGGGCACCAGTGAGCACACCAATTCACCCAATACCATCCAGCCGCCTGTGCATGTTGTTTAGAATAGACCTTTCCAATATTCCAAAGCACTTCAAAGCTTTTAAATGCAAGGCTATTTCCCAACTCCTGATCAAGCTTTTCCAAACACTGCTGGTTTGGATAAACTCTCCCAGTGTGACGTACAGGAGAAGAATTACCTTTCTTTGGAGAGAATTTGGTCGATTTCTGAAAACTCTGATCCATGTTAAAATGAAATGTTGGTGTTTCATATGTCTTGCCGTCATCTTCAATCCCATCTACAATCCTGTGAAAAGAAATGGGAAGGATTGATTGCCAACTGTTGGAGTCTCAGCCTCATCTTTTATACAGTAGGGACTGCTCTGTTGCCATCTCACAATAACAGGGTTGACTTGAACATTACCGACAAACGCCTCCACATGAAGCAAGCAACAGGTTCATCATGCGAGCTGCATTTGATATTGTGGCTTCTGCTCTGTTGCTGCTTCACCACCACAGACTTGCAACCCTGCTTTAAATTTTGGATCGTTTCAAATGTAAAGGTTAATACTTGTGGTAACGTAACCCCTTTAAGGGATGATCCTTTGCGGGCCACATGATCAGGCCAAACCCAGTGAAATGGAAACGTGAGAATGCCAGGCTAAGCAAGAGCAATGGCACGTGTCCTGGGAGAGGGAGGACCTCAGTTGGAGCCCAGCAGAGAAGAGAGGAGATCTGTGTGACATTTCTGTCAGACTCATGTCTGACGTTAGTGTACTTTTAAGAGATTTTTTAAAAATCATGATCTTTGCAACTTTCAGCGTTGTCAAGTTGTCTGTAGCAGTCCTTCTTTTGCTACTTAAATGAGGTTGTATATTTTTACTCTGGAACATTTTATGACCCTGCATTGTTAGAAGGAAGGTTATGTGTTTTAGACAGTTTTTTCTCTAATGATTTTAACACTTCATTTTCCTGCTTGGCTAGTAGCAGTTTTTAGTTTTAGAAGGGACATCAAGCTGAAAAGAATTGTTTCTCTCTCTCCCTGGCTTTGGAGATTCTGCTGGTTAGCTGAAAACAAGGCATATTGCCTCCCTGGAGTAGAGAATCTGCTGTTGCTGGCTAGACCAGTGTCTCTCCTTAGAGTTCTGGGAAGCTGTTCTGATTCCAATCTTGTCTGTGTGTGTCTCAAGAGAATTGAAACATTCATCTAAAGGATTCAGTTCCAGTATTGCGTGAGCATTAGTCTTTGCTGTGTTAAACCTGTGAAAAGTATTTTTTGTCTATGGGACCTTTTTATTTCATTGGAACATTTTAGATATATTTGTTAAGGGCTATACATTATCATGGTTGTTTTGTTTTTGTTTGTAATTGATAAAAGTTATTGCTAATTGTTAACTATATTCTTAATTAAAATTTGGTTGATAAAAGCTCCCTTGTGGGTCATTTGTTTCATACTTGAAGTGAAACATATTGTGCTTATCCTAGCCAAATTCAGGATGAAAATCTTATGATCCAGGTGGGCTTCATAAAACACTTTGAGTTTCCAATCTGAATTATAGCACCCATTATTATAGTTTAATAACTCTTCTTCTTGTTGGACTCATATTAAGTCACCTCCAGTTATAACATTGCTTTAAAACCCTCCTTAAAATGGCGGCACAGTACCCTTAGTGTCCCAAGATGTGTAGGTTAGGTGGGTTAGCAATGGTAAATACGTGGAGGTATTGGGATAGGGAGAGGGAGAGGATAAGCAACTGTCTCAGAGAGTCAGTATTCAGTGCAGACTCAAAGGGCTAAATGGCTCCTCTTGCACTGTTGGGATTCTGCGTGCTTTCAGCAAGAATTCTGGATTTATTGCAAAGACCAGTGTGATTCTCGATTCTCTCTTGCTGTCAATTCTGCAGTGGGGGAGAAATTCTGCAATGAGGAAATGTTCAGTGATTGAAGAATCAGAGAGTATTGGATACTCTGACTACACGCGACAAATCCTCTACAGAGATAACCACCCTGAAGCTGTGCTCTGCAGTGGGAATTTAAGAACATAAACTCCAGCACAGCTCCCCACCAGGTATACACTGATACCGCCCTGTCAACCTTCAATATCTCTTTTCATTATCCTCTCCTTTCCTTAATGCCCACCACCAGGCTCTGCATTCTTCCACTATTGCCTTCTCCACACTGCTGAAGATTCAATCTGCATCCTTCATACATCCCTCTTCTGGGACAGCACGGTGGCACAGTGGTTAGCGCTGCTGCCTCACAGTGCCAGGGATCTGGGTTTGATTCCTGCCTCGGGTCACTGTCTGTGTGGAGTTTGCACATTCTCCCTGTATCTGCATGGGTTTCCTTCGGGTGCTCCAGTTTCCTTCCACACTCCAAAGATGTGTGGGTTAAGTTGATTGGCCATGCTAAATTGCCCTTTAGTGTCAGGCGAACCAGCTAGTAGGGTAAATACATGGAATTGTGGGGATAGGGGCTGGGTGGGATTGTGGTCATTGCAGACTGGATGGGCTGAATGGCCTCCTTCTGCACTGTAGGATTCTATGATTCTCTGCTCCCTTGTCCCATCCCTTCAATCATCATCATCTCCCCAATCAGAGTTGGGAGAATCACAAGTCATCCAATGCCACATTCAGACCTGCTGTTCCTCTGTGCCTCTATATTAAGTTCTCTCAGCTAGTCTCCAAATTGATTAAGCTGTATCCAATTTGTGAAGTCCTCTACAATCCTTTGTTGTTATTTTCTTTGGTTGGGTTTGTGCTCATCCAGATTTAAAGTAATGATCAATTTGAGGGAAACAAGCATCCTCATATACAAAGACACTGATAATGCTGATGCTTTTTACCAATGCATTAAAGGTATTTATTTTTCTGTTCAGAGGAACCTAATTCCCAGTTTCCCAGTGAAGAGACCAGTTGATCCTGGCAAGACCTTGCAGTGGAACCTTTTAATCTAGGGGGACTGTTATTGCCACCACAATGTTCTGGCTGACTAGGAAACTTTCCTGCAAATATTGCCCTCCATGGACACATGGGAAGCATCAACAGCCTGTTAATCAACCTGTTTGGCCACATTATAGACACACCTTCCATGGCTTGTCCTGGGTGGGATAAGAGCTCAAATGTCAGCAGGCCACCCACTGTGACATGAGACCTCCCCTCTCCTGTGATCAACATGGAGTGGAGGGAAATTAGTGGTTCACTTATATTCAAGAACTTATATGGAAAATCTATGTGACAGGAGGTAGCTTAAATCTTGTAGTGTAGTTGCCTTTGATTTAAATAAAAGGTTAGTGTCTAATTTAAAGGTGTTTTCATTTTCCAGTTCCAACTCCGGATACTTTTTCAGGCAATACTCTACCATTTACATTCCCATTCCATGGAGAAACAATTAATTTGCATTCCTGCTCTGTCCTCCTGTTCCCCCATTTGCACTCCAACCCCATTCTGCTCGTTCCAGTCAGTTTCGCTCAGTCAACTAGACAGTTGGTTCATGATGCCAATTGCCAGTAACAGCGCGGGTTCAATTCCGGTACCTGCTGAGGCACGGGCAACATGGTGGCACATGGTTAACACTGCGGCCTCACAGCACCAAGGTCCCAGGTTCAATTCTAGCCTCGGCTCACTGTCTGTGTGGAGTTTGCATGTCCTCCCCGTGTCTTCCGTAGTCTTCCTCCGGGTTCACTGGCTTCCTCCCACATGTGCGGGTTAGGTAGATTGGCCATGCTAAATTGACCCTAGTGTCAGGGGGATTAGCAAAGGTGTGGAGTTATGGGAATACGGCCTGGATGGGATTGTGGTCAGTACAGATGCAATGGACCGAATGGCTGTCTTCTGTTCTGTGGGCATTCTATGAATCATTGCCTCCTTCTCCATCTTGCCTGAGTTGTGGTGACCCTCAGGTTAAATTGCCACCTGTCAATTCTTCTCCCTCAAAGAGGAGAGCAGCCGATGATCATCTGGGTGTATGGTGACTTTAACTTTGCTCTCTCCTGCCACCAGCCATTTATACTCCCACTTTGTTCACCCCTTTCCCATTCCAGTTTCCACCTGACATTACTCTTTCCTGTTTATACCATTCTCCATCAGCCACAGGGCCAGAGTGTACTTGCCCAGGCTGTGCGTCTACAATAACAGAAAATGCTGGAAAATCACAGCAGGTTTGGACAATCCCAGAGCTCGGAAAGAGGGTCACCTGTGGAGGGAAAATGTTCCGAGTTTGGATGGCCCTTTGTCAGAGCTCTGAGATTGTCCAGACCTGCTGAAATATTCCAACATTTTCTGTTCAGACCTGCTGAGAATTTCTAGAATTTTCTGTCTAGACTTGCTGTGATTTTCCAGCATTTTCTGTCCAGTCCTGCTGAGATTTCCCAGCATTTTCTAACCAGACCTGCTGAGGTTTTCCAGCATATTCTGTCCAGAACTGCTGAGATTTTCCAGCATTTTCTGTGCAGACCAGCTGAGATTTTCCAGCATTTTCTGTCTGGATCTGCTGAGAGTTTCCAGCATTTTCTGTCCAGACCTGCTGAGAATTTCCAGAATTTTCTGTCTAGACTTATAAGGACATAAGAACATAAAAAATAGGAGCAGGAGTAGGCCATCTAGCCCTTCGAGCCTGCCCCGCCATTCAATAAGATCATGGCTGATCTGTCGTGGCTCAGTTCCACATTCCCGCCCTCTCCCCATAACCCTTAATCCCCTCGCTTATCAAAAACACATCAACCCCCGTCTTAAAAATATTTAGCGAGGCAGCCTCCACCACTTCAACGGGCAGAGAATTCCAGAGATTCACCACCCTTTGAGTGAAGAAGTTCCTCCTCAACTCCGTTCTAAACCGCCCCCCCACTTTATCTTGAGGCTGTGCCCCCTAGTCCTACTGTCCTTTCTGAGCGGGAAGAGTCTCTCCACCTCTATCCTATCCATCCCATTCATCATCTTATACGTCTCAATGAGATCTCCCCTCATTCTTCTAAACTCTAACGAATACAAGCCTAGTTTATTCAGCCTCTCCTCATAGCTCAACTCCCTCAACTCCGGCATCAGCCTAGTAAACCTCCTCTGCACTCCCTCCAAGGCCAAAATATCCTTGCGTAAGTGCGGCGACCAAAGCTGCATACAGTACTCCAGCTGCGGCCTCACCAATGCCCTATACAGCTGCAGCAAGACCTCCCTACTTTTATATTCAATCCCCCTCGCTATGAAGGCCAGCATCCCATTCGCCTTCCTGACCACCTGCTGCACCTGCAAGCTGGGTTTTTGCGACTCATGCACAAGGACCCCGAGGTCCCCTCTGCACCGTCGCCTGCTGCAGTTTTTCGCCACATAAGTAATAGTCCTTCCTACCATTATTCCTACCAAAGTGGACCACCTCGCACTTGCCAACATTAAATTCCATTTGCCATTTCCTGGCCCATTCGCCCAGCCTATCTAGATCCTTCTGCAGACTCTCCACACCCTCTGCGCAATTTGCCGTTCCACCAATCTTGGTGTTATCAGCAAATTTCGACACCCTACACTCGGTTCCCTCCTCCAGATCATCTATATAAATGGTAAATAGCTGAGGCCCCAGCACCGACCCCTGGGGCACTCCACTAGTCACCAACCGCCAATCCGAATAGCACCCATTGACCCCCACTCTCTGCCTCCTATTTGACAACCAATCCTCTATCCACGCTAACACCCTACCCCCAACTCCATGCCCCCTTACCTTCTGCAATAACCTCTTGTGAGGTACCTTGTCAAACGCCTTCTGAAAATCAAGAAAGACCACATCCACCGGCTCTCCTCTATCCACTGCCCTAGACACATCCTCATAGAACTCAAGTAAATTTGTCAGACACGACTTCCCCTTAACGAAACCGTGCTGCGTCTGCTCTAACAAGCAATTCCCCTCAAGATGCCTCGCTATTTCCTCCTTGATGATGGATTCTAACATTTTACCTACAACAGACGTTAAACTAACTGGCCTATAATTCCCTGCCTTTTGCCTGCCACCCTTCTTAAACAACGGCGTAACATTAGCCGTTTTCCAATCTTCCGGCACTTCCCCGGAATCCAGCGACGTTTGGAAAATAACCACCAAGGCATCCACTATCACCTCCGCCATTTCTTTCAGAACCCTGGGATACATTCCATCCGGTCCTGGGGACTTGTCCACAATCAGTCCCTCCAGTCTGTTGAGCACTGCCTCTCTAGTAACAATAATGTCATCAGGCCCTCCAGTCCTACCACCTTTCCATCGCTAACACCTGGCAAATTATTCACGTCCTCCTCCGTGAAGACCGAAACAAAAAAGTTATTCAAGACCTCAGCCATTTCCCCATCCCCTACCACTAAGTCCCCCCTCTCATCCTCTAAGGGTCCAACGTTCACCCTAGCCAGCCTCTTCCTTTTTATATATTTATAAAAACTCTTGCTATCCTTTTTTATATTAAGCGCTAGCCCAGCTTCATAGTTACTCCTACCCTTCTTTATCAACTTCTTTGTCAATCTTTGTTGACATTTAAACCTCTCCCAATCCTCTTCTCGCCCACTACTCTTAGCTACTCTAAACGCCTCGCTGTGATTTTCCAGCATTTCCCGTCCAGTCCTGCTGAGATTTTCCAACATTTTCTGTCCAGGCCTGCTGAGGTTTCCCAGCATTTTCTGTCTAGACCTGCTGAGATTTTCCAGCATTTTTTGTCTAGAACTGCTGAGATTATCCAGCATTTTTTGTCCAGGCCTGCTGAGATTTTCCAGCATTTTCTGCTCAGACGTGCTAAGATTTTCCAACCAATTTCCACAGTGTTTTGCTTTTATCTGTGTGCTTACAATGGCTGGCTGCAAATTGCTGAATGATAAAGCAGTCCTAACTCTCCCATTACATTTTCGCTCTACTTCAGGGTCTTTCAGGCCAATTCTGCTGTCGGAGTGCGAAGGCACTCTGATGAGTTCTAGAAAGGCAGCAAAGCAAAAACACTTTTAAGTTCACACCTATAAATCAGTAATTGCACTTTAGCATTCGTTTTAATTGTCTACAGTGTCACCTAAGTTTTCCTTGCAACTTCAGCACCAGATAATTAAATATAATTAGCAGCTTGCTTTCTGTTTCCACCTTCCTCTGGCAGTGACTCACGCAGTTTTCTAACCCACATTCCAGGCTATATTCAGGATCAGCAAAGAAAAGAATCAAGAGACAGGTCTGGATCATTTGTTGCTGCAAAGATTCCCTCCTCCCCACTGCTATCTCCTGCTACACTTCATTCCTTTCTTCACTATGAGTCGTTGTTGGCATGTACGGTTCCTGTGTTGGATTGGAGCTCAGAGTACAAGTTCATGACTTGTTATTTTTAGACCTGGCACTGTTAGCGTGATTTATGATCTGTTAAAGTGACACAGATCACAATACCAATTAAATAAAATCAAGCTGTGCTTATTTTTTCCAGCGAGGTGCATCAAAATAGGTGCATTAATGAGCAATTGTCAATCTCACTGAACGTCAGCTAGTGGGGACTGTGCATCGGAAAAATACGTCAAGACCATAGCCCTTACTCATGTCCCATTTGCCTTCCTGCGCAGAAAATGATGCACGATCATGAAGATTATTAGAGGGAGGAAGTGACAAACTATTTTTGCTGACAAATGGCATTTTCTGCACAAACTTGCGAAGGTTTTCCAGCATTTTCTGTCCTGACCTGCTGAGATTTTCCAGCAACTTCTGTCCTGGCCTGCTGAAATTTTCCAGCATTTTCTGTCCTGACCTGCTGAGATTTTCCAGCAACTTCTGTCCTGGCCTGCTGAAATTTTCCAGCATTTTCTGTCCAGACCTGCTGAATTTTCCATCATTATCTGTCCTCCCCTGCCGAGATTTTCTAGTATTTTCTGTCCAGACCTGCTGAGACTTTCCTGCATTTTCTGTTCAGAACTTCCGAGATTTTCCCATATTTTTTGTCCAGTCCTGCTGAGCTTTTCCAGCTTTTCTGTTCAGACCTGCTTAAATTTTCCAGCATTTTCTGTTCAGACCTGTTATGATCTTCCAGCATTTTCTGTTCAGACCTGCTGAGGTTTTCTAGCATTTTCTGTTCAGACCTGCTGTCATCTTGCAGCATTTTCTGTTTAGACCTGCTGATGTTTTCCAGCATTTTCTGTTCAGACCTGCTGAGGTTTTCCAGCATTTTCTGTTTAGGCCTGCTGATGTTTTCCAGCATTTTCTGTTCAGACCTGCTGAGGTTTTCCAGCATTTTCTGTTTAGGCCTGCTGCTATTTTCCAGCATTTTCTGCTCAGACCTGCTGTGATCTTCCAGCATTTTCTGTTTAGACCTGTGGAGGTTTTCCAGCATTTTCTGTCCAGACATGCTCGGAATTTCCAGCATTTTCTGTCCAGACTTGCTGAGCCCTGCTCCTTCATCCGTGAGTCTGTGCGTCAGGTGTCAGGTGAGTAACCTGATGTAGGGGCAGCGCTCCGAAAGCTTGTGGCTTGTGCTACCAGGTAATCCTGTTGCACTTTAAACTGGTGTTGTGAGACTTCTTATTTTACAGTGAACAGTCAGAGAAAATGTCAAACAAGAGCCGAGGCAATTTCTCCACCATTTTTGAAGGAATGATTCCACATTAATACTGGGACAGCACGGTGGCACAGTGGTTAGCGCTGCTGCCTCACAGTGCCAGGGACGCAGGTTCAATTCCTGGTTTGGGTCACTGTCTGTGTGGAGTTTGCACGTTCTCCCCGTGCCTGCATGGGTTTCGTCCGGGTGTTCTGCTTTCCTCCCACAGTCCGAAAGATGTGCTGATTAGGAGCATCGGCCGTGCTAAATTCTCCCTCAGTGTACCCGAGAGAGTGATGACTGCAGGATTTTTACAGTAACTTCATTACAGTGTTAATGTAAGCCTACTTGTGACTAATAAATAAACTTTATTTTTACTTTATCTATGGTAGCTGATAACTACAGTCAGACGGGCAGTGATTTACCAGCCTTCCCTTACCACAATTCAGGTGGAATCTTTGGGACATGATTGTATTTCAATCCCAAACATCCCCCTTTTTAAAATGAACAAAAGACTAATTTGCATGGACTATCAGGTGTAGCTGTGAGTGACCCAAGTCCCCACTATCTGCCCATTGTTTTCATGCATTAGAGCACAGAACAGCTCAGGAACTGGCCCCTTGGCCCACGATGTTGTGCTGAACATAATGCCAGATTAAATTAATCCCTTCCCCCTGTTCTTGGTCTCATTCCCCCGATCCTTGCATATTCATGTGCTTATCGAAAAACCTCTTAAACTTAACAAGTTGTTTATTATTCTCATCAGTCTCTGCACATACCTGTTCATTCAACTGTGCAGGTCTGGTGCATTATGTCATTGGCTGTTTGTCTGGGTGATGGTCTCTCTCCAGGGAGTGTCTTTCCCGTGACACTTGTTGTTGCCTCGCTAACTGTTGTTGTTGTTCCATTTCCGTTGTTGGGGACAGGTATACCTCTGGGAGTGATGGCGTTCTGTACCCTGCGCAGCTGCTGAGATCTCATCTTCCCATCTTTCTTCAACTTTTCCAGATGCACCATAGAAAACATTCTTTCTGGTTGTCTCACAGCTTGGTACGGCTCCTGCTCTGCCCAAGACCGCAAAGATCGTGAATGTAGTCCAATCCATCACGCAAACCAGCCTCCCATCCATTGACTGTGTCTACCCTTCTCGCTGCCTTGGCAAAGCAGCCAGCATAATTAAGGACCCCATGGACCCTGGACATTTTTTCTTCCACCGTCTTCCGATGGGAAAAAGATCTGAAGTCATGTACCAATCAACTTAAGAACTGCTTCTTCCCTCTTGTCATCAGAATTTTGAATGGATCTACCTCGCACTAAGTTGATTTTCCTCGACATCCGAGCTATGACTGTAACATTACAATCTGCACTCTCTCGTTTCCTTTCCTATGAACGGTATGCTTTGCCTGTATAGTGCAGGAGAAACAATACTTATCACTGTATGCTAATGCATGTGACAATAATAAATCAAATCAAATCAAATCAAGTCACTGCCGGCAGTGAAGGAACAGCTCCTTGAGGTGTTTACAAATACCTGTGGCTGTACTGGTATATTTGTTCATTCACATCTATCACCTATAATCGAGGTGACAACTGCTCAACACATCTCCCTAAGTCTCCAGGTTGGTTGATTCCTGTTGAGAACATTGAAGGTTTACTCTCTGACTGACTCTCCTATGCTCAATTCTGGCAATGGTTTGGAGGTTTTGTTGGTGAAATTTGGATTTCTGCCATTTCACCTTGATTTTTTTCACTTGTGTCTGTTACTTCTTCTGGTTTTGGCAGCCTTTTTTTGCTATTATGTGGAGATGTCGGCATTGGTCTGGGGTGGGCGGTATTAATGTTAACTGATAAATCAACTTTAACTTTGTGGACTTGGTCTTTAGCTGTAATTTGTTCTTGCTCAGCCCCAGGTTCTTCTGGTGAGCTCTCTCTAGCAGTTGTATGAGATTCCGATTGTGATCAGCAATGGCTTCTTCCGCTATGTCTCCACACCCACAGACCAGCAGATCATCCATAGCTTCCACTCCGGGAAGAACAGTGACTATCTCATACTGTCTACATTGATAATGTTCAGGATCTGTGGAAATGCCAAGTGGTGTGTGCAACCATCAGTGAGTTTTTTTAGCTGCTTGGGCAGCTCTGGACATTTCTGTGTTCCCCTTTCAGTGACCAGGTCTTCTCATAAGCTCTTTGAAAGTCAGTCTTAACTCCACTTCTTACACAATGTTACGAGCTCAGAACGTACAGTGCTTCCGTACAATGTCTTGATTAGAACTGAGTGTAATACAACTGCTCCTAACCTGTGCCTCATGATAGAGATCACATGACTATGGCGTGCTCGGGATGACATTGAGCATGTGATTGCATATCAGTCCCAAACACATCCCACCCAATCAGATTTTATTTTTAAATTTAATTGTCAACTAACACTTGGTGTAGGAGAGGCAGTAGCGTAGTGGTATTGCCATGAACTAGTTATCCAGAGACCCAGGGTAATTCTCTGTGGATCTGGGTTTGTATCCCACCAGGGTGGGTGGTGAAATTTGAATTCAATAAAAATATTCTGGAATTATAAGTCTTCCGATGACCATGAAACTATTATTGATTGCTGTAAAAACCCATCTGCTTCACTGATGTCCTTAAGGAAAGGAAATCCGCTGTCCTTACCCGGTCTGGCCTACATGTGACTCCAGATCCATGGCAATGTGGTTGACTCCTAAAATAAATGCTGGCTCATGAACTAATATATATGAAAAAATACAAATAATAATACTATGCTGAGCTGTGACATGCAGAATGCAGATTCATGCTTAAACATGAAGGTACCCTCTTCAATACTTGTTAAAACAAATTTTTAAACAAAGTAGTTAAGCCTCCTGGTTGGTGAGGGGAACCCCTCTGTAGAGCAACCTTTGGGTCAGCTGGGTAGGCAGATGGGGCCTGTTGGGCTGCCTGGAGCCTGGCACTCTGGCCTGCTGCTGGCCCGTTGTCTCCAAGCAGTTTATCGGCCCACCATTGCATCAAGAAAATGGAGGCCAAGAATCTGTGAACCCTCTCGGTCAATCGTTCAGGCATCCTTACACATGCCAATACTTTCAGTGGAACTGGGTGTGTGGAGCCCATCTAAGCCAAGGTAATATACCTCAGTGGTGACATTATCAGACTTAGCATTTATGAAGGTAAATTATCATCTTTCTCAAGGGTAATTACGGATGGGTAATAAAAGCTGCTTTAGCAGCCACACTCCCACAAATCCCCACATCCTGTGAATGAATATGAAGGGTGAAGCCACCCCACCCACAAGTGGCATATTTCCTGGCAATGGAGGTGGCCCACCATTGGTCTGGCAGCCCAACAGGCCCCATCTGCCTACCCAGCCGACACAAAGACTGCTCTACAGAGGGGTTCCCCTCACCAACCAGGAGGCTTAGCTACTTTATTTAAAAATTTGTTTTAACAAGTGTTGAAGAGGGTACCTTCATGTTGAAGCATGAAACTGCATTCTGAATGCCACAGCTTAGCGTAGTATCATTATTTGTATTTTTTCATATATATTTGTTCATGGGATGTAGGCATTGCTGGCTGGGCCAGCATTTATTTTATGTATCTTGGGCATTGCCCCTTTAAGGGACTGGGTCATGTGACTGGGTATGTGGCATAAGCTGGCTGGGACTCACCCTGAGTGGGCAGCTAACATTTGGAGTGGGGAGTGCGTAGAAGGAATAAAGATCTGTGTTCCCTAACTTGGTGTGTATCCTGCTGGTGGGAAGGGCTGGAAAATTTCAGTGAAAAAATGTATTACTTCACCAGAACTGCCCCAAATCGGGCCCAGAGACAGAGTCAGATAGGTTCTTGATCAATAGGGGATTAAGGGTTACGGGGAGAAGGCAGGAGAAAGGGGGTCAGAATCATTTCAGCCATGATTGAATGGCGGAGCAGGCTCGATGGGCCAAATTCTGCCCCTATATCTTACGGTCTTATGGTTTTGGTGTTTTCAAAGGCATTCCAATGGCAGTAAGCAGCAATTCAGACCAAAGTGATCTGTTCGATCCAGATTATCCAACAGGCCCGTCTTATTAACACAGTCCTCATTTAGCACCAATCTCCAATTTCTCACCAAAATCCACTCTCGCACAAAGTACTCTACAAGGAATCTGTTCCTTTCACAAGGTGGCACCACCAAGCTATTTCCAATATTACAGGAAATTAGGGCTCTCTTTGCAAGCGGTGAGGTGGAATGCAGGCAAAGACATTCCGCTTTTGTATCTCGGACTGTTTTGTCAGGGGTGGCCAAAACATCTATTGGGGGAATAAAAAAGTGTATAAAAGAACTTTGCATTTACTCTCTCACTTGGGTAAAACCTTGTATATGACACGGTCATTGCCTTACAACCGAAAGACACAATAATCCTGACCAAGGCTGTGCAGAACTTCTACCATGAAGAGAAACAAAAATATTTTCCTCTTCACTGCTAACCCACAAATCGAATCACTTCACAAACTGTGCTTTGAAACTGTACCGTTTGCTAATTCTATTCCTGAAAGAATCTCCATCTCCCAATTGACCACATTTATTCTGAAGATGACCCTGACATCCATTGTGTGTGGAAAATAAATCCATCCAACTCCATCAGATATAAGATCAGTCAGTTTGTTCAGTGACTTGTTTCCATTATTCAGCAACATCACAAATCACCAGAGAATCATAGATTTATAGAAGGAGGCCATTCGGCCCATCAAGTTTGTACTGACTGCACCCAGGCTCAATTCCCGTAACCCCATATATTTACCCATTAATCCCACCTTACCTACTTGGGACACTAATGGCCATGACCAATCCACCTAACCCGCACATCTTTGGACTGTGGGAGGAAACCGGAGAAACAGGAGGAAACCCACGCAGACACAGGGAGAACGTGCAGACTCCACAGACAGTCAGCCCAACCACTGTGCCACCATGCTGTCCCCAAAATAAATCGTCTTAGATTCATTCTGGTCCATAAATTAATTTGCAGATTTTGCCATGAATATGGATGAATCCCCCCCCAAATCAATTGACAAATTAGCCAAACATTCCACAACAGCTGTATAACTCAATAAGAGAAATAAAGCCAAATTGACCATTAAATACACGGGCCTGAACTTACCCTTGGTGACATGTTTCCTTCGTGTTAGTGGGGCAGGGTTAAAATAGGACAGGTGCCCACCCCAACACCTCCCCACCCATCACCAAGCTTAATCACACAACACGAGGCGGGGAGGGTGCATGGGCACCAGAATCAAAAGCCTATCCATCATATTTAAATGGATAATCAAGGGTGGTTTAAGATTTTTATAAAGCCAGTCGACCCTGTGACTAAACTGCTCACACCATAAAACTTTTGTGGAGGGAGCTGGAAGCCAGACTTACTTTTAACTTCAATGTTTAAAGGGCAGGAAGGAAGGGGTGTGGCCCTTTGGTAGCTGTCTTTTGGTGATCATGGGGCACAACCCCCCCAACCCCCACACTTGGGTCGTATCCCCCAGTTCCTTCCTACACATTCCTACTCTTAAACTAATTCCCTCCCCACCCACCGCTCTACCTAACATACCCGGCCTATGGACCCAGACTTTACCACTCCAGGGATCTGTGTGCCTTGACTTTCTTTTCCTACTGGCAGCCCCACCCTGGCACTGCCGCCACCCTGGCACTGCTGGGCCTGAGGAAGGAAAGGAAGGCTTGTGAAGCTGTCTGCCAATCAGACAGGCCAGCAGCTCCAGAGGCCAGTCCCCCGCCTGGGTCTCATATTTGTCCACCCTGAGCTCCTGTATGGCTGTATGGTGGATTAGTGTGGGCCATTTTGGTTCCACATTGACATTGTCTCCAAGTTGGGTTTGTTGTCTATTCCATGATCTTGTGTAAATAGGGCTGTTGGAAATACACCTGTGCACTTGCTCAACTTGAGTGTGCCACAATAATACATACTTAGATATTGCTAATGAGGGGGCGATGAACTAGTGGTATTAAAGTTTAAACTTCATTTATTGGTATCACAATTAGGCCCACAGTAACACTGCAATGAAGTTACTGTGAAAATCCCCTAGTCGCCACACTCCGGCACTTGTTTGACTACACGGAGGGAGAATTTAGCATGGCCAAAGCACCTAACTAGCATGTCTTTTGGACTGTGGGAGGAAACCAGAACACTCGGAGGAAACACACGCAGACACAGGGAGAATGTGCAGACTCCACACAGACAGTGACCCAAGCTAGAAATCGAACACGGATCCCTGGTACCGTGAGTTAGCAGTGCTAACATGGTGCCACCACGCTTCCCCAAAAGCCAGGGTGGCACAGTGATAGGCAATTGCATTTGGCTGGTATGAGGATTGAACCAATGACATTGGCAGACTATTAATCCAGCAAATTTGTAATGTTCTGGGGACCGGGGTGCGAATCCCACCACGCCAGCTGGTAGAATTTGAATTTAATTTAAAAAGTCTGGAATTAAGAATCTACTGATGACCATGAAACCATTGTCAGAAAACGTCTCTTTAGAGAAGGCAATCTGCCGTCCTTACCTGGTCTGGTCTACGTGTGATTCCAGAGCCACAGCAACATGCTTGACTCAAAACTGCCCTCTCAGCTCAAGGGCAACTAGGGATGAGCAATAAATGCTGGCCAGCCAGCGACGCCCATGTCCCACGAATGAATAAATAAAAATCACAATTCATTGGAGTCATACCTAGGACTGAGGTCAGGAGGTCCACAGCAGTTTAGAGATGGTAGAAGGAGTTTTGTTGGCTTCCGTGCATTACCATTTCCACCATTAGATGTGGTGTCTTCCTTCTTGCATTGGGGGCTTCCGCCCCTCCTGCACTTGGCCGGTGAGCGGCTAGCAAGTCTTATCGTCGAATAATGCTTGAGGTCATCTCCCAGCAAGCTACCGAGTGACCCCCGGCGGATTGGACTGTTCAAACCGGGCAATGTGAGTTTCCTCCGGGTCTTAGTGGCTGGCGAGAGCTGCGAGTATTCATTTGGTTCATCCTCAGTTTCTAAAATGGAGGGAAGTTTCTTATTGGAATTGTCCCTGCCTTCCAGACGATTCTAAGGAAACAAATACAATTGTCTCATCAGTCCCTGCAATCTTCTTTTTTGAAAGAGAAAAGCAAAGACTCCAAACATTTCAATTTTAAAGAATTTAGCCCACCAACTCTCCATAACAACCCCATTTAAATATATGGGCTTATAGGGATAGGATGGGATTGTTGTCGGTGCAGGCTCAATGGGCTGAATGGCCTCCTTCTGCACTGTGGGGATTCTATTCTATGATTCTATAACTCTCCAGCTGATGGGGGCTTTCTCAGCTTTTTGCAAAGCTGAGTTCCAAGTAGAGCTGAACTGGAACTCAACTGTGACTGTGACTGTAACTGTGGCTAGCACAACTGCCTCACAGCGCCAGGGACCCTGGTTCAATTCCCAGCTCAGGTCACTGTCTATGTGGAATTTGTATGTTCTCCCTGTGTCTGTGTGGGTTTCCTCCGGGTGCTCCAGTTTCCTCCCTCAGTCCAAAGATGCACAGGTTAGGTGAATTGGCCATTCTAAATTGCCCCTCAGTGTCAGGAGGGGACTAGCAAGGTTAATGTATGGGGTTATGGGGATAGGGCTTGGGTGGGATTGTGGTCGGTGCAGACCTGATGGGCCAAATGGTCTCCTCCTGCACTGTATGATTCTACTCAATATTCATTGCTTTTCATTTCAGTGTAAGAATGACACCTAGTTTTCTGGCACTGGATGTGAGTAGTTGCGTGAGGGAGAAAAGATTAATTCTTAAAATTTGGCAGTGGAACTATCTTGACTTTATTCCCACCTGCTCATTTAGAGTTTCTAACTGATGGAGAGGTATGGTTGCTCAGGTAGTGGCTATCCCTCTCATCTCTCTGTGAGTGACCATATTTCGTGTGGGACATCAGACAGAGCAAGAAGCCTAAAAGAAAAGCAAAATGCTGCTGGAAATGTGAAATAGAAACAGAAAATGCTGAAAACACTCAGCAGATCTCGCAACATCTGTAGCGAGAGAAATGGGGGGGGCACGGTGGCACAGTAGTTAGCACTGCTGCCTCACAGCGCCTGGGACCTGGATTCAATTCACGGCTTGGGTCAGTGTGTGGAGTTTGTATGTTTTCCTCATGTCTGTGTAGGTTTCTCCTGGGGTGCCCCAGTTTCCTGCCACAGTCTGAAAGACAAGCTGGTTAGGCGCATTGGCCATGCTAAATTCTCCCTCAGTGTATCCGAACAGGTGCCGCAGTGTGGCAACTAGGGGATTTTCACAGTAACTTCATTGCAGTGTTAATGTAAGCCTACTTTTGACACTAATAAATAAACGTAAACTTAAGCTTTAACATCTTGAGTTCTTGATGACTTGAAATGTTAACTTTTCTGATTCTCTCTCCACAGATGCTGCCAGTCCTGCTGAGTTTATCCAGCATTTTTACTTTTTATTCTGCAAGAAAGCTATTTGAGATCTATCCTTCCACCACCTGATTTCCATGCACAGTCATGCTCTAGCTGATTTTCACCTTTTCTAATAGATCCAACTGTTACTTCGCCACACCTTTCTCAGTTGAGATAAGCCACCTTGGTAGAGTACAAGGAATGAGTCTGGAGTCTTCCTGGCCCCTTTGATCCCGCACCCAGATCGGGCAGTCAGCAGTCAAGAATAAAGTTTTAAGTTTATTTATTAGTGTCACAAATAGGCTTACATTAACACTGCAATGAAGTGGCTGTGAAAATCCCCTAGTTGCCACACTCCGGCGCCTGTTCAGGTACACTGAGGGAGAATTTAGCATGGCCAATGCACCCAGCCTGCATATCTTTCAGACTGTGGGAGGAAACCGGAGCTCCCAGAGGAAACCCAGGCTGACATGGGAGAACATGCAAACTCCACATAGTCACCCAAGCCAGGAATCAAACACGTGTCCCTGGTGCTGTGAGACAGCAGTGCTAACCACTGTGCCACTCTGTCATTGAGATTGAATTACCTGAGCCAATTATTGACTACCTCCAGCCATTATTCAAAAGGAAAAGACTCACCGGATGTGGCGAGGTGAGAGAAAGCCAGGCTATAGCAGAATATGAAAGGCCTAATTGTTAATTTTGTCTTTTGCACAGTGAAAATTGTTCCTTTTCAAGTTGAACAAGTTTTTGCGAATGTCCCAGAAAGATGAATTTTTATTGAAATCTGAAATTGAAGATCAATTTGAGGCGTTGTTGCAAATGCGTTCAGAAGGCACATTTCATTGAATCCCTACAGTGTAGAAGGAGACCATTTGGCCCATCAACTCTCTGATAGTCTAATTCCTTTTTGAGTGGCTCGATTGGACATGCCTCCACCATGCCCTCAGACAGTGCATTCTACACCCCACCCACTTGCTGTGTAAAAAAAGCACAAGGCTTTATTAATAAGACCATAGTGTAGAAGAGCAAGGAGGTTAGGTTGAATTTATTTCCATCATCCTCAGCTGAAGTATTTGCCAAAATTCTACCACACCGCCCACCACGAAATTGGAGCAGGACAACAGAAATGTTCATTGAGCTCAGGCAGGAATTTCTGGTCTCGCTCGAGCCAGGCCATAAAATCTCACCCATTGTGTCCAGTTCTGAGTGCCATACTTGAGGAAGGATGTGAACGTTTTTGAGAGGGTGCAGAAAAGATTCATAAGAATGCTTCCATGGATAAGGAACTATCAGGATAGATTGATGAAGTTAGAATTGAATTTCTTAGACAAAAGGGAGGAGATTTGATTGGCGTATTTAAAATCGTAAGGGTCTGGACAGACTTAACATAGACGCATAGAAAGTAGACACAGGAGCAGTCCATTCGGCCCTTTGAGCCTATTCCACCATTCATCACGATCATGGCTGATCATCAAATTCAATGTCCTGATTCCCCCCTTTCCCCCCATTTCCCTTGATCCCCTCAGACCCAAGAGCAAAATCTAATTTCTTCTTGAAATCACATGATGCTTCCGCTTCAAATACTTTCCATGGTCGCGAGTTCCACAGATTCACCACTCTCTGGGTCAGTTTATTACTCATCACCACCCAAAGTTTACACCACAATAAAACATCGAGCACACGCAGAATAACACAGTCACCATACCTGAGAGAGTCTTGGGGATTTGGCAAACTTTGAGATTCCCTGCAAAAACAATAGATGCAATTAACATCGTGGAGTCAACTACGTTCCTTTGACAGCACAGCTCATTCCAAACTCACAACCTCTAGCACCTAGAAGGACAAGGACAGCAGACGCATGGGAACACCACCACTTACAAGTTCCACTCCAAGCCACGCACCACCCTGAACTGGAACAATATCCCCATTCCTTCTTGCTCATTGAGTCAAAAACCATGGACCTTTCTTCCTAACAGCACTGTGGGTGTATGTACACCACATGGACTTCAGTGTTTTAAGAAGACGGCTCACCACTACCTTCTCAAGGGCAATTAGGGATGGACGATAAATGCTGGCCCAGCCAACAATGACCACATCCTGTGAAAGAATATTGAAAAAAACTTGAACAAATGAACAGCTCCATGTATCTGAATCTATGTTTGGTGAATCTAGCAGTGATTAACAGATTGACATTGCGACCAAAGTATCTTAAAGAAATTGACGTTGGAAATGTACTTAAAGCTGATTGTTACAGACAGGAAGCAAATAATGTTATTATGATAACCCTTAATTTTAACTGGTTTAAAACAGGATGACTATCTCCATTCAAATTCCAGGACATGGGCTCATGTTCAACTGGATAAGATGGGAAGATTGTTAATGAAAATTAGCTATACCGTGATTTTAGCTATACCATGTTAGGGATGGGCTCATTGCATATGCATTGGCGAGGCAATGGCCTAGTGGTATTATCGTTAGACAATTAATCCAGAAGCTCAGCTAATGTTCTGAGGACCTGGGTTCGAATCCTGCCGCAGCAGCTGTTGGGATTTGAATTTGATTAAAAAAAAATGGAAGTAGGGATCTACTGATGACCATTGTCGATTGTCGGAAAAACCCATCCGGTTCACTAATGTCCTTTAGAGAAGGAAATCTGCCGTCCTTACCTGGTCTGACCTACATGTAATTCCAGAGCCCCAGCAATATGATTGACTCTCAACTGCCCTCAAAGGGCAACTGGCTGTAAATGCTGGTCAGCTCATGATGCCCATGTCCCAGGATGGATTAGCAGCCTAACGAACAGTGACTTTTTTATTAGTTGATGGGATGTGGGCATCGCTGGCTGGGCCAGCATTTATTGTCCACTCCTGAGGGCATTTCAAAAATCATCCACATTGATGTGAGTCTGGAGTCACAAGTAGGTCAGACCAGATAAGGACAGCAGATTTCCTTCCTTAAAGGGCATTAATGAACCAGATGGGTTTCTCCCACTACTGACAGTGGTTTCATGGTCATCAGTAGATTCTTAATTCCAGGTATTTTTTATTGAATTCAAATTCCACCAGCTGCCGTGGTGGGATTTGAAGCCAGGTCCCCAGAGCATTACCCTAGGTTTCCAGATTACTTGTCCAGTGATTCCAGTGATCCATTTCATGGCTGCAGTGGGAAATAGGAATGTCACAAATTCACCATGGCAACATTGATTCTCATACTTCTACAAAAACAATCTACCTGTGCCCTCTGCCTATAAAAATAAAATAATGTCTTGAACCTTATGAATAATATTGCGTGGTACCAATTTATGACCATGACAGTCCTGTTGATCTGCAGCCCCTGAGTGGGAAAGGTTTAAAGTTTAAAGTTATTTATTAGTGTGACAAGTAAGGCTTACATCAACACTACAATGACGTTATTGTGAAAATCCCCTAGTCGCCACACGCCGGCACCTGTTCGGGGACACTGAGGAAGAATTTAGCGTGGCCAATGCACCTAATCAGCACGTCTTATCAGACTGTGGGAGGAAACTGGAGCACGCAGTGGAAACCCACGCAGACATGGGGAGAATGTGCAAATTCTACACAGACAGTGACCCAAGCCGGGAATCGAACCAGAGTCCCTGGCTCTGTGAGGCAGCACTGCTAACCACTGTGCCACTGTAACCACCCTCCTAACTCACCCGCCACCACCCCCCACCCTCCCAACCGGCAAGCCTGACTCCCTCCTTTTCTGGAATTTGGGAGGACCCCCCACCCCCCTGCTCCCCGCTCAGTAAACCATTTATACCCATTTACAGGATGGCATGGCATGGTGGTTAGCACTGTTGCCTCACAGCGCCAGGGACCCGGGTCACTGTCTGTGTAGAGTTTGCACATTCTCCCCATGTCTGCATGCGTTTCCTCCGGGTGCTCTGGGTTCCTCCCACAGTCTGAAAGACGCGCTGGTTAGGTGCATTGGCCATGTTAAATTCTCCCTTAGTGTACCCGAACAGGCACCGGAGTGTGGCAATTAGGAGAATTTCACAGTAACTTCACTGCAGTGTTAATGTAAGCCTCCTTGTGACATTAATAAATAAACTTTAAAACTTTAGAACTTTAAACACCTTAAAATTTTCCACTCTCAATATTCAGGTGCTTTATATATTTACTATTTCCAAGGATATCATTCCTGGAAAATGTGAGGGAGGTCTGGAATTTAATTTTGGTTAACAATTACCTTCAGGTTGGCAATCTGACATTAATCCATCTCAAACACTATAGCCACAGTGCGGAGAGGAAATTAAACAGCTCAGTCCTTTCTCTTACCAGCTGCTCTGAGGGAATTCAGACACGGACACACATTTATAATTCTACAGCACCGTGTGAGAACAGCTGCTTCTTAATCACCACGTTTTCTAACATGGAAAGTCATGACTAGAGGCAATTTTCCTCATTCTGTGTCTGATTAACATAATCTTCTCATGATCATAGACTGTTAGCACTGACCTGCAGACACAGAGGAATGAATTCTAACACGAGGTAATCCCACCAAAAGCAGAAGGTGTTACTCATACTGAGACCAGAACAATTTCTCCACTTGATCCTCCAAACTGTCAATTCCCTCACATCGCATTAAGCTGACCAACATCCTGAACATCTGACAGTAATAAGCTTGTAGAGTCCAGCATGGTACTAGGAATTAGTAAAGAGCAGGCTGTGTTAATCCCCTGCTTAGACAGTCACAGTGCTGCCCAAATTACCGCACTTGACAATAAATGTGGACAAATAAACTTACATTTGGTTCAGTTGCATTTCCATTTTTGAAAAAAATATTTTAGTTGTTCAAATCATGCTTAGAATCTCCGCAGGGCAGAAGTAGGACATTTGGCCCATAGGGCCTGCACCCACTCTCCAACGGATTATCCCACCCAGACCCTATCCGTGTAACCCTATGTATTTACCATGGATAATCCCCCTACCCTACACGTCTTGGGACACCAAGGGGCAATTTAGCATGATCAATCAACCTAACCTGAACATCTTGGGAGCATGGGGGAAACCGGAGCACCTGAAGGAAACCCACACAGACATGGGAAGAACATGCAAACTCCACACAGACAGTGACCCAAGGCCAGAATCGAACCCAGGTCCCTGGCGCTTTGAGGCAGCAGTGCTAACCACTGTGCCACCCTGTCATCCATTTGCATTTGATGCATGTGGCAGGGTGCTGGTAACATCTCTAGCTTCCAGCAAGTCAGAGAGGAGATACTGGACTAGGGATGCCAGCTTGAATCTGCTTATGTGTTTCATGCTGAGTGCCTTGGGACTCAGATCAATGTGAAACTTATGGGGCTGTATTTCCATGATAGCGAGACAAAACTCCACAACTCTCGGGTGTTTCTGTATAAAAATCATACTTGATTAATACGAGCCTGGTGAGAACATGTAACATAAGGCAAGATGGTCCTTTCTGTGGGAAACTTATTTTATCACACCATCAAGTGCAATAAAAACTGCAACAGATCAAGAAAGGACAGTTACTTCCCAGATGTGTTGAGTACTTCTATATGTGGTAATGATTTCTCAAAAGTTGGTCATAGTCAGTTGGAGAAAATGGATCATTTTTTAAAAATTGTGTTTGTTGTAATAGAGCTAAAATGACAGACAGATAAAAGCAAAATACTGCAGATGCTGGATCCGAAACAAAAACAGAAAATGCTGGAAAATCTCAGCAGGTCTGACATCACCTGTGGCGAGAGAATTGAGCCAACATTTCAAGTCTAGATGACCCTTTGTCAGAGCTAATAGAAGAGATGTTGGGAGCTTGCATCCCCTAATACTTAAAAGGAAGAGAAAAAGTTTCTTGTTGATGCATAGGATGAGGTTAAGAATGAAGTGAACCTGGGGACCAGGACAGCTCTGAGATAGAGTGAGTCGGTGCTGCAGAGAGATATCGAGGGTGTGCATATGGCAGCGCATGGCAGCTCTGACGAAGGGTCCTCCAAACTCAAAACATTGGCTATATTCTCTCCCCACAGATTCTGTCAGACCTGGTGAGATTTTCCAGCAGTTTTTGTAAAATGGCACACAGACCAGGGTGATTCATGCCACAGTGCCACCAATGGTGGGAGGTCTGAATAACTGGTATTACATAGAAACTATTAACAATGGTTAAAAATTTCCCGTCCCACCTGCCGCAGGAATCGTAGCAAGCAGGACAGAAAATTCAACAGATCATTGAGAGGTCCGTTGAGATTTGGAGGCCACGAGCTTACTGAGAACCATTGCATTATTGGAAAACGACATGACTGAAAAGAAAATAAGAACATAAGAACATAAGAAATAGGAGCAGGAGTAGGCCATCCAGCCCTTCGAGCCTGCCCCGCCATTCAACAAGATCATGGCTGATCTGTGGTAGCTCAGTTCCACTTTCCCGCCCTCTCCCCATAACCCTTAATCCCCTCTCTTATCAAGAACCCATCAACCCGCTTCTTAAAAATATTTAGTGAGGCAGCCTCCACCACTTCAACGGGCAGAGAATTCCAGAGATTCACCACCCTTTGAGTGAAGAAGTTCCTCCTCAACTCCGTTCTAAACCGCCTCCCCTTTATCTTGAGGCTGTGCCCCCTAGTCCTACTGTCTTTTTTGAGCGGGAAGAGTCTCTCCACCTCTATCCTATCCATCCCATTCATCATCTTATACGTCTCAATGAGATCTCCCCTCATTCTTCTAAACTCTAACGAGTACAAGCCCAGTTTATTCAGCCTCTCCTCATAGCTCAATCCCCTCAACTCCGGTATCAGCCTAGTAAACCTCCTCTGCACTCCCTCCAGGGCCAAAATATCCTTGCGCAGGTGCGGCGCCCAAAACTGCACACAGTACTCCAGCTGCGGCCTCACCAATGCCCTATACAGCTGCAGCAAGACCTCCCTACTTTTATATTCAATCCCCCTCGCTATGAAGGCCAGCATCCCATTAGCCTTCCTGACCACCTGCTGCACCTGCAAACTGGGTTTTTGCGACTCATGCACAAGGACCCCGAGGTCCCTCTGCACCGTCGCCTGCTGCAGTTTTTCGCCACGTAAGTAATAGTCCTTCCTACCATTCTTCCTACCAAAGTGGACCACCTCACACTTGCCAACATTAAATTCCATTTGCCATTTCCTGGCCCATTCGCCCAGCCTATCTAGATCCTTCTGCAGACTCTCCACACCCTCCGCACAATTTGCCTTTCCCCCAATCTTGGTGTCATCAGCAAATTTCGACACCCTGCACTCGGTTCCCTCCTCCAGATCATCTATATAAATGGTAAATAGCTGAATCAAGAACGTTTGAATGTCAGGACAAAATTGAACAGTCGCAAGAGAAAATAGAACCACTCGCAAAGGAGTTTGAAGAGTCTCAGAAACAATGAACACAAATAAAATTTTAAAATAGTGAGCTAGAAGGATAGCACAGAAAGATTAGGGTCTGCTAAGAGAAATCTATTTGTTGTAGAGAACCAACATGAATGAACAGATGATGAGTTTGCTAATGTTAAATTAGAACTTAGTGAACTTCAAGTATCACCATGGGGCGGCACAGTGGCACAGTGGTTAGCATTGCTGCCTCACAGTGTCAGGGACCTGGGTTCGATTCCTGGCTTGGGTCACCGTCTGTGTGGAGTTTGCACATTCTCCCCGTGTCTGTGTGGGTTTCCTCCGGGTGCTCTGATTTTTTCCCCACAGTCCAAAGATGTGCAGTTAGGTGGACTGGCCATGCGAAATTGTCCCTTAGTATCTGAGGGACTGGCTAGAGTAAATGTAGGGGGTTATGGGGACAGCGCCTAGGTGGGATTGTGGTCGGTGCAGACTCAATGGGCTGAATGGCCTCCTGCACTGTAGGATTCAATGATTCTATCAGAAATTGCTATTAAATGCAACACTGCACCTTTTCCTTTTCCCCTGTGTGCTCTATGAATGCTATGTTTTGTCTGTATAGCGCACTAGAAACAATATTTTTCATTGTATCCCAGAACATGTGACAATAAATCAGTAAGTAATGTGAAAAATGTCTGGAATAGGAATAGGAATTGCTGATGAGTCAGAACACTTGGTTGAATGCAGTAAACCACCAAACTGGTCAAATGTAGGAACTTTATCATGAAAGGGGCAGTGAAATTCTTGAACATCGATCCAATCTGAAGGAAGTGAAAGATGAGCTATGCAGTGTGGAAGGACAAATTCCAACTTTAAAATTAGATAAGGAAGATTTTAAGGAACAGATTGAGGTTCTGACGAGTGGATTGAAAGAGTCTAAAGTGTCAGTCAATGACCATGGAAGAAAGACTCTGAAAGGAACTGAATGCCCAGGTGAAACTATTAAACTTGCATCAGAGTTCCCCAGATATCTCTGAAACAAAGACAACCGTTCGAGCGTTTGCTACACCGAATGAAAAGATTAATCAATTTGATAAAGGACTGGAAAAATAAGAGAGCAAACAAATTGTGGAGCAAGTAGAATTGAAGGTACCATTTAGCCAGTAATGGTGTCAGAGTGACTTCTTGCAAGCTGTGCCCAGTGTACCTTCTAATTCTATCTTTTACTCTCGTTCTATGTTTCTAAAACTTCATTCTAACATTTTTAAACTCTCTAAGAATTCTTTAATTCAATTTCTTACAAATTTGGCACTAAGCTGACGTTTCTCCAACCTGAGCTATGACTATAACACTACATTCTGTACTCTCTCCTTTCCTTCTCTATGAACGCTATGCTTTGTAAAGCACGCAAGAAAGAATACACTTCACTGTATACCAATACAGTGACAATAATAATAAATAAATCAAATTTTTGAAACATCAAGTTCCAAGAAGGACATAATTGGGTCCCATGGAAAAAGAAAAATTGAGTCCACTCTAAGAATGAACAGAGTGAACATTCCCTCTGGAAGGAATGGGATTAATCCATGGTATCCAATAAAAGACAGATTGTCGATAAAGAAAAATATAACACTAAAGGGCCGTGAGACATGAACCACATGTGGAAGCCTATAAATTTGAAATATCAAGCACCATATTTTGAACTCCAAACCTACATCAGACCAAAGCAATGGAGAACATCACTTGTCTGAATGGGAAGAGACTGAGATCCAGAAGATTCATAAAGCCTCCAGACCATCTGGATTTGTAGTCAGAGATTTGGGTGAAGAAGGCGCAGTGTGGAAATATATTATATATACAATATATATATTTGGGGAAGGACTTTGGGGAGGAAGTGTGTTCAGATTAGTCAAGATTGATGTGGGACCGGGGTAACAGTATCACTGACAATATATAGAATATCACATGATGGTGGATTATGTGTAGAGTCTGACTAAGTTGGCATGGAGATAGCACCTAGACAGGGCTATACCTTGGAGAGATATGTGTATAGTTGTGGGTTAACAAAATGGTTTATGTTCAACCACACAAGCCTCTCTGTGAGACACCTAACAATCTTACAACAACATGCACACTCCCTTCATGCTCGCCTTCATGCACTCGCCCTAACACACTCGCCCTCACATTCTTGTTCTTACACATTCGTTCTCACCCACCTGTTCTCACACACTCACCCTCATGCACTTGCCCTCACACACTCGCCCTCACGCACTCGCCCTCACGCACTCGCCCTCAGGCACTCGCCCTCAGGCACTCGCCCTCACACACTCGCCCTCACACACTCGCCCTCAGGCACTCGCCCTCAGGCACTCGCCCTCACGCACTTATGCGTGCGCTCACAATCTGAACTCTACCATTTGGACAATTGAGCCTCTGCTCCTTCTAATAATAAAATGATGAATCTTAAACTATCTGAGCAATTTGGATATAATCTTTTGGATTGAGGTTAGCAATTGCTTTGACATTCACGCAAATGCAACTGGATTAGATTTAAAGACGCATTTGTACAGCAGCGAAAGCTTTGAGATGAAGACATCACCCTCCCACCAGCTTCCTATCCTGCACACGTTCTTAACTGCTGACAGCATAACAAATGTTAAAGCACAATTTTCTGGAATGCATTCCAGATCAGTATGCCCACGAGATGACTCCTTCATAAAAATAGTGTCCCATGTGATATGTTCTGAATCTGATTTCTACTGTTGACTTAGGTAAGTAGGCCACAGTGTGATGCATTAATAAACAGCCGGTTCTCACAAGAAGTCCACTGAAACATATGCTCTACTCGATGCCTCTTCTTGTGATCAATATTCAAGTTTTTCTGATTGTGGGCAAAATGGGCTGAAGGCTGTGGAATACAGTTAACAATTCAGCCATTACTGTCACAGTTTAATTGTCCATCCTCAAGTATCTGGCCATATTTCTCGCTAAAATAAAGTTTCATCATCAGAGACAGAGGAAAGTTCCAGTTAACTGTATCTACAACTCTGATGTGCCAAGCAGTTTCCTTCTGCAAACTATATTTTAATACAATTTAAATGATAACAACATGTGAAATAGGCCTCAGAAAACCAAACCCAATTTCTCACAGGGATGTACAAATCGTCACTCACAGCCATCAACAACAAAACATGAATATCAATTCGAAAGATCACAACTGCGAAACATAGAAACTTGAAGCAGGAACAGGCCATTTGACCCCCGAGCCTGCTCCGCCATTCATTTTGATCGCGGCTGATCATCAAATTCAATATCCTGATCCCTCCCTTCCCCCCATATCCCGTGATCCCTTTAGCCCCAAGAACCATATCAAATTTCTTCTTGAAATCACACAATGTTTTGGCCTCAAATGCTTTCTTTGGCAGTGAATTCCACACATTCACCCACCTTCTGGGGGAAGAAATTTCTCCTCACCTCAGTTCTAAAAGGTTTATCTCTTATCCCCAAACTATGACTTCTAGTTCTGGACTCCCCCATCATTGGGAATGAATCTACCCTGTGCAACCCTGTGAGGATTCTATAGGTTTCTATGAGATCCCCTCTCATGCTTCTAAACTCCAAGGATGGTTATGCACTATAGCAAATAGAAAAAGGTTCACATTGGGCTCATCTTTTGAAGGTCGCATTGCAGGGATAAAACAGAGGGAATTTGTCTACATAGCTAGTTCACGATGTACTTCTGACACAATCTGCCAAGAAAAATGCTGGTGGATTGTCAGGAAAAACAATTAGGTGGTCAGACAAATTATATTTAATTTAGCAATGAAGTCTTCACATTTGGCCAGTGTAAGGGAACAAGCACAGCACTCTTTTGAATTCACGGATGTGATAGTTATTAAGCAATGTTGCTCACAGTCCGTTCAAGGTACTGGTGCACAGCTTTCACTGTTCAACATGCAGTCCAAGCTAGGGCACTTAGCCCCTCCTGTTTCCCTTCACTGAGCTTCTGATGCTGATGCTAGTCAATTCTCGAAAGTGCTTTGTTACCAATCCCTTAACTTAGGGTTGTTAGTGGTTTTGAACTCTGATCAGTGTGGAGCAAGTAGGAAAGATAAATTGGAAAGACTTGCATTTATATAGCTCTTTCCTTGCCATTTCAAAGTGCTTTACAGCCAATGAAATAGACAGTAAAGTTTAAAGTTTATTTATCATTGTCACAAGTAAGCTTACATTAACAATGCAATGAAGTTACTGTGAAAATCCCCCCGTTGCCACATTCCGACGCCTGTTTGGGTACTGAGGGAGAATTTGACACGGCCGATGCATCAAATCAGCGTGTCTCTCGGACTGTGGGAGGAAACCAGAGCACCTGGAGGAAATCCACACCGACACAGGGAGAGTGTGCAAACTCCACACAGACAGTGACCCAAGCCAGGAATTGAACCCTGGACCCTGGTGCTGTGAGGCAGCAGTGCTAATATCTGTGCCACACTGCTGTCCCTGCTTCAATCATAGAGAAACAAAACCTGTTTTTTATTTGCTGGTAATTAATAGGCGGCACGATGGCACAGTGGTTAGCACTGCTGCCTCACAGCGCCGGGGACCCGGGTTCAATTTTAGTCTTGGGTCACTGTCTGTGTGGAGTTTACACATTCGCCCTGTGTCTGCATGGATTTCCTCCAGAGGTCCAGTTTCCCCCCACACTCCAAAGGTGTGCAGGTTAGGTGCATTGCCCCTTAGTGTCCTAAGATATGTAGGATTATGGGATTGGTGGACTAAGCATGTAGGGTTAGGGGATAAGATCCAGGTGGGATGCTCTTTCAGAGAGTCGGTGTAGACTCGATGGGCTGAATGGTCTACTTCTGCTCTGTAGGAGTTCTATAATTCTAAATTGGCCATGGTTTTTGTTGGATCTGTGGATTAGCAGGGAAGGAGTTAAAAACACAGTTAATTTCTATTTTTCACAGCAGAGTCAATGGCCATAAAACAGACATTGTTGCAGATGTGTGGAGTTCTCTCATGACTTATTAAGACTGGTGTGCATGAACATGAGGTCAGACAATATTACTTACCTCTCCTCATTACTGATTGTGCTCCTCATCTTGAACACCAAACAGGAACAGCTGGAATTTGAATTTATCATACAATTGAAACTCAGATTTCCTGCCTCTTCCCACCCAGTCAGAAGAAAAAATGGCCACGAGGCAACATTGTTTCGACATTTGGCAAAAGAAAACTTGCATAAAAATTGACATGGATTGCATGCAATTTAATGATTCTTCACACTGACTTCTAAGTTTAATTATTGGTGTCACAAGGCCAGCTTACATTAAGACTGCAATGAAATTACTGTGAAAATCCCTTCGTCACCACACTGTAGCGCCTGTTCGGGTAAACTGAGAGAGAATTTAGCATGGCCAACGCACCTAACCTGCACGACTTTTGGATTGTAGGAGGCAACCAGAGGAAACCCATGCAGGAAGAATGTACAAACTCTGCACAGACAGTGACCCAAGCCGGGAATCAAACCCAGGTCCCTGGAGCTGTGAAGCAGCAGTGCTAACCACTGTGCTACCGTGCCACCCTACAATTTGTTTTAATGTAACCAATGATAACATTGGATCTACTATAATATAACCAATAGTAACATGTTGTGAGGGTCAGCTAAGCAGCTGACCCGGTAGACAATGTAACCAATGGTGTGGTGTCAGTTGACCCCCTGACCCCCGTATAAATAAGAAATAGATGGGCATGGGGGGAGCTTGTTTAGCCCAGGGTATAGCTTCAAGTAGTGGAGCAATGAAGTTTCTTTATTAAATCATTTTCTTTAATTTACTTTCGGAAGCTAGTTCTATCCCTACTGTCGGATAAACACTAACCACAGTGCAGCCCACTGATTCTCCAGATCTAGGTAGGCACTCGATATGAATATGTTTACTGGCTTAATGTGTCATGTCAAATTAGGCTGGCTTTCAACAAAGAAATATCTTTAACAAAATATCTAGTTAAGAGGGCCCACATGAAAAGGGGAGTTTCAATGAGATAGTGTGGGTAGGATTACTTGCAAACTGATAATGACTTTAATACAGCACTATGTTGTGATAGTGGTCCCCACTCATTCATTCATCCTTAAATTTCTTTCTCAATCTTGTTTTTATTTGTAGTTTTTTGGCGTTAATATTGGTGAGGTGATTCACTTATTATTGGACAAAAATCTCTGATGAGCAAATAGGAACTAAGATGGCTTCCCTTGGGGCCCAACAGCTAATTTACTGAACTTGATGTGTGGTCACATAATAACATAAGGCAAATATTGACTCCTCAGAAACTGATGTCCCTCACTAGGTTCCCTAAACTTATCTCTGCTCCTAAGAGTGCTTCAAATACAAGTCAGAATCCAGAGTGTCAGTAGACAGGTGACGCTCCCTGATTGGGCAGGCAATCATTATCTCAATCAGGGAGCTCAAGAGGCTCACCTGATGGGCCTCATTGAGGTTATTACAGATATGGTTGAGAATGGCCATTTCGTCAGTCTTAGCTCATCTGTCCAGAATTACCTAATAGTTCCATCATCACAGTAGTTTTTTTTTAATCCATTTATGGGACATGGGCGTTGCTGGTTAGGCCAGCATTTATTCCCATCCCTATTTGCCCTTGAGATGGTGATGGTGGGCCGCCTTCTTGAATCACCACAGTCTGTGTGCTGTGGGTTGAATCACAGTGCCACTGGGGGGGGGGGAATTCCAGGATTTTGATCCCGCGACTGTGAAGGAGTAGCAATGTATGTCCAAGTCAGGATGGTGAGTGGCTTGGAGGGGAACTTGCAGGTGGTGGTGTTGTCATGTATCTGTTGCCCTTGTCCTTTTAGATGGAAGTGGTCATGGGATTGGAAGGTGCTGTCTAAGGATCTTTGGTAAATAGCTACAGAGAAATATTAACCTCCAGTCGCCTAGAGGAATGTTCATTAACTCAAATTGTCCACAAAAAAAATTTCAGATAACAGTCCAAAATTATCTTTTACCTATGTCTAGATGAGGTAGTGTTCTACATATTTTTCCCTCCGATATCCTATGATTCTCCACACGGAATGTTTGGGTTAGAATAGTTAGAAAAATTCCCAAGATCCAACCGTCTATTATTTTCAGAATTGCTTCAATTCAAGCAACTTTCAACCAGAACAATTTGAAAAATGAATCTGGATGTTGTAGCGCAGTCCATTTAAAGTTTTGAGTGAGATTCTCAAATGGGTGTGTCAATTCACATTGGGTGACATGTTCGGTGATGACACATCCTGATGAATAACTTTAATGACTCACTACTCTTCGGGTTTGTTTTTATGCTCATCAATGTAGGTTGGATTCCAATTAGCTTTCTTGGAAGAAAAGAACAGTTGCTATTAATAATGATATTCACTTATAGAAGCATACTGCTTTGAGGTACATTAGCCAGGAGTTTATTCCATGGGCACAGCATAGAATTTAGACCTGAAATTGAAACCATGTCAAGTTATATACAAAGATTTTGCCAATCTGATTATAATGTGCCCAAACTTAAAACGGAAAATGTGTGAAAATGGCTAAACAATCAGGAACAAGGCCATCATTCAGGCGCATGTTTAAGAACCTACAATCAAGGAAGATTTTTAAATTTTAACATAAAATTATATTTATGACATGCCATGTGTTAGATTGCACAGGCGGCACGGTGGTGCAATGGTTAGCACAACTGCCTTACATCATAAGGGACCCAGGTTCGATTCCCAGATTGGGTCACTATCTGTGCGGAGTCTGCACGTTCTTGCCAAGTCGGTGTGCGTTTCCTTCAGATACTCCGGTTTCCTCCTACAGTCTGAAAGACGTGCTGATTAGGCGCACTGGCTACGCTAAAATTCTCCCTCAGTGTATCCGAACAGGTGCCGGAGTATGGCGACTAGGAGATTTTCACAGTAACTTCATTGCAGTGTTAATGTAAGCCTACTGGTGACACTAATAAATAATCTTAAAATGGTTACAAAAGCCGAAATTCCACCCACCACAGGAATCGGAGTGGGCGAGAGGCAATCCTTGGAAAGGTCCATTGACATTGGGTGGGATTTTATGGTTTCAGAACAAGCAAGGCTGTAAAATCCTGCCCAATGTCATACAAAGAAACAAGAAGGCAGAATTGGACTCAGGGAGTTATGAAAAAACAGTCATAGAATCTCGACAGTGCAAAACAAGGCCATTTGGCCCATTGAGTCTGCACTGACCACAATCCCACCCAGCCCTGTTTCCATAACCCCACACATTTACCCTGCAAATCCCCCGAACACTAGGGGCAATTTAACATGGCCAATCCACCTAACCCGCACATCTTTGGAGCGTGGGAGGAAACTCGAGAACCCAGAGGAAACCCACGCAGACATGGGGAGGACGTGCAAACTCCACACAGACACTGACCCAAGCCAGGAATCGAACCCGGGTCCCTGGAGATGTGAGACAGCAGTGCTAACCACTGTGCCACCATGCCACCCCTGTGCCACCATGCTGCCCAGTCAAAAACCCATCAGTAAAAAACATAGCTATTTCCACCAAGAACAATTGGAAGCAACTTGAATGTGACAGTTGGGGCTGGGGGCAGCTTTGTGAGTGCTGAGTAATATGGTTGGAGAGCTTAATGGGCAGCAGTAAGTAGCCATGGAGACTTGGGAGCAGTGTAATCGCGCGCACAGCACACTCTACACAAAACCTGGAGATCTTTGAAGCCAAACTACTGGAACTCGAGCTAAAATTCCAAGGCATTTCCCTAACAATCGTGTCTGAGTCCAGGGACACAAAACGGCAATTGCGCTTTAAAAAGGTCAAGTATTTTCAGGAATTTGCTCTTACCAATGCTTCTCGTCCTTCTTCAAGGTTGAAGGTCAGGTCACGATGGATGTCAGCGAGGAATTTGCTTGAATATTCAGGATAAAGTTCCAAGACCTCACTCAGGCCTCTCAGGCTGATGTACTGCAGATCACAATAAGTTAACGCTTTGACATCAGCATTTGTCTTAATTACCTGGCCCTTGGTTGAAAGGTCTGCACCAATCAAGTCCCCTTTACCTGGAATGGAAAACAGCATTGAGCATTTTTCAGTATTTAAAACATGATTTAGTTTCAAATGCAAATGTTAATGGTGGATGCGAATTGGGGAAAGTAATCACGAGCAGGGGTTATCCTGAGGTACATGGGGACCGAAAATAAGAGTGAAGACATAATTACACTTAGCACTGCTGCCTTACAGCGCCAGGGTAGCCTTGGGTGACTATCTGGGCAGAGTCTGCACGCTCTCCTCGTGTCTGCGTAGGTTTCCTCCGGGTGCTCCGGTTCCCTCCCATAGTACAAAGATGAGCGAGTTAGATTGATTAGCCATGATAAATTGCCCCTTAGTGCCAGGGGGATCAGCAGGGTAAATACTTAAAGTTATCGGAATAAGGTCTGGGTTGGATTCATAAAATCATAGAATCCCTACAGTGCAGAAGGAGGCCATTCAGCCCATCGAGTCTGCAGTTGACAACAATCCCACCCAGGTTCTATCCCCATAATCCCACATATTTACCTTGCTAATCCCTCTAAATGCTAAACTGACACATCCTGGGACACTAAGGGACAATTTAGCATGGCCAACATACCTAACCTGCACATTAACCTGCACATAACCTGGAGACTGAGATGAAACTGGAGCACCGGAGGAGACCCGCACAGACACGGGAAGAACGTGCAGACTCTGCACAGACAGTGACCCAAGCTGGGAATTGAACCCAGGTCCCTGGTTCTGTGAGGTAGCACTGCTAACCACTGTGCCATCCGTGCCACCCTAATGTTGTCAATGCAGGCTCAATGGGCCGAATGGCCTCCATTTGCACTGTAGGAATTCTATGATACATTCAGGACAGGGGAGGCAGTGGCACAAAGGTATTTTTGTTAGATTAGATACCCAGAGACTCTGGGGCTCTCAAATTCCACCACAGCAGATGGTGAAATTTGATTTTTTTTTAAACTGGAATTCCTAGAATTATGGAAATCATAGAAACCCTACAGTGCAGAAAGAGGCCATTTGGCCCATCAAGTCTGTATCGCACCTAGGCCCTACCGCTATATCCCTACATATTTATCCACAAATACTGCTAGCCTATGCATTTCAAGACACCAGAGGGCAATTTTAGCATGGCCAATCAACCTAACCCACACATCTTTAGACTATGGGAGGAAACCAGAGCACCCGGAGGAAACCCATGCAGACACAGGGAGAATGTCCAAACTCCACACAGACAATGACCCAAGACGAGAATCAAACCCAGGTCCCTGCAGCTATGAAGCAGCAGTGCTAGCCACTGTGCTACCGTGCCGCATTATATTAAAAATATAATGATGACCGTGAAACCATTGATTGTTGAAAAAACCCATCTAGTTCACTAATGCTCTTTAGGGAAGGAAATCTGCCATTGCTACCTGGATTGGCCTACATGTGACTCCAGATCCACAGCGATGTGGTTGACTCTTAAATGCCCTCTGAAGTAGCCCAGCAAGCTACTCAGTTCAAGGACAAACAGGGCAATAAAAGTGGACCCAATCAGTGTGTATTTAATAAAATTATAATTCGAGAAAGGAACGTGGGAAGAAGGTTGTGTGAGGTTTTAACCCTGGCAAGGGCCAAATGACTTGCTATGATGCTGTTGATTCTGTGTATCTAAGTAACATGTAGGCGCTCTTGTAGCATTGTGGATAGCATCCGACCTCTAAGAAGCTCCACCTTCAAGACCCAACCCAGGATTTGATGGTCAAGGAAGTTGCATCCATAAGGTGGCCAAACAGATTTGAGTATCAATCTGCAAATCCTCCAACATCCGCCAAGACCAAGAAAAATTCCAGCTCAGCCATATGATAGAAAGAACCATGGACGCCTGAACATCACTATCCATAGCTCCAATCATGTAAAGGTACATTTTTGTCAAAGCAACTTGGATTTGCTGAGTGAGTTGTTACACACCACCATACCAATCACAGAATGTTACAGTGCAATAAGAGGCCATTTTTCCCACTATGTTTGTACCGACTCCCCAAATGAGCATCATGGCTTTGTGCCATTCGCCTGCACCCAAGCAGCATGGATTACAAAAGAGGGAGGGGGAGGTGATTGGTACAGTGGTTAGCACTGATGCCTCACCGTGCCAGGAACCCGACTTTGATTCTGGTCTTGGGTGACTATGCAGAGTTTGTACATTTTCCCCGTGTCCGTGTGGATTTCTTTCGGGTGCTCCGGTTTTCTCCAAGTCTAAGGATGTGCAGATTAGGTGGATTGGCCATGCTGATTGTGCGAGGTTAAGGGGATAGGTGGAGTGGTGATCTAAAACTTCCTCAGAGTGAAGAAAGTTCTTCTTTACAGAACTTCCTTACATTGAATCTAAGCCACAAGTTATTGTATGATGTACCTAACAGTAGCCAGTTACAAAATTCTCCTTTCAAAGTCAGGGAGCCTGTCTGTTTTATGGGAAATTATGTAACACTTCCCCATTGACTCCAGTGAGGTGAGAGGGTGTTGGAACCCAATCCCAAAATCGGTAATAATGAACTGTTGACTGTATGATAATTATTTTCAGTTTTCTTACATTTGGCTTTTCCAGACCAGGATTTCTTCAGAAACTCTTTTGATTTAGTGCCGGATGTTTCACTAGTGTTTTTTCACAATGAGAGCCTGATTCGAATCCAGCCTCAACTTGGGTGACTTGGCACATTCTGTCCGTGTCTGCATGGGTTCCTCCGGGTGCTCAGGTTTCCTCCCACAGTCTAAAGATGTGCAGGTTATTTGGATTGGCCATGCTTAATTGCCCCCTAGTGTAGGTTAGGGGGATTAGCAGGGTAAATATGTGGGGTTACAGGGATTGGGCCAGGTAAAATATTCTACCAGAGATTTGGTGCAGACTCGGTGGGCCAAATGGCCTCCTTCTGTACTGCAGGGTTTCTATGATGGGTTGAAAGGATCTTGCCTTGATAGCTGTAAGGATCCCACTTTTAAATGAGTTTGAAGTTTTAAACTAGCTTGTTATAGATGTAATTTTATATCACCGACTGGTTGGCAATGGCTATTCCAACATTTGCTGTTTGTACAGGTGAAAATGGAATGAAAATCCACTAGGGTCAGCGATGACAAAGGTAAATTTCAAGATATATTTTCATGGTTCTAATCCTTACAAAATCATAATTTTAAGAAAAATACTTAAAGTTATTAATTTGCATTGGTGATTTGCTTTTATCACTCCAGTTCTCAATTTTGCAGATGTGAATCTGTTTAAGTTAATCCAAAGAGACCAGTTTAACGCAACATTGCAGTCATTTTCAACTGAAATTGATGCATTGATGTCGGGCGGCACAGTGGTTAGCACTGCTGCCTCACAGCTCCAGGGACCTGAGTTCAATTCCCAGCTTGGGTCACTGTCTGTGTGGAGTTTGCATGTTCTTCTCGTGTCTGCGTGGGTTTCCTCTGGGTGCTCTGGTTTCCGCCCACTGTCCAAAGATGTACAGGTTAGGTGCATTGGCCATACTAAATGGCCCCATAGTGTCTTGGGATGCATGGATTAGTGGGGTTACCAGGATAGGGCATAGGTGGGATTGTTGTCGGTGCAGACTTGATGGGCCAAATGGCCTCCTTCAGCACTGTTGGGACCCTATGATTTTATTCTGAGCTCCATTAAGCTTCCTTTTCACTGTCAATACCAAATAAAATTTTTATTTCAGTGAATCAATTTGTTATTTCAAGAGTCGGGTGACTCCAAGCACATGGGGGGGTTAAAGTGAAGGTGTGAGGAACTAATCTATTTCTAATGAATTGCACAGAATCGAATTAAAAATCCCCAGGATCCACATTGGCTGAAAATTATAGCGCGAAAGAATTTCACTTCAGTTTTGCTTTTGAGTGCTGTACATTCACACAGTGCTTTCAAAGTTTATTAAAGTTTATTTACTAGTAGGCTTACATTAACACTGTAGTCACAAGCAGGCTTATATTAACATTAACACTACAATGAAGTTACTGTGAAAATCCCTGGGTCACCACACTCTGATACCTGTCTGGATACACTGAAGGAGAATTTAACACGGCCAAAGCCCCAAACCAGCAACCAAAAAAGAAAACACAGGAAAATCTCAGCAGGTCTGGGAGGAGAGAAAAGCGTTGATGTTTCGAGTCCAGATGACCCTTTGTCAAAGCCCCAAACCAGCATGTCTTTGGACTGTGGGAGGAAACCCACACAGACATGGGGAGAATGTGCAAACTCCACACAGACGGTCACCCAAGCCAGGAATCGAACCCGGGTCCCTGGAGTGGTGTATTATTTGTGCAGTTCTTGGACTTATTAAAACCTTCTTCAGAACAAGCCTGTCAGTGAGAGTACTGCTGAATCTCATCTCCCCCCTGGCTTTTAACCAGCCACTGCCTCTGTTCTTTCAATAATGGCAGAAAGGACTCACGGAGAGGCTGAGTTAAGTTGTTTAAGAATTGGAAAGGAATTAGAGAAGGGGGTTAGCTGTTAGTTTGCCAAAAAAGAAATTGCCACCAGTTCTCACTTTCACAGTGCCTATTACATAAAAGTGATTCTGAACGAAATAACTCCCTCCTACTCATATTATATAAACCCGTAGCTTAGCAACAGCAGCAGTATCACTGTGGGTTTTCAGTACATAAACAAAATAAACTGATTGGTGCTTTGACAGAAATTTCACCTATCCCAGGGTCAGTGTTGCTCAAAATGAGAGAGCGTTATTTTAAGGAGACGGCACTTGGAATGTGAGATAAAGGAAAGCCACCGAGGTTGGGAATGTAAAAGAACAGCAGGAGCTAGCAATTTCCATCCGTGTTCACACTGCCGCTTTCTATATGTGGGGCGGAATTCTCTGAAAGGATTGGCCATGTGTCAGGTTCAGTCAGAAAACCGGCGTGTTTCTCCCCACAGAGAAAGAGACAGATGCCCCAATGACTTCTTCCCATATTTTGCCATTTTAAAGTTGCGGTGGGGGTGGAGAGGGGGATTGGGGGGTAAATACCAGCAGGAAGCCTGACCTCACAGAGATCAGGGTCCCGATCTCAAAGTGAAATTAAAATCCATTCCACGCTCATTGATGGCACCGCCTGCCTGTCGCCCCAGAACATAGATCTCCAGCCTGATTTCCCCCCAGTCACCCCCGAAACATAAATCATCACCCTTAACCCCCACCCCCAAACATAGATCACCAGCCTGATCCCCTCATCCCTCAAACATAGATCACCAATCTGATCTCTCCCAGAACATACATCTCCAGTCTGACTCTCTCCAATCTCCCCCAAACATAGATCATGACCCTTAATCCCCACCCCCTGAATATAGATCACCAGCCTGATCCCCCTGACTCCTCCCAAAACATAGATCAGCAATCTGATTCCTCCCCACCCCTCGAACGTAGATCTCCAGCCTGATTGCCCCTCCCCCCCCGAACATAGATCACTAACCTGATCTCCCCCAGCTCCCCCTGAACATAGATCACCAATCTGATTCCCCCCGATCCCTCCCCGAACATAGATCACCAGCTTGATTCCTCCCAACCTCCCGCAAGCACAATCATGGCCCTTAATCCCCCCCGAACATAAATCTCCAGCCTGATTCCTCTCCCCTCCCCCTGAACATAGATCACCAGCCTGATTCCCCCCCCGATCTCCCCAGAACATAGATCACAACCTCAGCCCTCCTGATCCCCCCAGAACATTAATCACCGGCCTGATTCTCCCCTCCCTCCTCCATTCACCCCCAAACATAGATCACTGCCATCAGGGCCCTCCCAATGAGTTGTCCTTCCTGCCCCACCCTCTTCATGCTGTATCTCCTTCACTTTGGCATTGTTCCCTGGTACCCAGGTAGCGACAACTTTGCAATGCCAATCTGGTGATGCCAGGGCTGCAATGGCATTGCACTCATATCTGGTCTCCATCTCCAGGTGCCAGGTCACACCAACAGGTGCGAACGTTGCACGGTCCCAGGAGATTTGGCATCAAGCCAACTTTCCCATTCATTTAAATAAATTTGAATATGCAATTAGGTTCCCTCCCCCTCCCTGGGCACAAATCTGATTACCTCTACTGGGGCGCCCAGGAACATCATAAACTGTTTGACGCAATCCCGTTCCAGGGCTTTCCTGGTATTTTCCCAATATAGCGGGAATTGCACGACGCGCAACGTGGATGGAGAATCGCCAACATGATGCTGCGTCTTCCAGAAACATTCAATGTCCCCACCTGTTGGCATGAAATGGCACTGGAGCAAATCACTACTGGTCTCCACAGATGGAGATCAGACATGATGGCGCAACGTGGACAGAGAAGCGCCAACTCCTTCTTACAAACTGGCAGAGTTTATTTTTGCCGTTAACAATTTGCCTTATTCTTTCTTCACACTTGTCTGGCTCAGTTGGGGGCACTGCCATCTGGGAGTGAGAAAGTTTGTGGATTCGAACCCCGCTCTGTATAATCCAGGCTCGCACTTCCAAAGCAAAGTGTTGCGTTGTTGGGAGTTGAGGGCTGTTCAAGTGGAAGATCCCACGAGACGAGTTGCTAGATAAGCAAGGAGTTCTTCAGCAGCATTTTACCTTTTAAGTTGTTTGTTCATTTCATTTGCTATTTGCGGCGCAGTCTGCCTGCACACACAACAGTGACTACACTTCCAAACAAACAGTAATTAATTGGATGTGAAACAATTTGTGCCATCCAAACTGACTTGTTTCGACAGTTAGCACTGTAATAGAGCCATATTTTGCCCCACGCCCACAGTAGTACAGTGGCAAATGTAATGCATGGAGGTTTGTCTCTTTGCAAGTCTCAATCCTTCCAGTAACAAAATGGGAAACGTGAAATGTAATGCAACTTTATATCGTGGATACTAAAGTACAACAGAGAGTACAACAAAGTGCGCTCAGTCTGCAGCTTTGTTTTATTCATTCATGGGACATGGACATCACTGGCTGGGCCAGCAATTATTGTCCATCTCAAATTGCCCAAAGGCAGTTGAGCATCAACCACATTGTATGAAGTTAAATCTCATGGGATCTAGGGTGAGCTGGCCAAATGGATACAAAATTGGCTTGCTGGGTATAGAGGGATATGGGCAATTAGGATTAGCTTAGTGATTTATAAAAAAGGGCAACATGAACAAGTTGGGCCAAAGGGTCTGTTTCCATGCTATAAACCTCAATGACATTTCTGTGGCTCTGGGGTCACATGTAGGCCAGAGCAGGTAAGGACGACAGATTTCCTTCCCCAACAAAGCACATTAGTGAAACAGATGGGTTTTTCCGACAATGGTTTCATGGTCATCAGTAGATGCTAAGTTCTAAATTTTTGTTCAATCAAATTCAAATTCCACCTATTCTGCCATGGCAGGTTTCAAACCGGGGTCCCCAGAACATATAGCCAGGTTTTTGGATGAATGGTCTAGCGATAATACCACTAGGCCATTGCCTCCCCTATGCCACACAGAACGAGAAAGTCAGCCAACTCATAAACTTAAGGCCAGCCACCCTGACCACAGCCAATCAGACTGGTAACCTGCCATTACCAACAAGGTGCCAGCTTCTTACCCACAACCAGCGAATCACCATCCATCTCTAATTGCCAACCAACTGAGCAAGAAGCCAGGTGGAGGAGAAAGTGGTAAGAGTGACAACAGTTATAAGAGGCATAATCAAAAAACAGCTCTACCTCACATCTCTTATCCCCCAACCTCATTTTGAATCCATTATGTTACTGCCCTTTCACAAGCTACACATTCTCCCAGTTTATTGGTGACAGAGTGGTTAGCACAGTTGTCTCACAACTCCAGGGATCTGGGTTTGATTCCCGGCGTGGGTCACTGTGTGGAGTCTGCACGTTCTTCCCGTGTCTGTGTGGGTTTCTTCAGGGTGCTCTGGTTTCCCCCCACAATCCAAAAGACGTGCTGGTTAGGTGCATTGGCCATGCTAAATTCTCCCTCAGTGTACCCGAAAAGGCACCGGAGTGTGGTGACAAGAGGATTTTCACAATAACTTAATTGCAGTGTAAGCCTACTTGTGACTAATAAATAAACTTTAAAACTTTATCTGCTGCTGCGCAGTCTGCCCCTTTTGTAGCAGGGGAGGAGTTCTATTGGGTGGGTGTTTGAACCGTTCAAAGTTATTTGCAGCAATCAAAAAGAAAACTTGCCTCAAAAACGTTAGGGTGCCTACGTTCTCTGTGTGTGTGCATCCCTTCAACTGCAGCCCTGCCAAGGCCCCAGCTGATGGAGATATGTTCTTCCCTCATTCACTGAACTCTTTCCACCATTTCCCTCAGTTTACAGAATCAAGTTTCCTCAGCCATTTCCTCTGGTCTTGTCCATGGTGTTGCATTGCTGAGGATATGTCACCTTAATGATGAATATCCCAAACTGTTTTTAAAAGAAAATTGAGTCAAAAAAACCAATGTTAAATGTTGTGGGCAGTGAGCATAAGAGTGTGATTTAGGCCAGGCAACGCGGGTGGAGAAGATTATTGGAATAGACCAGCTCGGAAGAAGAGTCTATGTGAGACGATGAGGGGAGCGGGGCAGGGGGGCGGGGGAGCGGTGGGATTTGGGGGTTAAGGCTGGTGATCTATGTGAGGGGAATGGAGTCAAAATGTTAACTCCGTTTCTCTCTCCAGAGGTGCTGCCAGACCTGAAGATTGAAGGATGGCAAATGTTGTACCTTTGTTTAAAAAGGGCTACAGGGAAAAGCCTGGGAACTATAGGCCAGTGAGCCTCACATTTGTGGTGGGTAAGTTGTTAGAAGGTATTTTGAGAGACAGGATCTCCAGGCATTTAGGGACAGTCAGCATGGCTTTGTGAGTGGAAAATCAGGTCTTTTACCCAGTTACATGGGTAAGACGGATATAGAGGGATATGGGCCAAATGCAAACAACTGGAGCTCGCTTAGTCGTTAAAAAAAGGCGGCATGTACAAGCTGGGCCGAAGGGCCTGTTTCTGTGCTGTAAACCTCTATGACCTGTTGAGTTTCAACATTTTCTATTTTTTATTTCTGCAAGTCTTGATGGTTTGAATGCGTTGTTTTTGTGCTGGAACACTTTGTGATTCATAGTATCATAGAATCAGATTCCCTACAATGCAGAAGAAGGCCATTCAGCCCATCTAAACTGTATCGACTCTCCGACAGAGCATCTCACACAGGCCTATTCCCTTCCTATTCCCGTAACCCTACACATTTACCTCGCTAATGCCCCTAACCTGCACATCTTGGGACACTAAGGGGCATTTTTAGTATGGCCATGCCACCCAACCTGTGCATCTTTGGAGTGTGGGGGGAAACCGGAGCACCCGGAAGAAACCCACACAGACTCAGGAAGAACATATAAACTCCAAGCAGTGACCCAAGGACGGAATTGAACCCATGACACAGGTGCTGTGAGGCAAGAGTGCATTCCATTTCTGGATGGAAATTTCAAATCTTTCAGAACTAGATCTATGGAGCTTCACTACAGGAAAACAGGACATCCAAACTGTTCAATATCTTCGTCTCCCACAGTTCCATCCACAGCATCAGAAGAATCACATTGAAATATCACTTAAACAGGGGCAATGAAAACTTAATGGTGATGGACTAGTAATGAGTGAAGTTTAAATTCCTGCTGATTCTTATTTACCAGCGTCAACACCTGGTGTAAAACATCGCATGTCTGCCAACGATGAGATGTGTTAGCATTGTATGCCAGGCTGATTTAAGTAACAGTTTCTTGAAGTTACTTCAAGCTGACACACTGAGAAATGCGAAACCGATTCGTGCACTGAAGAACACTTGAGCTTAAATAAGCCAAAACTCGGTCAAGGAAATGAATGGAAACTTCATTTATTTATTTATTAGTGTCACAAGAACGCTTACATTAATACTGCAATGAAGTCACTGTGAAAATCCCCCTTTGGCGCCCAGTCGGGTACACTGATGGAGAATTTAGCATGGTCGATGTACTTATTTCGGACTGTGGGAGGAAACCAGAGCACCTGAAGGAAACCCACGCAGACACGAGGAGGACGTGCAAACTCCACATAGGCAGTGATCCAAGCCGGGAATCGAACTTGGGGCCTTGGCACTGTGAGGCAGCAGTGTAAACACTTTGCCACCGTGCTGCCCAAACTTATTTAATTCTATCAGGATATAGATTGGTGGCCATGTGATCAGCTGCCAAAGTCTTAAACCTATGTCTTTCTATATTACTTTTTAAAACTGTCCCTTAAAACCTATCTCTTTGAGCAAACCGCTTTTTCATTCATTCATGGGACATGGGCATCACTGGCTGGCCAGCTCATTTGCCCATCCTGAGTTGCCCTTGTTCAGAGGGCAGCTGAGAGCAACTACATTGCTGTGGCTCTGGAGTCACATGTAGGCTAGACCAGGTAAGGATGGCAGATTTCCTTCCCGAAAGGACATTAGTGAACCAGATGTGTTTTTCCAACAATCGACAATGCTTTAAATATCATCAGCAGATTCTTAATTCCAGATTTTATTTTCGTGAATTCAAATTCCATTAACTGCTGTGGCAGGATTCGAACCTGGGTCCCTGGAACAATAGCTGAGTTTCTGGATTAGAACAAAGGCAAAATACTGCAGATGCTGGAATCTGAAACAATAGTAGAAAATGCCGGGAAATCTCAGCAGGTCTGACAGCATCTGCGGAGGGAGAACAGGGCCAACATTTCGAGTCAGGATAACCCTTGATCCCTTTTGTCCAAAGCTCTGACGAAGGGTCAGCTAGATGTGAAATATTGGCTCTGTTCTCTCTCTGTAGACGCTGTCAGACATGCCGAGATTTTCCAGCATTTTCTACTTTTGTCACTGGATTAATAGTCTGGTGATAATACCACAAGGCCATCGCTTCCCCATCTGATGACCCCAATCAAGTGAAGACCATGTTGAGATGCACAAAATGTCATGTGAGAAAGATGGTTACCCACGTCAAGTTGAAATGCTGTGAGCTCTTACCAAGAATTGCCAGGACCATGTTGTCTTTCAGAACTTCCATCGAGCCTGAACACACAAAGTAGTTAGCTTGCAAAGCGTCGCCCTGCCTGATGAGGTACTCTCCTGGGGCGCAGAAAGAGGTCTTGATGTGGAGCGACAATGATCTCAGGCACCCACGACTGGCCGATATAAAGAGGGGTAACTGCAGAATCTCCTTGTTCAGATGCATAGCAATGTCGGCACGGAGCTCGTCTGGGAAATCACGCAAAAGCTGCAGAATATGAAGGGAAGATTTGAACTGAAATCCCGGTATGTGCAAAGGACTCAATGTATATTCACAATAGTGTAATTAATGGCATCATTTGAAGCTGAGGTTTATTTTGGGACACGTTCCAATTCAATCATTTCTATCAAAGGCATGGGCAGCACCCTGACAGTAGGTGATCAAGCTGGTAACCCGCCATTGCCAACAAACTGCCAGCTTCCTACCCACAACCAGTGGACTGCCATCCACATCTGATTGCCAACCAACTGGGCAATTGTGCAGAGGGCCAGGAAGAGGAGGAAGAAATGACAAGAGTGGCAGCAATTATAAGAAGACATTATCTAAAATCAGCTGTACCTCACACCTTTCCCTACCCGCCCCCCTCCCCACAAACTCATTTTGAATCCATCATATTGCTGCCCTTTCATAAGCTACATATTCTCCCACTTTATGGGAGGCACGGTGGCACAGTGGTTAACACTGTTGTCTCGCAGCGCCAGGGACCTGGGTTCGATTCCCAGCTTAGGTCACTGTCTGTGCGGAGTCTGCACATTCTCCCCATGTCTCCAAGGGTTTCCTCTGAGTGCTCCGACTTCCTCCCGGAGTCTGAAAGGTGTGCAGGTTAGGTGCATTGGCCATGCTAAATTCTCCCGCAGTGTACATGAGCAGTTGCTGGAGTATGGTGACTTGGGGATTTTCACAGTAACTTCATTGCAGTGTTAATGTAAGCCTACTTGTGACACTAATAAATAAACTTTAAAATATCAGATATCCATCAAGGACTTCAAATATCTGTTGCCAGAAGGGAATAATCCGAAGGCATAAATAAGATGCAGCTGAATGCAGGGGACAGGAGTCTCAAACCTGGAGGAAAGGAGTCTCACCATCACCCCCCCAAGGTGATAGGAGTCTCACCCCGCCCTCCCCCAGGGGACAGCAGTCTCACCCCATTCCCACCCCCGCCCCCCGGGGGACAGATGTCACACCATCCTGGGGAGGACAGGAGCCCTACCCCTCCCCTCCGGGGGACAGGAGTCCCACCCCTCCCCTCTGGGGGACAGGAGGCCCACCCCTCCCCTCCAGGGGATAGGAGCCCCACCCCTCCCCTCTGGGGGACAGGAGTCTCGCCCCCCCCCTCCCCCTCCCCCTCCCCCGGGGTTGAGAGATGGTAAGAGCACAGTGTCACCTTCTTTGATGGAAGCACTCATTAAATGAGTGGCCAATGGCAGGATCAAGGACCCCAGCCCCAATCAGAGACTGGGCTGCTTTCACTGCACCGAGAGTTATGGTACCTGCCAACAATGCACCTACCAGAAGGTCAGCATCAATAAGGGCCCCACGTCACAGGACATTGACGGCAGAATGGGGATGGTCGTGGGGGTATGGTGGAGATGGTGGTGGTGGAGGGGCAGTGTCTCAGAGTCAAGAGTAAGGGGCCATTCCCAAACAGGCTACCTCTTCCCAATCCCAGGCACACAGCCATCTCAGTGGTGACCACCCAGTCTGCATCTGGTTGAATACCGGTGGAGGCAGAATGAGGCCCTTAGGAGGGATAATTGGCTTTTGAGGGACCTTTCCGCTCTGGATTTAATTGGTGCAGATGGGGGAGAGTGGCAGGGCTCTCACTTGGCACCCTCCCACCTGAGTAAAACTCTCCCCCCGACTCCCAGCTCATCTGGGCAGTGAGCTTGCAAATTGTCTTTTCCTCTTTAGAAGGCCAAAAAGAAAAAGCATTGCCCTGGGGCAGATGTAAAAAAAAGTCCATATATTGTTTTTTAAAATTAAAGTTTATCTATTAGTCACAAGAAAGCTTACATTAACACTGCAATGAAGTTACTGTGAAAATCCCCTAGTCGCCACACTCCGGCGCCTGTTTGGGTACACGGAGGAAGAATTTAGCATGGCCAATCAACCTAACCTGCACATCTCTAGACTGTGGGAGGAAACCTGAGCATCTGAAGGAAACCCACACAGACATAGGGAGAGGTTGAAACTCCACACAGACAGTGACCCAAACCAAGAATCAAACCTGGATCCCTGGAGCAGTGAGGCAGCAATGCCAACCACTGTACCACCGTGCCGCTCCACATTTAACATATATTTAACATCGTAGAGACCAACCTGCAACATTACTGAGCAAAGTGACAGAGGCTAATGCCAACAGTTCCTGCAATATTAGCCATACAACTCTTCCCCACCAACTAAATTCAGAGCAGGAAAGTTTGCGGATGGCCTCCCTCTGAGGCCAATTAATGTTCTTTTAAGGGCCTCATTCTCGGTTTCTTCCCACAATCCAAAGATGTGTGGATTAGGTGGATTGGCCATGCTAAATTGTGTCTTAGTGTCAGGGGGCCTAGCTCGGGTGAATGCGTGGGGCTGTGCAGGTGGGGCCTGGGTGGGGTTGTGGACAGTGCACACTCAATAGGCTGAGTGGCCTCCTTCTACACTGTGGAATTCTATGATTCTATATCAAAAAATAACTAAATGGGTTCAATAGTTTTCAATGACAGTTAATTCATACCAAGAAAAGACAATTCAATTTACTCTGAAATAATCTGAATTATGAAGGGATTTTACTTGCCACATCCCCCATTACAATAATGAAATAACTAACAAGATCTGAAGTCAGTGAGCGACATGCCCTATTTTATCAACTGCCTTTCACTTTCGCTTCAAACTTTAATCCAGTTTAACAGGTCTTCTCCTTTAGGCAAGGATCAAAAATCAAATGTGTTTTGATAAGTTCATCGTTTCGCTCTGCAAATGGATTAACAATTTAACCGGAACTGAATCCTTCCAGTATTCGAAAGACCCCTCGATAGCTTATTTTCAATCTCAGACTCCACAATTACAATGAGAAAATGAGGTGTAAGAGTGCAGTAGGTTGCACTAGTCTTAATTCAAGTAGCATGGTCATTTGAGTTCAGTAATGGTGCAGCAGATATAATAATCGCAATTCATGTACTAGCCATTGATCACCAGGTCTGGCTGGAATACAATAAGTACTTTTGGGTCTCCTTACTCTGAAAATATCTTAAAGAGCAAAAAATAAACCCGGCCTCTTGTCTTCAATGCTGTCCATCTTAAACCCCTCTCCACTCCCTCTTCAACCTCAAGCCCAAAGAGCGCATGGATTTTTTTTTATTCATTTGTAGGAGATGGGCATCACTGGCTGGTCAGCATTTACTGCCCATCCCCAGTTACCCTTGAACTGAGTAGCCTTCTAGGCCATTTTGGAGGACAGTTGAGAGATTGCTGTGGCTCTGGAGTCACATAGTAGGCCAGACCAGGTAAGGATGGCAGATTTCCTTTCCTGAAGGACACTAGTGAACCAGATGGGTTTTTCCTACAATGGTTTCATGGTCATCAGTACATTGTTAATTCCAGATTTTTTTACTAAATTCAAATTCTATCATCTGCTGTAGTGGGATTTGAACCTGGGTCCTCAAAACTTTAGCTGAGTTTCTGAATTAATAGTCTACCAATAATACGCTGTTACTGTTATAATTACTGTTACTAAGATTTATATAGCTATCTCTATAGAATAATTTTCCCCCCTTTGCCCTTTATGTCAAACATTTTCCTCCACAGGCTCATCCCTCCCCGGCCCTGAACTCATCTCTGTCATCATTCCCATGATGCCAAAGATACTCACTCATCCATGTGCCAATCTTGTGCTTGCTTCCAGATTCCCACTGACAACCCAGCTTCCATTGCATGTCCCCATGCTAGCTGATATTGCAAATACTTTCTGCTTCTCAGGTACTGTTCCCTTCTCTCTATATATTATGAATGGAAATAATGCACTGGAATGGTGGGGAATTTAGACATAATAGGGATGCTAGACTCAAATTCACTATTTGAATTTTGAATTGAAACTCAATTTGAACTTCTACGGTTTGCTCTGAGTCCACACCCAGGCATAACCAATCATGCACAGAGAGCATCAATAATAATCAAGCTCCGAACAATTAAACACTAAACATGGCAAATAGGCTTTTGGGGATGTTAGAAGTTCATAGATCAAACTAGATGAACGTAAGAGCAGAAGCCCAGGATATTTTACCTCATTGGCATCAATCCCATTGTTCACTGACCATGTTGTCTGAAAATATTCAAGCATTCGCTGTTTCAGCTGCTGAGGAAGACGATGAACTCGAATGAAGTCTTTCAGGTCCTTCATTCGAGTGTGGTAGAGGGAGCGCCTTGAGTACATGCGCTGGATGATGGCAGTGACATTTCCAAAAACAACGGCATGCATCAGAGCTGTAAAGAAAGATAGGATAGGCAGAACTGTGAGAGGAAGGGGAGTTAACATCTCTCCTCTAGGGAGGGAACAAGAATCACTTAATCGTTATTTGGCTGCTGTTTTTCTCAACATTTTCAAGAGCTGATAGTTTTAACTGCAAGTTTAAAGAGATAAGGGTGGCCTTAAGGTAGGACAGAGTCAGAGAAGCCTGTCGGGGGAGGGTGAATTCCAGAGTTTAGGGCTCGACGTCTGGAGAAATGGTGGCCGAAATTTTGCCGGCGCACCCACCCGAGGCTCGTAAGATCGCGTCTGAGGCCAATGGGGATTGCTGTTCTGTGAGCTTCACCCACCCTGATTTTGGGGTGGGTGTGCTGGTAAAATCAGGGCCTGCTACCGACAGGAAGGCTGTAAGAAATACAAGGTATACAAAGGGATCAGATCTGGAGGAATACAGCGTTCACACAGCGCTGCAAAGCTAGGGAAACTCACTGAGATTGGGAAAGGTGAAGCTATCAACAGTTTTGAAATGAAAATGGTAAAATTGTGATGTCGCAGACAGAGAGCGAATACAAGTGAGTGAGCACAATGACGACGGGTGCATAGAATGTGGTGTGAGTTACGGTACAAATAGCAGAGTTTTGTGTAAGCTTTTGCAGGATGACAGGCCTTGACAGAATGGATACTGAGTGGCTAATACTTTCTGCTCCTCAGGTGCTATTCTCTTTTATCTATATATCATGAATGGAAATGATATACTGGAATGGCGTACTAAGTTAGAGTTTTCCTCTAGATAGAAAATGCCGGAAAATCTCAGCAGGTCTGACAGCATCCGTGGAGAGAGAATAGAGCCAATGTTTCGAGTCTGGATGACCCTTCACCAGAACCGAGCTTCGTTAGAATCTCGAGACGACCCTCTGACAAAGAGCGTCAAGGGGACTAGCAGGGTAAATAGATGGGAATATGGGGAAAGGACCTGAGTGGGATTGTTATCAGTCCAGATGGGACGAATGGCCTTCATCTGTACTGTGGGAATTCAATGAGATGTAAAGCTGCAGAGATAGGGACAGGTAAATGTGGGAGTGGGAAGTATCTCGATAAGGTGCGGCATTCCCCATTAATCATGTGGGGTTGGCTTGATGAACTAAATGGCCTTTTCCTGCCTGTTATTTCCATAAGTTCACATCAGAGAAGAACGTGGCTGGACTCAGTTACTCACCTCCGATAAGCATCGTGCAAATTGAAAATATCTTCTCCGCGTCGGTGTTTGCCGAAACGTTTCCAAAGCCGACACTGGTTAAACTGCTGAGGGTGAAGTAGAGGGCAGCAATATAGGCACTTCTGACAGACGGGCCACCGACAGAGTTGTTTGTGTATGGCATCTCTAACCGCTTTCCCAGCTCATTCAACCACCCTGGTGAAAGGATAATCAGAATTCCAAAGAGTTAACAAACATGCAAAAATCTCTTGAGGGCGAGACATATTCACAGGCCTGTATTTAGCCTACCAGGGAACTAGTCAAGCAATTGGCAGGAAGGGCTGGAAATACCAGCCAATATTGACTACAGTTAATATCAAGCTTCAGAATTTGTCATTCATTAACAGTTACTCTCTTAGAAATCGAGGCCCTAATTTTCAGCACGGTAGAGAGGCTCTCAGGCAGGGTGAAAATGGGCATCCTAAATCCTATCCCTCAAACACGGCATTTCCTATTTTCACATAGGTAGGGCTGGAGTTAGGCGAGTGTTCACACATCCATAATTTATGGAGGCAGCCGGCCATTTAAATCATCAGCTGTCTCTGCTGAAGTTGGATTCTGGCATGTGCAGATTAGAAGAGGTAAGAGCTAGTCTGAACTTGGCGGATTCATTTGGATAACCTTTAAGAGAGGTAAGTTACCCATTTGGATATGGTCTCAAGACACCATTGGGAGAGATAAGGCACTCTGTGAGATTGTTAAAAGTAAACATGATTGTGCATAAAAAGTGCATAAGCTAATTTTAAGTTTCAAAGCTGTCAAAGAACTGTCAAAATTGTCAAAGAACAGTCAAACTTCATTGAAACAGTCAAAATGCATTGGAATTGTCAAATCTGTCAATAGATTTAACTCTGCTGGGCTTTAAATAAATAAAGTCTTGAGATCAAAAAATCAGTGCTTAATAATTCGTTCTGCAGTTGAAGTCAACTTGAAAGTTATCATTATATCATTTGTGCTGCAATGACTGATATTACAAACATTATCACAGTGGGGTGCCTTTTTAGTGAATGGTGTGATTGACAGCTCCAAATAGTTACAGAATAGGAAATTTTACTTTCATAAGAGAATAATTCAATGAGAGTCTATGTATTGAATATTCTTTTTTACCAGTGAGACAGTCTTTTTTCAGCAGTGCACAACTTTACTTAACGGCAGCTTGGCTCCTGAGATGTGCCCAACATGGATGCTAGGTGAGTTGGCACAGACATGGTAAGGACAAGAGGTGGTGGATGGGGGCATGAGTTTCTACAGACTGCATAGGTGTTATGAAGGGCTATGGAGATGTAGGGGATGGAAAATGGGGTGGGCAGAGGGACATGGATTGTCAAAGGTATGGATGACTATGAGGTGGGTAAAGCATGAGGTGGCATAGGTTGGCATGGATCGGGCAAGGATGGGGGCAGGCGTTAGGCTGGGGGGCTGTTTTTTGTTTTAATCATTGTTTTAATTGAATGAGGAGAAGAATGAGGGGAGATCTTGTAGAAACATATAAGATTATGAAAGGAATAGAAAAGGTAGAACTAGGGGGCATGACCTCAAAATAAGGGGAAGCAGATTTAGGGCTGAGTTGAGGACGAACTTCTTCACCCAAAGGATTGTGGATCTGTGGAATTCCCTACCCAGTGAAGTAGTTGAGGCTACCTCAATGAATGTTTTTAAGGCAAGGATAGATACATTTTTGAACAGTAAAGGAATTAAGGGTTATGGTGAGCAGGCGGGTGAGTGGAGCTGAGTCCACAAAAAGATCAGCCATGATCTTCCTGAATGGCGGAGCAGGCTCGAGGGGCCAGATAGCCTACTCCTGCTCCTCGTTCTTATGTTCTTGGCTTCATTCAACAGAGCACGTTGGCAAACGTTCCACCCAGCCCGTCTCTGCATTAATTGCAGTGAGGGGTGATGGGGCTGTCTTCTAATCCAACCTGACCAACCCACTCCAGTCCCCCAACACACCCCCCCCACCCCCCCCCCACCAAAGAAGAACAACAATAGAATTGCAGACAATCATTTACAAATGTCGGGTTGGCAGAAGCTGGCACTTGCCCCGTCTTTGGGCACCCAACCCCGAGCACATATCTGTGCATGAGACCCACTGAGAGAAGACAATGTGTTCCAATCTCACACACAAGCATTGAGTACCATCCACAGGAAATCAAACAATGAGAATTATTGTGTGTAACATGCTTCAGTAACACTGATGCAGTGTGCCAACATTGCTTGTCGTGTTGACACAGCTGAGCAAATACATTTCATGTTTCCAATTCAGCTTGATGAATTTTTAATGGTGTTAAACGGGGTGTGATGCTTGGCATGGTGCGGTACAAGGGCATAATTGTACAATCATTGTTGGAAGGAAAATCTTGGCTGAGTTCATTGCTTCTGTCTTTTCTGCCCAATAAATTTTTATTTTTCTGATTTAAAATTTGATTGCTGGAGGAGGCAGCTCACAGTCTTGCCAGTATCGTACTATGGCTTCCAATAGGTTTAACGCCACACTGCTATACTACTGCTTTCTCAGATATTAACCCTTGGCAAGACAACAAAGCTCACCAAAATAAATAAGTGAAAACAAAAATGGCACAATGGAGGCTGTGAGTTTTAAGTTTAGCTAAGGCTCTAAAATAACATGAGTCATAGAATTAGGCCACTCGGCCCATTGAGTCTGCTCCTCCATTCAATCATGGCTGATATTTTTCTCATCCCCATTCTTCTGTCTTTTCCTCATAATCCCTGAGCCCTTTATTAATCAAGAACTTATCTATCGCTGTCTTAAAGATATTCAATGACCTGGCCTCCATAGCCTTCTGCGGCAAAGAGTTCCACAGATTCCCCACTCTCTGGCTGAAGAAATTCCTCCTCATCTCTGTTTTAAAGGACTGTCCCTTTAGCCTGAGATTGTGCCCTCTGGTTCTATGAGTTTTATATTTGTTTACTAGTGTCACAAGTAGGCTTACATTAACACTGCAATTAAGTTACTGTGAAAATCTCTTAGTTGCCACACTCTGGTGCCTGTTTGGGTACACTGAGGGAGAATTTAGCGTGGCCAATGCATCTAACCAGCACGTCTTTCGGACTGTGGGAGGAAACCAGAGTACCTGGAGGACACCCATGCAGACACTGGGAGAACATACAAACTCCACACAGACAGTGGCCCAAGCCAGGAATCGAACCTAGCGCTGTGAGGCAGCAGTGTTAACTACTGTGCCGCCGTGCCACCAAGAGGTTTTGGTAATGAATAATAAGCAGCTGCACATGCCTAGATTTTCCAACTGCTATTATTTCAATCAATGTGTTATTACCAATGTTGAAGTAAAATGAATAGGAAAGTCTAGGCTTTGGTACCAATGGTGCAAAGGCAGGAGCTGCATGGGCACATCCTAGATCACAGTTTTTCTGCCAATTTTCAGTAGGTTTCCTCTGATTTCCTATTCATCTGAGCCTCTTGTTTAAAAGCCTCGAATTGATCTCAGTAAGACTCAGCAGCTGGATGTTTTGGCATTAAAGGCTACACGAAAGGTTATATACAATTGTAATTCGGATGTGTGTACATTTGTACGTATCCAAGGCCACACCTGGAGTATTGTGTGGAGTTTTGATGTCCTTGTCTGAGGAAGGATGTCCTTGATATAGAGGGAATACAGCAAAGGTTTACCAGGCTGATTCCTAGGATGGCAGGTCTGTCATATGATGAGAGCCTAAGACGGTTAGGATTGTATTCATTGGAGTTTAGAAGAGTGAGAGGGGATCTCACAGAAACTTATAAAATTCTAACAGGGTTAGACAGAGTAGATTCAGAAAGAATGTTCCCGATTTTGGTGTGTTTAGGAACTGGGGCCATAGTTTGAGGATAAGGGGTAAATCTTTTAGAACTGAGGTGAGGAGACATTTCTTCACCCAGAGGGTGATGAATGTGTGGAATTCACTAGCACAGAAAGTAGTTGAGGCCAAAATGTTGAAGAGGAAATTAGATATAGTTCTTGGGGCTGAAGTGATCAAGGGATATGGGGAGGAAGGGGGGTCAGAATATTGAATTTGACGATCAGCCATGATCAAAATGAGTGGTGAAGCAGGCTTGAAGGGCCGAATGGCCTACTCCTGCTTCTAGTTTTTAAAATAATTCATGATACACAATATAACATAGTACTTCTCTACTTATCTAAAGACCTACATCTTCAGACCTACAATAAGAAGGTCTATTAGTATCTTAAATGAAGCTTCTTACAGTTGGAACCCAAATCCAAGAAGACCTATCCCCAAATTGGCATTTTGAGTGTTTTTGAACATGCATAATATCATCATGAATATAGCTTCCAATTAATAAATATTCAGATCATTTAAGTGCCAAGATGCATCCATGTAAATTTGCCGAGGCTTACCAATGTCCCAGGTGTGTGGATCATTCACTTCCATTTCTCTCCTGCCAATGACGTACCAAATGCAGGCCATCCAGTGAGCGAGCAATGCAAACATTGACATTAGGAGTGTGAGGACCATAGCACTATACTGGGAGTACCGGTCGAGCTTCTGTAACAAACGCAACAGTCGCAAGAGGCGCACAGTCTTCAACAGGTGAACCAGAGAGGTCTGAAAAACAATTGAGAACGACTGCAGTCATGCTGTTTTCCTGGTGTCACTGACATTTTAGTTGGCGGCAACATTTAAATGGTGCTTGAACCTTGGCTTAGTTTCTCTGTCCCAGGATTAACAAGTCCCAAAGACTGCCTGACTTGACACGAGCCAATCCAGCACAGACTTGGAATTCAACCAAGTTCTGATGGTATGACGCCTACTGGTCCCTTTAACTACCAAATCATTTTGGAACCCGTCAATTAATTTTATGGGAGATTCAAGAATTAAAGCAGCGTTTCTCCAGTTTACAATGTTCGCTTCATGTCTATTCAAGTTGCATAACTTCTCTGTAGATTTTGTTTCATTCATTCATGGGATATGGGTGTTGTTGGCTGGTCAGCATTTATTGTCCATCTCTAGTTGCCCGGGAGCAGTTGAAAGTCAGCCACATTGCTATGGCTTTGGAGTCACATGTAGGCGACAGCAGTTAAGAATGGCAGATTTCCTTCCCTAAACGACAATAGTGAGCTGATTTGTAGTTTACAAAATTTAACCATTTCTCAAGGCAGACCTGTCATTGTAGAATTACAGGATTTTTTAAACTTCAGATAGATTTTAGATCCAGTATTATTATTATATTTCATAAAATATAAACAACTATGCAATTGTGGAGGTGACATTATCGCTAGGCTATTAATCCAGAAACTTGGCTAATGTTCTAGGGAACTGGATTCAAATCCCACCACAGCAGATGGTGGAATTTAAATTTAATAAATAATATCTGGAATTAAGAATCTACTGATGACCGTGAAACTATTGTCAAACAAAAACCCCATTTGGTTCGCTAATGTTCCTTTAGGGAAGGAAATCTGCCATCCTTACCTGGTCTGGCCTCCATGTGACTCCAGGCCCACAGTAAGGTGGTTGACTCTCATTGTCCTCAGGCAACTTGGGGTGGGCAATAAATGCTGGCCAGCCAGCATTGCCCACGTCCCACGAATGAATTTAAAAAAATTCTCATTACAAATCAAACAAAACCAACAACTCTTGAACATATTGTAGAGTGCTGCCATTTTATAATATGAAATATTGCCAGTAATAGAAGTCGTGTGGAATAGTAACTTTGTTGAATGCATCTGTGAATATTTATGGTAATAAATGATTTTTCTGCACTTCTAAACTGGTACTATGCTAACCACATATTGTGTTAACATACTAACAAGCTTGTGCCTGGTAAATAGGGAAAAAAACCCACATAGACAGACATTCCTGATATTCTTCAGTAATCACTGAGCAAAGGTTGAGCTACCAAGCTGTTTTTCTTCATTCAAGGTCTTTATTTCTTTTTGGTCTCTTTCCAGAAGTTAAGGGGGCTGTAAACACTGAAAATGATGGCCACAAGATGCTGAGAATGAGAAAAGCCCTTCTAGCAGAGTTCATCCCTCTACCGCTGTTTGCATCCAGGTGTATTTTCAAGTATTCCACTGGTGACATGGTGGCACAGAGGTTAGCACTGCTGCCTCACAGCAGCAGGGATGCAGGTTCAATTCCTGACATGGGTCGCTGTCTGTGTGGAGTTTGCACGTTCTCCCTGTGCCTGCATGGGTTTCCTCTGGGTGCTCCAGTTTCCTCTTACAGGATAGGTGAATTGGCCATGCTATATTCTCCCTCAGTATACCTGAACAGACACTGGAGTGTGGCGACTAGGGGATTTTCACAGTAACTTCATTGCAGTGTGAGTGTAAGCCAACTTGTAACACATAAACTTTACTACTATTCTATCTGGCAATTTATTCTGCTTTGAGTAAAAGTATTCTTTCTAAGATTAGGTTTAAATTTACTGCTTAGTTTTTGTTGGTTTTTTTTGCAAGGATCTTTCTGATTTAAAATATGTAATCTGGGTTTACTTTGTGTTTATTTCTCTTGCTTAATGACACACTCCCAGCTTAAACATTCATCCTGTTGCAAACCCTTCAGAATTGACTTGGGAGTCATCAGGATTTGAACAAGAATCTGGGGAACTTGAGCAACCAAGAAAAAATATTGCAGAGGCATTAAAAAAAAACAGTTTCAATTTGCTCTTTGGTGAAGTTGGTTTTTTGGTCATAATAATATTGGAGATAAGAGGATCAACTATTTGACTTAGAATCAACAATCATTCAACTGGAAAACAAAGGGTCTGTTAGTTCCCCCAGTTGAAGATAGGCATGTTGTTTAAAGTTTATTTATTAGTCACAAGTAGGTCTACATTAACACTGCACTGAAGTTACTGTAAAATTCCCCTAGTCGCCACACTCCGGCGCCTGTTCGGGTACACTGAGGGAGAATTTAGCGTGGCCAATGCATCTAACCAGCATGTCTTTCAGACTGTGGGAGGAAACCAGAGTACCTGAAGCAAACCCACGCAAACACGGGGAGAATGTGCAAACTCCACACAGACAGTGACCCAAGCAGGGAATCAAACTCGGGTCCCTGGCACTGTGAGGCAGCAGTGCTAACCACTGTGCTAGGAGAGATATGGGGGTGGCGTGGTTGGGGGGCAAGAGTTCATGTGAAGAAACATCTAACCAGAATTGGCAAACCTCGTCCTCCATGCCAGGATAGGAAATTGTTCCGGAGTCAGTCCTTCGAAATTCTCTTGAAACTGGACAATCAGGAAGTGGATGTCCTCCTTTTATGTGACTTTGCACCTTAACAACAGGCCATAATCCTTCAGTAATGACTGAAGTAAAAATTAACCTCTTGTTTAAGGTTGATTCATGCTTTGAAGACTGGGGACAGTTGTGTTTCTGTTAAAACTCAGTTTTCTGTCATGTTCTCCCAGACAGTGCTATCAAGTTGAACAAAGCCGCTCTGTTCAGAGATAGAACATCTGTGTTTGAAATTGTGCAAAAAGACTTTGAGAAATATCAACTTTTGACCAATTCTGACAAGACAAAAACCTCGTTTGGTAAAATGCCAAAGCAGTCAAGACCACCCAATCCTCAGGAAGTAAAAAACCACTTCCAAGCACCCCTTCAACGGATGGAACCAGACAAAGACGGGGCAGGGTGGGTGGGTTCTACAAAGGGCTGAAGATGCAAACTGGTATGTTGGCTTAAGATATAAACTAATTGGACTATAAACTACAGTCAGTAAATTAACTTGTCCTCCTCCCTAGAATTAGAGTGAAAAAAGCTGTTGAATAAATTTTGGGCAGAACCATCTCAAAGATCAGCAAAGTCAGCTAGGAAATTAGGCAGTGAGCACACTGACAACAATGGTGGCATTTTTGGCCATATTGGGGGCACTTAGACTAAAAATCTGGCAAGTAAGGGTTCCATGCTGTATCACTGGCAGGCAGCATCTGATTCGCCCATGCTCTCGTCACAGCGCCTCAATGATCCAGGTGCCACGTGTAAAGGCCATCCTTGTATATAGCTAGCACACTGCAAGGCCCAGCAAGGCACCAGGATGTAATGGCTGCCAAACCAAGGAGACATTCAGCCTTCACATTTACAGACATGTCCCTTGAGCGCCAGCTGAACACAGCGGAGGTTCATCATGAAGTACTCTGCCCATGCCCTGGGTGAAGACCAAGGTCACCAATTGAGCATTGGACACAGTGGCAGTGGTGGTCAGTACCACCAGACGAATGATCGGCATGAATAGCATGATGGCACAGTGGTTAGCACTGCTGCCTCACAGCACCAGGGACCTGGGTTCAATTCCAGCCTCGGGTGACTGTCTGTGTGGAGTTTGCACATTTTCCCCGTATCAGGGTAGGTTTCCTCCAGGTGTTGACCCACAGTCCAAAGATGTGCAGGCTAGGTGGATTGGCTATACTAAATTGCCCCATATTTTACTAAGATATGTATGTTAGGGGAATTAGTTGGGAAATACTTAGAGTTATGGGAAATAGGTCTGGGGTTACAAGAATAGGGTCTGGGTGGGATTGTGGTAAGTGCAGACCCGATGGGCTGAATGGTCTCCTTCTACACTGTAGGGATTTTATTCTATGATTCTCTGTTTTGCCAGGGTACGTCACTATTCTCATCACTCACAACCTTACTGACACATCTCACATCTACAGGGATCTCACTCAATGCCAGCTCAAGGGACACCACCATTAACCGTCCCACACTCATCTTCATCTTCCCTGTAGGTCACGTCCTTGTCACGTCCCTGGTCCCACGCACCATCCACTCATGCTGGGCATCCTCATTATTTGCCCTGGCATGCTTCCTCACACTCTTTCCATCTGTCAACATGCAGGACAGCTGGCACACAACACGAGGGAGAGATCTCAGACGGATGGAAGGGTGCCAGAAATTAAGATCTTCACGGACTTTGAGAACAGAGCCATTTATCTGGCCGGGGAAACGTGAACCGCTCCTGTGCTGATGGTGAGGTTGGTGGTGATTAACCAAGTGAGGATCCAACACTGCAACATCTGTCAGGCTACCATGCCCTGAACGATATTACAGGTTGAATTCTCTCAAAAAAGTTCTAAGTGTTGAATTTGTTGGAAAACTAGAGTAACTCACACTAGTTTTTTTTGGGAGTTCACACTAGAATGTGGAGGCCACCAGACTGAATAACAATGTAAATCATGGATTCACCCGGGAGCCTGAAACCAGCAGGCCTCCGTGCATGGGCAGTGGCTCCGAACTGTCAGCCTCTCTCTTAATCACTGGCCAGCCCGGGACCCCACAACGTCAGCCCCCCCAACCATTCCTGGGCCAGCCCAGACCCTTTCTCGTCCCAGACTGCCCCTATCTCCAGCCTCTCCCCCGCGCCCCCCCAACAACCTAACAAATCACATGATGTCGGAAATCCTGTGCTGGAAGATGCATGCGCAGCGAGAACATATGCATGAATCCCACATATGCACGGATGTGAGATTCTCCCACCATGCTGCGTGAGAAAATTAGCTCAACGGGATAGGAGAATCGCACTCCCCCCCACCCTTCTGTTTCCCAGGACCCTGCTATGAACTAATGACATCCCCATACGTTCGCAGGCACATCTGGGAAGCAGCTGAGGAGATCTATGAGCCAAGTCCTCGACTCCAGTACCGACACCAATGCAGAAGAATCAAGACAATTCACAGACTCCGACATAGCAGATCCGTCACCCAAATACAGACTCTTCATCAGTCAGGGAATTGAGGGTATGGGATAAGGCAGGAAAGTGGAGGTAAGGGCTATCACATCAGATCAGTCATGATCTCATTGAATGGGAGAGCAGACTCGACAGGCTGAATGGCCTATTTCTCCTCCTACATCCTGCAGTCTTATTAATGTTCCCCCATCCCCCCATTCGAATTCCCTCTACCTGTGATCGCATCAGCTCCAGCTCCACATAGCACGACCCCCAAAACAGGCCAAGGCCCTCCATGTCCTGGCATTCCAGAGGATGCCCACCACCAAGGTCATCACAGACAACAGGGCATAGTAATTAGGAAGTTGCCTCCACCTCTGCCATGGGATGCACCAAGACGCGCAAGGCAAGATATGAACGTGGTTTTACATAATGTTCACCACTGTAAATAAACTCCCACTGATTTTACTTCTTCAATAATTCCTTGCTATGTTCCTGTCAATCTGAAGTGAAAACTTGATTCCTGCGCAAGATAAGGGCAGGATGCTCAGTCCAGGGTTTCCCCTGTACTCTGTGCCATCTTCCCCAGCACATTGATAGTGTGCACACACCTGCGAGGTGAATTTGGTGTGGTGCCCAGCGATTTGAGCCCTTGCAATTCACCCTGCTGCCCTCAAGACACAACTGAAGAATCAAAAAAGTGACAACTGCCACAAACTTGATGAGCAGCCTGGTAGCAGTAAAACAAACTGGAAAGCTGCCATTACGCTTAGACCCAAATGATCTAAATTATGCACACTGAAGAGATCTCATTAACCCATGCCAACCATCGAAGGAATTTTGCCCCAACTTGCCAAGACAAAGATATTCACTGCCCTAGATGTGAAGGATGGTTGCCAGCAAAAGGAAAAGAGTGATGTTTGTATCTTTTCTTTGAGATAAAAAAGGGGATGTTTGTGTTTTTAAATGGAACCAGTCTGAGTGACACCTCTATGACTATGCCACGTGGCTGTCCCTGGAGGCAAACATCTCAAGATCAGTTCAATAAAAGACTTGGGTACACATGGAAGGAGTACAGCTGTCCTTCTGCTTGACACAGTAGTACAGCCAGAGGTAGTCAAATCTAAAGCAAGAATAAGGATTTTGGTGTCAGATGGGCTAAGGTGGGAATGGAAATAAGGTTGCAGTGGAATTAGATGACCTTTGCGATAGACGTGATAGGGGCCAGGATTCAGTTAGCAGTTGAACAGGCCACCAGAGTTTGTTTTGACCTGGGATATTTGATTGGATGCAATCCTTGCTAACAGTCAAAGATTTTGACTTTGGTGTTCTGAACCGTTGGAGGGAGTGATGGCTCATCCTGTGCTGGATGTCAGGCAAACCATCTGATGGCATAGAGGGGGTCAAGGGACAAATGTGTGTCATCATTGTACACGTTAGAGCTGACTCTGTAGTTGTAGATGATGTGATCAAAAGGTGGCATAAAGGTGAGAAACAGTTGAGAGGGATGGGATCCACAGTAGTTCAGAGAGTACAAAGACTGTGGAGAACTCAGTAAATGAGTCCTGTAAGGCTAAGGGAAATAAACACAGGGAGAGTGTACAAAACATGACAGGACAGATGGTCTCAGGTGTGTTTGTTTTAACGCAAAGAGTATGACAGGTAAGGCAGATGATCTTAAAGCTTGGATTACTACATGGAATTATGACGTTGTGGCAACTACAGAGACTTAGATGAAAGAAGAACAGGACTGGCGGTTTAGCATTCCAGGATTTAGACTCTTCAGGAGAGATAGGTGACAAAAGAGGTGGGAGTGTTTCTTTACTGATGAGGGAGAATGTCATAGCTATACAGAGGGAGGGCACCTTGGTGGGATCATGCAATGAGACCATACGGGTAGAACACAGGAATGGGAGTGGTGTAATCATACTGTTGGGGTTATACTATAGACCTCCCAACAACCAGCATGAAGCAGAAGAACTGATATGTTAGCAGATTATAGGAAGATGTAATAAAAACAGAGTTTTGTGATGGATGATTTTAACTTCCCCAACACAGACTGGGACTCCTTTAGTACCAGGAACTTGGACTGGGCAGAGATAGTTCAGTGTGTCTAGGAGTGCTTCTTGGGGCAATATGTAGATAGTCTAACTCGGGAAGGGGCTATCTTGGACCTGGTTCTGGGAAATGAGCCCGGACAGGTGATTGGTGTCTCAGTGGGGGACCATTTGGGGAACAGTGATCACAATTCTATAAATTTCAAGATACTTGTAGAAAAGGATAGAAGTCATCCCAGAGTGAAAGTACTAAACTGGGGGAAGGCTAACTATGGCAGGAGCTAGGGAATATAGACTGGGAGGGGCTATTTAAGGGTAAATCCACATCTGATACATGGGAGTATTTGAAAAGTCAGTTGTTAATAATTCAGGGCAAGTATGTCCCTTGTGATGTTAGTGTACCTTTAAGGAGGTTGCCTGGTTTGGAGGATATGAACTATAAAGAAAGGTTGAACAAACTTGGATTATTGTCATTGGAGTGTCGGAGGATAAAAAGGGACTGAAAGAGATTTACAAGATTATGACAGGCTTAGATATAGAGGATAGTCAAAGTCTTTTTCCCAGGGTCAAGGGGTCAATTACACAGGGCCATAGGTTGAGAGTGAGAGGGGAAAAGTTTAAAAGAGATGTAAGGAGCAAGTTTTTCACGCAGAGGGTAGTGAATGCCTGGAATGAGCTGCTGAAGGAGATGGCAGAAGCAGATTCTATAACAATGTTCAAGTGGCATCTGGATAGACACATGAATAGGCAGGGAATAGAGGGATAAGGACCATGTAGAGGCAAGAAAATATTAGAGAGGCATCTGAGTTGGCACGGACATGGTGGGCTGAAGGGCCTGTTCCCGTGTTGGACTGTTCTTTGTTCTAAGGAATTGATTCTTAAAAAATTCCCATGGCAAGTTTTTTACACAGAGGGTGGTGGGTACTTGGAACTTACTGCCCGGGGAGGTAGTGGAAGCAGATACAATAGTGAGTTTTAAGGGGCATCTGGACAAATATATGCATAGGATGGGAATAGAGAGATATGGGCCCTGGAAGAGTAGGGGGTTTTAGTTTAGTCGGGCACCATGGTCAGTGCAGGCTTGGAGGGCCAAAGGGCCTGGTCCTATCCTGCAATTTTCTTTGTTCTTTGCTTTTTGTCTGGCTGGATGGGAATAGCATTGTGAGAGATGTATTAGCTATGATTAGACAGGTAGGGGTGAAATCAAGTGAGGGCATGCCCAGGGAACAGGATAACAGAGGAGCAGACACCCAGGAGGATAATGCAATCCACTGTGGGGTGGCATGGTGGCACAGTGGTTAGCACTGCTGCCTTACAGTGCCAGGGACCCATGTTCAATTCCAGCCTGGGGGAGCTATGTGGAGTTTGCAAATTCTCCCCATGTCTGCATGGATTTCCTTCGGGTGCAATCCCACAGTTCAAAGATACGCGTGCGAGGTTGATTGGCTGTACCAATTAGTTTAGTCAGGTCATCATGATCAGTGCAGGCTTGGAGGGCCAAAGGGCCTGTTCCTCTGCTGTACTTTTCTTTGTTCTTTGTAAATTGCCACTTAGTGTCAGGGGGATTAGCAGGGTAAACACATGGGGTTAAGGATAGGGCCTGTATAGGATTGTTGTCAGTGCAGGCTCAATTGGTCTCTTCTGCACTGTAGGATTCTATGAGTAAGACTGTCGACAGGTCAAGGAGAATGAGGGGGATCGAGGCATCACTATCACAGTTCCTGATGTTCATTACTGCCATTCAATGTTTTAGAAGTACAATGACACTCACTGGAGGGATTCAATGATTGGGTTGCAATTCGAGCAGTGAAGCATGCAGACCACTAAAGGCTGAGCACAAGGACACTTGAATGTCAGGCATGTAAAACTGAAATGATGATGGGGAGGGGGAGCAAGGAGTCAGTGGGTATTTAAAAATGAAATGGCTTTGTCTCCTATACAAGTGATACTGAGCAAAGAGAAATTGAACCAGAATGTAATCAAATATCAAAGCACCATCTCCCTGCCCCTCACTTTGGAGGCTGTGCAGTGTTACTGGGGGGAGTGGAAGTCTAATTTAAGAATTGCTGTGGCCATTTTATCTTCAGTCCTCAGAAGCTCCCCAGTGAAGGTTGAAATTTGCCAAGAGTGTACCTAAAAAAGACAATTTCCCAGGAAATCTAACTGGTGCCAAGAGACTTTCTGAAGATGCTCTAGGTTTCCACTCCAGATAAAAATCCCGGTCTCTGTCACTTCCTTGGATGTGATAAGCAATTTTTACCAACAACTGACTTGATACCTTTACTGCCCAAAAGCAATTATTTTACATTGTTCTTAGTTTTTAGACAGTATACACAGGCACTACTAACAGTAAAGAGTTAAATAATTCTTAAAACAATCAAATAATTTACACATATGTGAATGCAGTAACAGAATTAAACAAGTAACTATGATTTTAAAACATAAAAGCTAATATTTTAATGTATTTTAAATAATGTGCTGTGATTGGTCACTTTGGCCAACACAGGTTATCAAAAGGCATGATGGGAAAAGGAAATAGTTTAGAGCCAAAGGCCTGGGGACCCATTAGCCAGCAGAACATATACCTGGAAGTTTCTTATGAGGGAACATATTTTACAACATGATGAATAGGTTCAGTCACAGAATAGATATGTCCCTGGACACAGGAACGCAGTTCTATTCAGCTTGGCAGTAAGCCAGTGGGAACCTCCACTTTGACCCTTACGGTAGCATCTACCGTAACCAAACAACAGGGAAGGAGCTTTAGCCAAAAAGGAGTTAGCATCCGAGTTTAATGGACAAATGAGGAACCATCATGTTGGGAAGAACAATGCAGTTGGTGCTTGACAGAGATTTATATTGATTCATGTAAACTAAATTAAATTAATTTTAAACTAATGAAGGGTGGGAATTCTGATAAAGAAAATGTATAACTGTTCTGTTTTCACTGATAATTTCAGAACATGTCTGAGACGACCGAGTATTCTGTATCTGTGACCATCAAGATAATTTTTCCCTTTGATCACCGGCCTTTAATAAATTTCTTTCTTTTGTACTGTGACATTGGTTTCCTGAGTCTAATTGCCACCTCATCGAAAATCCTGCTAACACTGCCTAATGGCCAAACAACTCAAATATTTATTTATTCATATTTGACATCAGTGTACACAAATTTGCCAAATAGGTCCTGGGCCACAGAGAACATTGTCAAACGATATGGGCCTCTCTGTTTGATGGTAACTGAGTGGTTACAGAATTAATATACAGAAAATGTGCCCATTACACACTTCTCCGCCTAACATTTTGGGTTCATTACAATCAGTTCCATCATCTAATTACTGAAATAATTCAATTAGATATCAATTGCTGGCAGTTAAACATGATTCAGACGAAAACAAGTTAGATTAATGAAAATAATTAGCTTTCTATAAGACGGCAGAATTGGAGAAACCTGAAGTATTGTAGACCTTATTTCTTTAATTTAGAAAAAACTTAATGAATAGGGCGTTTGTTACTGGGCACAGGGAGCACTGGACAGCTCAGTGGAAGTGTTACAGTCCGAAATAGATCATGATGTCCTTGCACTAATGTAAAGTTCATTATTATTGCTATCAACGTGCCAAGATGGTACGATCTTGATATGAATTCTGGATTAGTGCCTGATGTAGCTGCTGACTGTTATTTCACAAGTGAATCATCATTTTGAGTTATAATTGCGTGGGCAGTGAAATCATTGATATTATGCAGCAAAAGTGTCTGCTCCTGGGAACTATACACAATGTTTTTATGTTGTTCATGCCTTCTATCCCTTTTTCATTCCTGCCCTACCTCCTCTCCAAGAGGGTAAAAATCTGAAAGCAATTGTGTGTAAAAGGTAGATACACAAAAAAGCCTTGCATTTATATAGCGCCGGAGGTGGCACGGTGGCACAGTGATTAGCACTGCTGCCGCACAGCGTCAGCAGGGTCAGGATCCTGAGTTTGATTCCTGGCTTGGGTCACTGTCTGTGCAGAGTCTGCACGTTCTCCCTGTGTCTGCGTGGATTTCCTCAGAGTGAACATAAGAACATAAGAAATAGGAGCAGGAGTAGGCCATCTAGCCCTTCGAGCCATTCAATAAGATCATGGCTGATCTGAAGTGGATTAGTTCCACTTACCCACCTGCTCCCCATAACCCTTAATTCCCTTATCGATCAGAAATCTATCTAACCGTGACTTAAAGATATTCAACGAGGTAGCCTCCACTACTTCAATGGGCAGAGAATTCCAGAGATTCACCACCCTTTGAGAGAAGAAGTTCCTCCTCAACTCTGTTCTAAACTGCCTCCCCCCATCTTATTTTGAGGCTGTGCCCTCTAGTTCTGGTTTCCTTTCTAAGTGGAAAGAATCTCTCTACCTCTACCCTATCTAGCTCCTTCATTATCTTGTAAGTCTCTATAAGATTCCCCCCTCAGCCTTCTAAACTCCAATGAGTACAGGCCAGTCTATTCAATCTCTCCACATAAGCTAATCCCCTCATCTCCGGTATCATCCTGGTGAACCTTCTCTGTACTCCCTCCAAGGCCAATATATTCCTTTGCAAATAAGGGGACCAAAACTGCACACAGTACTCCAGTTGCAGCCTCACCAGTGCCTTGTACAGTTGCAGCAAGACCTCCCTGCTTTTATATTCTATCTCCCTCGCTATAAAGGCCAACATTCCATTCGCCTTCCTGATCACCTGCTGCACATGCAGACTGAGTTGCTGCGATTCATGCACAAGGACCCCCAGGTCCCTCTGCACAGTAGCATGCTGCAACTTTTCACCATTTAAATAATATTCCTTCCTACTATTATTTCTTCCAAAGTGGATAACCTCGCATTTGTTAACATTATACTCCATCTGCCAGGTCCTTACCCACTCACTCAGCCTATCCAAATCCCTCTGCAGACTTTCCATGTCTTCCGCGCAATTCGCTTTTCTACTCATCTTCGTGTCATCAGCAAATTTTGTTACCCTACACTCAGCCCCCTCCTCCAGATTGTCTATGTAAATGGTAAACAGTTGAGACCCCAGCACCGATCCCTGCGGCACTCCACTAGTCACCAACTGCCAACCAGAAAAGCACCCACTGATTCCAACTCTCTGCTTCCTGTTAGATAGCCAACTCTCTGCTTCCTGTTAGATATCCTGTTAACGCTCCGGTTTCCTCCCACAGTCCGAAAGACATGCTAGTTAGATGCATTGACCGTGCTAAATTCTCCTGAAGTGTACCCGAACAGGCGCCGGAGTGTGGCAACTAGGTATTTTCACAGCAACTTCATCACAGTGTTAACGTAAAGCTACTTGTGACACTAATAAATAACTTAAAATCTCATAACTACAGGACATCCCAAAGCACTTCACCACCAATGATGTGCAGTATCATCACTGTTACAGTATTGGAAAACCAGCAGCCTTTTGCGTACAGCAAAGCTTCCGTAAAGAGGAATGTGATTCGTGAGCGGATGATCTATTTTTGTGATGTTGGTTAAGGGCTAGATATCGGTCAGGACACTGGGGATAATGTCCCCCTTCTTCGGAATATATCCATCTCTGATGGGCTAACAGGGTCTGGGTTTAACATCTGAAAGATGGGGCGGGGTGGGTGGGGTGGGGGGGGTGTGGATTTTCCAGCTGTTCATGTCGGCAGGATCCATTGGTCCCACTGCAGTGAAGGGAGATTTGGCTGAGTGCCAAATTCTCTATCCTGGCTTACAGCCATTCAAACTATTATTACCCTTCCCCCACTGTTACATTCCACTGAAATTACAATCCTCAGCCACTAACTATACAGTCACATTTTTATGTTTATTGGATAAGACTATAAATAAAGGGCAGTTGAAGCTGGTTGTATTTAATCGTGTGGTGGGGCGGGAATGGCCGGAAAATTGCAGCTAGTGTCTTTGACATTGCAACACACTGGAGTGTCAGCGTTACCTTTTAGTGCTTATGCTATGGAGTGGGACTCAATCCTTTAACCTTCTGATTCAAGCGAGTAGGATGAAGAAGGCAGTGCGACACATCGGGTGGGATTTTCCAGCCACGTTCGCCACAAGACCGCAAAATCCTACCTGAAGTCCCATCCCGCCCGGTACAATTCCCATGGTGAGTGTGAGGACTTCAGCCAGGCTAATGAGGTTGGCTTGCTGGAACTACCTCCTGCTCCCTGTTTAAAGCAGGCGTGTCAGACTCCCAGCTTGCATTCAGCGGGGAAAAACTGGAGAGCTGGCTGCGTACAGATGTATGGTGTAAATAAAGTAACTTGGTGACGGGACTTTCGCCTCTGTGGACGGGACGGGGACAGTGGACAGGATGGGAACATTCCGCTCATCAAGTTTAAGCTTATCCATTGGGAAAGATCTCTGCCCCTCACTTCAGGAACGAACATATCCATGAAGCTCAGCACCCCACAGAATGGCATGCCCCTGTTCCGAGGGAAACCGTATTAAATGTACACTTACCACAGTGATGTTAAAGGCATAAAGGAGATCAAATGGCAATGCAGCTATTAGATCCACAATAAACCATGTGGTTCCATAATGGATGCAAATGGATCGAGCATCATATACCACTTGACCTGACTGACTGACATAAGTGGTGCGAAAGTTCAGGATAATATCTGTTGGAGACGGAGAAAAGAGCATCATTAAGAAAAAGGATAAAACAAGTAAGTGACTTAATAGAACAATAAACTGCTTCCCTGCCCAGACATTTTAAATGCAGAATAAAAAAAACATTTCACACCTGTGGAGATATTACTTCTCTTTGTGATAACTCATATCTCAATGTGCATTAGCCAGTGTGGTATCATGCAGGCCAGAAAGAACCTGGGAAGTTCCTGCTCTGTCCTTTATTTGTTATCTACAATTAATCCTGCCTGGCTGGCACAGTGGCTGGCGCTGCTGCCTCATAGAACCCAGTTTCAATTCTACCTTGGGTGACTGGATGGGATTTTCCAGCCGCGCTTGTCCCAAAACTAGAAAATCCCGTCCCAGGTCAATGGGGTTTTCCAGGGTCCACCCTGCGACTGCTGCGATTCCCATGGCAACGGGAAAATTCGCCCCATGTTGACATGGGATTCCTCCGGGTGCTCTGGTTCCCCCCCACACTCCAAAGATGAGATGCATTGGCCTTGTTAACTTGCTTTTGTGAACAAAGATGAGTCGGTTAGTGGGAGTAGCAGGGTAAATACATACGGTTAGGGGGATAGGGCCTGGATAAACCTGGTGCAGACCTGATGGGCTGAATGGCTTCCTTCTGTAGGATTTCTATGATTAACTATTCTCTGAAAGCCACTCAGTTCAGAGGTAATTAGGGTTGGGTGACAAATGCTGGCTTTGCCTGCAATTCCAACATCTCATCAAAGAATAAAGTGCCAGGGACCCAGCTTGGGTCACTTTCTGTGCGGAGTCTGCACATTGTCCCCATGTCTGTGTGGGTTTCCTCTGGGTGCTCCAGTTTCCTCCACAGTCCAAAGATGTGCGGGTTAAGTTGATTGGCCATGCTAAATTGCCCCATAGTGCGAGGGGATTAGCAGGTTAAATATGAGGGGTTACGGGAGTAGGATTCGGCTGGGATTGTGGTCAGTGCAGACTTGATGGGCCAAATGGTCTCCTTCTGCACCGCAAGGATTCTATGATTCTACGTAGACAAAAGCCATTAACCCCTTTATTCATCAGTTGCAATCTGAGATGGTGCAATGAATCTGCTACATCTACCAGTCTGGTACAGGCAAGTGCAACCTACAGCATTTGACTGCTTAGCAAATCAACACCAACTAGGACAAAACTGCAAAAGGAAAAACTAAAGAGCTGCTGGAAATTCATCTGATAAAAAAACCTTGGCAGATTATTGGCGGCACAGTCTTAAAGTTTTTTTTATATTTTAATATCATTTATTGTCCCCCTTAGACACAGTTCTGCAAACATCACTGGGCATAATGTGTTCAGTTTTGAGGATGAAACAGAAGCAATAAGTTTGCATAGCCAAAAAGAATATGCTTCACGTTCACAAGTAGAGATCAAATTAAGAATGCAATCATATTTATTTGTTCCAGTCTCACTAGACAGCACCAATTGTGAAAGAAATTAGTCACAAATTGAAAAATATTTGAGTAACAATGTGCTTTAATTCCATAATAACGACGGCAGTGCCGATAGCATGTAACTTGAGGCATTAAGAATGAATGTTCGACCATCATAGCCTACACTAAGTGGCGGCATTGTGGCACAGTAATTAGCACTGCTGCCTCACAATGCCAGGGACCTGAGTTTGATTCCTGGCTTGGGTCACCGTCTGTGTGAAGTTTGCACCTTCTCCCCACGTCTGCATGGATTTCCACCGGGTGCTCCGGTTTCAAAGAACAAAGAAAATTACAGCACAGGAACAGGCCCTTCAGCCCTCCAAGCCTGCACTGACCATGCTGCCCAACTTAACTAAAACCCACCACCCTTCCAGTGACCACATCCCTCTATTCCCATCCTATTCATGTACTTGTTAAGATGCCCTTAAAAGTCACTACCGTATCTGCTTCCACTACCTCCCCCAGCAACAACTTCCAGGCACCCACTGGTCTATGTGTAAAAATCTGCCTCGTACATCTCCTTTAAACCTTGCCCCTCACACCTTAAACCTATGCCCCCTAGTAATTGACTCTTCCACCCTGGGAAAAAGCTTCTGACCATCCACTCTGTCCATGCCTCTCATAATCTTGATGACTTCTATCAGGTCTCCCTTCAACCTCAGTCACTCCAGTGAGAACAAACCAAGTTTCTCCAACTTCTCCTCAAAGCTAATGCCCTCCATACCAGACAACATCTGGTAAATCTTTTCTGTATTCTGTCCAAAGTCTCCACATCCTTCTGGCAGTGTGGCGACCAGAATTGAACAGTATATTCCAAGTGCGGCCTATTTAAGGTTCTATAAAGCGTCAACGTGGCTTGTCAATTTTTAAACTCAATATCCCAGCCGATGATGTTTCCTGCTATAGTCTGAAAGACGAGCTGGTTAGGTGCATTGGCCATGCGAAATTCTTCCTCAGTTTGAAATTTATTTATTAGTGTCACAAGCAGGCTTACATTAACACTGCAGTGGAGTTACTATGAAAATCCCCTAGTTGCCACTCTCTGGCATCTGTTCGGGTACACTGAGGGAGAACTTTGTGTACCCAAACAGATGCCAGAGTGTGACCATTAGGGGACTTTCACAGTAACTTCATTACAGTGTTAACTTAAGCCTGTGATGCTAATAAGTTTTTAAAAAGTTGATTGTTATGAGTCTTGGTTGCAATGGAGGCAAGACAGCTGGCCTCATTGTGCAAGCCCACTATTTGATTGCCTGGAGTAACACCATCTATATCAACATTAGTAACAAGTCAGAGCTGGAAGTGGTGATGAGGGACCAGAGGAGGAGTGATGTTGGCGAATTCTGTGACAAAGGGGGTTTATGCTCCATAAACTATTGAATATTTTAAATACCAGTAGGACATTTACTGGAATTACACAGTTCGCAGAAGCCTTTGGCAATCCTTCAATTAACTTTTAATTACAAATTTTATGACTTACAATAGTAATGCTGGCACTATAGATGAAGGGTTAGGGAAACAGAAATAATTGGGAAAAGGACAGGGTGAATCGAGGCCCAGGAAGTGAATGATATAGCCAAGGCAAAAGTGGCAGAAATGAGTATCCAAAACAGAAATGGTTAGAAGAGACAGAGGGGATTATAAACTAGATAAGAGGGTGAATTTTCCCATTCTGTCTGCCACAGGAATGGTAGCAGGTGAGGGACGGACCATGGAAAGCTCCGTTGGCCTCAGGTGGGATCTTCTGGTTTTGGGGCAAGGGCAGTTGGAAAATCCAGCCCAAGGTGAGCAATTGGGAGGCATTTATTTATTTTTTATTCATTCGTGGGACAAAATTGTTCCATTTTCAACAGCGGTGAATCTCTGGCACCCGGAAATTAGACACTAACAGCAGCTTGCATTTGTATAGCATCTTTTAACACAGTGAAATGATCTGACATGTTTGCAGGAGTCTGGCTGGCCTGCATTTATTGCCCCTCCCTAGTTACCCGAGGGCAGTTGAGAATCACCTACATTGTTGCGGCTCTGGAGTCACATGTGGGACAGACCAGGTAGGGATGGCAGATTTCCTTCCCTAAAGGGATATTGGTGAATCAGTTGGGTTTTTCCAACAATCGACAATAGCTTCGTGGTCATCAGTAGATTCTTAATTCCAGATATTTTTTATTGAATTCAAATTCCACCGTAGAGGGATTTGAACCCGGGTCCTCAGAACATTAGTTGAGTTTCTGGATTAATTGTCTAGTGGTAATACCACTAAGCCATTGCCTCCCCTAAATGTTTAGGAACTGTTCCATAAAACCTGAACAAATGCAACCCACTGCTAAAAGCTAGTGTATTTACATATTACAAGTCATGTTCTTGCCATCTTTTCAGAGGGAATGTCCCACGGGATGATTCAAGGAGCTGCACAGATTGTTCATATATATGTAGGGTGGAATTTGATGCCCTCCCTGTGGCGAGTATGGAGAAGGAGGGGTATAGCGTTACATTAGGTGGGATGGTGCCAGGTGGGAACATCGCCACCTTTTTGCCTCTGCCCTGATTACATCCAGGGCAGGAAGTCCTTCCTGCCTTCATGCCAGTTGAGGCTTTTAAGAGGGTACACCAAGCCTTCCCCAAAGGAGGCAATGCAGGGCTCTCTCCCGCTGTCCAGCAAGTGGGCAAGAATATCCCCTCACTGCCCCCCAACCCCTGCACCACCCCACCCAGCCAATGCCTGGATTAAATTCTGCCCACAGGCAGCATAGATTGCAGCAACAGCCCAGAGGTAATTCCATCAATTAACTGTGCATTGACACCCCAGGCAGGTGTAAAATGTTTTCGGCTTGGCAGCAATCCTGGACGATGGCGTAACTCAGGTAGTAAGGACCAAGCTGACTCTGAATCAGGATTGAAACTCTCTCTGTCCGGGGAGATTCACACCTCTCCACTTTGGTATCTGCTCAGGCTTTGGCTGTCCTGATTCAGGCTGCGCCTACACAAGTATTGGTGCAAATTGAAGCAACTTCACCCTGATACCATAGCTAAAGTCTGAACTGTCATCCAAGACATTTACTCAACTATTTTTTGTCACTGTTTTCTTTCACTGATATGTTAAAGCTTTCATACCTAATGCACATCTATCTGCCCCAATGTAGCACAGAGGGAAGCCAGTGTCCAAGCTTTATAGGGGACATGGAGCACAGAAAGAGGCCGCTTAGCCCAACCGGTCTATGCTGGCATTTATACTCTGCTTATGCCTCCTTGAATCTTTCCTCTTCTAAAAGCCACATAAAAGCCTGAGATCATGTATCAACCGACTCAAGAACAACTTCTTCTCTGCTGCCATCAAACTTTTGAATGGACCTATCTTATATTAAGCTGATCTTTCTCTACACTCTAGCTATGACTGTAATACTATATTCTGCACACTCTCCTTTCCTTCACCCCAATGTACTCTATGAACAGTATGCTTTGTCTGTACAGCGCATAAGAATAAATACCTATTACTACATACCACTACATGTGACAATAATAAATCAAATCAAAGCAAATAACCCTAATTCTCTAATTTTTTAATGTAATGTCCTCTTGAATAAATCTATGCCATTGACCTCAAACAATCCCTGTGATGACAAGCTCCATATTCCCACCGCTCTTTGGCTTTCTCCTGAATTCCCATTTGGAGCAGGAAAAATTTTCCCCGGAGAAATTGTGCTGGGTGGTGTTCTGTGGTGGAGGACTGAAAGACTGAAAAAACCTGGCTTACCAAAAATAAAAAGCATTTCCACAGCGATGTCGCTCACGGTCGTGCTGCGGGAAGTGGAGGAGCTATCATCGCTTTCGGTGAAGCAGACGTTGTAAGGGACGGTCACAGCAACATAGAAGGTGGCCAGTAAGATGAGCCAGTCCCATCCGGCCTTGAACATGCTGTAGTGCATGAGGATGAAGCGGGATTTCTGGATGGACGCCACTTTATACTCCGGGAGGGAAGGCTTGTTCTCAAACATGTTCTGCCAAAGTAGAGAGTCAACAAGTTACAAACACAACAACAAACCGCTCATACAATGAAACTAAAAACAATTTTTTACCAGACTTTTTATTTATTCATTTGTGGGACAGGGGTGTCACTGGCTGGGTCAGCATTTACTGCCCATCCATAGATGCCCTTGGTGGGCAATTGAGAGTCAACCACATTGCTGTGGCTCTGGAGTCACATGTAGACCAGGCTGGATAAGGAAGGCAGATTTCCTTCCCTAAAGGACACTCGTGAACCAGATTTTTTTTTCCGACAATCGTTTCATGGCCATCAGTAGATTCTTAATTCCAGATATTTTTTATTGAATTCAAATCCCACCATCTGCCACAGCGGGGTTCGAACCCGGGTTCCCAGAACGTTAGCTGAGTTTCCAATAGTCTAGTGTTAATACCACTAGGCCTTCGTTTCCCCCTAAGGCATAAATCCGAAAGAGAAACAGGACTAGGCCCTGTGGTCCCCACGCCTGTTCAATTATTCAATAAAATCACAACTGATTTGCATCAGCTCCCATTCCGCACATCTGCACATCCTAAGATGCACTTAGTGCTCAAGAAGCTGTTGACTTTCATACTGAATACACTCAACAACTGAGTATTCACAGGACTGGGAGTTAGAAAATTCCAAAGATGCATTGCCCTCTAAGTGAAGGATTTATTCTTCCTTTCTGTCCGAAATGGCCGATGGATTAGAATCATGGAGTTGTAGAACGTAGAAAAGGCCCTTCGGCCCATTGAGTCTGCACCCACAATATCTACCACTAAAGGTAGGCTAATTCCATTTTCCTGTAGTTGCCCTATATATTTGAAAGTTATGATATTTTAAGTGCTCATCCAAATTTTTTTAAAGGTTGTAAGGTTTCCAGCCTCCACTACCTTCCCTGGCAGTGCATTCCAGACTCTCACCACATTCAGAGTGAAAAACTTTTTCTCAAATCCCCCCTGAATCCCCTGCCCTGTACCCAAAAATTATGCCCCCTCATGACTGACTCCTCAACCAAGGGGAGCAGCTCCTCCTTATTCACCCTGTCCATTCCCCTCATAGTCTTACACACCTTAGCCTTCTCTGTTCTAAAGAAAACACTCCAAGCCTACCCTGTGGCTCCTTACAGCTCAAATGTTCCATTCCAGGCAGCATCGTGGTGAGCCTCTTTTGTACCCCCTCTAATGTAATCACCTCCTTCCTGTGGTGACGTGGTCAGGACTGCACACAGTACTCCAGCCGTGGCCTAACTAACACTCTGCACAACTCCAACAATACCTCCTTCTGTTATTGTCAGAATGTCTTGGAAAACATTGGGAGCAGGATATTCTGGCTGTTCCTGCTAGCAGGATCTCCTGGTCCTGCTGAAATCGACCCTAACACACCCTCTTGCTGTCTTACTATAGTAAGAGATATCACTGGAAGTAAAGATCTTTCCTTAAATGTACTTTTATTAACGTAATTAACCATTCACAAGATGACCGATTACTCTTCCTCACTTAGTTTCTTTTCACTCATCTCGCTCTGAATCACATCATTGTGATATAGCTCCTTATGCACACTCTCAATAACTGTTACTAGAATAGTGTTAGCATTTACCCTTTACTGTACACTTCTGCCCCAAACTTTACCTCTACATTCTATATACACATCCTCCTGGACCTCCCACTGTTAGGAATGGATTAACAGATCTTCCAATTAAGTCCTAATTTGATGTCAATTATCTAATAGAGGTCACTTACATATAAAGGGATCACAATATTCTCACCAATATTCTATTGGTGGAGAATTGTGATCAAAGAAATAAAGGTATTTTGTGAAGAAGCAGAAAGTGTGCCTCCTTTATTCCACAGCAAGCGAGAGGCTTAAACATCTGTTAAGTCTCAAGGGATACTCTCCATGATGGTTTCACCAATTTCTCTACTGGTCTCTAATCAACACCATCTCTCCCTTTCCAATGTGGTTTGGTCGTGGACCTGGTGGTGTCGATTGGAAGTGCGAGTTTGACTTTGTCTGGCATTGCCATGGTTTTCCGCCGGGGTCAGGAGGGAGTGGTGGATAAGCGAGGCATGCAGAGAACACCAGCTAACATTTCCGACATCTATGCTGCTCCCCTCCCCCCCGCCCCACCTCCACCACATCTACAACCCACCCCCAGCCACCACTGAGAGATGGTCACAGCTGCACTGCAGACTACCCAGTGGACTGACAGGCTGAGTTCTTTCTCTTTTTGAATATTTCCTTTAATTTTCCCTTTAGATTTCCAGCAGCTGCAGTCGCTTTGTTTTCTGTACATTCTACAGAGCATTTGCATCTCCTCTTCATGACTGCAATTCCATCTCGTGCTCTTCCTTGCTCAATTAAATGTACTTTTCTTTTGAAAAGGCGACATATAGAAGGCACAGATGGAAAAGCATGAAGGGTTTTTATTATTCAGTTAGTTCTAAAACATCATTTGCACCTAAGAGACAAGCTGCACCTTCCCAGACTCATCCATCAGACTGAGTGACAGTTGATTGGACAGATCATTCAGTAAGTATTTATAGACTTTACTTCATGGTTTTGGCAGTGACAACTGCATTGAAGTGTGCGCAATTTCCCAAATCCCAAGCTCAAATTGTGCTAGGGGAAGTCAAAGCCTTGAAACCAGGCTGGTGAATAAGTCTGGGCAGTGGCCGCCAGTTCGTTCTTTTAAACATTTCTCCTCTGCGTTTTTTCACCACGTTTTCTCCATGAATAAAGCCTTTGTCAGGCCGCACTTTTGGAATATAGCATTCATTTCTGGTCGCCACGCTCCCAGAAGGGTGTGGAGGTGTTGGAGAGGGTACAGAAAAGATTTACCAGTATGTTACCTGGCATGGAGGGCATTAGCTACGAGGAGAGGTTGGTGAAACTTGGTTTGTTCTCACTGAAATGACAGAGGTTGAGGGGTGGACCTGATAGAAGTCTGTAAGATTATGAGCGGCGTGGACAGATTGGATAGTCAGAAGCTTTTTCCCAGGGTGGAAGAGTCAATTACTAGGGGGCACAGGTTTATAATGTGAGGGGCAAGGTTTAAAGGAGATGTGCAAGGCAAGTTTTTTACACAGAGGGTGGTGGGTGCCTGGAGTGCGCTGCCGGGGGAGGTAGTGGAAGCAGATACAATAGTGAGTCTTAAGAGGCGTCTGGACAAATACATGAATAGGATGGGAATGGAGGGCTGTGGTCTCTGGAAGGGTGGGGTGGTCTAATTCAGTTGGCAGCATGGTCAGTGCAGGCTTGGAGGCCTGTTCCTGTGCTGCAATTTTCTTTGATCTTTGTTCTTTGTAGATGCAGGATTTTCCAGTCCTGCCTGCCTGCAGGGTTTTCAACTGCTGCCAAAGTCAGCAGACTTTTGGCTGAGCTTGCCATATCTGGCAGGGTCAGTGCAGCTGCCTGGAAATAGCCTCCTAGTGGCAGACCGGGGGAGCTAGCACTGGGTAGGTTTCGGTTTAAGTATATTTATTAATGTCACAAGAAGGCTTACATTAACACTGCAATGAAGTGACTGTGAAAATCCCCTAGCTGCCACACCCTGGCACCTGTTTGGATACACAGAGGGAGAATTTAGCACAGCCAATGCATCTAATCAGCACGTCTTTCGGAGGAAACTGGAGCACCCGGAGGAAACCCATGTAAACTCAGGGAGAGCCTTCAGACTCCGCACAGACAGTGACCTAAAGCCGGGAATTGAACCCGGCTCCCTAGCACTGTGAGATAGCAGTGCTAGCTACTGTGGCACCGTGTCACCCCATCCCGCCAGCTACCGAGGTGCAGTAGCCTCAGGCTGCCCTGTGGGGGAGGTTTCCCACCCCTCACCCCCACTACCAGCCTGTTCCCCCCTCACCGCGACCCCTCCTCCCAGCGTACATGGCCCAATCTCAGACCCTCATCATTGAATTGAGTCACCCCTTGGCCTCATTTTCTCAGGAAAACATCATCTTTCCTCAGAGCTCGCATTCTCCAGTCTTGACAACATTTTTGCCTGCAATGTCTCCAGTGCAGTGTCTTCTTTCCTGTAATATGTGGTGATCAAAACTGTACACAGCACTCAACATGCTAAAATTTTGGTATCTCTATTTTGTGCAAGATTAGAGATTTTAAAAGATCATTGGTTAACATTTAATGTGCGTAATTTTAGAAAATTGCTACAACAAGGGGCAGTCTTTTTTCTAAATCATAATTTTGGAACTAATCTTGAAATAGATTAAATTGGTTAAAATGAAAATTTCTCCCGAAATATTCCTACAGAGATGTTGGGAGAATGAGATAATTAAAGCACATTCAAATCGCAGAAATGTGTAGTTCAAATGTGCTGTAAACTGCAGCAGAAAAGGCCACTCAAACCTGAGCCTGTTAATGCAAATCGTTGCTTTTAACTACACATTGTCTGCTTCACTTTAGCTCCTTCTGATTGAAGTTGATGGAGAATTATACTTCGCTGTGCAACCGACTCATGCAATCTGTCAAAGTGTAACATGAATGAACTCAGTGCAAAGTGCTCTGTCAGGAACACGGAATCTCTACACCAAAATTAAGGGAATGTTGACGGAGATTATGGATAAAGGGAGGAGCGACCGTCTAAGCTTTCACTCTGGTCCAAGGCAGTTTATTTTGGACATTTTGTTACAGGGGAACTTGTTTGAATATTACAACTGCTGCTGTAATATTGAAGATTTTAAGGGCAGCATAGTGGCACTGTGGTTAACACTGCTGCCTCACAGGGTCAGGGGCCCAGGTTCAATTCTGGCCTCAGGTGACTGTCAATGCGGAGTTTGCATATTCTCCCCATGACTCTGTGGGTTTCCATGGGTGTTCTGGTTTCCTCAGAGTCCAGAGATGTGTAGGTTAGGTCAATTGGCCATGCTAAATTGCCCCTTAGTGCCCAGAGATGTATAGGTTAGGTGGAGTAGTCGTGGTAAAGTGGTAAATGCGTGGGAAAGGGACGGGGGGTGGTACATGGGGTAAGATGTTCTTTCAGAGAGTTAGTGCAGACTTCAATGGGCTGAATGGCCTCTTTCTGCACTGTAGGGTTTCTATGTTCCAAAGAAAATCTTTTATTCAGTTTGTGCCTTTCCTGTCCATCAGATGTTCCAAGGCACCTTACAACCAATGGAGCATCTCTGAGTGTAGTCATTGTCATAATGTAGAAAACCTTCCTTGAATAAGAAAGAAAGTTCCAGAGAATCACTAACTGTAGTTAAACAATTTGACAGGGTGAACGATAGGAGGTTGACAGATGAACTGATGATATGTTTTCTCATGAACGCCATAATCAGTTTCTCAGGTATTCAGGAGAGCTGGCCCACTCGACAGTTCAGTGATTAATAGGATATTTAATTCCGTTCTTCATGTGTTCTTTATTGTTCACAATAATAGGCCTGCTAATTGTTAAAAATCTGAGCTCTATTTTACCATCCAGCAGTTATGTGTCTGACACAATGTACTCAGAGGAAGTATATTCAATAGTCTGATTTCAGATAAAGTTTCCTGAGCAAAGGAGCATCAGGGTCAGTCATGGCTCCTGCCACACCCTACCATCCAGTGACCTGCACTATATAAGACCATAAGACATAGGAGCAGAATTAAGCCACTCGGCCCATCAAGTCTGCTCTGCCATTCAATCATGGCTGATATTTTTCTCATTCCCGTTCTCCTGCCTTTTCCCCATAACCCCTGATCCCATCTATCTCTGACTTAAAGACACTCAATGGCCTGGCCTCCACAGTCTTCTACAGCAAAGATTCTCCACTCTCTGGCTGAAGAAATTCCTTCTCATCTCTGTTTAAAAGGATTGTCCCTTTAGCATGATGTTGTGCTCTTTGGTTCTAGTTTTTTCCCACTAGTGGAAACATGCTCTCCATGTCCACTCTATCCATGCCTCGCAGTATCCTATAAGTTTCAATAAGATCCCCCTCATCCTTCCAAACACCAACAAATACAGGCCCAGCGTCCTCAACCATTCCTCATATGACAAGCTCTTCATTTCAAGGATCGTTCTTCTGAACCTCCTCTGGATCCTTACCAAGGCCAGCACATCCTTCCTTAGATATGGGGCCCAAAACTGCGCACAATACTTCAAATGGGGTCTGACCAGAGCCTTATACAGCCTCAGAAGTATCTTCCTGCTCTTGTGTTCTAGCCCTCACCCCATGAATGCTAACACTGCAATTACCTTCCTAACTGCTGACTGAACCTGCACGTTAACTTTAAGAGAATCTTGAATAAGGACTCCCAAGTCCCTTTGAGTTTCTGACTTCCTAAGCGTTTTCCCATTTACAAAATACTCTATGCCTCCATTCCTCTTTCCAAAGTGCATAGCCTCACACTTTTGCACATTGTATTCCATCTGCCACTTCTTTGCCCACTCTCTTAACCTGTCCAGGTACTTCTGCAGCCCCTCCCCCTTCCTCAATATTACCTGTCCCTCTACATATTTTTGTGTCATCTGCAAACATCACAACAGTGCCTTCAGTTTCTTCCTCCAAATCGTTAATGTATATTGTGAAAAGTTGTGGTCCCAGTACTGACCCCTGAGTCACACCACTAGCCACCAAATGTCATCCTGAAAAAGACTCACTCTCCCCACTCACTATCCCCACTCTCTGCCTTCTGCCAGTCAGCCAATCCTCTATCCATGCCGGGATCTTACCCTTAGCACCATGGGCACTTCACTTACTTAACAGTCTCCTTTGCAGCACTTTGTCAAAGGTCTTTTGGAAATCTAAATAAATCATGGCCACTAGTTCTCCTTTATCTCCTCAAAGAAATTTATTGGCAGATGTTTTCTGTGTGCTGTGCTTGAGTAAACTGTTTGTCACTATATTAACGTTCACTCAATTCACTCAAGTTCGTCAGGACCAGTCTTAGGGCTTAACCGGGCAGGATTTTCCCGTTCCACGCTTCCCAAGGCCGGACAATCCCGGTCCAGATAATGGATCTTTCAATGGTCCAGTAAATTTTCCGTCTCACCTGCAACAATTCCTGCAACAGGTAGGACCAGAAAGTTTACCCCCAACTTTTCACCTTCATGGCAAAAATTATCCAGCCCAACTTGGACTGGCACTTTTTTTAATTTGCTTATGGGATGTGGGTGTCAGTAGCTGGGCCAGCATCTATTGCCCATCCCTGAGGGCATTTAAGAGTTTACAGTTTACATAACTGATTTGGAGTTGGGGATCAAGTGTAGTGTGTCAAAGTTTGCAGATGACGCTAAGATGAACGGCAGAGCAAAGTGTGTAGAGGACACCGAAAGTCAGAAAAGGGGTATAAAGAGTTAAATGAGTGGGCAAGGGTCTGGCAGATGGAATCCAATGTTGGTAAATGGGAGGTCTTCCATTTTGGTAGGAATAACAACAAAATGGTTTATAATTTATATGGTTAAAAAATTGCAGCATGCTGCTGTGCAGAAGGACTTGGTCCTTGTGCATGAATCACTAAAAGTTGGTTTGCAGGTGCAGCAGGTAAATTAAAAAGAATGGAATTTTGTCCTTCATTGCCAGAGAGATGGAGTTTAAAAACAGGGAGGTTATGTTACAGCTATATAAGGTGCTGGTGAGGCCATATCTTTGAGTACAATGTATATTTTTGGTCTCCTTACCTGAGAAAGGATATATTGACACTGGAGAGGGCGCAGAGGAGATTCACTAGGTTGATTCTGGAATTGAGAGGGTTGGCTTATGAGGAGAGACTGAATAGACTGAGTAGAATTCATTAGAATTTAGAAGAACAATGGGGGATCTTATAGAAACGTATAAAATTGAAGGGAATCAGTATGATAGAAGTAAGGAAGTTGTTTTCACTGATGGGTGAAATCAGAACTAGGGACATAACCTTAAAATAAGGGGGAGCAGATTTAGGACTGAGTTGGAGAGGAACTTCTCCATCCAAAGGGTTGTGAATCTGTGGAACTCCCTTCCCAGTGAAGCAGTTGAGGCTACCTCATTGAATGTTTTTTAAGGCAAAGATAGACTTTTGAATAGTAACGGAATTAAGAGTTATGGTGAACGGGTGGGTAAGTGGAGCTGAGTCCACAAAAAGATTTTATTGAATGGCGGAGCAGGCTCGAGGGGCCAAATGGCCTACCCCTGCTCCTAGTTCTTACGTAACTACATCGCTGTGGCTCTGGAGTCACATGTAGGCCCGACCAGGTAAGAATGGCAGATTTCCTACCTTAAAAGGCATTAATGGACCAGATGGGTATTTACAACAATGGTTTCATGGTCAACATTAGACTTTTAATTCCTGTTTTTTGTTGAATTCAAATCTCACCATCTGCCACGGTGAGATTTGAACACCTGACCCCCGAGTATGACTTTAGTTAAGAGCAGTCGCGATATCAAGCATCATATGGCGGCAAAAGTAAAAGACGTGTTCACCCCCTTCTTGTTATAGTCACAGATTGAACAATAAAAAGTAGGGGAATACTCACGTTACTCAGCGTAACTTTATTTTTGTCTCGTTTCTGAAGGTGACTGGTTAGATGGTACAGGACAGTTCTGCCCTGTCTGCGGGCAACGCTAAAATGGGAGCCACTATTCTTCTTGTTCTTGCGTTTTTCCTCTGTTGGGAAGAATGAAAGAAAATAAGATGAGACCCTGTTAATACAAATGTGCTTCACGGAGAGACAAAGGGGGAAAAAAGAGGCATTCTCTGCCCTAAATGTATTTTAGTACTTTTCTCGGTTTGTGAGATAGCCTGGAGTAGCTTAAAGAAGAGCTACAAGTTTACAAGGTGCACAAACAAGACAGGCCATTGGCCTTCCTAGCTCAGACCTCGATACCAACACTGAAATGTACTTAAATGATTTCAATATTTTACTATTAAACCTGGAAGTCTATCGCAAATGTTGATCAATGTGTAGACCTTCTTGGCATCAATCCTAAAGTTACCTTTCACTTGTCTGATCAGTGTCTCCTGTTGCTGCTTAGCTTGAAATCCACTTTCTCTGTAACCTTTCATACCTTTTGTATCCCTCTGAAGTTTCTCCTGTCTTTCTCCTATCTCAGTCCTTTGATGCTAATTGATGAGAAGCTTGCCATATGCTTACCAGTAATGAATTTTCTATGATCTGTGTCTCAAGGTAGTACAAACAGAGTAATTATCAAAGCTAAGCATACATGAATATTTATGTCACAGTGTGACTGAAATGTTTAAAACCATCAACAAATCTGAATGTGGTATTCATAACTGATGCTCATTCCAAGAGCACAATTGAAGCTTTTTAGATATTAAGGGGCTGTTTCAAATCACAATTTTATAAGTGCCTTATCAAACGTCAAAGAGGAGTCTCTGTACTCAATGGAGTTTAGAAGGATGAGGGGGGATCTCATTGAAACTTACAGAATACTGGAAAGGCTGGATAGAGTGGGGAAGATTTTTCCATTAGTGGGAGGGACTAGAATCAGAAGATACAGTCCCAGAGTACAGGGACGACCCTTTAAAATGAGGTGAGGAGGAATTTCTTCAGCCAGAGGGTGGCGAATCTATGGAAGTCATTGCCACAGATGGCTGTGGAGGCCAGGTCAATGAGTGTATTTAAGACAGGGATGGATACGTTCTTGATTGGTAAGGGGACCAAAAGTTACAGGGAAAGGCAGGAGAATGGAGTTGAGAAAGATACCAACCATCATTAAATGGTGAAGCAGATTAGATGGGCCGAATTGCCTAATTCTGTGTCTATATTTTATGGTAATGACCTCAATGAGGCCCATGAGGTTGGTCTCTTAGAGTATGAGCTCCCTAATTGAGGTAGTGATTGCCTGTCCAATCAGGGAGACTCACCTATATATAAATATGGAGTGTCATGTCTACTGACACTGGATGCTGATTTTGTATCTAAATCACTCTTAGAAGTGGAATTGAGTTTGTAAAAAAAGGGAATCCAATAAAGGAACATCGGCCTCTGAGGAGTTATTTCACATTTCAAACTAACAGTCAAATCCTTCGTATCAGAACTGCTTTTTCCTTCACCACAATTGGGAAGTGTTAGATCAGGTCTAAGTAAGTTAATAGTTTTGATTTCGGGGAAGAAGAAAAATCAAACCCCATATATTCTCCAGTACTCTTCCTTCAATCACGGTTTTTAATTGTGTTGAAAAAGAAAGCATCAGATCTGGAATATGTATTGTCCGTTAATGTTATAGCCTGTGCTGAGAATGCAAAGTTCAATTCACCTTTACGATAGCAAATACTGATCCAAATTTCAGAATACAGGCCCCGGCTACAGGCCAAGTGATACCAAAATAGGAGTTATGGTTACTTCTTTAAAAGAAGGAAAGATTGTATTTTTACAGAGCCTTTTGTGAGCACCAAATGATTTTTGGGCTTTATAGCCAATGATGTAATTTTGAAATGCATCATAGGAACAGGAAGACCTGTATAAAGCCCTTTGAACCCACTCCACCATTCAATAAACTTCATGACTGATCAATGGCCTAACTCCATGTACTTGCCCTGGGCCCATCTTCCTTAATACCCCTTGCTCAGTGAAACTTTGTTTATCTCAAATTTAAAGCTAACAATTAAACCAGCATCTGCTGCCATTTGAGGAAGAGAGTTCCAAACCTCTCCCACTCTCTGCATGTAGAAGTGTTTTCTAACATTTCTCCTGAACGCTTGGCCCTAAATTTTAGATCATGGCCTTTGGTTCTAGAACCTTCAACTATTGGAAACATTTTATCTTTATCCACCCTGTCCTTCCCTGTAAATATTTTGTAGATCTCTATCAGATCACCCTCAGCCTTCTGAATTCAAGAGAATAAAGGCCTAATTTGTCTAATCTCTCCTCATAATTTAACCCCTGAAATGCAGGTATCATTCTTGGAAAACTGCGTTGAACTCCCTCCAGGGCCAAAACATCTGTTGTAATGTAAGAAAGGAGAAAGTTTATTCATGTACAGCAGACACCCACAAGCTACAGGGTCGTAACTCCTGTACCTACCCCGATCAGACAAAAAAACCAACCACTTCCTTTCCTCCGATTTTCCTGACCAATCTTCCAATGGAGGATCCTGCCGAACTTCCTCAGCTGAGGAAACCTCGGACAGAGCAGCGGAGAGAATCAGACCAGAAGCCATATCCTCTTTGTAACAGCTCCAGCTGCCTTGAACTGGTAAGTAAAGAGTTCAAATGTCCCATTGTCTTAGTGTATGAGTGAATGGATGAATGGGTCATTGTGTAAATGGGTAGAGTGGGTGAGGTAGGTGGGTAAGGTGTAGGGTGAGCGAGGTAAGTGGGTGAGGTAGACTGGATGAGGTAACTGGATGAGGGGAAGGGTGAGTGAGGTAAGTGGGTAGGGAAAGGGTGGGGTGAGGTAAGGGGGTAAGGGGATAGGATGGGTAGGGTATGCAGGTAAGGAAATAGAGTGGGTGAGGTAAGTGGATAAGGTGATAGGGTGGATGAGGTAGGTGGGTAGGGGGAAGGGTGGGTGGGGTAAGTGGGTAAGGTGAAGGGTGGGTGGGGTAAGGGGATAGGATGGGTAGGGTAAGTGGGTAAGGAAATAGAGTGGGTGAAGTAAGTGGATAAAGTGGTAGGATGTTTGAGGTAGGTGAAAGGGGATAGAGTGGGCGAGGTAAGGTGACGAGGGAACAGGGTGGGTGAGGTAAGGTGGGTAAGGGGGTAGGATGGCAGCTGGGTCAAGTGGTAGCTGGGTGGAGTGATGAGGTTGGGTCAGAACAGGTTGAGTGTCAGTCAGCAGGTTGGCAGGGGTTTTGAGTAGTGGGGTATGGTTAGATTGGGTCAGAGAGAGAGTCAGAGGGTGAGAGTGATAGACGGGAGTGGATGGTGTGGTGGTGGTGGGGGGTGGGGTGGTGCCTGTTTGGGTCAATGTACCTAACCAGCACATCTTTCAGACAGTGGGAGGAAACCGGAGCAGTCGGAAAAAACCCATGCAGACATGGGGAGAAACTTCATACAGACAGCGACCCAAACTGAGCATCGAACCTGGGTCCCTGATGCTGTGAGGCAGCAATGCTAGCCACCACGAATCTAGCCGCAATCAGTTCAGCCATGATCTTATCGAGTAGCGGTTTAGGCTCGAGGGAGAAAATGGCTAATTCCTGCTCCTGTTTCTCACCTCCTTATGTTAATGTTCACATGAAAGAATGGACACGGCAAGAATTACAACCAATAAAATCTACCCTTGGCTGCCCCTACCAAGCTTCACGCACTATTCAAGCTTAACTGCTATATAATAGAAAACACTGCCAGGCACTGATAGGGTGAAATTATTCTAGAATATTAGCAAATAAAATTTGTATCAAATTCCTTTATCTGATACTTTAACAGAGCTAATTTTTGCATGCTAAACTGTTCACAATAGATAAATTCTTACAAAATGTTGAAATGCTACTATCTTGAAGCGCAGTCACACTCCCTCAAAAGTCAAAGATAAAGAAGCCACAAGGATGTCATGAAACAGAAAGAATGTTATGTTATATTCATGACACCCCATCATATTGCATTATCCTCAGACTATCAGAGTCTATTCTTAATTCCCAGTGCATGGCTAATTAGTGACATTTCACATCATAGCACCACTTATTGACATTAAGGGGAGAAAACTGCTATAGAATGGTGCACATATTAAAATGAATCTGGCACTATGGTGTTCACACTACCTGTAAGCACCATTTGTGAAGTGATGGATCCAAAATGGTACAAGGATTTTGTGTAAATTAAAGATGCTAATTGTAGCACTATTAAAAATGTGTTGGGGTAGGAAAGAATAAAAATCCCTTTGAAAGAGAAACTTCCAGAAAAGAAACTTTATAAAAATATTCATATTTGGAATCTTGCAGCCACAGAACAAGACACTTGGCTACACAAATACTAGATAATACATGAGAGGGATATAATATTAACATGGACTAATGACATTATTATGTCATGGGTATTAACACATCATAAATTAAACCACAATCTGTAAAGGTTTCCATAGAATCCAAAGAACCCCTGTGATGCAGAAGAAGGTCATTTGGCCCATCGAGTCAGCACCAACTTTTGAAAAAAGCATCTTACCTAGGCCCACACTCTACCCTATCCCCATAACTGAATGCATTTACAGTGGCTAATCCACCTAATCGACACATCTTTCGACACTAGGGGACAATTTACCATGGCAAATCCACCTAACTTGAACAACTTTGGTCTGTGGGAGGAAACCAGAGCACCCGGAGGAAACACACATGGGGATAATGTACCACACAGCACCAGGGACCTGGGTTCAATTCTGACCTTGAGTTCTCTCCGTGTCTGCATGGGTTTCCTCAGGTGCTCTAATTTCCTCCCACACTCCAAAGATGTGCAGGTTAGCTGGACTGGCCATGCTAAATTGCCCCTTAGTGTCAGGGGGAAAGACAGGGTAAATACATGGGGTTATGGAGATTGGATCTGGATGGAATTGTGGTCGGTGATGGTCTGATGGGCTGAATGGCCTCCTTCTGCACTGTAGGGATTCATGATTCCATTCTATATGGAAACCTTTCTGTAAAAACAGAGAAAGAGCAAGTAGTCGCATCAATTTCAAATCCCATGAGAAAAAATGCTGGAAAATCTCAGCAGGTCTGGCAGCATTTGTAATGAGAGTAAAGAGCTGATGTTTCGAGTCCAGACTTTGTCAAAGCTTTGACAATGTGTCATCTGGACTCGAAACGTCAGCTCCTTTCTCCCCTTACAGATGCTGCCAGACCTGCTGAGATTTTCCAGCATTTTCTCTTTTGATTTCAGGTTCCAAATCCGTAGTAATTTGCTTTTATCCAAGTTCAAACTCCATTACTGCTTTTACCTTCCTTCCCGTCTCCCTGGTGTGTTTTGCCTCGGGTATCTGTGACATCCTTGAAGGAGACCAGGAATAGCACAACTTCCCCCTTCTCATTTTTAATGGGTACAATGTCAAGTAGACACCAGAACGCAGTGCCTGTAAATGAAGAGCAGAGAAGAGTACAATGAGTAGGTAGTGAAATTCCGAAGATGACAGTTCCGAATTAGTGATTTCACTGAGGGATATGCGGAAACATCTGTCCAGGTCTTTTACAATAATGGAGCACGTACAAAAACTGCCAAGAATATTCCTTCCCAAATTACAATATATTGAATGTTTTAGCGTAGCTAACACATAAGTGTAGCTGCAAAGGTTATTCCAGATGTTGAGTTGATTGCCAACTTAATTCAGATCAGCGATGTCCTATAAAAGATTTCCCCCTTGGTGTCACAGCTTCCTAAACAGATTCAATTGGTACCAACAATATCCTGCTGTCTTCCTGCAGGTTGTTATTGTAGCCTATTCTTCTGTGTAGGCGGATAGGACATCCCTTGGAAAACAGCAAGCCTCTGCTTTAAATATACAGCTCAAGGTTCAATAATGTCAGCAGGGCTATTTTAACCAGAGTTTTGCGTGGGGAAGACTTTGTGGCTTTCCCAGCACGCCAACTTAGGAAGAGGAGGAGACGCAGCCAGGGGGGTAGAGGGGTCCGCTATTCTGACTTTACATTGGACCAAGAAGTGGAGGATTCTCCTGCCAAAGGCCTCCTCCCCTCCCCCGATTGCAAGGCCCACAGCAACAACATTCCTGGTGGTCTATCTGAATTCTACTGACTGTTCCTTAAGTGATGTGGAGATGCTGACGTTGGACTGGGGTAAACACAGTAAGAAGTCTCACAGCACCAGGTTAAAGTCCAACAGGTTTATTTGTAGCAAACACCATTAGCTTTCGGAACTGGCTGTTCCTTTATCAGTACTCCCATCGAAGGAACAGCCAGTTCCAAAAGCTGGTGGTATTTGCTACAAATAAACCTGTTGGACTTTAACCTGGTGTTGTGAGACTTCTTACTGTGTTCCTTAAGTGCCCAGCAGTTGCCTCTGGCTGTCCAGTCGATACGGGGACTATTTCCAAAGGGGCAAAGAAAGCCAAAAGAAAACTTTAAAAAGAGGGATTTGAAACGATGAAGTTGGCTGAAATTTTGAACAGGAAAAGAAAATTTCCTCTGGTTGCCAAGTCCGTAAGGAAGGACCGTCAGTTCAAACTGCCAGTGCCAGCTTTGGGAAAGATTTCAGGATAAAATTTTCTCTGTGGATGGTTGTTTTAACGCAGGGAATTACTGAATCAAAAATCATGACAGTTAAGGAATAACGGCATAAATATCTGAATGAGATTAGGGGGTAAGATCACCCCTAAGCGTAGGAGGCTTTGGGATGATCTTATAGAGGTTTATAAAATAATGAGGGATATAGATAAGCCAGATAATTAACACCTTTTCGCAAAGGTAGGGAAGTCTGAAACTTGAAGGCATTAGTTTAAGGTGAGAGAGGAGAGATACCAAAGGGTCCAGAGAGGCAAATTTTTTCACAACAGAGAATGGTGAGTGTTTGGAATGAGCTGTTAGAGATAGTAATAGAGGCGGGTACAAATTTATCTTCTAAAAAGCATTTAGGCAGTTAATCAGGTAAGATGGGAATAAAGGGATACGGGCAATTGGGACTAGCTTAGTGGTGAAAACTGGGTGGCATGGGATACGGGCAATTGGGACTAGCTTAGTGGTGAAAACTGGGTGGCATGGACAAGTTGGACCAACGGGCCTGTTTCCAGGCTGTAAACCTCTATGACTCTAAGTCCCTTTTCTATTTTTCCCTGATGACAGCTATCTTGCTGAACGAATAAAACGTTTGAATGAGGTGCAAAAATCTGAATTAATTCATTGAATTAAATGTAATGTTCCCTCGCCAGAGTTCCTTTTGCCAATCAATGTAATGAGCTTTTTTTAAATAAGCTGTTTGTCTAGGAATGAACATTGTCCGGTACAGTAAGTGATTCAGTGCTGGTTCAGAGCCTTTTTCACTTTATTAGACATTGAAAGTCTCTTGGCGATCAATGTAGAGACTGCTTCTGTTTAGGTGTGAAAATGCCTCAAGAAATACAAATGCTCGAGTTTTGTATTACTGAGAGTTTATCGGTGTTTTAGCGCTGCACAAACCTCTCTGGCAGCAAGCTGGAGCAGAAACTCGCTCTGGTTCTGTTGCAGTGATTAATGATTACAGCTCCTCCAAAAGGAAGCCATCCTTTCTCCAGCTGATAAATTGGAAGTAACCGCGAGGCTCAAAGTCTCAAATGTTTCCCAGCGTGAAACCACTAAACAATTTGCTGCATCCCAGTATTTTTTACACTGAATGTGTACAATGTAAAGGAATAAATGAAATAAACTGAAATGGTGTCTTCCTGTTAAAAGAAAGTACTGTAAGTGCAGACCAGTTTGCATTCCATCGCTAAATTGTGACCAAACTTAGTCCATTAGAGAAAATGGATAAACTAATGGTCCCGTTAAGTAAATAATATAAATGGTACATGTTGGAAATGCATAGCAGATCTTCTGACAAAAAGCCATCAGTCTGAAATGTTAACACTTTCCCGCTACAGATCTCCACCTAACCCATTCAGTGTTTGCTAAAACATTTCCAATTTCCAGCATCACTACAGGCTTCCTAAAATGCAGATCAGTTGTGGTGAGTGTGCCGAGGGCTTGGAAATGAGTATAGCCGCAAGTGGTGGCGACGCCACAGGGTGGCACAGTGGTTAGCACTGCTGCCTCACAGCGCCAGGGACCCGGGTTCAATTCCAGCCTCAGGCAATTGTCAGTGTGGATTTTGTACTTTCTCCTCATGTCTGCATGGGTTTCCTCCGGGTGCTCCAGTTTCCTCCTGCAGTCCAAAGATGTGCAGGTTAGGTGGATTTGCCAGGGTAAATGGCAGAGGGTTATAGACATAAGGCAGACGGAAGGGCTTGGTGGGGTGCACTATTGGAGAGTCAGTGCAGATTCAATGGGCTAAATGGCCTCCTTCTACACTGTAGGGATTCTATGGTGAGAGAAACGGCTGGGCGCAGTCTCCTGGCTCCTGGGCAGTGCCAAGTTTGCACTTACCAGATTGGCACTATTAGGGCAGGGCCTTGGGCAAGGCCACTAGGAAACTCTATTGGAGTCTTCCCATTATACGGTGGCAGGGTGGCGACGGCGTGGGGGCAAGGGAGGGGATGCTGGGGTGGGGGAGAGGGCTCTGATGCCTCGATGCCGGCAATGATGGGGGTGGAAGTATTTAACTTCAATTTGTAGAGTTAGATTTAGTCACTACCTCCCATCCATTGACTCTGTCTACACTTCCCACTGCCTCGGCAAAGCAGCCAGCATAATTAAGGACCCCACACACCCCGGACGTTCTCTCTTCCACCTTCTTCCTTCAGGAAAAAGATATAGAATTCTGAGGTTATGTACCAACTGACTCAAGAACAGCTTCTTTCCTGCTGCTGTCAACTTTTGAATGGATTTACCTTGCATCAAGCTGATCTTTCTCTAGACCCTAGCTATGACCGTAACACTACATTCTGCACTCTCTCATTTCCTTCTCTATGAACGGTATGTTTTGTCTGTATGGTGCGCAAGAAACAATACTTTTCACTGTATACTAATCCATGTGACAATAATGTAATAATCAAATCAAACAAATCCTCAGGAATGATGGTGCAAAACATACCTCACTTTTTTTTTGACAAAGTGTCAGTTGATCTGGAGAGAAAACCTGCCTGTTTCTTTGAGGAGAAACGGTTTTCAGTCAGAATCTGACACTTTGCAATTTCTTGGGGAATTTCCACTCCATAATAAATTCAATGCTGACACTGTTGGAGTCTCGTACAGGGAGCTGGATAATGAGAGCCTCACAGATAGGTATCAGAATGCAGCCGTTAAAAAGCTGCAACCGATTGTATGGAAGTGTCTACGTATAGTGATGAAAATGTCAGAAGGATTTTCTGAAAGTGCCAAATGGGCTCTTTTGGCACCAAGACTTCTCTATGGTTCAGTGAAATGCTCAAAACATGCTTTACACCAATTTTGAGCTATAGAGAGATTGTTTGGGGATGAGAACAGTGGGAACATATTTCTTCTTTATTCATTCATGGGACATGGGTGTCACTGGCTGGCCAGCATTTATTGCCCATCCTTAGGTATCTTTGGAGGACAGTTGAGAGTCAACCACATTGCTGTAGCTTTGAAGTCACATGTAGGCCAGATCAGGTAAGGGAGGCAGATTTCCTTACTAAAGGGTATTAGTAAACCAGATGGGTTTATTCTGACCATCGACAATGACTTCATGGTCATCAGTAGATTCTTAATTCCAGATATTTTTTATTGAATTCAAATTCCACCAACTACCATGGCAGGATTTGAACCCGGTTCCGCAGAACATTAGCTGAGGTTCTGGATTAATAGTCTAGCGATAATACCACTAGGCCATTGCTTCATCAATGTGATGGTCCAAAATAAAAGACCTAACAAAACAAAAATGGGCAAATGATTGAGCAACACTGCTCCAAGCAGCTTTGGTGAAGAGAGTAAGTGCAAAAAGGATTATCTGGTTTATCCAGGGGACCCTCCTCAAATGACAGCAGTTGTCATCCCAGGCAAAGGTTGTCTGAGTATATTCGAAACATGAGGCAAAAGTGGCATTTTCCAGCAAGATATATATATATCTGAAGGTCTGAAACATAGATGCCAATAAAAGCTTTCTTTGCACTGGCCATACTGGTTAGACCAAATGTGTTACACCTTGCATTATACTCTCATAAATTGAGCTGTATATTGTCCTAGAGTTGCCAACTGTGTTTAAATGCATTCCTGGAGATTCCCTCTAGCCATTAGTTGGCCAACACATCCGTCCTTGTGATGCAATACCCTCCCATGCCAATTAAAAATTAAAAAAAAACTCATTGCCCAATTGGGGTGATGTTTGACTGCTAGCCAAACACTTTCATTCCCCACCCCCCTTCCCCTTAGCAATTTTTGTATCTGGCAAAGAAGAATTTTCAAAGAAAATGATTTTAATAAAAGCTTCTTTTAATGTCCCGATGATTTTTCTCCAGGTCGCGCATGTCCTGGAAATGGATGTTCAATTCCTGGTGACTCCAGCATAATCCTGAAGGGTTGGCAACCCTAGCCTCGGTGAGTGCTGCCTTTACAAACGATTTTGGTGAGTTAACAAAATGTAGGATATCTGAAACCAAAGGCAGTCTGAGTTTATCACAAGCTGTGAAATGAGAGTGAATGAGTGCACAACGCTCGCCAACACGAAACATTTTACCAGATTTCTTGTAGAACTGTACTTCTCCTTGGAACTCTCGCTTGCTGTCGAGCGCTTTATCGATCTGTACGGAAACCTGGTCGTTCGTCTCTGCTCCATGTAGGAATTGGCACCCACAGTTCTTCTGCATAACTTCAGTGCGGGCATAGCCAGTGAGGTCACAGAACCCATCCGAGCAGTAGACAATGGGAAAGCCCTGGTACACTTGAGCATTCGCAAGGATAAAATTGCTGTCTGCAAATTCAAAAAAGAAGAGACCAATTTGAAATTCTCGATCAAGAAATATTCACGACAATGTCACTAAAATCACCCGGCTGGCTAACTAATGAGCACCCATTTCAATGTGGGAGATCTTGTGGGTAGCATCCCTGACTCTGAGACAGAAGTTCCAGGTTCGAGTCCCATCCCAGGATTTGATGGCCAAGGAAGATGCGTTCATAATGCAGTCAAACATGTTGGGAGGAATTCTCCCGTTCCGCCTGCCGCAAGAATCATAGTGGATGGGGAGTGGACCACGGAAAGGGCTATTGACCTCGGGCAGGATTCTCCAGTTTTGGGGGCGAGTGTGGCCAGGGAGTCCCACCTGTTGAGTGTGTCAACCTGCAAATCCTTCCAACTGGCCTATGGCTGGTGGGGACAGCAGGAGAGACTCCTGGTCTGTCACACTTGATGTGAAGTGCCCCCACCTCCCCACCTCAAGCTATCATCCCCTGGCTTATAGTTTCAACTCATAGCTTGAATTTCCTCCCGGATGGCATTGTGCGTCAACCCACAGCAAGCGCACTGCAGTGATTCAAGAAGGCAGTTCACCACCACCTTCTCAAGGGCAACTAGGGATGGGCAATAAATACTGAGCAAGCCAGCGATGCCTATGTCCCACGAATGAATATATAAAAAAAACAGACTGATGACCTATTCCGGGAATTACTAACAACGGAAACTGACTTAGTGCATCACTAATAGTGGAAAGATAATTGGAATGGAATATTATTGCGCCATGATGTTCAATTTCATGAGAAAAACACAGGTCTCGTTGGTTTATCGTGAATCTTGACATTTTTGTTATTGAGTGTGACTGTATGGTTATACACAAAAGCTGGAAATCATGCTTAATTCGCTGTACATCAATAATACTATACAGGAGAACTGGAAAAACTCATCACAGCAGAGGTAGATGTGAAACTGGCAGGGAGGGAAAGAAAAAGACCAGTTAAGAATGTCCCACAATGTGCTACCAGTGGCTTAGCAATTTTATTTCACCCCTTTTGCCATCATACAACACCTGCTGCTTTCATTTGTGAACCAATTTCGTAACCGGGCTTCAAATAGGCAGGTGGATGAGTGAACAAGCAAGGCAGGAGGCAGTTATTTGGTTGGAGGATGGGTGGATGGGACTGCCTCCATTTTGGAGGTCCTCAGGCCTGTTCTCTCCCCTCCATTCTAACCTTACTCACTCGCCAGGGTTCCTCCAGCCTGGTTCCAGCGAAACCCTGGACTTAACTTTACATTCAGGCTCCATAAGTGTGCCTTCTTCAGGACTGCCTGAGTGGCTACTGCTCCTGGTGGTGACAGACTGGGACATGTGAGCTGGCTAACGCAGCTCTCAGAGGCAATATTTCCTCTCTGTTGGGGTGGCCTTGAATCGATTAGCAGCCCAATGGCTGTAAAATTGCTGCGGGTGAGCTGGCAATTCAGCCACATTTGCCCACAACATACCCTGTCCAATTTCATATGCGCTGATGGATATAGGGCATCACGGTGGCACAGTGGTTAGCACTGCTGCCTCACAGCGCCAGGGACCCAGGTTTGATTCCTGGCTTGGGCCACTGCCAGTGTGGACTTTGCATGTTCTCCCCATGTCTTCATGGGTTTCCTCCGGGTGCTCTGGTTTCCTCCCACACTCTGAAAGATGTGCTGGTTAGGTGCATTGACCCGAAAAGGCGCCAGAGAATTTTACAGTGACTTCATTGTAATGTTAATATAAGCCTTACTTGTGGCTAATAAATAAACTTTACTTTACTAACTAACAATATTACACCCACACCCAAACTCAAACACCCTACCCCACACCCTCCTCATTTTCTCAATCTTATTGTGGTTGGACTAAAAGTTAAAATTGGGTTATTCTAGTTGGGTTATCCCTTTGCCCTGACCAGTACTCCTCCCTCTGGCTTACCATTGCATTGCTCTTTGTCGGAGTTTGCTGTGTGTAAATCGGCTACCATGTTTCCTACTAGACAATAATGACTACATTTTAAAAGTTCTTCATTAGCTGCAAAGCAATTTGGGATGTTGGATACAGGTCACTGTGGGAAGTTGCTTTATATGAATACAGGCATTTTTATATTCGCCTTATTTAGAATCTGGCCTCATGGTCTGCAACCTCATTCAGGAAGGGACAGCATCTGCCAAAATCACCTCAAAGAATTAAGCACTTAACCCAGTCACTAAACAGTGCTCAAGGACAATCCCCGCTGCTTCCTCTGCCACCCTCTGGGATGTACCTGGCAGGGAACAGCATTGCAGTTACATGGTAAAGGTGAATTCATTGCCAATGCCACATTGCAACATATTAAATATGAGACCAGCACTGTGGTGATTGAATTAAATGTATTAGATAAAGCAAAGTCCCTTCAAAAAAACTATCAAAATGGATGTTACAGAGGATAGAAGCTTGGGGTTTGAGCCCCATCCCAGGGTTTGATGGCCAATGAAGATGCGTTTATAATATCCTGAAATAGATTAAGTGTGGTGCTGTGTTACAGTTCACTCAGGGAGTCTGAGTTGCTGTGGCAACATGCACTTTCACATCCGTAGAGCTAGAGGTAGTGATGGTGGAGGTTCCACCATTCTATCCACATCATATGATTAAGGTAGTGGCACAGTGGTATTGTTACGGGGCTAGTAAGTCAACGACCCAGGGTAATGCTCCGAAGACCTGGGTTTGAATCCCACCACAGTGGGAATTGAATATCAATGAAAGTCTTGGAATTAACATCGAATGATGACCAGGATGATCTTAAAATGCTCTTTGAAATGGCTTAACAAACCACTTATTCAAGCATAATTATGAGTGGACAATTAGGGCAGCACAGTGGTTGGCACTGCTGCCTCACAGCGCCAGGGGGCCCAGGTTCGATTCCCCGCTTGGGTCACTGTCTGCACCCTCTCCCTATGTCTGTGTGAGTTTACTCTGGATGCTCCAATTTCCTCCCACAGTCCAAAGATGTGCCAGTTAGGTGCATTGGCCATGCTAAATTCTCCCTCAGTGTACCCGAACTGGTGCTGGAGTGTGGCAACTGGGGGATTTTCACCATAACTTCCCTGCAATATTAATGTAAGCCTACTTGTGACGCTAATAAATGAACTTTATCCAACCTGTTTGGCTGCGTTATGAATGTGCCTACCTCAGGGTGGGACTCGAAGCTTCTAGCTCAGAGCAAAGAATGCTACCCACTGCGCCACAGGACCTCCTAACAGGTTGAGTATCAACCTACAAATATTTTCATTCAAAGTACGTGTTGCCACGGCAACTCGGACTCCCGGAATGAACCGTAATGCACCACCGCCAAGGATCAGTTAATTTTTTTTCAAATTCCTTCCTGGATTTTGTTTTGCCGTTTAACATTTGGAATTTCTGTTTTTCGAATTTGAATAATGATATCAACATGTCTTCGACTGATTAGTAAGCAGATGAGCGTGTGGGAGGTGAATGAGCAAACGTAGTTAAAATGGCAAATGCCACGGACGCACTCCAGGTAAATGATTACTCAGCTCTCTGCCGCTGCTGTGTTCAGCATCTCCTCCAAACAGGTTTGTCTCCAATGAGGTCAGCAGCATTCAAATAAAATCATTCAAAAGCAAATCCACATCATGGAAAACACTCAGACCAGGAAATAAAATAGGTCAGGCAGGAGGAGATTGATGGTACGCTCTGTGTGGTGGCGCAGTGCTAAGCTGTGTCCCACAAAACTTCTGGCAGACAATCAGAAAAGCAGATAACTGGAATGCGGATTGGGAAGTCGCAATGCGACTTAAACTATTTACCTATTTTAACTATTAAAAGAAAGTACGCAGGATTTGGACTCCCTTCTTCTACTTTCCTTACTTCCGCTTATCTCCTGTGAGTTTATACTTAAACCTGACCCATAACAGTGCTGCCCATATCCCGACTCGCATTAATTCCCACTGCTCCATCACCCGTGCTCACTTTGGGGTGAATTGTCCCGTTCTGCCCAACCACAGGAACTATAGCGGGCGAGTGGCGCAGATCACGAAAAGGACTATTGACCGTGGGCAGGATTTCCCACTTTCAGGTCAAGCGTGGCCGGAAAATCCCACCCTTTGACTCTCACTTAGGCAATGCTTCAATTTTTAAATCCTCCATAGCCTCACCCCTCTCTATCTCTGTAAGTTACCCTCCCCTCCCCACAACTGTGTGAGATATCAGCACTCCTCCAGTTTTGACCTCTTGACCATCCCCAGTTTGAATCCCTCCACCATTGGAGGCCGTGGTTTCAGCTGCCAGGGGCTGAAGCTCTGATGGTTACAGGGGTAAGATGGGTATAGAGGGATATAGGCCAAATGTGGGCAATTGGGACTAGCTTAGTCGTTAATAAAAAAGGGTGGCATGAACAAGTTGGGCCAAAGGGCCTGTTTCCAGCTGTAGACTCTATGACTCATTGACTAACCCCCTCCCTAAACCTCCCACCCTCTCTTAAGACTGTCCTTAGAATCTTGACAAAACTTTTGACCACTTGTTGTGATGGCGCTTTATGAGGTTTGCCATCAAATCTCTGTAAGGCTGTTGTGATGTTTTGCTATATTGAGTTTGCTATATTGTTATTCTGAAAGACCAGCTGTCTAGGTACATTGACCCGAACAGACGACGGAGTGTAGCAACTAGGGGATTTTCACCGTAATTTCATTGCAGTGTTAACGTAAGCCTTACTTGCGACTAATGAATAAACTTTAACTTTAAGGTGCTATATAAATGCAAGTCGTGGCCATTTGGAGTCACATTGAAGGGGTCAGGTTTTAAGGCTCATCCTACACTGTGGAATCCATATCATTTCACCTGAATGCATCGGCCTGGGACAAAATGTTCAGCAGATCAATATATTAGTAGGATATTCTTCCATATTAATTCTTATGTTACATCTACACTGGTGGTGGGCAACCTGCAGCCTATCTGGATTTGGAGTGCGGCCCACAGGCATTTTGTTGACCGTTGCCTACGTGCAGAGTTGCCAATTTCCACTGGTCTTCATCCACCTAGGTTTTCCCTCCCGGTGTGACTGAAGTGATTCGCACGTAAAATAAGAGCTAATGAAGTGAGATGGGTGCTGATTGCTCACAACATTGACAGTGAGAGCCGCCCGCTCCCTCTGCATCCAAAACGTTAATACCTCTTTTGTTTTCATCATTTGAAGCTGATGATAGTTCTACTAAGATATGAATAATTAAGCATTTTGTATAACTTGTTATGAAATATTCAGTGTGTATTCTCGAGATCATGGTTAATGAACGAGGCTGACTTCAATCTTGTGGCCAACTCAGGTGAAGGAGGGTCACTCATGCAGCCCACTCTCCAGCCTAGGTTGCCCACCACTGGCTTTCACTGTTACAATTGCAAAGGATTAAGAACTCACATTGTACATTTTCATAAAATGTAGATATTCTTATGGCTATTTCTAAATTTAAAACAAAATGAACAAAAGATCCTTAAAATGGTTGAATCTACATCTGTCTGTGACCACTAAAGAAAAGGAGCTGCCTGGCTGTATCAGGGAAACTCACACCTCATTATCGCTGGGGAACCACTAATGGCTGATCCTCTGTGGGCTACTGAAATTCAAAGAGAGCTATACAGTATTTCATAACCCAAGCTGGTCAACAGGTTTCTGCTCAACTGCTAAAACAAAAGGCCCTCAACCTTTCTTCAATTCTTAATCGTTGGGACGGATAATCTTGGAGACCTAGAAGAGGGGTATACATCCCTTGTCAAAGACAGTGTGGAGAGGTGGAAGTCATGTGACGTGGAGCTCTGGCTTGTGGAACCAGTAATATTGCCTTGCTGAACTGCAAAACTCTGTCCACTGATACCCATCTAACTGACGGCCTCATAGAAATGTTTTGGTCCATGGTTGGACCCCTGACCCTCCATCTACATTGCTTCTATTAGAAGTCCTCTGCCATTACCTATCAAGACTGATCCATCTCCGTATGCCTATCTCATTGTATGAAGTCAATATCACTGGGAAAGTGAATAATACAGCATTAGTTTTGAATCCACTGACCTCTGTGAAGAAACACCGACTAATAAAATCCATATAAGGACATAAAGTTCCTTTACTTATCCACTAAATATTCCAGAAAAAGTTAGGCATGTAGGTGAAAGTGAATATTTAATGTTTAAGTTGAACATAAACTCTGGAATCCATGTGAAAAAAATATTTCTTTTCTCTTTTGTCTTGGCCCTGTAAATCTTACTTTTCTCTATTCCTTTTATAATATCTGAAAGCAAGGGGAATGTTGTGAACCCTCTTTCATGTTTTGAATGTGTGCAAATAAACTAATCCTTTGAGTTCATCCTATTTCGAATTGCTGTGGGTTTATTAACAGAAAATTGGATTGCACCAAAATCATTGAATTCTTACAGTGCAGAAAGAGGCCATTCAGCTGAGCAGATCTGCACTGATCTTTCTAAAGAACACCGAGACCCTCCCCTCCACCCTATCCTCATAACCCCATACCTTTACAAAGTAAAGTTTATTTATTAGTCACAAGTCAGCTTACATTAACACTGTAATGAAAATCCCTGAATCACCACACTCTAGCGCCTGTTCGGGTATACTGAGGGGGAATTTAGCACTGCCAATGCACCTAACCAGCACATCTTTGGACCGTAGGAGGAAACTGGAGCACCTGGAGGAAACCCACGCAGATATGGGGAGAACATTCAAACTCCACATAGGCAGTCATCCCAGGTCAGAATCAAACCTGAGTCCCTGGCACTGTGAGGCAGCATTGCTAACCACTGTACCACTGTGCCACCACCATCCTATTCCCAACCAAGCGGTTGGGAAATATGCCACAGCTTACAAAGAATGAAACAAATCATATCATTTTCTGTTTCCAGATGAGTAGTGAGAGGAGAAATTAATGCAGCTTAAATTAACCCTGTGATGTCTGTAACAGAATTCAGAATTATAAGCAACAAACAAGGTACCATTTTTGGATTTGATGTAAAAAAATTATTTTATACTTCAATAATGGAAGTATAAATGCAGGTATTCATTTACATACACATAATGCTTTTGTACCTTATGCACTAATTCTCCAATTCCCATTAGAGTGCTAATTACTACAATTGCCCCATTAGTTTAATTTATCTGCTATTTGCAATTAGCTATTAAAGAGACATTTGATCACCAAACAGAGCAAGTCCTATTGATTTTCTGAATTGTGTCTCACCATATTTGAAATTCATAAGACACTCGGGTGGTTATGAAGTTTTTTTATATATAGGCAAAAGAGATGAATGAATTCTTCACAACTGTGATCCCACCATGAAACACCAGTCTGCCATTCCTTTGTGACTATTTTCTTGGATTGTTTCCCTATTGCCTCAAGTTCAGCTTTCCAACCCCATACATCTCATTCATATCTAATCCCTAAACAAGACCAGCGCACTAGACCAATTATTTCCACTTTTTCTTTGTTCTACCAAAACAAATTTCTTCCACCATAGCTTTGTCCATTCTCTGTCTACATAATTCCAAAATTTATCTGTTGGCCCCTGCTGCTTTGATGTTCTCGAGTCCTCAAGCCTTCATCAGCGCTTTTTCATAATGTCCTTCTATGTTCTCACCTGAACAGGATAGACTCCAGATACTGCTGTAATTGTTTAAGTCTATTCATTAAGTTTAAGTTTTTGACATTTTTGACATTCAACTCTCAAAATTTAGCTTACACTTCTTTGCATACAATTTCTTCCAAATATTATTTAGTTCACACATTTCTTTATCCCTGATTTCAAACCAAAACTTCTGAAATTATTCCTTTTCTCGTCCTAGGTTTCTTCTCAATCATGGTCAGTAGGATATTTGGACACACTAGTATGATTTTCAGTGTCTATCCTTTCATAGAAACATAGAAGAAAGGAGCAGGAGGAAGACATTTGGCCCTTCAAACCTGCTCCACCTTTCATTACGATCATGGCTGATCATCCAACTCAGTAGCCTAATCTTGCTTTCTCCCCATAACCTTTGATCAATCCCATTCGCCCCAAGTACGATATCCAGCCACCTCATCTCACTGACATCAAGGATCAGTCATGATCATATTGAATGGCGGAGCAGGTTAAAAAGGGCTGAATGGTCTACTCTTGTTGCTAGTTTCTATACTTTGACAATCTTCCATCCCACCAACGTCTTTATTCACTCAGATTATCTGTCCAAATTTCCATCACCTACAGCATGAATCAAAGATGTCCTTCCTTCCTCCTCTTTGCTTTATGGAGAGTTTGATCCTCCCAAGAAATAGTTTTTCATTCTTTCACCATCCCAGCTTTCATTTTCCATTCCAGATGAAACATCAAGTCATTCATGTTCTTCACAATATAGCGCAGAGTCAAACACTCTTCCCCTTTGAGAAAACTTCCTCTGATTACGTTTACTGTCTTCTCTGCTCAAGGAGTAGATTTGACAAGTGCTGTGCCCACAACCCTCCAGGAGCAGGCCCGATCTTCCTCAGACTCATTATTTTAACCCCACTTCCCATTCACACTCTAAACGGGATTTTACAGCCTCATTTGGGCAAGACCAGAAATTCCTGCCCGAGGTTAATGGAGATTTCCGTTGTTAGACTCTCGCCTGCGTCGATTACGTGGCGGGCGAGATGGTAGAGTTCCGATCTCTGTATTTAGCCTCCTATGTATTCCAACCGTGACAAAAACAATCTCTAGAAACAATAAGTAATCTGCCCTGTGGGCTGAATGTTAGCTTTATTAAGATTTGAAGTATTAATTGGTCATCAGAATGTGATTCTGTTGGGGAAGGGAGCCTATACACACGACACTAGCGTCCATATTCATTTTCTCTTTAGGATTGTTAGAATTAATGTTTCTTCCTGATTCTGTGCTCCCAATTCAGATTTGTGTCTTTTCCAAATCCTTCATCTTGACTTTTCCCATCTCTGTTGGCTCTTTTTGGCCTAAGCTACTAGCAAATTATTTTAATATCTTTCTATTGCTTCAGGAGTTTCCACCATTCATCAGATTCCTACAATTTGTTGATTAATTCATTCACCAACTTTCTTTCTGCAATTGTTGTCATCTTCATAATTATCTTTCAGATTTTATTCCAATACTCAAAGTATTAACCTGTCATTACTCTTGGCAAATGCTAATGGACCTGTTTCTCCCAGTTTTTATTTCCAAGTTGCAATTTATTTTTGTTTGTGACACTACTGTTGTAGGGGTTTGAGTGATCAATTGCTAAGTTTATTCCATGTCCTCTCTGTGGTCATTTAGCCATCATCTTGGAATGGTTCTTTTGGGCTTAACCCACGATCTGCTACTAACCATGGAGACCTAGGTGTTGAGTTGAAGCATTAATCTAAAGAATTGTGGACAAACACACTTCAGAAATCACAAGTCAGGGGTACAGCCAACTCCCAACATTCGCGACGCCATCAGTTGTGAATCTGTTTAGCCGTGTGAATGTGTTCATACGCCAAATTGCTATTTGCGGCCCCGAAACCTTGTTCATCCATGATTTAGACTTTCACGTTAAACTGTTAGACTGTTAAACTCTTGCCTTTCCAATGTCTTTCCATGCAGAAAGTTCACATTCCAAACATTCACCATTTGCGATTTCACCCTTGGCAAGACTTCGCGGGAATGGAACTCCCACAAATGATGGAAGTTTGTACGAACAAACAAAACAGGAGCAGAAGTAGGCCTCTTCTGCCCTCAAGCCTGCCCCGCCATTCAATAAGATCTTGGCTGATCTGTTTGTCTTTCACATTCCCATCCACCCTCAATAACCGATGATTCCTTTGTCTAACAAGAATATACCTACCAGCACCCTAAAAATATTCAGTGACCCCTCACCTCCAGCACCTTCTGAAGCCGAGAGCTCCACAGTCGCACTGCCCTCTGAGAGAAAAAAAATGTTCCCCTCATCTCAGATCTAAAAGAACAACCTGTAATTTTAAATCAGTGCCTTCCAGTTCTGGAACACCCTATCCACATGTACCTTGTCAATACTGTTCAGGATCTTATATCCTTCAATCAAGTCACCCCTCATTCTTCTAAACTCCAGTGGAAAGAAGCCATGTCTGTCTAACTATACTTTCCATTGTGTTTGTATAAGAGTATCAGGCATTCACTATCTGAAGAAAATGAAATGGGATGGTATCTCTTGGGACTGGTGTCAATGAGCAGAGATAGAAATCCTTTTCAATCCTGGGTAGTTGTATTCAATGATGGATTTAGCTTTTGCAATGTTCTGACGGTACAATAAACAGGTGAACAAGTTGAGTATTAAACATGATCTCCAGTGTGATAAGCCATACTGAAGGTTTATTATTAGTCCCACTCACAGGACACGTACAGATGTAAGTGCTGATTCATAGGAGTCATGGGGTCTGCTTACTGAATCTGTCGTTTTGCGATGAACACAAGTTTAATAGTGAGGGAGCCCAAGCAGAAAAATGGAAAAGGAAACGCTGTCAGCCATGGCTCATTTAATGGCTAACTCACCTTCGAAAAAAATTGTCATGTTTTCACGTCTCACTGTGAGACTGGAGCGCAAAAATCAAAGCCGCACTTTCCGAGATGCCACCATTCAATGCAGCTGTTAAATGCAGGCCCTTCTCTAAGGGGAGAAGGGAAAAAATGAAATTTCTTGAGGGGCCCCAGTGGTAGGGTTTCCACAACGAATTAGAGATTTACCTCCCTCAGGGGTCCTCAAGACTGATTCAGTGGAAATGCTGTCAGCTTTGGTGCCCAAATTTGGGACTCAGTTGCTCAAGTGTGGCGACAATGCTCATCCTTACTTACTCTCCATTATAGTAATACATGGCACTGTGGTACAGTGGTTAGCACTGCTGCCTCACAATGCCAGAGACCTGGGTTCGATTCCCGGCTTGGGTCACTGTCTGTGTGCAGTCTGCACATTCTCCCTGTGTCTGTGTGGGTTTCCTCCAGTTTCCTCCCACAATATGAAAGACATACTGATTGAATACATTGGACATGCTAAATTCACTAGAGTGTGGTGACTGGGGGATTTTAATAGTAACTTCATTACAGTATTCATGTAAGTTGACTTGTGACACTAATAAATAAACTTTAAACAGGTTTAGACCTGGGAAAATCAATTATTAAAGATAACATCCCTACACTTCATTCTCCGATACCTTTACCTCAAAAGCCTAACTTTTGGCATTTCTTCCAAATTGTTGAGCTGCATTAAAACTTCCACCACAGAACTGTGCAGCCCAAGGGACATGAAGTGTGTGGGTGTATTCTAGTTAAAATAAATTAACTGGAATAAAGTACAAAAAAAATACACACAGACACCATCTGCGTATCTGAGCGAATCGAGTGCTTTATCAAACAACACATGCTGCAGAGATGCTAATGTGCTCCTGAAAAAGGACACCAGACTTATTATTTAGATGAAAGGGGCATCTTTCACACTTCTGAAGCTGTGGTAAACTCTGATATACATTCATGCTCAAACATAGCAGGTTTTTAGAACTGAATGTCAGATGGGGATCTCAGGAGAACATCAGCATACTGCTCCTGACAGGTGCTCGATATAATGTTCAGAAAATAGATGGCACAAGGACCTTCTAATGCACAGTGAGTAATACACAGCCGTCTGTATTAGCATCAGCATTAGCATATGTCAAATTCCTACTTCGGGTACACACTGAGTCATAACAAGCTTAAAAAACTGAGCTTAAAACTGCATTTTCTATTGACTTTAAAACTTAGTTCCATCCTTGTGGAATTATTTACAATAGAAATTATCTCCCACTAACTTTTTATGGAGAAAAATATAACAACAGTATGACAACTTGTTGATCCACTGCATTTCGAGCAGGTCATAAAGTCCAATTGGTTATTTTGGCTGTCAGTGTCCATCGTATAGAAGTGGAGGCAAAAGTGACACCACTTCAAAAGCACCTGACTGCCTGTAATGTGCTTTGGGACATTCTGAGGTTGTAAAAGATGGTTATATAAATGCAAACTCCTTCCTTTAAGGTTCAACTCACCAGTTTGTCCGTCACTCTACCTGATACCATACAATATGAATGTGCAGGAACAGCAAAGGGAGGGAAAAAAACCACCAGCCCACAGTGCTAACCCCAGCAGTGGTTAGCACTGCTGCCTCACAGTGCTAGGGACCCGGGTTCAATTTTGACCTAAGGTCTGTGTGGAGCTTGCACATTCTCTCCGTGTCTGTGTGGTTTTCCTCCCACAGTCCAAAAATGTGCAGGTTAGGTGGATTGGCCATGCTAAATTGCTCCTTATTGTTCAAAAATGTGCAGGTTAGGTGGATTGGCCATGCTAAATTGCTCCTTATTGTTCAAAAATGTGCAGGTTAGGTGGATTGGCCATGCTAAATTGCTCCTTATTGTTCAAAAATGTGCAGGTTAGGTGGATTGGCCATGCTAAATTGCCCTTTATTGTTCAAAGATGTGCAGGTTAGGTGGATTGGCCATGCTAAATTGCCCCTTATTATTCAAAGATGTGCAGGTTAGGTGGATTAACCATGCTAAATTGTCCCTTGGTGTCCCAGGATGTGTGAGTTGGGGGTAGTACCGGGGTAAATGCATGACGCTGTGAGAAAGGGCTTGGGTGGGATGCTTTGTCAAAGGTTTGGCACAGACTCAATGGGCCAAATGGCCTCCTACTGCACTGTAGGGATTCTACGATGATTCTAAGGCCTTTGTGAGTGCCATGTTTCACCAGTATTAGTAAAACAAACCAAAGATGAAAATTAAACCCGTGAGCCGGGAAACACCTCGGGAAAGACTTGTCCAACTCCTTAAAGAAATCAAGTCAGCATCCAGGTGCATGGTTACCCATATGGCCAGGAGGCAAGCTTAACTAATTCCCTTACCCCCAATACACTCCAGTGTCCTCCTCCCCAGGCTCTGATTCTTGCTCCCAGGTTGGATGCACAGAGTTGGGACATTTCCCAACTCCTTGAAGCTGACCTGGGAAAAAGAGGTCAGATTTTCACTCTTACTAACATCGAAAGAGAGCTTCCAACCATGAAGCACTACTCGATTTAAGAGCTGTCAGACTAGGTCATGTGTTCCGCTGCTGGTTTGGGTCTTAAACCCAGCAATCTCTAAGGCAAGAGTGCCACAAAGTTAAAGTTTATTTATTAGTCACAAGTAAGGCTTACATTAACACTGCAATGAAGTTACTGTGAAATTCCCCCAGTTGCCACAGTCTAGCACCTGTTCAGATCAATGCACCTAACCAGAACATCTTTCAGATTGTGGGAGGAAGCCGGAGCACCCAGAGGAAACCCATGCAGACACGGGGAGAAGGTGCAGATTCCACACAGGCAGTGACCCAAGCCAGGAATCAAATCTGGGTACCTGACGCTGTGAGGCAGCAGTACTAACTATTGTGCCACTGTGCCATCCCAATTGAGCCAGACTGGCATTTAGGTTTCAACAAAGGAAAAAGCAAAAGATGCCAGAGAATCTCAGCAGGTCTGACAGCTTCTGTGGAGAGAGAAGAGAGCCAACATTTTGGAGTCAGGGTGACCCTTCATCAGGGCACTTTATCAGAGATGGCAACAGTCGCTGAGGAAGGAAATAGGGCTGTGAGAGCGAACACCAGGAGGAAAATGGAAAACACTGAAAGTGGTCAGGGTAAAACAGACAAACAGAAATCCTTAAGGAGAGAAGAGCAATATTTTTCAGGGAAGATATCCCTTGAAGAGAAGCGGCAATGAGTTAAACACTAAGATAAAGGCAAAACACCGCAGATCCTGGAATCTAACGAAGGGTCATCCAGACTTGAAACGTTGGCACTATTCTCTCTCTACAGATTCTGTCAAACCTGCTGACATTTTCCAGCGTTTTCTGTCTCTGTTTCCGATTCCAGAATCTGCAGTATTTTGCCTTTCTCTTGCCATTCTCACTTCCCTGAATAAGGAGTTTTTAAAAAACACAATTTAAACACAGGCATTTGCTTCATTGTGTATTTTTGGAAAGCAAGAAAGGTACAAAAATAAATCACTCGACAACTTGGACAGGTTAAGTTCCTGCAGCAGTCCTGTTTAGTTAACTCGCGCGCTGATTTGTCGAAGCTCTGCCCTAAATTTGGCCAGAAAAGCTAAAAATATTACAACAATGAATTCCCTCAACAAAGTGATGTAACAACTCATCTCGTCCCATAAAGGGAATGGACGCGAGATACTTTCACGATTAGTGACCTCCCTTTGCCTCAGCTGCTGTCAACAGCCAGTTCTGTTCATGTCCATAGCAACAAAAGAAATAGAAGCAGGAACAGGCCATTCAGCCCCTCGAGCCCAATCTGCCATTCAACTGGCTGATCTTCCACCTCAACATCATTTCCTGTACTATCCCTGTATCCCTCGATAAATTTAACAACTACAAGTCTATCAATCTTAGTCCTGAATATGCTCAATGGGTGGGAATTATCACACCCTCCCTGCATCATGTTTTGGGGCAGCAGAGGCAGCTCGCCATTGCCCACAGCAGGACCTTCCGGTCCCACTGAGGTTTCTTGTTGTTCCCACCCTCTGCCATTAGAGAACCTACAGCTGGGGGGAAATGGGAGGGGCATTGCCATTGGCACTACAGGAAGATCCCACTGGCAGGAATGTCTGGAAAACTTCGGCCAATGACTGCTTCTCCACAACATCCTGTGGTAGAGAATTCCAAAGATTCATCACCCTCTGTGTGAAGAAATTCTTCATCATCTTGTTTTGTTTTCAACTTCGGAATTACAGTAAATTGATATTTAGCTACTCTCTTAGTCTCTTTTCCTGTAATGATACTGTGCCTTTAAAACGTATATTTATATCCTGTTTCTTGTAAGGGGTATGTTTAAAATTCAGATCTGTTTTGCAGTGTGACAGTTTATCTAGGAAAACCTTTCAATTGGTAGCTGGGAGAACAAGGTAAGTATTCATTTTAGACATGGAGTGTTTGTTTAAGCATAGCTAATGCATTTGTGTTTACTTACATTCCCCTGGGGTATCAGAGTAGACCTTGATTCGGTTGTCATGTGCTTAATGGGAGGAGCTAAACTTGCAGGAACAGTTCAGTTTCATTTTCATTTTAAAATACGAGCAATTGCTGCCTGGGCAACCAGGAGAAAACAGTGTCTCTTCCTAAATGCTTCTGAAAGCTCCAACCTACTAACCTAAGCTAAAGCAAGTAGGCCTGTGCTTTGCTAACTAATTTTAAAGAGTGGTTTAAATCTATCAGAGGAATATCGCTGAACTCAAACTTATTGAGATAGGGTAGCAGTTAAGAATTGTATCTTGTCATATTTAAGTATTGTTCAACTGTTAAAGGTTCAGCAAATTCATCTGTTATAATTAAACTGTATTGTTAAATAAAGTTTGTTTTGAAAAAACTTCTTGGTGTGTCAGTAGAATTGTGCCTGGGGGTGAAACATTTTATACTCACACTAATACCAAAACAGAAAATTGCTGGGGTCTAGTCTGGTTTCATAATGTACTTTGGAGTTTCTGACCTAGCACCCTAACAACTCTCAAATGCCAGGGTGCTTTACAGGATTTCAGATCCTGCTAATGAGCATTTTTGATTTATTGAAAGATTTCCAAATGTAAGAATCTTTTGGTGTCTCGTGCCACAGACACCGAGCTTTAGGGGAACAGTAATATTCTGTCCTGGCTGCTGGGAGTTGGGGATACGTCAGAGATCCACACAAAATATCAGCAGCAGATCTTCACGCACTACTTCCCTTTATAAATCTTTTCTATGGGTGGGATTTTCCAGCCCTTCCAGCTGGCAGGATCTTCTGGTTCTGCCGAAGGCAATTCCCCACCCAACCCCCACAGTGGGAAGGGTGATCCATCCTAAACACCATAGAGCTTGGCAGGACCGAAAGATCCCACTGGTGGCCATTGGTGAACCACTTTCGACACTGGAAAACATGCCACTGGTGAGGGGGGATTCCCAGCTTGTACCTAATGTTGAACTTGTGCTGCAATGGATTACATTCTTTAAGTTGACAATTAAGCATAGCTGTCCTATCTTGGGTAGCATTAGTGAATCATTGTAAGTGTATATAAATCAGTTTGCTCTGGGTGTCTGAGAGGAACGGGGGAGGGAGTCGGGGACTTTACTACCTTGGAAATAAACCTGTGTTTTTTAAAATTTTTATTCCATCCTTAAGGTTACAATGGCAATGTCAGAATGGACTGGGCAAACCTAAATCAATACCTTGCTTGCTTCAAAAACCAAGTTCAAATTCCAATTGAATCCAATTCAGGGTCCCCTCAACAGAGACAAACAAGATGGAGCTGACAGGAAAAGGCATTACATGCCTTGAGCGTGATCTGTCACTTGATCGTAGCCAAAAGGTCAAGAAGTGATGGTGGACTTCAGACCCATTCTTCCTCTTATTTGAATTAACATTCTAGACAGTGCCATATTCTTAACTTGTCCCCTTGAGTACAAAAATTCAAATCTGGATGAAAATATCATAAGGCCATAAGATATAGGAGCAGAATTAGGCCATTCAGCCCATTGGGTCTGCTCCGCCATTCAATCATGGCTGATAAGTTTCTCAACCCAGTTCTCCCGCCTTTTCACCCAAACCTTAGATCCTCTTTTCAATCAAGAACCTAGCCATCTCTGAATTAAATACATTGACCTGGCCTTCACAGTCTTCTGTGACAATGAATTCCACAGATTCACCACTCTCTGGCTGAAGAAATTCTCCCCCATTTTGGTTCTAAAATGTTGTCCCTTTACTGTGCCCTCAGATCCTAGCCTCTCCCATTAATGGAAACATCTCCACGTCCACTCTATCCAGGCCTTTTGACATTTTGCAAGTTTCAGCGCCACCTGAATCATCCCAATTGGTCAATTCAATTTTAACTCCAGTCTTCTGAGGAAAATGCAGTACTCAGTGTTTGTGAAAGGTATATTGTAGAATCAGTCATCAAATACCTTGACGTTAACGGCCAACATACCGATTATTTTTAAAATTGTTGAAGTCTGAATTTGAAATTTGGGAATCTGAGGGCTGACAGATTGGATGAAGAGAGATGGGTTGTTCAGCAGAATTTAAAGGCAATTTGCTCTGAACTATTCTCACTGAGGTTGAGAGGATGGCAGCTGTTAATCTTACAAAGGGGCCCAGAAGCAAATCATTTGCCATCCTAGTGATTGTGGGTGGCATATTATGTGCTTGTGCTGAAAGCCAAACTTAAGGAACATTCAAGAAGCTTATCTCTTAACTGCGGAGTCGGCCTAAGGGATCGAGTTGCTTAGATCCCTTAGATCATGGTTTATGCTGAGTTTCCACATTCTCCCTGTGTCTGCGTGGGTTTCCTCCATGTCCTCCGGTTTCCTCCCACAATCCAAAGATGTGTGAGTTCATATATTCATGGATTACCCAAAGGTTAAGAGAGTGACACCAATGAGGCAGACGATGCTTCTCAAACGCAAACATTAATCCTGCTCTCCTGATTCTAGAAATGTATTTTCAATCTACACTGATTTTGATTTGATTTGATTTATTATTGTCACATTGGGATACAGTGAAAAGTATTGTTTCTTGCGTGTTACATAGACATAGAAACTAGAAGCAGGAATAGGCCATTTGGCCCTTCAAGCCTGCTCTGCCATTCATTTTGATCATGGCTGATCATCGAATTCAATATCCTGATCTCTCTCCCCCTCCTCCTCATTCCCCACCCCCCCCACCCCCCCCCATTTTCCTGAGATCCCTGGGTCTCTGGAGTACTTGTCCAGTGACAATACCACTCTACCACTCATGGTACACAGGGGAGAAGGAAGGGATGGTGTAGAATGTAGTGTTACCGTCATAGGGTGTAGAGAAAGATCAGCTTGATACTTGGTCGGTCCATTCAAAAGTCTGATGGCAGCAGAGAAAAAGTTGTTCTTGAGTCTGTCGGTACGTTTGTCCTCCTCTACAAATGTTATGCAACAATGTAGCTAATTGGGGTTGGTTTTGACCTAGCCCTATGCTGAAGGCTTGAAGTTAGAGTGGGACAGGAAAATAAAGGGAGGGAAACTGTGTCAGAACATCTCCCGATGCACTCCTGCCAGCTGGAAATATGTAAAAAGGAAGAGGGAGGTCAATGTGAACATAGTCTCCTCAGAGAATGAATCTGGGGAGATAGTTATGGGAAACAAGGAAATAGCAGAGGAGTTAAACAGGTATTTTGCATTATGGTGGAAGATGTTTCGAACATCCCATTAATACTAAAGAATATAGGGGAGGAATTAAGTAACACACCCATCACTAGAGAAATAGCATTAGACAAACTAAGGGTAGCATGGTGGCTCAGTGGTTAGCACTGCTACCCCACAGCGCCAGGGACCTGGGTTCGATTCCCAGTTTAGATCATGGTCTGTGCTGAGTTTCCACATTCTCCCTGTGTCTGCGTGGGTTTCCTCCATGTGCTCCGGTTCCCTCCCACAATCTAAAGATGTGTGGGTTAGGTGGATTGGCCATGCTAAACTGTCCCTTAGTGTCAGGGAACTAGCTAGCTAGGGTAAATGCATGGGGTTATGGGGATAGGGCCTGGGTGGGATTGTGGTCGGTGTAGACTCGATGGGCCGAATGGCCTCCCTCTGCACTGTAGGATTCTCTGATTCTAATGGGACTAAAGGCAGATAAGCCGCTTGGCTGTGTTGACTTGCTGTCTAAGATCCTAAAAGAAATAGCCTCAGAGATAGTTAGTGCATTGGTTGTAATTTTCCAAAAATCCTCGGGTTCTCGAGATGTACTGGAGAATTGGAAAACTACCAATGTAAGACTCCTATTCAGAAATGGAGGGAGGCAAAAAGCAGGTAACTATAGCCTGATTCGTCTAACATCTATGTTGCAAAAATGTTAGAATCAATTAAAGAAATAATAGCAGCATATTTGCAAAATCATAACCTAATCAAGAGGAGCAGCAAGGCTTCATGAAAGGGAACTGGTGTCTGGCTAATGAAGTCTCAACCAGAGTGGATAGAGGGGAACCAGTAGCTGTGTTGTATTTGGATTTCCAAATGGTGGTCAACAAAGTACTTCACAAAAGGTTAAATCAGAAGGTAAGAGCCCATGCTTTAGGCATGAGTAGAGAATTGGCTAATGGGCAGGAAACAGCGAGTGGGGATATAGGGTTCTTTTTCAGGTCGGTGACCTGTAACCAACAAGGGTTCCACATGGATCAGTGCTGGGACCACAACTGTTTACAATATATATTAATGACTTTGTAACCAAATTTGCAGATGACACAAAAGTAGATGGAAAGGCAAGTCGTGAGAGGGATACAAAGAGTTACTGATAGATCAAGTAAGTGGGCAAAAAGTTGGTAAGTTGAATAGAATTGGGAAAATGGGAAACTGTTCATTTTGGAAGGGAAACAAAAGAACAGAGTATTCTTTAAATGGAGAAAACCTGCAGTAATCTGCAATGCAAAGGGACTTACAGGTACTTGTGCATAAAACGCAGAAAGTTAGCACACAGGTGCAGCAGATAATCAGTAAAGCTGATATGTTGGCCTTTAGTTCAAGGGGGTTGGAGTATAAGAGTAGGGGAGTCTTGCTGCAACTATACAAGGTACTGGTGAGACCACATCTGGAGACTGTGAGCAGATTTGGTCCCCTTATTTAAGGAGAGATATTATTTCATTGGAGGCAGTTCAGAGAAGGTTCGCTAGGATGATTGTTGGATGGGGGGATTGTTTGATGAAGAAAGGGTACAGAGGCTTTGAATCTAATCATTGGAATTTAGAAGAAGGAGAGGTGATCTCATTGAAACATATCAGGTGGGATTTTCTGGGTACACTCGCCCCATGGTCATAAATTCCTGCCTGAGATCAACAGCCCCCGACCTCTACAATTCCCAAGATGGACGAGACAGGAAAATTCTGCCACAGGACTCTTAAGGGGCTTGACAGGGTAAATGGTGAGAGGATGTTTCCCTCATGAGAGAGTCTAAGACCAGAGGGCATGGGGTCTGAATAAAGAGGCAGCAATTTAAGACTGAGGAGGAATTTCTTCTCTCAGAGGGTTATGAGTCTTTGGAACTCCTTGACCTAGGGAGCTGTGGGGGGCAAAATCCTTGTGTATTAAGACTGAAATAGATAGATTCTTGATCAAAAAGCAAATCAAGGGTAATGGGGGAAAGGGCAGGGAGTGGACGGAAGAAATGTTGGATTAACCATGATCCCATTGGATGGCAGAGTAGGCTCTAGAGGCTGATAGGCCTGCTCCTGCTCCTATTTCTCCTGGCCTTATGGGAAATGGATTGATTGCCCACTCCAGGGAGACAGGCAGCCAATTAACATTGTTAAGGCCCCAGTTAGGAGGTGACATCCAGGGAGATCGTTCCATTATCGACAAGTTCGAGCTCTAGACTCCCAATTTGGTCCCGATGTCAGGAGCCCGAATTCAGTGGGAAAAGTCCTGCTGAGTGTTTTTATGCGAAACATGTTACCGCAAAAGGAGAAAACTTCTTGTTTTTATGCGAACAGATTGAGAAGGAAACTGTGAATAATACAGAAGGCGGCATGTATTCGGCACTGCAAAAAGTGAGATCGCTGCTGCGTTTTTCCATCAGGGAGAGGATTGAGGTGTATAAGATTTTGAGGGGTATGGACAGGGTGAGTAGGAAGCAGCTGTTCCCCTTGGTCAAGGGGTTAATCACAAGGGGGCAACCTGACGGGCAGGAAATTCTAAAGGTTTTGAGAAAGACAATTTCACTCAGAGGGTGATGAGAATCTGGAATGCACTGCCTTGGAAGGTTTATCATATCAGGAGCGGTTGAGGAGCCTGGGTCTACACTCGATGGAGTTTAGAAGGATGAGGGGGGATCTAGTTGAAACTCATAGAATACTGAGAAGCCTGGATAGAGTGGATGTGGAGGGCATGCTTCCACTAGTGGGAGAGACTAGAACTCAAGGGCACACCCTCAGAGTGAAGAGACACTCCTTTAAAACTGAGGTGAGGAGGAATTTCTTCAGCCAGAAAGTGGTGAATCTGTGTAACTCATTGCCACGGAGGGCTGTGGAGGACACGTCGCTGAGTGCCTTTGAGACAGGGATAGATAGGTTCTTGATCAATAAGGGGATCAAAGATCATGGGGAGAAGGCAGAAGAATGGGGATGAGAATCATATCAGCCATGATTGAACAGCGGAGCAGACTCGATGGGCCGAAGGGACTTTTCTGTGCTGTATGACTCGATCAGAAGAAGTGGACTGGTGGCTGCAGAATGCATCCATGTCTTCTCATAATGACTTGAGGGAACTCAGGTCAACTGGGGCAAAGGGTCAGGCACAAGCAGCTCCTGAGTGCTCAGCCAGGATGCACCAAGAAGGCATTTTGAGGTGTCAATATTTTGTCCGGGTATTGTGCTGGCTGCCTCTTTTTCCTGCTGTGACAAGTCTGGGACTTATCGCAGATTCAGGCAACAGGCTGTCTACGTTTCTTTTAATATTCATGTCAATAGCCAGAAAATTATTAACCTCCTGATCGAATTTGCCACCGGTACTTAAGTTCACCAAGGTATTATTCCCTCGCACTAAAGGACAAAATCTGCCTCTGCAGGTCCATTTTCCACTGCTCTGGCTGTCATATCCAGTGTGTCTCTCTTCAAGGTTCTTATCTAATTTTACTTCAAAGGTGTCAGCTGTTCCATTAACAGCGAGTCGTTCCACAAAAGTAATGTTTCCAGTCAAGTCGTGAACTGAAAACATCTTAAAAGCTTTACAACAAAGTCATAATTTACACCAGTGTGGCAGAGCCTCGAGAGGTTGCATTAACATGGCTTTCATAATCCTCGCCTGGAGGGAAAGGGTGGTTAGACATAGAGATTATTCTGACAGAAAATCACTGCCAAGCAAAAAAGAAAGCCAGTCAGTGAAAAGGCAATGAGGATAATATCATTGGGAGGATATTTTACACAAGTCACCCAGGAAAAGAGGCAGGCTAGAATCATAGGATCCCTACAGTGCAGAAGGAGGCTATTTGGACCATCAAGTCTGCGCCAACTGTAATCCCACCCAGGCCCTATTCCTGTAACCCCACATATTTATCCTGCTAATCCCCCTCAAGCTAGAGGAGAATATGCAGACTCTGCCCAGGTTCGTGAGAGTAAGAAATTTCAAGTTTAAGTTCGTTTATTAGTGCCACAAGTAGGCTTACTTTAATATTGCAATAAAGTTGCCACGAAAATCCTCTAATCGCCACACTCCGTCGCCTGTTCAGGTACACTGAGGGGGAATTTAGCATGGTCAATGCACCTAACCAGTACGTCTTTCAGACTGTGGGAGGAAACTGAAACACCCGGAGGAAACCCAGGCAGACACGGGAAGAATGTTTGTAAACACAGTGACCCAAGCCGGGAATCAAACCCAAGTCCCCTGCACTGAGACAGCAGCGCCAACCGCTGTGCCACCGTGCCATGGTAATAATAGATGAGTTTCAGCCGTCTGCAGATGGGAGGCAAAACTGCTACAGACCAATGTCAATGTCAAAACACAAACTCCATTAGCAATGGGACAGAACTGACATGGGGTTTGATCTTTCTATGATAGGTGGTTGCTGCTACTAATTAGCTGAAAAACATGTTATTTTCCTTAGATTCAGCAGTCCTCACCGTGGGTTGGGTTGATTCTACTTGCCCGTCTATTCTTAATGTATGATCATGTGACAAAATGTTTTCTAAATTACGACATTCGTAATTCTGCCGGCTCCCAAAATCTCTCCAGATGCTTTTTTCCATAACGTCTGACCATAAGGAATAGGGATCAGTCTTTGCAGTAGGCTTTGTAGAACCTATTACCATGAACATTGCAGCCGATAGCCAGTTATTATAAGTAAACATTGTGCAGTTGTCACACTTGCTCACTACACTGAGAATAAAATGTTCTGCTGCTCCAGTTGAGATCGATATTTGTTGAAAAGATTATTGTCAGTGGTTTCTTTAAGCTGTTTAACATTGACTGAATTTATTTTTGGTGTTCGCATACTTAAGTGTTTCTTGCTGCAGGTAAAACACCCGCATCCAGGAATGAAGGAAAAAAAAGACACCTGGCAAAAATGCACAGTTGCGACTGTGGCTGGTTTATATTTAGTAAGCAATTTAAATGTATTTTTCTCGTACAGGTGTGATTGTCACAATAGGAATAATGAGCTCTGGGGAATAAAATGTTTTTCCACTTAGCACTCAGAGCTTCAAGCTCTTAGTTAGACCCACTCTAGACAAGGTGTGGTGCAGAACATGGTCTACATTCATAGGAACCCTACAGTGCAGAAGGAGGCCATTTGGCCCATCGAGTCTGCATCGACAACAATCCCACCTAGGCCTTATCCCTGTAATCTGACATATTTACCCCGCTAATCCCTCTAACCTACACATCCTGGGACAACTAAGAGCCAAAGCACCTGACCGCATTCTTTGGATGGTGGGCGGGGGACCCGGAGAAACCCACGCAGACATGGGGAGAACATGCAGACTCCGCACAGACAGTGACCCAAACTGGGATTTGAACCCAGGTCCATGGAGCTGTGATGCAGCAGTGCTAAACACTGTGCCACCGTGCTGCCTAGACCAGACTGATAAACCTAATGACTCACATTGTACTCACGACAGAACATTTTAATTTCCGAGCTTCTGCATCTTTTCAGCTTTTCTGAACCTGCTTGTTAAATTGTCACTTAGCTCCAGAGTAAACACCTCCGTGAGTCCTGATCACTCGATGTGAAACTGCCCAAATGCATTGAATGTCAACTTTCAGTGGGATGAACCTACTTTTCCCGTCTGTACATTTAGTATCGGAGATAAGGTCACGCAGATAAACAAGCTAAAGGAATATTGCAACCCACTGCACCATTTCCATGAGCCCCAGTATTCAAAATTCCATCATACCCTCTGTATAGATTTGCTTCAATTCCTTCAGGATGATATTTGAGAATTAATCTTTAATATCAATCTATAGATTTAGATCACGGCAAGGCAATATTTATGTGAAAATGAAATACAATTATCTAAAGTTGACATAACAGAGTTATAAACAAACTAGGATTTGGCAAGTACAAACAGACAATGCTGGAAATACTCAGCAGAGCAGGCTAAGTTGTGTGTCACAATATAGCAGGTGCTAACCCAATCATACTCGGGATCAAGTTTAAGTTTGAGTTTAAACTTTATTTATTTGCTTACATTAACACTGCAATGAAATTACCATGAAAATCCCCTCGTCGCCATACTGTGGCGCCTGTTCGGGTACACTGAGGGAGAATTTAGCATGGTTAATGCACCTAACCAGCACATTTTTCAGACTCTGGGAAGAAACCAGAACCCCTGGAGGAAACCCACACAGACATGGGGAGAATGTGCAAACTCCACACAGACAGTGACCCGAGGCCGGAATTGAACCCGGGTCCCTGGCACTGTGAGGCAGCAGTGCTAACCACTGTGCCACCGTGTTCGGATTGAATGTCAATGAATGAGTCGCTAAGGGAACTGACTGCTCTTAATATTGAATAACAGGGAGTAGGAAAGTCCAAACTCCATTTCCTGGTCTCAGTCGGGTTGGATGATACCATCCAGATGACAAAGTGGCGGGGGGGGGGGGAGGTGGCGGCAGGGGAGTGGGTGTTAATTGCCTTCAGTAATTGAGGAGAGAGTTGGGAGGAGAAGAGTCATTAAGTTCTCATTGCTAATTGCTATCCAGTGTCCTCTCAGAATGTGAAAACATGAATATTATGCTGTGATGCCTTCTATATTCAAATATCCAGCAACATATCACTAAGCTGGTGAATGAAAGCTACTTTGATTATGAGCTACCAGTGGGTTGCCGTTGGCCATAAAACTGTGTAGCAGTTTGTGTATCCTCCCATCTAGCTGGCATGAGGTCACGCCGGCCTGAATCACTGCTGATCTTCAAAAACAAAATCCAGTTGTGATGACCACACCAGGGACACACAGGTATGTATAACCCCCAGGTGGTGAGGGACTTGACTGGGCAGTACTGTGGCATAACTCCTGGCAGTGCCAACTTAGCAGTGCCACAGTGACAGTGCCAGGGGTGGGCCCAGTGTCACAGTAAGCTTCCATTAACACTGCAATGAAGTTACTGTTAAAATCTCCAAGCTGCCACACTCTGGCGCCTGTTTGGGAGGGAGAATTTAGCCTGGCCAATGCACCTAACCAGCGCATCTTTCAGACTGTGGGAGGAAACCACCCGGAGAAATCCCACACAGACACGGTGAGAACATACAGACTTCACACAGAGAATGACTTAAGTCGGGAATTGAACTCAGGTCCCTGGTGCTGTGAGGCAGCAGTGCTAACCACTGTGCCACTGTGCCACGCTGGGGAGCCCCATGGGGATTTCCCCTTAAACCTGGTTGGGGGGGGTGGTTCCCCAATGCTTGGGGGGAGGGGATTGGGTCCTGAAGTCCGCCCTTTAAAAATGCTACATGAAATCAGGATGTGGAATCGACAAATAGGAAAGAAGTTGGAACATTTTTAATCTCAGGAAGCTCCTTGTAAAGATCTGAATTCCATCTCTCACACTGAATGTCCATGCAGGGCAAGTTATATTAAATTTAACAAAACAAATTTCAGAAAGCTCGACCAGCTATTACTTCAGTTGCTGTATAGAACATCCAGTCTGAGCTCTGTTTGGGTGTTACTCTGAGGTATCTTTAGATGCCTAGCACAATCTTACATTATTCCACCTGGCAATACTTAGAGCCTTGAGATTTATTTTCAGCCAGAACGAGCTGAAGGAATCATTCTAGGAATTATTGTACTTGCAATTCCTTGAAATGAAATAGAACTACCACTCCCCCAAAAATCTAAAGATTTAATTTTACTTGCACTGTTATCCTCAATTTCCACACAGGACACCAACCGATAACTCTGATGCTCTGTTCTCGCTCACACTTCCTTTTATCTATTCACTGAAAATTTCAATCTATTCTGCACATCACCACAAAAGGAGATGAAAGAAACAACTACATACACGGTGCTTCTTTTAACTCCTGCATGATTTAAACCCATCAAGAAGTCTCACATCACCAGGTTAAAGTCCAACGGATTTATTTGGAATCACGAGCTTTCGGAGCGCTGCTCCTTCATCATGCCACCTGAAGAAGGATTAAAAATGTCTAACCCCTTCTTAAAATGACTCACTATTCCAGCATCCACTGCACTTTGGGGTAGAGAATTTCACAGATTCACAACCCTTTGGGAGAAGTAGTTTCTCCTCAACTCTGTTTTAAATTTGCTACCCCTTATCCTAAGACTGGGATCTCTCATCCTAGAAAAGCCCACAAAAGGAAGAATCGGTCCACATCTATTATATCCATATCTTTTATCATCTTGCATACCTCAATTTGATTTCCCCTCATTCTTCTAAATTTCAGAAAGTATCGGTATAAACTGTTCAATCTCTCTTCATACGACAAACCCCTCATCCCTGGAATCAATCTAGTGAACCTCCTCTGAACTGCCTTCAATGCCACTACATCTTTCCTCAAATACAGGGACCAAAACTGTGCACAATACTCTAGGTGGTGTTATGAGACTTCTTACTATGCCTATCCCAGTCCAATGCCAGCATCCCCATATTAAGTAAACCCATCAAGAGCAACTAGGGATGGGCAATAAATGCTGGCCAGCCGGCGACGTCCATGTCCCACAAATTAATTTTAAAAAACTTACAAACCACAAGATCCCTTGAAGCATTTCACGGGGATCAAGTACTTTTTGAAGGGCTGAATCTGAATTTCAACTTGTCAAGCAAGTGTCAAACTACCTTTGCACCTCAGTGGAATTAAAAGAAATAAGAACATAAGAACATAAGAAATAGGAGCAGGAGTAGGCCAAAAATTGGATAGTTTCTGTCACAATCCAGTAGATTTATGCCCGGGTGAAAAGTAGCACAGGGAAACGCAGCAACCAAATTTGCCAACATTAAGGGCATTTAAATGATCATTGCATAAACATATGGATGATAGTGTAGGTTAAATGGGCTTTACATTGGTTTCACAGGTCGGTGCAACATCGAGAGCCAAAGGGCCTGTACTGCGCTGTAATGTTCTATGTTCTATATGTTCAAACTGCATTCAGCAAATTCCCTCATCTAGAAATGGGATGAATTATCATACAATCCTCTTTTTTAATGCAAATAATTGAGGGCTAATTGCTGCCTTGAATTCGTATAAAAATGAAATATTGCAGTTGCTGGAAGTCTGAAATAAAAACGGCAAATGCTGGATAAACTCAGCAGGTCTGGCAGCATCTGTAGGAGGAGAAACAGAGATTTGATTTTGATTTGATGTATTATTGTTGTATGTATTGGGATACAGTGAAGAGTATTGTTTCTTGTGCACTTTACAGACAAAGCATACCATTCATAGAGAAGGAAAAGAGAGAGTGCAGAATGTAGTTATGCTACATTCTATGACACCCAGTCATCGCTAGGGTGTAGAGAAAGATCAACTTAGTGCAAGGCAAGCCCCTTCAAAAGTCTGACAGCAGCTGGGAAGACGCTGTCCTTGAGTTGGTGACCTCAGACATTTGTATCTTTTTCCCGGCAGAAGAAGTTGGAAGAAAGTGTGGGACGTGTGGGGTCCTCAATTATGCTGGCTGCTTCTCCGAGGTAGTGGAAGTGCAGGCAGAGTCAATGGATGGGAGGACTGCTAATGTTAACGTTTCAGATCTAAATGATCCTTCTAGAGAATTGTAGGAGGGTTAGTTGGACCCGAAGCTTTGGCTGTGATCTAACTACCCTGTTGACTGTGGACGTAAATCCCGTAATGACTGCTAAATCTCGTGGGAGGTCTAAAACAAGTTTTGTGTGGCGAGATCTCATATTGAGATCTTCCCTGCCTCCCCCCCACACCACTGACCACCCCCCACCCCCTCCTATTCATGCCCAGGAAGGGTGAGAGCCTGATTGCATAAATTAACATACATTATAATATGATTATAGGGCTTGGTCCACAATGCCTGCCTCTCCGTCCCCTCCCACCCAGCTGGCCTGACATCACACAGTCATGAAAACCAGTCACGGTGACCAGGCCGGGGACCCACAGGTACGTATATTGCCCCCCCCCCCACCATGGGTGGTGAATGACATGCCCAGCATTGCCCTGCACTGCCCCTGGCTGTGCCAACCGGCAATGCCAGTGTGACACTGCCAGGAGCAGACCCTGTCTAGGGAGCTCCATGGGTGCATTCCATGAAATGTGGTTGATAGCTTGGTACCCCAATGATTAGGGAAGGGGACCCGGGAGGGTGAGGGGAGCCTTCATTTAAATCGGAGATCGGTGCCTCGATCTTGGGACTCCCGCCCTTGCTGGTGCCCTCAGGGCCCTCCTTTCCAGCTGACTGGGCGATTCCTGGTTTGGAACTGCACAAGAGTGTTGTGTGCGGTGAGCAAGGCTAGCTGTGCAGCCTGCGAACTTCACACCGGGTTTCTCACCTGAGCCAACATGCTGTGCATTTTTTGGGAAGGTTCCATCTGTCTCTCTCTGCGTTGCTGCCAGACCTGCTGAGTTTATCCAGTGTTCTGCCAAGAGTACTCGCATATCCACCTGAGAGGGCAGATGGGGTCTGAGTGTAACAGTACAGGACTCCCTGGGTGCCACACTGGAATACCAGCCGAGACTATGCATTGAGCGGGGCACAATCTGCAGACTCAGGAGAGTGTCATCCAGGGCTGACAGCTTAGATTGCAAATAAGGAAGGAAAGCAGTATTTTATTTTTGGTTTTCACATTTGTCAGTGGCCCAGTGGCAAGGTGGGAAGCTTTTACAGGGGGATTCTCCAGCCATGCTTGCCTGAAAACCAGGGATTTCCACCCGTCCTCAAAGGACCTTTACATAATCCGTCCCCCTGCCTGCTAAAATTCTAGTGGCAGGCGGGACGGGAAAATTCCAGCCTGCAATTAATCAACTTGCACACACAAGAACAAATATATTTCACAGAATCCCTACAGGGCTGAAGGAGGCCATTCAGTTCATTGATCCTGCAACGACAACAATCCCATCCAGGCCCTATCCCCAAGTATTTACCCTGCTAACCCCCCCCCCTGAATTTAGCATGGCCAATCAACATAACCTGCACAATTTAGGACTGTGGGAGGAAGCCAGACCACCTGGAGAAAACCCATGCAGAGATGGGGAGAACATGCAAACTCCGCACAGACGGTGACCCAAGGCCGGAATTGAACCCAGGTCTACGGCGTTGTGAGACAGCAGTGCTAGCCACTGTGCCGCCCCACAATTTTGTTTCTTTCTCTTTATTCCTTTGCTGCCCCTCCACTCCTTCCTTCCCTTCACTTGGCTGTGTCAAAAAGGTGCAGTTTGTTCCTCCTCGTGATTCATTTCTTGAGGTAAATATAGAAACTAACTTTTGAAAAGCTAACATTTAACGGAAGTGTGTTGTCTTTACCCTTCCAGTTCCGAGCGATGAGTAACCAGCGCACAAATCCTTCAGTAACATTCTCTACTGCAATTCTTGGCAAAGTTGCAACAAATGAAGTGAATCAAATCGAAAGGAATTAGTGATTAATATATCACTCCCACACTGAAACATCTTTGTGTCAGTCTGTTACATCACTTTACCTCATTTCAATTATTTTGTGATCTTAGTTAAGCAAAAACTGTATTGTAAATAAAATAAAAATTAGAGCTTGATACTTCAGGAGTGAAATTAGGAAATGAATCTACACACAAAGAGTGACGCTTGGTCAAAAATTAGATTTAAAATCTCAGATTGCTAGGTTATTGTTAACCAAATAGGGGGTTGTTAACCAGAGGGGGGGGATTGGCTGCGTCGGGGGTGGCGCAGTCGGTTAGCATTGCTGCCTCACGGCGCCAGGGACCCGGGTTCAATTCCCACCTTGGGTGATTCTCTGTGTGGAGTTTGCGCATTCTCTCTGTGTCTGCATGGGTTTTTTTCCGAGTGCTCCAGTTTCCTCCCACAGTCCAAAGATGTGCGGGTTAGGTTGACTGTGTCCCGGGATGCGTACGTTAGAGGGATTCAGTGAGTCAAATACATGGGTTTGCGGGGACAGAGCCTGAGTGGGATTGTTGTGGGTGGGATTGTGATGGGCTGAATGGCCTCTTTCTGCACTGTAGGGATTCTATGAAATGCAAGGGGGCAGATCTGGATATACGGTGGGTGATTTTAAGCCTGTGCTTCCGGGTGGTACTTTCCCTCCCTGCCCGTTACAGGAATCATAGCGGGTGGGGAACGGACCAATCAAATGTCCGTTGACGTTGGGCGGGACTGGGGTGAGCACGGAACTCCCGGCTCCTGTCTGCGGGAATGGTGGCGTGCACTCAAAATCCGGAAAGCGCAACTCGCGCTGACGAGTTTCTGAGTTCTGATCTTCCCAGTCCCTCGCTGACAGAATGGCCTGAAACAAACCACGGGAATGCAGAAAACATATCAGCACGTCATTAGCGAGCATTGTCTCTGGGCGCCCCCCGCCCCACCACACTGGATATTCAGGGGGCGCTGACATGACATTACACCAGCACCTTTTACAACATCACCACATAAGCGTGAACCTGGTGCCTTCACCTCGGAGGGGGAGTTCAGAGGTGGGCACTCAGGAAGCCAGCACCCTCCAAGGTGTTCACTGCACAGGGGGAATCGGGGAGGACACAGGGGACATGGAAAAGTGCAACTCGGGGCTGAGGGGGGGAATGGAGGGGTCCACAGGGGTCACTTGCAGGCCTTATCTTTCCTTCATCTCGGGGTGCCCCTTGCTTTGAAAGGATTGTGAAGGCTTGTACGCGGACAGAGATTCCCGTTCACTCCTCCCTGAGTCCCTGTCCACTGTCACTCCTCCCTGAGTGCCCTACCTTAGTGGGGGCTGGCCAGAAGGTGGGCAGGTTTGAAAGCAAGAGGCTCAGCGTGGGGATGGAGCGGTGGCGATTGTGAGTTTCCTGGGTACAAACCCCTGAGAGGCTCAGCTGTCAGGGCAGGGTAGGGGAATGAGGAATTGGGTGCTTCTTCCTTCATGTGGCCTGAAGGGCCTCGCAGTCGGGGTAGTGTCACTGTCGTGTAATTGGGATCAGGCAGCAGTGTGAGGACGAAGGGGAGAGACTGTCCAGAAGGCCAAGGCCTGTTGTCAGGGATGCTCGCGGGTAACAATGCATTTCAGTGGGTGGTGGAAGGCTGCCCAACTCAGCACCTCTTGTGACCCGGGGGAAACAGTGTGCCCTGTAGGAATGGGCTGGACATGCTGATTGCTGGCTTTGTGATTGAGCTTTGCCACTAGAGGCTGAACAGCCAGCCCGGCCTCCCCTCACTACTGATTAAATGGTGTGAGCTAATTGTTAACCCTGTCATTGTCCCTGTAAGTGTCCCTGTCATTGAGCTGACATTCCCAGTAAGAAATCATAGAAACCCTACAGTACAGAAAGAGGCCATTTGGCCCATCGAGTTCGAACCAACCACAATCCCACCCAGGCCCTACCCCCATATCCGTACATATTTTACACACTAATCCTCTAATCTATGCATCTACGGTCAATTTAGCATGGTCAATCAATGTAACATGCACATCTTTGGACTGTGGGAGGAAACTGGAGCACCCGGAGGAAAGCCATGCAGACACAAGGAGAATGTGCAAACTCCACACAGACAGTGACCCAAGCCGGGAATTGAACCCAGGTCTCTGGAGATGTGAAGCAGCAGTGCTAACCACTGTGCTACCATGCCCCCTGAAGGCTGCAACATCGCACAGGTAACACTGATGCCCACCCACCAACCACCCCCACCCCGTCCGGCCCACCCAGGTGAGATGTAATGATGTCTATCATCACACACTTCAATTTGAGGTCTGGATGGGGTGCGTCGACAAGACACCCCCATCAGGATGAAAACGCTAGTCACATGCAGCCACTCAACTGTCCACTAATATGATGCCAGGTTTCTTTGAGGAGGATGGTTTGGGGGAATGCGGGCGTTTGGTGCCACTGAGACCCTGGAAGGTCCGCGTGCTGCACCCTGCTGGAGTTGACAGGGACCAATATGGAGGCATAGCCACAGTCTCCTAGTGAGGGTTGTGAGGGATGGCTTTGAAGCACCTACTGAGTGAGCTGCCACTGGGTCATATCAGAGGAATTGAGGGAGGACGGTCGGGACTCTCTCACAAAGCCTTACAGCTCGCTGTGCTTTTTGCTTCTTTACAGTGAATGGCCTGGTGGATCATGGAGCCTGTCACATTGGCTATCCTACTTACTGTCACAGAGCAGCGGCAGAGACACTGACATGTCGTGGCATGTGGCCAGGACTAGTGTCCTGCAGAGGAGGGGGATGCGGGGCCGGTTGCTGTTCTGAGAGCAGCATCGCAGATGTGTAGTTACCAGCTGATGGTTTTGATCATCGTACCTGCTGATGTCAGAGACGCAGCACTATAAATGACTGCATGTGTCCCAGGGGACAGTGGACCATCTCTGCCAGATCCTGTGTGACATGGCACCTCATGGAATGGGAGGGCACCCACTGCCTGTGACCCTTAACCTCACAGCCGCTCTGAATTTCTATGCAAGTGGCTCATTCCAGGGCATCATGGGTGATCTGTGTGGTATCTCCCATTCAACAACATATGAATGCATCCAGGAGGTCATAGATGTTTTTTATACCAAGGCTCACACGTATGCCAACTTTGACTGGGACCAAGCGAGCCAAGATGCTTGTCATGGGCATAAACAGTATTACTAATGAGGCATAAGATTCAGTCCAAAAACCCAGTGCCATGGCGGGAAACACTCACTAGAACCAACACTCTGCTATTTTTTGGTATGATTTCGCCTATCAAGTTAGCTTATGGGTCAACTCTGATTACTGAATGGCAGAACAGGTTGGAGGGGCTGAATGGCCCCCTCCTGTTCCTATGTCCTTTAAAAGTTTCAGACTTCCAGATGAATACTAGCTTTTCACTTGTCATCATTTTTTATTTCTCTGAAAAAAGACATGGGTCAGAATTTTACCGTTTCGGAATCGGGGCGGCAAGGTTTGCAGAATCTCCATTGACATCGGGTGGGATTTTACGAGCCTCGCCCGAGCGAGGTCATACAATCCCGCCCATGTTCTTCACCATGGTTCCTCCCCTACAGGAGAAAGGTTGTCTGGAGGTGACAAGGTGCCCTAACATTTCTTGTGCAGGGAAATTAAAGGTTGTTAAAAGGGTATTTGAAAAGCAGCGACTAAACTTTGTCATGAATTCACTGCACGATGAATCTTGACAATTTGACAGCCTGTTCAAAATTGTGAAAGCCCTTAGTTCCCTCAGTCTTCTCTCCCACCAACAGTTTTAGATGCTCTTACTCCAAAATTTGGCATCTTCATTGGGAATGAGACACTGGGTCATGAAGACTCACGCAATCGAGGCTAATTGATGTGAGGGGATAGGATTTAAGAGCAGGAGTGGGCCATTTGGCCCCTTGACCCTGCCCCACCATTTGATAAGATCATGGCCATTCCATGGTTAGAGAGGAGAACAAAATGTCACCAAATGACTTTCCTTAAATTAACTTTCCTGACATTGTCTTGTAAAAGCTCAATCCTTTCAAATAAATGGAAATACTAATGTAATGCGGTTATCATATCTAATGCAGACCCTTAACCGCATTGCTTCTAGGATTACTGTAGTGCACGGGAAAATTGATGCCCCAAAAAACAGCAAACTGACCCAGAAAACAAACAGCAAACTGTCCACCTACACATCTGCTACTGATCTGTACAATCTGTTAATTAAGTTGCACAGATATTATAGCTTATTTGAAATAATCCTAACAAATCTGAAACTGATTAAAGCAGTCTTGAAAAACATTGCAGCATCCGTTTCCATAATTGCACAGTTCATTACAGAGCGGTGAAATTCTCGTACATTAATGAGATACTTTTGCCCTCTGACCAGTGAGTGACACAGAATGAAATAATGTCAGTTGCAATTGCATAAGGGAATGGAGGTGGTGCAGCAGAGTTTTTGTAATCCATAGCATTGACGTTTGTTTTCTTTTATTCATTCGTCGGAATGGGCATCGCTGGCTGGCCAGCATTTATTGCCCATCCCTAATTGCCCACGGGCAGTTGAGAGTCAACCACATCGCTGTGGCTCTGGAGTCACATGTAGGCCAGACCAGAAAAGGACGGCAGATTTCCTTCCCTAAAGGACATTATTGAACCAGATGGGTTTTTTTCCGACAATTGACAATGGTTTCATGGTCATCAGTAGATTCTTAACTCCAGATATTTTTTATTGAATTCAAATTCCACCATCTGCCGTGGCGGGATTCGAACCCAGGTCACCAGAACATTACTGAGTTTCTGGATTTTTAGTCCAGTGATAAACCACTAGCCGAACACTTCCCCGTTTGATACTCAAGCCATAGCCAGCCACGTTATTAACGTACCTACCTGGTAGTGAGACTCAAAGCTTCTAGCTCAGGTGAAGGAATGCTACCTACTGGCCCACAATTGTCTGATTTTGACCAGATCAACAGGAAAGCTCAGAGTTGAAGCTAAGCATTTCAGTGGATGAAAAGGGGAAAATTGACAGATAATTAGTCTGGTCATCTCTCAAGCACAAACTGGAGGACACTTGGAAGCGATGTGCGCGGATGATTATAACTTCAGCAGATGAAAATTATTTTAAAAGCTGTTTTAAAACTCAGATCAAAAAGTCTCAATGCTAGTGAATGGACAGTTTTTCAACAAGTGACTTCCAATGAGCATTCCCAATGTCACCTATTGCATTAAGCGAAAGGCAATGTTCTTCCATGGGATAGGAGTATCGCTGGAAAGGCTAGCATTTGTTGCCCATTCCTAATTGCCTTAGAGAAGGTAACTGCCTTCTTGAACTGCTATAAACCAGCAGTCCGGTTAGTGTAGATACACTCACAGTGCAGTCAGAAGGGAGTTGCAGCATTTTGACCCTGTGACAGTGAAGGAACAGCGATATAGTTCTAAGTGAGGATGGTGTGTGGCTTGGTGGGGAACGAGCAGATGCTGGTGTTCCCATGTGTTGGCAAAAGCTGCATTGTTGTTCTAGATGATAGAAGTCATAAGTTTGGAAGGGACTGTTGAGACTGTTGGCAAGTTACTCCAGTGCATCTTGGAGATGGTACACACTGCTGCCACTGTGTAGTGGTACTGGAGGGTGTTGTCATTGAAGATAGTTCTAATAACTGACCAATTCTCATTAATCTCTAATGTTAGTGGAGTTCCCACGACTGAACCCACATCTTTTTTTCAAATCTCCCCCTACTAGCCATTCTCATATGGGGTGGCATGGTCATTAGCACTGCTGCCTCACAACCCCAGAGACCCAGGTTCGGTTCCTGGCTTGTGTCACTGTTTGTGTGGAGTTTGCACATTCTCCCCGTGTCTGCATGGGTTTCCTCTGGGTGCTCCAGTTTCCTTCCACAGTCCGAAGATGTGCGGGTTAGGTGGATCAGCCATTCTAAACTGCCCCTCAGCGTCAAGGGGACTAGCTAGGGTAAATGCATGGGTTTATGGGGATAGGGCCTGGGTGGGATTGTGGTCAGTGAAGACTCGATGGGCCAAATGGTCTCCTTCTGCACTGTATGATTCTATTCCATGATATCCTCTAAAGCAGCACCAATTAGTACCAGTCAATGGACAAATTGTTGATTCATCTATGCCGAGGCAAATCTACTCCAATGCACTTCCGAAGGAAGAAAGAAAGGCTAAAAGTCAGCCTGTGTGGACTAAGTGAAACCCAGACTTTAGAGTTTAAAGCCATCTGTCTAGCCTACCACGCTAAAACACAAGAACTCACTGCTATTTACAATCATAAGTGAAAGATTCTTTTTTAAAAAGTCAATATGTTGCTGTTTTGTGGCCTGAGCACCAGTGAGATTGTCTCACATTGCAATGGATCTCCTTGTACTTCATCTGAAATACTTACTGCCAATCTAAATTAATTTATTTTAATTGCAGGTATTGAAAGAACAATGTGAACAACCCTTGTGCGAAAGGTCCTTGGAAATATTCCACAATTACTCCAAGTGTATCTAAAGCCATTGGCAACTGGTTATGATTTGGCCAATATCCAATCTCTCTGTTAATAATAACTTAAAAACACCGCTTGTTGAGTGATTGGAATGTTGGCAACAATGTTTGTGGTATTTTTTTTAGGTGTTAGTTTTGGTTTCTTCTACAGTGGCAGTTGAGATAATGTGGGAGTTCAGGTGTTTCTAATGTGTCAGTGTAGACTTGATGGGCTGAGAGGCCTCTTCTGCACTGTATGAATCAGATTGTAGTTGATTTGCATCATTCCTTGTGCCATTAGGGTCAGCTTAGTTTTTATGTTTTCCTTTTGCTTAGTGTACCTTTTGATGGCTGGGTAGCTTCTGGCATGGAAGCAGCTCACGTCCACCCTTTCCTCTTCAATAAAGAACATAGCGAGTTTCAGTGTATGTAACAATTAGATTGCCTCAAGCAATCTGCACTTCTCCCTGTCATTGTGCTTTCTCTGTTGCACAGATGTGTGGACCTATGCCATTTGGACTGGAGGCAGTTCACCACGTTCTCAAGGGCAATAAGGGTTAGACAACAGAGACTGGCCTTGCCAGCGACAGTCCTATCCCATGAACGAAAAGCAAACAGAAAGCTAACAGTCAGGTAAAGTTTTACTGCAATTGTTACAGGGCATTGGTGAGGCCATACCTGGGGTATTGTGTGTAATTTTGGTGTTCTTATCTGAGGAAGGATGTATATAAATGTGAGGTTATCCACTTCAGGAGCAATAATAGGAAGGCAGATTATTATTTGAATGGATATAAATTGAGAGAAGTGGATACTCAGCGAGACCTTGGTGTCCTTGTGCATCAGATGCTGAAAGTAAGCACGCAGTAAAGAAGGCAAATGGTATGTTGGCCTTCATAGCGAGAGGATTTGAGTATAGGAATAGGGATGTTTTTCTGCAATTGTACAGGGCATCGGCGAGGCCACACTTGGAATATTGTGTACAGCTTTGGTGTCCTTATCTGAGGAAGGATGTCTTTGTGATAGACAGAGTACAGAGAAGGTTTACCAGGCTGATTCCTGGGATGGCAGGAGGTCTGTCATATGAAGAGCGACTAAGTCAGTTAGGATGAAATTCACTGGAGTTTAGGAGAGTGACAGGGGATCTCATAGAAACTTATAAAATTCTAACAGGGTTATTCAGGATAGATTCAGAAAGAATGGTCCCAATAATGGGGCAGTCCAGAACTAGAGGTCATAGTTTGAGGATAATGGGTAAACCTTTTAATATTGAGGTGAGGAGAAATTTTTTTACCCAGGAGGTGGTGAATGTGTAGAATTCACTACCACAGAAAGTAGTTGAGGCCAAAACATTGTTTGATTTCAAGAAAAAATTAGATATACCTCTAGGGGCTAAAAGGATCAAGGGATATGGGGAGAAGGGAGATCGGGATATTGAATTTGATGATCAGCAATGATCATAATGAATGACCGAGTAGGCATGAAGGGCCAAATGGCCTACTCCTGCTACTTGTTTCTATGTTCCTGTAAATCTTGGGACGTTGCTTTTCTCTGAATTATTCAGTTTTCTTCTCTCTTCACTGGAAATTTTTCACTCATTGTGACCTGTATTTAAACAGGTGTCAGCACATGTTGAGGAGATCTTCTGGATACCCACCCCGAGCCAGAAGTTCGATTCCCGTTCAGGACCATGGAAGGTGTGTTCTTAATACAGCCAAATAGTTGATGCGCAGTCTGCAAATCCTTCCAAATGCACACCCAGGCAGGTGGTAAGAGTGGGGAGTCTCCTGGTCACCATGCTTGATGTGGAGTGGTGTCCCTCAAGCTATAAGCCTCTGGCTTCAGGCTAGCAATCTGTTCCAGGAGATACTAGCTACAGAAAACAGACATAAGCCTGCGCTTTATCTGACTCATTTATCTTTGATGTGGACAGTTGTCTGAGTCAGCACCTTTCGGGAATGCTACCTGAACATTCATATTTAATTATTATGTCAACAGATAAATCAGATGCTTATTCATAGTTAAGATGTGATAGGCCCGGGGGTGGGTGGGAGATGTGGGGTGAGTGGGGGATGTGGGGGTGGGTGGGGGACATGGGAGTGGGTGGGGGACATGGGGGTGGGTGGGGGACATTGGGGTGGGTAGGGGATATGGAGGTGGGTGGGAGACATTGGGGTGGTTGGGGGACATGGGGGTGGGTGAGAGACATTGGTGTGGGTAGGAGATATGGAGGTAGGTGGGAGACATTGGTGTGGGTAGGAGATATGGGGATGGGTGGGAGACATTGGTGTGGGTAGGAGATATGGGGATGGGTGGGAGACATTGGTGTGGGTAGGAGATATGGAGGTAGGTGGGGGAAATTGGGGTGGTTGGGGATGAGTGGGAGACATTGTGGTGGGTAGGGAACGTGGGAGTGAGTGAGGGATGTTGGGGTGGGATGGGAGATATGGAGGTGGGCGGGGGATGTTGGGGTGAGTGGGAGACATTGGGGTGGTTGGGGGATATGGGGGTGGGTGGGAGACATTGGGGTGGTTGGGGGATATGGGGGTGGGTGGGAGACATTGGGGTGGTTGGGGGATATGGGGGTGGGTGGGAGACATTGGGGTGGGTAGGGGATATGGAGGTGGGTGGGAGACATTGGTGTGGGTAGGGAATGTGGGAGTGAGTGAGGGATGTTGGGGTGGGATGGGAGATATGGAGGTGGGCGGGGGATGTTGGGGTGAGTGGGAGACATTGGGGTGGCTAGCAGATATGGAGGTGGGTGGGGTCATTGGGGTGGGTGGGGGACGTGGGAGTGGGTGGGGGATTTTGGGGTAGGATGGGAGATATGGAGGTGGGTGGGGGATGTGGGAATGGGTGGGGGATGTGAAGGAAGATTAGGAGCAATAGGCATTTTAGTCGTGAAGGCTCACCACAATAAGCCAACCAACTTCCAGCTCTCTGATCACCTGATTCTGTCCTTGCCTCAGCTGATCAGCTGTAGAAACCTTCACCTATGTCTCTGTTACCTCAAGGTTTAACTATTCCAGTCCAAGATTTTGTCACTCACTCAGCACCCATGATATTTTCAGGCAGAGAATTATGAAAGGACACTAGCCATTTTCCCTTTGATGTTTTAGAATAAAATACTATCACTACAATACAGAAGGAGGCAATTTGGCCCATTGAGCCTGCACCAACAACCATCTCACTCAATCCCTATCCTTGTACCCTACATATTTATCTCACAGTGGCACTTTAGCACAGCTAATGCACCTAACCAGCACATCTTTGGGAAGAAACCCAAGCACCCAGAGGAAATCCACGCAGACATGGGGAGAATGTGCAAACTCCATACAGACAGTCACCAGAGACAGGAATTGAACCTGGGTCCCTGGCGCTGTGAGGCAGCCGTGCTAACCACCGTGCCACCGTGCTGCCTCCTTCACATCCACTCACTGGTGATTAGGTTTGGGATGGTCCTGGGCACGGCCTTTATCAACGGGGCATTGGAAAAGCACCAAAATCGTTTAGACTTAAACCTCCACTGGGTGTGTGAGTGACCACAGATGTTTTGCACAGGTCTTATAGATGGGTGTGAGCCTATTTATATGGACTTGGGTTCACATTTTTCTGTTGTTCAACTGTGGTACTTTCCAAAGCAGACTTCTTTCATTGGGGTCAGTTAGCCTGACCCACAGAAATAACTAATTGCTGATTCTAAGTGTATCGACAACAATGTATTTGCTGAAAAAAGGCATTTGCCAAAATCTTGCTGCAATTTACACTGGCCGGACCTTCTGGTCCCACCGACAGTGCTCCCTAATTGCAGGTTCAGGCTACAAGGGGTGAGTTCAACAGGAAAACCCATTAACAACAGAGGGGTCTTAAGTTCCCACCACCAGCGAGTGGCATGCTGCCTCCCACTGCCCCAAATCATGCCACGGAGGCGGGGAGGAAAATTTTGTGTCGAAGCTTTTTATCTCACGCTCATCAGGACAATATAATTACATCATGCGCTTTATCATATCATTGCCTGGTGGACAGCTGTTAACATTAGGGATCTAATATTACTAAGAGTCATAAATTATAAATTTGTTTATCTAAAAGGTTAGAAGAGACAGATAAAGAGCAGCACTGTGGCACAGTGTCTGTGGAGTTTGCACGTTCTCCCCATGTCTGCATGGGTTTCCCCTGGGTGCTCCAGTTTCCTCCCACAGTCCGAAAGACATGCTAAATTCTCCCTCAATGTACCTGAACAGGCACCAGAGTGTGGCGACTAGGGAATTTTCACAGTAACTTCATTACAGTGTTGATGTAAGCGTACTTGTGACACTAATAAATAAACTTAAAACTTAAAGCAAGTGTGCATGCATCTCTGATTGCTCTTTGTACCAAAACTGTAAACAGATATTTTCAAAGCAATTTCAAAGAGACGGTACTGACACAATGGGCCAAATGGCCTCTCTTTGTGCTATAATACTAATCAATATGTGTTGTAGTCACTGACAACAAATGAGACATTCTGGAAGGCACAACCTTAACTTCAGTTGCTTTTTAATTATATCAAAACCCATCTGTGTGGTACAAATTGCTGATGTTTAGTTTTCATGCAGCTGGCTATAATTATTCTACCCAGGATTCACTAGACCAGGACTAAGGAGACAGAGAAAGAACAAAATTTGATAATGAGCGCATCAAGGATTCTCATAACAAAAAGTGCCAGTCCCATATTCCTCACAGTCACAGAGGAAATTAGATCGTTGAATGATTGATAGAAAGAAGCGTGAGTGTCGGAATGGCAAAGGTAATAATACTTGAGAATGGGATGATCTAATTTCTCTGAAGCTGGAAGAATGTGGCCACACTCTGCGGTGGTGCAGTGGGATGCGATACTGCAAATTTGCCCCAGTGATTCAGACGCAATGTGGCTCTGTTCAATAAACCAATTTGCATGAATGTGCCTTCTACTCCATTTAACACACATTGTGCACGCCTCCAACACAGAGTTAATCCTTTCACATTAAAAATAAAACAAATTTCTGTTTTTCTTAAATTGTTATAGAAGAAACAGTGACAAAAATAAAGTATCAGTCATCCTGTGGCTGTTTCCCCCAAAGGAACTTTCAGGACAAAGCATCTTACAGCAGAATGAACGTGAAAAGTTTTGTCCACATTTAGATTTAGATTGCGTTGCAGAATAGGGAAATGTAAAAACACTCAGATCCGAATGCGCAGATAAGAAAATTCATTCAACCAGTCAATCTTATAAGAACATAAGAAATAGGAGCAGGAGTAGGCCATCTAGCCCTTTGAGCCTGCCCCACCATTTAATAAGAAAATGGTTGATCTGAAGTGGATGAGTTCCACTTTCCCGCTTTTTCTCCATAACCATATTCCCTCCATATGCTGTATATGGTTTTGTTGCACTCTCATTTCTAAATCAGAAAGGTTCTGGGGGTCAAATTTCACTCCAGGACTTGGCAAAAATCAACACTGAACCTCTACTACTGAGGGTGTGCTGTGCTGTCAGAGCTGCCATCTTTAACAACGATGTAATGAATTCAATCAGGCCATTGAGGTTGGCCTATTGCAGTATAAACTCCCTGATTAAAGATCAGCCTTTTATTGATGATTTGTTTACACTTCAGCCCCACACTCCTGATCAACGGACACCCAGTGCAAATGTAGGTGGGGAAGGAGGAGGATCTCCTCGTGAACCTGCTCCTGGGCCTGGCAAGGCGTGCCATCTACAGGTCCAGGCAGCAGGCGATCAAAGGGGTAATGCGACTTGACTGTCTGCCCCTGTACCGTGGCTGTATTCACGGCCGGGTGTCCCTGGAAAGGGAACATGTGGTGACCCGGAGCACACTTGACACCTTGCATGCTGAGCACTGCAGGGGCTGGGGTGTCTTATTGACCCCCTTAATCGCATTTTAATTTGATGTTTAAGTTTGTTTTCTGCTTTGTTTTTTGTCTTGGGCAGTTCCCCTCCTTTTAGGGAGCTGCCCCTTTTGATTGAGTTGTCCCTGAGTTAGTTTGATTTCAATTATTTGGTTGGACAACAAAAGATGTCCCTGATTCAGGATCCAACTGATGGGCCAATCAGGGAATCCTTGCCTTATATTTAACTGCGTGTGTCAGTTCCTCTGGCAACCCCGGAGGTAGACTGCTGACTACCAGCACTGTGTGTATTGCTGTTAGAGCTGTGAATAAAGGGGTTTTGGTGATGGAACTTCTGCCTCCACAGCCTTATTACAGCTGAGATGTTAAACCATCTGCTCTCTCTGTGGTGGATGTAAATTTGAACAACAGTAGCTGGTTATCCTTGATGCCAATATTTACCCCTCAACCAGTGAGACAAAAAGAGATTATCTGGTCATTATCACATTTCTGTTTGTGGGATCTTGCTGTGCACAAATTGACCGTCCCTTTCCCACATTACAACTTCTAAGGTGCTTAATTGATTATTAAGGGCTTTGGGATGTCTTGTGGAAGAGAAAGGTGCTGTACAAATTTAAAGTCTTTCTTTTATGAACTCTATCCCAAATCACCTGAAAATGTTTTCCAAACTGTCTTCAGCATCTCTCATGGATTAAATCAAACCAAAGCGTAAAATGTGTGTCCAACCTTACATCCTACGCTATACATCCTCGGTTAGTTTCCTCCCCTAGATAGGGGGATTAATTGGATCGCTATTGAGCTGTCTTTTGGTAATAAGATTCTGCTTAATAAGGGAAAAAGGTCCTAGGATGGGGAGGGTTTGGGAAGGCCTGGTTATAAGATTTTATTGAGCTCCATTTTTAACTTTCAAGATGGCATCTAAAACAGAAATGCATAGAATTGTTGAATCCTACGGTGCACAAAGAGGCCATTCAGCCCATCGAATTTGCACTGACCACAACCGCACCCAAACACTATCCCCATAATTCCATGCATTTACCCTGGCTACTCCCCCTGACACCAAGGGGCAATTTAGCATGGCCAAGCCACCTACCTTTGGCATGAAGTAGTACATCTATGATTCCTATTCTGGAGGCAAGCTAATGGGTTAGAAACTGCGTCACTCTCAAATTGGTAAATTCAAATTGCTCTGAGTCAAATTGCCTTCTATTGCAAAGTGTTTTCTGATTTTTATTGATTATATATGAACCAAATTAGCACAGGATATTTAGTAGAAGGAGCATAATTCAGCTTAAAAGCAATGCAATATAACAGCAGCAATTTCGAATTTCTATTCTTTGTATCCTTATTATCCACTATAGGAGGCAGCATTTCTTGCCTGTCTCCAGTCTGTTCCGCTGCTTTAGTTAAAATCATTCAGTTTGTGAAAGGGTTCAGTATATCTTCACAAAATATCCCCAGTTACTCTGCAAAGGACGAGAATTGATTCCACACTGGAATTTCATGAAGATACATCTGAACTCTCACCTGTATCAAGAAAGGCTGTTATTTATCCCACTGAAATGAAACACACTTTGGGGGGAGTCAAAATTATGATTGGGCTTTTTGACCCACTGATTGCCTTTCTTAAAAGCCCTTGCAGTCCTTCTTCATTCTTCCCCCTGACCAGTCCGGTATCATGAATTGCAACAATTAAAGCGTGGCACTAATTATGATTAAGAGCTTTTGCTAATGCTGGGAAATAGATCTATAGAGAGAAAGATAATTGCATGCAGTACAGCCTGAAAATTGTCTGCTGTGATAATGTTATCCTTAAAAGGGGTAGTTAAAGTGTCACTGTGATAATGTGAAGTTTTTTTTTATTATCCATTGTAGTCTTGTGACATCTTTTTTACACTTAGTAGACCGTGTGGAGGAGGCTGGCAAAAAGCAAAGCAACTTTTGATATTGGGTTGCACCATCTGGGGGAAAAAAAGAACCCAAATACATCATCCATACTTTCAATTATATGTATGGACCTGGCTGATTTAGAAACAGAGCAACTGAAATATAAAACATTAGCATTTAATGATTAATAAATTATGATTTGATAAAGTTTAAGGTTTATTTACTAGTTTTACAAGTATGTCTACATTAACACTGTAATGAAGTTACTGTGAAAATCTCCAGTTGCCATACTCCGGCACCTGTTCGGGTACACTGAGGGAGAATTTACAAAGAACAGTACAGCACAGGAACAGGCCCTTTGGCCCTCCAGACCTATGCCAATTATGATGTCTACCTAAACTAAATCCATGTGCACTTAGGGAGCCTGTATCCTTCCATTCCAGTTTTATTCATGGATTTTCTAGATGCCCCATAAATGCCACTATTGTACCTATTCCCCCTGGGCAGCGTGTTCCAGACATTCACCACCCTCTGTGTAAAAAACTTGCCTTGCACATCTCTAAACTTCTCCTTATAAACCTTAAACCTATGTCCCCTAATACTTGACTTTTCTACCCTAGGAAAGAACATCTTACTATCCACTCTGTCCATGCTGCTCATAATCTTGTAAATCTTATAATTTTAGCATAACCCATGCAGCTAATCAGCATGTCATTTGGACTATGGGAAGCAACTGGAGCACCCGGAGGAAACCCAGGCAGACACAGGGAGAATATGCACACTCTGTACAGACAGTGACCTAGATCCCTGGCGCTGTGAGGCAGCAGTGTTAACCACTGTGCCCACCGTGCCTCCCCTATGTTCAATTTCAGAGTCTCTAACTATAGTAAAGCTGGCAGGAGTCCCTCACAGCACCATAACCTTATTCTGTATAAATATTGTAATAGATATTTGATTCAGTTTCAAGCATACTCTTCAACATTCAGCAAATAAGAGCAATGGATGAGGATTGCCCATGCCTTTCAATACCAGTAAAGCAGACGGTTTAAAAACAAGTGTCTATGAGAGGATTCTAGCATTCACTTCCAAATTACCAACATTTCCTTTCCTATCTGTGAAAATTCCAGATCCAAGCGTGCTATGTAATATAAAATCTCATCCAAGCACGTGTTCCACCATTGCCTAATGCTCACAACTAAATATAACCGAGCAGTGTGAATTCTGCCCGGCGACAGACGGCAGCGTGGTTTCAAAGCCTAATCATTATTGCTTAATGTGGAATTTCAATTATGCACCAGAATGGAGGGAGCCTCCCTCTCTCCACTAATAACCCAGGCCCTCTTCATCTGACACTGGGAGCTGTATTCAGATTTCTTCAGGACTCCAGCACACGCAGATGACGCCTATATTTAAATATAACGGATATGGAAAAGAATTGCTGGCATCCCATCTTTGGTTGGCTTTCTTAACCTGCGGATTCATTTAAAGTGTTTTTTAAACTTAAACTTTATTTATTAGGTTCACAAGTAAGCTTACATTAACACTGCAATGAAGTTACTGTGAAAATCCCCAAGTCACCACATTTCGGTGCCTGTTCCAGTACACTGAGAGAATTTAGCACAGCATCTAACCGGCACATCTTTTGGACTGTGAGAGGAAATCGGAGCGCTCAGAGGAAACCCATGCAGACACGGGGAGACCGTGCAGACTCCGCACTGAGAGTGACCCAAGCCAGGAATCGAACCCAGGTCCCTCATGCCTTGAGACAGCAGTGCTACCCACTGTGCCACCGTGCCGCACACAAAGGTGGTATGAATGGTAAATGTTATCAGGTGTTTGACCCTCAGATCACGACCCCAAGAAATCAAAAACTCTCCGTGACTCCAAAACTGTGCGGGTTAGGTTGATTGGCCACGTGAAATTGCCCTTTAGTGTCAGAGGGATTAGCAGGCTAAATACATGGTGTAATGGGAATGGGGCCTGGGTGGGATTGTTGGAGTTGCTGCCTTACAGCGCCAGGGACGCAGGTTCAATTCCTGGCTCGGGCCACTGTCTGTGTGGAGTTTGCACATTCTCCTTGTGTCTGCGTCGGTTTCCTCCGGGGGCTCCAGTTTCCTCCCATACTCCAAAGATGTGCCGGTTAGGTTGATTGGCCACGATAAATTGTCCCTTAGTATCAGGGGGACTAGTTGGGTAAATACGTAAGGTTACAGGGACAGGGCTTCGGTGGGGTTGTTCTCAGTACAGACTCAGTGGGCCAAATGGCCTCCTTCTGCACTGTGGGGATTCTATGAATTGTATCTGAGTTTAACGATCAGGAAATCGATTGATGTCTCCTCCTGCTCCATGACAGAAGCTAATCAAGGGATATATCTGGACACAAGTTTGTTTTAATAGCTGTGGATTCTGTCTTTGTGAGATATTCCAATTTGCTCTTTTACCTTCACGGCATTACAGATATGCTAATGTCATATTCAAATTCATATTGATTTTCAAAAATTTCCCAAAATTTCTATGAACCAGAGGCGAGATGATTTTTGAGACATTCTTGGAACCAATCGGTTCTGTAATCTGTGCCCAAACGTGAATGCATTTGCAGCCAAGGCAATGAATTGCTTTACAAAGATCACAGCCTTGCTCAGACACACACCTCACCGAGGATGCACAAGTTTTTGTTTCATTTACAGAATGTGGACATTACTGGCTAGGCAGCATTTAAAGATTTATTTATTAGTCACAAGTAAGGCTTACTTTAACACAGCAATGAAGTTATTGTGAAACTCCCCTAGTTGCCGCCTAACCAGCAAATCTTTCAGACTGTGAGAAGAAACCGGAGCACCCAGAGGAAACCCACGCAGACACGGATAGAATGTGCAAACTCCACACAGACAGTGACCCAAGCCAGGAATCAAACCCGGGCCCCTGGTGTTGTGAGGCTGGAGTGCTAACCATAATATCTATCTCTAGGGTACTCATCTAGTCTTTTAACCCTACAGACCAAATTGTCAAGTAGCAGCAGAGGTGGCACCAGAAGTGGACAGGCTTTCAATTTCTTGCTACTGATGGGTGCGCCAGTCACCCACCTCAGGGACATTTTCAATCAGGAAGGATTGGGGAATGATGGCGTAAGGACTAAGGGGTGCTTGATGGCCGTCCATCTGTAAGTGTCAAGAAGCCAATCGAGGACATCCTGCACAAGCTGACTGGAATTTTACAGTCATTATGGGGGTCCCCCACCGAGGCCAAAATTCGGCTGAGGAGTGGAGGCAGCCACCCCCACCCAGCCAAGGGGATCAGCACTCTGCCAAGCTAGGAAATTCTCCGTGCCCCCAGCTGCCATTACCTTAGCACCATGTCTACAGTGGAGGGGTTGACTCCTTATGATGGTCTGTCAGCTGTTGTTTTTTTCCATTAGAAAAGTGCTCCAGTAGGCATCTCCTTCGTGTGGAACCCTCATCTTCTCCTAACTACTTTGGCTGTTCCTACCAACACTGAGAGAGGTTAGTGTTGGAGGGAGAGGGGCTCCCAGAGGCAGCCATTTAATTGGACACTATCTTCATCTCCAAAGCCTAATGGGGCAAGATTTCATCTCCGGACTGGTGTGATTCACTGGTGGAGGATTGGAGTTCACCTCCCACACAATAATCTCCAGAAGATCAACCAGACCCCAGCAGGATCTATTGGTTGGACACAAACTCCACCTGCCAGAGATAAGCACCAATTGGAAAAGCTTGGACAATAGCCGCACATTAACCAATAGCGCTGAGCGTCCAACTCTGATATGTTTCATAAGGACGAAGAGAGGAAATCAGAGAATCATAGAATCCCTACAGTGCGGAAGGAGACCATTCAGCCCATCGAGTCTGCACCGACAACAATCCCATCCAAAACCTATCCTCGTAACACCACATACTTTCCCTATTAATCCCTCTAACCTTTGCATCCCGGGACACTAGGGGGCAATTTAACACAGCCAATCAACCTAACCCTCACATCTTCCGGACTGTGGTAGGAGACCGGAGCACTCAGGGGAAATCCACACAGATATGGGGAGAACGTGCAAACTCCATGCAGACAGTGACCCAAATTGAACTCAGGTCCCTGGCGCTGTGAGGCAGCAATGCTAACCACTGTGCCACCCTGAAGGTGAAGAGGAATAATCATCTAGCCTGGTTTTGTTTTGTAAAAAAACACACACAGATTGGACTCCATCTCATGTGTATTAGAACAAATCCACAAAGCCCTCGAGGTGAACCCAGGTGTATGAGGCAAATGTTCATTAATTATTGTCTGTTCTAGGTCAAAATCAGAGCCTATGATAATGCTTGGTCAATGGCCAGTGGAATAAAGCCATTTAACTAGCTGATACATGTGTCAAATTTATTAGTGTTTTGTATATTGAAGGAGCTACAACTTAATGACAATATGTTTGGCCAAATCCTTCCCCTCATTTGTTGGTAAATAAAAATAATGATGTGCATCATATCAGGTTACGTCATTAGCATGCAGCAGTGGCACACAACGAAACAAAAATGTTTGTCAAACACAGTGGCCCTTAAATAATTAGTGGTAATGTATTATAGTTCACTGTAATTTCACGGAGAGGCAGTGGCACAGGGCCATCACTGGACTTGTAATCCTTAGATCCAGGATAATGTTCTATGGACCTGGATTTGAATCTCACCACGGCAGATAGTGAAATTCAAATTCAATGAAGATCTAAAATTTAAAATCTAGTGATGACAATGAAATCATTGTCAATTGTCAGAAAATCCCATCTGGTTCAGTAATCTGCCATCCTTACCTGGTGTGGTCTACTCCAGATCCACAGCAATGTGGTTGACTCTCAAATGCCCTCTGAAATGGAGGGAAGTTAAGGATGGGCAATTAATGCTGGCCCTTCCAGCGATGTCCACATCGTGTAAAATAATGAATAGAAAAACTCAGTGGGAGGAATTTTCCTCATTCCCCTGGCAGGCGGGACAGGACCATGCGAAGGTCCTTTGAACTTGGGTGGGATTTTCTGGTCTTGGGGTGAATGTTCTCAAGGAGTCTAGTGGAGCTATGGACAGTGATGGCTGAGACACCAATGTTTTTTCTTGACCATCTTGGCTTTTAACCCAGAGACAGAGATATTCCCGTTTAACATATAGGAGCAACACCAAAATGAATGTAATCCCCTCTCAACTCTGAATAAATGTTACACTCATGCATCAATACCTTTAGAAGTAGCAAGCGTGAGTACACAAGGGAGTGGTGTGACCATGCTCGTGAGGGTGGGTGCAGAAGAACTAGTAAAATGTTGCATTCAGTCTGGTGTTGAGTCACACAGCTAAGGAAAGCTCCCGGTTCTATCTTTGGTCCATTCTGTTCTCAGCCACAGTGGTGGTGCGGGAGCTATATTTGGCTTGGGGATGGTCACAGGGTTAGGAATGCTTGGGGAGAGTGTGGAAACGGGAGGGATAAAGGTGCCAATGTCTGTCACCATCTGATTTTTCCAATGAGAAATGATGCCTGGGTGATTATGGAGATGGGCTCAGCTGTAATACACTGCCAGTCTGCCAACATTGATTGACGAATGCTCACTTGGTCGAGGGGCTGGTGGTATGTGTCAGACTGAAATCTAATTACATTCTAATCACGGATAATCAAATCTTTTCTTCACACCTAAAAGTTTCCAGTCTGGAGAGCACTTTACTAAATATCGTGCAATATGTACCCTGCTATGTCTTTAACAATGATAAAGAATAGTGCACTAGATCCATGAATTTTCTTGTGTTTATTGGATCTGTTCCCTCATTGCTGCAGATAATTAAAAACTTTACAAAATTAACATTCTTTACCAATGCACATTTTATTTGGGCAAGTAATTCCACAGTTTTTTTTCTCTCTTGTTCAATCCCCATTGATCGAAATGAATAAATTCCCTGCCACTTAACTTGACTCGATCCTCTTAAAGTTGTATTTTCTGTCGACAATCTCTTGCTCTTTCTTTACTAGCGATGGCCTGCTCCTAACCTTTTCCAATTACAAGAGGGCATGAGTTCAAGATAAGGGGGGGAAAGGTTCAGTGGAGATGTGCGGGAGAAGTTTTTTTAACACAGAGGGTGGTGGCAGCCTGGCGCGCACTGCGAAGTGAGGTGGTTGAGGCAGTTACATTAGCCACATTTAAGACTTAGCTTGATAGGCATATGAACAAACGGGGAATACAGGAATGGAAGCACTTGATTTAGAAAGGGAAACGTGATCAGTGAGGCTTGGAGGGCCGAAGGGCCTGTTCCTGTGTTGTACTGTTGTTTGTTCTTTTGATCCAAGGATAGTAAACTCATTCCAAGCTGCAGTTCTATGATGCTCTGTGGGGATTCTATGGGAGCCTGGCAGCTTTCACTATCAATCCTTCTGAGCACGTAAGTAGCAAGAGCTCTTTCAATCATTGGGAAGTGGGGGGGCGGGGAGAAATCACAGTAATTTTCACACACCATCCGCACTTCCCACAGGAGATCACTCAATGGTGATCAGAAGCTGCTTCGTTTCTCCCCCTTCCCTTCCTGCATGATTGAGACTAATTATAATCCATGACCATTATCCTGGCATCAAACTTGGGACTTCCTTATTTGTTGGGCTCATAGCCACGACAGATGGTGCACTTACTGACTGGAACACACTTCCTCTCCAACTTCTCCTTTCAGTTAGATTTGTGTCCAGATATATCAATTTTATCATTCCACACTAAGTGCTGAAACTCTATGATCGAGTTGCTGGCGCTCCTTATATATGAACCGAAAAGCACTTCTTTTTCATTTTAAGAATCACGTGCGGACAACGACTGTTGCTGTCTTTTATACTTGGACATCTTGCTCTTTTATCACAATGTTTTGTAGACCTAGTTCTTATTATTCTGCACTTAATACTTCTTCCCACTGCACATCTAGTTTAAGTATTTTCCAATTGCACAAAATCAGGTCTAGATTTCTATTTCCCGTGATCTAGTAAGAATCAAAGAACACTACAGTGTGGAAATTTCACACCTTTGCTTCTCCCCTATATCCTGCAGTTTCTTTCCTGCTTCAAGTATGTTTCTTAGAATCCCGACAGTGAAGGAGGCCAGTCAGCCCATCGAGCCTGCAACAATCCCACCCAGATCCTATCCCTGTATTTACCCCAGTCCCTCTGACACTAACAGGCAATTTAGCGTGGCCAATCAGCCTAACCTGCACATCTTTGGATCGTGGGAAGAAACCAGAGCACCTGGAGGAAACCCATGTAGACATGGGGAGAAGGTGCATATGCCACACAGACGGTCATCCAAGGCTGGAACTGAACACTGGCACTATGAGGCAGCAGTGCAAACAATGCTGCCCTTGAGTTTCCTTTTTGAACTGGTTCTGTTTCCGCCATTCCATCGGTCAGTGTTTGTCGCATTAAAATGTTTTTGACACATTGCCTCTGGCTCCTTTGCAAATTATCTGAAATTTATGCCCTCTAATTATTGACCCTTCTACCATTGAAAACAATTTCTCTTTCACTCCTTTTATCTGAACTCTAATTAGTTGCAATTGATAGTTAACATTCCATGGGTGGGATTTTCCAGCCCTTCCCACTGGCACAACCTCCCATTCACATCAAAGGTTTCGCCCCTGTGCTGGATTCCCGAAGGCGGGATGGGTGATCCATGCAAAATGCTGTAGACATCAACAAGACCGGAAAATCTCACTGGTGGCCAATGGTGAGCTGCCTCTGGGAAGCGGGTGTCCCATGACTTCTGTAAGTGAAATTCCATTTTTAACTTATCATAGTGCTGACATGATTTCTTAGGCTGTGTGAAAACCAGACATCCAATTTATAGCTGGAATTCTCCAATGTCACACCCCTCACCACCACTACCAATGAGAACTTGGCACTCAGCCAAAACTCCACTCACTGTAGCCGGGCTGGAGAATCCCAGCCACAGGCGTGGTCAGAGAATTCCAGTCACAGGCATACCAACTGACTCAAAAACAGCTTCTTCCCTGCTGCCATCTGGCTTCTGAATGGACCTATCTCGCATTAAGTTAAGCTTTCTCTACACCCTAGCTATGACTGTAACACTACATTCTGCACTCTCTCTTTTCCTTCTCTATGTACGGTATGCTTTGCCTGTGTAGCGCAAGAAACAATACTTTCCACTGTATACTATTGGGCAGCACAGTGGCACAGTGGTTAGCACTGCTGCCTTACAGCGCCAGAGACCTGGGTTCAATTCTCGGGTCACTGTCTGTGCGGAGTTTGCACGTTCTCTCCGTGTCTGTGCGGGTTTCCTCCGGGTGCTCCGGTTTCCTCCACAGTCTGAAAGACATGGTGGTTAGGTGCATAGACCATGCTAAATTCTCCCTCAGTGTACCCGAACAGGCGCCAGAGTGTGGTGATGAGCAGATTTTCACAGTAAATGTAAATCTACTTGTGGCTACTAAATAAACTTTACTTTAGTTAATACATGTGACAATAATAAATCAAATAACGTGAGTAAAATAACACAAGGTCAGAGAATTCGGATTACACCTGCGGCATTGAGAATGGGATTATGTATTAAAGGTATATCCTATACCATCCTATAGGCCTCGTCTTACCTTGAGTCTTTTATGAATTCAAGGCTCACCATTCAGTGGCAGTCCTCAAACCAGGCAACTCCTTTCCTTATCCAGGCATTCCTGTCTCCTGCTGCCTCCCGGGTCTGAACATTTTGTCCACTAGGTGGGCAAACACGACAGGCTTGGAAGTGATCACAAAATGTGCTTCCATCTGCGGTCACTGGGGTCAGCCTCAGAATGCCATTTCACACTGGTTGGCCAATTAACAGACAGCCAGCGTGAAACAGGCGCTGGCAAAGCCTCAGTGCTGCCGGGGCAGGTGGGCAGAGAATGGGAGCCAGGAAAAGGGAGGGTGGGGGTTGGTGGTTCCAATGTGCTCCTTCAGGGAGACAGCTGCTGTGGAGCTGTCTTGGAGCTGCAGACTCGTAAAAAAATAAAATTGCGATGGAAAAAACTATGCAAACAGGGTTGAAGCAGCACATTCAAACACAAACTTCAGTCCCCAGAGACCTGTTTAAAATCTTCTTTCAATTCTAACATCCCATCCTTGCTGGATTGTAGTTGAAAATAAAGCATAAAAGCCATCAGTCCAATGGATGCGTAAAAGCAACCAGGCCATGTAAAATTGTGTCCAGTTGGTCGCTTAATGGTTTAAATTGTCTGCTTGATTGTTGCTAACTGCATTTCTGAGTCTGGCCCATCTGGGTGGCACGGTAGTTGGCACTGCTGCCTCACAGCACCAGGGACCCGGGTTCGATTGCCAGCTTGGGCCACTCTCTGTGTGTGTGGAACTTTCTCCCCATGTCTGTGTGGGTTTCCTCTGGGTTCTCTGGCTTCCTGCCACAGTCCAAAGATGTGCAGTTTAGGTGGATTGGCCATGCTAAATTACTCCTTAGTGTCAGGGGGACTAGTTAGGGTAAAGCAAGGAGTTATGGAGATAGGATCTGGGTAGGATTGTGGTCGGTGCAGATTCGATGGGCCAAATGGCCTCCTACTGAGCTGCAGGATTCTATAATCCTATGATCTACCAACCAAAACATTGCATGTGCTTGATAACGTCAGGATGCGCATCTGATATCTTCTCACACAATTTCAGGCTGGACACGCACCCACCCAAACAATGTGAAGGTTTATAAACCTAAACTTGGTGTCACCTAATCACTACCTCCTCATTTACATCATCTCTTTCACTCTTCAACATTGATGGGTGGGATTTTCCAGCTGCGCCCGTTTCGAAACTGTAAAATCCCGCCCGAGGTCAACGGATCTTTCCAAGGTCCACGCCTTGCAAGCTGCGAGTCCCGTGGCAGGTGGACTGGGAACATTCACCCTGATAAGTCCTGTTCTCTGTTTTGTTTTACCCTTCACCTTTATTTCTCCGCAAAACAAATGTTAAAAGCGAAGGAAATGACGTTGCATTAACTTTTCCCCTCAGGTTGCGGCTGGTCTCTGTATCACAGGCCGTTCCTTTTTATAGAATGTAAAAAGCAGCTCAGCTTAATGTGTTGAAGTCAGTATTCATTAGTCCAACCAAGAATGACAAAACGTGCCATGAACCTCATCTAGTTCAGTGTGTTCAGGTTCATTAGCGGGATCTTCAGATTCCACTTTCATCGTCCCCATGCCAATAGTTGCCTCTGTCATATTTCTCTATGGTTCATGTTATAATCGGTCACTAGGCACCGAGAAAGTCCATACACTGTCAATGTCCTTTTTGACAGACTGCACTTATTTCATTGCATCAATATCGCACAAAGGGCTATTGCGGGGAGGTGATGGCCTTTATCGCTGGACTATTAATCCAGAAATTCAGCTAATGCTCTGGGGACCAAGGTTCAAATCCCACCAGAGCAGGTGGTGGAATTTGAATTCAATAAAAATTATCTGGAATCAAGAATCTACTGATGACCATGAAACCGTTGTCGATTGTTGGGAAAAACCCATCTGGTTCACTCATGTTCTTTAGGGAAGGAAATCTGCTGCCCTTACCTGGCCTGGCCTACATGTGACTCCAGAGCCACACCAATGTGATTGACTCTCAACTGCCCTCTGAACAAGGGCAACTAGGGATGGGCAATAAATGCTGGCCAGCAGCGATGCCCATGTCCCACGAATGAAGAGAACAAAATGCCCAGGAGCTGAAATATTGAGTGCATCCTATAAAGATTGTGGTTAACAAAGCCTATTCTTTATGCACCTTACAGTATTTGCCAGAGATTTGCACATAGACTATAAATGGACAAAATTGCTTCTTTTCTACCACTCAGCCACTTAACTTCAAGGAAGAGAGATTTTAATGTCAGATCAAAACATCTGTTGATCAAAATATTTTTCAGTGCAATTAATCCAATTATATTATTAAAAGGCAAAAATAATGCACTGTCTGATCATCAGACACAGCAAGTAAAATGTTTGTTACGGCTATAGTTAAAAGGCAGTCATGTAGATACAAATGGGCACAATATAATCGGTGTGCAGTCACAGGCTGATTTGAGCTTGCTGTCTCTAATGTAACAAACAACTGACTGAAAATCTCATACTTATTTTCTTGCTTTACTGCAGTTTTCTTTTTCAACTTTATTACACATCCACGAACATTCACTCCTTCACCACCGACGTTCAGTAGCAGCAGTGTGTACTACACACAAGGTGCACTGCAGCAACTCGCCAAAGACCCTTATGCAGCACCTCCCAAACCCACAACCACTTCCATCTAGAAGGGCAAGGGTAGCAGATACATGGGAACACCACCAGCCATAAGTGCCCCTCCAAGCCACTCACCATGGCACAGCGGTCAGCACTGCTGCCTCACAGCTCCAGGGTCCTGTGTTCGATTCCCAGCTTGGGTCACCGTCTGTGTGGAGTCTGCATATTCTCCCTGTGTCTGTGTGGGTTTCCTCCCACAGTCCAAATGATGTGCTGGTTAGATACATTGACTATGCTAAATTTTCCCTCAGTGTACCTGAACAGGTGCCAGGATGTGGCGACTAAGGGATTTTTACAGTAACTTTATTGCAGTGTTAAGGTATGCCAACTTGTGACTAATAAATAAACTTTAACTTTATCCTGATTTGGAAATTGCCATTCCTTCACTGTCACTGGGTCAAATCCTGGAATTCCCACTCTGATGGTATTATGGGTCAACCCACAGCATGTGGACTGCAGCGATTCAAGAAGATAGCTCACCATCACCTTCGCAAGGGCAGTTAGGGATGGGCAATAAATGCTGGCCAGCCAGTGATGTCCATATTCCACGAATGAATCAACAAAAATCAATGATTTATCCAGTTTCTCTAAATAGTACTTTTTATGGGATAATTAGTCAAATGGCACTCTTGGTTTGAGCAAAGGAGTTGCGAGAACAGTCACATGGGATGTCATCAGCTTCCCTTTACCTGGATCTCTTTGTTGTTAAATTACTGAAATGTCTCTTGTCATCCGGTGTATCTTACAACTTGTTTTGGTTTATCACGTTCTAGCAATGGAAGAGGAGGTCTAATGGTCCCTGGGTTGCATCCAGGCCTCTGAGCCAGAAGCTTCGGGTTTGAGTCCCACCCCAGGACCTGATGACCAGAGAAACTGCGTTTGGAACATGGTCAAACAGGTTGAATATCAACCTGCAAAATCCTTCCACCTACCAATGGCTGACTGTAAGAGCAAGAGAGACTCCTGGTCATCCACACTTGATGTGGATTGGCCCCCCCTCAATGTATTAGCCTCTAGCGATAGGCTAATGATTTGTTCCAGGAAAGGTCTCACGATGAAAACAGATGAAAGTCTGCTTTGCGCATCAATATATGCGGGAAGAGAAGCAACAGAAATGGAAGACTATGCAATTTCATGCAGTTACACTTAAGTGAGGCTTTCAGATAATCATTAACAGTGATTTACAGGAGATTGGACATTAAGTACAGGAGACTGAATACAAAATAATTGCTATTTTAGTTGGATTCACATGGAAACCAATTACCTTACTTGAACTTGCAGTCCAAGCCAATGAGAAGATAATTTGTTTGCCTATTAGAGTGTACACAGTCTCTGCCTTTACCCAATTTGCCCAGGGTGGCTGGTGGACATTGGCAGTGTGGCCAGTGGGCAATGCCAGGATGCCAGGCTGGCAGTGCCAGGCTAGCACTACCCAAAGAGCCCTGCCCCCCAACCATCCTGGGGGCATCAATGGCCTCCATTCTCACCAGTGAGGGCATCACACCTGGTCCTTGTTGAGGGGGGGCATCTGTGATCCTCGCTGGTGAGGATCTCAACCAGCTAGCAGGTAAATGGAAGTGAGCTTGGACGATAGCGTCCGGGAGTCACTAATTATATTTAAATTAAATCATGAATATTGAAATCAGCTTCGCATTATGGGTGTGAGGCTGATTTTGCTGTCAAAACTGGGCTGGTAAGATCGCAAGAAGTGAAAAATCAGCTGCGATCCTGATTTTTCACCTTTTGCCTGATCTTACCAACCTGACCACCTCCCACCAATCAACCAACGGGATGACGGGGTAAGATTGCCCCCATACAGTTTTACAGTACAGAAAGAGGTCCTTCAGCCCATCGTGTCTGTGCCAGCCATCAAAAAACCTATGTATGGGACAGCACGATGTCACAGTGGTTAGCACTACTCCCTCAAAGTGTCAGGGACACGGGTTCAATTCCAGCTTTGGGTGACTGCTTGTGCGGAGTTTGCGCATTCTCCCCGTGTCTGCGTGGGATTCCTCTGGGTGCTCCGGTTTCCTTTCACAGTCCAAAGATGTGCAGGTTAGGTGGATCAGCCGTGCTAAATTGTCCCTTAGTGTCCAAGGTGTGTAGGTTAAAGGCTAGAGATTAGTGGAGTAATTGTGTGGGTTTAGGGTGGGGGCTGAGCCTGAGTAAGATGCTCTTCCGGAGTCAGTGTAAATTCAATGGGCTGAATAGCCCCATTTTGCACTATGGAGAGTCTGTAATTCTATGATTCTGTGATTCTAATCCCATTTTCCAGCAGTTGGCCTGTAACCTTTTATGCTAAGGGTTTGTGAACACAACTCTTCACTCACCTGAAGAAGGAGTGACACTCCGAAAGCTTGTGCTAACAAATAAACCTGTTGGACTTTAACCTGGTGTTGTGAGACTTCTTATGAAGATTGCATAGACACAGTGGAGTGAGGTACCAGAGAAATTTGAAAACATTAAAAACAATTTATAAGTGGATGCATTAAGAGATAGGAAGCCAATAGAAGTTGATGAGGGCAGAGGCAACATAATGAAAATTAGTAAAATTCATTATGTGATACTCAAAAAATGATGTGTAAACCATGTTTCTTTTAAAAACAAGAGACAGGAATTGCTGAGTAAGTTTAAAATGATAGCATCAGTTGATATTGTAAGATTAAATTCAATGTTAGCATTCATTTTGAGAGGGCTAGAATACAAGAGCAGGGATGTACTGCTGAGGCTGTATAAGGCTCTAGTCAGACCCCATTTGGAATACTGTGAGCAGCTTTTGGCCCCATACCTAAGGAAGGATGTGCTGGCCTTGGAGGAGGTCCAGAAGCGGTTCACAAGAATGATCCCAGGAATGAAGCGTTTGTCATGTGGGGAGTAGTTAGGGAGTCTGGGTCTATCCTCGATGGATGAGTGGGATCTAATTGAAACTTACAGAATACTGAGAGCCCTAGATAGAGTGGACGTGCAGAGAATGTTTCCGCTAGTGGGAGAGTCTACAGCTTGATGGCACAACCTCAGAGTGAAGGGGCTCTCCCTTAAAACTGAGATAGGGAGGAATTTCTTCACCAGAGGGTGGTGCATCTGTGAAATTTATTGCCACAGAGGGCTATGGAGGCCAGGTCACTGACTATCTTTAAGACAGAGATAGATATGCTCTTGATTAATAAGGGGATCAAGGGTTATGGGGAGAAGGCGGGAGATTGGGGATGAGAATCATATCGGCCATGATTGAATGGTGGAGCAGACTCAATGGGCCAAATGGCCTAATTCTGCTCCTACATCTTATAGTCTTATTGTATTCCACACATCAGCCTTGGCTGGATAATAAAATTACAACAGGCCTGTAAATAACCGGAATCGTAGTGCCTGTAAATGCCAAGTACAGAGATTTTTGAAATATTTGGTCATGGGATGTAGGTGTTGCTGGCTGGGCCACCATTTATTCTTCATCCCTGGGCATTTTAGGAGTCAGCCTCATTATTGTGTCTCTGGAGCTACATTAGGCTAGACCAGGTAAGGATGGCAGATTTCCTTCCCTCAAGGACATCAGTGAACCAGATGGTTTTTTCCGACAATCAACAATGGTTTCATGGGCATCATTAGGCTTTTAATTCCAGATTTTTACTGAATTCAAATTTCACCAACTGCCATGGCTGGATTTGAACCCTGGTCCCAGTTGCTAAGAAATTGCCTGTACGTCTATATATTCAGAACTATGGTTTGTATTCTCATGGGAAGTGAGTTGAGCAACATACTAGCCCAGACAATAAATATTGCCCAATTTGGGTGGTTTTTCAGTGGCTACAATCAGAAAATGCATGACTGTCCGTCTCCCATCAGGAATCACCAGGCTTTTATCCACCAAAATGGGATCAGCAAGGGCTACTTTATTTAAATTTATGGGCCTGTCAGTTCTTTACCCCATTTCCTCCCATTTTGATGTGTAGAACACGAACGATAATGATTACCTATCTAAAGCTAAAGGCAAAATAATGCAGATGCTGGAATTTGAAACTAAAACAGGAAATGCTGGAGAAACACAGCAAGTCTGACAGCATCAGTGAAGAGAGAATGGAGCCTGTCTTGATGACCCTTTATCAGAGCTGAAGGCAAAGAAAATCAGACAAGATTTATCGGAATAAATCAAGGAACAATGGTATAAATCTTATCTGATTTTCCTTCCCTTCAGCCCTGATGAAGGGTCATCCCGAATTGAAATGTTGGTTCTGCTCTCTTTCCATAAATGCTATCAGATCTATTTAAAACTGGTGTTTAAATAACTGTACATACCCTGGAAGAGAGGCCAAAATGATGGCTAGTATTTTAAATCTTTCCCAGTTCTTGGCACTCGGTTTCTCATGAGGTCTTTACCAAACTGTCACAAATGAATGGTCCCAAAAATAATTATAAATCTGGAATGGTTTCCTGATGGGAATTGTCATGATGTGTGTGGAAGAGGAAGAGAACATACAGATGGATGTTACATAGTCGGGGCTGCACAAGAGATTCCATGAGTTCCTATACGGTTGCATCTGTGAACTCAGATGAACGTTCCCCACTTTATCCAACAATTAGTCCAGACAGAAGATGACTTTCCGAAAGGAAGCCAGGATAGCAGACGTGACGGTGTCACTGCTGGAATGCTGGATTAGTCAGAGGGGTGATGGTCTAATCGTACTATTGCTAGACAATTAATCCAGAAACTCAGCAAATGTTCTGGGGACCCGGATTCGAATCCCCCCAAGGCAGTTGGTGGGATTTAAATTTAATAAAAATATTTGGAATTAAGATTTTTGATCGTTGTAAAACCTCACCTGGTTCATTAATGTCCTTTAGGGAAAGAAATCTGCTATCGTTACCTGATCTGGTCTATACGTGACTCTGGAGCCACAGCAGTGTCTCAACTTCCCTCTGAACAAGGGCATTTAGTGATGGGCAATAAGTGCTGCCCAGCTGGCGATACCCATGTCCCATGAATGAATAAAAAAAACATATTGTTAGGTATTTCCCCATGCAAAGCCCAATTACCTGGTGGGGATTGTTGTATGACCAATGAGTTGTGGATGCCAATTCCCATCTCTATTGGAAAATGGGGAAAACTATGGATTAAAATTTACCAGCCTCGGGATGTTTTCCAGATCCAGGAGCAGGCTGTCCAGCTCCATGAAGGAAATTAAGGCCCCAATTAGTGATCATTTCACAGGACAACTGGCATTTCCCCCATCACCTGGGGAAGCCACAACTTTGTGGAGATGGCATGTCTCAGGGTATCCATTTTGAGATGCCCCTCAGTGCCTCTGACATGCCTCAGGTGGAGTTGCAGAGGCTCTAGGGCTGACAACTCTCTAATTGGGCCAGCAGTAGCAGGAGCCATCAATTGGGAAGCCATCTGCTGTGGACATGCCAAGCTGGTTCCACAGGAGGCAACTGCGGCATTGGGGAATGGGGGGGTGTAGGATGGGTGGGGGCAGGGGGGTGGATTTCACATGTTAGTCTGACATCAGGGTCCCCAAAGTCCATAGTAAAATATTTCCCACTGTGTTCATCCAGGGTAAACTATAAGATTTCCAAATAAGTATGTCACAAATAGACCTTGCCAGTGCATGATTGGTATGATATTTGCACTGTTTCACTTCACTTTTACATTCACTTTAAATTTAGCAGCAAGTTCCTGTAGGATAATGGAGCATTATCTGACAGGTCACCATACTGCAGGAACTTCCCTTCCAGTTCTTGAGCATCTTAAACAATGTGCCCTCTTTGTTAGATAGAAACATAGCCGCCTCGGAATTTGATTAAGTTGACCCAATTCATTCTTAAACCATAGATTTTAACAGCACAAAAGCTCTTTAACTCATTAAACCTAACAGGCCAATTGATTTAGTCCCATCTCACTGACCTGCATACTTACTGACTTTTGTAAGAGCTTTATTCACATGTTCATTCACTTCCTTTAAACATATTATGGATTCAGCTTCCATCATTTTTTCTGGTTGGGCATTGAATGTCCTAACATTTTCCTGCATAATGCTTCCCCTTAATCTCTCACTTAAGATGCTGATCTTAAATTTATACCTTCTGGTTGGCAATTCACTAACCAATGTTGTTCTTTCCTCTATTTGCCCCATCAATACTTCCTTTTGTATTCATTCGTTGGGCATCGCTGGCTGACCAGCATTTATTGCCTATCCCTAGCTGCACTTGGAGGGAAGTTGAGAGTCAACTACATTGCTGTGGCACTGGAGTCACTGTAGGCTGGGTAAGGATGGCAGATTTCCATCCCTAAGGGAAATTAATGAATCAGATGGGCTTTTCCTGATATTCGACAATAGTTTCAGTCATTAGTAGATTCTTAATTCCAGCTAATTTTTATTGAATTCAAATTCTACCATCGGCCCTGGCGGGACTTGAACCTGGGTCCCCAGAACATTTCTGCATTAATAGTCTTGTGATAATACCACTGGACCATTGCCTCCCTTACTTTCATCAGCCAGTACTGGCAAGCTGTTCTTCAGCTCCATATGTATTGCTGTCTGATAGCTTTCCAACATGTTTCTTTGCAGGGTCTACTCTAAGTTTTTTTTAGGTATCTTGCCAAATTCACTACATGCACCTGGAACCTGCATTGTGTCTTTATCCTATTTCATTGTACTGAACCATGACATTTCTCATTTTGGCACCAGCAACAGAACAATGTCAAATAATTAATGGCACCACTTTGAAAACTAAAGTGAGGAGGGGATACATTTTGAATGGATGCCACTTTTTTTTAAGGTTAAAAAATCATGGCCAAAAATGGACTGTGTGTTAAACATGGGACTTTATTCTATTCAAAAATTAATTATGTTTAATATCTTCTTTTCATAAATTTGGAAAAATGCTGAAACTGAACACAAAGAACCTCTGTTTGTTTTCTTGATAGACATATGAACAAGCAGAGAATAGAAGGATATAAGCAGTTGATTATTCAGGTTAACGTGATCAGCACCGGCTTGGAGGACCGAAGGGCCTGTTCCTGCGCTGTATTGTTCTTTGTTCTTCCATTTTCTGGCCATTCGTTATGGTTCCCTCACCACTTTTTCCCCCACAAATTCTAAAGTGAATAGGCACACCAAACTATGATATATAGGTCTAAGATCACAGATGTCTCACTGGTATAATGCAGGGAACTGTTACAGATCCAGTGAATAGACAAATTATTGCATGTTAGATTAAAAATTGCTTAGACAGGAGTTAATGGAAATCTAGTTGGTAGCATATAAATCCATTCCTGGATCGTTATTATGCAAAATCAAAAACAAGTATCCTTATTGTGATCTGAGTTCAAAGAACACTGTCATTTTAATTAGAGTCACTTTATAAGCTAGATATTAACAGGATCTCATATTACTTCTTGACCAAACTGCTTCACATTCTTGACAACTTGCTCTCTTGAATCCATCAGAATTTATTCTGCAAATTAAACTGGCAAACCTTTACAGTGACTACAGTTGAAAAGACAATTTTGGTAAAATTCTAATTAATTTTTTTAGGGCTGCCCGTTCTGATTATACAGCTTAATCCAATAAGCAACAAAATGAACATTGATGGAAGCAAGATTTTGAGTCAAAAGGGACATTAAATATATATATACACAAAGCTCCAGTGCAGTTTGTTTCCCTGTGAGGTATATAGTGCATGCCTAATTATCCCCCTGCAGTGAACTACAAAATAGAACTCAATATTGCTTTAACAACACAATGTAAAACAACACTTCCATGTGAATGATGTAGTTGATTATTACTTCAGTTCAGGTCATGTAATTCAACTGCCCACCACTGGAATGAAAAGGAAGTAAAAATGTCTAAATCTGTATATAAGCTACAAAGAAAACAAAACAAAAATGAAGAAAGAGATACACCTTAGGATTCAGTGAATTAATCAGACATCTCAAATTATGGATGAATTCATTTTTCTATGATATGTAACCTTCTTGTCCCCACACATCCTCCCAGCCCTACCACCAGAGCTCCCTTACCATCACACCTGTCTCCCTTATCCCACGATTATAAACTGAGATTCCCCCTTCGAGGTTTTGCAGTTTGGGAACATGCAAGGATGAAAAAAAAATTACAGGCATGAATCCTTGTCTAACCATCTTGTGGTGTCAGTATTGAGCTCCAAAGCGTGATATCACACCTCCCAGATACCTCCTGAACTCTTCATGGATTCCTGTATTTTTAAACTTATTTTTGGGACGTGAGAAATGCTGGTGAGGCCAACATTTGTTGCCTGTCCCCGAGTGCCCTTGAGAACCTGGTGGTGAGCCGCTTTCATGAACTGCTGCAGTCCATATGGTATAGGCACACCCACAGTGCTTTTTACCTGCAGCAGTTGATATAGCTGACTGGCTTGTCAGGCGATTGCAAAGAGCAGTCAAGAGACAACAACATTGATGCGGGGCTGTAGTCACATGTAGGCCAGCCCGGGTAAGGATGGCAGATTTCCACCCCTGAAAGACATCAGTGAACCAGGTGGGTTTTTAACAACAATCCACTGGCTCATGATAAATGAGATTAATAGTTTATTCCAGATTTATCAACTGAATTTAAATTTCTCAAGCTGCTGTGGCATGATTTGAATTCATGACTCTGGAGCTTTCACCCAGCCTCCGGATTACTAGTACATAAACAGTATCATTATTCTACCATCTCCCTGTTTTACAACATTACAGAACACTCTAAACCACAAGTCACCTTGTGTGCATGTGTGTGGATGTTAGTTTAAGTCTGTTAGTTAAGTCAAAGCAGTGTCCAGTTTGGTTTTGCTGCTTTTTCCCTGTAGCTTTTCTAATAGGAAGCAAGTTGACAGCAATGCTGGCAATACACTGGCAATAGACTGACAATGCTAATTATTAGGAAAGAAATGAAAGACGTGCATTTATCCAACCCTTTTTATGATCACTGGACATCTTTAAAGCCATTGAAGCACATTTGAAGTGTAGCCACTGTTATAGTATAAGAAATGGGGAAGGCGGTGGCATAGTACTATTGTCACTGTACTTGTCATCCAGAAAGCCAGGCTAATGCTCTGGAGACCTGGGTTTGAATCCCGCCATGGCAGATGGCAGAATTTGAATTCAATTAAAACTATCTGGAATTAAGAATCTACTAATGATCGTGAAACTATTGTTGATTATCGGAAAAAAAAGACATCTGGTTCACTAATGTACTTTAGGGAAGGAAACCTGCCATTCTTACCTGGTCTGACCTACATGACTCCAGAGCCGCAGCAATGTGGTTGACTCTTAACTGACTTCCAAGGACAATTAGGGATGGTCAATAAATGCTGGTCAGCCAGCAACACACATGTCCCATAATAAAATAAAGAAAATGCAGCAGCCAATTTGCAGACAACAAACACCCACAAACAGCAATGCAATAATAAGTAGATAAACTGTGACATTTTTGCTTGAGGGGTAAGCATTGGCTAGGATGCCAGGGATGACTCCCCTGTACTTTTTCAAAATAGTGCCATGGGATCTTTTACACCCACTTCAGCAGGCAGCTGGGGCCTTGGTTTAACATATTATCTGAAAAGAAAGATGTCTTCAACAATGCAGGGCTCCCATCACAATGCACTGGAGAGCCAGCCTGGATTTTTGTGCTCAAGCCCTGGTGCAGAACTTCTAGCTATTGACTAATTGGGTGAGATATACAAAAGTAGCCAGGATGCATACTTTAATGGTAGTCAGTGCCTTTAGGAAGGAAGAACAGGGACTAAAATTGGAACAAAGGCAATGCACAACATGCAGTCAACTTGCTTCCTATTAGAAAAGCTACAGGGAAAAAGCAGCAAAATCAAATTAGATTAGATAGCTCCAGAATATGAGGCACAATTGGACAATCGATGAATTCTTTGTCATCATTTCTACGATGCCCATTCCTGAATGAAGAGACGGAAAAGCACAATGTGCTATTTTCCAGATAGAGAAAAAGGTTCTCAGAGGCAGCCCGGATAGAATCAAAAACTCTTTATCCTTCAGCTAAAAACATGAACGAGAATTTGATTTAATTTATGTTAAGCAAATTGGAAGATTTTTTCACCAACGCTAAATATTAATATCTCTGAACTTAAACAAGGACTTCAAGAGCGTACAATTTTCGGGAAAATAGCGTTGAATCGCGAATTTGTATTGGACACACAAAAAAGAGCAAAGTTAGCTGAACCCATTTAACAATTCTAAGTGGTCACTTTGTGGAGTTTAGACATGAAAGTGCGATGGTTACTTTCAATAGTGCACATGCTGGGACTTGTGCAATTTTTTGCACTTGCATGGACGAGGTTTGAGAGTTTATTTATTACGGTGAATCGAAATCAATAAATCGACAATGAGGGATAATGAATTAATAAAATAAATGGAAACTGGAAAGATTAAGGGAATTGTGTAAGAAATTCTCTCGTTGGTGTTCCGGGGTAAATGAAGCCCTTTCCACCCACCTGGATCAGAGCAGGTCGCTACGTTCAGAGAGGGAACTGTCCCGAGTGCTGAAACGATCCAGTGTGTTACATTGTGTTTCAAAAGTCCTGAGTGGACCCAGTTAACATTGCCGCAAGTGGAAGGAGCTGGCCGAGTCTCCTCTGGACCTCTGATGGTTTTATAATCCCTAACCTTACATCTCTCAATTCAACAGGAAAGATTCTGGGGGATGGAACAACTTTTAATTAATGCCACCCCCCCCCCCCCACCCCTTAAATGTCCTGTTGTATTTTTGTGGACAATTACTTCGTGTCAATCCCCTCGCTTTGTGACTGAATGTTTAAAGGGTGCCCTCTAAATGCAACGTTAAAAACGCAGTCTTGAATATCTCCAAAGCTGTTTACCACCTAGCGTCTCCCTGGAGACCACAAGCAAGCAACAAACAAAGGGAGTTTATTTTCCAATTTCTGAGGTCAGTGTATTATTTTACATCACACCTAGCCGAGATTTCAGCTGATGCTGCAGAGTTTATAGAAAGTGACTGATAAAACGCTGGTGTCACCCAACTGCGCGAATAAAGTCCGAATTACCAAACAGACGCTGAGAATCAGATCATTGCAAAATGCGGAGGGTCCCTGGTTCTAGGTTGGGTGCTAATCGGACGCTTGCCCAGGCATTGTCCCTCATCCATCACAAACTCAAATCAATACCCCCCCCCTCCTTCGCCAAAACCATGGGAAAACCAGCAAATGCATTCTCTTTCAGTGTTCTGTCTCTTACAGACTTACGTGTTCCATCAAACCGCGTTGCTATGGTGTCCAAAAAGGTATTCTGAGGCGCTAACAAGCCTTTCATAACAGGCATTTTTCTTGTGGTTGATGTAAGAGTTTCTCGCTTGAGAACTATGCCATTGTCTGTGATTGAAGTTTGCCCCCAGTCGACAGCTCAGAACTTTTGTTGCGGATCCACACGGTATTTGGTACAAGAGTCAAGTTAAGCCCACCACCAGCACCCAGTCACAGCGCTAAAACTCGGAGATACCAATGCATTTCTCGAGACTGTTCTATCACATCACATTTATTTGTTTCCCTCCCTTCGATATCCATCGTTGCAATTAATCGTTGGCAGCCCCTCGGCGCAATAACTCAGAGCTCTCCCCCTCTCCATCGCACACTCTTACATCCCCACTGAAACTCTTCATTCGGTCCATCAAACCGCTCTGCGCTCCCTCGCACTCCCTCTGCCAGCCTTGAATCACATAGATGGCAGCATCAGCCCGGTGACACAGTGGGGACTGCACTAATACAGCTTCAATTCCGGGTGCACTAGACCATTGGGAATCTTCCTCCCTTCTCCCGTAGCCAGGCACTTGCAGACTTCATGTGGAAAATAAAAATCTATTTTCTACTTTGAAGACGGAAGGATTTTCTGTATTAAGTTCCTTGAAGCTAAACTACTTCCTTTTTTTTAAAGGACAAATTGCCCCAGTGTGATTTGTACCCAAAGTATGGAAAGAAAATCTCGTTTTAAGAAACCTGTACAAAGGGAATGAAGGCGGATTAACCGGGAACTGGGCACATGGAAGACCCTTCACATATTTGCAGCTTCTGATCACAATGGGACCAGTCAGCCAAACCCCTTCTCCTGAAATGCAACGCAAAAAGTGAACTCTGTAATCACTAGGACGCAATCTATGGGTTAATCCCGGTGGGGAAAAAGAGAGTCAGAATGGACTGAAAAATAAAGGGTTAAATGCCATTGCTGATGACTGCGAACGGAAAACGGGGGGTGGGAGGGGGCCTTTGTTATTATAGTAAAACCTTCAGTTCCAATTTAGAAACGGTTCAGTTGTTATTTCTCAACCTTTCATCAGTGAAGTGCAGACAGCCACTCTTAAAATGCCCCCCCCCCCACCCCGCAATCTTATTTTTTTTTGCATATAGGAATATAGGACTTAAAAACCCATTCAGCCTTTTGGGGTTGCTCCCCATTTCAAAAGACCATGGCTGATCTAACTGTGGTCTCACCCTTACTTTCCTATCTAACCCTCCCATAAACCTGGATCTCCTGTCTCTCAAAAATTTATGATGTGGAGATGCCGGCGTTGGGCTGGGATGGGCATTATAAGAAGTCTCACAACACCAGGTTAAGGTCCAACAGATTTTTTTGGTATCACGAGCTTTCGGAGCACTGCTCCTTCTTCAGGTGAGTGTGGCTCACCTATAATAACACTTGCCTCAGGAAGGAGCAGTGCTTTGAAAGCTTGTGATACCAAATAAACCTGCTGGCGTTTAACCTGGTGTTGTGAGACTTCTTACTGTCTCAAAAATTTATTCAGCTCTCCGTTGAATAAATCTATCTGCCGCGCGCCCGCTGCTCTCTGTGGCACAGAATTCCACAGACCAACCACCCACATGGGATGCTTTTTAAAGATTACACATGAACAAAACATGTCCTGACTTCTGACCTTCTCTGGAATATTGTGAAGTTAATTATTGTTGTAAAAAGTGGAAAAACTGCCTCTGTTCAATTAATGGAAAATTTCAGACAGCATTGGAGTCACCCAGGGCTGAATTTCCAAATGATCAGAAATGGGCAATTTGGACCGCTTTCTGGGATTCCAGTTTAGCATGGATTTGCTTGGATCCAAATGTGGATTTTCACATTTTGGGAAGGACGCAAACCCTATTTCGTATTTCCTATTTTATAGGGCAGCACAATGGATGGAACTGCTGCTTCACAGTGCCAGGGATCCAGGTTCAATTCCTCGGGTGATTGTCTGTGTGGAGTTTGCACAATCTCCCTGTGTCTGTGTGGGTTTTCTCCAGGTGCTCCAGTTTTCTCTCACAGTCCGGCAACGTGCGGATAAAGTTGACTGGCCGTGTTAAATTTCCCTTTGATGTCCCAAGATGTGTCGTTAGGGGGATTGGTGGGGTGGATGCATGGTGTTATGGAAATAGGGCCTGGGTGGGAATCGCCATTGCGGGGTTGGTGTGAACTCAGTGGGCTGAGTTCTGCACTGTAGGGATCCTATGGTTTCTATAGCAATGGCACGTCAAGCCACATCAGGTATTTTTTCAGAATGGCAGGCATTGGTTAACAAGCTTACATCCTTTTCTCATGCACAACCCACAATCTGAATCAAAAATTGGTCTATCGACTGCACTAAATACCTCCACACATTCTCCAGCCATGCTAATTGCTGTGTTGCTGGAGCAGGTTAAGTCCAACATTTCACTGCCACATAGAAAAATGACATTGTTATCAGCATGCAAGGGTTTCTATGCAATTAAAGGAAGGCTGATAATGTCCTCTTAAAGAGACAGTAATGTATTGGGTAAACTCCTCGTATGGTGGCCTTTATTTCACTGTTGTTGATGAACTGAGTTGACAGTAAGGATGTGGTCGAGGAGATAAAGAGGAAATGGGAATTACACAAGTAGGGATCTCATCTGGAGATTTAAGTTTCAGATTCAGTAATGCTGAAGTTTTATAGGATTGGATATTAAAGCTAAAACAGAGATAGAGTCATAGATGTTTACAGCATGGAAACAAGCCTTTTGGTCCAACTTGTCCATACTGCCCAGTTTTTACCAATAAGCTAGCCCCAATTGCCCACATTTGGCCCTTATCCCTCTATACCCGTCTTACCCAAATAACTGTCTAAGTGCTTTTTAAAAGACAAAATTGTACCCAACTCTGCTACTGCTTCTGGCAGCTTGTTCCAGACATCCACGCAGACACGGGGAGAATGTGCAAACTCTACACAGCATGAGTCGCAAAAACCCAGCTTGCAGGTGCAGCAGGTGGTCAGGAAGGCGAATGGGTTGCTGGCCTTCATAGCGAGGGGGATTGAATATAAAAGTAGGGAGGTCTTGCTGCGGCTGTATAGGGCATTGGTGAGGCCGCAGCTGGAGTACTGTGTGCAGTTTTGGGCGCCGCACCTGCGCAAGGATATTTTGGCCCTGGAGGGAGTGCAGAGGAGGTTTACTAGGCTGATGCCGGAGTTGAGGGGGTTGAGCTATGAGGAGAGGCTGAATAAACTAGGCTTGTACTCGTTAGAGTTTAGAAGAATGAGGGGAAATCTCATTGAGACGTATAAGATGATGAATGGGATGGATAGGATAGAGGTGGAGATACTCTTCCCGCTCAAAGAAGACAGTAGGACTAGGGGGCACAGCCTCAAGATAAAGGGGAGGCGGTTTAGAACGGAGTTGAGGAGGAACTTCTTCACTCAAAGGGTGGTGAATCTCTGGAATTCTCTGCCCGTTGAAGTGGTGGAGGCTGCCTCGCTAAATATTTTTAAGAAGCGGGTTGATGGGTTCTTGATAAGAGAGGGGATTAAGGGTTATGGGGAGAGGGCGGGAATGTGGAACTGAGCCACGACAGATCAGCCATGATCTTATTGAATGGCGGGGCAGGCTCGAAGGGCTAGATGGCCTACTCCTGCTCCTATTTCTTATGTTCTTATGACCCAGGTCCCTGGCACAGTGAGGCAGCAGTACTAACTACTGTGCCACCGTGTTGCCCAGGTTTGGCCCATCTCTACACCAATCTTACCCATGTAACTGTTTAAATGTTTTTTAAAAGACAAAATTGTACCCACCTCTACTATTGCCTCTGGCAGCTCAATCCAAACACTTGCCATCCTCTATGTAAAAAGAATTGCCACTGTCGACCTTTTTGCATCTCTCCCCTCTCACCTTAAGCCTATGCCCTCTAGTTTCACACTCCCCTACCTTTGGGAAAAGATGTTGACTGTCTACCTTATTTATGCTTCTCATTATTTTATAGACCTCTATGAGATCACTCCTAAGCCCCCTACGCTCCAGCGAGAAAATGTTCTAACCTATCCAGCCTCTCCTTATAACTGAAACCATCAAGTCCTGGTAACATCCTAGTAAATCTTTTCTGCACTCTTTCTAATTTATTGATATCCTTTCCATAGTAGGGTGACCAGAATACATATTCCAAATGTGGCCTTATTAATGTCTTGCACAACAAGACATTAGTAAGACGTACAAGATGTCCCAATTCCTCTATTCAATGTCACACGTAGACAATTTCTCTTAGCAATTTGATGTAGCTAAACTCTTTGGTCATGTGAACGGGTTGACAAAACACACCGACTTGCATTAAAAGGATCATTTTACTTCTAACTGCACTTGATCCCCCTGTGTGTGTACTAGTTCATTCAGAACTGGGCAGCCAATGTCACTGAGAATGTAATAGAATATATATAAAAATGGCTCCTGAATCTAAAAAGTATAAAAGCATCAAACATGTCAACCAAATCTTTCAGAACCAGCCAAGACAATTGGCCTAGCCACCCACATTTATCACTTCAACATTGAAAGTCTGCCTAGGGCAAAGTGTGAAATCTTGTCAAGGAGATAGAGAATGCAAATGATCAATTATTTTGCCTTCCAAGAACCCTACCACCTGTAATGAGCTCATACTGAATATATGTGATTCAGGCTAATATGATGTGGAGTATAGTATGACTGTACACAATAGGGTGGGCATGATTACCAAAGTTGAAGCAATCTAGTCAGTAGAGCCTCACCGTTCTCCATTAAAATCAGTGTGAACAAGCTGACTGCAGTGAATGTTTACAAGCCACTGTTAAAGACGTAGTTAACCATTACTCACCAAATGCCAACCACCTAGCCATCTACATTGAAAACTTCAACAGTCACCATTACATGTGGATCGAGCAAAAGGTAGACTTCACAGCTGAACAGAGAAAAGATTGGGTGCTACCATTTGATATCCATCTTGTCCACAAAACCAAATAGCCAGCATTGTTCCTCTGTCCACTGGCAGAAGGGATACTCACCAGGCCTCAGGTTCCATAAGATATAGGAGAAGAATTAGGCCATTTGGCCCATTAAGTCTACTCCTCCATTCATTCATGGTTGATGTTTCTCAACCTGATTCTCCTGCCTTTTCCCCGTAACCTTTGATCTCCTTACTAATCAAAAACCTATCTATGTCTTAAATACACTCAATGACCTGGCGTCCACATCCCTCTGTGGCAATGAATTCCCCAGATTCATCACCATAGGATCACGATTGGTGACAGTGACGGACAGCTGCTAAGCTGCTCCCAGAAGAACCTTACAAACTTTTCTCACTTGTAACACTGACCAGCATCTCACATGGAAGGGTCAAGGTGCCTATGGTTGTGTCTATCCTGATACTAAGGTGGAACTTCCATAAGGCTTCATGTTCTAGCATTACAAGCTTTGTCAAGAAGGCAACCCAGAGAATACATTCACCCCCAAAATAGTACAACATTTTGCTTAACTGCTGAAAATGGGGTGCACCAGATATATTCCATGCAGCTACAGAAAGGAATAGACCCCTCCAATGCTTGCAGAGGTGAATGCCTCTCAAGACCCAGATACGGCAATCATTAATTCCCAAAGTGAAGACAGATTGTTGATTGCAAGAAATCACTGAAAGCCTGGATTGCTCACTTGCTTTGCTAGCTTGGTGCTGCCTTACTGCTTTGACACGAGGCTTTGACACAAAGGTTCCAAAGGCCAGTGTGATGCTATTGTGGCCTGCCCCTAACCAACTCAAAAACAATGACCACCACTCAAAACAAACACAGAATGACAAACCTGCTTAAGATCTCTCTGCAAAACTGCTCAACTCCCCATTTTTCGGCTGCCTTCACGACCAAGGACACAGCACGTCAGACAATAAGTCTGGGAAGGCCATTGGGATCGATGGCAATTACAAAGACTTCATCAAGGTGGATGAATAGCACATATTTACCTGGATGAGACTGCTTTTGAAAGCTGTCCTCTAAAATGAGCTGTCTTCGGAGATTGAGTAAGCTTGCTCGACCAGGTCCTGGAAGCAGAATTCCAGAAGCTACTTCAGAGACTTGTTTTCGCACAGTTATAAAAACCGTTAATGCTTATCAATGCTCCAATGTGTAACCCTTATTTGCACATCTATTTCGGTAACAATACCAACTAAACACAAATGGTTAACACTAGGCTTCCAGAAGGGCTGCTACTAAAACTGGCTTGTATCAAAGTTTACACAGTAGACATGCCCTGCAGCAAGTTCTGGAAGTTCAACTATGGCAATGGCAGCACTGTCCTTACAGGTATCAATGCCAGAGGAAAGAAGACACTAACGAAAGACTTGAGTCTATTGGACTGCTGACATCCCAAACTGCCACCTCCTCTCCAATCCAGAGTGTTGGTATTTCATCTGAACAGTACATTGCTGTAAAGAAATCACTGTTTCCTTTTGCAGAAGGTGACTTATCAATGACTCTTACCCAAAGGTATCAACCTGAATAGAACTCTTTAACTATCAGCATCATTTTATCAATAGTGACCAGAAAGGAGAAGCAAGGTGAATTTATTCTGAAAACTAACTGGAATGTCATGGAGGAGTACAGAGAGTACACTTCACACCACAAGAGTGGCCCTACTCTGCTGCAGAACACTGTGTTTTCTTATGGTCCCACAGCCACGTACAGCTAAATGCTGCCCTCAGGACAGTGACGGTGATGGCTTAGTGGTATTATCACTAGACTATTAATCCAGAAACTCAGCTACCTGGGTGTGAATCCCACCATGGTAGATGGTGGAACTTGAATTCAATAAAAAATATCTGGAATTAAGAATCTACTGATGACCGTGAAACCATTATCGATTGTCAGAAAAACCCATCTGGTTCGCTAGTGTCATTTAGGGAAGGAAAGCTTACCTGATCTGGCCTACATGTGATTCCAAAGACACAGCAATGTGGTTGACTCTCAATTCCCTCTAACTAGGGATGGGTAATAAATGTTGGCCAACCAGTGATGCCCATGTCCCACGAATGAATAAAAAAAGTGTGGCAGGGATGTTCCTGTCCACTGAGTGAGTTGTTACTAATTGTGAGGCTATCATGCTTCATAAGATGGAAAATGACACAGAGAACACTGACTTTCCTCACTTGCAAAAATTGAAAAAACTGCCAAGAAAGCATTTAAAATCACATTGGCCATTCAGAGAAACAGTGCCTAATATCCATGCAGCTGGTATCAATCCACCATCCCAATAGACGGCATCGTAGGAAGCATGCAGCATAAACAAAACACTTCATTATTGACCCAGTAACAGAAGTCCTGGTTTCGATCTCCCTTGAAGACAATGGGCATCACTCAATCAGATTCACAGGGGATAAAGACAATGCAACCACTTGATCTTAAAATGGAAGATGAGGAACATTTCAAAGTGTCAATGTGACCATGAGTCCCAACACACATTTTTCTTTAATCTATTTATTAGTCACAAGTAGAACCATAGAAAATTTACAGCTCAGAAACAGGCCTTTTGGCCCTTCTTGTCTGTGCTGAACCATTTTTTGCCTAGTCCCACTGGCCTGCACTTGGACCATATCCCTCCACACCCCTCTCATCCATGTACTTGTCCAAGTTTTTCTTAAATGTTAAAAGTGACCCCGCATTTACCACTTTATCCGGCAGCTCATTCCACACTCCCACCACTCTCTGTGTGAAGAAGCCCCTCCTAATATTCCCTTTAAACTTTTCTCCTTTCACCTTTAACCCATGCCCTCTGGTTTTTTTCTCCCCTAGCTTCAGTGGCAGTGAAAGGCTTAACACTGCAATGAAGTTACTGTGAAAATCCCCTATTCGCCACACTCCAGCGCCTGTTTGGGTACACTGAGGGAGAACATAGCATGGCCAATGCACCTAACCAGCACGTCTTTCCAACTGTAAGAGGAAACCGGAGCACCTGGAGGCAACCCATGCAGACATGGGAGAGAATGTGCAGTCTCCATGCAGACAGTGACCCAAGCCAGGAAGCGAACCCAGATCCCTGATGCTGTGAAGCAGCAGTGCTAACCACTGTGCCACCATGCTGTATGGTAAATGGGGAGGTGATAGCCTCGTGGCTTTATTGCTAGACTATTAATCCAGAAACTCAGCTAATGTTCTGGGGACCTGGGTTCGAATCCCGCCACGACTGCTGGTGGAATTTGAACTCAATAAAAATATCTGGAATTAAGAAACTACTGATGATCATGAAACCATTGTCGATTGTTGGAAAAATCCATCTGGTTTATTAACGTCTTTTAGAGAAGGAAATCTGCCGTTCTTACATGTCCTGGCCTCTATGTGATTCCAGAGCCACAGCAACATGGTTGACTCTCAACTGTCCCCTGAACAAGGGCAACTAGGGATGGGCAAACATGCTGACCAGCCAGCAATGCCCATGATCCTACACAAGTGAAAGAAAAGCAATTAGAATTATTTCAGGAGGCAATTCAATCCTCCATTCAGCACTTCAGGAGGCCATCAAATGGCTAAGCGTTTCCCATCACATGAAAGTCGTAGTATCACTGAAAATGAATAATACCTCTCATTTGAGATGAGATACAGGCACCAAGACCTTTTCAGACTGACCTGTCACTGTCCCTTTAGTTCCAATCTCATCAATCTCCCAGCCTTCCCACTCCAGCCAAATCCATTATTACACAAAGTTCTTTGAACCTTCTGCTGCAGTCTTTGTCTCAAGTCAGGTACACCTTCCTCTGCTTCTTTTATCTATGTCTCTACACCACCCCCTTCACTGAACTGGGCCTTAAATCAGCTAGAGTTTGATTTTTGACTTCAGATAATCCAAAAATACTGCCCCAAATCACATTCTGCATCAAGGTCACAATAGCATATCAACAATGCTCTTAGGATGTGTCAGTGGGTTCCTGTGTCTGAGTGAAATGTATAAGGTTCTTGTCACTTCAAATCCCTCTTCCCCACTTTTCTAACAATACATCTCACGTTGCACCCTTTATTTGCCCTTTATTCATGCTCACTTCCTCTTCTCTTCATTGTACAACTGAAGCTTGTCAGTGTAGCCCTCCCTTGAATTTCAAAAACTCCTATGTTTTTTTTCCTTATCATTAGTTTATTCTTAAATTCACTTTTTCCCTTTACAGTCAAACATTCGTCAACGGATGAAATGCTCCAGAAATGTTGCTATTCCTGAGTTTACCCCTGAGTTAAAAGTCTGTGGCCAGGGCTAATGGAGCCCAATTAAATAATTATGAAACCATAGGGCAAGGTTGTACTTCACTGATTGCAGGTATTAATGGTTTAAAAAAATTGCTCTTGGCTGACTCTTCAAGCCCTTTGTAGAGCCATCAATCAGGATAGACTTAATTTGTTTGATTAATCATCTGCTCTTCTGATGGAAAACATTGCAGAAAACCTTCAAATGAAACCTCCCTGCACGATGCATGTAGATTAAATGGGGCTGATGGAGGATTTGAGATAACGAAGAATCAATTTGCTGAATTAGATCTAATGAACTGATAGTAAACAATGAACAGTGCAGTGCTGGGCCATGGGTCTTACTTAGGTTTTACTATTGAGCAGAGTTCCCAATCTGCAATAGGAGGGAAATGAATGAAGGTGATTTACTAAAGGAAGGGTGATCGCTCGGATCGAATTGGGCATCTATTACTAGCAACACAACAAAGCCTTTGAATTAGACAATCCACCGTTTATTCCAGCTACAATTGTAGTTACTGCAAGAAATCCCTTTGACAAGAAAAATAAACATGTAATGAGATACATTGAGTCTAACCAAAAATGTTCATAGAACAAGTAACTAATCTGATGTATTCTGCCATTATCGAAACATAGAAACATAGTAACTAGAAGCAGGAGTAGGCTATTCAGCCCTTCAAATTTGTGCCACTGTTCATTTTGATCATGCCTGATCATCAAATTCAATATCCTGATCCTGTCTTCCTCCCTTATCCCTTGATCCCTTTGCCCTGAGAGCTATATTTAATTTCTTCTTGAAATCACACAATGTTTTGGCCTCAACTACATTCTGTGGTAGTGAATTCCACACACATTCAGCACCCTGTGGGTGCAGAAATTTCTCCTCACCTCAGTCCTAAAAGGTTTACCCGGTATCTTCAAGCTATGACCCCTTGCTCTGGACTCTCCCACCATCAGGAACGTTCTTTCTTAATCTCTCTCACTCTTCTAATTCTAATAATTCTAACCGACTTAGTCTCTCCTTATATGGCAGAGCTGCCATCCCAGGAATCAGCCTGGTAAACTTTCGCTGCACTCCCTCTATAGCAAGGACATCCTTCCTCAGATAAGGACACCAAAACTGGACACAATACTCCAGAGTAGCCTCACCAATGCCCTGAACAATTGGAGTAAAACATCTCTAACCCTATACTCAAATCCTTTCACTATGAAGGCCAACATACCATTTGCCTTCTTTACTGCCTGCTCTACCTGTGTACTCACTTTCAATGACTGATGCACAAGGACTCCATAGTATCGTTGAGTATCCACCTCTCTTAATTTACGCCCACTCTAGTAATAATCTGTCTTCCTATTATTGCTACCAAAATGGATAACCTCACATTTATTCACATTATACTGCATCTGCCATGCACATGCCCACATGCTTAGCCTGTCCAAATCACGCAGAAATGGCCACCTCACAGCTTACTCTCCCACCCAACTTTGTATCACCTGCAACTTTGGAGATAATACATTCAGTTCCCTTTTCCAAATCGTTAATATATAATGTGAACAGTTAGGGTGCGAGCACAAATCCCTGTGTTACTCCTCTAGTCACTGCTTGTCAATTGGAAAAAGGCCCATTTATGCCAACTCTTTGCTTCCTGGTAGAAAAGCTAAAATAACCTTACCTGCAATGATTCTTCCTCCTGAAAATGCAGCGTTATACACATCCCAGTAAAAATGAACAAGCCCCGTTTAAGCAGCAAAAAAAGGATATCTCCAGACAAAGCAGCAACCATGACATCAGGTAAAGTTGTGACAATGATTAAACAAAAATCTCTTAACGGCACACTAACGTCACACTTAAGAAAAAAATGAACCATCAACATTCAAAGATAGTTTCATTTTTCAAACCCTTTCAGTTTCATATTACTAGCACTCTACGATAAATTTTACAAAAGTCAAAACATGCAAACATAGTAGTAATATAATCCATTTCAGTTCTTGTCTTCCACCATCGAACACTCCTCCACCATCGATGGTGCAGCACCAAGAAGTGTTCCACCATTGAGCACTTCTTTTACCACATTCATGACAAAGCATCAGCAATCACATTCTCCCTGCTGGCCACTTGTATAACTTTTAAATTAAATGGCTGCAATAACAGACTCCATTCAAATAGTCTGGCATTTTTAGTCTTAAATTTCTCCAAAAATGGCAATGGATTATGATCAGTGTACGCAATTATCTCAGACGAATTACTGGCAACATAAATGTTAAAATGTTGCAACGCCAGCACCAAACTCAAGGTCTCCTTTTCAATTGCTGAAATGATGAGATTAGAAAATCACATATCCCAATTTACTGGTGACATAAATATAGGTGACATTGTAAACTACATAGGTGGAAGCATTGTTGAAAAAAGTGACATACTGTCAAAGCTTTTAGTCTTGTACTCATCAGGACAGATGCAAGACTGATAAAGAAAACCCCACCAAGGTGATGTTTCTCAAGTTTACCTATGTTAGAACAGAATAAAGGTTGAGAATAGAGAGACGAGAACAGGAGTGGAGTGAAAGATTCACTTTCTGGCAACCAGAAAGTTTAGGGTCCCGCCTGTGAATTGAATGAAGGTACTGCACAACATCACTAAGCCTGCGTATGGTTTCCTCAAAGTCGAGGAGGCCGCAAGATGATCAGTGATAACAGCACGCAAAATTATAAGAACTCCATGTAAATTACTGCTTCACCTGGAAGGAATGCTCGGGGTCTCAGACAGTGGAAGGTTAATGAAGAGGCGGCAGGTTTTGAACCTTCTGCACTTGTATGGAAAGGTACCATGGGAAGAGGAGGGGGTTTTGGAGGTTACTGAAGAGTAGGTCAAGTTGTTGCAATGGGAATGGTCCCTTCAGAATGCTGAGGAGAAGCGAAGATGTATTTGGTGGTGGCAACATGCTGGAAATGGTGGAAATAGTAGAGGATGACTTGTTAAATGTTCAAAACACTCATCTTTATAGTTAGCCAGGTTAGAACTGTTCTTAACTTCCTTGTCCCTTTAAGATCACAGCTGTGATTCTCCCTGTGGATGTGTGATCAAAATCAATCAGTCCTGAAGGCCAAAGAATCTGTAGATTTCAGCTATCCATTCATCCCAATTTCTTGTCCTATTAGAGCAACCAGGTTGTCAAGGGTCAGAGTAACTATCAGGAAATGACTGTGTTTCTCTCTTATATAATGTTGAAGCATGATGGACACATGCAGAAATAAAAGCAATATTTGGATATATATATAAAGACAGTAGCGAAAGTCAGACTCGATATAATTGGAGCTTTAATTAAAACAGCACTTCAGTCATTTGGAAAGAGTCTTTCTCATTATATTGTATTTGAAAATATCAATGCAAAAAGAAAGCTTAATTAGCTACACATCCATCACTAAGAGTTAATCAAAAGAATTCAGTTTGGTCTCCTTGGTGCATTCTGTCACTGGAACATTTTAATGGTCCAGAGAGCAATGAAGTTTTGATCTTTTTGGAATATTGTCCTATAAGTTGTCCAGTTGGCTTTTTGGATTTGCTATATAGGGCAATCTTGCAGAAAATTTCAATTATGCTTAATAAATAAGTAGAATTATTAACAATGCCAAAAATCTTTGCTTGGAACCTATTAATCCAAGCCAACCTAACCAAGAACGGAGATCATTCAAAGTCAACAGCAGCGTAAGAAAGACAGATCAAACAAGTTCACTTTTGTAAGTGAATCATTATCATTGGTGATGTGAATGTAGCTAATTGTACATTTGAAGGGCAGAAAATCACTTCATACAGTTTCTTACAAGCATCTTTATGTCTAAAAGTGGGATTAAAGGAGGATGTTATAAATTCAGCATTGAATTCACTTGTTAATGTGGAATAGTAACAATGGTTCTCTAATTAGAGAACCATTGCAAAAAGCATATCCCACGATCAAGTTCAATGCATACTTTTCAAAACCTTTGCGCAAATTCGATGCGGATATGGCAATCGCATTTGAGTCTACAAATTATAAAATTTGCATTGCAAAAAATAACATTTGGAAGAAAGGAATAAATGTAACACGGGGACTTTGCAGCATGCAGAGGTGTTTTGTATCTGCTCCATTTGTTGGTCAAATTATTGAACAGGAGTTTTGTGACCAGTTCTTGGCCAGAATTTTTTTGACTGTACATGATTTTCCCAGCCCACTGCAATGAACAGAGCTTTGGCTTGTCGCCAAAATCTCTGTCTTCGCTGCAACAGGAATGTGGTGTGAGCAGGCAGCAAGATCAGGCCTTTTGTGTTTAACTTTTTTGAATGATCTGGCATATCCGCTATTTATGATGCTGCTTTTAATTACTAGAAAGTATTAATCACATCCCACCATTAATATAATGTTCAGCCTTTCTTCTGCGTGTTAGATCACAGAATTTAAATATTTACTTTCTGCCACTATTTATAAAATTAATACATTTCATGAAATGACTGGATATCATTTACCCATTGACATTCTCATCTCACCCACATCCCCAAAGCATCACACAAATCTGATGTTACCCTGTTAATCTGCTTTTTTCACTCAATGATAAGTCTGCCTGTTGCCATTCTCTTCCCAATCCTCAGCTCAAGGCAACTTCTTCAATGGTCACTGGTTCCCAAACCTCATACAGGGCAGCACAGTGGTTAACACTGCTGCCTCACCAGGGACCCCAGTTTGATTCTTGGCTTGGTTCACTGTTTGTGTGGAGTTTGCACACATTCTCTCTCTGCATAGGTTTCCTCCGATTTCCTCCCACCGTCTGAAAGACGTGCTGGTTAGTTGCATTGGCCATGCAAAAATTCTCCCTCAATGTACCCAAACAGATGCCACAGTGTGATGATTAAGGGATTTTCACAGTAACTTCACTGCAGTGTTAATGCAAGTCTACTTGTGACGCTAATAAAATTTTCTTTTAAGCATATCTTCACACATACACACTACTCCACCCCCTTCTTAGGAATAGTCGGGGGGGGGGGGGGGGGCATAATGGAAGGATTTCTGACCTGATTGTCAGCCCATTGAACTGCAGTATGGATGCTCCTTCCATGGCCACCAAGTCCAGACGTCACATTCAAACCCGGAGTATCTTTTCCAGATGCAGGGAAGCTACCCACTGTGCCACAAGATCTCCCACTGCAGTCAATCTGTCAAATTAATAGTATTTATTATTGTGCATTGTTCATCAAAGCCGCAAACTTTACTATGTGGTAAGCAGAATTTCATAAATAGGAACGACCATAAGACCATAAGACATAGGAGCAAAATTAGGCCTCTCGGCCCATCGGATCTGCTCCACCATTCAATCGTGGCTGATATTTTTCTCATTTCCATTCTCCTGCCTTTTCTCCATAAAGAATAGGAAACAATCTGGATATGATAATTAGCAATAAACATGCTGCGTAAGAAAGGTTTTACGTCTAAACTAAACTATCAATTTTTGAGGAAGTAGTACCTGTTAACAGTTAAGTATTGGTCTGAGCAGATGTATCACATGTAGTTATTGAATCTACAGCAGTTTCACAGCATGGTGGCACAGTGGTTAGCACTGCAGCCGCATAGCGTCAGGGCCTCGGTTTCAATTCCAGCTTCGGGTCACTGTCTGTGTGAAGTTTGCACATTCTCCCCATGTCTGGATGGCTTTCCTCCAGGTGGTATGGTTTCCTCTCACAGTCCAAAGCTGTGCAGGTTAGATGGATTGGCCATGCTAAATTGCCCCTCTGTGTGTCAAGATGTGTAGGTTAGGGGGATTAGTGGGGTAAATACACGTGGTTAAGAAGTGGGCCTGGCTAAGATGCTCTGTCAGAGAGTAGGTACTGATTCAATGGGCTGAATGGTCTCCTTCTGGACTATCGGGATTCTATGATATTGAATGAACTCCATGGTAGTCTGAACTGCGGAGTAAATAAAGGTTTGGTTTATAGCAACACCCAGCCATGACTCACATGAATTCTTGTCACACAGACAGTGGATCTCAGCCATTTCAAACCCATTGCCACTTTCTATCTGTAAAGTAACGAGAAGTTGCATTCAACAGTGAAGAGGTGCTTCAGTAACTCATTCAGACAATGAGTTCATGGAATAGACTGCCACCTAGTGTAGAAAATGACCAAGCTGAAACATTCAGGTCAGCTGCAGGCAAGTTTTTGTTTCAAAGTGGAGAAATCCAGACATGGAAAAGAAATAAAAAGGAAAATACTCATCTCAGAACCTTGACGACAGACCGATTCATGTGACAGTTGCAATCTACAAGATGGAACCAGAGTGAAGTGACTTCTTGAAAGCTATGTCTGATATACCTTCTAATTCTATCTTTTACTCTTGTTCTATGCTTCCACATTCTGCACCCTTTCCTTTCCTTCTCTATGAACAGTGTGCTTTGTCTGTATAGCATGCAAGAGACAATACTTCTCACTGTATACAAAAACATGTGACAATAATAATAAATCAAATCAAAATCAGGCAGATGCCGTTGACACCAATCTGGAGTTTTGAATTTGAGTGTATTCTGAATCCCATTGTCCCTTTCTCTCTGAGTTTTTTTGCAGTTTCTTGCAGTTTCATTACTGTGCAAAAGTTTATTTCTGCAATATTTGATGTAAGGAAAGCTACTGACATTGGAGACGCCACAGTGGTAAGTACAGCTGCCTTACAGTGCTGTTCAATCCTGGTCTCGGGTGACTGTGTGAGGCTTGCTTGTTCTCCCCATGTCTGCACGGGTTTCCTCCGGGTGCTCCAGTTTCTTCCCACGGTCCGAAGATGTTAGGTGGATTGGCCAAGTTAAATTGCCCCTTAGTGTCTCAAGATATGTGGGGGGATTAATGGGGTAAATATCGGTGGTTAGGGGGAAAGGGTAAGATGATCTAATACACCATCTTTGCAGACTTGATGGGCCAAATGGCCTCTCTCTGCACTGCAACGATTCAACATGATTCTATTGTATATTCGTTCTAAGTAAAACTTCTCAATTTGAAGAATTTGTTTATTTTCCAATGTTCCCCATACCCTACCCTCTAGCAACCTAATGATAAATCATCAGTACTTTCATAGGTGGAAGCAGTTAGGCTTCAACAGTCCATATTTCATTCCTGATCCCAGGCACTGGGAACTGTAAGTTATTTAACTCGAAGGAGAAATTTAGCCAATTCTAATTTTGTCCTCTCCTCTTATCCACATGTGCTAGCAGCTATCATCGGATATCAGACAGAAGCAGAAAGAGAGTCTGTTGTCATCCCAAAGCCCAGCCATTCTAGATACAATACGGCATCCATTCTCCATTCCCCAAATCCTGCAGAAACCAGAGCTCGCACCTGAGGCCTAAGACCCTGAGGCCTAAGACCCTGAGGCCTCCCTGCTCAGTTCCGGCTCAATACAGCAGCAAGCTATGCAGCTACACACAAAGGGCTAGACTGTCTGGCTGCAAATTGGTCTGGCCACTCCCCCAGCCCCCCGCCAACCATAAAACAGGGCACAGTGGCATTGGGTTGGCAGTATGAAGTCATCATGCCAATCTCCCAGGTGGCGAGCGAGTGGTAGAATCAGCAGCCTGCCTTTTTGAAATTATGAATTAGCTAGCTAACCTTGCTAATGACGCAATCGTTCATTCCCCTTTGTGTTTTACAGGCATCAAACTTAAAAAGCAATGGGAGTGTAATGACAATGGTGGCACAATGGTAGGTCTCTCACCAGCACCATGGCTGAATGTGACAGCAGGTTCTGCCAGGAAAGGTAACACTGCCTGTATTCTTTGTTAAACTTGTAAAAATATTTGTTAAGTCTTCAATATAAAATAAAGACTGATTCCAAGAGGAAGGGGCCTTTAAACCTATAGCTGACTTCTAGTTCATGACATTAGCCCTTTCCCTCATGATGCTGATTGAGTGCAGAACGCTCTTTTGCTTCAACAATCCGTCCTCCTTGCTGCCAGACCAGCCTAATTGACCATCCGATGCTTGATTGATGGAGATGGGACAGAGTGAGCAAGTAGACTACTCTGTATTCCATTCTGCCTTCCTCATTCCTGTGCCCCCCCAACCCCCCACACCAAAATATGGCAGAATGGGCCTAATGCACCAGGCCCAGATTTGAAATCATGGTAAATTTGAGTTTACTTTGGGTCCTGTGTTTTATCCTCTCTGTCACTCAACTGGTTTATCATCATAGTATTATAGTACCCACAGTGCAACAGGAGGCCATTTGACCCATTGAACCTACATCGACAACAGTCTCACCCAGGCCCTTTCCCCGTAACCCCACATATTTGCCCTCCTAATCCCCCGACACTAAGGGACAATTTAGCATGGCCAATCAGCCTGACCCGCACATCTTTGGTCTATGGGAGGAAAGTGGAGCACCCGGAGGAAACTCACACATATACGGGGAGAATGTGCAAAGTCCACACAGGTAATGACCCAAGGCCAGAATTGAACTCGGGTCCCTGGCACTGTGAAGCAGAAATGCTGACCACTTTGCCACCGTGCTGCTTGGTTCCACCAAGGAATCCGACTGTCACCCTCAAAAGAAGATTGGCAACTAAAGACTATTTGGTCTCAAATTAAGTTACAACTTCAGAATAAAGTTCGTTCTCAACATATTGGCCCAGATCTTCTGAGGCGTGGTAATCACCATCGGATTGTCTGCCTCAGCTGAACTCCACATTTCTTGCTGAGTCTTCCGAGCTAGCCTTTCCCAGAAATATGGAGCGCAGCATTCCTTGGAGAATTCCATTGGATCTTGGTAGAGTTAGAGAAAGACAGGACATGCCCCCATTTATTTAAGGCACTAGCTGCTGTATGATACGTTTAAATGCTCTGTGTGAATATTAATGAGCGGATGAATGAGTAGAGTGGTAGGGTGAGTAGGTGGGTAGGGTGAGTATGTGGGTCAAGTGAGTAGGTGGGTAGGGATTGGCCAGGTCAGGCCAAGAGGAGTCAGGGGTCTGGCCCAGTCAGGGGTAGAAATTGGTCGGGTCAGGTCAAGAGGGGTCAGGGGTCAGGCCCCAGACCCAATCAGGGATTATTCAGATTGGGAGCTAGTCAGATCTGATCAGGTCAGGAGTGCAGTTGGGGTATAGGAAGACCTAGTCAAGGGTGGCAGTTGGGTGGTTAGATCAGGGATCAGTTTTTACAGGTACCCAGACCGGGCTTTAATCTGTCCAACATTTCCTGGGTAACTATCCAGGCAAATCCCACGGAATGGTGTGAAGTCTCTGACGCTAATTCAGAGCAAGGGACATCTATGCAGGGCCCGGGAAGCAGGGAAATTTATCCATCAGAAGCTGAAGCCTCCCAGGCAATTCCAGCAGTGGTCAGCACATCAGAACTTCTGAAAGGCCCCACTGTACATGCGGTCTGGACCCAGATACAGGAAGATCTCAGCCAGACTGGACTTCAACTGGTTGCATTTGAAAGGAACTCAGTAAAAAGTACAACCTGCATATTTAAGAGAATATTTTGAACATAGAAAATATCCAACTGCAGTGAAATAAACTTGGCAAAAGTGGAAGAAATATTAACCCAAAACAATGTTCATACATAGGAAAAGCTTCGTCACCTGGAGAAAGGTTAGAATGTGGGACTTGCTACCACATGGAGTTGAGGCAACTTGCATTGGTAATTTTAAGGGGAAGCTGAATAAATATGTGAGGGAGAAAGGAATAGGGTTAGACAAAGCAGGGAAGGGCAATTCGAACGTAAACACCAACATGGACACATTGCATTAAACAGCCTGTTCTGTGCTGTCAAATTTTATGCAATTCTAAATAAAAATAACATTTGAGGAAATTTTCTTTAAAAAGTTAGAGCGAGAATTGGATAGGGAGTAATTTCAAGAGGAAGTTCAGAGAGACAGCCTTAGTTGATAGTGGTTAGCACTGCTGCCTCACAGCGCCAGGGACCCGGGTTTGATTCCCAACTTGGGTCACTGTCTGTGCAGAATCTACACATTCTCCCCATTTCTGCATGAGTTTCCTCTGGGTGCTCCAGTTTCCTCCCACAGGCCAGGTTGGGTACATATTGACCATGCTAAATTCTCCCTCAGTGAATCTGAACAGGCGCTAGAGTGTGGCGACTAGGGGATTTTCACAGTTACTTCATTGCAGTGTTAATGTAAGCTTACTTGTGACACTAATAAATAAACTTTAAACTAAAAGAAGATCAAAAACCTTGCCGTTAACATTGGACTGGAATAAGTGCCCAAGAGGAATGATGCTTACATTTTTTTTCTTTTCAATTTCTTTTCAACATTTACAACACAAGAGGTTTTTTATTCTTCAGAGGATGGAGTTCTATGCTTGGATTATGATACCTTAGCTTATTTGTGTATGTAACGTGATAATATCACTGGATTTGTAACCCACAGATCCAGGCTAATGCTCTGGGGGTTAAAGTTCAAATCACAGCATGGCAACTGGTGGAACTTAAATTCAATTAATAATAAAAATCAGGAAGTTAGTTTCAGTAATGGCAGCCACATAGCTACCATTGATTGTTGTAAGAAACCACCTAGTTCACTAAAGGATGGCAGCTCTGTCAAATGAGCAGAGACTAAGTCAGTTAGGATTGTATTCATTGGAGTTTAGAAGAGTGAGAGGGGATCTCATAGAAACTTGTAAAATTCTAACAGGATTAGGCAGGGTAGATTCAGACAGAATGCTCCCGATGGTGGGGGAGTCCAGAACTCGGGGTCACAGCTTAAGGATAAGGGGTAAACCTTTTAGGATTGAAGTGAGGAGAAATTTGTTCACTCAGTGAGCGGTGAATGTCTGGAATTCACCATCACAAAAAGTAGTTGATTGTGTGATTTCAAGAAGAAATTAGATAATGCTCTAGGGGGCTAAAGGGATATGGTGGGGGGTGGGGTGGGGGGGGGGTAAAGGAGTGGAATTAGAATATTGTGTTTGATGATCACCCATATCAAAATGATTGGTGGAGCAGGTGCAAGGGGCCAAATGGCCAACTCCTGCTTCTAATTTCTATGTGTCTTGACATGCAACAGAATGGTGCAAAGTGAATTCAGAACCATGGTTCTTCTGGCTGTGAATTCCTTTACTCAGCTATGGTATTCCCATGAGGAAACACCTAGACAGGATAAAGGGTAGGAAGTCAATTCTCTCCACTTACAGACTTCTTACACGTATCTCTGGATAAGCACTGGCTCCGAAAGAGGAGAGCAAATATTAATGATTTACACTCTCATCCAGAAAGTCTCAGTTGAAATTTTGGTGAACCTTCACTCAATGGGATGTTGCTGGGCTTTAAAAGTGGCAGTCAGACCACTATGTGGTAAGTTGGGTTTAATTGTCATGTATGTGTAGTTATGAGGGAGCACACACAGATTGATGGCCACTGTTCAGGTTCCATATTCCCTGCTAAAGGAGCTCCCCTCCAAGTCACACAGACCATCCTGATTTGGAAAAGTATCAGCATCCCTTCATTGTCACTAGGTCAAAAACCTGGATCTCCCTTCATCACAGAATGTAGGGCAGCAGTGGTTAGGACTGATGCCTCACAGCACCAGGGACTCCAATTCAATTCTGGCCTGGGTCACTCTGTGTGGAGTTTGCACATTCTCCCTGTTTCAGTGTGTGTTTCCTGCGGATGCACCAGTTTCCTTCCACAATCCAAAGATGTGCAAGTTAGTTTGATTGGCCATGCTAAATTGACCCTAGTGTCAGGGGAATTAGCAGGGCAAATATGTGGGGTTATGGGAATAGGGCCAAGGTGGGATTGTGCTCAGTGCAGGCTCGATGGGCTGAATGGCCTCCTTCTCCACTGCAATGATTCTATCACAATGGGCCACAGCGGTACAAGGAGACAGCTTACCAACCACCTTCTCAATTAGGGATGAGCAACAAATGCTGGCCTAGCCAGCGACACCCACATCCCATGAAAGAATAAAAAAAAGGCTGATGGAGACTGATTTGAAGAACTTCACTGTTCAATAAAGATGAGGACAAAAGACGTTACACAGAGCATTTCTTTAGCTGCTGGTGAACTTAAAAATTAGATTTTATTTTCAGAAAAGATATTTGATTATAGATTAACCTTAACTTAAGTAGAATCACTTAAACATTCAACTGCAGAGAAGATTTCAATTTGTTCCACACTGCTACAGCAATCTTTGAAACCATCCTTCTTAAAAAGCAACATCAAACACTGATAGCTAGTGACAAGATAAGTGACAGAAAGCATGAGGCAGAAGTGAAAGAATTAAGAGCGGAGATTTACGGTCCCGTCGCAGTGGGGAAAAGGGCTGGAAAATGCAGCAAGGCATTCAGCAAGCCATTGACTTTGGCAGGATTGGAAAATATGGCCAGAGAGAGGGATCATAAAATTCCGACCTATGTTACTAAGCCGTGACTGTTGTTAGAACACAGATTCAGAAGTTGGGCTAAGCATTCTCTTGGGCCGAAAGTCTTATTGCCCAGTTGGGCTTTTGTATAGTTCTGAAGCTCTATCTTTATGGCCCAACTGAAGTACTTCTCCAGCAGAGAAGTGACATCCCGACACATCCCGGCATCTCTTGGGATTCCTTCTGCTGAAAGGGTCTCCTGAGGTTCTTCTCTCTTGCCCATCGTAAGAATGCCGCTTGCCTGGTTCTCTAAGCCGTGGAGAAGGTGGTGCAGGCGGCTTTGAAAGGGAGCACTTGCTTTCCTCTTGCCCAGGGTGAGGATGCCAGCTGCATGGTTTCCTGTGCCATGCAGGTGATTAATAACCTGGCAGGAGCAGGTTTGCTGTTGGCAACACTTGGGGACATTGGTGGTAGCAAAGGCTAATGAGCAGAGCAGGACCAGAGTCAGAATAACACACAACTTCTGTAAGCAAGAGAAACAAGTTAACACATTTCACTGGGAGAAGATATTTTAACACAGCTATAAGGTAGCGTTGTCCAATATGATAGCTACACATCACAAATGACTACTTAACAAATCAGGCAAATTGTATGTCATAGAATCCTGTAGTGCAGAGGGAGGCCATTTGGCCCATTGAGACTGCACCAACTCTCTAACGGAGCATCTCACTCCAGGCCCTATCCCTGTAACCCCACGTATTTATCCCACTAATCCTCCTACACATATTGGGACCCTAACGGGTAATCCATCATGGCCAATCAACCTAATCAGCATGTCACTTGGACTGTGGGAGGAAACAGGAGCATCCAAAGGAAACCCACGCAGACGCAGAGAGAACGTGCAAATCTGCATAGACAGTCACCCAAAGCCAGAATTGAACTTGAGCCCCTGGCACTGTGAGGCAGCAGTGCTAACCACTGTGCCACCCAACACTTTCACGTCTTTGGGCATCGAGGGACAATTTAATATGGCCAATCTAGCTAACCTGCACATCTTTGGAGTGTGGGAGGAAACCGGAGCAGCCAGAGGAAAACCATGCAGACATAGGGAGAATGCGCAAACTCCATGCAGGCAGTCATCCAAAGCCAGAATTGAACCTGGGTCCCTGATGCTGTGAGGCAGCAATGTAACCATTGTGCCGCTGTGCTGTCCAACAACAATTAATTGTATTTTGTGCCCTTTAATTTGTGAATGCAAATGCATCAATTTTTTGCTCACGATTCAAAACTGCTCTTTTCAGAAAGTTCATCCTATTAAAATATTCACAATTATAGCTCCACCTCAATTATAACAGAAGCGGTTTTGGTTGTCATTTGACATTTTCCATGCGATAAGCACTTTCAAGTTGAATGTACCTAATAATAGTGTGAAAATTCTTGATTCACTACAACTATCTTAGTAATAACAGTGGAGATTAAGCCAAACTAATGGATGGCAGCAGGAATGTGACATCAGCAGAGATCTCCTGGAGGGAATAAAATGATATAAATGAACTGGAACACATTCAGGACCGTGAGAATAAAGAACGGCTGCATGAAGGTGCAATCATATTTAAACAAGAAAATCAAACAAAATTCATTAGTGCAGACATTCGGAGCGGGGAGGGAGGGGAAAATGGGCAGCATTGGTTAGCATCGCTGGCTCAAAGTGCCAAGGACCTGAGTTCGATTCCCAGCTTGGGTCACCTGTCTCTGTGGAGTCTGCACGTTCTCCCTGTGTCTGCGTGGGTTTCCTCCCACAGTCTGAAAGACATGCAGGTTAGGTGCATTGCCATGCTAATTTCTCCCTCAGTGTACCCGAACAGGGACCGGAATGTGGCAACCAGGGGATTTTCACAGTTCATTGCAGTGTTAATGGAAGCCTATGGCAATAATAAATAAACTTTAAAATGAGGATGGAGGAAATAACCTGAAAACTGCCTCTGCACGGCGAAAGTTTATATATCTCGATCTGATCCCCTCTTATCCTTTTAAACTCTGTAAATATAAACTCAGCGAATATAAACTCGTTATTTAATCTCTCCTCATACATGAATGAAAATGAATAATGGCAGGATATTAAAAAGGAGGGGTGGGACACAAGGAAGCACACAAGCCCAAGGGATGAGGCAGAACATGGGATGGCTGAATATATTATGTACAAGACAAATTCTTCATTATCAGAGAAGTGATCATAAACCAATGTAATGAGTGCCTCCAAACCTTTTTATTTCATGGAAAACTGCGATAATCAGGCAACCAGCAATGCCACACGCATCAGCAATTCATAGGAAGCTGTGTAACGCCTAAACCACTTGCTTGTTGTACAACAACTTAAATTGCAAGTATATTATACTCAATCTCACAGCTGATCCGAACACATCCTGGGCACTTACATTATTTTACATACATTAAAAAAAAGAGGATTTGAAACAGAAGGGCTATTTAAAGCAACTTAAGTGAATCAGCCAAAGATGCTTTGCAAGTGGCTCACGGTGAAACTATTATAGAATCTTTATAGAACTATAGAATCTCAAGGAATTGGTTTGTTGGTGCAGCAGGTAATTAAGAAGGCAGATGGAATTTTGTCCTTCATTGCTAGAGGGATGGAGTTTAAAAACAGTGAGATTATGTTGCAGCTGTACAAGGTGCTGGTGAGGCCTCTCCTGGAGTACTCTGTACAGTTTGGGTCTCCTTACTTGAGAAAGGATATACTGGCACTGGAGGGTGCAGAGGATATTCACTAGGTTGATTCCGGACTTGAGAGGGTTGGCTTATGAGGAGAGACTGAGTAGACTGGGGCTATACTCACTGGAGTTCAGAAGAATGAGGGGGGATGTTATAGAAATATAAGATTATGAAGGGAATAGATAAGATAAAAGCAGGGAAGTTGTTTCTACTGGCGGGTGAAACTAGAACCAGGGGGTATAGCCTCAAAATAAACAGATTTAGGACTGAGTTGAGGAGGAACTTCTTCACACAAAGCCTTGTGAATCTGTGGAATTCCCTGTGCAGTGAAGCAGTTGAAGCTAAGACTACCTCATTGAATGTTTTTTAAGGCAAGAATAGATAAATTTTTGGACAGAAAAGGAGTTAAGGGTTATGGTGAGCGGGCGGATAAGTGGAGCTGAGACCACAAAAAGACCAGCCATGATCTTATTGAATGGTGGAGCAGGTTTGAGGGTCCAGATGGCCTACTCCTGCTCCTAGTTCTTACGATCTTACACTGCAGGAGGTGGCCATTCAGCCCATCTTTGAAAGAGCTATTCAACGAATCATCCTCTAACCCCACAAACATTTTCATCACAAAGCATTCCACCAATTCCCTTCAGTTACTATTGGTCCTGCTCCCACCATTATTATTATTGGTGTTGATTGCGGGGTTGACATATGAGGAGAGATTAAAAGGTTTGGACTTATACTCACGGGAGTTTAGAAGGATGAGAGGGGGTCAGATTAAAGTATATAAAATTTTAAAAGGGATTGATAAAGTAAATGTAGACCAAAATGTTTCTTCTTGTGGGGCAATCTAGAAAAAGGGGCGGCACGGTAGCACCGTGGTTAGCACTGCTGCTTTACAGCTCCAGGGACCTGGGTTCGAATCCCAGCTCAGGTCACTGTCTGTGTGGAGTTTGTACATTCTCCGTGTGTGTGTGTCTGTGTGTGTGTGTGTGTGTGTGTTTCCTCTGGGTACTCTGGCCAATCTCATCCACACATCTTTGGATTGTGGGAGGAAACCATTCTAAATTGCCCCTTAGTGCCCCGGGCTGCATAGGTTAGAGGGATTAGTGGGTAAATACGTAGGGATAAAGGGATAGGGCCTGGGTGGGATTGTGGTCGGTGGAGACTCAATGGGCCTCTTCCTGTGCTATAGGATTCTATGATTCTAAGAGATCACAGGAATAGATTGAGAGGTGGGAGGTGGATTCAAAGCTGAGATGAGGAGGAACGACTTCTCACAGAGAGTGGTGAATTTGTGGAACTTGCTGCCCTATAGCATGGTGGAGTCTGAATCATTGAACGGTTTCAAGAAGGAGATAGATATATTTCTAATTTTAAAAAAAAGGATAAAAGGATGTGGGGAACAGGTGGGGAGATGGATTTGAGACCGGGGAGAGATCAGCCATGATCTGATTGAATAGCGGAGCAGGCTCGAAGGACTGAATTTGCTAATTCCTATGACATTATATTGCATTCATGCTGCAAAGAGGCCAATTAAAAGGTGAAAAAGCTACCCTGAACAGCCACAGAGATCCTTATCAATGTTTTACACAGTGACCTTCTGGGCTCAGCTGGATTAACTGCAGCAAATGCAGTAAGTGGCAACTAGGTGACTGATTGGCAACAGAGACAGAGAGAGAGAGAATGGGAAATAGGAGGAAGATTAACACAGCAATGACCTCTGAGAAGATGTTTCAGAGTGGGCTGATTAGAGACTGGATGGCATCTGTCTGTTCTTATGCTCAGCAGAATGTGGGGAGCTAACACCTACAAAGGAAAAATACTGCCATTCCTGACAAATAAACCCCAGTGTCAAGGTGATTCTGACAGAAAACCAAAACAACTTCTAAGCAATCAATTACCTGAAAACGTAAAAGGGGAAGAAAACAGATGGCAGTCACACCGGGCACTTACGATCTTGGAACAAGCACTGGAAACTCAGACACATTTCCACGAATAAAGTCAAACGCATTCAAATGAAACATGATTGCAACTCAGAAAATGGACTATGAAAGACAAAATACTTTTTAAAAAATTGATTTCCTTTGTCTCCCTCGCTACGCCTGGCCCCCTCCCCTGTTTTTATAAATCAGAACAGAAAATGCTGGAAGTACTCTGCAGGTTAGGCAGCATCTATGGAGAGAGAAATAAAATTAATGGCTGGAATTTTACCAACCCACCCTCCCTGGAACGGGGGCTGGTGAGGCTTGCAGAATGGAATTCTCCTTTGGCCTCAGCTGGGACTTTACGAGCCTCACCTGACCGAGGCCATAAAATCCCACCCAATATTTCAAATCAAAAAACTTTCCTCTGTTCACATCTTACTTTCCCCCCTTTCCCTTTCTGACACTGAAGTCTGCTTTTTTATTTTACTTTCCCCTATTTATCCTTAGCCACCCCCACCTCATTCTTCTCCCTTCTTGTACAAACACACACAAATATTACTTTCACGACTGCGATTTCCATCTCCACGAACTCCTCACAGCAGCGAGCAAACAAGCAGCATATTCTTGACATAGGGGCTTGAGCCTTTCTGATGAATTGAAGAGGAACAGCTTCACAATCCCTTATTTATAATATCCATCATTCCTAACAAATATCAGCAACCTTTCTCTGACGGGTAATGACATACTGAGGCACGCAACGCCACATCAGTGACTCTCATTAGCTGTACAGCCCTTCATTAAATCTAGAAAATAGAAAAAGAAATCTTTGACATTGGAGAATTCTTGCTGTTAATAGGGTGCCAAGCCATCAATAATAGAACCAGTTTGTTCCAGCTTCTAGCTCAGGTATTCTACTCATCAAATTAGCCTTTATTTAACTTTACCTGAATAGACTGTGTCTGTAACCTGGCATTAATTAGCTTCTGATCCCCAAAGGCATCTACTTCTCTTCCTGAGGACATCTCCAATTTACTGTATCGATATATTTTTAAAACATTACTTCCTATTCCGCTTTGGCAGATAGGGCTTGTATTTGAGTCCCACAACGACTTTTAATGTCATCCGATCACCTCATTTTAGCTACAGTCTATGTTTCTGTGTGTCCTACATTACAACAACACATGCACTTCAAAAATACTTCACTGGCAAGTAAAGCAACTTTGAGGCATGCAGTAGTCAGAAAAAGTGCTCCTAAAATGAAAGTTATTTTTCTAAACAGTATGTTATATTGGCCCATTACAGTTTCCAACGTGTTTTCTAAAAGGTTGCACTATTGACCAGTTCTGTTTTAGTGCTGTTGTTGGGCAATATCAGGGATCATGTCTTTTATATTTTAATTTATATGTCCATATTTTGTTTAATTTCAGTGTAATACATGCAGGCTACATAGAGCAAGCCCAGAGAACTGGGTCTCACCAGAGGGAAGGAAAGGGTTAATGCAGACAGACAGAGGCCTGCTCTGCTGACAGATAATGATTAACGCATGCTATCAACTTCTGATGTGCAGGAGATTATCACGACAATGGGAGAATCGGCATTAAGACAGCCAGACTCCATATAGCCTAGAGAGGGTATGGGCTTCTGTAAAACATGATCACCATGTAATCATGGTGTAAAACATGGTCAACAAGTAGATGGGGTGGGGGGGGGGGGGTAACGATTAACATGTGTATAATAAATGTCATTAACAAGGGCTAGAGGGCACAGCCTCAAGATAAGGAGAGGGGGCAGTTTAGATCAGAGCTGAGGAGGAACTTCTTCACTCAAAGGGTGGTGAATCTCTGGAATTCTCTGCCCGTTGAAGTGGTGGAGGCTGCCTCGCTAAATATATTTAAGTCACGGGTAGATTGGTTTTTGATGGACAGGGGAATTGAGGGTTATGGGGAGAAAGCGGGAAGTGGAACCGATCCACTTCAGATCAGCCATGATCTTATTGAAAGGTGGGGCAGGCTTGAAGGGCTAGATGGCCTACTCCTGCTCCGATTTCTTATGTTCTTATGTCATTGTAAATCAATTGGGCAAATACAAGGCTTTGACAATATAATCGGGTAAACAGAGCTATGCAAAGAACTGATTAACTAAGTTGTACGGAACAATGCAGTCTGCATAACAAGATCAGAAGAACCATCTTGTATCCAACTCGAGGAATTAATATGCTAATATAAATCTTTGTGACTTGGAAAAGTATAATAATCTGTACAAATCTATCAGGGTCAGAGAGGGCTCTCAGGCAACCTGAGATTTCAGGCTGGAGTCCAGGTCTCCCTCATGCACGTGGAATAAAAATTTTTCTTGAAGTTCGACATGATTTACAGGGCTTGACTCATTTTATTGCCTTCCCACAGTGCTATAGAGAATTGTACTGCAGCCCTTTTACTGAAGGTGAAAGTTTGACATTATTTTGATGCTTGGGCAAAGTAACAAAGGTGATTGTGGAATGGACCGTGGCTGGAAGTGGCAATACACAGACCTCTTCCCTGGCCGCAGGAATGTGACTCACAGCCAGGTAGTTTGGCAGGGACGCGTTGCTTGTAAACCCAACTCTGCACCGAGCTGACGGAGCGATACAACAGCAGCACATTGTATTTGCAGAGCCAGCAAGAAAGAAATTGAGAGGTGCATAAATATTGCATGAAATTTTCTGATTAGCAGAAAGAAAATGCCGTAAGCAAACTTGTTATCGCCAGGTGGGAGAAAACAGAATTGAAAAGCAAATAATCTTACAACACAGGAGGAGTTTATTCAGCCAGTTGGGTTCTTTGCAAAAGATAGCCAATTATAGACCCACTCACTTAGTCTTTCCCTGCAGCCATGCTTTTCTTTCATGTTCAAGCTGATTTTCTTTTAAAATTTACTCTTGAATCAGCTTCCAGCACCCTTTTAAGCAACATACTCCAAATAATAATTATTCATTCCATAATTCTCTTCTACCCTTTGCCTCTGGCAACAGTTCTTCCTCAATTCATCAATCAATATCTTTCAAACCTTTGGGACCAGGGATCCCTCATCATTTTAACCACCACCATTAAATCCTCCTCTGTTCAGTACCGAAGAATCCTAGCTTCTCCAGTCACTCTACATTGCTGGAGCCTCTTTTTTCCCTGGTTCCAAAGATTTGAGATATTAGGAGATCAGCTCTTAGATTACAAGGATTCTGCAAGAAGGAGATTAGTTTGGATTCATTCCTAAAGTTCTTTAATAAACTTTCATAGAATCCCCAAAGGGAGGCCATTCAGCCCATCCAGCCTGCATCAACAACAATCCCACCCAGGCCCTATCCTCCTAACTTTGATTATTTACCCTGCTCGTCCCCTAATACTAATCGAGTATGGTCGATCCACCTAACCTGCACACCTTTGGAGCATAGGAGAAAACCAGAGCACCCGGAGGAAACCCTCTGGGGAATGTGCAAACCCTGCATAGACAGTCACCCAAGGCTGGAATTGAACCCAGATCCCTGGCATTGTGAGGCAGCAGTGCTAACTATGGTGCCACCATGCTGCCCAGAACTTTCCAGCTGTTCACAGCAGTGGGATCTTTGGGTGTGTCTGACAGTGCACGCCAACTGTGGGTTTTCCCAGTGGCGAGGGAGCATTCAACAGCAAATCCCATTGACAGCGGGACCAGAAGATCCTGCCACCAGCCAATAGCTGGCTACCAAGGCAGGTGGCACAAATAAATCCCACCCTTATTTACACACCAGAACAAACCCCTGTGTTCTAGGAGGAGCTCTAACTGACAATCATCGCTATGATCCTTGGCACAACCCTCAAGTTACTGCTGAGATCTGGTTAGGGACCAATAACTAAAAGCAGCAAAAGTCCTGCAGGGCTGGAATCTGAAACAAGAACAGGATGCTGGAAAAGCTCAGCAGCACTGGCAGCATCTGTAGAGAGGGAAAGCAGAGTTAATGTTGAGTCCTTTTGGCTTTTTGTCACAATTGGAGAGAGAGAATGTGATAGATATTAAAGTTCAGTTCTGACAGACAGCCAAAAGGACATGAGATGTTAACTCTGCTTTCTCTCCTTACAGATGCTGCCAGACCTGCTGAGTTTTTCCAGCATTCCGTTTGGTGGCATGGTGCCTCAGTATTTAACACTGCTGCCTCACAGCTCCAAGGACCAGGGTTCGATTCCCAGCTTGGATCATTGTTGTGCGGAGTCTGCACATTCTCTCCATGTGTGCATGTGTTTCCTTCGGGTACTCCGGTTTCCTCCCACAGTCCAAAGATGTGCGGGTTAGGTGCATTGGCCATGCTAAATTGCTCCTTGGCGTCCCGGGATGCGTAAATTAGGGGGATTAGCAGGGTAAATATGTGGGGTTACGGGCATCGGGCCTGGGTGGGATTGTTGTTGTGGAGACTCGATGGGCCGAATGGCCTCCTTTTATACTGTAGGGATTCTATGATCCTCTATTCTTGTTAGGGACCAACTACATCTTGTTTAAAAAGTAGATAAAGTTTGAGGCTCAAGACATTTGCTTCATAAATAAGAAGATTCCATAAATTTTGAACAAACAAACTTTGCCATACAAGGTCAGAAAGATAAAACAATTTGCAAGGTCTATCTCAGACTCTAACATTTATGAGGTACACATGAAAACACCAGGCAAACTGTGGTCAAACAAGCCTCATTGCCAAATGTGACCAAAACACGGGTGGAATTCTCCAGCCGCGCTTGCCTCAAAACCGAAGAATCGCACTCGAGGTCAATGGACTTATTCATGGCCCACCCCCACACGTTACAATTGCCATGGTGGCAGGAATTCTGGCCTAGATTCCACAGGTTTCTCAACAACCCACCCAGACGTCAGTATACTCTGAGAGTCAACTAATCTCACTGAAACTCCATCCCTCTGATGAGAGTTTCCCCAACTTCATATTCAAAATTGGAATCTCTCCAAAAAAAAAATCACTCCAACATGGCAACTTCAACAATAGCCCACCTCGCAGGGTTTCAATCTTGTGAGATTCGGTTCCCCTGGATTCCTGATTCTACCCGCGGGCAGCAACTCACAAGCACAATAGGCCAAGCAGAACGTTATGCTCCTTTGTCCCAAAGGCCCACAGTCGTTGCAGCAAAGGAGTCATCAACCTTCAACTGCTCTCTTGGATCTACAGGACTACTTCTGAGCCCATTGCACTTAAAGTCTACTCCTCCAGCCATTTCTCCATTTTTCTGCCTTTCTTTTTTTTTTGTAATGGAACTGGGACCTATGTCTGTCCCTTACCTGGGAACTTCCTTTTTGGGACTTCTCCCTGTCCCCTCACCTGCTTTCTGTGATCTCTCTCTGTCCCCTACCCAGGATATTTGCTAGCCATGTTTCTTTACATCCAGGCTCTGTTTTATTAGACACAAGCTTAGTGGGTCCCAAAGAATATAAAAGGGCTAATCTGCGTGAAACAAGTGTGATAAGCCGGGTCTGCGCATACTGAGAGGTTCTGAGACCCACCAAGAGTTTAGGTTCCCCGCCTCAAGCTTAAAACCAAAGTGAGTTTGGGTTTCACAACATCAAGAGCAGGTTTGAGATTAAACTTGCAATTCAAGCCATAGAGATATACAGCATAGAAACAGACCCTTCAGCCCAACTCGATCCATGTCGACCAAGTTTCCAAAACTGAACTAGCCCCATATCCCTCTAAACCTTTGCCATCCATGTACCAGTTCAAATGTCTTAAATGCAATCGCCCTACATATTTGCTCATCAATTTCCTCTGACTATTGGGCGGCCTATGATACAATCCCATCAAAGTGATCACTCCCTTCTTATTTCACATTTTCACCATATAGCTTCCCTGGACGTTCCCTCAGGATCTCAGGAAGGAGCAGTGCTCTGAAAGCTCGCAATTCCAAATAAACCTGTCAGACACAGGATAAGGGGCCAATCATTTAGGACTGACTTGGGAAATTTCTTCACTGGGAGGGTTGTGAAGATTCGGAGTTCTCTATCGCAGTGGGTTGTGAATGCTCTGTCATTGAACATATCAAGGCTGGGATAGACACTGGGGGGAATTTCCCAGCTGTGCTTGCCCCAGAACCCGAAAATCCTGCCTGAGGTCAACAGACCTTTACACAGTCTGCCCCCTGCATGTTACAATTCCCGTGGCGGGCAGGATGGGAAAATTTCACTCATCAACTTTAAAGTATTAATGTCACAAATAGGCCTACATAAACAACGCAATGAAGTTACTGTGAGAATCCCCTAGTTGCCACACTCTGGCACCTGTTCGGCTACACCGAGGGAGAATTTAGCACAGCCTAACCAGCACGTCTTCTGGACTGTGGGAGGAAACAGGAGCACCCAGAGGAAATGCACACGGACACTTGGTGAATGTGCAAACTCCACACAGACAGAGACCCAAGCCAGGAATCAAACCCGGGTCCCTGGCACTGTGCGAAAGCAGCGCCAACCATTGTGCCTAGACCTGTTGGCCAGTTTAGGTGAGTGATGAAGATCTGATGGCACAATTCAAAGAATTTCGTTGTCCACCTGGTGTCCAGACTAAACTTCAACCAACTGCATGGGAAGCCCGGCGGCACAGTGGTTAACACCGCTGTCTCACATCACCTGAGACCCAGATTCAATTCCCAGCTTGGATCATTGTGCAGAGTTTACATTTTTTCCCCCGTATCTGTGTGGGTTTCCTCTGGGTGCTCTGGTTTCCTCCCACAGTCTGAAAGATGTGCTGGTTAGGTGCATTGGCCATGTTAAATTCTCCCTCAGCATACCCGAGCGGGTGCGGGAGTTTGGTGACTTGGGGATTTTCACAGTAACTTCATGGCAGTGTTAATATAAGAATCATAGAACCCTACAGTGCAGAAAGAGGCCCTTTGTCCCATCGAGCCTGCACTGAACACAATCCCACCCACGCCCTACCCCCATATCATACCCACTAATCCCTCTAACCTACGCATCCCTAAACGCTAAGGGGCAATTTCTTAGCACGGCCAATCAACCTAACCCGCACATCTTTGGACCGTGGGAGGAAACCGGAGTACCCGGAGGAAACCCACGCAGACATGAGGAGAACATACAAACTCCACACAGACAGTGAACCGAGCCAGGAATTGAACGCAGGACCCTGGCGCTGTGAAGCAGCAGTGCTAACTACTGTGCTACTGTGCCGCCCAAATAAGACTATTTGTGACTAATAAATAAACTTTAAATATACTGGCCTATTTCATTCAACATTTTCAAGCATGTTGTGTACAAATTGGCTGCTATGCTTGGTTACAAAATAGCATTTCCACTTCCAAAAAAAATTCAAGAAGAGGTATTCTGAAACACTCTGGATGCAGGATAAAGCAGTGTTGTGATAGAGGGTGCTTACTGCTTCTTATATTAACAGTTAAAAACAAGAAATGAAACTATAAATGTTGTCCTAATACAAACAGGCAATCTGTCAAATGAAATTTGAGCGTGCACGTTGTAATAGACAGGATAAGCTATTTATAACATATCTACAGATTGTTATCTGGCACCCCCTGCTGGATCTTAGCACACACAATGCGGAAAAGGATTTTTCCAAGCTCAAATGTACCAAGATTCCCATATCATTATTTTTTTTTTAACAAATGTAAATTACAACTAGCTGAACCTACCAACAATGACTAATTATGGCAGCGACAGTTGGGTGGACAGAACATTTTTACATAAAGTATTCGCCGAAAAATTATTCTAGGCCTTTGCTTTAAAAAGAAGATTTAGCAAGGGGCAGCACGCGGGCACAGTGGTTAGCACTGTTGCCTCACAGCGCCATTGGGTTCAAAACTGGCCTCGGTCACTGTCTGCGTGGGATTTGCACATTCTCCCCATATCTGCATGGGTTTCCTCCGGGGTGCTCTGGTTTCCTCCCACATTCCGAAGATGTGCAGGTTAAGTTGATTGGCCATGCTAAATTGATGAGATGCTGGCGTTGGACTGAGGTAAACACAGCAAGAAGTCTCACAACACTGGTGGCTTTTGCTACCAAATAAACCTGTTGGACTTTAACCTGGTGTTGTGAGACTTCTTACCCTGGTAAATTAACTATTGGTGTCGGGGGATTGGCAGGGTAAACATGTAGGGTTACAGGGATAGGGCCTGGGTGGGATAATTGTTGGTGCAGACTTGATGGGCTGAATGGCCTCCTTCTGCATTGTAGAGATTCTATGAATCCCTGATCCGTACAAACGGCAATAAATTCAGGCACTGCAGTGACGATGCTACTGATTATTTCACCCATTTATGGTGTTACCAGCAAGGCCACCATTTACTGTCCATCCATAATTGCCCTTTAATTTCAGAGAACAGCTTTCCATGTTGCCCTGGAGTTGGATTTCCTTCCCTCAAGGGCATGAGATGGGGGGTAATTTTCAGTCTATATTTTCCATCAGAAAGAACAACAGCCAGAGCAGAAACTTGAGAGAATTGGGAAATGTGTTTCTCACTGGTGAGACCATATTTCCTGATTTTTTTTCTAACCCTTGATGGTGACATAATGAGGTTCCCAGCCCTTTATTAACATGGATTTGAATCATTTTAATATCATTACCCAGCACTCCCCCCTTCCAACACATGATCCCAGGGTTTGAAAAATCAGCTGCGGTCAAGGAGGCTCCCCCCCCACTCTGGACGCAAAGGTAGGAAGGGTCGCCAGAGGAAGAGGGATATGTCACTGCCCCCTGGTACTGCAGCCTGGCACAGGATGGCAGTGCCAAGGTGTGCAACAGGGGTAGAGCCAGGGCTGGGCCCTCCAGGCAAATGTTCCCCTTCTTTGCCTTGGGAAAGGCTGATGCTTGTGAGGGATGGAGAGTGTCCCTGAGACTGCGGTGTTTGGAGCTGGATGTTGCGGGGGGGGTGGGTCCCCAGTGCTTGTGGTGGACTGGCAGTGTGGAAGCCCCCCCTATGCTGGTGAAGTTGTGGTCCTATTATGAATGTGGAGGGGGCCGGGGTGCGGTGCTGAGAACCGTTCAGCTTGTGTGTTGGTTGCAACAGCCTTTAAAAGATGGCATCCCATCTCAGTGTAACGGGCCTTGCTGGTTTGATCAGGCCCTGCCCCATAGCATAAGCTCCCCCCATTTGTTTGCTTTACTCAGACTCAAGATCTGGATGAAAACTGATCTGTGTAGCTAGAGAGTGACAGGCCAATTTTCAGTCAGAGTCTGACACTGAATAAATATGAGAAAATTCAGTCTCACACGAGCTTTTACAACAATCCTTGAGCGTTTTTTTTAAAAAAAGATTCCCAACAGTGCAGAAGGAGGTCACTCAGCCCATCGAACCTGCACCGACCACAATCCCAACCAGGCCCCTTCCCCATAACCCCACACATTTACTCTGCTAATCCCCTGACACCAGGGTCAATTTAGCATGGCTAATGCACCTAACCCACATATCTTTGGACTGTGGGAGGAAACTGGAGCACCAGGAGGAAACCCACACAGACACAGGGAAAATGTACAAACTCCACACAGACAGTGACCCAGGCTAGGAATCGAACCCAGGGCCCTGGCGCTGTGAGGCAGCAGTGCTAAGCACTGTGCCACCGTAATCTACAGTTTTTCAAGGAAACAGGAAGTAAACTAGCCTTTTCAGAAAGAATTCAACTTAGCATGTACTTCCTTTGATAAAGATTTCCCGGCCTTGCCCTGTGATATAGATAACGACGTACAGACTGTCAAAATGCAAGTTAAAACAATTTTGAAGATCAAAAGCCTGCAGAAAACATCAGAAAATAAAATATGTCTTGAAAGATTTTCCAGCATTTGCAATATTTCCTTTGAAGACAAGCCTGATCATTTCAATGTTGCAGTTTTGATACGACAACAGAACAGTTAACATTTCGACAAAATGTCATCATAGAATCATTAAGGTTCAATGGAATGCAAATGCCAAGGTACACACAGGCTGGCTGGAGCAGTGGTGGGCAACCTGCAGACCACAAGCTGCCAAACTGGCTCTGAATGCAGCCCAGAAGATATTCTGTTAACTGTTGCCCACACGCAGAGTTGCCACGCTTCCCTGCTTTCCATCCGTGTAGATTTTATCCGAGCAGCATGACTGAAATGATACGCACGTAAAGCAAAGATAATTGGAGTGAGGTGTGTGCTGATTGCCCACAGCATTGACTGAGGGAGCTGTGTGCTCCCTCTGTGTCCAAAGTGTAATTCATAGAGTAGAATCCCTATAGTACAGAAGGAAGCCTGTGCCTGTGCCAACCATAAGCCCACACAAGCTCTATTTCCGTAACCCCACACATTTACTCTGCTGATCCCCCTGATACTGGAGTCAATTTACCATGGCCGATCAACTTAACTGCGGGAGCAAACTGGAGCACCCCAGAGGAAACCCATGCAGACATGGGGAGAATGTGCAAACTTCACACAGACAGTGACTGAGGCCAGAATCGAACCTGGGTCCCTGGCGCTGTGAGGTAGCAATGCTAGCCATTGTACCACCCTATTTATTTTAATTTTCTATTTTTTTAATTTATTTTGTTTTTGCTGTTTTAAGTTGATGACAGCTCTAATGTTATATGAATGATGAAACATTTTCTATAACTTATGAAATATTCAGCATGTATTCAATCTTATTCATAGCACCATGGTTAATTGGATTTCAATCTTGCGGTCCACTAAAATGAAGGAGGTTCACTAATATGGCCCACTCATTAACCTAGGGTGTCCATTGCTGGTCTGGAATGTTAGCTCATTGTCAAACCTTCTGACAACCAACTAATAATAAAAAAAATCAAAGAAATGCACACCTAGATCACAGAGTTAGGTGATGTTGCCTGACCATTTCAGAATTCACCAAAAACCTTCTTAGTTGCAGGTTGCCACATAAGTATATGATAAACAAAACTCCAACCACACACATTTCTTAACTTTTTTATATTCATTTATGGGATGTGGGCACCACTGGTTGGGCCAACATTTATTGCCCATCCCGGAGGATATTTTAGGGTCAACCACAATACTGTGGCTCTGGAGTCACATGTAGGCCCGACCAGGTAAGGAGGGCAGATTTCCTTCCCTAAAGGATATTAGTGAACCAGTTGGGTTTTTCCAACAATCGACAATGGTCAACGTTTAATTCCAGATTTGTATTGGAATCAAATTTCACCATCTGCCATGGTGCGATTTGAACTTGGGTCCCCAGAGCGTTACCCCGGGTCTTTGGATCACTAGTCCAAAAGCAGTGATACTACGCCACAGCCTCTGTTGTTCAGGGGACAGGATTTCACACAGTGGAGACTATAGCTGGAATTTTACTGCCTCACAGAACGGCATTCTCCATTGGCCTCCTACTGAGACTTGGGTGGGCCAGGCAGTAAAATTCTGGCGTATCTCCCTATCAAAGGGAAGTAATTTAGGGAACAGTAGTTCAGTCTTTGCAATGCTGATCATAGAGTGAAAATTCAGAAAAGACCTAAATTAACCCTTTGCTAACATTAGCTGCTTTAAATTTTGAAAATTATATATTTTGCGTTTCCCTTGTTTTTCCCCTTTTGTTCTCCATAAATAAACATACTGTTGGAGAATGGCATTCATTAGAGTTGTTACATAATCCAGAGTTTTATAAATAAAAGTATGAACATATTTAGCATCTCCCCAACATCCCTGCTTGTCCCATTTTGTGCTTGGAAATAGCTAAGAGGCAGCTTGAGAAGAATTATCGTATTGTATTTTTCCCAGGTGTGACATAAAATTGTTTGTCATTACAATGTAAATCACCAATGTGCAGACTGCTAATCTGAATTTTAAAGGTAAAGTCATTATTTAAATTGCCCAAGAGTTTATGAGTTGTATCATAAGAACTTTATTCGCTTGTGGGGCACAGGCATCGCTGGCTGGCCGGCAACCCTAGTTGCCTTTGAACTGAGCAGCTTGCTCAGCCATTTCAGAGGGCAATTGAGATTCAACCACATTGCTGAGGCTCTGGAGTCACATGTAGGCCAAACCAGGTAAGGATGGCAGATTTCCTTCCCTAAAGGAAATTAGTGAATGAAATGGGTCTTTCCGACAATCAGCAACAGTTTCATGGTCATCAGTACACTCTTAACTCCAGATTTTTTAAATTGAGTTCAAATTCCACTATCTGCCACGGCGGGATTCGAACCTGGGTTCCGAGAGCATTAGCTGAGCTTCTGGATTAATAGTCTAGTGATAATACAACTAGGCCATTACTTCCTGTTAAACCTGGCAGAATTCCCTTGATGCTGCTCATGTCATGCCTTGTTACGGGAGGACAGTGATATTATACCATGTAACCACATAGCATTATTCTGGTGCTAATGTGTAACCAAAACGAACCTTGAAGGCTGTGAAAGATGAAATTGTGCATCAAATCATAGAATATGTATCTCAGAAAATACTCAGATCAGTTTGAGCCCTCTGACACAGCTCCAAGTTACTTAAAAGGTGTTTTCTTTGCTCCAGTCAGTTGGAGGTTGATTGACTGAAGTTGTGGCTCTGATCATTTAGAAGTGAAAGAACAAAGTACAGCACAGGAACAGGCTCCTCAGCCAACCAAGCCTGTGCTGAGACATCTCGCCTTTCGGAACTAAAGGGCTTTTGCCCCTACACTCCTCTATTTTCTGTCTATTCACGTATCTGTCAAGATGCTTCGGAAACGCTCCTATTGTACCTGCTTCTGCCACTTTCTCTAGCTGTGCATTCCAGGCACTTAGAGCCATAGAGCTCCTGCAGCGCAGGAGGAGGACACTTAGTCATCAAATCTGCACCAGCCTAGGCCTCATCCTTGTAACCCCACTAACTCCTCTAACCTACACATCCTGGGATACTAAATGGCAACTTAGTATGGTCAACATACTTAATCCACACATCTTTGTACTGTGGGAGGAAACCGGAGCACCTGGAGGAAACCCACGCAGGCACGGGGAAGAACGTGCAAACTTCACACAAACAGTGATCCAAGCCGGGAATTGAACCCAGGTCCCTGGCACTGAGGCAGCAGTGCTAACCACTGTGCCACCATGCTGTATAAAGAACTTGCCTTTCACATCACCTTTAAATTTTCTCCCTTTCATCTTAAGCCGATGTACCCTGGTAATTGACATTTCTACCCTGGGAAAGTCAGACTGGCTTTTTTTTTTATACTTTAACGAATGATGCAGAAAATGACAGACACTGCCATTTATTAGATACAGCATTTAACCTTTCACCTGCAAAACACTTCCTGTCTACAAAACTTTATTTCCTCTTCCCCTTTATTATAAAATGTTTACATCCACATTTACAGAAATTGCCAATTTAAGCTTGTGACATTGTAATTACATCTCATCAGCACCAGTGGCACTGTAGCAGTACATCTCCAGTCCCCAGTGCAGAACGTGCTCCATTTCCTAAACTACTGTACATTTCACTGCATAATTACAAATACCAAATATCAAAGTAAATGAATTCCATATGAGGAATCTTGCTGTTGTATGCCTTTGCTCGATTATCTCCACCCTCTTAGACTACACCTCATTTAATTTCCCATGTACAACAACATGAAAGATGATGGCCTACTGGTATAAATTGCTAAGTTATTAATCCAGAAACGCAGCCAGTGGTCTGGGGATCTGGGTTTGAATCCCGCCAGGGCAGGTGGTGGAATTTGAATTCAATAAAAATAAATCTGGCATTAAAAATCCACTGATGCCCATGAAACCATTGTTGAAAAAATCCTTCTGGTTCACCAATATCCTTTCAAGAAGGAAATCTACTGACTTTACCTGGTCTGGCCTACATGTGACTCCAGAGCAACGTGGTTGACTCTCAACTGCCCTCAAGCAACTAGGGATGGGCAAGAAATGCTGGTCAGTGACTTACATGTCCCACAAATGATTTTTTTTAAAAAGTACACATATTGTGAGAAAGATAATCAAGGAATAGTTTGTCTTCAAAAAGTCTATCTCTTAACTGTGCGTGAGTATAGAATAGTCTTACTTATGTCTTAACGCACTGAAATACTTCAGAAGGCCCCATTGAAAAAAATGCTAAGACAGGAAGCCTTGAGGACTTGATCAAAGAATGAAACATTCACATTTCTGTTCTGCTTACCCAGATGGAGCAGCTCCAACTGAACTTGTATATCAATTTCAGGAGGTAGGGGAAATCAATGCTTGCTACAAAGCATCCAAACAATAGAATTGTTAAAATTACACACACAGGGACTCACTTTACACACTTGACTACTCTGAAATACAAGGCTATGTTGTATCTGCATGTACCAGGCGTAACTGCATTTTCTATTAAGAGAGATGATGAGATCATTACCACATTAACAGCCTTTTTAAGGAGTTTTGTCTATTTTGTACAATGCAGCTATACCGGGTTGATTGCCTTTTATCTGATTCTGGATTTTCCTTCCTCTCTTCCAACCTCACAGATTAATTTGATCAGAAAAACTATGTTGAGCTAACAGCTAATTACATTTAACTGCGTCTAATTACTTAGATGGAGTTGCATTTGTAATTGGAGCATTTTTGTACTCCCAACACCATTTGAAATCATTAATAATCAGATTACTGATTTCAATTCTTGGAAAAGAGAGAGAAAGAAATTGTGTGGTAAACTTTGAACTGATCAAACAGATCCAAAGAACAATTTGAAAAACAACCTTTACTAAATTGGCTTCTTTCAATTTGAGAGAAAGGTACAGATTAATTTCTTAGCAAAGCAGCTTTAACTTTCTAAGGAATCCCCTTTCCATCTGTATTCAATCAAGGTTATTTATGGTAGAAGAAAATGCAGCAGGTGACCTCAAGGTAACATTTAATTGGTCCCTCACAAGACAAGAAATGGTAGTATCACTTAATTCTCATTCAGCCCTGGTGAAAAATACCAATTAGTTTAAGTTTAAAGTTTATTTATCAGTGTCACAAGTAGGCTTACATTAACATGACAATGAAGTTACTGCAAAAATCCCCTTGTTGCCATGCTCCTGCACTTGTTCAGGTACACTGACAAAGAATTTAACGTGGCCAATGCAACTAACCAGCAGATCTTTCAGACTGTGGGAGGAAACCGGAGCCCTCGGATATGGGGAGAATGTGCAGACTCCGCAGAGACAGTAATCCAAGCTGGGAATCAAACCTGAGTCCTTGGCACTGTGAGGCAGCAGTGCTTGCCACCGTGCCACCTTAAGAATCTAGCCTTCATTTACTGATAGGAACCTGCAAATTCCTGAACATAAATAATGTGCCATGTTTTCTCCAATTGTATTTTTCTTATTTCAACATCATAAGCAACCAAATGCATGAGTAGCATTAGAATATGTGAAGTGAATAAGTGTGAGGTCTTGCGTTGCATTGTTGGTGCCCCTAACTCTGGGCCAGTAACTCTGGGTTCCAGTCCCACTTCAGAACTTGATGGCAATGCAAGGTGCATCCATAACATGACCTAACTGGTTGATTGTCAACCTGTTAGTCCTTCCAATAAGCCTGATGGCAGGTACTAAGAGTGGCAGAGTTTCCATCTCAGCCATACTGCAGAAAACCTCAGCAGACCACAGCAGTACTTTGTCAAGGACATGCGTGGATCAATGCCCTCTTAGTGTATGATAACTTGAAGGAGGTGGTGAATAAGCCAAGCTACTTGAGATTATTCTTTAGCCTAAAGAATAGAGCATTATATTATTGGAGCAGGTAATGAACTAAAAACCAACAGTACATACAATCCAGCAAAACTGGTTGTGACTAGTGCTAGGACTGAAAAACATGTACAAGGAGAACATTTTAGAAGCAAAACAGATGGGTCACTCTCAGATTGTGCTCTCTTGGTTCAGAGGCTTGGTTTCTTGCCAAGAAGCAGTTACCTTGATAAAAGGAGCCAGATGGCTGAGAAAACCAAATGGCTTAAGATGTCATAAGATTGACTTAACATAAAAACATAGAAACATGGAAAATAGGAGCATGACTAGGCTATTTGACCCTTCGAGCCTACACTGCTGTTCATTAAGATCATCACTGATCATTCAACTCAATAGCCTAATCCTGCTTTTTCCCGATAACCTTTGATCCCATTTTCCCCAACTGTTATATCCAGTCACCTCGTGAATGCATTCAATGTTTTGGCATCAACTTCTTTCTGTGGTAATGAATTCCACAGGTTCACCACTCTTTGGGTGAAGAAATGTTTCCTCACCTCCATTCTAAATGGTCTACGCTGAATCCTCAGACTGTGAGCCCTGGTTTTGGACTCCCCCACCATTGGGAACATCCTCCCTGCACTTAACCCATCTAGACCTGTTAGAATTTTATAAGTGTCTATGAGATCCTCCCTCATTTGTCTAACTCCAGCGAAAACAATCCTAACCTGGTCAATCTTTCGTCATACATCAATCCCAACATCCCCGGCAATCAGCTGGTAAACCTTCGCTGCACTCCCTCGAGAGCAAGAACATCCTTCCTCAGAAAAGGAGGTCAAAACTGCACACAGTATTCCAGGTGGGGCCTTACCAAGGCTCTGTATAGTTGTGACAACACAAATCTGCTCCTGTACTCAAAACCTTTCGCAAACTTCTAGGCAATGTTCATCCTTTGTGCATGCTATCTATATGATTGGGTGATAAGAATTTAGTTATGTCAATAATTGCTTGGTGGTGGCGGTGGCGGTGGTGGGGGTGGGGGTGGGGGTGGGGGTGGGGGAAACATGTTTGGCTGTCTCTTTGAAATGTAAAGATTGGTTTTTGTGTATGAATATGATTTCACATTTGCCTTGCCACAATGACAATTGTCATGCATGTAAGCTGGGTTCATTCTGTACTCTGAAAAAATAAAGACCATTTTGGAAAAGAACAGTTTTGTGCATGTTGGTTATATATTTAAGTTGTTGCATGATTGCTTTAAGAACAGGTCACATGATTTGACGTTGTGGTGAGATGTTTCAGAGGCTGCTGCTTTTAGTTTCAATTTATATTCTATACAGGCCAGAGCTCCCAGAATAAATCTGTTGTTGTTAACTTGAATCTACATGTGCAACTGACATTTGGTTTAAAACCCACAAGCTCTAACATAGTTAGGACATTACAGTGATATCACTTTCATATGTTTTCCCGAAGGATTAATAGAAGCAACAGTCAGAAGATACAGAGTCAGATTCCTGTTCCACCCACTTGCCACTGTGAGTGTTGAGATACTTGCCGGAGAATGAGAATGAAACGTAATTGGTGTCCTGATTCCTGATGTTGTGTGGCAATGGCGATAATCTCAGAGCTTGTCGCCTGTCCACTATCTCGGTGATAAAGGCTGTGAGACTTGGGGTAGTGCCAATTATTGGTGCTCTAACATCAGCTGAAACTATATGCAAATTTGTGACAATAAGCAGGCTCAGTTCAGCTGTTCCAGGGATGATAATGGCCTGTATTCTGCAGTCAGCACAGTGAAGAGATAGTACTCGCGGCTAATCTCAAAAGAAAAGCTGCCCATAAAGATTTAGCTGGCTCTAGCCTGTCGTTTCTTAAACTATGATGTGACTTTGAATTTTGCACCGCCTCTGATATCTGTGCAGGAATCAGGGGGGCTGCAGACAGTAGCAAAACAGGAAGTAAAAAGAGGTTTTACATTTCACATTTTAATCAGAAGGGAAAATAAAGTTTAGGATTGAGGTGGGAGCTGAAATATCATGACCGGAATTCTCCGGCCATTCACACTGGCAGGATTTTCCAGTCCCGCCGGCTGTGCACCCCCACCTGCAGGTTTCCCACTGGCGTGGTGCAGTGTCAAAAGGAATCCCCATGGACAGCAGGGGCACCAGAGAATCCCGCCGCCAACAAACAACGTGTCTTCTCCCGCCGGCGGGATGCCAGAGAATCCCACCCGATACTTAGAATCCTACAGTGCAGAAGGAGGCCATTCGGCCCACCATGTCTGCACCAACCACAATCCCACCCAGGCCCTATCCTCATAATCCCATGCATTTACCCCTGACACTAACAGACACAGTCCGGCTCCTGTTTGGATCAATGCACCTAACCAGCACACCTTTCAGAATGTGGGAGGAAGCTGGAGCACCCAGAGGAAACGCACATAGACACTGGGAGAATGTGCAAACTCCACACAGACAGCGACCCAAGCCGAGAATTGAACCTGGGTCCCTTGCGCTATGAGGCAGCAGTGCTAACCACTCTGCCACTGTGCCACCCATAAACTCTAAGATAATGTTTTCTTACTTCACGAAATAAGGTCATTTTTAAATTCTGACGGAATGAAACTGTACACTTGTAAAATAAATAGTTTTCACAGTGTAAGAAATTGTTCCGTGGTGACCATAACCCAGCTGGTTGCTAAATACTTGGTTACTCTTCATTTAACATGGCTTCAACAGTTTTCATGCCAAGATTGCCACATAAACATCTGGCGTTGATTTAATTTGCTGATATTTTGTTGATTGCATCTTCAAAGAAGCCACAGGCCACCCCATTAGGAGTGGGGTAAGACTGACAACAAACTTCGGGATTATTGTGTTTCACTGTACATGTGCGGATACCAAAGGCTGCAAAAAGATTTCTACCATAATCATAGAAACCCTACAGTGGAGAAGCTGCTCATTCATCACCAACTCTCTGACAGAGCATCCCACCCAGGTCCTATCCACATAACCCCACTTATTTATCCCCCAACCTACAAACCTTTGGACACTAAATGGCATTTTAACATGACTGCTCATCTTTGGACTGTGGGAGGAAACCACAGCACCTGGAGGAAACCCACGCAGACACAGGGAGAACATGCAGACTCCACACAAACAGTGACCCAAGCCAGGAATTGCTCCCGGGTCCCTGGCGCTGTGAGGCAGCAGTGCTAACAGTTTCACTGTCATTGCAATTGTAAATTTCAGACCACTGAAAATGTCTGCTAATATTTACTGAAAAAGATACAAATAAATAGAAAGGTTTACTCCATCTCCAGTCTTCAAAGGGCAGCACGGTGGCACAATGGTTAGCACTGCTGCCTCATAGTGCCAAGGAACAGTGTTCGATTCCAGTCTTGGGTCACTGTCTCTGTGGAGTTTGCACTTTCTCTCTGCGTCTGCAAGGGTTTCCTCCAGGTGCTCCGATTTCCTCCCACAGTCTGAAAGACATGCTGGTTAGGTTCATTGAATCACAGGATCACAGAATACTACAGTGCAGAAGAGGCCCTTCAGCCCATCAAGTCTGCAAGACCCATGAAAGACCCTGACCTGTTCATCTGAATCCACTTGCCAGCACTTGGCCCGTAGCCTTCAGTGTTGTGGCATGCCAAGCCCTCCTCTGTGTCCTTTTTAAAGGATGTGAGGCATCCCACCTCCACCACCCTCCCAGGCAATGCATTCCAGAGCGTCACCACCTTATGGGTGAATTGGCCAGGCTAAATTCTCCCTCAGTGTATCCGAACAGGTTGGGGGGTTGGGGGTGGGGGGGAGGGGGGGGGGGGATGGATTGTGGTGACTAGGGAATTTTCACAGTAACTTCATTGCAGTGTTAATGTAAGCCTGCTTGTGACACTAATAAATAAACTTTTTGAGATGAATTGCTAGCCCATATTTAAATCCAGCGTGGAGTGCATTGTGCTTTATTTTAGCAGTCATGTTCCAAGATTTGTTGAATATTCTATTCCTGATCCATGTTTAATGTTGGACTATTGTTGAGCATCACCTACATCCCCATGAGAGCCTCAGAGAATTAAATGATGCATGTTGTGTTACTGAGCAGCAGAGTATGTTTGCGCAATCATGTTTTGTTGATTCCTTTTCTGGCAGAATCTCATGGCATCTTTTCCTATTCATCATTGCAGTATAAATAGTACAGAGTGAAAATCTCTGCACAAACATCAGCAGCAGGGATGGCAGAGGTGGAGCAAGCAGCTTTTGAATCCCAATGGATCCCAGCAGATCTTCCAAAACAATATTTTTGTACAAACGCACTCGACTTGGTCGATGATGATTTTGGATAGACTGTAGTGTGATTCATTTTCAATACCAAATTTGCTTCCAGCTGGTAATCTGAGAAGTAATATCTTTAATTTTTCAAGCATGCTAATAGGAGAGTCAATCCAATATTCCACTTGGAGAAGTTGCTTTCCCTGGTAAAACAACAAGGTGATATTTCTGATGAGGTTATACTTGGGATCTCTGGATGAGTAACATTGGCTGTACATATAACGGTGGTCTGCAGGACGAACATTGCTTTCTCAATGGTTTAGGAAGCCACATATCACTTTGATATGTTGTCCAAATTGCGAGGTCCCTGCAATCAAATCTTCTTACCTCATGAGCATATTTTTCAAATACTTCCCAGATTTCTAGCTCTTTGTGACTTTGAGATTGACTGGTTGATGCTTAGTTTGATTGATTCTAATTGCATGGCGTTTGGTAGATTGTGGATTCAAGCATACAGTACAGCTTCATCAACTTCTAAGTCAGTATCTGCAGCACAAATTCAAGGTTGAGTGAGTCTTGTTGCTTTTAGTGTACCTCACTTTGATGTAGAATGGCCAACTGTTAAACATTTTGAACTTGAGGTAATATTTCAGATATCTTACTGAATAAGCCAATCATCTGGACATTTTTAGCAAACCGTAATATTTTTACATGGTTCATTTGTTCTTTACATGAAATATTCAAGCATGTATTTCAACAATTCAATTTTTATTTCCTTAAGAAAAAGCAACAGATAAACCTTTGTCATGTAGCATGTCTTCGGAGGCAGAAGTCCCTTCATCAAAATTCCTTTATTTACAATTCCTACAACAGTACACAGAGTGCTATCAGTTAGCAGGATACCTTCGGGAGTGCCTGAGGAACTGACACTCCCGGTTAAATACAAGGAAAAGACTCCCTGATTGGCCCATCAATTGATTCCTTAAGCAGGGATTTCACATTCCAATAGGCCAAACGCAATGGCCTGATTGAAGTCATTACAGTCACCTGACAAACATTTTTCTTTTCAAGCTCCCACATCATCAACAATCTTTTGTTTGCGATCGAAATAATTCAGTGCAGTTCGCAATGGCAAGGAAAGTAAAGTTTATTTACTTGTCACAAGTAAGGTTTACATTAACACTGCAATGAAGTTACTGTGAAATTCCCCTAGTCACCACAGTCCGGCGCCTGTTCGGGTCAATGCACTTAACCAGCACGTCTTTCACAATGTGGGAGGAAACCCTTGCAGACACAGGGAAAGCATGCAAACTCCACACAGACAGTGACCCAAGCCAGGAATCGAACCCAGCTCCTTGGTGCTGTGAAGCAGCAGTGCTAACCACTGTGTTACCGTACCACCCAGACTTGAATGAGCAGCAGTTCTATGAACGTTGAAGATGGTGGCTATGATTGTACAACAAACAACAATTTCAATGGAAAATGCAGGACTTACCCAGCAGGTCTGGCAGTGTCTGTGGAGAGAGAAATAGAACTAACAGTTCAATAATCCTTCATTGGAAATGCTCTTCACAGATGCTGCCTGACTTGCTGAGTACTTCCAGCATTTTCTGTTTTTATTTCATCATCTGCAGTAGTTTTCTTTTGCATTTCAAAGGGGGAGATGATGGCCCAGTGGTATTATGGCTAGACTATTAATCCAGAAACTCAGCTAATGTTCTGGGGACTTGGGTTTGAATCGTGCCACAGCAGACGGTGGAATTTGAATTCAATAAAAAAACTGGAATCAAGAATCTACTGTTAACCGTGAAACCATCATCAATTGTCGGAAATCCCATCTGGCTCATTAAGGACCTTTAAGGAAGGAAATCTTACTTGGTCTGGCCCACATGTGATTCCAGTGCCATAGTAATGTGTTGACTCTTAATTGCCCTTGGGCAACTAGGGATGGGCAATAAATGCTGGCCCAGCCAGCAACATCCATGTCCCACAAATGAATAAAAAGAAAATTGTAACTGTGATATGAATATTAGCTATTCTTGACTGGTCACTTCAATACCTGATTAGCCAAGCCTCAGGAAATTGCAGATGTGGATTCCTGATCCACTTGATTGCCTCAGCTCCCTGGAAGATCCCCTTGGTCTGCTGATCAGATCTCCTTCACAATGTAAAACAGTCAAGTCACAGCTGCTTATGGTATCCATCAGTCTGCCCATGTGTTGATGAGAGCCATTTCTGCCAAAATGTTCTTACCTTCATAACCTTTTACAGCTGTACAATCCTCTCCTCTGTCCACCTCTAATTCTGAGCTCTTGAGCTACCCCAGTTTTAATTGTTCCAGCATCAGTGGTCCTCAGCTGCAAAGCATGTAACTCTGGAGATCTTTCCCTGAACATTCCCATCTACCTCTCCTTCCTAGTTTAGAATCCATTGCATTCCTACAGTGCAGAAGGAAGTTATTCGGCCCATCAATTTTGCACTGACTCTGTGAAAGAGCACCTAGGCCCACCACCCCCTCCCCGCCCGTCCCCTGCGCCCCCCTCCCCTCCATTCATCATTGTAACCCCATACATTTTCCATGGCTAATCTCCCTAACCTACACATTGTGGACACTAAGGGGCAATTCAGCATGGCAAATCCACCTAACCTACATATCTTAGGACTGTAGGAAGAGACCTGAGCACCCGGAGAAGCATACGCAGACATGGGGAGAACGATGCAAGCTCCACACAATCACCCAGAGGCTGGAATTGTTCCTGGCTACCCGTTGCTGTTGAGGCAGCAGCGCTAACCGCTGAGCCACCATGTCGCCCATTCACAAGTGCACAACCCACTTAGACCCGGTCTGGCCTATATGTGATTCCAGAGCCACAGCAATGTAGTATTCTCCAAGCTTCGACACAGACTATGAAGATGTCTGCAAGTAGAGAATCAAAAAGGAAACCTTAGTTCCAGTTGGCCATACGCCAATAATAAAATTATGTAATCTATTTCCATTCAAGACTTTTCATGGCTTTTTTTTATCTTGCTTTGGAATTCTGACTGTTTGTTTAATCTTGAGATTGAATAGTGGCATGTCTACTTAAACTAATCTTGTTCTGGCAACCTCAGAATGAGAGACATGACATGGAAAACAAACAAGCAGAGAATGATGGTGAAAAATAATCTTCCATTGACATACAATGATAAAATCTTGGATTCATCAGGACAGATGACTAAGAGGGTTAGCTTTTTGAGTCACATCTTAATAATGTGAAATAAGAGCCTTTATTTCAGAACTCAGTCAATGTCAGCTTGAAACTTGCAAAAGCAAGAACAGAATGAGTGTTACCGGGCAAACCTCAACATTTACGCTTAATTCACTAGCACTGTGTGAACCGAGAATTAAAATGGTACTGTTCCTTGATCTAGTCAGTTCAGAGAAGTCCAACACTTAGAAGTAATGGACTATCATTCAAACTGAAAATGGAAAAGAATGTTACGTTGCATACAGAGCAGAGAGCTTGGTTTATGTACTGTGACACTCTTAAAAGTTTAGAGGAGCTACGTAATAGAGGTTTGATCCTCTGCTGTCTACAATTCTAGATCTCAGCAATAGGTGGGAAAAAAAAGTGTTCAGTGTGGTGGAGAAAAATCATGAATGTGAAGTCTCTGCCCCTCCAAGGTTTCTTCTGTATTGCCTAACAATTGGTCCAGAGAGACAGAAATCACACCTTCATCAGGTGTGCTGGTCCTCACCTCTGGGACAGGAGATAAAGGGCAGAATCTTCCCACCTGCTATAGGAATTGTAGCAGGCGAATCAGGACCACGCAAAGGTCCGGTGACCTTGGGCGGGATTTTCCAGTCTTTGGGCAAGTGCGGCCGGAAAATTCCGGGCGTAATATACAGGTAGCCAACACGGGGGAGAAATAGCAGGGGAAAGAGCAGTGCGAATCTGCATCAATAATCAGATTTCGGCCAGAGTTCTCTAGGTTTCCATGCCCATCCATGGTGACATAATGGTTAGCAACGCTGCCTCGCAGCGCCAGGGACTCGGGTTCAATTCCCGGCTTCGGTCACTGTGCAGAGTTTGGACGTTCTCCCAGTGTTTGCATTTCCTCTGGGTCCTCCAGATCCCCCCCCATAGTCCGAAAGACGCGCTGGTTAGGTGCATTAATCGGGCTAAATTCTCCCTCAGTGTACCCGAATAGGCACCAGAGAGTGGCGACTGGGGGTTTTCACAGTAACTTCATTGCAGTGTTAATGTAAGTCTATTTGTGACAACAATAAAAAGAAAAAGCTGCCATTGCCAGCGAGAATGAGAATTTAGCTCTCAGCCAAATCTCCATTCACTGCAGCGGGACAGGAGAATCTCTGCCATGGACAAGGTCAGAGAATTTCAGCCTTATTCTCAAAGTTCTCGCGATTCCAAATAAACCTGTTGGACTTCAACCTGGTGTTGCGAGAATTCTTACTGTTCTCAAAAATGACACAGATCATCTACCACATTCCTGAAGTGCTTACACTCCCAATTCTATAGTTTCTGATTTAAAGTGGTCTAAACAATTGTCTCTCACTTTAGTTCTAATAACTTAGATCCATCTGGTTATCCTTCTGCAAGTACCTACACTGCCCACATTGAGAAGGTCAGGCAGATAAAATCAGCTATCGGCTGAAATTACAATAGGTAAAATAACAGCTGGTTGTGTTATACCATATCCCACTATCATTTTCCATTGGTTCATATTGAATCATTCTTCACAGCTCTGGCTTCTAATTCTAGTCGGTTCAATGAAAAATGGTTAGAAAACTCATGGGATTGATAAACATTATTATATTGTCCCAGTGTCAAATGTTGGCACATCCTCCAATGCATTTGCAACCATTTAAGAGAGGCTATTTAGAGTGAACATTTCATTTTGTGCTTAAGGCTTGCCACTGGAGTTTCCTGCAGGAGTTCATACCTTCGACCTATCCGGTGTGATTTACTTCACGTCCACTGATTAGAATGTGACAATATAACCATATTACAGCAAGCGCCATATCAGCATCAGCTCACTGCAAAAGCTTTAGAGTGTTTACTGAGAAATAAAAGATGTTTATGATACCCTAGCACATTTTAAATATGATACCAAATAATCCACAGTTGACATAGTAGAAGCTTTTAAGGACCATGGAAATGACTTTACGTCGTTAGACAGGAACTGAAATTTAACACTGGAATGATTTAAATCTTTTCAGAAGATTTAGATTTATAATGGATGTGTTCATTTTTAAAATACACTTTTTGCAGAAAAAGCAAAAGTGATACCATCTATTCAAACCATCTAAAGATCTAGAGAGGATGGTTGTACTACGTTTCTCCACAGCTTCGGACAGTACATATATGGACACTAATTACTCTTTAGTCACTACACTCAAAAGAAATCCATCGTGGGTGGAATTTTCCCCTCCCATCCATCACGGGAATCATAGTGGGTGGGACACGGACCACCGCAAAGACCCATTGACCTCGAGTGGGGCTTTCCAGCCTTGGGGCTGTACATTTAGACAGTGGGTATAGAGGGATATGAGCCAAGTGTGAGCAATTGGGATTTGCTTAATGGTTAAAAACTGGGCGGCATGGATAGGTTGGGCCGAAGGGCCTGTTTCTATGCTGTAAATCTCTACGATTCTAAAGTCAATGTAGGTCATCTTCAACACTGGTGCCCCACAAGGCTGTGTCCCAAGTCCCTTACTAAACTCCTTATACACCGATGACTGTGTGGCCCAATTCCCCTCCAACTCCATCGTAATGGGTCAGATCTCAAACAATGACGAAACGGAGTACAGGAAAGAGATAGAGAATCTGCTGAACTGCTGTGATGACAATAATCTCTTGGAATTGGCTGTCACAATGTTGAAAGAACACACTGTTTATATGTTCTCCGCAGTCAGTTTCCTTCAGTCTTCCACTGAAGTTAAGACAATTGATTGAAAAAACCCTTCAAGGAAATTCTTGTTGAATATTTTTAAAAACATATCAAAAGTGCAACAGGAAAGAAAGGCACAACTGTGTCAATCCTTTGGATTTCAGATACAATGCTGAAACTCTTGGAAGTTCGAATCTGAAATGGAGTCTTAGTCTGAGACTTCAAGGGCATCAAGGTTTGGAAGCATCAATACAGGTACATAGTTCCACAGTATAACTTCAAAGAGGATTGGCGAATGACAGGACCCTTAAGGAATCATTAGCTTAGTGAACTATATACAGGATCTGGTTAACACAACGTCCACTGTCCCAAAGCATCCATTGTCCAGAGTTCAAACTAGAACCTTACACAGATTGAGCAGCCAAGAAACACAAATGAAAAATAGATTCCAAGGCTTCATATACAGCGTTAATATTAGAACATTGTTAGGGAGAAATTGAAACTGTGCAGGTTATAATGTATCACCCCAATATTGATGCACATACAAATGAGAGGCAGCTTTCAAAATAAAGAATTCCAATATTCAGAATATATGATTTGTGTAGTTAATCTGCTACTTTTGCATGGTTTAGAATCATGGAAACATACAGCACAAAAAGAGGCCATTGGGCCTATCAAGCCTATGCTAGCTCTTTGGGAGATGGGTAATGCTCAGTTCCACATCCCTGCTTTTTGTTTGTAGCCTTGTAAGATCCTCAATCACAAGCAACTGTCAAATCCTTTTTTAGAATTAATTAGCTTCCACCCTTTCAGACTGATATTTCAGATCCTGACAACGCAGAGGCAAAAGAAACAATTCTTCAGATTTTCACTTGATTACTTGCCAATGATTTCAAATCCATGGCCTCTGGATTGATTCTGAAATCCAGAAATGAAATTGATTCAATAACATCTCTTTCATTCTTCCCTTGGGCAAAAGACAATTCACAAATTGGAATAACATTACATAGGACACACACAGTACAGAATAAGGCCATTCAGTCCAACCAGTCTATGCCTGTGTTCGTGCTCCACTTGAGCCTCCTCCATCTTTTTCATCTAAATCAGTGGTATGATGGTACTATGGTTAGCCCTGCTGCCTCAGCACCAGGGACCCGGGTTCAATTCTAGCCTCAGGTCACTGTCTGTGTGGAGTTTGCATGTTCTCCTTGTGTCTGCGTGGGTTTCCTCCAGGTGCTCCAGTTTCTTCCCACAGTCCAAAGATGTCCAGGTTAGGTTGATTGGCCATGCTAAATTGCTCCTTAGTGTTCAAAGATGTGCAGGTTAGGTGGATTGGCCATTTTAAATTACCCCTTAGTGTTCAAAGATGTGTAGGTTAAGTGGATTGATCATGTTAAATTACTCTTTAATGTTCAAAGATGTGTAGGTTAGGTGGAATAGCCATGGTAAATGCATGGGGTTACATGGATAGGGGAAGGGTAAGATGCTCTTTCATAGACTGGGTGCAAACTTAATGGGTCGAATGGCCTCCTTCTGCATGGTATAGATTCGAACAATCGAATCCTTTACCCTTATCTGCTTGCCTCTTCCCCCTATAGCATATCTTACTTGCTCCAATTACTCAGAGGTAGCAAGTTGCAGTCTTGCCATTACAAAGGATAAAGAGAATTACAGCATCGGAACAGGCCCTTCGGCCCTCCAAGCCTGCACTGACCATTCTTGTGTAAAATGAATTTCATCAGGAAACAATTGTGAAGCTGATTCTTAAATCTTCCATTTTGCATTAAGATTTCCATTTCATTGAAAAAAAGTCAATTGTTCTCCTGAACTAACCACAGCAGGTTGGCTGGATTAGTTAGTGCACGGCAATCGCTCATGTTCAACCATTGAATTGTGCAAAATATCACACCGCGTATAGCTGGAAGAACAGTTAGTTTATTTATAATGCTTTATCTTTAATAGCAGCATAATAACATCACTGGGAAACTCAACAAGAAAGGTACTAAAATAAAATTCTTCTGCCCGTCTTCTTTACACATGGGGAGGGTGGGCAAACACTACTGCCTTGTCAAGTCCAGAGACTTCTACCAGTTTTGTAGTCCGTTAGTTTTAAAGGTCACCACTATTAATGCAACAGACAGGCTCCTGTTCCAGGCGGTTAATGACTCGCATCCACCACCCGATCAGCAACTGAGGACAAAGAGTCCAACGAGTTATCAGAAAACATTGATGCCGAAATTCAGAGTGAGAGCCATAAATGTTATTTTGCATGGCTTTATTACGGAGACACGCTTCACTGGGCGGGTGATTATGAGGTTCTGTTGTAACTGTCTAGTCACAAGAACGGGAATTAAGACCAGTGATTGGGATCTGACAAGTCCCTTTGAACGGAGTTTGAGATGGGAGTACGGTGACTGCTTTACAGTGAACACAAGTATTGTTCATCCTCACTGAATTAATGACTGTTTTGCATTGCTGGTGATGAAAAAGGAGCTTGAATTCCAATCTCAGACTGGAAGTGACATAAATATTGGAGGAACTTGGTACAAATATTTGACCTACAATAAAGCTTTCTGACACATTTCAGCATCTACACTTGGAGCTAGATTTCCTCCTATTCAAAGTCAATAGTCAGGAAACGTTGCACCAGTTTTTTAAATTGCGATTTCTAAATCATACCTGTTCACCTGCTTCACAAAATATGCCTGGAAAATATCCAAAATATAATGGGACCTTGACCTCCAGCAGACTTGCTGCTCCATCTGTCTCTAGGTCTCCCTTCTTGGATGCTATCCCAGCTTCCATTCAGAAAGCAAAGGGATGTTGCTAAAATACAACTATTTAACATTTATACTTGTCGATTCCATGGGATTTTTGTTTCCTCTCTGTTTGGGTAGAGGAATAGCTAGCTTCCACTTGGCAAGCGCCCGCAGTGACACAGTCAAGACCAGGTGCTCGCTGTGGAAGGAACGATAGGGTGATATCCAGATCCCACCTTTACAGCGGGGTCGAGAGCAACTCTGGAGCCACGTCTCGACTTGGATTGACCCTCAGTGGAACGTCTGAGAGAGTGGCACTGCTCTGAATTACGGGTGGTGAACACCACTGCCAAGTACATGGCCTTGGTTCTAAAATGAAACACTATTCAGACGACTGTCAAATCCAATTTGTGTTGAACAACACCACTTGTCAGTGGCTAAGGGAACTCAAGCAAGAATGTGAATGTGTGTGTGTGTGAACATGTATGTGAACATATGTGTGTGTGTATTATTTACAGTTTTCTGTCATTGCTGGGGGTCAGCAAGACCCATTGTCACTTATGTTTTCACTTTCAGGAATGCTCTCCAGAGTCCCCCGGGGTCTGAATAGGTCTGGGGATGTCGAGCCATTCTTATTGATGCCACAGGACTGTGCTGCATAGTGGATCTGTCTCAGGTTATCCAATGCCTCGTTCTTTGCATGCTTCAGGAGATCTGCTTGACCCTGCAAGAGACACAAAAACACACAGGTATTACTCACACCGAACGCCTATTCTCTTAACATTGCTCTCGTTTACCTCAGCAGGGTTAGCCAACTGGGTGTATTTAAAACTCAAGTGTTGTTCATGTGGTAATGACCTGGAACCTGCAGCCTGCCCGTGTATTTTATTATTCATTCATGAGACATGGGCATCGCTGGCTGGGCCAGCATTTATTGCCCATTCCTAATTGCCCTTGAAGTGAGTTTCAGAGGCATTTGAGAGTCAACCACATTGCTTTGGCTCTGGAGTCACATGTAAGCCAGGCCAGGTAAGGACAGCAGATTTCCTTCCCTAAAGCACATGGGTTTTTCTAACAATGGTTTCATGGTAGACTTTTAATTCCAGACTGTTAGCTGAACTCAATCTGCCATGGCAGGATTCGAACCCAGCTCCCTACATCTTGTTCTGGATCACGTGTCCAGTGACAATAAAATTACGCCGCTGCCTCTCCCAGTGTGGTGGAAAGGGAAATGAAGATATTTTTTTCAGGAGGAAACTGGATTGGCGCTCGAGGGGAATAAATTAGCAGGGATATGGGGACAGAGCGGGAGAATGAGACTGATTGGATTAGCGATGGGCTGAATGGCTTTCTGTGTCTCAGCTTGTAAGTGTGTCTTATTAAAACTGACTGCAGGGCAGCAGGACCGAAGCAAGAAACGGACAGATTTATTCATTTTTTTATTAGTCAGTCATGGGACATGGCCATCGCTGGCTGGTAGCATTTATTACCCTTCTCCAGTTGCCTTAGGGTAGTTGAGAGTCAACCACATTGCTGTGGCTTTGGAGTCACATGTAGGCCAGACCAGGCAATGACAGCAGATTTCCTTCCCTAAAGGACATTAGATCTAGTGACTACTTTGCTTTTTCATTGCCACAGACTGAACTGAGCAGTATTTATTGGAATGCTGCATTTAATAACTCAGAACCATTCTGTTTACTCCAATCAATCTGTTTTTAAGAAACCTCTTTCACCTGGTTTATTTTGCTTCCTTTTGTTGCTGAAAACAAGGAGCAAGAATACAGGAAATGGAAAAGAAATTCTGCATATCTTATTCGCGCTATTTCTGGTGTGCAATAGATCAGAATCAGATCAGAGGAGCATCAGTTATTCCGGCTCCAAGCTCTCTCTTCGCCAGCTGTGTCCTTCCATTTTCAGGAGCGTTGGTCACCCAGAGTTTTCATAGAATCATAGAATCCCTAGAATATAGAAAGAGGCCATCGAGTCTGTACTGACTACAGTCTCTATTTCCGTAACTCCATATGTTTACCCTGCTAATCCCCCTGACACAAGGGTCAATTTATCAAGGCCAATCAACCTAACCCGCACTTCTGTGGAGTGTGAGAGGAAACCAGAGCACCCGGAGGAAACCCATGCAGACATGGGGAGAACGTGTAGACTCCATACAGACAGTGACCCAAGCTGGTAATCGAACCCGGGTTCATGATGCAGCAGTGCTAACCACTGGGCCACCGTGTCGCCCTTGCCCTCTCTTTTGAATTTCACTTGCAAAGGAAGCAGGCAAAGGCTATGTTGTACTTTTTTTTACATTTTTATTCTTACACAAGCTTATTGAAAATACCCTTCATCTTGTTGTGTGGCACTAAATGGGTTCGATTTCAAATGGGCTATATATACCAACTCAAAACTGGGAATCCATGTGGGTTGCTGTGGACCATCAGCAGCAGCAGAATTGTACACAACCGCAATCTGCAACCCCATGACCCCAACCTATCCTCACTCCACCATTGCCACCAAGCCGGGTAATCAACCCATGTTCAGTGAAGAGTGCAGGGGGGCATGCCAGGGACAGCATCAGGCTCACCTACAAATCAGACATCAACCGAGTGAAGCTACAACGTTTGCATGACAAACAGCAGAAGTAGCACGTGATAGACAGAGCTAAACAATTTCATAAGCAGTGGGTCTGGCCTGTGCTCTGAGGTCCCTCCCTGTTGTGAATGGTGACAATAAAAGAACTCATTGGAGGACAAGACGACTTCATAAATATCACCATCCTCAATAATGGAGGAGCCCAGCCAACAGCGGGTGGATTTATAGGTCACGGGGCCCTGCGCTCAGTTTGGGCCCCCCCTTCCTCCCTTTTCCCCACCCTGGGCTCTAAAGGCCGTGGCTTCCCCCCTCACACCCACACTCCCTCTTGCCTCCATCCTTATATGCACACACTCGCTTGTCCCTCCCCACCCCTCACACGCACTCTCTCTTACTCCCCCATCCTACACACACACACACACACACTCTCTCTTGCCTGCCATCTCTTGTACACACTCTCTCTTCCCCCAAACTGCTCATACTCACTCTCTCTGCCTTCCACTACCAGAGCTGTAGAGAAAATTTTGACCTCTGAGAAAACGGGTTGGCCGTATAACTTTTCTGCTACTTTGTTTTTTTACAGGCTAATTATTTGTGTTCCCAAAGCATCAGTAAAACTACGTGTTTTAAGTAAAAAATATTAGTGCCAGTTGGCATTATATTTCGAGCGTGAATCATTAAATCATTAGTCTGTTGCATAGCTAGAAATTCATTAGGCAATAGTTTAATGATATTAATGAATGGGGCTTGGCACGGGTGCAAGTACTCATGCATCAAGTTCTTTCGATGTGGAGATGCCAGCGTTGGACTGGGGTAAACACAGTAAGAAGTCTGACAACACCAGGCTTAAGTCCAACCAATTTATTTGATAGTAAACTCACAAGCTTTCGGGATTTGCCCGAAAGCTTGTGAGTTTACTATCAAATAAATTGGTTGGACTTAAGCCTGGTGTTGTCAAACTTCTCAATTTCTTTCGCCAGTGAATTCAACTGGTCCAGATTTCAAAGAGCTATCAGTCTGCAACATTAATGGCTTGGACAGTATCTCTCCAATTTTCTCCAGCATTTGAGGTTAAAGTCCAGCGAACTGATCAATGTCCAGTGCCTAAAACCAAGCTAAGGCCATTTACACATTGGCATTCAAGGAGTCAATCTCTGTACCTATTGCTGTATCATCTTCAACAGTGAAAACTAATACAAAACATATATGCTTTTGTTCCAGCCATGTCATATTCCTCGATCCCCCCCACCATGCTAAACCCCTCTAAGGATCTAAGTGGCTTTTCTGGCCACTAACAGCTTTTAAAGCTTTACCATGGGAGTGCCACCTGATCAATTGTTACTTTTCCAATGCATTTTTGGCATTCAATTGTGGCTTGAGTTAACTTCATCAAACAACCTATTAATGAAATCTTGCTAGTGTTTTATACTTGGTGAAATATTCATTTTTAAGGCTTCTTTCTGACTATTTATGTCACTAACTTTATTTTCCTTCTCTATAATTTATTTCCATCAACCAGCACACCTCAATCTCCATTTTTGAAACCTTTATGTCTGAAAATCAAACCAATTCTTAGAGTTGGCACAGCAAGTTGTCTGCAGCAATAATTTTCTCAACATCAGGTGAGCCTGATGCTTGCCCCTGGCATGCCCCCCTGCACTCTTCACTGAACATGGGTTGATTATCCGGCTTGGTGGCAATGGTGGAGTGAGGATAGGCCGGGGCCATGGGGTTGTGTACAATTCTGCTGCTGCTGGTGGCCCACAGCAACCCTCATGGATTCCCAGTTTTGAGTTAGTATATCTAGCCCATTTGAAATCGAGCCCATTTAGTGCCACATAACAAGATGAAGGGTATCTTCAATAAGCTTGTAAAAGAATAGTACAACATAGCCTTTGCCTGCTTCCTTTGCAAGTGAAATTCAAAAGAGAGGGCAGGGGCGACACAGTGGCCCAGTGGTTAGCATTGCTGTCTCACAGCGCCAGGGACCCAGGTTTGATTCTCAGTTTGAGTCACTGTCTGTGTGGAGTCTGCGCGTTCTTCCCATGTCTGCGTGGGTTTCTTCCATTTGCTCCAGTTTCCTCCCACAGTCCAAAGATGTGCTGGTTAGGTTGATTGGCCATGCTAAATTGCCCGAAGTGTCAGGGGGGGCTAACAAGGTAAAAGCATGGTGTTACAGGAGTAGGGCCTGGGTGGCGTTGTTGTCGGTGTGGACTCGATGACCTGACTGGCCTCCTTCCGTACTGTCGGGATTCTATGATTCTGTGGGATGGTCACCAGGTGAAGGCAGGATCAGCCGTGGCAGCGATGCTCCTGTGATAAAGCAGCTTGCCAACTCTCACCACTGAGGCGCTGAAGTGAAGAATGGGTGTAGGAGTGCTGACAGCAGCTGTGAAGCAGGTTCAAAGCCATCCCTCCACTCTTAGCGAGAGCATTCACCTTGATGTCAGCTCATATGGAAACATCTCATTAATCATTGCCTTCAGCAAGGTAACTCCGCAGTTGTGCCTAACCTTGCAACCAGGGGAAAGTATCCCTGGCAGGTCACAACTGCACCAGCAGTGCTCCATGGTAAGAATCCAACATTGTGATTTGACTTTCTCTTGCATATTAATATCCACCTGTACATTGGTCCAGATTTCAGTTCCATTTACACTAATTTATCAAGGTGACATAGAACAGCTGGGGCTTCACCATATTTTCGTACTTTCATCTGTTTGATTTTCTGCACCTTCTCCACAGATTTATTCAGGCAAGAACTGTTTGTCTCAAAGCTTCTGTCTACATCAGGTTCATTTGCCAATCGATCGACATCTCCGATTTTCTCATTCTGTCCTCTTACAGTCTCCCTCTGTGGCATTGTTACCCTGCCCCCAATAACCCTACCCAGTTCTGCAACTCTCCTTGGAGAAGGGGTGACTGAAGAACAGTGGGATTGGGGAACAGAAACTAAATATACACTCACAGCATACCACCCTGTGATACAAATGGGCGGGATTTTCCCATTCCGTCCACCACGGGAATCGTGGCAGGCGGGACATACTACCACCTCAGGTGGGATTTTCTAGTCTTGGGGACAGCGTGGCTGGAAAGTCCCACCCAATGTCTAGCTTCCAGTTTGACTGTTAGCCAAACAGAATGAGCTAAGTACAGGGTTGCAGCAGCAAGTCGCTGGACTAGGTTTTTTATATTCATTCATGAGATGTGGGCACCGCTGGCTGGGCATTTGAAAGTCAACCACATTGCTGTGAACATAGAACATTACAGCGCAGTACAGGCCCTTTGGCCCTCGATAGTGTCACATTTCGGCGCAACAATCTAAAGCCCATCTAACCTACACTATTCCAATATCATCCATATGTTTATCCAATGACCACTTAAATACCCTTAATGTTGGTGAGTCCCCGACTGTTGCAGGCAGGGCATTCCATGCTCTTACTACTCTCTGAATAAAGAACCTACCTCTGACATCTGTCCTATATCTATCACCCCTCAATTTAAAGCTATATCTCCTCATGCTAGCCATCTCCATCCGAGGAAAAAGGTCCACACTGTCCACCCTATCTAATCCTCTGATCATCTTCTATGTCTCTATTAAGTCATCTCTTAACCTTCTTCTCTCTAACAAAAACAGCCTCAAGTCCCTCAGCCTTTCCTCATAAGACCATCCCACCATATCAGGCAACATCCTGGTAAATCTCCTCTGCACCCTTTCCAATGCTTCCACATCCTTTCTATCATGCAGCGACCAGAACTGTACGCAATACTCCAAGTGCGGCTGCACCAGAGTTTTGTACAGCTGCAACATGACCTCATGGCTCCGAAACTCAATCCCTCTACCCATAAAAACTAACACACCGTACGCCTTCTTATCAACCTGGGTGCCAACTTTCAGAGATCTCTCTGTTCATCTACACTGCCAAGCAGCTTACCATTAGCCCAGTACTCCGTATTCCTGTTACTTCTTCCAAAGTGAATCACTTCACATTTTTCTGCATTAACCTCCATTTGCCACCTCTCAGCCCAGCTCTGCAGCTTACCTATGTCCCTCTGTAACCAGCAACATCCTTCCGCATTGTCCACAACTCCATCGACTTTAGTGTCATCCGCAAATTTACTAACCCATCCTTCTACGCCTCCATCCAGGTCATTTATAAAAATGATAAACAGCAGTGGCTCCAAAACGGATCCTTGCGGTACACCAGTGGTACCTGAACTCCAGGATGAACGTTGCCCACTCTCTGTCTTCTTACAGCTAGCCAATTTCTGATCCAAACCACTAAATCACTCTCAATCCTATGTCTCCGAATCTTCTGCAATAGTGGGGAACCTTATCAAACACTTTACTGAAATCCATGTACACCAAGTCAACTGCTTTACCCTCATCCACCTCTTTGGTCATCTTCTCAAAGAACTCAATAAGGTTTGTGAGGCACGACCTACCCTTCACAAAACCATGCTGACTATCCTTAATCAAATTATTTCTTTCTAGATGATTATAAATCTTATCTCTTATAATCCTTTCCAAAACTTTGCCCACAACAGAAGTAAGGCTGGATCTGGAGTCACATGTAGGCCTGACCAGGTAAGGATAGCGAATTTCCTTCCCTAAAGATCATAAATGAACCAGATGGGTTTTTACAACAATGGCTTCATGGTTAACATTAGATTTTTAGTTTCGCATTTATATTGAATTCAAATTTCACCAGCTGCTGTGGGATTCAAATGCAGGTCCCCAGAGCATTACCTTGAGTTTCTGGATTACTAGTCCAGTGACAATATGCCACCACCTTCCTCCTGTGACATCCCTGCCACTGAGCCAGAAGCTCCAGTTTGTATTCCCTTGCCAAGATCTGATGGCCTCGGAAGATGCGTTGATAATGTGGTCGAGCAGGTTGAGAGTTAACCTGTAAATCCCTCTGTTACACCAATGGTAGACAGTAAGAGAGAGAGAGTCACCTTGCTGTGGGGTGGTGTCCCTCAGGCCACAGCCTCTGGATTCAGGCTAGCAACCTGTTCCAGGAAAAATGAGTTGGAGGAAACAGACATGAGCAAATGCATTGCCTGTCTCAGTCATCCCTACACATGGGGAGAGTGTGTAACAATGAGTCATCCAAAGATATGGACAAATGATTCAAGTATTTAAATCTCACCATGGCAGCTGGAGAATTTAAATCCAATTAATCAAATAACTCTGGAATAAAAAGCTAATCTTGGTGACATTAATAATGAAATGATCCGATTGTTGTAATAACCCCTCACTTATGTCCTTCACGGAGGAAATCCCTTGTCCAGACTCAGGCTGGTGCCATGGAAATGTGTCAATTCTTTCCTGCTCTCAAGAAATGGCCCAGCATGTTGTTTTAAAAGAAGGGGGTGGGGGGGATCTTACCATTGTGCCCCACTGGCCAATGGACTGGGCAAGTTGGGAAGATCGCGCGAGGGCCAAGAAATCTCGTGATCTTACCAGCAGCAAATATCTGGCACAGTCAGTCTTTTGCCCATTTCCAGCTGAATAAATTATTTAAATTCAATTTGCATATAACTGAAATGGAATTAGCGAGTCCAGGGTGCTATCGTCCGCACTCACTTGCCTGTATGTCCTTGCTGGGAGAGGGTCTCTCTGCCGAGAATCACAACTGGTCCCCAGCAACGTGGACAAGTCGTGATGGCCTTGCCAGTAGAAGCAGAGGCCATTGAGGCACCTCTCCATCCCCGGAAGGTTGAGGGCAGTGCCAGGGGACAGGCTCCACTGCAGGCGGTTGGTGGGGCCCTGCTGTCACTCTGCAGGTGATCAGTGGGGGAGAGGGAGGGAAAGAGGGAATGGGGTCCTGCTGCCACTCTGCAGGTGATCAGTGGGGACGGAGTGAGGGCAATCAGTCTGTGTGGTGGGGGGGGGGGGGGGGGGGGGGGGGCAAGCGAAGGCATGGCAGGGGTGATATTTCTGGGTGGAGTGGGGTTTATGATAGTTGGTTGAAGGCAGCTGCAGCAGTAAAGGCTGACAGGTCTCTCTCACTCTCTATCAGGCCTCTGCTGCTTGCAGCCACAGAGGTCTGCACATGCGCAATAGCAGCCTCTGGCTTGCTGGTGATTTAAGCCTCAATCCCTTTCCCTACAGGCAAGGAATGGTTTAGCCCATTTTTTTCCTGCACTGAGTGGATAAGATACAAGATTTGAACTTGTGGAAAAAACAGGTCAGAAACTCTCTCATTTTCACACCCATCCTGGACCTCAAATTTTTTTGGTAAAATCAACAGCAAGGTGTCAGCTCCCCACCGATTTCTCAAAGGCAATTTGGGATACGATCGCTTCAGCAGCTTTGGAGGAAACAATTCTTGCATTAAATAAGCCTGGTGTGGGACTATCAGCCAGTAACAAGAGCTTTGAGGACAAGAAAATCCTCACCAAGCAAATATATAGGCCCATATAATAACGTCTCATAGAATCCTACAGTGCAGAAGGAGGTCATTCAGCCCATTGAGTCTGCACCGATCACAATTCCACTCAGGCCCTATCCACATAACACTGTGCATTTACCCTAGCTAGTCCCCCTGACACTAAGGGGTGTTTTAGCATGGCCAATCCACTTAACCCACTCATCTTTGGAGTGTGGGAGGAAACCAGAGCATTGGGAGGAAACCCACATAGACACGGGGAGAACATGCAAACTCCACACAGTCACCCAGAATGAGAATCGAATCCGGGTCTCTTGCGCTGTGAGGCAGCAGTGCTAACCATTGTGCCACCATGCCGTCAGTAGCTCTCTAAAGGGGTAGGCGGACATTTCCTGAGGGTCACGTTATTGGCAAGGACCTGTGGACTGTCTCGGCAGGAAGCTGAGCCAATTGGCAGGAGGACGTGTACCATCATTTGAGGAGGGATTCGGAGTTGGAACCAGGGACCTGACTAAAGCAGTCAATTATAATTTAGCCTGAGCTTGTTGTCTATATATTATTCTTTATTTGACGGTAAAGGCTACTGTCGATTCAGGCCACATTGAGTCATCCTCGATCTATTACAGCCCACATCCGGAGTACCCTTTTGCCTCACAGCTTAGCAATCCAGCATTTTGCTCTGATTTCCCTTATTAACAGTTGACAATGGCCACCTGTACTTGCATTAGTTCAGAGCTTTATGGCTCCAAAATAAAGTTGGAAGAGCACGGTGGTACAGTGGTTAGCACAGCTGCCTCTCAGCATCAGGGACCCAGGTTCGATTCCAGCCTTGGGTCACTGTCACTGTGGAGTTCGCACATTCTCCCCGTATCTGCGTGGGTTTCCTCCGGGCGCTCTGATTTCCTCCCTCACTCCAAAGATGTGCAGGTTAGGTGCATTAGCCACATTAAATTGCCCCTTAGTGTCCCAAGATGTATAGGTTAGGGGGATTAGCGGGGTCAATATGTGCGGTTCCGAGGATAGAGCTTGGGTGAGATGCTCTGTTGGAGGTTCGGTGCAGACTCGATAAGCCAAATGGCCTCCTTCCACACTGTAGGGAATCTATGAACTTCTCCCTTGCTGATCCAAGTAATGGATTTAATCAGTCGCAATACTCCTCAGATGATATCCAATGGAAGCGGGGCATGAGAGGCACATGCAATACTTTAAACTCACCATAGGGGGACACCACACACACACACTCAACACTCAGACCGACACCATCCATTTTCAATGTAAAAACCATGTGCATTATTTAAAAGTTAAAGATTTTCCTTTTGCAAGCGTTCATATTGCAGCTGGAAATTCGCCTGGGGGCGGGAGGGGGGAGGTTAGCAGGGCAACAATAATAACACTATACTCTGCCTCTGGTGTGCATGCCACAGTTAGAAAGACATTTAAAAATAAAATGTTCCTCACATTTAGCTTTCTTACTGGAGAGGAAAAGCTGTTGTAGGATAGACTGCAGTCCACCATTGGGTATGTGCAAGGCATTCATTCCATATTTTCTCCTCAGTGTAAACCAGAATTACCGGGATGGGGGTGGGTGGGGTGGGGGGAGGAATTCAGAAAAAAAAGTCAAAGCTGTTGTTTTGAATATATTCCTAAACTAGCAGCAAGCTGATACTGGACACCTGCTAACCCCAGGTGTAAAATACTGTCCGCTTAGTTAATATTTATTCATTGGCAATGCTACCGCCTGTTTTTTTTTTACACGAGTTGAAAGCTGGGGGCACAAACAGCCAACTCCCATCCCTGGGGGCACCGAACTGCGTGTTGAGTCTACTCTGGTGCCGCTTTGCTGTGTATCGTGCCATTATTTTTAGACATCCTTCCAAATTCATGGGTACGTTTTATTACTCCCCAGACAGCTCTCCCAGAGTCATGTTTAAGTATTTGCTGTCACCTTTCCCATCATCAGAATATGCGCTAATGTAAGTGTGGATCAAAGTGACAACTTTCTGCCTGTTCCAGTCAAATGAGAATGCTTGAGTAAACTTCCCCAACCTCACACTCTCAGCCGGGAGGGCTCGCAGGTTTGGACACTGGGCTAGGTCCGGCAGAATGATTTCCTACTCTGTACAGAGTCAGTGAATTGACTTGGTGAAATCCTGAGCCAAATGTGCATTTGGTCCACATCATTCTATCAAAGACGTTACCTGGGCATCCACACACCCCCAATGTCCTCTCACGTCCACGTACCCCAACCCCTACACTCGTACCCCTACTTTGGAAGCCCCAAAAAGAAAACATATCCCAAGTCCAAGAATGTGCAGCTTAGATGGATTAGCCATGCTAAACTGCCCCTTAGTGTCCCTCGGCGTGTAACAACAGTAAATGTATGGGGTTCTAGGGGTTGGGGAAGGGGATAGGGCCTGGATAAGATGCTCTGTCAGTGTAGACTCGATAGGCCAAATGGCCTCCTTCTGCACTGTAGGGTTTCTATGAAATCTCCTTGGAAAGAATCTGGCTGAGGAGTCGGAAACATTCTGACAGTTGAATATAAAATGTTCTGACACCTTCAAATGTTACCCTTAGGCGCTGTACTGTAATATAGATGTGCTCTCAATGCAAAGATTCATCAAGGGGATTTGTCCTGCAAAGGTAAATTGACCCTTACATGAACCAACATAGTGCAGCTGCCATGCATTACAGTATTTATCCAATCGTCAAAAGTGCCATCATGCATTAAAAAAGGTCATGCTAGTGTCTGCTGCCAAATTTTGGACTGTGATTTATTGACATTTCTGGTTGTTGACATGGAAATGGAACAGCATCTGTTCTGTCAGTTTCAAGTAGTGGCAAGGTAGTAATGCCACTAGACTAGCAATCCAGAGACTCAGGTCAACCCTGTGGGGGCATGGGCTCAAATTTCACCCCAGCAGCTGGCAGAACTTAAATTCAGTGATTAAAAATTTGAATTATAATGCTAGGTTCAGATTGGTGTAAAAATGTAAGTGGTTCATGAAAGCCCTTTTGGGAAGGAAATCTGCCGTCTTTACCTGATTTGGCCTACATGTGACTCCAGATCCACAGCAATGTGGTTCACTTTGAAATGCCGAGGTGGCCCAGCAAACCATTCAATTGTAATAAACCATGATGATGGAATGAAACTAGGCATCACCCAAAGCACTGGAAATTGCAATGGCAAACCCAAACTTATAAAGTCCTTCTTACTTAATAGGTTCCCCAGGCTAGTCAAGCAATAGCCTGACCTAATCATATCTTACAACATCCCAGACATCAGCACTATCCCTGGGCATGTTCTGTCCCACCAGCAGGACAGACCGCCCAAGGTTGGTAGCACAGTGGTATACAATCGGCAAGGAGTAGCCCTAGGAGTCCTCTACATTGACTTTGGGTCCCATGAAGTCTAATAGCATCAGGTCAAACACGGGCTCCTACAATGCCTCCTTTCCCAAGCCTACTTGAACTGATGAATCAGTACTCCTCCATGTTGAACCCCACTTGGAGGAAGCACGGAAGTTGGCAAGGGCATGGAATATAGAACCATAGATTCCCTACAGTGCAGAAGGAGGCCATTCAGTCCATTGAGTCTGCACCAACCACAGTCCCACCCAGGCCCTATCCCTGTAACCCCATGCATTTATCCTTACCAGTTCCCCTGGCACTAAGTGCCAATTTAGCACAGCCAATTCACTAGCCCAGACACTTTCGGATACTCTGCATATGGGGACTCTAATGTCCATCACCAAGAGCATCTCAGCAGCAACACTCCTAACCAAGCTGGCCAAACCCTAATGGATTATAGCTGCTATTCTGAGCCTGCAACAGGAGGTGAGGGAACCAAGAGGGAAAAACTAACTTGACCTCACCCTCACCAATCTACCTGTTGAAACTGCAACTGTCCATATCAATACTGGCAGGGGGGGCTGCCTCACAGTTACTGACACTGTGTTGTAGCTTCACCAGGTTGACATCTCATTTTTAGGGCAGAATGTATAAACTCAACACAGACAGTCACCCGAGGCCAGAATTAAACCCAGGATCCTGGTGCTGTGAGGCAGCAGCGCTAACCCACTGTGCCACAGTTCAATTTCAGTCTCGGGTGACTGTCTGTGTGGAGTTTGTACATCCTCCTCGTGTCTGCGTGGGTTTCCTCCGGTGCTCCAGTTTCCTCTTACTGTCCAAAGATGTGTGGGTTAGGTGGACTGTCCATGCTAAATTGCCCCTTAGCATTAGGGGGATTTAGTAGGATAAATACTTGAGGTTAGGGGGATAGGGCGTGGGTGGGATTGTTGTTGGTGAAGGCTCAATGGGCCGAATGGCCTCCTTCTGAATTGTAGGGATTCTATGGTTCTAAGTGATGTTGGGAGCTGAGCTGCTGTGTTGGAGAACCAAGGTGGGCCTTCTCAACCAGCCTGGCTCCACACCAAAACTCTCGCACTCCAGGGTGGCACACAAAAGGTAGAAACTAGAAGCTGGTGTAGGCCATTCGGCCCTTTGAGTCTGCTCTGCAAGGCTGTGCAGATGCTCCTGAAAGCACTGTGAGCTGAAACCCTGTAGGGAAAGAAAAAAAATCACCGGCAAAACTTGCACACGGTGTACGTTTCAGTAGGCACCAAAATACACAGGTCAGGTTTTCCCAAACCATCGCAAAAATCCCAGTCCCTGGGTGTCAATTCTTTTCTTTGACCTTTGTGGAATGAAGCATCGCCACCTCACAGCGGCAGAGCAACAACATGAGCTCCAGCTTAGCAAACATCTTTCTAAATGAGGAAAATACTGGGGGCGGGGATTACATTTGCTTTACTCTGCGGCACCACAGCTTCTCTGGTGAATGCTGTGGCTTTAACTGAAATTGTGTGAACTACTCTCCCACGGGTTGGATAGTCTCCTATTTGCACGTTACATTCCACAGTTCCTCTTTTTACCTCTCTCTCTCTGGCCTCCTGGAAGTCAGCTAGGTAAGCTGGAGACCACCACTCCTGAGCATTCTTCCAAACCCTACACCTAAATTCCACTCCCCAAAACTCATTCCTCCACTGGCCTGCAATGTGGCACAGTGGTGAGCACTGCATCACAGTGCCAGGGACCCGGGTTCGATTCCCAGCTTGGGTCACTGTCTGTGTGGCGTCTGCATGTTCTCCCCGTGTCTGCATGGGTTTTCCTCCAGGTGCTCTGCCCACAGTCTGAAGGATGTGCTGGTTCAGTGCGTTGACCATGTTAAATTCTCCCTCAGTGCCCCCGAACAGGTGCCAGAGCGTGGCGACTAGGGGATTTCCACAATAACTTCATTGCAGTGTTAATGAAAGCCTACTTGAGACACTAATAAATAAACTTTTAAAGCCAAGAATTGAAATGAAGAATGATAAACAGGCAGAGTCAGTGACACAAGAGAGCGGATATGTTGGGGTGCAGATACAAAGATAAAGCAAGAGGTACACATAGATACACAGACGCTTATAGATTAGAAGCAGATACAGAGATAACAAAGTAAGGTAAACAGAGACCACAAATCCTGCTGCTGAAGGATACCGTTATACAAATCACAATCATATAATCCCAAATATAAATAGCATAGTCTCCTGACAAAAGAAATAATGTCATCAATATTCCTTGTAGAATTATCAATTCTGTAGTATCTGTTTCCCACCTGCATTATATTTGAAAAGTGGAAGGGGTGGGGGAGGGTTATTATTTTCACTATCTGATTCAAGTCAGGCGCACATTAAGTGGTTTCTATAATGGGTGCCAATCTACTCAGCCAGATCACCACAGAGATGGTGAAACGGAAACTTTACCCCATGCTTTCAAAATTAAGTGCTGACAACTGTTCTTTCCCTTCGAGATTGACGACACTGGCGAGGCTGTTTGCTTTGCTCATCCCTGCTTGCTTCGAGAAGGTGGGGGCGGAGCGGTTTTCGAACCGATGGTGCTCTCCCCCCCCCAGCCAACCAACCAACTCCCCCCCTCCCACCACCACCACCACATTGGAATAAGACCAGAAAATACTGGAAAAACTCAGCAGGTCTGGCAGCATCTGTGGAGAGAGGAACAGAATTAACGGTTTGACTCCAGGAAGAGTCACATGGGCTCGAAACGTTAGCTCTTGTTTTTCTCTCTCTCTCTCTCCACAGCTGAAGCCAGGCCTGCTGAGTTTTTTCCAGCATTTTCTGCTTTTATTTCAGATTTTCAGCATCCGCAGTACTTCGCTTTTAGTTGAGTGTTCTTATTGAATTGGATTGGAAATTTATGAGGGCCACGATCACTGAAGCATCCTATTTGGTGACCCAACATTAACATTCAGGGGAGACGATACCTTGCAATAGGTATTATTGCTGCACTATTAATCCAGAAACTCAGCTAAGGCTCTGGGGAGCTGGGTTCGAATCCCGCCACGACAAATGATGGAATTTGAATTCAATAGAAATATCTGGAATTAAGAATCTACTGATGACCAGGAAACTATTGTACAGTTGACACAAGATAGTGACCCAAGCAGGGAATCGAACCCAGGTTCCTGGTGCTGTGAGGCAGCAGTGCTAACCACTGTGCCACCATGCTGCCCGCAGTCCAAAAATATGTAGGTTAAATGGATTAGCCATGGTAAATGTGTGGGTTTACAGCGATGGGAGGGGGAAGGGGATCTGAGTAAAGTACACTGTCAGACACATGGTGTACACTGGATGGGCCGAACGGCCTCCTTCCCCACTGTAGGGATTCGATGAAATATTATAATGTGAGGATTCCTATGGACATCCATGAAACTATTCCGGGACCATATTCCTCTATTCCCGTCCTATTCACGTATTTGTGAAGATGTTCTTTGATGTGCTTTAGGGAAGGAAATCTGCCATCTTTACCTGGTCTGGCCGTCATGTTACATCAGAGCCACAGCAATGTGGTCGACTCTCAATTGCCCTCAGGTAACTAGAGATGGGTAATAAGAGCTGGCCAGCCAGTGACATCATGTCCCATGAATAAATAAAAAACTTGGACATGTTTCTGTCATAGGATCGCTGTCTAAGGCAGCACTGATTGCCCATCCCCTAACTGCCCTCAAAAAGGTGGTGTCCTTAAACTGCTGCAGCCCATGTGGCACACCCACAGTGCTGTTATTTATCGCCAAAGGAAAGCAAATATCAAAGCACTGCAGACAGGAACAGAAAGTGTTAGAAACACCCAGCAGAGGCAGTCAGCATCTGCTGCGAGAATGGGACACGTTCATCTTTCAAAAGCACCTCTATCCCAAGCGTGAATGTAGATCTGTTCTCTCCATGGCCTCTGACTGATGTTGACCATGCCCAGCACTCACTGCTTTTGGTTCCATTTGAGACAGTTCACCAAATGAAGAACGGGCTCTTCTGTCTGAGTGGGTTAAGCAATTTAAAGAGAGCCTCGCAGTAAAGGCCCGCATGACTGAATCGGGAACGCTCATTATCCAAGTAATAAATTGAAGTATCAGAGCCAATTAAGCAGCTAAAAGAACGTTAATCATAGTTCTTTCTAATAATTGATTTTATACTTAGGCCCACTGATGCTGAAACTTTTTCTTTAATTGTCCGGGCCTCCACAGTTTGTACTCGCTGCACTCAATCAGATCAGCTTGTTCACTCTTTAAGCCACCAAAGGGAACAATTGTTTCAATGGCACGAAGAATGCCACGGTCATAAACCCAAGATCTTCACACATGTTTTTAATTTGATCACATTCCAAAATCCCATCAGCAGATTTTTATTCTGTGCCACTGGCAGCGGTTTGATTAGACAAAAGCCTTCATTCTCTGCAGCAAATGATCCACCCAGGTCTGTTTACAACAGAGGTTGATATTGTCTCACAGACAAAGACGACACCTCAAAGTTGTCATTCTCCTTTGTGGAGAGACTCCGGTTAACCTCGGGGCTGACTGCTCGCTCTATTATAACTGGGATTGTTCAATTGCATTTCACTATTTGGCTTTAAAGCAAGCAACTGGAATGTGACAGGGGAGGGACTTTGAACGGACTTACCTTGCATTACATTGACCTTTCTCTACACCCTAGCTAAGACTGTAACACTACATTCTGCACTCTCTTGTTTCCTTATCCATGAACGGTATGTTTTGTCTGTATAGCGCACAAGAAACAATACTTTTCACTGTATGTTAATACATGGGACAATAATAAATCAAATCAAATCAAACAGATCTTTCCAATCCGGGGCGGCACAGTGGTGAGCACTGCTGCCTCACAACGCAAGCGGCCCGGGTTCAATTCCGGCCTCGGGTGATTGCCTGTGTGGAGTTTGCACATTCTCCCCATGTCTTTGTGGGTTTCCTCCGGGTGCTCTGGTTTCCTCCCACAGTCCAAAGCTTAGGTGGATTGGCCATGCTAAATTACCCCTTAGTGTCAGGGGATTAGCAAGGTAAATATGTGGAGTTATGGGGATAGGGCCTGGGTGGGATTGTGGTTAGTGCAGAATCAATGGGCCAAATGGCCTCCTTTTGCACTGTAGGGATTCTATGATTCTACGAACCGAGCTCTAATGCAATCCAAATAGATTCATAGAGAGGTACAACACGGAAACAGGCCCTTCGGCCTAACTCATCAGCCAAGCTGGTTTCCTAAACTGACTAGTCCCCTTTGCTTGTGTTTGACCCATATCCCTTTAAACCTTTCCCATTCATTTACCTGTCCAAATATCTTTTAAATGTTGTAAGTGTACCCATCTTGTACTGAACTCCCTTAGTCTGGGGGAAGATCCTTGACTACTCAACTTATCTATGCCCCTCGTGATTTTATAAATACAAATATTTGGATATAAATTTTGCTTTATCTTTGACAGATGTGATGGTCCTACGTGAAATGAATTTGTGTGTTCACAATCCATTTTCAGGTAGTGCAAGGCTGCACATAATGGCTCTAAATGGATGAACCAGACTCAGCCTCCTGTGGAGAGACTGATAAAGTGTAATGGAGGTTCATTAGGAGCTCTTTGAAGGCTGGGACAATGTGACGAGAGCTTTAGCTGAATTCCAGGGTGTGATACCCGACCTGAAGTTGCCCCATAGAATCCCTATAGTGCAGAAGGAGGCCATTCTGCCCACCAAGTGTGCACCGGCTCTCCGAAAGAACATCTTACCCAGGCTTACCTCCCTGCCCTATTCCCGTAACCCCACAATTTACCACGGCCAACTCACCTAACCTACACATCTTTGGAGACTAAAGGGCAATTTAGTATGGCCAATCCACCTAACCTGCACATCATTAGACACTACGGGGCAATTTAGCGTGGCCAATCCACTTGACCCGCACACCTTTGGAGTGTGGGAGGAAATCAGAGCACCCAGAGGAAACCCATACAGACATTCACACATATAAACTGGTGTGCCATTTCTGCATTGGTTGATTATGTAAAGGATAGGCAGTGGCGTAGTGCTATTGTCACTGGATTAGTAATCCAGAGACCCGGGGTGATGCTCCGGGGACCCGGGTTCGAAGCCCACCACAGCAGATAGTGAAACTTGAATTCAATAAAAGTCTGGAATTAAAAGACATGGGGAGAATGTGCAAACTCCACACAGGCAGAGACCCAAGGCTGGAATTGAACCCAAATCTCTAACACTGTGAGGCATCTGTGCTAACCACTGTGCCATTGTGCCACCCACAGATACTATGCCCTAATTTCAGAAGTACTCTTCACCAACATTCCTCATCCCAGCAAGTACAAAAACACCACTCCCCAAAATTACAAGTTTTAAATAGTTCTTCTCTGAAACAGTGACTCTTTTCACATTTTTAACAGAAATTCAAGTTTTGAAATCTGCATCAGTCTATGTGGTGTGTGAACGCGTTCAGTAATGGGTTAGTCAGTCATGAGTTTACCCTCTGGGATTGCAAGCTGGTGGGGTCCTAATTATAGCTGCGTGGGAGGTGGTCCCTTAAAGGGAGAATGAAAGGCAACTCTGACCCCTTTCTCACATAGACTGTGGCAGCTGCTTAAAGCAATATCAATGGCAGATGTAAAAATGGTCGTGTGCTTGCAACTTTAAAGAAAAACACACACACAACCGTTTATTGTATTAAAACGTGGGTTGAAAAGTTCAAAGTATTTAATTGAATATAACTTACCCCCCCGGTCTGGAACTCTTTAGCACAAGGAGCCATAAGAAAAATGCTCTCTGAAAGAGCATCTTAGCCAGGCTCACCTCCCCGCCCTATTCCCGTAACCCTGCAATTTACCACAGCCAACTCACCTAACCTACACATCTTTGGAGACTGTTTACACTGTTATAATTCTGTGAGGTGACCATTCTGCCTGTGCTATCTCCTTTTGAAGACATTTCATTGAGTCACCTTTCTCTACTTCAAACATTTATCGATATTTCCTTCAAAGGTATAACAAGCTGTGTGTGTATATTTCTTTTATTTGTTTATGGGCATTGCTGGGCATTTATTACCCATCACCAATGGTAATTGAGAGTCAACCACATTGCTGTGGCTCTGGAGTCATGTGTAGGCCTGACCAGGTAAGGATGGCAGATTTCCTTTCCTAAAGGACATTAGTGAACCAGATGGGATTTAATGACGGTTGACAATGGGTTTCACGGTCATGATTAGACTTTTAATTCCAGATTTTTATTGAATTCAAGTTTCACTATCTGCTGTGGTGGGCTTCGAACCCGGGTCCCCAGAGCGTCACCCCGGGTCTCTGGATTACTAATCCAGTGACAATACCACTATGCCACTGTCTACCCTTTACATAACCAACCAATGCAGAAAGGGCACACCAGTTCATATGTGTCAACAGCTTTTGCATTCAGTGCTTTAAACTGTCTACTCCATGCTCTAACTTCCAAATCTTTCTACAGTTAGTTTATTGCCAACTTGAGACCACACACAAGCTTAACTTACGAAGCACAGTGAGCATAGATCAGTAACCAGACTCATATGATCAAACATTGAGTAATCTAACACTGCTGTCTCCATTTCATCCACTGGCAAAGAAATTCATAATTTTCTGTAATATCAGAATTACACAAAACAATTCCAGAACATTTCCACTACTCAAGGCATTAAACCATTTTTACTGCACAAAAAAATAGAACTAATGCAACAAAGAAAAGAATAATGCCTTCATACTGAGCAGAATAGAATACAAAGGGATAGAACTCATGTTTCAGCCACACAAAGCTCTGGTCAGACTACACCTGGAATACTAAGAGCAATTCTGGTCACCATACCTTAGGAAGGGCTGTAGTGGGAGTGATTTGCCACAATGATATTTTAAGGGTTAATTGCAGGGAGGGATTACGCAAACAAGGGTTGTGTTGCCGGGAATTGAGAAGGTTAAGCAATGATTTGATATTAAGGGGAACCAGATGGGGTAGATCGGGTGTTAATATTTCTGCTATTTGGTATGCTTAGGACGCCAAAAAAATCCGAGCCAGCCTTTACAGGAGTGAAATTAGAAACAGGTTTTTATGCAAAGAATGAGGGGAAGCTTGGCACGTTCTTCAGCAAATAAAAATTAATGCAAGTTTTAAATCTGAAGCTATGTTGTCCAAATGTATTGAGGGATATTGGACAAAGGGGGGTTTATTTTAAAGTTTATTGATTAGTGTCACAAGGAGACTTACATTAGCACTGCAATGAAGTTACTGTGAAAATCCCCTGTTCGTCACACTCTGGCACCTGTTAAGGTATGTCGAGGGACAATTTAGCATGGCCAATGCTTTGGACTGTGGGAGGAAACCGGAGCACCTGGAGGAAACTCTCCATGTGCAAACATGGAGAGAACGTGCAGACACCGCATAGACAGTGATCCAAGCCAGGAATTGAACCCGGGTCCCTGGCACTGTGACGCAACAGTGCTAACCACTGTGCCACCGTGCTGCCCGCAATCCAAAGTGTGTAGGTTAGATGGATTAGCCATGGTAAATGTGTGGGGTTTACAGGGCGGGGGCAAGGGGTGGGGAGGATCTGAGTAAGGTACACTGTCAGAGACATGGTGCACACTGGATGAGCCGAATGGCCTCCTTCTCCCCTATGGGGATTCTACGAACTATTATAATGTGAGGATTCCTCTGGACATAGGTTTCAACACTGCGGCAGTAAGCTAACAGACATAAATAGCCTATTGTTCCGAACGGTGATCATTACTGATTTCCTATTGCAAAAGAAGCCCATATCACCCCACTACCTAGCAAGGTGCCTCTCCGTAAATCAGCTGATTGCTGAGGGTCTGGAGTCGCATAGTGACCTGATGGAATAAAAAGGGAGATTTCCTTCCCTGGAGGACATTAGTGAACCAGATGAGTTTTTAACGAAAATGCTGTAATTTTGTGGTTGCCTGTAATAATACAGGCTTTTTATTCCAGATTTTATTTCATTAAATTTAAATTCCCTCAGCTGCCATTGTGGGATTTGAACTCGTATTATTCAGAGCATTAATCCAGGCCTGTGGATTGTTCATTATTATTCTGAAGTTAATATCACGTCATAGTCAGTCAAATCCATGAAGTTTCAACATTTACTTAGCAAGAACTTTTTATTGTCTTTAAATTATTTGACACAAGGGCCATGTTGTTAGGCTGTTTATTATTAGTGTCACTAGTAGGTTTACATTGACACTGCAATGAAGTTACTTGTACTTGTGTCTGGAATGGTCCAGAGAGTCACTTTATTTTAGTGAGGAAGGCGTCTTACCACTGCCTTCTCAGAGCTAAAAGTTCCCTGAAAGTTGGGAATCAAGTAGATAAGGTAGTTAGGAAGGCATACGGTGTCTTGGCGTTTATTGGTAGGGGGATTGAATTTAGGAGCCGCAGCGTCATGTTGCAACTGTACAAAACTCTGGTGCGTCCACACTTGGAGTATTGTGTGCAGTTCTGGTCCCCACATTATAGGAAGGATGTGGAGGCATTGGAGAGGGTGCAGAGGAGGTTTACCAGGATGTTGCCTGGTATGGAGGGAAGGTCCTATGAGGAGAGACTGAGGGATTTGAGGTTGTTTTCGTTAGAAAGAAGGCGGCTAAGAGGCGACCTTATTGAAACATATAAGATGATTAGAGGTTTAGATAGGGTGGACAGTGATAGCCTTTTTCCTCGGATGGAGAAAGCTAGCATGAGGGGGCATAGCTTTAAATTAAGGGGTGGTAGTTATAGGACGGATGTCAGAGGTAGGTTCTTTACCCAGAGGGTGGTGAGGGATTGGAATGCCCTGCCTGCTGCAGTTGTAGATGCGCCTAGTTTGCGGGCGTTTAAGAGATCCGTGGATAGGTTTATGGATGGAAAGGGATTGGTTTAGGTTAGAGGGTCATTGCTTTTTTAATTGGTCGGCACAACATCGTGGGCCGAAGGGCCTGTTCTGCGCTGTAATGTTCTATGTTCTAACTTGGGATGTGTAATAACTGCTGGCCTGACCAGGGATACCCGTTTATGAAGATGATGTTTAGGGTAACACACTGGATGGTACTTAATGGAGGTGCCAGGGTTGTGCTTGCTGACTGGATAGCCAGCAAGAACCCTTTGTCACCTCTTGAAAGGAAGGCCAGCTTAACTAAGTGCCAATCAGGCACTTCACTGGACAGCAACAGGACTTCTCTAGCATCAAGCATTCTGGGATGGAAGCCCCACCCACCAGGAGCTGTTGGCCAATCACAGGCAGCCTAACCAAGGAGGCAATGGATGCAGCCAGTATGATATTAATCCTAAACCCAGGATCTTCACTGGATCATAGGCCACAGGTCAGTTGATGGTGACAGAGGGAGTCAGCAGTAAGGACAAGAAGGTGACTCTCAGTTGCAACTACACCCCTGCCCCACCCCAACCACTGATGACTGACCCATTGACCAGGCACTGAATGGTTTTGTACAGACCTTCCTTCCAGCCACAACAAGCCATTAAAGAAAAATACAAGAGCTCCAAGAATTTCTCTCATTAAGCCTCCTGCAGCCTCCCATTCATTGACTCTGTCTACACTTCCCGCTGCCTCGGCAAAGCAGCTAGCGTAATTAAGGACCCCACGCTTCCCAGACATTCTCACTTCCACCTTCTTTCATCGGGAAAAATATACAAAACTCTGAGATCATGTACCAACCGACTCAAGAACAGCTTTTTCCCTGCTGCCATCAGACTTTTGAATGGACCTACCTTGCATTAAGTTGATCTTTCTCTACACCCTCGCTGTGACTGTAACACTACATACTGCACTCTCTCTTTTCCTTCTCTTTGAATGATATGTATAGTGCGCAAGAAGTAATATTTTTCACTGTATGCTAATACATGTGACAAAAATAAATCAAATCAAATCAAAATCTTGTAGGATGAAAATGGAGCACTGATTTTATTAGAAGCCAAGATGGACTGAAATGGTCAAAAACACTTGAGGACTGCTCCTGCAGAGCTAACTGCTGTTGGATTGTGATCTTAATTAATAGGATATTTTAAGGCGCAATTTCTAAACAACAGTATTTATTTTTTAATCCTTATTTATAAGTGCACTGTATAGATTCAATGTTGTGCTTTCCTGTATGGCCATTCCTCTATCCATCAATGAGTTAATACCAGTGGCAGTGGTATGAGGCCCGCATGTGGGCATTAATTGCCCATTTAATGGCAGCGGGATAGGAAGCCTATCAACAGTGATAGACTTAATCACTGTGGAGGTACGAAGGTGGTGGTGTAAAGATTGGCTCCTGTTCTATCCTTCCACAACTGGCTTTGTGGAACACAAAGTGCCAATATATGAAGGCCAAGGGGATGGGATACAATGGCTGTTGGTGCACGCTGCATCAGGAGATTAGGGGAGCTCCGTAGAGGTCCAGACAATGGAAGTGACTTACTTTCAATACGGTGATATTCCATGCAAAGCTCTCAAATGCTTTCTGGAGTTTCCTTCCTTTTAGGCCTTCTTTTGATCCAATTCTATGCAGATCTTCATGAAACTCCAACCCTGTGCATTTGGAAGAATAAAACTCAAGTCATAAAATGTGAGCTTCAAGGTGGATTCAGACATTAAACACACAAAGGAAAGCAACATTACTTTTCTGACATCACAGGGAGGTGAATGTCACTCAAAAGAAAAATGCCCCAGTATTCCTGTCCTCTTAACTTGTCTGGCACAGCGGCACACTGATTAGTACTGCTGCCTCACAGTGCCAGGAACCCAGGTTTGATTCCCACACTTTCAGTGCAGAGTCTGCACATTCTCCCTGTGTCTGTGTGGGTGTCCTCTGGGTGCTCTGGTTTCCTCCCACAGACTGAAAGACGTGCTGGTTAGGTGCATTGGCTGTGCTAAATACTCCCTCAGCGTATCTGAACAGGCACTGGAGTGTGGCGACTAGGGGATTTTCACGGTTATTTCATTGCAGTGTTAATGTAAGTCTACTTGTGACACTAATAAATAAACTTAAACCTGCTAAGCCAGGTTGGATTTGATTTGATTTATTATTGTCACATGCACTAGTATACAATAAAAACTATTGTTTCTTGCATGCTGTACAGACAATCAATGGACAACAGCAGCTCTTTACTTCACCAAAGTAACTCTTCTTCTCAATTGACCCAGAATAATGAGTGCTGACAAGCTACTCAATAGCAGGAATCATCAGAGTCAGCTCTGATGTGCAGGGCACTCAATGGGGATCAGGAAGAAGCTTTCTCACTAAGCTCAGAAGCACTGCAGCTCACTATTACAAGTTGAATTCAAGCCTTGCTTAGTCTGTATGGACTGCAAATTCCACCCTGCTCAGCACATTTACCCACTATTTCATTTGGGGTGTCCAACTGGTTCCTTTTTGTAATAAACATGGGGTATAGATCTTAAGTATAAGGAGACATGGGGGAACAAGGGCAGAGTGGATGTATAATAGAAAGGAAATTACATTCACAGCACGGAAGTGCATCCCATTCCAGTAACAGAAAGACTTTAAAGAAACAAGAATATGTAATAGGCCACGATTTACTGTCAGACAGTTGAGGCTTTTGCTATTTGTTGCTGTGATCGCACCCCCACCATTTCCTACAGTATAACAGTATAATGGCATCTTAGTCGCTGTCGAGCACTGCGGGGCTTCCTGAGATCAGGTTTGATGCTATGGGCCGAATTCTCCTGTCCCGCCCACCATGGGAATCACAGCAAGTGGGACAGACCATGCAGAGGTCCGTTGACCCTGGGCGGGATTTTCCAGTCTCGGGTAAGCATGGCTGGAAAATCTCACCCTATGCCTTTCTTTTTTTAAAAGGTTTGCACAAAAAGTGCAGAAAATACAGGCAAGAGACTGGTGTGTGCTTTTAGTGAAATCTCAAAGGCTGCTGTCCCACTTGAACTGCTCCACTGTTGGCTTCTTGTAAACAGGATTTCGCCGCTTGCCTCACATAAAACTGAACTGAATGGCGAGAGGTTGCTGTATTTGTACAGCAGATACTAACTAACCTCACTCTGGAACCTTAGATCTTATCCATTACCAGTCAAGTATATGTTTTAAAAATGCTAAGTACAGAAAATCTTACAATGAAAATTGACTTGTAAATACGGATTCTCATTCCATCAGATTTCAATTGTTGTTGGAGATTGTAAATATGTCACTACATAATTATTTACTTTTGTTCCTGGCTTTTTTGTCTCTCTCTTTGAATGCAATCCTTCTTGCCCTCATTGCCTGATTTGACATTGAATTCACCCATTTAATTTAACACATCTCTTTCCTTCCTCACTTCGTTGGATTTACATTTGTTCTATCTGATTGTTAGGAAGATACATAGTTGTTTGCCCGGTTCACTTGGGCAGTACAGGTGGCACACTGGTTAGCACAGTTGCCACATAGCACCAGGGACCCAGGTTCAATTCTGGTCTCAGGTGACTGTATGTAGTTGTATGTTCTTCCCGTGTCTGTGTGGATTTTCTCTGGGTGCTCCAGTTTCTTCTCTCGGTCCAATGATGTGCTAGTTAGGTTGATTGGGCTTGCTAAATTGCCCCTTATTGTCAGGGGGATTAGCAGGGTAAATACGTGGGGTTACGGGATAGGGCATGGGTGAGATAGTGGTCGGTGCAGGGTCAAAGGGTTGAATGGCCTCTTCTGCACTGTCGGGATTCTATGAAATGGAGTGACCTAGAGAAGGAAGGAATCGGACTGATTCAAATCTCCCATCAACGAACTGTGGAGCAGCTCCCACTGAAACAAACGATCTTGCATGTTTCCCTGATAGAAAAGGGCTTGCGGTGGTAAGACCACCATAAGAAAAACAGAGGACGCGTTGAAGGGAAGTGTTGTGACATATATTTGGCTGTGGAAGGTGCCCACAGACTTTTAATGGCTCATCAATGGTGGTTTCCTCACTTCTGGCAGGAGGTTTGTGTTCAGTGCCTTTCACGGCAGCATGATGGCACCCCGGTTAGCACTGAGGCCTCACAGCGCCAGAGACCTGGGCTCAATTCCCCGGCTTGGGTCACTGTCTGTGTAGAGTTTGTACATTTTCCCATGTCTGCGGGAGTTTCCTCCGGGTGTTCTGGTTTTCTCCCACAGTCCAAAGATGTGCAGGTTAGGTTGACTGGCCATGCTAAATTACCCCTTAGTGCCAAGGGAACTGGCAGGGTAAATACATCAGGCTACAGGGATAGGGGCTGGGTAGGGTTGTGGTTGGTGCAGACTTGATGGGCCGAATGACCTCCTTCTGCACTGCAGAGATTCTATGTGAGCAGGGAAAGTAGCCGAGAATCTGATGAGATCCTTATTGGCACAGACAGCAAAGCAGAAAGTAGAAAATAAATTAATTAGTTTCATTGAAATAATTGAACGTTGCTGAAGAGAGAGACAGATTGCTGAAGCTTTCTTATCAGCACCCTCTTCTGTAATATAAAATGTTTTGATCATTTAAAATTCTTGCAATTGTCCTGATGAGTGCAAGATGAAAAGCTTTGGCAACATGTCTCTTTTGAGCAATGTGCAAGTTCTGTGCTACCAAGCAACTATTTAAATCATTATAAACATAGTGAAATAAAGATTTAACATACATGTGGGATCAAGGTAAATTCATTAAAAAAAAAGCAGAAACAAGGAAACTATTTATTTAAATAATGTGAAATTATTTTGTTCTGAGGGAATGAGACTCCACGCTTGTTAACATCTTACTTTTTTAAAGCCGGAGGGGTCGTTCAGCATTAATTAACACTCTTTGTGCTTTCAAAGCCACCGATACTCCTGACAGTATACATTCTACGGGTGGGAGCTTTCGGCCTTGCTTGCCCCAAAACCTGCCCGTGGTCACCGTTTCCATGGTGGGCAGGATGGGAAGATTCTGCCCTGTTTCTCAGCCATGTAAAAAATGCGAACAGTGACTATAAGCTCAGGTTCATGCCATGGTGATGATTTCTTGCACACTCCATTGGAAAAAAGACAGCAAAACACAATCTATAGGGGAACAGAGCATGACTGATGTAAACTTCTAGCTTTCTCTAAGTTGTTGCTAGTTTTCTTTCCCCAGTAATAATGGTGAGAGCTGACAAGCTTGCCATCATTAAGACAGCAAAATCTGGGCCACCAGAAACACTACAAATCACAGTGAAGCATCTGAAAGCAGTTTAATGCACTGTGTAATGGCGACAAAGAGCTTTATTCAATCCAGGATTTATAGATGAGCATGAATTCTTCCATCAAATTGAGATGTTTGATCTCCTTCAATAAACGAGATGGTTCTGCAGATGGAGTTGAAGATTTTTTTTTATCCCCCCTGAAGCAAAGAGGTTTTTGAACAGACAGTTTAGCCAAAGGAGTGTTCTTCAACTACATACACACAGAGGACATTATGCCCCAAGATATCAGAGTGAAATGATAATTACTCAATAATATGATGTACTGTGAGCACTTAGAATAAAGTGTTCTCTGCTGTAATTTAGTGGCAAATTTTCAGTAAAAAAAACTTCACATAAATAGTTGAAAAAAGGTGAAATTTACAAAGTAACAAAATATTCTTTCTGGATAATTTATCTCTTTTCAAATGGAAGAGATGTAATGTCAAAATGTTGAAAGAATAGATCCTAATAGAAAGCAAATTTAAAAAAGAACATATTGGCCAGGATTTTCCACTCCAGTCTGCACTTTATTTTGTCCACTGGCTGGCCAGCATTTATTGCCCATCCCTACATGCCTTTGGAGGGCAGTTGAGAGTCAACCACATTGCTGTGGTCTGGAGTCACATGTAGGCCAGACCAGGTAAGGACAGCAGATTTCCTTCCCTAAAGGACATCAGTGAACCAGATGGCTTTCACTGATAATCATGGTCATCAATAGATTCTTAATTCCAGATTTTTAAAATTGAATTCAAATTTCCACCAGGGTTTCGCAATTGTCCCATTCCCCCATCAGGGATGTTCAATGTCAAGAACATCATTTGGGTGGCATGGTGGTTAGCACTGCTGCCTCACAGCGCCAGGGACCCTGGTTCAATTCCAACCTTGGGTCACTGTCTACGTGGAGTTTGCATGTTCTCTCCGTGTCGGCATGGGTTTCTTCCAGGTGCCCCGGTTTCCTCCCACAGTCCAAAGATGTGCGGGTTAAGTGGATTGGCCATGCTAAATTTCCCCTTAGTGTTGGCGGGATGAGCAGGGTAAATATGCGGGGTTATGGGAATAGGGCCTGGGTGGGATTGTGGTCAGTGCAGACTTGATGGGCAGAATGGCCTCCTTCTGCACTGTAGAGATCCTATGATCTTCTATGATTCTATGATAATAAATTTACCTCTCATTATCAGACCCCTGTGCCAGAATCTTCCTCACGCCCGTCAAAAAATACACCCACAGTGGCATGATGGCAAAACGGTGATAGGGACAACTGGTTCCCTGGAAAGCAAATCTCCCGGGGGGGGCATGGGGTGCAGCGCACGGGGCAATGTCGGGGTGTCAGGATAGTACCTGGGCAGTACCCTGGCATGGAGGGGAGGGAGATGCTCATGTCAGGGTACTGCTCATTCACCACCCTGGCACTGCCCTGGCATTACCCAGGTAGTGTCCAGTTGATGCACAGACAGTGCCTGTTTGATGCCCAGGGGAGGTTGCAGTGCCTGGGTTAACTAGCGTGCTCACGGTGTGCTGGGGCCCTCCGGATCACTGAGTTTCTGGGTTGATGGCGGGGCGAGCAAATCAGAGTGACACCCACCCCACCAGTGACATCTCGTGGGACTTGGAACTTGAAATTTCTTTCTCACAATTCCGCAGGATATCGTGGAGAAAGTTGCCACTGCCGTCAGCTGCTTGGATGCCTCTTTTTGGCCTTTACTGATAACTGGTAAAATCCTGGCCATCGTTGGTGCTCCACATCAAGAATTTCACCACCGGTTGACTTGTGGGACATCTGACTGGAAGGACACATCCCAGTAAAAAGTACTTCAGACATGGGTTTTGAAACTTGGATCCTCAACCTTTAGATTCTCCAAGCCAGGATTCCAAAAGGTCTCCAAGTTCATTGTTCTATCTCTTTGAAGTGCTGGATTTTTGCTGCGTATTTTATGTCCTTCTTTGGCGTGACGTTTCCCCTGTAAGGGCACTATTGCTGAAGCAACCAAAGAGTGACTCACTAACAACATGCATTTATATAGCACCTTTAGCATCGGAAAGTACCCCAAGATGCTTCACAGGTGTTTGATGCTGAGCTATATAAATAATAGGGCAGGTAGCTTCAAGTTTGATCAAAATGTCTGGTTTGAAGGAGTGGTCGAAAGGTGGAGATGTGGTTAAGAGGGAATTCCAAGATTTAGGGCTTAAGACAGCTGAAGGCATGAAGAAACAAAGGATGGGATTTTCCAGCCCTTCCCGCCATCAGGATTTCCCAGTCTCACTGAAGTTGACCCCCAGCAGTGGGATGGGTTAGCCATGCCAAAAGCCATAAGCTTCGGTAGAACTGGAAGACCCCATCGATGGCCAATGACGAGCTGCCAACACCACAGGGAACCCGGGTGGCACGATAGCACAGTGGTTAACACTGCTACTTCACAGCTCCAGGGACCTGGGTTTGATGCCCGGCTTGGGTCACTGTCTGTGTGGAGTGTGCACATTCTCCTTGTGTCTGCGTGGGTTTCCTCCGGGTGCTCCAGTTTCCTCCCGCAGTCCAAAGATGTGCGGGTTAGGTTGATTGGCCATGATAAATTGACTGTAGATGCATAGGTTTAAGGATTAGTGGGTAAAATATGTATGGGGATATGGGGGTAGGGGTTGGGTGGGATTGTGATCAGTGCAGACTCAAAGGGCCGAATGGCCTCTTTATGTACTGTAGGGTTTCAATGATTTCTATGAACCCACGTGGGAGAGGTTGTAAAATCCTAGCCAAAGAGTCCCTTCCCAAAAATAAAAGTGAAATAACTTTTCAGAAGCCGGTGTCCTTTCACCAGATTCCCCTTCGTTTACAAACTCAATTCCACTCCGAGTGCATTTCAGGTACAAAGTCAGAATCTGGAGTGCCAGTGGACCTCACTGTTTATATGCTGGCGCAATAAGTAGTCTCACAACACCAGGTTAAAGTCCAACAGGTTTATTTGGTAGCACGACCTTTTGGAGTGCCACTCCTTCACCTGATGAAGGGGCAGTGCTCTGAAAGCTTGGGCTACCAAATAAACCTGTTGGACTTTAACCTGGTGTTGTGAGACTATTTACTGTGTCCGCCCCAGTCCAACGCCGGCAACTCCACATCATATATACAGGTAAGGCTCCCTGTCGATTGGGCAGGCAATCCAAACAAGACCAGCTGAGACTGTGACTATAACAGACAGTGAATTCTTTACAGTACGCTGAAATCAGTTGAAGGGTGGTGATGACGATACATGATCTCTGCAGCGCAGCCCTCCCTGCAACTCATTAGAATGAAAGATGGGGAAATACTGATCGACAAACGAGACACGGTCTCCACAGCAAACAGGGAGGATTTTCTATAATGCCCCTCAACGATTCAGAGAGTAACGTCTCCCCTTCCGCACATGGCTCGGTTTCCTCCATGCTGCAGCGCTCATCCCTAACTGCACAATGTCCTCTGGCACTGCAACAATAGAACATCCTGTGCGGAGAGAACGAGACACAAGTCAACAGGAAGCGATGTGACTATGAGCAACAAGGCCAAAAGGAAAGAAGCCAGGATTCCATTGTGACTGATGTTAGACGCCTCTTGCTAATCAGTCTGTCATGAATAGACACAAATCAGAACCAATGTAGGAAAAAATCCCTTTTGGAAAGAAATTCCCTAATTGGAATTTTAGGGCCCAGAGATCAAATTCTCTGCATCTGAAATTAGTCGACGATAACTCGCATTTATGGAGTGTGTTTAACTTGGTACTACAGCTCCATGGGAGTGATAGCCAGCAACATTTGACACCTAAATATTGAATCAGACTGCTGACGGGAAAGTGTGCGACGCATGCAAAATCAAATAGGTCACTGGGTTACTGTTAACATCCTTCCACTAGTTGAATCAGTGCCTGAACACTGGTTTGATAAATAGGCATCTCCAGTCTGTGAAGACAAATAGTTGAATAAGGATTCCGATACAGAGCTGCTGTTGGATTCTGTTCAAATCATCGTTCTCTTGGTGTAAGTGTTCACAGAGGCAAAAGAATGAAAGGGAAAAAGGGGGAGAAATTTGCCTGGACCAGAAAATTTAGCTTCCCTTAAATGCATCTATAATTATGGCCGTAAACTCCACACTGTCACTGGGTGAGAATCATAGAATCCCAACAGTGCAGAAGGAGGCCATTCAGCCCACTGAGTCTGCATCAACTGCAATCCCACCCAAGCCCTATTCCTGTAACCTCACACATTTACCCTGCTAATCCCCCTGACACTAAGGGGCAATTTAGCATGGCCAATCCAACTAACTCACACATCGTTGGACTGTGGAAGGAAACCAGAACACATGGAGGAAACCCAAGTAGACATGGGGAGAATGTGCAAACTCCACACAGACAGAGACCTGAGGCCAGAACTGTTTCCTGACACTACTAGGCAGCAGTGTGAACCACCGTGCCACCCAACTGTGCCACCACACCACCCAATTGTGTCACTGTGCCATCCAATGAGGTCATGAGGTTTCTTCCGAATTCCCCACTTAATGTCTTGGTGACTATTGTCTATCGGTGGCCTCTTATTTTGCACCTTCTCTATACCCTACTCTATCAAAATCTTTTTCAAAATGTTAAAGACTCTTATCAGATCCCTGCATTCCCTTTTCAAAAGAAAAGAGATCCAGCTCATTAATCCTTTCGCAAACTCACATTTCTGCTGTGATCTGTGTTTTTTTTGTGCACTTTTCAGCGGTTATATACGAAGAAGCAGCAGCAAGAACTCTCCACAGAATTCCAAGTGTAGCCCAACTAAGGTTCATTACATGTTGAGCATAACGTTTTTACTTCGTAATTCCATCTTCCTGATTATAAACCCTAGTTATAAACCCTAGAGCTTGGCTTCCCATGTTTTAAAACCTTACTGGCCAGCATGACAACTTTCAGTGATTTGTGTGTTTAGTTGTCCCAAATTGAGAACAGTTGTCACACATTGGGTAGCATCCTGACCTCTTGAGCTAGTATCACAGCTTGGTATGGCTCCTGCTCTGACCAAGACCGCAAATTACAAAGGCTTGTGAATGAAGCCCAGTCCAACACACAAACCAGCCTCCCATCCACTGACTCCTTCTACACTTCCCGCTGCCTCAGAAAAGTAAAATCAAGGACCCCACACATCCCGGATATACTGTCTTATACCTTCTTCTCTTGGGAAAAAAGATACAAAAGTCTGAGGTCATGTACCAACCAACTCAAGAACAACTTCTTCCCTGCTGCCATTAGACTACTGAACTGATCTAACGTATAGTGGGTTGATCTTTCTCTACAATCTAGAGACTGTAATACTATATTTTGCAACCTCACCTTTCCTTCTCGACTATGTACTCGATGAACGGTATGTTTTGTCTGTATGACACACAAGAAACAATACTTTTCATTGTATCCCAATACACACGACAATAATAAATCAAATTGATGCATTCCTAACTGGGCAACCAACTTGAATACCGACCAGCAAATCCTTCCAACACACACCAATGGTAGATTCAGAGTGGGAGAGATTCCTGATCAGCCATGTGATGGAAAGGAAGTTGGAGCCCCACTATCCATTGCTCCAGGCTACAACACATGGGTAAACACGTACGCTGCCAAAGCAACCCCTTCTCCGAATGAACTGTAACATACCAGCAGTCCAAAATCCACTTGCCCCTCTACCCCATTTTTATTTTCCAACATTGTGGCCTCCTTCACTTTCTGACCAAATTGTGATACCTCACGCTCACTGATGTTGAAAATAACTGCCAACAAAATAAATTACAAGAAGAAATTAATAAACTTGCATAATGGGCACACAATTGGCAAATTATCTTCAACATCAGTGACCCAAAACCAACATTAACAACCACACTGCAATCTTGCGCAAAATTAGTTAATTGCACAGAGCAGATGTCCACTGAGGGATTTTCCTGGCCTTTAATGACCCAGTCAGTCCATCCCTCCTTACTTGGTGTTGTCTGCACACTTAGCAGTTGCATTTTTCATTCCCTGATCTAAACTGTTGATATAAACGATATATTCCTCTTTGGATGACCACAGCACTGATAAGATTAGAAAGCAATAAAATAATGTTAATGCGTAATGAGAATATCTTTTGACTATCCTGATATCAGGGTAGTTTTAAACCAACTCTATTCTTTCGTCCCTTGTCATAATACGGAGATGCCAGCGTCGCACTGGGGTAAGGTACTTTCATCCCTTCTCAGAGTAGTGATTGACATAAGTTAATAAATATTGATTTCCTTCCATCCCCTCAGCCAACTAATTTGACCTTGGGCTGTCAGTCGGCTATTCAATTCTGTTAAAACCACACACAATCCCGGTTGCCTTTCAATGTTGCTTCTCACACCTGCCAGCAGGGGTCACTAAATCACGACTAGAAGCAGTAATCCAACAATTATCTTTCCCTTTTCTTGACAAGTGACACCAAAATCAACATTCACATCTGCACCACAATCTTGTGCAAGATCAGTTAATTGCACAGAGCAGATGTCCAGTGTGGGATTTTCCTGGCATTTAATGACCCAGTGAGACATTCCATTTAACTTACCCCCCAGGGGAGCCTGGTTGATATTGATTTAATAAATTAATATATTAAATCTGAAATTCTGACTGTGTTGATGATGTACCTGTGTTACAATCCCATTATTATAACTGGACAGGAAGATCCCAAGCTGAAACTCAGGCTCAAAAGACAGTGAACACAATCTTACAGTGGACACAATCTTTAGGGTGGCACGGTGCCACAGTGGTTAGCACTGCTGCCTCACAGCTCCAGGGACCTGGATTCGATTCCTGGCTTGGGCCACTGTCTGTGGGAGTTTGCACGTTCTCCCCGTGTCCGTGTGGGTTCCCTTCGGGTGCTCCAGTTTCTGCCCTTAGTCCAAAGATGTGTGGATTAGGTTGATTGGCCATGCTAAATTGCCCCTTAGTGTCCCAGGATGTGTAGGTCAGAGGGATTAGTTGGGTAAATGTGAAAGGTTGTGGGGATAAGCCTGGGGTGGGATTGTTGTCAGTGCAAACTTGATGGGCCAAATAGCTCCTTCTGCACTGTGGAGTTTCTATGATTCTTACGTTCATGCCACACTCTCGTTGCAGTGAGGTCAGAGAATTTGGTGTCCAGCGGGATGGGAAAATCCAGCCGGCATGAACGGTCGTAATGTTTTGTTTCATAACTTTTAATTAATTTTTAAAATGTGGAGGAACAGAGTTATAGGACTGCTAATTATTTTTTAAACAAGAAAACAAAACATTTACTAAACATAAAAAATTAGACTATGATACAATACCCATTTACCTCCCCTTTATCATCACAAATATACATGGGGTTTTAAGGTGAACAAAGTAAATCTTAAGCTACAATGGTCTCATTAACACAAAGTTCCTTTAAACACACAGATTGGTTGTGATCAAATACACGCACTCTGCTCTGAACCCAAGTTAGTGTCTGTGGATTTCTCCTCAGAATCCGCCCCCCCGCTCCAGATGATGGTCACATGAAAGCTTCCAAATTTCATTCCTAAAAACGCACTTTAAAATCCTCTTTCACAATACTGTGTTTCATTAGTAGTTTACATTCCAAAATCTAGTCCAGTTTTTCTGAGTGACTCTTTTAAACCAAGCTTCCAGTCCATTTTTAACAAAGAAATCCTTCTTGACCATTGCATGAACTGTTGACAATTGCTTTAACTATCAATTCCCATATTCTACTAAAATGGTATCAAATTTTTGGTTTACCTCTGAAGCCTGCTTTCCCACTTTAAATCTGGGTACTACAACTTTTCCTTTAATAAGAACAGGTTGTTTACTCTTCACCTTGAATTTCCTGAACAATACCTTGGTCTCAGTTCTCTTTACTTCAGTAAGAAGTCTCACAACACCAGGTTAAAGTCCAGCAGGTTTAAACCAACATTCTTTACTTCAGTCTTCTTCAGACATTCTTTATGTCTCAATTCCCTGGTTATCTGGACTGTATCTGGTTCTTGGGGGAAACTGCCACTTTGCAGTTCCCTTGACCTGTCCAGTCTTCCTTCTGGCAGAATTGAGAGATGTTCACTCCACAGTGCCCTGTCTCCAAATGCCAATAAATTCAGGAGCAAAAAAACCTCTCTAACATAAAAGGCCCCCAGTTGCCAAGCAACCACTGCCACTTCTGTCAGCTAATTTACTCTTCACACCCTAGGCCCCCAGTTGCTAAGCAACCCCTGCCACTTCTGACAGCCGATTTAGTCTTCACAACCTAAGCCTCTCTAAGCGCAATGGAAACACAGTTGGAATTGAAACCAACCCCCACACATATAAACATATGTCCAGCATGAATCTAACTATACATTTTGCCCTTATACAGGCACAGAAACATTAAATTAAGCCAACTGAAAACAATACCTTATTTCTAAAGTTTACCAATATAAACATAAATACCTTAAAGATACTTTTGTTTCCTAACGCATTCAGTAACCTTGACCAATGTGTCAGAATACTTTGGCAGTGGCTTCCTATAAAAGAACTAGCACGATAAAGTGTTTTCACTAAGAAAGCAAGGATACAGGCAGGCTCTGTATTTAATCAAAATCTCTATCAGTGCAAATGATCTAATATCAATGGTGGCTTCAAGGCAGCTTTGTGCAAATATTGACTGCTGTAATCCCTACATTACTAGAGCTACTACACTTCAAAAGTGCCATTTTAAATTGACTTCTTTCTTTCTCCTCTTTGCAAGGCAGTGATTCATATAATTTTATTAATAATGTTTTCTTCCGTTACTTCATTCAACTGGTTTGAACATAGGGGCAGTAGGCTTCGGTACTTACTCAGCTGCACAAAAAAAAATCCAATTATATAAATTTAATTGGCTTTGGCCACATACTGTGGTCACAAAAGGTGCTACACGGATACAAGTTTATTATTTCTTTCCTAATATTAGCGTTGATCGTTGAGAGGAGCCCAGCTAATAATAAAAGTATCTCCCCCCTTTGGTCGATGTAGACCACTTGGGACGTCAATAAGCTCCCGGTGGAGAGACGAGAGCAGTAACACATCGTCTGGTTCCATTTCTAAAATTTATTAAATTGCTGCCTTCCAGAATCTCTCTCTCAGAAGAGACGAGTAACGCTGGCAGTCCTCTGCCCTCATCCATCTGAGAGAGGACAGTCACATTTCTGTCACTTTCATAAACGATGCACTGAAGGTCACACCATTAAACCCTGACAAACCTCAATAGGTTTTCTCTTTCACAGAAGCTATAATGACAAACTAAATTACAGCAGGTTTTGCAGCCTGTCTGTTAAGCAGTAATGGAAGAGCTAAGAAGACAGATTGTTATCTGTTTAGTATAAGTGGCGGATAATTCCATGAAAGCCAGAGCATTAGACAGGTCTCCAGTTACTGTCTGATCAAACTAATAAATAAAATGGTACATTTAAAGTAAAAAAAAGTACAGTTTATTTATTAGTCACTAGTACACTTACATTCATACTGTAATGTAAAATCCCCCAGTCGCCACATTCCGGCGCCGGTTTGGGTACACTGAGGGGCAATTTAGCATGGCCAATTCACCTAAGCTGCACATCTTTGGAGTGTGGGAGGAAACCGGAACATCCGGACGAAACCCGCACAGACGTGGGGAGAATGGGCAAACTCCACACAGACAGTGACCCGAGCTGGGAATCGAATCCAGGTCCCTGGCGCTGCGAGGCAGCAGTGCTAACCACTGTGCCACCATGCCGTCCCATTTGATAGATTTCAGGTGAAGCAAATGACCTCAAATTTAAACGACGTCCAATTAATTCCTGAAATGGACATCAACTTACGAAACAAATTTCCTCCATTATAGAGGAAAGTAACGACTCTGCAAAAATCCAAGTGGGGAAATGGGATTTTAAAAGAAATATCTTCACTTTTAATATTGACGTGTTATTCATTTTGCTTTAGAACAGGTCTAACAATTTTTAAAAAAAAAAACGATGCTTCGCAACCTGGGTGGGATTCTCCGGCCGCACTCGCCCCAAAACCGGAAAATCCCATCCAAGGTCAACAGACCTTTGCTTGGGCCCCCCTCCTCCCCACCCCCACCTCCTTCCCCTTCTCCCCCACCCCATCCTCACCTGCTACAATTCCCATGGCGGGTGGGATGGGAAAATCCCCACCCCCCCCCCCCTCCAGACATTCACAAAGCCATAGGAATTCCCCAACTTATACAGGAAAATGTGACTCGACCTACAATCTATGAACCTACAAGAGAAAGACAAGCAGAGGCAGTCGAAGGGCCGAATGGCCTAATTCTGCTCCTGTATCTTATAAGCTTATGTAGGAAGAGAAGAGAGATGGAAAGGTTAAAAAAAAGGGCAGGAGATAGATACAAAGTGTGAACTGAATTGAGAGAGAGCTATTGACGCAGACAAAGGAAACAAAAAAGAACAAGGAAAATAGATATTTCCACAGAGAGCTAGAGGTCTGGAAATGTCAAAGCTGCTCCTTTTGTCGTTGTAACTTCAGGGTGAGTGTGAAGTAACATCAGAAGAATAAGGGCAGCCCTGTGGAAATTCTCTCCCACACACAAAAAATGCTCCATTAATACGTTACAATAGCACCCTCCTGACGGTTAATCCCAAGCTCTCAGTTTTCGATGTCTGGGCTGCATTGGGAAATGGATACTTGCAGACTAATGAAGTGCCCTGGACAAAGCACAATTGTTCTTTGTTGCCTAAGATGCAGCCGAGGACCCTTTATCATGCTAACTCTTTGTTTTTAAAAAAAAGCCTTCTCTCCCTCCACGGCCAATCTTTATCCCTCAGCCAACACTAAAACGGACTATCACATTTTGTGAGAGCTTGTTGTGCTTAAACAGGGGGTTGTGTATCTGGCATCGCAACACTGATTATACTTGAAAAAGTACTTCATGAGTGTAATGCGCTTTGGGACACCCTGATGTCGTGTAAGGTACTTTACACACGCAAGACTTTCTTTCCATAAAGTGTAAGTCTGTCCAAGACTTTAGCCTTGCCTTGCTACAGCTGGGGAAATCTTTCCAGCGTTTCTTTCTGCCCAGGACGGATGTATGAGAAAGGATGTGCCTGACTAGAATTTCCTGTCTAGTTAGATCACTCCATTAACACGTTCTCTTTAAAATCTCTACCATACAATCATCTGTTCAAAATGAGTCTGTCATCAGAACCTCAACACTACGGAACTCCCTCCTTGGCTTGATCCTTATTTCGTACTTTTTGATTTGTCACATGTATTGGGATATGGTGAAATGTATTGTTCCTTGCACGCTATACAGGCAAAAACATACCGTTCATATGGGAGAAGGAAAGGAGAGGGTGCAGATTGGATTGTTGCAGTCAGAGATAGGGTGTAGAGAAAGATCAGCTTAATAAATAGCAGGTCCATTCAGAAGTCTGATGGCAGCACGGAATAAGCTATTCTTGAGTCGGTTGGTAAAAAATCTGAGACTTTTGTAACATTTTCCTGAGGGAAGGCAGAAGAGAGTATGTCTGGGGTTCTTGACAATGCTAGCTGCTTTTCCGAGGCAGCAGGATGGACCGGAGGCCTGCTTGCATGAGACTGGACTACATTAACAACCCTTTGTAGTTTCTTGCATACTTGGTCAGAACAAGAGCCATACCGAGCTACGAAACATTATCCAGATTGTTTTATATTCTATAAATCTCAAGACGTTGCAGAGATGACACTTGTTTCCAATTGTGCAGCAGACTTACAGTTCTTTAGGATCTCTCTGCAATGTCAAAATGGCTGCAAACAACTCAGGTCTTCTTGCATTGCCTATTTAACTTTAGTCCTGAGTCCACACTCAGGCTTAACCAATCAAGCACAGTGAGCACTGATCTGTTGCTAGAGTCAAATAACTGAACACGGAACAACTGATTTTCTGAAGGTTTGGAAAAGAGAAGTCTACCATCTCCTCCCATTTCCCTCTTGGTGGTAATCTGCACCATGGGCCTGAGGGGTTCATAGAACCATGGAACATTACAGCACAGAATTACGCCTTTTGGCACTTCTTGGCTGTGTCGAACCATTTTCTGCCTCGTCCCACTGACATGCACCTGGACCATATCCCTCCTCAACCCTCTCATCCATGTACCTGTCCAAGCATTTCATAAAACTGGAATACCCAGAGGGAACCCATACAAACACTGGGAAAACATGTAAACTCCACACAGTCACCCAAGCCAGGAATTGAACCCAGGTCCCTGGCACTGTGAAGCAGCAGTGCTAACCACTGTGCCACTGATCCTGGTTCATCTTCGTTGTACAAATTCAAAGATGACTGTATTTATTATTCAGCACAATTCCCCAATAAACTCACCATACCCGGGTCCTTTCAGCCCACACGCAAGAAAGAAGGAAAAAGTGTAGGCAGAAACCAAAAGGGACACGATTGGTAAAAAGTCTGGCTACAATCTGGTGATGCTAGTTCTCGGAAAGGTTAATCAATTCTTCATTACACACGTACAGGGGCAGCATGGTGGCACTGCTGCCCCAGAGTGCCTAAAAACCGGGGTTCGATTCCCAGCTTAGGTCACTGTCTGTGTGGAATTTGTGTGTTCTCCCCGTGTCTGTGTAGGTTTCATCCAGGTGCTCCGGTTTCCTCCCACAGTCTGAAAGATGTGCAGGTTAGGTGGATCGGCCGTGCTAAATGCCCCTCAGTGTCCCGGGATGCGTAGGTTAGAGGGATTAGCAGGGTAAACAAGTAGGGTTACGGGCTAGGGCCTGGGTGGGATTGTTGTCGGTGCAGATTCAATGGGTCGAATGGCCTCTTTCTGTGCTGTTGGGATTCTCTGATTCTATATAAGTTACTCAACATTAGAGACCAGTGACAGATACATACAGCAATGGATAAGAAGGGGCGTTGCTGATGGGAATGACAAATGCTGGCTTAGCCAACAACATCCACATCCCAAAAGTGAATTAAAAAACAATTCAGTACTGATGAATTAAATATTCACAATACCACCATGTGATTTTGTAAGTTATCAGAACAAAGTAGGACAGCAGAATGAAGTTATCCTTAAAAGCACTTTACGATTTAAGATCAATTTGAAACATAAATTTTGTTACGAGCTATTTAAATATTGATATTGCTCAGCAGGGAAACAAAAACTAGGAGCTGTATATAGTTCAATATTCAGCAAGAGGCTTCAGCTTCAAGACATTTTGATATGCTGCAACAGACGTTATTCATTAAACATTAATATTTAGTTTCTAGATTGATGCAAATGGCCTAGTTTTGGTGTGTTACATATTTATAAGCCACGCAGCTTGTTCAATTTTGTGAAAGCTTTCACACATTTTCTCTCTTCACCCCCTGGTCGCCATGGTACCTTTTCCAAACTTCATGTCCGAGTCTCGCCAGCACGACTGCCAGCTTGAAACTGGGAGACAGAAGGTATCGCAGCCAACGGAACGTCCACCCAAAGCTTGCCAGGTTGGTGAATAATGTGGGAACCTTGTGTTACGTATGCTGGGACATGGCCCCTTTAAGGGAACAGGTCAGGTGACCTGGGGTGAGCTGGTTGGGATCTGCCCTGAGTGGGCGGTCAACATTTGGAGTGTGAAGCGAGTAGACTGAATAAAAGATCTGTGTTCCCTGACACCTGACTGTGGAGTAATTCTTGAGGAGATTCTTGAGTACTCAGAGATTTAGCACCTCATCCAATTCTCTTCTCCCTAAAACAGAGATACTGAGGCAGGATGTGATACTCCTACCACCCACTTGCTTAGTTTAGTGTAGAAACTGAACATGGGAAGTTCAGACTCCATATGGCACAACTAGGCGTCAGAGGCTGGGCCATTGGATAAACCATTTAGTTCCACTTCTATGTTAGGACGTGAAGAGAAATAATGAATGATTACCTCCATCCCTTAGATTGGAGGCGGTGACCTACGACTCATTTCTGCTCATCTCCCCTCGGACGCTACAAGCAGAGTTCTGGGAAAAGAGCAGGGGAGAGGGACTAATTCGATAGCTCTTTCAAAGAGCCAGCACAGGTACGATGGGTCAAAGGGACTCCTTTGTGCTCTATGATTCAATGAAGAATGATTCTATAAACAACTGGAGAAAGGATATCACTCACCCCTTATAATAGCAGCATTTACATTTCTCCTATGGTGTTGTTGCCACCTCAGAAACCCCTCTTAGGTCAGTTTCTCTACTCCAAAAGCATTCCATATCTTCATTTACCTTACAAGTTGTACTGGTTACGCTCAGCTGGTAACCCCACTCAGAAGGTCATGGGTTCGAGTGCCATTCCAGGACTCGAGCACATAATCTAGGCTCTCATCTCAGTGAAGCACTGACGGATCTCTGCATTAAGACTAAAGAAATTTGACATGTCAGTGACGACTCTCACCAGCTTTTACAGATGCACCATAGAAAGCATTCTTTCTGATTGTATCACAGCTTGGTATGGCTCCTGCTCTGCCCAAGACCACAAAGAACTACACAAGGTCACTGAATGCAGCCCAATCCATCACACAAACCAGCCTCCCATCTATTGACTCTGTCAACACTTCTCGCTGCCTCAGCAAAGCAGCCAGCATAATTAAGGACCCCACACACCCCGGACATTCTCTCTTCCACCTTCTTCCATCGGGAAAAAGATACAAAGTCTGAGGTCACGACTGCTGTCAGACTTTTGAATGGACCTACCTCACATTAAGTTGACCTTTCTCTACACCCTAGCTATGACTGTAACACTACATTCTGCCCCTCTCCTTTCAAAGATAAAGAACAAAGAAAATTACATCACAGGAACAGGTCCTTCAGCCCTCCAAGCCTGCACCAACCAAGCTGCCTGACTTAACTGAAACCCCCTATGCTTCCGGGGACCATATCCCTCTATTCCTATCTCATTCAAGTACTTGGCAAGACGCCCCTTAAAAGTCACTACCGTATCCGCTTCCACTACCTCCCCCAGAAAAAAATTCCAGGCACCCACCACTCTCTGTGTAAAAGATCTGCCTTATACATCTCTTCTAAAACTTGCCCCTCGCACCTTAAACCTATGCCCCCTAGTAATTGACTCTTCCACCCTGGGAAAAAGCTTCTGACTATCCAATCTGTCCATGTCTCACAATCTTGTAGACTTCTATCAGGTCTCCCCTCAACCTCCGTCGCTCCAGTGAGAACAAACCAAGTTTCTCCAACCTCTCCTCATAGCTAATGCCCTCCATACCAGGCAACATCCTGGTAAATCTTTTCTGTACCCTCTCCAAAGCCTCCACATCTTTCTGGTAGTGTGGCGACCAGAATTGAACACTATATTCCAAGTGTGGCCTCACAAAGGTTCTATAAAGTAGCAACATGACTTGCCAATTTTTAAACTCAATACCCCGGCCGATGAAAGCAAACACGCCGTATGCCTTCTTGACTACCTTCTCCACCTGCATTGCCAGTTTCAATGACCTGTGTACCTGTACACCCAGGTCCCTTTGCCTATCAATACTTCTAAGGGTTCTGCCATTTACTGTATATTTCCTATCTGTATTAGACCTTCCAAAATGCATTATCCCACATTGTACTTCTTGACGTATGGTATGCTTTGTCTGTATTGTGCGCAAGAAACAATAACTTTTCACTAGATACTAATACATGTGACAATAAATCAAATCAAATCAAAATCAAATTACTGAGTGAGCCACATGAGGCTCCTTTCAGTAAAAAATCCCATGCTGCTATTTGAAGGCGAGCAGGAAGTTTTCCTAATGAACTGTCCAACATTCTGCCTTCGACTAAAAACCATGAGAAACAGATCATCCTGTCAGTTGGTCATTTATTATTTGTGTGGTCTTGCTAAGCACATATTAAATGAAATTGTGAAGTCATGCAGTGGTTGGGAATCCTTTGGGGAATTCTTGAGGGCACACTGAGGTGCTTTGAGAATACAAACCCTCACAATATTATTGCCAACAGTTGCCTCAATGCCTCCCACAGGAATCACGGTGATCAAACAAAATCCAAAACATTCACTTGTCTTCAGAGTTGTAACTCACTGGTATGCTGAGTTAGGAATGTGTGATGAAGTGATACCATGATTTCATCTCTTACAGGCCTGATTTTGTCCAGTATGATAAAGATTTCTACTCTGGCAGCTGTACAGGATCCTGAGCCTGCAGCAGGTACCATAACCTAATGCAAACTTATGTCCCTGTGGCATGCCAAACTTCACTGCCAGGGATTTTAAAAAAAGGGTGGCATGGACAAGTTGGGCCGAAGGGCCTGTTTCCATCATGGAGACAGGCCCTTCGGCCCAACTTGTCCACACCACCCTTTTTTTTAAACCCCTGGCAGTGAAGTTTGGCATGCCAAAGAATGATGACAACAATTTTAACACTAATAATGGCAGTATTAGCTGAAAGGGGTTATCCTGGCTGAGAGTTAAGCATGCTGGGATTTTTGGTCAACTTGTGATTAAAACCAGATGCATGTCATAAAGTTGCTGAGAGTCACGACCTGGTCTCGGAACTGTGAGCTGAAGCTTCCGTGTTGATCAAATATGGGAAGTTGTTTACTCTGGCATAGGCCTGATGGCACTGGGTTAATGGGTTTTTACATGCAAACTGACCCAAGCATAATGGTGTTGTTTACAAGTCATTTCATTGGCTGTTCAAATCATGTGATCAGTTTCCGGTTACACAATCGGCTGGATGCCAGAGAATCTTCTGGAAGCTTGTGAAGCAATTTGTAGATAAAAGACGCTTGCACTCTTTTGTCTCCAGGGATAACTCCACAGAGATTCACCATCGCAGAGGGAACATCTTCAAAGAGTACGAGGATAGATTCTATATTGGGGTTTTAGCCAATTTTTAGATGTAGATTTAGCCAATTTTCCCAAAGCTGGTAGTATCCATTTTCAGTTAGGTAAGTCGCGTTAATGTTGGAGTTAAAGTTCAGTTAAAATTAATGTTCAATAAAGAGTTAAAAGTGTTGCAACTGTTTAAGTTTGAGTTAGTATCGAAAGTGTTAAATAAAGGGAGATTGTTGAATGAATTAAGAGTCAACTCCTGTCTTTGTTTATTAGATTAAACTGGAATGCTTGAAGGTATTTAAATTAGTAGCTGATTAATACAAGCGAGGTAAGTAAGTGCTATGGCACTCAAGGATCTGCACCCAAGGGCAATTAGGGATTGTCAGTAAATGCTGGCATTGCCAGCAATGCCCACTTCCGATAAAATGAATTTTAAAAATGTCAGTTAGTGGAATTTTTCCATTCTGGAACATGAATGTGAAGGGTCCCCTACCACAGAGTTCAGCAGGAAAAGGCATCATATTTCTGTGACCTCACTAATGATGCAACCAGGAGTTTTACACCATATTCAGTGACTTGACGGCTTACAGTCCGCCATTATGACCAGGAGCCATATTGAAAAGTTGTCCAACGTTATCAATGTTGAAGGGAAGGGAAGAGGGTGGACATCTGGAGATGGATGATGAATCTGCAGAAACATTCTAAGGCTGGAAGATGGAACCCTTCCAGGACACTGAATCTGAAAGGTCCATCTACAAATGATCCCCTCACCCACTGCTCTGGTGTTCTGAGGTCTAGTTGCCTCCATCCTGACGTCTGGAAGCAGCCCCAGGCAATATCCAGGTGAGTCCCGACATCTGCACGTCACATTGTTCCAGACGGGTTTCATGCTGGTATATTTGCCCACTGGTGCCGCGGAGAATCTGGCATGGGAGGATGATTTAGTCATGCCTTTATCAGGATACAAATTCTTTTCCTGCCGGCCGCTAGCGGGTTTTCCGAGCCGCCGAGCAACAGCGGAAGATCTGATGTGAAATTCACATCAGCTCAAAACTGATTTCTAGCGACCCCCGCCCCCCCCCCCCCCGCAACCCTCCACCCCCACTCCCCCCGCGACCGAACCTGCCAGCGGGGGCTTGGGAGACGTCTGCCAAATGAATGCAAGAGAGGTGAAATCTGGAGTGGGATTCTAGCTGCGCTCACCCCAATGCCGGAAAATCCCGCCCGAGATCAATGGACCTCTGCATGGTCTGTGACCCGCTCGCTACGATTCCTATAGCGGGCAGGGAGGAAAATTCTGCCCCTGGCAATGGAAAAGGGAAATTGTCTAAGCTCAAGGTTCAGGCAATCATCTGACAGAGAGTGCAGAGACATCCAGCATTCCCAATGTTTTTCACGCAATATGATCTTTAAAGCCTCAAATAGATTTGCCATCACCACGCTAACTAACATTTTAATTCACAGATTGAAGAGTTTTTTCTGAAACAATTTTGTATCATATACTGGTCTCCTACTGCAAGATTACAATCAAAATTAAATCGATACATTTCCTTTAGAAATACCTCTGTTCTTGCAGAAAATCCAGATTAAGTACGTTCAACAAGTGATCTTTGGGGGGAGAGTTGATAGCCTAGTGGTATTTTCACTAAACTATTAATCCGGAAACTCAGCAAGTGTTTTGGGGACCCGGGTTCGATTCCCACCATGCTGGGATGATGGAATCATCTGGTCCACTAATATCCTTTAGAGAAGGAAATCTGCCACCCTTACCTGGTCTGGCCTACATGTGACTCAAGAGCCACGGCATCGTGGCTGACTCTCAACAGCTCTTGGATGACTGGGGTGGGCACCAAATGCTGGTCAGCCAGCGATGCTCATTTCCCACTAAGGAATAAAACAAAATGGTTCCATGGAGCACCATCTGCAAAAAACCTATTGCCTTTTGCCCATTGTCCCAGATGGAGTCCGTTGCGTGACAATTAGCAGCCTGAATTGCCCAGTGTTATAAAGCTCTACGCTACATCCATATAGGATGCTGGTCTGAAGACACGGTCGTCGACGAAAAGAGGCTTTGATCTCAGGTGGCAGGTCGAGTATCGAAGGAAAAAGGAAAGATAACCAGACTGGGTTACTTCTCACATACGTTGCCAAGCAGCTGGACACAGGCTGGCACTGAATAAAGAACCGCCAACCCAACCAGGGAATATTTGCCAAGGGCACTATACATAAGGCTAGCATTCAGATACAAGTAATTAGGCAGGTGAATGGGATGTTGGCCTTTATTGCAAGGTGCATGGAGAATGAAAGTATAGGGAATTTTGCTACAGTTTTACAGATATTGGTTAGATCACACCTGGAGCACTGTGTATAGTTAGAGTAGGATTTTCCAATCACACTTGCAATGTGAATCATCGTGGACAGCACAGAAAATCTGATGGATATCAAAAGGCCCAATGAATTTGGATGGAAATTTCCAGACTTGCAGTGGGCTCAACCGGAATATCCCACCTTGGACTCCTTCCTTAAGGAAGGACATTTTTGCATTGGGGGCAGTTTAGAGTAAGCTCACTGGGTTAATTCCTGAGGTGAAGGAGTTAACTTTTGAGGAAAGGTTGCACAAGTTGAGGGTGGCATGGCGGCACAGTGGTTAGCACTGCTGCCTCACAGCACCAGGAACCTGGGTTCAATTCTGGCCTTGGGTAACTGTGTGTGTGGAGTTTGCATGTTCTCCCCGTATCTGTGTGAGTTTCCACTGGCTGCTCCGGTTTCCTCCCACACTCCAAAGATGTGTAGATTAGGTGGATTGGCCATGTTAAGTCTCCCCTTAGTGTCCCAAAATGTGTAGGTTAAATTAATTAGCCGTGCTAAATGTGTGGGGTTACATGAATAGGGCAGGGGTAAGGGCCTGGGTAGGATACTCTGATAGAGAGTCAGTTCAGACTCAATGGGTTCAATGGCTTTCTCCTGCAGGTTAGGGATTGTATGATAAGTTGGGTCCACACTCATTGGAGTTCAGAAGGATGAGAGGTGATCTTACGGAAAACAATAAGGTTCCAAGCTGCTTTGACAGGGTAAATACTGAATGTTTTCACATGGGGAAATCTAGAACTAGGGAGGCAAGCATAAAAAAGGGGTTTCCCATTCATGATGGGGATAAGAAGGAATGTTGCTCAAAGGATTGTTAATCTTTTTAATTCTCAAAAATAGAGAGCAGTGGAGACTGGACCATTGAATATATTCAAGGCTGATTTAGACAGTTTTGATATATAGGGGAATCAAGAGTTATTGGGGTGGAGGGCAGGCAGAAAAGTAGCCCTTGGACCATTTCAGAGCAACCATGATCTTAGTGAATGGTGGAAGATGGGTCGTATAGGTCACTGTTGTTCATAATTCTTACCATAGAATCCCTACAGTGCAGAAGGAGGCCATTCGGCCCTTTGAGTCTGCACCAACTGTCTGAAAGAGCACCTTACCCAAACCCAACCTACCACTCTAACCCCATAACTCTGCACATTTACCATGGCTAAACCCACTAACACAGGGACGCTAAGGCCAATTTAGCATGGCCAATCAACCTAACCTGCACATCTTTGGAGTGTGGGAGGAAACTGCAGCATCTGGAGGAAACCTATGCAGACACGTGGAGAATGTACAAACTCCACACAGACAGTGACCCGAGGCTGGAATTGAGCCCAGGTCCCGGGCAGTGTGAGGCAGCAGTGCTAATCATTATGTCACTGTGCTGTTTTTCTATGAAGTTACTAGGGTTTAAAAAAAAAAGTTAGTATGAAGGTAGGGCAAATCAGACATAACAATTGGACATCATGAATCCTGGGACTTAAAAGTCAACATTGTAGAGAGAAGTAAAGAGAAAGAATTCCACAGTTTGGAAGTCCCGATAAAGGATCGCAGCAGAGGCAATGTCTTTTTTCACCACAGGGAGAATGTACTGGGGAAACGGAACAGCATATAAAATCCAGCTCAGAAAAGACAGCTTATTGATTCACTGCTTATAAGTATCAATAAAGTGAACAAAAACAAGAAGAATTACCAAAGAAGGGGATTAGAAACTGCAGGAGAGAGCAGGGTCATTTATCAAGTGATAAGCATCTTGTCTCCTGCCCTGAAGTGCTTGATAGATTGCCTCGTATATGAAAACAGTATTCAATCTAGGCTTAGAATGCAAGACTTGTTGCAGTGTCGGTGAGCTGTTTAAACCAAAGAAATAACTCTAATTGGGGGCGACACGGTGGCACAGTGGGTAGCACTGCTGCCTCACAGCGTCAGGAGAATGGGTGCGATTCCCGGTTTGGGTCACTGTCTGTGCGTAGTTTGCACATTCTCCCTGTGTCTGCATGGGTTTCCTCCGGGTGCTCTGGCTTCCTCCCACAGTCTGAAAGATGCGCTGGTTAGATGCATTGGTAAATTCTCCGTCAGTGTACCCGAACAGGCACCGGAGTGTGGCAACTCGGGGATTTTCACAGTAACTTCATTGCAGTGTTAATGTAAGCCTACACTAATAAATAATCTAATTCTTTGAGCCCAGGGTAGCAATAGAAGAAAAATTCAATTTTTCTTCAAAGGTGATAAATTGATGTCAATAGTGCCCAATTGGTGATGTATGGAACCTGTGACATACAGAAGAACCTTAGTTTTGCCTTCTGTGGTAGAGAATTCCACAAGTTCACTACCTTTTGAGTGAAGAACTCTTTCCTCATCTCAGCTTTGAATGGTCTACCCCACATTCTGTGACTGTGTCTTCTGATTCTGGATTCTCCACAGTAAAAAGTCTCACAACACCAGGTTAAAGTCCAACTGGTTTATTTGGTAGTAAACGCCACTAGCTTTCGGAGTGCTGCTCCTTTGTCAGCTGAGTGGGGAGTTCTGATAACAAACAGGGCATATAAAGGCACACACAGTTTACAGAATACTGATCAGAATGTGAGTCTTTACACCTAATCAAGTCTTAAAGGCTTTAAACCAGTTAAACCAAATAAACCGGTTGGACTTTAACCTGGTGTTGTGAGACTTCTTTCTGTGTTGACCTCAGTCCAACGCCGGCATCTCGACATCTGGATTCTCCAGCCAGGGAAAACATCTTCCCTGCATCTACTCTGTCCAGCCCTGTTAGAATTTTATACATTTTAATCAGATCTCCTCTCACCCTTCTGAACTCCAGTGAATACCGGCCCTGCCGAAACAATCTCTCCTCCTTGGACAGTCCCGCCAACTCTGGAATCAGCCTAATGATCCTCTGCTGCACTCCCTCTATGGCAAGTATATCCTTTCTTAAGTAGGGAGAACAAAACCATACACAAAACTCCATCTCGTCAAGGCCCTGTATAACTGCAGTTAAGACATCCTTGCTTCTGAACTCAAACCCTCTTGCAATGAAGGCCAACAACAAGACACTATTAAACTCCCCTAGCTGGTGAAGGAAGGGAGCAAGTAGCAAACCCAACTACCCAACCCCAGGGTGAATAAGTGGCTTTGTAATCTTTCGAGTAAATGATAAACAGTGTGCTCAGGTGATTATCCAATGAATGTTCTCCACCTGTATATTCTTAACCCTGAATCATATGATTAAACAAATACACCTATTCTACATGAAGTAGGTAGGATACAAGTCCACAAATCATTTGAAGAATAATGTTTTCTTCATGGCTGGGGCAACATGTTTAAAAAGGTAATAAGTGCAGCATTGCAGCAGCGGGAGGTCAAAGCTTGGTGGTATTATTGCCAGACTATTAACCCAGAAAGTCAGCTAATGTTCTGGGGACCCGGATCCACAGCAGATGGTGGACTTTGAATTCCATTTTTAAAAATCTGGAATTAAGGATCTACTGTTGACCATGAAATCACTGTGGATCATCGGAAAAACCCATCTGGTTCACTAAATGTCTTTTAAGGGAAGGAAATCTGCCGTCTTTACCTGCTCTGGCCTACATGTGACTCTAGAGCCACAGCAATGTGGTTGACTCTCAACTGCCTTCCATGGACAACTAGGGATGGGTAATAAATGCTGGCCAGCGACACCATTATTGCATGAATGAGTAAAGAAAATGTAAACTTTGCCAACTTTAAGGGCGTTCAAATGGTCAGTGGATAGGCATATGGATAACATTGGAATAGTTCAGGTTAGAGGGTCATTAGATTGGTTCCATTGGTCGGCGCAACATCGAGGGCCGAAGGGCCTGTACTGCGTTATAATGTTCTATGTTCTATGTTTTAAACAGGAGGGGAAAATCCTGGCCAATATGTTCTTTTTTATTTGATTCTTCCAACATTTTGACATCAGGATTCCTCCTTTTAAAAAGAGATGAATTATCCAGGGAGAATATTTTGTTACATTTGGTACTTTGTAAAATTAACTATTTTTCAACTTTCTATGTAAAGATTTTGTACTGAAATTTTGCTGTTGAAATGCGGCAGAGAACACCTCACTGTCCAGACTCCAGAGCCTGAAAGTGGCTGACTCTCAACTGCCCTCTGAAATGGCCTAGCAAGCCATTCAATTGCATCAGCATTTCAAGAAGGCAGCTCACCATCAAGGGCAAGAAGGGATGGGTAATAAATGATGACTCCAACAATAAAGAAAATTGTACCAGGTGAAAATTTAGGGGAGGCGATGGCTTAATGGTATTATTGCTAGACTATCAATCCAGAAACTCAGGTAATGTTCTGGAGACCCGGGTTCAAATCCCGCCACAGCAGATGGTGGAATTTGCACTCAATAAATGATCTATTGATGAACATGAAACAATTGTCGGGAAAACACATCTGGTTCACTAATGTTCTTTAGGGAAGGAAATCTGTTGTCCTTACCTGGTCTGGCCTACATGTGACTCCAGAGTCACAGCAATGTGGCCGATTCTTAACTGTCCTCTGAACAAGGGCAACTAGGGATGGGCAATAAATGCTGGCCAGCCAGCGACGCCCATGTCCCATGAATGAATAAAAAAAAAGAAATGCAGCTTCTGATAACTTGTCAAAAACAGACACGTTATTACGCTGGAAAATCTGGCAGCTACAAGATATTATTCCTTTTGTTTGACAACGTAGGAAGTCTGTTAATGTTTTGTTTGTCTGCTTACGCTGAGAGAATTGGCTTCAGATCAGTGATGTTTCAGCACTGGGGGAGAAAAGAAAACACACCAACTTCCACATAGCTCACAGAAGCTACATATATCATCCTGTGTCAGAAGGTGGTGGGGTCAGAGAGATTTTGGATTGATATAGTTCTCACGTTCTTTAATATTTTTGTCAGCATGCTTTTCTTCAAAGGGTCATTCAAATAGTGAACAGATCCAGAACAGTGGCTTGTTAATGCAGTCTAAAGGTACAATACTGTTCTGGCTTTGAGAAGACAAGAGAGTGGCAGACATCCAAAATATCTCCCAGGGATCAATTTATCATGATCGGAATTAATTGCCGTTCCTGGTCTATGCTGACCCAAACATAATAAAGATCCAAGATGCAGGTTTCGCTTTCAGACGCTCGATCTCTTTGTTGGAATTATTGTCAACGGCTGTTACGAGGACTCCTCCTGGATGTACGGAGAAGGTCAAAGGTGGTAGAGGCTGGTTTCGTGTTGAGAGACGCACATGAAGGGCCAGGAGTGGATCCAGCCACTGTTTAAAAATCACCTTCCTGGAGAGCATTTCTGGGTCCCCAAGGGGCGGCATTTTCTGGCAGCGCTCACCCCAAATCGTGCCCAAGATCAACAAACCTTTGCATGATCTGCCCCTCCTCCCTCTGTGATTCCCACGGTGAGCAGGACAGGAAAATCCCATCCCAAGTCTCTGGGATGCATTCCCATTTTCAAAGGGAGTCCTGTAGAGGGAACAGGCTAGGCAATTTTTAATGATGAATTTGCCCAACACAAACAGTTTGGCCAGTGCAGAGCTGTGGGGAGCAATGTGGAGAGAACTGAAGATCTGTTTTCCCCAATGAAAAGTCTCAGGACATAAAGGATCTTGCACCACATCATACGCATTATCTTTATTTGGGTCGCATGGCCTCTTTTCTATCCAATGAGGGCTACTGACGCACTATGGTATTGCCTGCTCTCTTCAGCCAAAGTCCACCCAATATCCAAACCTCTTATTGTGGCTACCTCAACAAAGGAATGGATTTGATTTCGCTCCAATTTGATATCTTCAGGGACTAAATTACCTCATTCTGGCCAAGGAGGTCTTGTAGCAAAGGGTAGGGTCCCTGCCTCTGAGCCAGGACCTCTGGATTCGAGAGGTCTTGATGATCAAGAAAGGTGTGTTCATAACTCAGTCTAAAGGGTTGACTATCGATCTGCAAATCTTTCCAATCCATGCCAGTGGCAGGTAGGAAGAGTGGGAAAGATTCCTGGCCACCCAAGTTATGACTATAACACTATATTCCGCATCCTCTCCTTTCCTTATCCCCTTGTCTGTGTAGCGCGCAAGAAACAATACTTTTCACTCTACCCCAATACATGTGATAATAATATATCAAATTCAAATTCAATTACCTCAACGGGATTTGAACTAAGGTTTTCCCGGTCTCTGTAACCCAGTGCCAGATCATGCCAGATTTACCAGTTTCCTTTCAACCTCACAGCTGATACCAGGGCCGGGATTTTACAGCCTCGCCTGTGTGAGACCGGAAATTCCTGTCCGAGATCAACGGACATTTCTATTGTCCACCTCGTCCGCTCCGATTCTATGGCAAGAGAAGCAGTAGGATTCTGGGGAAGATCTCCTAACTGGAGCTGATATTTCCAAACAGCTTGAACCCAGCAAAGTCTTGATACTTTAGTGACCTGTGTGGGCCACTCACAACTTCACTGAAATATCTGATTGGCTCAAGAAATCGGAGGAGGAGTAGATCAGATGGCCCTTGGAACCTGCTCCACTGTTCAGTATGATCATGGCTGACCTTGGTTTCAAGGGAGTAGGGGAGAGAGACGGGAGTTTCCAGAGAGACCAAAAGTTATGTCCATCTCAACCTCAAATATATTGAATGACGGAGCACCCTCTGGGCCAGGGAATTCCAAAGGCTCGCAATCCCTTTGCGGAAAGTAATTTCTTTTCATCTCTGTGTAGATTCACGCCAAGTTCTATCCACAGAGTCAAATGTGGATTTTTGGGTGAATTTCCAAGATGTTGGTCCCCACGTTTCATTCTTTGTAAGAAACAAATAAAATTACATAGAAATGAAGGTACAGAAGCAGGCCATTTGGCTTAGCGGGTTGATCCCAGCTGCACACAAAATTCTCTCTACCTTCTCCACCGAATCAACTGAGCACATCCTTTCTCCCCATGTGCTTACTCGATGTGATCATACCTGCCGTTCACGCCACGCTCCTGCTGCAATGAAGTTGGAGAATTTGGCAGCCAGCCCAATCGCCCGTTCCATGCAGCGGGATGGGAAAATCTCGCCAGCGTGAACGGTGGTAAGATTCCAGCCATTTGATTATTCAAGATGCCCCGATTTTCTTCTGAAACTAACTACATTTTCCCATCAATTAATTGAACAATTAGACATCTTTGACTACACAAGAGATGGAATCCAAGATGGTGTCACCCTAGCTATGACTGTAACATTCAGCACCCTCTCATTTCCTTCTCTATGAACGGTATGTTTTGTCTGTATAGTGCGCAAGAAACACGACTTTTGACTGTACGTTAATACATGTGACAATTATAAATCAAATCAGAAAAAGAAAATCACCTGATCCTCAAGTTAAATCACCACCAGTCACAGTCTCTGGTCATCTGGGACTACGGTGACTAAAATAAAATTTACTTGGATCCCCTTTAAATGCATCTGTGCCTGAACCGCCCCCTGCGGTAGTGAATCCAACACTCACTGTGCAAAGAGGTTCTTCAGAATTCCCCTCTGGATTTAATCGTGACCTTCCTATATCTATGGTCTGTCATTGTGAGTCCTCCAGTGGGATATAATTGTGTAATGCAGTGTTATTATGCTGAATCTCTTCAGCATTCTGCTATTTGTCATTTTGAGGCTTTGTCTCAGCATTGTAGAATGAGGCCCTCTTTAAATTTTAATGCTCAGTTTCTGGCATCTTGACTAAGTTCTCTTACACTATTTCTTTGTTTCGGAATTCAATTTTTCTGACTCCAGAGCACTGCTAACTATCCAAACGGGCTGAAGCCCGCAGCTGGATCAGCTGATGTTCTCCAGCCGGAATCATAATGGCAGGCTAAATTCAGCGCAACAGACAGCCTCGCTGGAAAAGTCCTTGAGGCTTGTGTGTTCACTTAAAACTAAATGAATCGTGCCACTGGTATGCCACATTAAAGAAAATCAAGCTGACTCCATCAAAGGGAAGAATTTAGAAGCTGCAATAGATCAGAGCTACAGCCCATTAGATTGACTTCGCTCACTGTCTCTGCTCACATGAAACTGTACCCAGTTATAAATCAGCATCTTCAAGAGAGGATTGGAAGAAAAATTAGAGGGTTGAACAATCTTTTTTGAAAAAAATCATGAATTGAAGTTTTTTTTTCTGTACATGAACAGTTGGTTTCTAAGACTTGTGTCAGGTTCTATTGCACGCAGTGAAATATAACAAGTAGTAGAACCATTAGAAACCCAATATATGGTGGCACAGTGGTTAGCACTGCTGCCTCACAGCACCAGGGACCCAGTTGGGTCACTGTCTGTGCGGAGTTTGCACATTCTACTCATGTTTGCGTGGGTTTCCTACCACAGTTCTGATGTTGAGTTGCTGGCGTTGGACTGGGGTAGGCACCGTAAGTAGTCTCACAACAACAGGTTAAAGTCCAACAGGTTTATTTGGTAGCTTTTGGAGCACTGACTGACTGACGAACTCACTTGATGAAGGGGCAACGCTCCGAAAGCTCTTGCTACCAAATAAGCTTGTTGGACTTTAACCTGGTGTTGTGAGACTACTTACAGTCTGAAAAACGTGCTGGTTAGGTGCATTGAGCTTGCTAAATTCTCCCTCAGTGTATCCAAACAGATGCCAGCGTGTGATGACTCGGGTATTTCCACAGTAACTTCATTGCAGTGTTAATGTAAGCCTACTTGTGAAACTAATAAATAAACTTTAAACGATCAGGATTTAACATCCCTCCTTCAGTTGATTGCTTTCAATGAATGCACGTCAATAAAAGTTTGCGGCGAATCTGCCTCAAACCATTTATTGCAGAATAGTGTGAGGGAGCTAAAAAGACAAGTTCTCTTAAAGTTCTATTGACTGTCTACATAAAATATTTGAATTCCCTTGCAATAAATCCTACAAAGAAGCTCCTAATGACGTTAGTAACATTCAGTTCTTAAACACAAAGCGGTCCCTTCAATGTCTGAATGGATGGAAAGTACTTCAGTTTATCGCTGCTGAGAAATGCTCTGTGAATTGAACAAAACAACTAATTCACCAAAATAAACATTGAGGCTTTTTAGCTGGTTACTTTTCTCTAAATGCAAAAAAGTCTTCTTCTATCTATGGCACTTTTGACTGGAAGTCCCCTTCGTTCACTGAAGGCTTCTATTTCAAACGTTACATCGGACGGATGTGGGGAACCAATTTAAACGGTTCAGCTTCAGATCTCATCATAGGAACCTTACCGTGCAGAAATAGGCCATTCGGCCCATCGGCCCTGCACCAATAACAATCCCACCCAGGCCCTAACCCCGCATGTTTACCCCGCTAATCCCTCTAACCTATGGATCCTGGGACAATAAGGGGCAATTTAACATGGCCAATGCACCTAACCCACACATCTTTGGACCATGAGAGGAAATTGGAGCATCCAGAGGAAACCCACACAGACATGGGGAGAACATGCAAACCGCACACAGACAGTGTCCCAAGCCAGGAATTGAACCCAATCCCTGGAGCTGCGAGGTAGCTGTGCTAACCACAGTGCTGCCCATCAATAGATTCTTAATTCCAGAATTTTACTGAATTCGAATTTCACCATCTGCCACAGTGGGATTTGAATATGGGTCCCCAGAACATGAGCTGAGTTTATGGATGAATTGTCCAGTGATAATACCACTAGGCCATCGCTTCCCCTTGGCAAGAAGCTTCCAATATGAGGGGTCCTCATTGTTCAGCTTATCAAGTTGCTGCAATGACATGCCCGACCCAAAGATCCAGTTAGGGCTGGTCAAACACACCAAGTACATCCACCCAGGTTAAGTTAGATTTATTCCTCATGCTATAGCAGGACACTCTGTGAACCAGCTTCTTGGAACAGTGTAACAGGAGTGCAGATTAGTTTCCAACACCCAGCCCCAATCCTCCAGGTTCTCAATCTTCGGAAATGTGCCCTCTCTTTCTTTGGCCCCCACCCGAGTCAAGGAACCGCTGGCTCTAAACCCAGTTATTTTTAACTACGTGTGCGCCAGCTCATGCCAACACTCTCCAGATTTGCCACATTCAATGAGCATTCAGTCGGCAAGCCTGAGGCCTGCGGTGGAGACAGAGGCACTCACCAGCCTTCTGCGCCTGGATTATCTTCACGTGGACAGCATCAGCAGATTCAATCAGCATCTTGCTAGTCTGAATCATCTGGAAGACAATAACAGAGAAAAGTGAACAAATGCATCTGTGATCAGATCATCCAAAAGTTGCATACGGATGAATTGGACAAACAGAATCCCTACATTGCAGAAAGGAGGCCATTCAGCCCACCGAGCGTACACCGACAGCAATCCCACCCAGGCCCTACCCCCATATCTCCACCCTGCTAATCCCCCTGACACTAAGGGGCAATTTAGCCAATTTGGCCTACAGTGCAGAAATAGGCCATTCGGCCCATCAGATCTGCAACAACAACAACCCCACCCAGGCCTTATCCACGTAGCCCCACATATTTACCCCACTGATCCCTCTAATCTACGGATCCGGGGACAATAAGGAACAATGTAAAATGGCCAGTGCAGCTAACCCACACCTTTCTGGACTGTGGGAGGAAACCGGAGTACCCGGAGGAAACCCATGCAGACACAGGGAGAATGTGCAAACTCCACACAGACAGTGTCCCAAGGCCGGAGCCGAACCTGGATCCCTGGCCCTGTGAGGCAGCAATGCTAACCACTGTGCCACTGTGACTCCCCCCCCTCAAGGCTGATCCACCATGCAGTATGATCATCGCTGCTTTGATTTTGCCCCTGCACCTGACAGTTTTCAATCTTTTTATCCCTCGCAGGTTGTAGTCACCCTTCGATGGCTTGTTTATTGCCCATTCAACACACGTGAGCCTCACCTGACAGCTTAAACTGCTGGTGGGGTGGAGGGGGGGTGGGGAGGAGCAGGTGCAGTGGGGTTGGGGAAGGCTGATGACGTGTGAATGGTAAACAGCTGATTCTGATACCTGTTACTGAACAGCCAGTGGGATTCACTGAATAAATAGCTGGTGGGCATTGTCAAGGTGCTGAAGGCAATTTTGAGAGTGGTTAATTTAGCATGGGCTGTGAGTTGAACCGGGGGTCACCTTGTTCGGCACGATTCACATACTCTCCATTATACCCAGTGAGAAACAAAAGCCATTTTATAGATTTTCTGAATCTGAAACGTCAGGATAAATTGTACACTCTGAACAAGTTGTCATCCTCTCGCTAATGGAGTTAACTACATTGATATTTTACGCAGTGTCGAGGGCCAATTTGAAGTCTCCACTGGCTGTATCTTTTGCATTAGCACTCATTATTGTAGCCTGCACATTGTACTAAAAATTTCACATTCACAAATCCACTCAATGTTTCTCGGATTAACCAGCTAACAGTTCCAGAGAATTCAAGCTCTTTCGACTTACTCGTTTTAGTGAAAAATTGCTCAATTCTGTAAGATTAACGCGGGAATGTCCGCAGCAGTTTAATCTTGTATCAGTCTAACATTACTAAATGTTGTAAAATATCTTAGAGTACCTTTTGAAATCAAGCACTCTGGATTGTTTGTGAAGGTCTAAAGATCACAATTCCAGTAACATGACTACTACTGTACCTATTGTCTAAGGTCCTCATTGGTGGCACAGTGGTTAGCACTGCTGCCTCGCAATGCCTGGGTCCCGGGTTCGATTCCCAGTTTGGGTCACTGTCTGTCTGGAGTTTGCACATTCTCCTTGTGTCTGCATGGGTTTCCTCCGGGGTGCTCCAGTTTCCTCCCACATTCCAAAGATGTGCAGGTTAGGTTGATTGGCCATGCTAAATTGCCCCTTAGTGTCAGGAGGTTAGTAGGATTAATAGGTGGGGATAGGGGCTTGTTGGAATTATGGTCGGTGCAAACCCGATAGGCCAAATGGCCTTCTTCTGCATTGTAGGGATTCTATTATTCTACCTATTCTGGAGCTGAAAATCCTATGCATAGCACTTGAGGGGTGAGTTTGCTGAAAAATATTATAAAAAAATACCTTCGTGGGCATTTATTTACAAAGAGACACATTACTAACACAGCCCAAAATGGAATATCTCCAAATTTGCAGATGACATGAAACTGGGAAATTTCAGCTCATCCATGCCCTGTCAGGGGACAATTTAGCATCTCCTGTTGTAGGATTCGAGCCTGGATACCCAGAACGTTGCCCTCGGTTTGTGGATTACAAGTTCAGAGACCTACACCACTAGGGCACCTGAAGTTCAAATCGACACAAAGCTAGGTGGGAGGGTGAGCTGTGAGGAGGATGCAGAGCTGATTCAGGATGATTTGGACAAGTTGAGTGAGTGGGCAAATGCACGGCAGATGCAGTATAATGTGGATAAATGTGAGGTTATCCATTTTGATAGCAATAATAGGAAGGCAGGCTATTATTTGAGTGACCGTAAATTGAATTGCAACAAGGCCTGGATGTCCGTGGATACCAATTGTTGAAAGTAAGCATGCAGGTGCAGCAGTGGTAAAAAAGGCAAAAGGGATGCTGGCCTTCATAGCAAGAGGATTCAAGTACAGAAGCAGGGATGTCTTACTGCAATTATACAGCGTTTTGGTGAGGCCACACCTGGAACAGTGTGAGTAGTTTTGGTCTCCTTGTCTGAGGAAGGATGTTGTTCTTGCTATAGAAGGAGTACACCAGAGATTCCAGACTGATTCCAGGAATGGCGGAACTGACATATGAGGAGAGATCGAGTTGGTTAGAATTATATTCGCTGGAGTTCAGAAGAACCAGGATCATCTCAGAAACTAATAAAATTCTAATATGATTAGACAGGGTAGATGCAGGAAGGATGTTTTGAATGGTGGATATGTCCAGGACAGATTAGGAATGTGGAGTAAACCTTTTCAGACAGAGATGAGGTGAGCCTGCAGAATTTGCTACCACAGAAAGCAGTTGAGGCCAAAACATGATATGGGAGGGAAGGCAGGATCAGACTATTGAGTTCGATGATCAGCCATGATCATAATGAATGGGGGAGCAGGCTCCGGGAGCTGAATGACCTCTTCCTAATTTTATTTTCTATGTTCACCTCCTAATACAACAACAAGGTATCATCCTGTTTGTATTTTGTAGGGAAGTGAATCCCCATGTAATACCACAACTTGTGTACTGTTAAACACAATGAATATGCAACTAGCATGCTGTGTCCAGCATGGGGTTTTATGCTCCATCAAGATCCCGCTACAGTATTTAAGAAGTGACATTAATTATTTTTATCTCAGGCTACAGAGCATACTACAGCAGGCTGGGAACTGGTACAGAGAAGATCAAAAGGTAAATATGGCCGGAATTCTCTGGTCTTACACACCCTGTTATTGCTGCCAGCAAGAATGGAGAATTGGACACTCAGCCAAATCTTCATTCACTGCAGCAGGACTGGAGAATTCCAGCTGAAGGTGAGGTCAGAGAATTCCAGCCTGTATTACCTTAGGTACCAAACAAAACAGTCACAAACAAACTGACTCAGTTCCTTGAAAATAAATACTTAAAATTTTCAATCAATTGTACATCAGAACTTCAAACGTACTAATGAACTGTCATTGTTTGGTGGTTTGCTCTGACCTAGATCCTGGAATAGTTAAACATCTATCAATCTGGACGTTCCGTTGTCAACACCAATTAGCACCAGAGTGCAATGATGTGCAACAATTAGACTGTGAGATCTTAATGGGTAAGTGCATGTTAAAAACTGTTTTAAGTGACAGCAGAAATGCACTGTGCATTAGCGATTATATATTTCGGAAACTGTTTAGCATCATAGAATCGCAGTGTAGAAAGAGGCCATTTGGCCCTTTTTATCTACACCGACTCGCCGAATGGGCTGGTCCACACCAATCACTCAATCTCTATAATCCTGCACATATACCACGGCTAAAAGTTCAAAGATGTGTGGGTTAGATGCATTGGCCATGCTAATTTTACCCTTAGTTTCAGGGAGACCAGCAAGGTAAATGTGTGGCGTTATGGGATCGGACCTGTGTGGGATTGTGGTTGGTGCAAACCCGATGGGCCGAATGGCCTCTTTCTGCACTGTAAGCTTCTATGATTCTAAGTCACCAAACCTACACGTCCTGGGACACGCTCTCCCCTGCTCCAGGAGGCAGCCCTTTCAGTAGGCTCGCCATCCATGCCTGGGATGCAGTGGCAGCCCTGGTCAGTGCAAGCACACAGCAGAAGAGGATGGGGCAGCAGTATTGGAAGAAGATGAATGGTCTTCTATGCTCAATCAGGGTAAATGAACTACCCCCAGTCTCTCTATGGACACCCTTGAACACCAATCCCTTTCTCTCAGTCAGTCACCTTATCCTTTGCCAACAGCCAATACCAGGATCCCCCCTCGTTCCCACAATCACCATGCTCCCCCCAGTAGCTGCCATGCTTCTCACACTCCACAACTGCCACCCGTCACCAACATCCTAAATATCGACACTCCCACCTACACTCTTCTTCTGTGTGTCATTGCAGGACAAACTCAACCACAACAAGCATGAGCAGACATAGTCATCTAGAATAATGATGGAGCTCTGAACCCTCACACATTTTGCAGAGCGAGTTCTCGAGCTGGCTAGGGAGGAGGAACAGCGTGCCTGGTGAAGTAGGGGCAGCAGAGGAACATGAGAATCCTCAACACACACACACTGTCATTCCTCAAGTGAGTGGTTAATGTTCCCTCCATATCTACTGTAATTCACGGATGCCACCTCCTTTCTCTTGCAGACTGAGCATCAGGATCAGGCTGGACCATCCTCGCGTCCCCTGGACCCACCGGACTCGATTGGCCTGTGTGATGGTGGACATCACCATCACGTCTTGCACATGGGGGAACATCAGTGTTATCTGTGCAATGTTGCGGCTGTACTGGGGATGTCAGCTCAATGACTGGGACACCAGCTTGCAAACAGTTAATGGCTGATCTCCACTAAACAGCAGAGCTTTTTAGCTGCACACCATTGAATGGTATAATCATTAGTGAGGGGAGGCTGTTCAGCCAAGCATCTGCCTCTTGTAGAATCATAGAATCCCTACAGTGAGAAGGAGGCCATTCAGCCCATCGAGTCTGCACATACCACAATCCCACCCAGGCCCTATTCCCAGAACCCCATGCATTTACCCTAGTTAGTCCCCCTGACACCAAGGGGCAATTTAGCATAACCAATCTACCTAACCTACACGTCTTTGGACTGTAGGAGAAAATCAGAGCACCAGATGAAAATCTCACAGATATGGGGAGAATGTGCAAACTCTGCACAGACAGTGACCCAAGTCAGGAATCAAACCTGGGTCCCTGGCACTGTGAGGCAGCAGTGCTAACCATTGTGCTGCAGATGAGACACAGTTGAATCACGAGGCCAGCAATCTGCATGTCCAGCCATTCCTACTGGGCACCCTGTTTCTCCCAGGTCACAAGAGGTGCAGGGCAACCTCTCACAACCCATCGAGATCAATTGTTACACACAAGGACCCCCAACAACTGGCCATGTCCTTCTGGGCAGTATCTCCCCTCTGTCCTGGGTGTGGGTTCCAATCAGACTGCCGTCATCCTCCCCTTAGTGTGAGGCCCTTCAGACTGCATTAGGGGAAATGCAGCCCATTCCTGAATCCCCTCATTCTTCCCCCGCAGCCCAGCCTCTCATGTAATCCACACCCGGGGAACTCATAATTGCCCCCACCGTCAGCCTATTGCTTTCAAGCCCTCCAATCTTTTTGCCGGCTCCCACCAAGGTAAGGCACTCCCTCAGCAGCGATTTGTACAGGAACCCAGGAAGGAGGACACAGGACGTGCTGCCTGTATACCAGTCTTCACAGCCCTTTTAAAGCAAGAGGCGCCCCAAAATGAAGGGAAAGTAAGGCCTGCAAGTGAACCATGTGGACCTTTTCCCTTGATATGGCAATTGTGGGACCCCCATCCCCGGCCCTCCTCAGAGGTGAAGGTGCCAGGTTCACGCTTATATAGAGCATGCCAGCACTCACAGACTATCCGGGGAGGGGGAGGCCCTGGAGACCCTGCTCACTAATGGCACTCTCATGTCATAAAATTAACTTCTAAGGACGCTTGTGGAATACTTCACGCCACTCCGCCAGCGAGAAGCCAGGAAGATCGGAACTTGGAAACTCGCCAACACAAATTACGCTTTCCAAATCTCTTCAGACCTTGAGCACATATCACTACTTTTTAAATTCATTTGTGGGACATCGGCGTCGCTGGCTGGCCATCATTTATTGCCCATCCCTAGTTGCCTGAGGGCAGTTGGGAGTCAACCACATTGCTGTGGCTCAGGAGTCACATGTAGGCCAGACCAGGTAAGAACATTAAGATTTCCTTCCCTAAAGGACATTAGTGAACCAGATGGATTCTTCCAACAACCGACAATGGTTACATGGTCATCAATAGATTCTTAATTCCAGAAGTTTTACTGAATTCAAATTCCACCATTTGACCTGGGTCCCCAGAACATTAGCTGAATTTCTGGATTAATAATCTAGCGATAATACCACTAGGCCACTGCCTCCCCTGCGGATGGAGAACACAGGCTCAAACCTGTATATCAGTAGCGAGAAGTCGATAGAGGAAGAAGAGAAGCAGCTGGAAAAGTAGTTACGCCCAGTTGGAAAGCGGAACTCGTCCAGAAAGCGGAATCCTAGGATAAAAGCTGCTAATTTAAAACAAATTTGAGACCAACTATGCTGAACTAAAGAAGGCTTCCTCAACTTCAAAGATAAATTGTGGGTAGTAACTGTTTGCTGGATTTAACTCCATAGTATTATACTATATGGCGTAATTTGTTTTAGGACAAGGGAGGTTTCTCAGAGTTCAGGGATGTAGATAGATGGGAACAGTAGTAATTCTAGTATATAATGTATGCATGTAGCCATTATTGGTTAAATATACCTTTGATTTGTATTGTGATCTTTCTTGTGTGTTTTACCTGTGAATAAACCCTCTTCTATTTGAATGGTTACATGTCAAGGGGATTAGCAGGATAAATATGTGGGGTTAGGGGAATAGGGTCTGGGTGGGATTGTGCAGACTTGATGGGCCGAACAGCCTTCTTATGCTCTGTAGGGTTTCTACGACTTGCCCTGATGGGGTTGCATATTTGTCCTCACATTGGATCAAACTCATAAAACACTGATAAAAATCAGTGTTCCAAGTTATCTATCCGGGTTTTGGGATACCCTTGCATCTAACATCTATGGGCTTCCTAACACAGCAAGTGCATTAGATACCCTGTCATGGCAGACTCTGGCCCACTTTCCTGCCAGTTAGAAGCATTGCCACATGGAATCCCAGCATCTTCAAAGCAATTAAGGTTGTGCCTGTAAAATGCAAATTTATTCAGATAGGCAGGCAGCATGATGGCACAGTGGTTAGCACTGCTACCTCACAGCGCCAGGGACCCGGGTTCAATTCCAGTTGCAGGTCACTGTCTGTATGGAGTTTGACCATTCTCCCTGAGTCTGCAAGGGTTTCCTCTGAGCGCTCCGGTTTAGAAACATAGAAGATGGAGGCAGGAGGAGGCCATTCGGCTCTTCGAGCCTGCTCCCACAGTCCAAAGATGCACGGGTTAGGTTGATCAGCCATGGTAAATTGCCCCTCAATGTCAGGGTTACGGGGATAGGGGCCTGCGGGGGTGGGATTGTTGTTAGTGCAGGCTCAAAGGACCAAATGATTTTCCCTGTTACCCATGGCAAAACATTTCTCAGAAAAAAATGCATCACTGCACACAATTCCCAAAAATAACTACCAACACCAGCAGACTCGAGGAAAACAAATTTTGCAATTAAAATTAATTAGCAACTATAATCAAGAAATTAGCACCGTTTATTAACAACTCATTCCTAATGGTCCGACACAATTATGCAAGTGTCATAAGGACCGAATAAAAATTTGCTTACTGAGTTTTAAGTAATTTTTTAAGTCAGCGGTGCATGATGTAACAATGATTAGCAAACTGGCCCTAATGGAATAAGAATTATACACTTCAATAATTTCAAGTCATAGAGCAGTACAGCACAGAAACGGGTCCATGCCAACCATGGTGTGTTCCCAACCAGTCCCAATTGCCTGCGTTTGGCCCATATCATTCTAAACCTTTCCATGTACTTATCAAAGTGTTTTTTATAACATTTTTGCACCTGCCTCAACCACTTTCTCTGGCAGTTCATTCCAAACATGCACCACCCTCTGTGTGAAGAAGTTGCCGCTCAGGTCTCTTTTAAATCTTTTCCCTCTCATCTTTAAAGTCCATAAGTCTTGCGAAAGTGCAAGACAGCAGACACTGGTAATATGAAATAAAAACCGAGAAATGCTGGAACTGCGAAGCAGACCTGACAGCGTCAGTGGAGAGTGTGACAAAACACGACTGCCTGATTTTTAAAATTGGCAATTCGGGGTTTTTTTTGATGGAGTTTGGGCCTATTGCACACTTGTGTCAGTCAGAAATTGGCTGCACGTGCACAGTTAGTGTCCTTTAGCGTATTTAGACCAGGAACGAGCCCTGTGCATCCATGCAAAGAGAAATGGTGCAAAACTGCAAGTCAGGTGACTTGAATTGGAACGCCATTCCAAGGAAGATTTCCCAGGGAGCAGGACACAGGGCAGGCAACAAGAAAGGGTTCCACAAGTAAATCCCAGCAGGGACAAAGATCTTGTTAAGTTGAAAGAAAGAGGCAGCATGTTGGCACAGTAGTTAGCACTGCTGCCTCTCAGCACCAGGAACCCGGGTTCGATTCCCAGCTTGGGCGTACAAGGAACAATACTTTTCACTGTGTGTTAATACATGTGACAATGATAAATCAAATCACTGACTGTGTAGAGTCTGTACATTCTCCCTGTGTCTGTTCCTCCAAGTATTCCAGTTTCCTCCCACAATCTGTCTATGTCAATGGGGACAAAGTGAAAATGGTCGGCAGCTTTAAGTTTTTAGGTGTCCAGCTCAACAACAACCTGTCCTGGTCCCTCTGTGTGGACGGTATTGTTAAGAAGGCCCACCAATGCCTCTCCTTTCTCAGAAGACTAAGGAAATTTGGCAGGTCCGTTACAACTCTCGCCATAGAAAGCTTTCTTTCTGGTTGACAGGGTAGGGAACTGTCCCTTTGGAAAGGGGAGAGGAAGATGTGTTTGGCAGCAGCGACACATTGGAGGGGGTGTGGGAAATCTCACTGACAGGAAAATGGGAAAGATGTTGGTGGTCCTGCAAGACTCTGCATATGGAGTGACACAACAATAAAAAAAGCCTTCCATTGGTTTAGCGTCTTTAATGTAAAATGCACTATGGTAGTTCAGAAAAGCAACTGACAAAATCCGGCACCGATCCACGAAAGATGATGTCAGAAGATATGGCCAAAACATTGGTCAGGGAGGTCAATTTTCAGCAGCATCTTAAAGGGGGAAGAGATCTGTAAAGAGATGGAGAGGTTTACACCGATTTAACTGTTCTTTAAGCTAGTGATTAGGATCAGCAGCAGCCACTGCTCGCAATGGCATGACAAATCACACAGCCATGACAGATACCTGTGGTCCAGACCTCGACCCTGGAACACAGACAGAAGGTAGACTCCTGCACTCAGCAGCACCAAAAGTTCACTGCGATACAGGGAGTCGGAATTTCCGATTACTTGAAATCTGAATTCTTGTGGTAAACTTACGAATACTGCTCCACTTCTTTAATGTGGAAGCTCAGTGGCTGGACCAGGTACGCCCAGGTTTCCAGCAGCAGTGATACTGTTACTGGGGATGTTGAGGACAGGGTGGCTCGATAGGATTACTCACACACTCACTGGCCCCAAGGTTCCAGGTTTAATGTCCATTATTAAGTGAGGAACAGGAGCCCCATCTCCAATGGTAAGAGAATTGCAGCAGTATTTAAACAGCTGACCTATAAGTTGCGGCATGGGGATGTAAGGGTTGAACAATCTACTTGTTGCCATCTACTCCACAGCCAAGTGTCTCTCAGTGCTGATGGCCAGAAAGCGTGCAAACCAAGATAGTGTCTCATGGATCACTGTCACTTGTCCACCCCTCTACCTGCCTCCTAAGACACCCACATATCAGTTTCCATTGGTAGGAGAGACTAGGAACGGAGGGCACAGCCTCACAGTAAAGGGGTGGTGAATCTATGGAATTCATTGCCACAGGAAGCTGTGGAGACCAGGTGTATTTAAGACAGATAGATAGGTTCTTGATTTGTAAGAGGGTTAAAGGTTATGGGGAAAAGGCAGGAGAATGAGGTTGAGAAACTTCTTAGCCATGATTAAATGGCAGACTTGATGGGCCGAATGGTCTAATTCTGCTCCTATATCTGTTAGACTTACATATGGCAAAAAACAGCTAAGGCTATTTTTGGAACAATACAAGACATACAGCTTGGAGCAGTTGCATGTCAGGACTCAACTGCTCAGAGATAAGAACAACCTCAGCTCCTACAGGCTTCTGGATGACCACAACATGTTTCTGGAGGACCACAACATGCTCAGGGCTGAAGGTCAGTTGAGTGAACTTAGCTTGTGTTTACAAGACTGAGGGATAACCCGGTCAATGTATTTAAAATGATGAAGGGGTTTTGATAGAAAATCCAGAACGAGGGTCGTCACCTCAAAGTTATCAACAAATTAAATCAGGAAGCGTTCCTTTCCCCTGCGGATAGTAAGGAAAACCTGCCGCTTGCTGCCTCAAAAAGCTGGGATGTGGGCAGTCCTTTAGCAAGAACACATTGAACTTAAAGAGAGTCAACATTCAAGGCGAAGTGAGCACCAACAACAATCCCACCCAGGCCATATCTCTGTAACCTCGTATATTTATCCTGCTAATCCCCCTGACACTAAGGGGCAATTTAACCTGCGCATCTTTGGACTGTGGGGGGAAACCCCGGTACACCTGGAAGAAACCCAGATAGACAGGGTGGGGGACGATGTGGAAACTCCACACAGGCAGTCCCCAGGACTGGAATCCAACCTGGGTCCCTGGAGCTGTGAGGCAACAGCGCTAACCACTGTGCCACTGTTCTGTTCCCTTCCATGAGACTCCTCACTAACCATTGTTTATCCCTCTCCCAGTTACAGAATTCAGAGAGGTTTGCAGGCTTATAATATGACAGTCTATTCTTGTTAACTAATATCTCAATCACTGTTCACTTTTGTCACAATAATTCAACATCTCACTTGCCGACAAGCCCAAGTGCTGGAAAATCTCAGCAGGTCTGCTAGCATCTGTGGAGAGCGAATAGAGCCAACATTTTGAGTCTGGGTGACCCTTGACAGAATCTGACAAAGGGTCACCCAGACTCAAAAAGTTGGCTCTATTCTCTCTCCACAGATGTTGTCAGACCCGCTGAGATTTTCCAGCACTTTCTGTTTTTGTTTCAGATTCCAGCAGCTGCAGTATTTTGCTTTTGTCTCACTTGCCTAAACGTGCTGAGCATTAACTAGTGATTAATGCCACTTGTATCAAGGCCCAGTGTCTGTTTGGCATTATGTCGGTCTGAGAGGAGCATAAGCAAACACGCTAAATGTCTCCAGCTATTTGCAGAAGCGGCCTGTTTAATTGATTTAGATTTTTCCAAGTGCACATGTCAGAATCCCACTCAGGAGTTTACATCCCGTCCCTAACAAAAACAAACTAAATATACTGGGTGTACAAATGGCCATTAATTGCTTATTTTCTGGAGATGATAAAAATAACTTGAAGGAAGTGATTTATGACAGGTCATTTCAGATGTGACCTCCAGACGTTAACTGCGGATCCAGTATTGTCTTTGTTGTCAGGCCAGGAATTAGTTCTGTCCGCAACAGAATACAGCACATAATGAAAAGGCCACAGAACACTGGTGCACGTGTACTTGCATGTGTGTATCTCCCTCTCTCTCTCTCGTTCATAAATCTCTTCCACACTTCCCGCTGCCTCGGCAAAGCAGCCAGCATAATCAAGAACCCCACGCACTCGATACCTACTCTCTTCCACCTGCTTACACTCCAAAGATGTGCTGGTTAGGTTGATTGGCCATGCTAAATTGGCTCTTAATGTCTGGGGGATAAGCAGGGTAAATACGTGGGGTAACGGGAATACGGTCAGGATGGGATTGTGGTCAGTGTAGTCCTGATGGGCCAAATGGCCTTGTTCTGCACTGCAGGGATTCTATATGTCGAAAGCCCGACTCCAGAGGGGGCTGTGCTGGACCTGGTACTAGGGAATGAGCCTGGCCAGGTCATCAAAGTTGCAGTGGGGGGAAACATATGGTGAACAGTGACCACAATTCCGTAAGCTTTCGGATACACGTGGGAAAGGACAAGTGTTGTTCTTGGGTTAAGGTGCTAAATTGGGGGAAGGCCAACTACAACTGGATTAGACAGGATTTTAAGGCTGTTGTTTGGAAGAGGTTGTTTGAGGGTAAATCCACAGTGGGAGTCGTTTAAGCAGCAGTTGATCTACCTCCATTTTTGGGGCTGCCGCCATTTTGCTGCACCTGGTCGGCTGCAGTTCTAACAGTGACCACTGCTAATGGCGGTGCTGCTGAGCCAAAAGAGCTGCCAGCCCCTCTGATTGGTTGGCAGCTGCCGGGGGCAGGATCTTGTCCCTGAAATGGACGGGAGCTCAGACTGCAGGCTGGTAATTGACTGATGAATATAAAATGCAGTCAGAGCCACAACCAGTCGAAGCAGGAGAATGACCCTAATTTTCTGTTTGGTTAATGGGGACTCCCCTGCTTTGACTGGTCCTGGTTCCAAATGCATGTTATGTTCATCAGACAATTAATTACCTGGGACGGGGTCAGCACTGCCCAAGTCATGTCCTGGCCGGTTACTCTGTTTCTCTCTCCACAGACCTGCTGAGTACTTTCATTTATTTCTTGTTGTTTGTATGTAAATTGCCTGCTCCATTTGGCTCCATCACAATACTGACTATATTTCAAGTGTAATTTATTGGTTGTGAAGCACTGTGTCACATCCTGAGGATATCAGAACACCTGTACGAAATCTCGCTTTCCTTTTAGACATTAGCTCATGTTTTCTTGAAAGGTTCATATCTTTTGGAATGTGTCACCTCGTTAATATTTGTCGCTTGGCGCACTGATAAACATCAGCTATCAGTGTGCCTCACAAAATATCTTTCCCTCTGTGACAGGTCTAAAGATTTTGAGCAATAGGGGCTAGGGAGGAGCCCTGGTTTTTTTTCTGGGTTGCTTCTGAAATCCAATATTTACAAATCACTCGGAAGAGGGCAATTCAAGTAACGGTCAGAATTACATAGAAACATAGAACTTTACAGCACAGTACAGGCCCTTCAGCCCTCAATGTTGTGCCGAGCTATGTCCAATCCCGAGATCAAGCTATCCCACTCCCTATAATCCTGGTGTGCTCCATGTACCTATCCAATAACTGCTTGAAAGTCCCTAAAAAGTCCGACTCCACTATCACAGCAGGCAGTCTATTCCACACCCCAACCACTCTCTGAATGAAGAATCTACCTCGGACATCCCTCCTATATCTCCCACCATGAACCTTATAGTTATGCCCCCTCATAACAGCTACATCCACCTGAGGAAATAGTCTCTACGCATCCACTCTATCAATCCCTCTCATCATCTTATAAACCTCTATCAAGTCGCCTCTCATCCTCCTCCGCTCCAAAGAGAAACCCTCAGCCTTTCCTCATAAGACCTATCCTCCCATCCAGGCAGCATCCTGGTAAAATGCCTCTGCACACTCTCCAAGGTTTCCACTTCCTTCTTATAATGAGGTGACCAGAACTGAACACAATATTCCACATGTGGTCTCACCAACGTCCAGTATAGTTGCAGCATAACCCCACGGCTCTTAAACTCAAACTCCCTGTTAATAAACGCTAACACACGATAAGCCTTCTTCACGGCTCTATCCACTTGAGTGGCTACCTTCAGAGATCTGTGGATATGAACCCCAACTTCATAGCTAAGGGGATCAAAACTGTTCACAGTATTGCATGTGCGAGGTCTGACCAGTCTTCTACAATTCTCCAGCTGTTCATGTCCCACTGCTCCAGCCAGCGACAGCGGAGAACTTGGCACACAGGCAGATCTCCGTTCGCTGCCTAGAATCATTGAATCTACAGTGCAGGAGGCCATTTGGCCCATTGAGCCCGCACTGACAACAATCCCACCCAGGTCCTATCCCCATATATTTACCCTCCTAATCCCCTGGGGCAATTTAGCATGGCCTATCTACCTAACAGGCACATCTTTGGAGTGTGGGAGGAAACCGGAGCACCCAGAGAAAACCCACGCAGACATGGGGAGAATGTGCAAACTCCACACAAACAGTCACCCGAGGCCAGAATTGAACCTGGGTCTCTGGTGCTGTGAAGCAGCAGTGCTAACCACTGTGCCACTGCAGTGGGACTGGAGAACCCTAGCTATGGGCAATCTGGCCCAATATTTCTGAAATGATCTTTCATAATTCACCTTACCTTACTCTTACCTCTTGGTAGCTATTTTTGCTTTACCCTTGTAGCTAGTTTCTTTCTCTTTGCAAAATGCACAGTCAGTTTCCAGTTGTATGTTCAGTCTATTTACATTGCCCTTTGTTAGGAATGACAACTCCACAGAAGAAGAGCTATGACAGCATCAAATTCCCTTGGTCAGCTATGCCTACTTTTTCCATCCGTCATTGCCTCTGCTTCCAGTTATTACATCTATCATACTAGCTCACCAACATGCCTCAACCAAATTTTGCATGTTAAAGCTGACCAAATGTCCTCTGTAAATCCAAGTACGTCATTGCCTGCTGGTGAACTCTCAATCCATCTCACTTTGCAGGCACACTGTGGAGCCCCCTGACGGGTGGCCATAGGCAGCACGGTGGCACAGTGGTTAGCACTGCTACCTCACAGCACAAGGGACCCAGGTTCGATTCCCAGCTTGGGTCATTCCCTCGTGGAATTTGCAAGTTCTCCCCGTGTCTGGGTGCTCCGGTTTCCTCCCACAGTCTGAAAGGCGTGCTGGTTAGGTGCATTGACCCGAATAGACGCTGGAGTGTGGCGACTAGGGGAATTTCACAGTAACTTCATTGCAATGTTAATGTAAGCCTTACTAATAATACACTTAAAAAGACACTTTGAATTGGGTAACCTAGTCTGCAGAAGGACCTCCTAACTGCCCCAGTGGCAAGGACTGCCCCCACTGAAACACCCAACCCCTGCCCTCAGCAATGGCCACCCCATCTCACAGGTAAGCCCTACTCAATCTACCTTCATTTTTGGGGCTTCTGCCATGGTTGTGCCCCTGGTCAGCTGCAGTTCCTGCAGTGACCACCACTAATGGTGGTGCTGCTGGGCCAAAGAACAGCAAGCCCGCTGATTGATTGGCTGCTGCCGGGGATAGGATCTTGTTCCTTAAAGAGATAGGAGTTCCAACTGCAGGCAAGTAACTGATGAATGTAAAATACATTTGGAGCCAAGTCCAGCGGAGGCAGTGTCAAAGAATTCCAATGGATGAATGAGAGATGAGCCGTGCTAAATCGAAGCAGAATGCACCTTATTGCCAGTGTGGTCTTGAGATAAGCTTTGATAGCACAGCGCTCTGGAGTTTATTCATCATTACAATTGTCAAGGCTGGCTGCTCTATAATTCACTTATTTTCTGAATATCAGAATAATTAACCAGAGCCTTAACTATTCTTCCAGCTTGTCCTTCAGGATTCCAGGATAGAATTAATTATCTGAGACATTCAGGACATTGATTCCTTCATAACTGTTGTTTCATAAATGACCATTCTTCCTTACACAAGTCATGATTATTCTCATATCTGCTCATGTTTGTGACTGCCAGATTTGATTACATTAATGCTTCCCTGGTTGTCTCCCCATTCCCTCACCTTGCATAAATTTCATCTAATTTATATTTCTGCTGCCTCCAACTCTTCTAGCATTAACTCCGATTCACCCAGTATATCCACCTTCGCTGATGTGCACTGGCACTTTGTCTCAAAATTAAAACTCCAATCCTCCTGTTTAAATGTCTCCATGTTTAAAGTTTTAAAACTTTAAAAAAAACTTGTCCCCACCTTGATCTATAACACCTCTCTGCTCTGAGCCTTTTGTTTCTTTAGGTCCAGTCTCTTGCACGACCCCTTTGCGGCAGGGTGGCGCAGTGGTTAGCACCGCTGCCTCACAGCACTGGGGACCCAGGTTCAGTAGTAGCCTCAGGTGACTGGGTGGAGTTTGCATGTTCTCCCAGTATGTGCGTGGGTTTCCTCCAGGTACTCAGGTTTCCTCCCTCACTCCAAACATGTGCAGGTTGGGCTGGTGGGCCATGCTAAATTGATCCTTAGGGCGGGATTTTCTGGCCGCTCGTGCCCAAAACCAGAAAATCCCACTCAAGTTCAATGGACCTATGTGTGGCCCGCTCCCCCGGCTACAATTCTGGTGGTGGGTGGGATGGGAAAACCCCTCATTAGTGTCAAGGGGATTAGCAGGGTAAATGCATGGGGTTACGGGGATTGTTGTCAGTGTAGGTTTCATAGCCAAATTATCTCATTATGCACTGTAGGAATTCTAATGGCTCCACAATTACTGATGATACCTTCAGCTGGTGAGGGCATAGCATCTGGAATTCTCACCCTTGTGAGGAACAACTTCTCTGCAACTACAACACCTTGTCATGTTTAGTGGCGTTAGTTACTCACTCAGACGCCCTTCACAGGTTCTGCACGATGAAGTTCTACCTTTATAATAGTGCCAGGATGATCTCACTGTTCTCCAATCCATGATGTGGACACAAAAATCACATTGTAAAAACGAGGTCAGATGTGAACCGTGGAATTGTTTTCGTTAGCAAGTGAACATGCAGAACATTTGTTACCACTTAATTTCAAGCTTACGTCCATGTAGTATTGTAAAAACACTGACTATGCTTCCCCACATCCTGCTTGACTTTGCAAAATTGCCACCAAATATGACCTGCCTTTAACCTTGCCAAAGCTCTGGTTTTCTGGCTGAACACTTGATAGGTTCTATTTTTATGGCTCAACATTTGCAAGCAGAAGAAAATACCACTTCTGCTCAGCACCTGGGACCAAAGACTTTTCTGACACAATAGATGTAGGGGTGGTAGCCGGAAAAGACCAGACTAATAATTATTTACTATTTACAATCTTTGAAGGACAGTAACATCTTAATTACCCATCAATCTCAATGTTCCATTTTCTTTCCTCACAAAAGAATGCATCATTTAACTGTAACTCTTTTCCACAAGATGGGAGGCGATGGCTCAGTGCTATTATCACGAGACTATTCATCCAGAAATTCAGCTAAAGTTCTGGGGACCCGGGTTTGAATCCTGCCATGGCAGATGGTGGAATTTGAATTCAATTAAAAAAAAATCTGGAATCAAGAATTTACTGATGACCGTGAAACCATTATCGACTGTCGGAAAAACCCATCTGGTTCACTAATGTCCTTGAGGGAAGGAAATCTTCCATCCTTACCCTGTCTGGCCTACATGTGACTCCAGAGCTACTGCAATGTGGTTGAGTCTTAACTGCCCACCAAAGGCAATGAGGGATGGGAAATAATACCATTTGGCCATTGCCTCCTGTAAAAACTAGTAGAATTGCCTTGTGACTGTCATAGCGAGAGGACTTGAGTATAGGGGAGGGATGTTTTACTGAAATTGTACAGGGATTTGGTGAGACCACGCCTGGAGTACTGTGTGCAGTCCTTATCTGAGGAAGGATGTCCTTGCTATAGAGAGAGTGCAGTGAAGGTTTATCAGACTGATTCCTGGGATGGCAGATCTGTCATCTGAGGAGAGACCACGTTGGTTAGGATTATATTCACTGGAGTTTAGAAGAGTGGGGGGGCGGGGGGAAGAATCTCATAGAAACTTATAAAATTCTAACAGGATTAGACAAGGTACATTCAGAAAGAATGTTCCTGACAGTGGTGGAGTCCAGAACTAGGGAGTCATACTTTGAGGAGTTCTGGATTGAGGCGAGAAGAAATTTCTTCACCCAAAGTGTGATGAAACTGCTGAATTCACTACCACAGAAAATAGTTTAGGCCAAAACATTGTCTGATTTCAAGAAGAAATTCGCTACAGCTCTTGGGCTTACAGGGGGAAGGGGGGGGCGGAATCAGGATATTGAATTTGATGATCAGCCATGATCATAATGATTGGCAGAACAGGCTCGAAGGCCAAATGGCCTACTCCTGCTTCTAGTTTCTATGTTTCTATCTCTTCTGACTACCATCCTTCTTGATGTTCACACATGATCCATACTCTAAACACCTTTACCCAATCTGTGGTATTTTGTCAGGCTTCTTCTGATTCTGCAGGTAGTGACATGTTGTTGCAAGTTTGTAAATGAAACATTTCGTTCATGTACATAAATGAAATAAATTCCAAGAAAAATCAGCTGAAATCAACTGGAGTTTAATTTAGATAAATGCGAGGTGATGCATTTTGGTAGATTGAACCAGGGCAGGGCTTACTCAGTTAATGGTAGGGCGTTGGGGAGTGTTACAGAACAGGGGTACATGATCATTGCTCCTTGAAAGTGGAGTCACAGCCAGACAGAGTAGTGAAGAAGGCATTCAGCATGCTTGGTTTTATTGTTCAGAACATTGAATACAGGAGTTGGAATGTCTTGTTGAAGGTGTACAAGACATTGGTAAGGGCACACTTGGAATACTGTATGCAATTCTGGTCACCCCATTATAGAAAGAATATCATTAAACTAGAAAGAGTGCAGGAAAGATTTACTAGGATGTTACCGGGACTTGATGACTTAATTTATAACGAGAGGCTGGATAGACTGGGACTTCTTTTCTGAAACGTAGAAGGCTGAGGGGTGATCTTGTAGAGGTCTATAAAATAATGAGGGGCATAGATCAGCTAGGTAGTCAATATATTTTCCCAAAGATAAGGGAGTCTAAAACTAGAGGGCATAGGTTTAAGGTGAGAGGAGAGATATACAAAAATGTCCAGAGGGACAATTTTTTCATACAGAGGGTGGTGAGTGTCTGGAACAAGCTGCCAGATGTAGTAATAGAGGGTACAATTTTGTCTTTTAAAAAATGTTTAGACAGTTACATGGGAAAGATGAATATAGAGGGATATGGACCAAATGCAGGCAATTGGGACTAGCTTAGGGGTTTAAAAAAAGGGTGGCATGGACAAGTTGGGCCGAAAGGCCTGTTTCCATGCTGTAAACCTCTATGACTCTAAATGGTGAGAGGTTATTAATGTGGCCCATAATTCTTTCACATCATGGACACTTTTTTCCGTAAATCCATATTCTGCTAAAATCAAAACGCTTGCTCACAAATATACTTTCGTATTTGTTGAGCCATTTTACATTGTGATCTTAATATTTGATTTGGTACATTGAGTTAATTAGCAGGGCTATGCATATATTGCATACCCAAGAGCCGAAGTGACGGGTTTGGTCAAAGCTACAAGTGAATTTGGGCTCCTGGTTCTTCTTTCTGCATCATCCTTCTGTTCCGTCTGAACTAACTTCCTACAAGCACTCTAGGGGGCCAATATAACACAGGAACAATTAGAAATGTTGAGGATTTTTTTGCATTTCCTATTAATTAAAGTAGCACGTTTCCTCTGAAGAGATTAAATCCCATTGAGATGGGAGTAAGACACGTATGGTCATTCTTCTAATAGAGCACCAACGACTGTTCGGTAATTAGCTAACATGCGTTAAAATAAGTCGAATCAAAGAAGATTTTCATATTGTGCTTTGTGTTGGAAAGCAAAGCTTTCCAGACTGTTCTCCTGTTATCAATGTGTTGGTACAGTTTTTCTGCACATGTGTTATAGTGAATGCTAAATCCAAATTATCTTTCTCAGTGAGAGAACCTTTAAATGCCAATTGTTTCCACTCCTGATGACAAACCCACATTCATTTTATACGTTCCTGAAAAGTGTCCCATAAAGATAAGTCTTCACACACAAGAAATCAGCCGTGCTACATTTAATTATCTGGAGTCCTGCGGAGAGTCCTGTGTACTAGTTTTACTAAGATGTCTGAGTACACTCACGTGCTGAGTAATGGAACTCAGCGGTTAACCTAGAGGCTCACTCACCAGTCATACTGGCTTTATGTCGTAATACCTTTTAATTATATCTTATCCCCTGAAAACAAAATATTGTGTGTTGGCATGCAGTTGTTAATTAACTTGTCAACTTCAGATATAATGCATGGAACTTTAGCTATTTTAATTTGTGCTGCACCAATGTCTAACTAGCTCTGCATGTCCGAGAGCTTGTACTTCACAATTTATCTCCATTTTCTTTTAATGCTTGCCAGTGTAAGAGTGGTCAGAGCTGGGGAATGAATTGGGATAGCACGGTGGCACAGTGGTCAGCGCTGCTGCCTCACAGTACCAGGGACCCAGGTTCAATTCCAACCTGGGGTGACTGTCTGTGTGGAGTTTGCACATTCTCCCCGTGTCTGCGTCTGTTTCCTCCAGATGCTTCAGTTTCCTCCCACAGTCCCGCAGACACGCTGGTTAGGTGGATTGGCCATAGTAAATTGCCACTGAGTGTCAGGTGGATTAGCAGTTTAAATACGTGGGGTTATGGGGATGGGGCCCAGGGATTGTCATCAGTACAGGCTTGATGGACCAAATGGCCTCCTTCTATACTGTAGGGATTATTAAAAAAGGGAAGACCTATCTTCTCTATAAGAACGTAAGAACATAAGAAATAGGAGCAGGAGTAGGCCATCCAGCCCTTCAAGCCTGCCCCTCCATTCAATAAGATCATGGCTGATCTGTCGCTGCTCAGTTCCACTTTCCCGCCCTCTCCCCATAACCCTTAATCCCCTCTCCTATCAAAAACCCATCAACCCGCGTCTTAAAAATATTTAGCGAGGCAGCCTCCACCACTTCAACGGGCAGAGAATTCCAGAGATTCACCACCCTTTGAGTGAAGAAGTTCCTCCTCAACTCCGTTCTAAACCGCCCCCCTTTTATCTTGAGGCTGTGCACAGTATAATCTTACATCAGGTAAAGGTCAGTAAAACACTACATATCGCTTCCCCAACCTCAACAAGAGCTGTGACTTTCATATCTGTACAAGTGGGTGGCTTTAGAAAGAGTTAAAATCTCGCCCAATGATTTGATTTATTCTCACATCTATTGGAATACAGTAGAAAGTATTGTTTCTTGCACTCTATACAGGCAAAACATAGCCTTCGTAGAGTACAGAGGGGGGACGTAAAGGAGAAGGGTGCAGAATGTTACTCTCATGGATAGGGCGCAGAGAATGATCAGCTTAATATATGGTAGGTCCATTCAAAAGTCTGATGGAAGAAGCTGTTATTGAATCACTTTGACTTCAGAAGAACAGGCTTCAATCCTGCAGTCTGAAATCTCCTGTCTCCCCCCTCCAATAGCACCCCTGAACAATGATTGTTAATTCAGCAGAAATGAGTGCAAAAATGAGAGTTGTGGTACGGTACCCTTTCGAAACCGGACAAACATCACTCAGACTCAGGCCAAAATGCACAAGTGCAAGGCTGAATGAATGGACTCACCGTATCGTAGGCCGCAAGGACCTTCCTGAGCAGATCAGGAACCGGACCTTGTGCCTCCATGGAAGGGTACTCTTCGCTGAGGTTCAGTGTGACCAACAGCGTGTTGTCGCTGTTCAGTAACCACGACGACAAGGTCAGAATGCACTGCTTCATGTTAGCCGCAGGGGTCAGACCACACAACTCTTTAAACGAGACCATGGCATTCTGCAAAAAATATAAACCCATCCATAAAATATATTGCAGCACCAGCTTTATACATTGTGAACGCCGCTAACAAAATTGGTTGCATTATTCAAGCCAGAGCTTTTATAATACATTAATAATTGAAAATTGCATAATGGAAGAACAAAAAACTCATTTTGGAAATGACACGAAATCTGATTCCGGGAGTTAATCCCCAAAACTTATCGAGAAACTGGATTTCTTCATAAATTCTACTTATGCACCAGCCTGCTGAGATTTCAGCTTGCCTAAGCTGACAATATTATTATTGGAAATTCTAACACTCATTTCCAGTGTGGAGAAATGTTATAATATTGCAGGACACGGGTTGATGGTTTCCACGAATTGCAATGCTGTGAGTACTGAATGTCACCTTATCCTCCTTAGATATACCAAACCCAAAGGGGAATGGTTGGCATAAATCAACAGCAAACTTCTCTTCAATCAATTTCCCGTCCCACCCGTCACAGCAGGGGCGAGATTCGGCTGACCATTTATAGGTCTGTTGAACTCAGGTTGGAATTTCTGATCTTGGGGCATGTGTGGGTGGAAATTCCCGCCTCGGACTTCTGCTCAGGATAAAGAATGACATTGCTGGCCATTAGGCAGAAGTCAGGCAATTTTCACATCGGAAGAAGCATTAACTCTCTGGTTTACACTCAGGATCCATCCTTGCATCACCTCTGCTTATTATTACCCTTTTGTGGTACCATCCAAAAGGGTAGCAGCTTTCACACCTACACTGACAACATCCAGCTCTACCAATGGGTGGTATTCTTGCACATCTGTCTTGAAGAGTCGAGGGTAAAAAGCTTTGAAAGGGTAGCATGGTGGTACAGTGATTAGTACTGCTGCCTCACAGCACCAGGGACCCGGGTTTGAGTCACTGTGTGGAGTCTGCATGTTCTCCCCGTGTCTGCGTGGGTTTCCTCCAGATGCTCCCGATTCCTCCCATAATCCAAAGACGTGCTTGTTAGGTGCATTGACCATGCTAAATTCTCCCTCCGTGTACTGAACAGTGTTATGAATAGAAGATTTACACAGTAACTTCATTAAATTGTTAATGTAAGCCCACCTGTGACACTAATAAATAAACTTTAAATCTCAGTACACCTCTCTCACATGTCTTCATTTGTCATGGTGTTTGTCTGACATCTAGTACAGTAATGGATGAGCAGACATTTCCTCCCAAAGATTGAGGTCATTTTAACTCCGTCTAAATGAATGAGTTAAATGAAATAAATATTTGTATCATTATCTTCAGTCCCTGTGGTAGCCTTTATTCCCTATCCACAAACTCTATCTCACTCCCTGATTGCTCCCTGAGGCTGAACTAGACCAATTGTAACATTGGTGTCATCCTTGACCTCAAGAGGAGCTCCCGACTGCATCAAGGATACCATTTAGCACCACCTCTGTAACATCTCCAAACTCTGGCCGTGCTCCAGCTCATCTGCTACTGAGAATCTCTTCAATGCCTTTGTTTCCTCGAGACTGGACTATTTCAATTCTCTCCCAGCTTAATGCCTTTCACGCTCCATTGCCCATCCATAACTCAACAGCACATGCCAAAACTTGGGGGGATATGGATGTGTAGTGGCAATCTCACTCAAACTTGTAATCCAGAGGCCCAGAATAATGCTCTGTAGACATGGGTTCGAATCCCACCATGGCAGCAGGTGGAATTTAAGTTCAATTAAGAAATCTGGAATATAAATTTAGGCACGGTATCATAATGGTGATATGACAGTGACCCGAGGCCGGAATTGAACCTGGGTCCCTGATGCTGTGAGGCAGCAGTGCTAACCACTGGCGCCACTAGTATCTCCATGTGCGGCTCAGTGCCAAATTCTGTTTGCTTAACACTCTCGTGAAAGACCGTGAGAGATTTTACACCTTAAAGGGTGCCATTGAAGGTGCAAGTTGATGTGTTTTTAGACTGGGCCATGCTCCATCCACAGTTGAAATGTATCGGGTTGCTGTGCGTGCATCTTGCCCAGTCACTTTCCCTCTCCCTGTGTCAGGAGGACTACACCACTTGCCAACTCCCCGATGGTGAGCAGGCTGAGGCCAGGAGCCCTGGAAAGATGGGAAATCAAATTCTGCTCAGTAAGCAGCAGCTGGGGACTGGAGAGCTTCCCTTAGCGGCCCACAGGCTTGGGAGTGGGGAGGAAGTGCGAGAGAAACATCGGCCAACATCCCCACTGACGAACGTTCTCCAACCGTCACTTCTGCAAGCCTACACCTGAAACTGTGCACCTGAACTGCAGCATTTCTCCCTCAGATAGCCTGGGAAAGTCCGCTCTCAAATTCACAAAGAATGGCCACCTGGATGACCTATCAGAGGGTCACCAAATCCATAGAACCACACCCAATCAGGCTGATTTACAAGATGAAAAAACTGAAGAAGCTTAGGTTTTTCAACCTAGAAAGAAAACACCTAGAATCTGATTTCATAGAAGTTTATAAAAAGTAAAACATTCCAGCAAAGGTAAATCAGTAAAAATCACTTTTGAGGGCACACAGGCTCAAAAATAAAGTTATTTTGTTACTGCGAAATTTGTCACATAAGGAGCAACTGACAGGCGGACTGGATTAACAGAGTAGTGTACATGGAATGCCTGGGATCACTTAAGAACGGAATGATGCACATGACTGGCACAGCTGCGCAGTGTTTAGCATTGCTGCCTCACAACGTCCGGGTCCCAGGTTCGATTCCTGCCTTGGGTGACTGCAAGTCCCTCCCCACCGTTTCTGTGTGGGTTTCCTCCGGGTGCTCAGTCCGAAAAACATACTGGTCAGGTGGATTGGCCACGCTAAATTACCCTTTAGTGCCCCCCAACATGTGTTTGTTTGGAGGATTAGTTGGGTAAATACGTGGGGTTATGGGGATGGGCCTGGGTGAGATACTCTGTTGGAGAGTCGGTAAAGACTCATTGGGCCGAATGGCCTACTTCTGCACTGTAGGAATTCTATGATTCTACGACAGGTTGCTTAGTGGCTTTGTGAATAGAGAAACTAAAGTGGGCTGAATGACCTTCCTCATTGCTAATTATCTTGTGATGAGTTTAAGGAGAAAGAATAAGAGAAATGTGGGGGAAAATAAGAGGCAAAACTGATGGTGCGAAAGAAAGGTAGCAAACAGTACCTGTACATTTTCTCGTAAATCCGTCGCTTCCCGTAAAGGCTGGGTGGCCGCTCGGAAAACTTCGTCTATAACTTTGATCCCTATAGTTTTGGTCGAAGTATACTCTCTCGCTTTTTTCCCTTTGCGAACAGAGATCCCCCTTTTCTGGGACTTCCCTCCACCTCGGCGGTTAGTGATGGCCACGTGTATGAATAAGGTGCTGTGGGGCAGGAATTCTCCCGTCAAACTCTGCAGGGGCACATGTCTGTACCCCGCCTGCAGGCATTCGAAGGGAATAGTGTACTGTGCAATGAACTCATCTCCGATGTAGTCATCGTCCAAAACAACAAAGCGTAACAGCGCGAGCTCGGGTAAATTAATCTGAAACTCAAAGCTTTCATCAAAGATGGGGTTGTCCTCGTTTTGAGTCACCGTCTTAGTCCTTTGTTCCGCACAGTCAGCCGGTATGCCGTGAATCTCCACATAGACGTACGGCTCCACAACGTCGCCCTTGGCTGCAGAACCTTTGGGTTTGGGCAGATTTTGACCGCTGATGATTTTGATGTGAAGCAACTGGGCCGAAACCCCAGGTAGCGAGTCCTTTGTGTTGGCGCTGAAGTAGGAGACCTCTTCTCTCATGATAGCAGGGCGAAGAACGTACCCGCAATTTCCATTCTGACGAAACCAGCCAATATTGAGGTCCATCATGAGCCCAGGGGTCTGGTAGTTCATGGCTACTATTTGGCAGCCACATTTCCAAAAGTCCTGAGGGTTCATATTGCTGGCGTCAATTCTCATGGGGCTCGGATATACCCTGGACAAGAACTTCTTGTTATAAATTACTAAGTCCTCTGGATACTCATTGGCAAATCTATTTGCCACAACCTCATTGAATGAGCAGATTTCCCAATATTTTTGCTTTCTTTTGGAAACTTCAAAGTCCTTAAACTGCACGGATTTGCAGAAGCTCACCAGGTCAGACAGTTCCTTGGAAAGCCTTAGCTTTTTCTCGGTGACTGCGTTCATCTGGTCAGCCTCATCTTCGCCCGTCCTCTGACACATTTCAATCCCTTCATCTTCGTCACTGACATCTCCTTCAGAATCGTTGCAGTTCCCGGGTAACTTTTTACCTTTCAGGAGGATTTTCCCTTTCAGTCGCTCGGGCGACGGGAGATAGTTCTCCTCGGGGTCCGGAGGATCCGTGTGGAGCCTATCGCCCAGGATCTTCTTCAGGTGCTGAGCCATCACTCTCTGCTGCTTGACTGAGCAATGGGTGACCAAGCAAAGGATTAGCGGATGCTCGGAAGCCACAAAAGCGTACTTATTGATCACATCGAGGATGCTCCGGAAGGCTACCTGCGTCGTCATCAAGCCACCGACATAAATCGAAGGTTCATTATCCGGACCGTCCCAAACCACCAATTCGATGCTTCGACAACCCATCTTCAGAGCTCGGATGTATCCATTAATATCTGAAGAGCCCCAGAAATGGTCCTCCAACAGACAAGCGTTATGGGAAGCATTGATATAGTAATGGGATAAAGGCTGGGTCATATCCTGACACACATTTTCATGTTGTAGATCAAAAATATGGCAGTCGAGTGATAGAAGATAGTTGGTGAAGCCATCGATGGAAAGGAAACCCTTTTCCTGACCCTCCTGCGACGGCTCGTACTTGCGAATGATTTCCAAACACGCATCCTCCGTGACACCCTCCACCCCCTGCTCTGCATCCAGGAACAGCATAAAGTCCTTGGTGTCAAGGTATTCCTTATTGCTGGAAAACTGCACCAGCAGGAAAAACACTTCCGGCCGCGTGCAGAGCTCGCAGTAAGCCTCGGTGAAGATCTCCAACGTGACCTCCGTCCCCAACTTGTCTCTTGCTTTCTGTATTTCTTTGAATTTAAGCTCGGCTTTCGCGGTCTTCATTCCTGGGCTCAGGCCCTTGATTAGTTGGACGGCCCTGGACAGGGGGATGTGACCCACTGTCGCTACGTCCGCGGCCTGGAAAACAGATTTCAGCCACGAGGAGCGCAAGCTGTTTTGGCTTGACTCGATCATGTGGAGGGTGTGCTTCCCATAGGAAACCAGGTACCTTAGCCCCATAACCCAAGTGTTCACAATGTCAGCAGAACTGGCCACCAGGTCCAATGACTCATAGTTATCCCCGTAGATTATTGAAAAAGCACATTCGTCTGAGAACTGGTCCGATATCCCATTACTGCGGAGCACCGGTGTCTTCTTCCCCAGCCTCACTTCTTTGATGGATTTTATTTCAATTTTTGCCTTTTCCGAGTCTTTTTTAGACGGCTCCCACCGCAGGGACCTCATGTCCGAACCGAGGATAAAGTAACGGTTGTACACTCGGGAGTTAGAGCGAACCTTTTTCATCTCGCATCCCTCCAGCATGTAGGAAATGCAGGCTGCGGTGCTGTTAATCTTCCGGTCATTGGGCATGCTGCTGAAGGAGACCGTCTTCTTCCTGTCCCGCCTCTGCCGTGACCCATCCTGAAACAAATAAAAGAAATTTGAAAAATCAGTATGAGGGATAAAGCAAGTTTCTTTTTATTAGTAGGCTTACATTAACACTGCAATGAAGTCGCTGTGAAAATCCTCTAGTGGCCACACTCCAGCGCCTGTCTGGGTACACTGAGGGAGAATTTAGCATGGCCCATTCACCGAATCAGCATGTCTTTTGGACTGTGGGAGGAAACCCACGGAGAATGTACAAACTTCACACAGTTATCCAAAGCTGGAACTGAGCCTGGATCCCCAGCACTGTCAGTGCTAACCATGGTGCCAGCGTGCCCCCCGCCCCATACTGCCCATTTTGTCAACAGTTGCCTCAGTGAGAGTTGAGTAAAATGGTTGTACTGGAGGCATTGCACTGGGCGGCACGGTAGCACAGTGGTTAGCACTGCGGTTTCACAGCTTCAGGGACCTGGGTTTGATTCCTGCCTCAGGTCACTGCCTGTGTGGAGTTTGCACATTCTCCTCGTGTCTGCGTGGGTTTCCTCCGGGTGCTCCGGTTTCCTCCCACATTCCAAAGATGTGCGGGTTAGGCTGATTGGTCATGCTAAAAATTGCCTCTTAGTGTCCTGAGATGTGTAAGTTAGAGGGATGAGTGGGTAAAATATATAGGGATAAGGGGGAAGGGCCTGGGTGGGATTGTGGTCGGTACAGACTCGATGGGCCAAATGGCCTCTTTCTGTACTGTAGGGTTTCTGTGATTAAAGGGGTAAAGTATATTTATTCATCACAAGTAAGGCTACATTAACACTGCAATGAAGTTATTGTGAAAATCCCCTAGTCACTACACTCCGGCATCCGTTTGGGTGCACTGACAAAGAATTTAGCACCTAACCAACACATCTTTTGGACTGTGGCAGGAAACCGGAGCAACTGGAGGAAACCCACACAGACACGAGGAGAACGTGCAGACTCCACACAGACACTGACTAGAGACCAGGATTGAACCCGGGTCCCCGGCACTGTGAAGGCAGCAGTGCTAATCACTGTGCCACTGTACCATGTATTTCACTAGGATTCCACAAATATCCTTACTCGCCGCCACCACTGACTCTCGTTATTCCTCCCTCCCTTTTGAAGCCAGTATGTAGAGACAGATAGTGTATTATATATTGTAGCTGAACTCCAAGATGCATTTTGCCATTGTAATAAATTTTTTGACGGGCTCATTCCGAAAAGATATGACTTTCCAGCTCCCTTTTTCCAAACGCTATTTGTCATCAACTTGACATTTACGTCTAACCTGGAGCAGATTCCCTGCAGAAAATTGAAAGTCATTTGTAATAATTATTGTGTAAAAAACAGATTCTAATAGGTGTCAGTGAAACCCCAGCGTGGTCTGCCCCAAACCATTACTCACTCAAACTACGTCTGCAGAACTGCACACGTGGCCGTGAGCCAAGCAAGCAGAAATTCATGCTTCCCTGTGAAATGCCGTGACCTTAAATACCATTTGCAGTTTTCAAAATATACAGCGACTGCCCAGTGTCTTAATGGGCTTAAAATTGCTTTCGCAAGAATAGCCACTCTGTCACGAGGGGAAAAATTCGGGCAGTGCCCTGCTCTTATATCCATGAAGATACCTCAAAGAACCTATCTACTTTCACCCAAATTAACCCTTGTATAGATGTCTGACTACTTGCATGAGCCAATGATTTCAGTTGCTTGTGGGCTGATGGCAAGATAAGTTCTTGCAAGCTGACAATATCTTTTGATCTGGTTTATATGAAATGCTTACAGGCGCTAAGGAACAGATGAGCAGTCTGTTGATAAAACCTATCATCGACTCGATGATAAGCTCCAAGATAAATAACTTGAGCTAAAATTGGAGAGTAGCAGCAGCTATACTGAACCGAGAATTTAATATAGTTGCCTGGTGGTACAGAACCATAGAATCCCCGCAGTACAAATGGAAGCCCATTCGGCCCATCAAATCTATACCATTTCTCCAAAAGAGAATCTTACCCAGGCCCTCCACCTCATCACGCCATGCATTTACCATGGGTAATCCACCTAATCCATGCACCTTTAGACTGTGGGAGGAAACTGGATCACCCAGCAGAAACTTACACAGACATGGGGAGAATGTGCAGACTCTGCACAAACAGTCACCCAAGGTCAGATTTGAACCTAGGTCCCTGACACTGTGAGGCAGCAGTGCTAACCATTGTGCCACCCTGCCCTCCTGTGAACTTGCCACGTGATCTTGACTGCTACTGGGAAAAGAGACACGCGGTCAAAGTTTTAACTCTTGCACTCCAGACTATCAGTCAGGCTCACAATGTCACTCCGTCATGCTTGGTCGAGGCTACAAATATACATCCACAGTGACCTGGCCTCTGCAGGCAAAAGGAACATGTCCAGGCATTGCACTGTTTACTCTCTTCCACCTTCTTCCAACAGGAAAAAGATACAAAAGTCTGAGAATATATACTAACCAACTCAAGAACAGCTTCTTCCCTGCTGACTTCAAACTTTTGAATAGATCTACGTCACATTAAGTTGACCTTTCTCTACACCCTCGCTATGACTGTAATATTACATTCTGTACCCTCTCCTTCCTCTCTCTATGTACAGTATTTTTGCCTGTACGGCGTGCAAAAAACAATGCTTTTCACTGTATACCAATACATGTGACGATAATAAATCAAATCAAAATTTTAAAAAAAGTCCAGGGGTCAATATTCTCCTGGTACATTATTTTTGGCAATATCTTGATCAGGGTCAACATGCCAACCAATCAGCACTCTTTTCACATTCACATTGTTGCTCCCCTGGTATTCTTGAGTATGTCCTGATGAGTGCAAGATGAAAAGTTTCAACAAGATGTCTCAATTTTTCAGTGATGACTTACTAGAGGTTTTGAAGTTTTTGCATCTCTCAAAGTCGGAGAGGCATAATAATTTTCTACACGCAACTCGGTATAAGGAATATATTTGCAATTACAAAGAAGGGATTTTTATACCTCCTGTCGCAGTTTTGGGGCACCCACAGTGCTTCAAGGCCAGTGAATTATTTTTTAAGTGTAAAGAAATGTGGCAGCCAACTTGCACAAACAAAAACAATCAATTAATCTGATTTGCCCTGGGTTATTAGACTATCAAACATGTTGTGTACGGATCTCAAAATAACTGGTGGAAGCTTTCAGCTGTTAAATAGGGCAGCAACTGACAGAAATAAACATTTCTCAATATTGTTTATTAGTTTCACAAGTAGGTTACATCAACACTGCAATGTAATTACTGTTAAAAATCCCCGACTCGCCACACCCTGGCGCCTGTTCAGGTACTCTGAGGGAGAATTTAGCATGGGCCAATGCACCTAACCAGCACATCTTTCTGTGGGAGGAAACAGGGGCACCCAGAGGAAACCCACGCAGACACAAGGAGAATGTACAAACTCCACACAGACAGTGACCCAAGCCGGGAATTGAACCCTGGTCCCTGACGTTGTGAGGCAGCAGTGCTAACCAGTGTGCCACCCAATCGGGAATTACGGCAAATGTGCAGGAGTCCCCGTTGTTCAATGTTAAACAGAGGCGGCAGTGGCCATGGCAGCATATCCTGGGCCACCAAAAATACTCAATAATGGTGAGATCTTGTGAGGGGGCCCAGCCAAGATCCTCCACGTGTTGAGATGCCAATCTCCATTGTAGCAGGGAGAAGCCGGGTTAGACAGGCAATGAATGAAAATCAAGAATTCACAATGGTTCAGCCAATATGAATTACTTAAGCTGTGAAAAGATGAATAAATCAATGGATGATATTGAAATTTATCTCTCTCTCTTCAGGAGACCAGCTGTGAATTCTCAAATTACAACTACCCATACGCTCATTGCCTCTAAAGTCAATACCTACTCCAGTTTACAACTGTAAACAGATTGGCTCAAACTGGTGCCAGATGTTTTCCTGTGAACCTGCTATATTTGACAACAGAATGCTGCTCATTTGAGATGACTTCCTGGTTACGTGGCTAAGATAAAACTTTAAAAGTGTTTATAGCTGCTCTTCTCCGCAGGGCCACAGTTCAACGCAGATGGAGCCAATGATAAGCTGATCTTAGTCTGAGGTGAAAGGGACAGTTCGCATCCTATGAGGCATGAAAGATAACGAGATTAACTTTATCTTTAAAAGCAACATTTTGTGGCTCATTGACCCATTTTAAAATGATCAAAAGTCCAGATGACCAGTTAGTGAAGGAACAAGGCTGGAACTGAAGGCTGCAGAAGTGTATAAAAGTATGAGGGACATTGATAGGGGACTTAGGAAGGAACTTTTCCCCTTAGTAGAGGGGCCAGTAGCCAGGGGCCATATATTTAAAGCTGGCAGCAGGATATTGAGAGGGAATGTGCGTAAAAACCTTTTCACCCGAAGGGTGGTGGGAATCTGGAACTCCCTGTCTGAAAGGGTGGTAGAGGCTGGAATTCTCGCAAAGGAGCAGTTAGATGAGCACTTGAAACACTGTAGTATACAAGGCTACGGTCCAAGTGCTGGAAAATGGGATTAGAATAGATAGGTGTTTGATTACCATAAGATGTAGGAATAGAATTAGCCCATCAGGTCCGCTCCGCCATTCAATCATGGCTGATATGATTCTCATCCCCATTCTCATGCCTTCTACCTGTAATCCTTGATCCCCTTATTGATAAAGCATCTATCTCTGTCTTAAAGACACTCAGTAACTTGGTCTCCACAGCTTTATGTGGCAAAGAGTTCCACAGATTCACCACCCTCTAGCTGAAGAAATCTCAGTTTTACAGGAGTGTCCCTTTACTCTAAGGTTGTGCCCTCGAGTTCTAGCCTCTCCCACTAGTGGAAACGTCCTCTCCACGTCCACTCTATCTCGGCCTCTCAGTATTCTGTAAGTTTCAATTAGATCCGCCCCCATCCTTCTAAACTCCATCAAGTACAGAACCAGCACAGACATGATTGGGCCAAAAGCTCTCTTTCTGTGCTGTAAAGCTCTATAAGTAAGTTGAGCATAGCAAAACCTGCAGATCAAAGTGGTTAACCAATAACTAAATTAAAATGTTAAGCTCCAACACAGTTACAACGGAGGTCATTTGAAAAAGTCTGTCAAGCTGCTTCCCACGTGTAACTTAAACATACATCAGGAATCAAAATTAATTGGTCCACCAAAGTGATTGTATCACCACAATTAATGGGAGATCATTATCTGTTTCTTTTTAACTAATTCATTCATGGGATGTGGACATCACTGGCTAGGCCAGCATTTCTGAGGATATTTAAGAGTCACCCAAATTACTGTGGCTCTGGAGTCACATGTAGGCCAGACCAGGTAAGGACGGCAGATTTCCCTCCCTAAACAACATTAGTGAACCAGATGGGTTTTTATGACAATCAACAGTGGTCATTATTAGACTTCATTAATTCCAGATTTTTATTGAACTCAAATTTCACCATCTGCAGTGGTGAGATTCGAATCCAGGCCCAGAACTTGGGTCTCTCGATCACTATTCTAGCGACAATCAACTACGCCACCATCTCCCCCATTACTGTCCATGTTGCTCTGGGAAGAAACTTTATTGTTCAGGCTCCCCGCACCCACCAAAAACCCTTTTTATTCAATGCAGCCTCTATAAACAAGACCATGTCTCTCCTATGAATGAAGGTGCAGTTTTAAGCATTAAGCAAAAATAGCATGTTGCAGGATCCACTTAGTACTCAAGATACCTAATATATCCCTTTGAATAGGTGCTAGAAAAAGGTGCTGCGTAGTTCAAGTTAATCCAAGTTGGGCAGCACGGTGGTATAGTGGTTAGCATTTCAGCCTCACAGCGCCAGGGTCCCAGATTCGATTCCTGGATTGGGTCACCGTCTGAGCAGGGACTGCATGTTCTCCCCGTGTCTGCATGGGTTTCTTCTGTGTACTCCGCTTTCCTTCCACAGTCCAAAAGAAGTGTTGGTTAGGTGCATTGGCCATGCTGAATTCTCCCTCAGTGTACCCGAACAGGTGCCGGAGTATGGCAACTAGGGGATTTTCACAGTAACTTCATTGCAGTGTGAATGTAAGTCGACTTGTGACTAATAAATAAACTTTTACTATTAGGGGTTAACATTGCTTGGCACAACATTAGATGCAAGATATTCATGAAAATAACGGGGCTGCACAATATAAAAATTACAACTAATTTACTTCTCAACTTAATAATTAAATTTCCTGGAGTCCTTTACTCCACGTTCATGCCTCTGTGCCTGAGGAGATCTGCTTCATTGGTTAGACATGGAAATACTGTTGACCTGAGTAAATTTAATGTTTTGCGGTTGCTGCTCAGACTGTTCCCTCAACTGCTCTGAAATGTTTTAATAGATTGATGCTTAACATGTCCAGACATCGTGGAACAACAAGCAGCGAAGAAGGCAGGATAAGCATAAGAACATAAGAACTAGGAGCAGGAGTAGGTCATCTGGCCCCTCGAGCCTGCTCCACCATTCAATAAGATCATGGCTGATCTTTCTGTGGACTCAGCTCCACTTATCCGCCCGCTCACCGTAACCCTTAATTCCTTTACTGTTCAAAAATTTATCTATCCTTGTCTTAAAAACATTCAATGAGGTAGTCTTAGCTTCAATTGCTTCACTGGGCAGGGAATTCCACAGATTCACAACCCTTTGTGTGAAGTAGTTCCTCCTCAACTCAATCCTATATCTGCTTCCCCTTATTTTGAGGCCATGCCCCCTAGTTCTAGTTCCACCCGCCAGTAGAAACACCTTCCCTGCTTCTATCTAATCTATTCCCTTCATAATCTTATGTGTTCCTATAAGATCTCCCCTCATTCTTCTGGATTCCAGTGAGTAAAGCCCTAGTCTACTCAGTCTCTCCTCATAAGCCAACCCTCTCAACTTCGGAATCAACCTAGTGAATCTCTTCTGCACCCCCTCCAGTGCCAGTATATCCTTTCTCAAGTAAGGAGACCAAAACTGTACACAGTACTCCAGGTGTGGCCTCACCAGCACCTTATACAGCTACAACATAATCTCACTGTTTTTAAACTCCATCCTTCTAGCAATGAAGGACAAAATTCCATTTGCCTTCTTAATTACCTGCTGCACCAGCGAGTCAACTCCTTGAGATTCCTGCACAAGGACACCCAGGTCCCTCTGCACAGCTGCATGCTGCAATTTTTTACCATTTAAATAATAGTTCATTTTGCTGTTATTCCTACCAAAATAGATGACCTCCCATTTACCAACATTGTACTCCATCTGCCAGACCCTCACCCACTCACTTCGATTATCTATATCTCTTTGCAGACTTTCAGCATCCTCTGCACACTTTGCTCTTCCACCCATCTTAGTGTCACCTGCGAATTTTGACACACTATACTTGATTCCCCAACTCCAGATCATCTCTGTAAATCGTAAACAATTGCGCTCCCAACACTGATCCCTGAGGCACACCACTAGTCACTGTTCACCAACCAGAAAAACTTCCATTTACCCCCACTCTTTGCTTTCTGTTAATTAACCAATCCTCTATCCATGCTAATACATTACCCTTAACACTGTGCACCTTTATCTTATGTAGCAGTCTTTGGTGCGGCACCTTGTCAAATGCCTTCTGAAAATCCAGATACACCACATCCACAGGTTCCCCATTGTTCACTGCACATGTAATGTTCTCAAATAATTACACCAAATTAGTCAAACATGACCTGACCTTCATGAACCCATGCTGCACCTTACTAGTGGGACAAGTTACATCCAGATGTCTCGCTATTTCTTCCTTGATGATACATTCAAGCATTTTCCCTACTACAGAAGCTAAGCTAATCAGCCTATAGTTACCTGCCTTTTGTCTATCTCCTTTTTTAAACAGTGACATCACATTTGCTGTTTTCCAAACTGCGGGAACCACCCTAGAGTCCAGCGAATTTTGGTAAATTACCATTAGTTCATTTGCTATTTCTCCTGCCATCTCTTTTAGTACCCTGGGATACATTCCATCAGGACCAGGAGACTTGTCTACCTTTAGCCCCATTAACTTGCCCAATACTACCCCTTTCGTGATAATGATAGTTTCTAGGTTCTCACCTGCCATAGCCTTCCTGTCACCAATTTTTGGCAGGGTACTGAAGTCCATAGTCAAAGCAATGAAGTACGAATTGTAGGAAGACAGATCCAAAATGCTGTGTCACATTCTGGTCACTAAGGCATAAGGGACACCCTTCAGAGAAAAGAGCCCCAGGTGAGAGGGTGATGGAGTTACTTCGACCAACTGGATAACTGTGTCCTTGAAAGGGGATGATGAAGCAGCGAGCTTAGAGTCAACATTGAAAGTAAAGGGGAAAAGATAGATTCAGAATGTTATTTCAAATGCAGCTATCAGAAGTAGGGGGGACACTGGCTCAGGCCAGTAAGAGGCAAGCGTGGGATGATGCAAAGTAGCTTCTCTTCAGAATCACAAATGTAATACTGCAAACTTCCAAGCAGCCAGTTCAACAGCAATGTCGACAAATGTGTGAGAGAGGCTGCTATTACACTCCCATCGGTGAAGATCTAGGAGACTAGGAAGACCTTAAGGACTCTTGGCACTGGACAATGCTTCCTGCAAGATACACACTACTGTGGGTTACTGCAGGGTCATTTTGCTCTCCCGCCAAAAAGAGATATTGTAAAAACATGCACACAAAGCACTCAAACTTACAACAAACATCAAAAGGTTGCCTTGCACCCACAGCATTAAACGTGTCTGACACCAGAAACCCCAGTGATTTTCAAAAGCCAAACATGACTCTGTGTCTCATTAAAGGAGGTCTCTTGCCTGAACCAGCGTTGTAAATGTCACCAAATAAACAGTCAGAAGCTGCACTTCCAAACCCGGACATTTATATTCACAAGAGACCTTCTGCTCTCTGCTGCTGCTCCTCAATTCTCACAAATAATTCATGCTGACTACATGTAAAGATTTCTCAACTTGGATTGAAAGGTTTTCGAGCTTTATCTGGAATGCAGCGGAACTATTATTTACCCCGTGGATGCTCCCCGATCCATGCTGAATCCTGGAATCAGGACCACTTTTGGCACACACTGCCTCAGTGGGGCGTGGGGGAGAAATGGCATTGGGCATCTGGATGCAACAAGACGATTTTGCAGACCATCGACAGAAATTATTGTTGAAACCAATTACAAATTTTTCATCTTCCCAATAGCATCTCATCACTTAACTCAGTGGTTAGCGCTGATGCCTCACAGCACCAGGGACCCGGGTTCAATTCTGGCCTTGGGTGACTGTGTGCAGCTTGCGTGTTCTCCCATCACAAATCCTAGTCACTCAGAAAATGCTGCCACACCTTGGAGATCTGGCACCCTGTCCTGGAAATTAATTTTACCTCAGCAAATCAAACATCATGCACATATCTCCTTCATATCTGTACATATATTTATGATTTAATTGCCAAAGTAAATAGAAGCAGATCTTCCTCCGGTGAATATAAATAGGTACTTAAATAGCACAGAAATTGCAGGAAGTATGAAAAAATACCAGTCAAACCAGTTGGGGTGGCACACTGTGGCACAGTGGTTAGCACTACTGCCTCACAACACCAGGGACCCAAGTTCAATTCCCAGTTCGGGCCACTGTCTGTGTGCAGTTTGCACATTCTCCCCATGTCTGCGTGAGTTTGCTCTGGTTTCCTCCCACAGTCTGAAAGATGTGCTGGTTAGAAGCATTGGCCATGCTAAATTCTCCAGCAGCGTACCTGAACAGGCACCGGAATGTGGCGACTTGGGGATTTTCACAGTAACTTTGTTGCAGTATTAATGTAAGCCTTACTTGTGACTAATAAATAAACTTTAAAAAAAATACAATCCAAATGCACTCCCAGAATGGAAAATGCACAAAAATTATTTGCAACCATTTACAGCATTGAGAACAGCTGCAACCACTGGATGAAAATGAATGACTTTACAATGGGGGGGCGCAATCTGACACAAGTCAGCGTCTCAACCTAATGATGTCATCGGGTGAGGGGATAACCCAAGCCTGCTCCCTTCATCACAGGGAGAACAAAGGGATCAACCACTCAGCTCCTTCTTGTGATGGCAACGCCAGTAGGAGGTCTGGAGTACATCATCTGTTAGCTTGGACTTCACATGAACATATGAAGAACTGGGGAAAAGTGCACAAAACTTTATCAGATCTGTGGCCATCGGCCGAGTTCAGGGTTTTACTGGGAACCTGAACATTGATAGCTGCAAATGTATAATATCAAGATAAATAGTTGAGAGTTCATCTATTTTTTTCTTTCACAAGCAGTGTATTTCCTAGTTGGGGCATAAATTCTGGCTGAGTGCAAAATAGACTGTCGATATACTGTCGCCTGCATCATACTGCGACACAAGACATGCTGGTTAGGTGTATTGGCCATGCTAAATTCTCCCTCAGTGTACCCGAACAGGCACTGGAGTGCAGCGACTAGGGGATTTTTCACAGTAACTTTATTGCAGTGTTAATGCAAGCCTACTCGTGACACTAATAAATAAGCTTTAAAGATCCCATTATCAAAGGTTTTCACACATTCAGAATCTAACAGTAGTCTATCTCAATATCTCAATCTCAGCAGTCAAGAAGGCATGCAGCATGCTTGCCTTCATCGGCCAGGGTATTGAGTTTAAAAATTGGCAAGTCATGTTGCAGCTTTATAGAACCTTGGTTAGGCTGCACTTGGAATATAGTGTTCAATTCTGGTCGCCACGCTATCAGGAAGATGTGGAGGCTTTGAATAGGGTACAGAAAAGATTTACCAGGATGTTGCCTGGTATGGAGGGCATTAGCTATGAGGAGAGATTGGAGAAACTTGGTTTGTTCTCACTCGAACAACAGAGGTTGAAGGGCAGACCTGATACAAGTCTACAAGATTACGAGGGGCCTGGACAGAGTGGATAGTCAGAAGCTTTTTCCCATGGTGAAATTACTATGGGACATAGGTTTAAGGTGCGAGGGGCAAGGTTTAAAGGAGGTGTACCAGGCAAGTTTTTCCACACAGAACCTGTGTGAACAGTGCCTGGAACCCGTCTTGGAAGCAGATACGATAGTGACTTTTAATGGGCGTCTGGACAAATACATGAATTGGATGGGAATGGAGGGATACAGTTCCCAGAAGGGTAGGGGATTTTAACTCAGTCAGGCAGCATGGTTGCTGCAGGCTTGGAGGGCCGAAGGATCTGTTCCTGTGCTGTAATTTTCTTTGTTCTTTGCTCAATAGTTTTCAAGACGTGAAAGAAATATCTACTTTCTTTGCTGGGATCACAATTACGTTGCAAATAAAAAAGGGTTCATTCCCAGTTCCAGTGAAACTTTCAGACATCAACAATGACCGGGTGTCAAAGTAAATCTTACCCACTCAGATAACGTTGCCAGGTCTTGAAGCTCTGGCACTCTGTCCTGGAAATTAATCTTATCTCAGCATATCAAACATATAGCCGCATTAAATATCTCCTTCATATCTGCTGCTATTAAAGAAAGGAGAGAGACAGAAAGCAAGAAATCCATTGTTGGGAAAATGCTGGGATACATTAGTAAGGAGGTCACAGCAGGATATTCGGAAAACGTAATGCAATCAGGCAAAGTCAACAAGGTTTTGTAAAAGCGAAATTGTGTTTGACAAATGTGTTAGATTTCCCTGAGAATGTAACACGAAGGGTGGATAAAGAGATTTCTTGGCCTCCATCCACCACTGCTTGCCCTCATGTACAAATCCTTCATGGCCTTCCCCTCACTCAAACAGAAAGCTTTTTGAGCCCCATGCACAGACCAAACCTTTCTATCTCTGGTTCGCCTTGCATCCACCTTTTCCCCACTTCTGCTGTCAGTGCCTTCAGTTGTCTTGGACCCATGTCCATATCCGTTCCCTCAATGATTACTAAGTCAACAAAAAGGTCTCTAGAGGCAAAAGGTCTTTCGTTGGTAAAGACATCATGCGTCGACACAGGCTCGGTGGGCCAAAGGGCCTGTTCCTGCGTTGTGTTTTTTGTAATCCATCCTCAAAAATCATGTAAAAATCTACACCTTCGACCCTGCCTTCCAATACATTCCCATCTATTGTCATTCCTTTAATTAATCTCACTTCAGAAAAAATGCTTTCAGACTTTGCATCATGTCAAAAGGGTGATATAAATGCATGTGCTTGTTCATGACCTCATGAGTAGTCACTGGGCAAAAATTCTACACTACTTGATCCAAACTACAAAAGGTTATAAAAGAAGAATGAATCTCAAGATGAAATCAGTGGCTTGATACCTTATGTGCTTAGGATTTCCATTTAGTGCAGTAAATAATCATGTTTACAACTTAGAAATTCCACTGTAACAACACTTTACATTTAGTTTACCAAAGTCGCAGGTTTAGACCATGTCTTGGCCAAATAAATATTTTTTTAACAGATCTTTTTCTTTTATCCAGCAACCCAAGAGCTTGTCCATTGGTATCACAGCTTTAAACTGCACATAAATTGTAATTAGTTGGGCTGAAGAAAGTAGGGACAGCCAGCATAATTAAGGAGCTCACACAGCCCCTGACATATTCTCTTTCACCTTTTACCATCGGGCAAAAGATACAAAGTCTGAGGTCACGTACCAACTGACACAAGAATAGCTTCTTCCCTGCTGCCATCAGACTGTTGAATGGACATAGACCAACTTCAGGCGAGGTTTCTCTACAACCTAGCTATGTCTGTAATACTACATTTGCAACTCTCTCCTTTCCTCCTCTATGAACAGTATGCTTTGCACAAGAAACAACACTTTTCACTGTATACTAATACATGTGACAGCAATAAATCAAATCAATTTAACTTGTGCAGTAGGAAGGGGTGTATTAAGTGCCACTAAGTCACGATTGAATGCATTATTAGAGGCTTCATCACATGACTTGTCCCCTTGTCATTAGTCGGTTAACACATCCATCCTTGGGACACACTCACCTTCTCCACCAAATAGAAAGAAAAAAGACTTTTACCCCCACTTTCAATGTTTCAGTAAAGAGAAGTGTTCAGAGATGATGACAAAAAAACAATTGTTTTTAATGCTTCAATGATTTTTCTCCAGGGTTGCACACAGCAATATCCTGGAGACTGAAGTTCAATTCCTGACCATTTCTGGAGGATTGGCAACCCTCTGCCTTCTCAAAGAGAATCTTTTTAAATGAAAGCGAAGTGTTGAAAATACTCAGTGGGTCTGGCAGCGTCTGGAGAGAGAGAAACAGAGTTAAGAGCTGGAAACTGCCAACCACATTCACAGCTGGGGTTCTCCAGTCCCACTGCATTGAATGGAGGGCTGAACGCCTAATTCTCCATTCTTGCTCAGAGCAGGGATGGGGCGAGCGAAATCATTTGCCCCATCCCTACTCCGAGCAGGGATAGAGAATCTGGCCCAGTACATAAGAACATAAGAAATAGGAGCAGGAGTAGGCCATCTGGCCCTTCGAGCCTGCCCCACCATTCAATAAGATCATGGCTGATCTGTCGTGTCTCAGTTCCACATTCCCGCCCTCTCCCCATAACCCTTAATCCCCTCGCTTATCAAAAACCCATCAACCCGCGTCTTAAAAATATTTAGCGAGGCAGCCTCCACCACCTCAACGGGCAGAGAATTCCAGAGATTCACCACCCTTTGAGTGAAGAAGTTCCTCTTCAACTCCGTTCTAAACTGCCCCCCCTTTATCTTGAGGCTGTGCCCCCTAGTCCTACTGTCCTTTCTGAGCGGGAAGAGTCTCTCCACCTCTATCCTATCCATCCCATTCATCATCTTATACGTCTCAATGAGATCTCCCCTCATTCTTCTAAACTCTAACGAGTACCAGTATTTCGAGTTGAATCTGACTCTTCCACATGAGAGTTATGTTCAACTCAAAATGTTAACCCCGTTTCTCTTCTGCACGCATTTCCAGCAATTACGCTTTTTATTTCAGATTTCCAATAGTTGCAGGAGTTTGCTTTTGCTGTCGGGTCCTTTTAAACATGTGGATTATGATCTGGGGATATAGTTGTTAATAAGGCTTTGGAGTTATTGATTTCTGGGGCAGAGGCTGTGTCTCCTCACTTACCTGACCACCCACACATCAAAATCTGCCTCAACTTATAAATCAAGCCAGTGTCTCACACACAGAGACCAAGACTAGGGAACATAGTGGAAATTTGTAAATCATAGAGTCCCTACAGTACAGAAGGAGACCACGTGGCCCATTGAGTCTGCATTGACTTTTACCCAAGCCTACCCCATAAACCCATGTATTTACTCCTCTAATCCCCTAACCTATAAATCTTTGTCCACCAAGTGCAGAAGGAGGCCTACCGAGTTGTACCGACTCTCTCTACCCCCGTAACCTCACACATTTACCATGGCTAATTCATCTAACTTAGTGGGACACTAAGGGGCAGTTTAGCAATCACGTTTGGAATGTTTGATTTGATTTATTACTGTCACATGTATTAGCATAAAGTGAAAGGTATTGTTTCTTGCGCGCTATACACACAAAGCATACCATTCATAGAGAAGGAAACGAAAGAGTGCAGAATGTAGAGTTAGGGGATGAAACCGGAGCATCCGGAGGAAACCCATGCAGACACAGGGGCAACGTGCAAACTCTGCACAGATAGTGATGCAAGACTGGAATTGAATCTGAGTCCCTGGTGCTGTGATGGCAGCAGTGCTAACCACTGTGCCACCGTTCATATAGGGTAACTAAAAAAAAATTACATGAAGAAAGCTGTTGTGTTTATGTCTAAAAGAGTGGCATGCAACAAAATAGGCCATATATACCAATCACTATGAGCATCACTACAA